>NC_087363.1:20078853-21328853 GCF_030014295.1 Loxodonta africana | reverse complement strand
GAAGGGCTAGCAAGCACAGGCCCAGGGCTAAGACTTAATAATAATTTCAGTAAGATTAACATTCAGAGTTATGATAGGGTCATGGCAGGGGCTAGGGCTGGAGTCTGGGGTCTGACTGGTTGATGTTAGAGCAAAGTTAAATTTAGTCTGATGGGCTTGGGTGGAGTTTATGGTAGGGTTAGAGTTGGATTTTGAGCACTTTGGGGTTGGATGGAAAGAGCAAGTGCTTGGAGGGGACCTGGGTTTTTGAATCTAAGTGACATCACTCACTCACAGGGCCTCATGCACGTCATCTGCCTGCTCAGAGCCTGATTTCTCACTGGGACCCGGGATGACGGTAGCCTTTGCTCCAGAGCTTGGCGGGGAGATATGAGGTTCACAGGGGATGAGTGGCTGGGGAGTGAATGGGGTTTGTGAGCTGCTAAACACATTCTGGTGAACGTCAGTGGTTGCAGGTGACTGCTGAGGTTGGGATTCACTGGGATCCGTGTTAGGAATGGTGGGGGCTGGAGCTGGGGTTGGAATTTATGGGATTAAGTGGGACCAGGCTGAACCCAAGACTAGGTTTAGCTTGAAGTCTCTGTATTAAATTTGGGGAGAAGACTGTGATACGTGTTGTGATGAAAGGGTTTGGAACCTGGGTTGGTGTTTGACTTGGAAATGGTTGGAGACTAGGTCTAAGATTTGGTTTAGAGGGGCACAGTTGGGGAATCAGTGTAGCCATTAGGTTTAGGGAGACTTCTAGCTTTAAGGTGGGGTTTATATTTGGGGTCATGTTGGTGAGGCTTGGGGTTTGACGTTGAGGCTTAGTGGTAGGAATTTGTTATAGCGTCTCATTTGGAAAAACAGCTGGGATCAAGCAGGGCTTTAGTTTGGGGTGAGGATTAGAAAATCCAGTGGTGGCATGAGCTCTGGGGTTTGGATTCCATGTTAGAATAAGAGTTGAAGTAACAACAGAGCAATCCACTAATTCAACTTTCTCTCACTTCCCTCCCCTACTCCCAGCCCCTTTCCGCCCAACTGATACCCACAGTGAGGTCCGCTTTGACCGCTTTGGCGACGGTATTGGCCGCTACAACATCTTCACCTACTTGCGGGCAGGCAATGGGCGCTATCGCTACCAGAAGGTGGGCTACTGGGCAGAAGGCCTGACCCTGGACACCAGCCTCATCCCATGGGCATCACCCTCGGCCGGCCCCCTGCCCCCCTCTCGCTGCAGTGAGCCCTGCCTACAGAACGAGGTGAAGAGTGTGCAGCCAGGCGAGGTCTGCTGCTGGCTCTGCATCCCTTGCCAGCCCTATGAGTACCGGCTGGACGAGTTCACCTGCGCCGACTGTGGCCTGGGCTACTGGCCCAATGCCAGCCTGACTGGCTGCTTCGAGCTGCCCGAGGAGTATATCCGCTGGGGCGACGCCTGGGCTGTGGGGCCCGTCACCATCGCCTGCCTTGGCGCCCTGACCACCCTCTTTGTGCTGGGTGTCTTTGTGCGGCACAACGCCACACCAGTGGTCAAGGCCTCAGGCCGGGAGCTCTGCTACATTCTGCTGGGCGGTGTCTTCCTCTGCTACTGCATGACCTTTGTCTTCATTGCCAAGCCGTCCACAGCAGTGTGCACCTTGCGGCGCCTTGGCTTGGGCACTGCCTTCTCTGTCTGCTACTCAGCTCTGCTCACCAAGACCAACCGCATTGCACGCATCTTTGGTGGGGCCCGGGAGGGTGCCCAGCGGCCACGCTTCATCAGTCCCACCTCACAGGTGGCCATCTGCTTGGCACTGATCTCAGGCCAGCTGCTCATTGTGGCTGCCTGGCTGGTGGTGGAGGCCCCAGGCACAGGGAAGGAGACAGCCCCTGAGCGGCGGGAGGTGGTGACCCTGCGCTGCAACCACCGCGATGCAAGCATGCTAGGCTCGCTGGCCTACAATGTGTTCCTCATTGCACTCTGCACTCTATATGCCTTCAAGACCCGCAAGTGCCCCGAGAACTTCAATGAGGCCAAGTTCATCGGTTTCACCATGTACACCACCTGCATCATCTGGCTTGCCTTCCTGCCCATCTTCTACGTCACCTCCAGTGACTACCGGGTGAGCCGCCTGCCATGGAGAGAGGGGGCAGGATGCTGAACACTTTGCTTCCTGGCGTCTCATTCAATCTCCAACAGGTTAAATCCTCACTCAGAGCACATAGGTTGTAGTGGCCCAGTTGGGACTGGACCCCAGGGGAAGGTGGGAGGCTGAGTGGGGCTTGGGGAAATGGCCAGGGAGGTGGAGGAGTTAGAGAGAACTGAGAAGAAATTTCAGGACTCAGATGTCATTCCCTAAGCTGGGAGGAGATGGGGGTGCAGAGATACGTTCCAATGAGCAAGGGCGCTGCCCTGCTCAACTGAGGGGTCAGCTGTGGAAGGGGAGATGGAGCCCTTGCTCTTGGGGAGCTCCCGAGCTGATTGGGGTCTCCAGGGGATTAACTAAAGAGTTAAGTCAGGAAATGCTGTTGACTGGTTTGGGGTGACAAAGGGTGGACCCCCAGTGACAGTGCAGAAGAGGGAGGCGTGTAAGTATCTATGTGGTATGTATACACAGGGGATCAGGGAGGGCTTTTTGGAAGAGGAGTTCTTGAACTGGGCTCTGTGGACAGGCAGGCTTGAAGAGGTACGGTCAAGGAAGTGGAGGAGGGCAGCCAATAAGGAGATGGATTAGAGCAAGGGGTCTACTTTGGCCTCCTATGTTTGGGAGGAGAGGCACAGTGGCGAGAAAATGGGAAGAGGTGAAGGTGGAGCAGGATGCCAGGGCTGTCAAACCACGCAGCTCCGGAGGCCACCATGCTCCAGTGCCCCCTGCAGTTGTTCAGTGCAGCACAGTGCCCCCTGAATTTGTGCGACATGGCAGCTTGGGAGAGGGGAGATGAAGCCAGAGGAAGTAGGAAATGTGAAGTTAGGAGGGTGGTGGGGGAGGTCTCAGGTTAGTGCTGAGGAGGTTAAAGCAGGTGAAAACTGTACCCTAGTTGGTGGCTTCCAAGCAAAGGTCCAGCTGGCACTGAGTTTCTCAATGGGGTCTGTAAGGGGAAATGGCTGCTTCAGATGGGGCAGTCAGAGAAGGCCTCTTTGAGGAGGTGACAGGTGAGCTGAACTCCAGATGATAAGAGGATCATCTTGGTCAATCATCACTACTCTGGAGTAAGCTCTGTGGCTCTCCCCATTTTACAGACGAAGAAATGGAGACTCAGGGAGGTTCAATCCCTTGCCCAAGGTCACCCAGCTGGGAGTGCAGAGCAGGGTCTGAACTGACAACCTTAATTAAAGGAGCAGGAAAAGTGAGAGGAGAGCCCCTGCAAAGGCCTCTTCCCCCAGGACAGAGGTGTGGTGGTGCATTGCTGGGGGCCAGGGATTTGGCTGCTCTGTTCGCACTTGCTGGGCCACCTGCCCTTGTGGTGGAGGCCAGGGCTGGGAGGGAATCTGCTCTGACTCAGCTTGTATTTGCATATGATTTACATACCAGTCCTAGGCAGCTAAGGACTCAAAGGAGACACACACACACTCACAAACACATGCACTGTACCCACCCATGGGCGTGCACACACACATTTGTGTGTATATGAACACACACATACACAGACATGCATGCATGCACTCCACATGCACACATGTGCACACACCCTGCACACTTGCACCTGCGCACACACACCCGCACACACCACTCCTATATAGGCGTGTGTACCCATGTACCCACACAGATACACATGCACCTCCATGCGTGCTTTCCACACCTGCACACCCCCATGCCCCTGCACATACATGCATGCCTGCCTGCTCACCCCTAGGGGCTGGAACTCTGGGCTCCCTAGAAAAATGGTCCACTGGGCCTGACCCTGGGACCGTCCTAGAAATCCTCTGGGGGTTGGCAAATGGACTAGGGCCCAGTGTTGGGTGCTTACCGTAGTCCTCGCTGCCCCACACTGCCTGCCTTGGCCTTTGGGATCACAGACTCATCCTTGACCGGTGCCTGCTCCCCCTCCCTTAGGTACAGACCACCACCATGTGTGTGTCGGTCAGCCTCAGCGGCTCTGTGGTACTTGGCTGCCTGTTTGCACCCAAGCTACACATCATCCTCTTCCAGCCGCAGAAAAACGTGGTTAGCCACCGTGCGCCCACCAGCCGCTTCAGCAGCGCCGCCGCCAGGACCGGATCCAGCCTCAGCCAAGGTCAGCGTCAGCCCTGAGCACCTCCTCCACCTAGGCCCCCCCGCTTTCCCTGCCCAGCCCCTCAGGCATTTTGGGGCACTCCCCAGCTTGCTAAGATTTCTTGGCCTGGGGCGAGGGGTGGTGGTACCCCAGATGAGGCTGGACAGGAGTAGGCGGGAGGAAGCCTCCCTCAGCAGCTCGGCTTTCTTGCTGCCTGCCCTACATGGAGGACCTGGGGTAGGCCTCAAACACACCTTCCTTCTCCTAGGGTGTGGCTCCCAGTTTGTCCCCACTGTTTGTAACGGCCGTGAGGTGGTGGACTCCACGACCTCGTCGCTCTGAGGATCCCACACCCCTGCGCCGACAGCTTCCGCGTCCAGGGCCAGGAGGAAGTTGGCTGAAGCACTGCAATAATGCCTACCCCTCACCCAGTCACCAGAGTCATGACCCACCTACCTGCCCCAACCTTCAGAGTCAGAAGTCAGGGTCCTCGTCCTGGGGCCTCTACCACGGCCACTGACCTCCCTTGCCGCTGTGTCCCCTCCTCACTGGCCCAGGGCTCAGAGGGAAGCAGCCAGGGTCCTCTCTGCCCTGGAGTGGGGTGTGGGGTGGGTGAGGGGGCGCTTTGGCTGAGGACTGCAGGCCCCAACCCCCAGTCAGCAAAGGTGCTTCCAGCCCTGCCCCTTCCCCCTTCTAGGGCCTTTTTTATTTTTATATAAGTTATTCTGGGATTGGGGGAGATTAGTGGGTGGCCCTTTCTTCTCCTGTACGGTAGTCAGTCCTGTGGTTTATTTTGTATTATCTGTAAATAAAGTGTCTTTATTTTAAAAAAATCACTCTTTGCCCTTAACCCAGGGAGGCCCCTCACACCCGCCCCAGCCCCCAACCTTCCTTCAATCATGCTTATTGACTATGCCCTGTGCCAGGCTCTGTGCTGGATGCTGGCTCCTGAAGCCCACCAGGACAGACCCACTTCTGCCTGGGGCGGGGTGGAGGGGAGGGAGATGGAAAATGAATAAACCACCCTCCCTTAAAAGAGCCACCAGAGATCAGCTGTTCAGGGGAGAGGTTTCCTTGGGAGTGGGGATGGCATGGGCGCAGGGGGGTGGGGCAGGAAGAGTAGCTGAAGGCGGTCCATTCTGTGTGAGCCCTGGGAACGTGGGCTCTTCTGCAGCTGGTCTGCCTGGTGCTTGGAGGAACCACTGGTCAGCACCCAGCCAGGCTGAGCGTTTGGTGAGGAGGGAGCCAAGAGAGATACGAGGTCAAAGGTCGACTGTTCTCATGGAATGAACAAAGCCAGCAAGAGCTCCTGAGAGGGAGGTTGGGAAGCAGGAAGGTCAGAGGCTGGGCAGTTGGAGAGGCCAGCTGCTATCGGGTCTGGCGATAAATTGGGTGAAGGGGACCTTTCTTCAGTCCCTGGAGTAGCTCTGGTCCCCTGGTGGGGGCGTGGAGCCCAGCACCCTTGGGTATCCCCATGTTTGCAATCTAGGGCTTACCAGTAGAGGGCGCGGAGGCAGGCTCTCGGCCACAGGTCTCAGGCCAGGGAATGGCTACCCTCATGTGGCCTAGAGGGCAGTGGACATCAAACCTACATAGAAGAACAAGCAGCTTCTGGGGAGCCCCCAGACTGTGGTATCTCAGAAAGATGAGGACCTGCATTAGCAGGGCTCATTTGTTTCCAAAGGCTGGCAAGGCTGTGTAAGTTGGGTTAATAATTAGACAAATGAAAACAAAAACGAAAAAAGAAAGTCACAGGGATGGTTCCCTCTCCCCAGCCAGCACTTGCACTGTAGGGTTGCCAGATACAATTCAGGATGCCCAGTTAACTTTCAATTTCATATGAACATGGAATAATTTTTTTAGTATATGTATGTCCCATGCAATATATGGGACATACTTAAACTAAAAAATTGTTCCTGGCTTATCTAAAATTCAATTTTTTCTTTTTTATGAATCAACTCGACGGCAACGGGTTTTTTTTTTTAATTTATTTTTGTTGTAGAGAATATACTCAGCAAAACATACACCAATTCAAGTTTCTACATGTACGATTCATTGACATTGGTAATATTCTTTGAGTTGTGCAACCATGCTCACCCTCCTTTTCTGAGTTGTTCCTCCCTTATTGGCATAAACTCACTGCCCCCCAAGATTCCTAACTAATCGCCTTTGTCAGTTTGATTCCATAGAGATAAATCGTAAAAGAGCACAATGTTCAAGGCAGACATTCTTTACTAGTGAAGCTAAACTATTGTTTGGTTTCATGAAGACTTCAGGGGATATTTTTGGTTTAAGATCATCCCAGGGTAATAGTTTCAGGGGTTCTTCTAGCCTCTATGGCTCCAGAAAGCCTGGATTCCATAGGAATTTGAAATTCTGCTCTGCATTTTTCCCCTTTTCATCAGGATTCTTCTATAGACTCTTTGATCAACATGTTCAGTAATGGTAGCCAGACACCATCCGGTTCCTCTGGTTTCATGGCAAAGGAAGCAGGTGTTCATGGAGACAGTTCTCTTCCTCCTATTCCTGACTCTCTTTCATCTGTTGCTCCAGGCAAATAGAGACCAATTGTTGTATCTTGAATGGTCACTTGCAAGCTTTTAAAACTCTAGGCTTAGGCAGGGAACTAGGAAGTAAACCAGAAGCACTAAACATGTTACTGGGCCGATTAACTGGACTGTCCCATGAAACTATGACCCTAAACAGCCAAACAAAGGAACCAAATGCCATGAGGTGTTTGGTTGTACATAAGCAGCCTCAGCAGCTGCTCTTTTTTGTCATTATTGTGAGTATATCTATTACACAACTTTTGCCAATTCAATTTTTTACAAGTGTACAACTTATTGATAGCAGTTACATTAATTGGCTGTGCAACCCGACCCTTAATCAATGCAATTTTTCCATCACCATCCGTAAACCAGAACTCACTACTCCGTAAGCAATAAGCTGTCCCCTTTCACCCCTCTTACCCTGCCCCCATAACCACTAATACACTTGGTCTCTATATCTTTGCCTGTTCTTGTCTTTTTATATAAGCGAGGTCATATAATATTTGTCCTATTGTGATTGACATTTCACTCAGCATAATGTCTTCAAGCTCCATCCATACTGTAGCTTGTATCAAGGCTTCATTTCTCCTACTGATTAGGTAGTATTCCATTGTATGTATATGCCACATTTTGCTTATCCATTCAGCTGTTGATGGGCATTTAGGTTGTTTCCACCTTTTGGCAATTGTGAATAGTGCTGCAGTGAACATTGGTGTTCATGTATCTGTCTAAAATTCAAATTTAACTGAGCATACTGTATTTTCATTTGCTAATTTTGGGAACCCTATTGGGGTGGTCTCTGGTTTAACTCTGTGGCACCGAATGACCCAGGCCTGGGTGTGGCCAGCAGGGAAGGCCAGACACCAGGGCACTGTGCCCTATGGGACCTGTGGCACTGGCCCCTGCTTCCACTGTGGCCTTTTTTTTCTGGGTCTTCTTGCCAAACTGAACCGAGGGAACATTTGCCCACCCTCCCTAGCCCTGAATAGGCCAAGGGGGCTCTGATTCCCTCACGCCCAGAAAGCAACTCTTCTTCAGTTTTTTCTTTTTTCTAAGTAGGAAATTAACATGGTTCACAGCTAACAGGTCTCAAAGGTTATTTGGTGAATAAGCTTGATCCACCTCTGTTGCTCATCCAGGGGAAAGGACCCAGAAGTCTGGAGGGAAGGTTTAGGAAGGGAGTGAAGAATTCCTAAGGGCCCCTCCTCACGTCTATCAGCACACCCCCTTTCCTTCTGGCTCCCTCCTCACTTGTGGGGCCAAAAAAAAAAAAAAAAAAGCAACCCCACTGCTGTTGAGTCAATTCCAACTCATGGTAACTCCATGTATGTAGAGCAGAACTACTTCATTGGGTTTTCAAGGCTGTGGCCTTTTGAAAGGTCTCCAGGCCTGTCTTCCAAGGCATCTCTGGGTGGGTTCCAACTGCCTACGTTTTGGTTAGTAATCAAGGGTTAATCATTTGTGTCATCCAGGGACTCCACTTGTGGGACAGGGCCTCTTCATTTTTTGTCTTGTCCTCTCAGCAGCTTCCTCAGCCCACTGCTCCCACCACCACATCACATGACTCCTATTCCCCCTCCTCTGCCCCAGTGTTGTAGGCATCCTAGCCCCCTTAACTCTCTGTACACACATCTCTCAACCTTCACTCCACAACTCTTAAGCCCAACCACGTATTACTAACAACAGGTCCCTCCAGCACCAGCCCCTTCATCCACCTCCCAGTGCTGAGTGGCCTGGGTTCACCTCTCCTCTCCTCTCCAACACCGCGGTCCAAGTCCCACAAAGCCCTGACACCTCTGCCTGAGAAGAAGATGGCGGTCAGGGATCCCTGCTGGGCTGACCCTGCTTATGTTAGACTTGGAGTCCTCAATGAGAAAGCCTTGCCCCTTCTGGGGACTGAGAACCAGAGAAGCCATGTGTCTCTGTTATTTAGTGCTGCTACAACAGAAACACCACAAAGTAGGTGGCTTTACCAAACAAAAATTTGTTTTCTCACAGTTCAGGAGGCTGGAAGTTGGAATTCTGGGCACCCAGCTCTAGAGGAAGGCTCTCTCTCTGTCAGCTCTGGGGAAGGTCTTTGTCTCTTTTTAGCTTGTTTCTTGGCTCCTTGGTGATCCTCATGTGGCGTGGCATCTATCTTCCACCAACTGTGCTTCTTTGCTTCCTTGCTTAATCTGCTCGTTTTATATTTCAAAAGAGATTGACTCAAGACACACCCTACACTAATACTATCTTATTAACATAACAAAGAAAATCCTATTCCCAAATGTGGTTATGACCATAGGAATAGCAGAATTTACAAAGTGTATTTTTAGGGTACACAATTCAATCTATAACCCCAGGCATTTGGGTTTCTCTCCTGCCCTGGCGAGCCACCCATCCCTCTGAATGGACTGTCTGTGAGTGTGACCAGCAATTTGCTTTACTTGGTAACTAGTGTTTACCCTGGGGCATGGTTTTCTTTCCCTTCCTTCCCCATCCCTTGCGTTGGTCCTGTGAAAACTGCAGGATAGCCCTCACTTTGTCTGGTGGGCCTGACTCTATCTTACTCTACAGTGAGTCCCTGTGGCTTGAGTGAGAATGGTCAGGCCACTCTGTTCACTATTCCGCCAGTCCCAACACAAGGGCGGTGTGGAGTGAAGGGTGGGAAGAAGGGGTTATCATGTTACAAGGGCAGCTCCGAGGAGGACTGCCATCCCCTATTCGAGCCCTCTCCAGGGGCAGATGATTGACAAGCTACCACAATCCAGGCAGAAGTCGATGCGTTAGGCAAAGGTGGACGTGTTAGAGGCAAAAGGTGGGGAAGAGGTTCATGTGGAGCTGGGGGATTACAGGGAACAGCGAATAATATCCAAGCTCCTCTACATCCCAGGATCTTGTGGGTAAACCTGAACCTCGCCCAAGCGCCGCATTCACCTGCGGCTCTCCCATGATTCCCTCTCCCCAACACTGGATGCTCTCACCTCCTCTCCTGGTGTGGGAGAACGTGGGAGGGAGAGGAGGGGTCAATGACGGCCATGAACCCTCTGAAAATGTCCAATCCCAACCTCCTGCCAAAGAAGGAAAGGAGCTCACCTTACCCTTGAAGGCTAGCGAGAGGTCTGCACTGAGAGATCAGGGTGGGGGTTAAAGGGAAGTGAAAAGCTGGGAGGGTGAGGGAGGGAGGGAGGCAGGGAAGGGGGAAATGGGGGGCCTTGGGGAGCTGGGGGGGCTTGGGCAGCAGAGAAGAGCAGGAAGAACAAGTAAATTAAGACAGCTTGAAATCTTGAGGGCTCTTCTCAAGATGTCAGTTTTGGTTTTTCCTTTCTTTTTTTTTCCTTTAAAGAAAAATGACTTTATTCTTTCTGTGAAAACAGTATATGCTCCCTATAAACAGTTTAAGCATTGCATAAAAGTACAAAAAAGAAAATAAAAGTGTTACTTCGAATTCCATCATTCAAATATAACCATCATTAACATTTCTGGTACAGCATCCTAGACATATTTCTATGCATTTTTTTACAGATAGAAGGAGAGATAGAAATACTTTAATAAAAATGGGATCGTGCCATATGTCTATTTTTTTAGTGAAAAGGGTTTAATTTTGCTTGAATCTAATTGAAGAAAATGAATCTGAAGTGAAACTGAAGACATTCTTGAACTTCATATACATTTCGTCACCACAAAAGATATTTTTTCCCTCTGAAAGATCCCTCAAGTTTAAGGAAAGAGACGAGTGACATTTAGAGGTAAACATTCCTCCAGTCCCAGGGAATCTGAAGCGAGGTTGACCCTTCATCAGCCTTCTTGAAACATGAAAGAGAAGACTGCATCCAAAGGGAAAACTGTGGGGGCTGTTGATCCAAGCCTGTTCCTACCTACACTGCACCTGGTCCTTGGGCTTGTTGGCTCTGCAACCTGTCGATCATGCACTGCAGCTGTACTCAACGATGGTGGCTAGGCAGGCCCCCCCAGGTGCTTCGTGACTAGCAGTATTCACACGGAGGGATCTCAGGTCTTACAACTTGTCCGTGCTGTGGTCTACATTTAGGTGGGTTCTCATCCCTCAGGGATTGCCACGTGTGATGCTGTGTGCTGATCTCTGAGGCCCCTGGGATGCTGTGTGCCCTGTTCTGTATCTTTCTCTAAGCTAAATAAACTTGGTGCTGGGCCAGCCTATTGTGTCTTTTTTTGTTTTTATTATGGTAAATACATATATATAAGAAAACATTCGCCATTCCAACATTCTTCACATGTACAGTTCAGTGACATTATAACATATGCCCATCATGTTGTTAAGCCATCACATTTACCCATTTCCTAATTTTTGGATCACCCTTATCAGAAGAAGCTCAGTGTGCCCTAAGCATTGAGTTCTTTCCCCTCCTTTCCCCAGGTCCTTTTAACCACTAATAACTTTGGTCTCTATACAGTTGCCTATCCTCAATATTTCATAAAATATTTATCCTTTTGTGATTGACTTACTTCACTCAGCATCCATGGTTGTTTTCAAGGTTCATCTATGTTATAGCATGTACCAACACTTCATTCTCTTTATGGCTGAGTAGTATTTCATTGCGTGTATGTACGTACCATATTTATTGTGTCTTGTGAGTTTGGTTGACAATCCAAATCTGAAACTCAGTCTGATGGTCTTGCAGCATTATTATGTTTTTTTTTTAAGATCACATTTTCATTTTAGACAATAATGATTGATTTCTTACTAAGAAATTGAGGACTTAGCATTAGTTATTAGTTTTATATCAAGTTTATCACATTTAAATCCTGTTTCGTAACAGTCATTTACTTATTTAATATTCATTCTATATTTAATGTGGTCACAGATCATTACGAATGCTTTTCTTCAGCTTCTCCTTTTCTGAGTTCTCAATTTTTATTTATCTTTTGATTGTTGGAATTTTATTAGTTTTTTTTCGAGAAGATCTCGTGGACTCCATATTCTGAGCTCTTTTATGTTTGAGAATGTTCCTTTTCCCTCCTTGGAAACCCTATGGGGCAGTTCTACTCTGTTCTGTAGGGTCACTATGAGTCGGAATCAACTCGATGACAATGGGTTATTATGTATATTATTACAAAGATTATGTTTTATTAGTTTATTTTACCAAATTTTAATACAACTCACCTTAATAAAAAGTATTCCTTGCCACTAATTCTTACTCTTCTCCCCTTTTTTATTATGGAAATTTAAGTGTTATAACATTGTATATACTATATATATAATCCTCCACGTGTCCGTCACTTTGTCGTACTTTGGGGGCTTTGTGTCGCTGTGATGCTGGAAGCTATGCCACTGGTATTCAAATATCAGCAGGGTCACCTATGGTGGACAGATTTCAGCTAAGCTTTCAGACTAAGACAGACTAGGAAGAAGGACCCAGCAGTCTACTTCTGAAAAAAATTAGTCAGTGAAAACCTTATGAATAGCAGCAGAACATTGTCTGATACAGTGCCGTAAGATGAGCTCGCCAGGTTGGAAGGCACACAAAATGTGACTGGGGAAGAGCTGCCTCCTCAAAGTAGAGTCAACCTTATTGATGTGGATGGAGTCAAACTTTTGGGACCTTTATTTGCTGATGTGGCATGACTCAAAATGAGAAGAAACAGCTCCAAATATCCATTAATAATCAGAATCTGGAATGTACGAAGTATGAATCTAGGAAAATGGAAAGCATCAAAAATGAAATGGAATGCATAAACATCAATATCCTAGGCATTAGTGAGCTGAAATGGACTGGTATTGGTCATTTAGAATCATACAGTTGTATGGTCTACTCTGCCGGGAACGACAACTTGAAGAGGAATGGCATCACAGTCATCGTCAAAAACAACATTTCAAGATCTATCCTGAAGTACAATGCTGTCAGTGATAGGATAATAACCATACGCCTACAAAGACCAGTTAATACGACTATTATTCAAATTTACGCACCAACCACTAAGGCCAAAGATGAAAAAACTGAAAATTTTTATCAACTGTGCAGTCTGAAATTGATCAAACATGCAATCAAGATGCACTGATAATTACTGGTGATTGGAGTGCAAAAGTTGGAAACAAAGAAGGATCGGTAGTTGGAAAACATGGCCTTGGTGATAGAAACGATGCTGGAGATTGCATGATTGAATTTTGCAAGACCAACAACTTTTTCATTGCAAATACCTTTTTTCACCAACATAAATGGTGACTGTACATATGGACCTTGCCAGATGGAACATACACGAATCAATCGACTACATCTGTGGAAAGAGACGATGGAAAAGCTCAATATCATCAGTCAGAACAAGGCCAGGGGCTGACTGTGGATCAGACCATCAATTACTCATATGCAAGTACAAGTTGAAACTGAAGGAAATTTGAACAAGTCCACGAAAGCCAAAGTATGACCTTGAGTATATCCCACCTAAATTTTGAGACTCTCAAGAATAGATTTGAAGAGTTGAACACTAAGGAGCAAAGACCAGATGAGTTGTGGAATGACTTTAAGGACATCATGCATGAAGAAAGCAAGAGGTCATTAAAAAGACAGGAGAGAAAGAAAAGACTTAAATGGATGTCAGAAGAGACTCTGAAATTTGCTCTTGAATGTCAAGTAGCTAAAGCAAAAGGAAGAAACGGTGAAGTAAAGGGGCTGACCAGAAGATTTCAAAGGGTGGCTTGGGTTGCGAAGACAAAGTAAAGTATTATGATGACATGTGCAAAGATCTGGAGATAGAAAACCAAAAGGGAAGAACATGCTCAGCATTTCTCAAGCTGAAAGAACTGAAGAAAAAATTCAAGCCTTTAGTTGCAATACTGAAGGATTCTACAGGGAAAATATTAAATGATGCAGGAAGCCTCAACAGGAGATGGAAGGAATATGCAGAGTCAGTATAACAAAAAGAATTGGTTAATGTTCAACCATTTCAGGAGGTAACATGATCAGGAACTGATGGTACTGAAGGAAAAAGTCCAAATTGCACTGAAGGCATTGGCGAAAAACAAGGCTCTAGGAATTGACAGAATACCAATTGAGATATTTCAACAAATGAATGCAGTGCTGGAAGTGCTCACTCATCAATGCCAAGAAATTTCGACAATAGCTACCTGGGCAACTGACTGGAAGAGATCCATATTTATGCCTATTCCCAAGAAAGGTGATCCAGCCGATTGTGGAAATTATCAAACAATATCATTAATATCACATGCAAGCAAAATTTGCTGAAGATCATTCAAAAGCAGCTGCAGCAGTGTATCGACAGGGAATTGTCAGAAATTCAAGCCGATTTAGAAGAGGACATGGAAAGAAGGATATCATTGCCAATGTCAGATGGATCCTGGCTGAAATCAGAGAATACCGGAAAGATGTTCACCTGTGTTTTATTGACTATGCTAAGGCATTTGGCTGTGTGCAGATAATGGGAATTCTGGAACACTTAATTGTGCTCATGAGGAATCTGTACATCGACCAAGAGGTAGCTCTTCCAACAGGCCAATGGGATACTGCATGGTTTAAAGTCAGGAAAGGTGTGCATTGGGGTTGTATCCTTTCACCATACCTATTCAATCTGTATACTGAGCACATAATCTGAGAAGGTGGACTATATGAAGAAGAATAGGGCATCAGGATTGGAGGAACACTCATTAACAACCTACGTTATGCAGATGACACAACCTTGCTTGCTGAAAGTGAAGAGAACTTGAAGCAGTTACTAATGAAGATCAAAGACCACAGCCTTCAGTATGGATTACAACTCAACATAAAAAAAAAAAAAAAAAAAAATCCTCACAACTGGGCCAATAAGCAGCATCATGATAAATGGAGAAAAGATTGAAGTTGTCAAGAATTTCATTTTACTTGGATCCACAATCAACACCCATGGAAACAGCAGTTAAGAAATCAAAAGACGCATTTCATTGGGCAAATCTGCTGTAAAAGACCTCTTTAAAGTGTTGAAAAGCAAAGATGTCACCTTGAGGACTGAGGTACACTTGACCCAAGCCATGGTGTTTTCAATTGCTTCATATGCATGCAAAAGCTGGACAATGAATAAGGAAGACTGAAGAAGAATTGACGTCTTTGAATTGTGGTGTTGGCTAAGAATATTGAATATACCATGGACTGCCAAAAGAAAAGAACAAATCTGTCTTGGAAGAAGTACAACTAGAATGCTCCTTAGAAGCAACGATGGTGAGACTACTTCTCACGTCTTTTGGACATGTTTTCAGGAGGGATCAGTTCCTGGGGAAGGACATCATGCTTGGTAAAGTAGAGGATCAACAAAAAAGAGGAAGACCCTCAATGTGATGGATTGACGCAGCAGCTGCAACAATGGGCTCAAGCATAGTAACAATTTTGAGGAGGGCACAGGACCATGCAGTGTTTTGTTCTGTTATGCGTAGGGGTCTCTATGCATCGGAACTGATGGCACCTTGACAGCACCTAACAACAACATATATATAACGGAGCCCTGGTTACATAGTGGTTAGGCGATTGGCTGCTAACTGAAAGATTGGCAGTTTGAACCCACTTGCCATTTTGTGGGAGAAGAATGTAGGAATCTGCTTCAATAAAGATTACAGCCTAGGAAATGCTCTGGGGCAGTTCCACTCTGTCCTATAGTGTTGCTATGAGTCAGAATCGACTCAATTGCAACGGGTTATATATAATGTTATAACATATAATACAATATAATATATAACCTGTATATATATTATATATGTTGTTGTTGTTTGGTGCCGTCAAGTCAATTCCAACTCATAGCAACTGTGATGATTAAGATTGTGTGTCATCTTGGCTGGGCCATGGATCTCAGTGTTTACATGTGATCACCCCCACAATGGGATCTGCTGTGAGTGGCCAATCAGTTGAAAAGGAGTTTCATTGGGTGTGTAGCCTGCACCCAAATATAAGTGGTCATTCTGGCTTTTGCCCTCTCTGGATCCTGCAGCTGCCTCTTGTTCATCTGACCTCTGGTTCTTGGGACTTGAGCTAGCTTACCTGCCAATCTTGTGATTTGTCAACCTTCACAGCACGTGAGCAAGAGTCCTGCTCTCTGACTTACCAATCTTGGGTTTGCCAGCCCCTGCAGCTATGTGAGTCAGAAGAAGTCTTATGGTCTTGCCTGCTGATGTTGGAGTTCATTGACCTTCACAGCCTGTGAGCAAGAGCCCTGCTCTCCAACCAGCTGACCTTGGGTTCGCCAGCTCCTGCAGCTACATGGATCAGGAGAAGCCTCTATCCTGATCCACAGACTTGGGACGTTTCAGCTTCTACAGTCGAGTGAGCTGTTTCCTTGTTATAAATCTCTCTCTCTACATATATTTATACACTTTACTGGTTTTGCTTCTCTGGGGAACCCAGCCTAAGATGGCAACCCTATAGGACAGGCTAGAACTGCACCACCAGGGCTTCAACATTATATTTAAATTAAAAGAATAAGAGTGCCCCCCGGATTTACATTTTAAAACTTCTGGATGAGTGTAAGGGAAAGAATGAGAGTAGAGATGAAATTCTGGTATTGACAATTTTAAAAGCTGGTTGATGGATTCATGAAGATATTATATTATTCACTCTAACATATATATATATATATATATGCACCCATATATATGTATACATTCACCCATATATATGTATACATGCATATATATGTATGTGTGTATATATATACATATATACACACGTATGTATATACGTATCTCCATGAATTCATCAACTAGCTTTTAGAATTATCAACAACAATAGTTTTTCATCTATACTCCATCCTTTTCCTTCCGTTCATTCAGAAGTTATAAAATGTAAATCCAGGGAGGCACTCTTACTCCTTTAATTTAAATAGCATTTAACATTTACGGAGCATGTGCTGTGTAGTAGGCACTGTTATTGTATTTTGCATAGATTATTTCATTTAATTCAATAGCCGTACTAAAAACCCATTGTCATCCAGTCAATTCCTACCCATAGCGACCCTATAGGACAGAGTAGACCTGCCCCATAGAGCTCCAAGGAGCGCCTGGTGGATTCAAACTGCCTACCTTTTGGTTAGCAGCGGTAACTCTTAACCACTATGCCACCAGGGTTTCCAGCCATATTAGGTACATACTATAAATATGCCCGTTTTAAAAATGAAGTAATTTATATTAAATAAATAAATGCATCCCCCACGTGTCTGTCAGTTTGTTGTACTGTGGGGGCTTGTGTGTTGCTGTGATGCTGGAAGCTATGCCACCAGTATTCAGATACCAGCAGGGTCACCCATGGAAGACAGGTTTCAGCTGAGCTTCCAGACTGGGACAGACTAGGAAGAAGGACCCGGCAGTCTACTTCTGAAAAGTATTAGCCAGTGAAAACCATATGGATAGCAGCGGGACATTGTCTGATATAGTGCTGGAAGATGAGCCCACCAGGTTGGAAGGCACTCAAAAGATGACTGGGGAAGAGCTGCCTCCTCAAAGTAGAGTCAACCTTAATGATGTGGATGGAGTAAAGCTTTCGGGACCTTCATTTGCTGATGTGGCATGACTCAAAATGAGAAGAAACAGCTCCAAATATCCATTAATAATCGGAACCTGGAATGTACGAAGTATGAATCTAGGAAAATTGGAAATCATCAAAAATGAAATGGAAAGCATAAACTTTGATATCCTAGGCATTAGTGAACTGAAACGGACTGGTATTGGCCATTTTGAATTGGACAATCATATAGTCTACTATGCTGGGAATGACAACTTGAAGAGGAATGGTGTTGCATTCATCATCAAAAAGATCTATCCTGAAGTATAATGCTGTCAGTGATAGGATAATATCCATACGCCTACAAAGAAGACCAGTTAATACGACTATTATTCAAATATACGCACCAACCACTAGGGCCAAAGATGAGGAAATAGATTTTTATCAGCTGCTGCAGTCTGAAATTGATCGAACATGCAATCAGGATGCATTGATAATTACTGGTGATTATAATGTGAAAGCTGGAAACAAGGAAGAAGGATCAGTAGTTGGAAAATATGGCCTTGGTGATAGAAACAATGCTGGAGATCAAATGATAGAATTTTGCAAGACCAACGACTTCTTCATTGCAAATACCTTCTTTCACCAACATAAAGGGTGACTATACACATGGACCTCACCAGATGGAACACATGGAAATCAAATTGACTACATCTGTGGAAAGAGATGATGGAAAAGCTCAATATCATCAGTCAGAACAAGGCCAGGGGCCGACTGTGGAACAGACCATCAATTGCTCATATGCAAGTTCAAACTGAAACGGAAGAAAATCAGAGCAAGTCCACGAGAGCCAAAATATGACCTTGAGTATATCCCACCTGAATTTAGAGACCATCTGAAGGATAGATTTGACACATTGAACACTGGTGACCAAGACTGGACAAGTTGTGGAACGACATCAAGGACATCATACATGAAGAAAGCAAGAGGTCATCAAAAAGACAGGAAAGAAAGAAAAGACCAAGATGGATGTTGGAGGAGACTCTGAAACTTGCTCTTAAACATCGAGCAGCTAAAGCAAAAGGAAGAATTGATGAAGTAAAAGAACTAAATAGAAGATTTCAAAGGGCGGCTCGAGAAGACAAAGTAAAGTATTATGACAGGTGCAAAGAGCTGGAAATGGAAAACCAAAAGGGAAGAACACACTTGGCATTTCTCAGGCTGAAAGAACTAAAGAAAAAATTCAAGCCTCAAGTTTCAATAGTGAAGGATTCTTTGGGGAAAATATTAAATGATGCAGGAAGCATCAAAAGAAGATGAAAGAAATACAGAGTCATTATACCAAAAAGAATTAGTCGATGTTCAACCATTTCAGCATATGATCAGGAACCGATGGTACTAAAGGAAGAAGTCCAAGCTGCTCTGAAGGCATTGGTGAAAAACAAGGCTCCAGGAATTGATGGAATATCAACTGAGATGTTTCAACAAACAGATGCAGAGCTGGAGGTGCTAACTAGTCTATGCCAAGAAATATGGAAGACAGCTTCCTGGCCAACTGACTGGAAGAGATCCATATTTATGCCTATTCCCAAGAAAGCTGATCCAACTGAATGTGGAAATTATAGAACAATATCTTTAATATCACGTGCAAGCAAAATTTTGCTGAAGATCATTCAAAAAAAATGGCTGCAGCAGTATATCGACAGGGAACTGCCAGAAATTCAGGCTGGTTTCAGGAGAGGTCCTGGAACCAGGGATATCATTGCTGAGGTCAGAAGGATCCTGGTTGAAAGCAGAGAATACCAGAAGGATGTTTACCTGTGTTTGATTGACTATACAAAGGCATTCGACTGTGTGGATCATAACAAATTATGGATAACATTGCGAAGAATGGCAATTCCAGAACACTAAATTGTACACTTGAGGAACATTTACATACGTCAAGAGGCAGTTGTTTGGACAGAACAAGGGCATACTGCATGGTTTAAAGTCAGGAAAGGTTTATGCCAAGGTTGTATTCTTTCACCATACCTATTCAATCTGTATGCCGAGCAAATTATCTGAGAAGCTGGACTATACGAAGAAGAATGGGGCATCAGGACTGGAGGAACACTCATTAACAACAAACTTGCTTGCTGAAAGTGAAAGTGAAGAGGACTTGAAGCACTTACTAATGAAGATCAAAGACCACAGCCTTCAGTATGGATTGTACCTCAACATAAAGAAAACAAAAATCCTCACAACTGGACCAATGAGCAATATCACGACAAACAGAGAAAAGACTGAGGTTGTCAGGGATTTCATTTTACTTGGATCCACAATCAACAGCCATGGAAGCAGCAGTCAAGAAATCAAAAGACACATTGTATAGGGTAAATCTGCTGCAAAGGACCTCTTTAAAGTGTTGAAGAGCAAAGATGTCACCTTGAAGACTGAGGTGCGCCTGACCCAAGCCATGGTATTTTCAATCGCATCATAATGCTTGTGAAAGCTGAACAATGAATAAGGAAAACTGAAGGAGAATTGATGCCTTTGAATTGTGGTGTTGGTGAAGAATATTGAATATACCATGGACTGCCAGAAGAACGAACAAATCTGTCTTAGAAGAAGTACAACCAGAATGCTCCTTAGAAGCAAGGATGGAGAGACTGCGTCTTACATACTTTACATGTTGTCAAGAGGGATCAGTCTCTGGAGAAGGATATCATGCTTGGCAGAGTACAGGGTCAGCAGAAAAGAGGAAGACCCTCAACGAGGTGGATTGATACAGTGGCTGCAACAATGGGCTCAAGCATAACAACGATTTTAAGGATGGTGCAGGACTGGGCAGTGTTTAGTTCTGTTGTGCATAGGGTTGCTATGAGTCGGAACCAACTCGACAGCACCTAACAACAACAACAACAACGAATAAATGCATACAATTCATAAAGGTAAAACTCAATACATTTTTTCATGAAGTGAACACACCCAGATTAATGACAAGAATGTTTGCCTCTTGACATTTTCCTTAAGAGAGTTTTGGCTGGTTTTTATAGACTTCATGGATTTTAAGCATGCAGTTTTGACGAATGTATACACTAATGTAAACATCACCCAAATCTAGAACTTCCCAACACTCTTGAAGCTCCCTCAGGCCCCTTTGCATTAAATACCTCCTCTTCCTAGAGACAACCACTATTCTGATTTCGATCACCATGGGTTAATTTTGTAGGTTTCAGAACTTTATATAAATGAACTGCTTTAAATGTATGATTCCTGACATATACCATATGATATGTCTGGCTTCTTTCTGTCAATATGTTTACGTGATTAATCTACGTGGATATGTCTATCAGATATTTGCTCCTTTTTGTTGCTGAGTAGTATTCCTTTGCACAAACGCACCATAATTTGTTTATCCATCCTTCTGTTGATGTATATTTGGGTTGTTTCCATTTTTAAAGTGATTATAAATGTATCTATTATGAACATTTTTGCACAAGTCTTTTTATGGATACAGCTTTTTAATTATTTGCAATAAGTGCCTAAGAGTGCAGTGGCTGAGTCAAAGGGCCAATTTTTTTAATTAACTTTAATAGAAATTGCCAAATGTTTTTCCCAAGTCGTTGTCCCATTTTACAGCCATGTGTGAGAATTCCAGATACTCCACCTCCTCGCCACTCGTCAGTCTTTTTAATTCTAGTGACTATGTAGTGACATCTCGTTGTGGTTTTAACTTGTTTTTTCCTGGTGACTAATGATACAGAACAAGGGGATACAAGTGGTTTAAAATAAAGAAGAGGAGTGTGTCAGGGTTGTACCCTTTCACCATACTTATGCAGTGTGTGTGCTGAGCAAATAACCTGAGAAGCAGAACTATCTGAAGAAGAATGAAGGCATCAGGATTGGAGGAAGACTCGTTAACATCTGCGTTATTCAGATGATACAGCCTTGCTTGCTGAAAATGAAAACTTGAAGCACTTACTGATGAAGATCAGAGACTACAGCCTTCCGTATGGATTACATCTCAACGTAAAGAAAAGAATCCTCACAACTGGACCGATAAGCAACATCGTGATAAATGGAGACAAGATTGAAGTTGTCAAGGATTTCATTTTACTTGGATCCACAGTCAACACTCATCAAAGCAGCAATCAAGAAATCAAAGGACATATTGCATCGGGCAATCTGCTGCAAAAGATCTCTTTAAAGTGTTTAAAAGCAAAGATGTCACTTTGAGGACTAAGGTGGGTGTGACCCAAGCCATGGTATTTTTCAGTTGTCTCATATGCATGCGAAAGCTGGACAATGAATAAGGAAGACAGAAGAAGAATTGATGGCTTTGAATTATGGCATTGGTGAAGAATATTGACTATACCATGGACTGCCAGAAGAATGAACAAATCTGTCTTGAAAGAAGTACAGCCAGAATGCCCCTTACAAGCGAGGATGGTGAGACTTCATCTCACATACTTTGGACATATTGTCAAGAGGTACCAGCACCTAGAGAAAGACACCATGCTTGGTAAAGCAGAGGGTCAGTGAAAAAGAGGGAGACCCTGAAAGAGATGGATTAACACAGTGGCTGCAACAATGGGCTCAAACACAGCAACAATTGTGAGGATGACACAGGACTGGGCAGTGTTTCGTTCTGTTGTACATATGAGTCGGAATCAACTGAACGTCACCTAACACCAACCGTACTGAGTATTTTATACCTTTTGGCTATTCATATATTTTCTTTTTTGAAGTATTTGTTCAAGTCTTTTGCTAATTTATATTGGATTATTTTTCTTTTTAATATTGATTTATAGGAATTCTTTATATATTCAGAATGACTCCTTTGTCAGATATGTTGTAAACAAATATCTTTAGCTTTGCTTTTATTAACAGTCTTTTGATGGGTAAAGACTTTAATTTTTATGAAATCCAATTTACCACTGTTTTATTTTTAGTGCCTTTTATGTGTGTCCAAGAAATCTTTGCTTGCTTCAAGTTTATGAAAATTTGCACCTCTTTTTTTTTTTTCTAGAAACTTTGTACTTCTAGCTTTTACATTTAGGTCTTTGTTCCTTCTGTATTAATTTCTTTGTGTGATGTGAGATAGAAGTCAAGATTCTTTTTTCTCCATATGGGTATTCAGTTGTTCCTGCATCATTTGTTGAAAAGACTCTCCTTTCCACCTTTGAATTATATTGGTACCTTTGTCATAAATCAGTTGGCCATAAATGTTGGTCTATTTCTGGACTTTCTGTTTCATTAATCTACTTGTCTATCTTAATAAAGGGAAATACCATACTGTCTTAATTACTACAACTTTATTGTAAATCTGAAGAGCAGATAGTGTAAACCCTCCAACTTTATTCTTGCTTTTTTTTCAAGATTGTCTTGGTAGTCTAGGTCTTTTGTAATTCAATATAAATTTTATAATCAGCCTTTCAATTAAAAAAAATCTGCTGAAATTTTGTTTGGGTTTGCACTGAGTATATAGATTAATTTGTGGAAAATTGTAGCCTCAACAATATCAAGTGATTCAATCCATGAATATGGCGTTTTAGGCTCAGTTCTCTAGAGAAGCAAAACCAGTGAAGTATCTGCTTCGAAAGCTTTGCTTATATACATATATTAAGAAAATGGCTCATGTTGTTGTAGAGGCTAGAAAGTCCCAAGTTCATGGGTCAAGCTAGAGGCTTCTCCTGACTCGTGTAGCTGTGGGGGCTGGCAAACCCAAGATTAGTAAGTCAGACAACAGACCTCTGGCTCACAGGTTGGGGAGGCCGACAAATGCCAAGATCAGCAGATAAACTAGTAGGCCACTGGCTCACAGACTGTGGAGACTGACGAATCCCAAGATCAGCAGGTAAGCGCTAGCTCAAGTCCCAAGAACTGGAGGTTCGATGAACAAGAGCCAGCTGCAGGATCCAGAGCGAGCAAAAGCCCAACAGCCTTGCTAGAAAGTCTACCAATATATGCAGGCTGTACTTCCAAGGAAACACCCTTTCAATTGATTTAGCTGTTCACAGCATATACCATCATGGTTGTGATCACGTTATATCAGATCTCATCATGGAGATCTCATTATACAACTGCCAAATTACATTATAACTGCCAAACCACTAGGAATCATGGCCCAGCCAAGTTGACACACAACCTTAAATATCACATATAGCATGTCTTTTCATTTATTTAGATCTTTCATTTCTCTCAGCAATGTTTTGTAGTTTTAGGTAGACGTATTGTACAATTTTGTTAAATTTATTCTTCTTGTTGTTAGCTGTTATCAAGTTGGTCCTGACTCATAGAGACCCTTAGGTTTTTTTTTTTTCACACTACTGCAAACGAGTATTCAAATTACATTTTCTCTTTCAGTTGTTTCTTGCTAGCGCATAAAAAATAGTTGATTTTTGTATATTGACATATCCCATGACCATGCTAAATTCACTTATTAGCTCTCGTAGACTTTTTTTTTTTTTTTGTAGATTCTTTATGATTTTCTATGTACACAGTCATGCTGTTTTGGAACAAAGACATATTTACCTTTCTTTCTAATTATTACACCTTTTTGTTTTCCTTGCCTTACTGCACTGGCTAGGACCTTCAGTACAATATTGAATAGAAGTGGTGAAAGTAGATATCCTTGCCTTCCTCTAGATCCTGGAGAGAAAATATTCAATGTTTCACCTTTAAATATGATATTAGTTGTAGGTTTTCTGTAGATACGCTTTATCAGATTAAGGAAGTTTCCTTTTATTTCTTGTTTGCCGAGATCTTCTATCATTAAGGGGTGTTGATTTTTTTTCAAATACTTTTCTGCATCTATTGAGATGATCATATGATTTTTCTTCTTCATTCTATTGATTTGTTGAATTACCTTGATTGATTTTTAGTGTTAATTCAATCTTGCTGTGCTGGGTTGTTCTACTGTCAACTCAGTTTCATTGAGAGTTATGTTTCCCAGAACCTCTTTACCTCTATGCTTCCAGATTAGAGTTGGTGAAAAGCAAAATTGCACAGATTTGGGAGGTGGAAGTAAAGCAGCAGATGCTACCCTTTGAAGATTGTCATTGGTTAGACGTGGTGAGATTCAGACACAGAGCTCTTGCAGGGTTCCAGTTTATATCGTTCTTGTTTTTGTTCTAAACAATCAGCCTTGCTCACCAACAGTGACCTGAGGTGCATACACATTTAGGATTGTATTTAGGATTGTTATGTCCTCCTGATG
The DNA here is from genome assembly GCF_030014295.1 of Loxodonta africana. Taxonomy (NCBI): domain Eukaryota; kingdom Metazoa; phylum Chordata; class Mammalia; order Proboscidea; family Elephantidae; genus Loxodonta; species Loxodonta africana. The sequence continues at coordinate 21,304,500 of NC_087363.1, read as the reverse complement.
AAATTACTTTTTTTTTTTTTTTTAGCATTTATGAAATGTCCACCATTAAGTTTGATAATACTTCTTGCCTTGAAGTCAACTTTGTCTGAACTAATATTGCCACATGTGTTTTTTGTGATTATTGATTGAGTAGTATAAGGGATTAAATCCTGTCCTCCAAAAATATGTGTTGTAAATCCTAACACCTATACCTGTGGTTGTAATCCCATTTGGGTTTTCTTTGTTAGGTTAACGAGGTGGTATTAGTGTAGGGTATGCCTTAAATCAATCTCTTTTGCGATATAAAAGAACAGATTGAGCAAGCAACCAAGCAAGCAGGCACAGATGAGGGAAGGTGGATGCCACGCTACATACATGAGATCTCCAAGGAACCAAGAAAAAGAAGCTGGAAAGAGACAAGACCTTCTTCTAGAGCCAACACACAGAGAAATCTTCCCCTACAGCCAGCACCTGAATTCAGACTTCTAAACAATGAGAAAATAACTTTGTTAAAGCCACTTATTTGTGGTATTTCTGTTAATGCAGCACTAGATAACTAAGGCATATAGTACATCTTGTTCCATTGTTTTTCTTTCAATCTATCCGTGACTTTATATTTAAAATGTGTCTCTTTTAAACAGCTTATAGGTCGGTCTTGACTTTTTTGTTTGTTTTGTTTTCTGTTTTCAAACCAGTCTGAACATTCCTTCGTTTTAATTGGCGTGTTTGGTCTTATTATATTTATTATCATTATTGGTATTGTTGGGTGTAAGTCTACTATCTTGTCATTTTTTTTTAATAATTTTTATTGTGCTTTAAGTGAAAGTTTACAAATCAAGTCAGTCTCTCACACAAAAACCCATATACACCTTGCTATACACTCCCAATTACTCTTTTTTTTTTTAATGAGACAGCCCGCTCTTTCCCTCCACTCTGTCTTTTCGCGTCCATTTTGCCAGCTTCTAACCCCCTCCACCCTCTCATCTCCCCCCTAGGCAGGAGATGCCAACATAGTCTCAAGTGTCCACCTGATCCAAGAAGCTCACTCCTCACCAGCACCCCTCTCCAACCCATTGTCCAGTCCAATCCATGTCTGAAGAGTTGCCTTCGGGAATGGTTCCTGTCCTGGGGAAACAGAAGGTCTGGAGGTCATGACCACCGGGGTCCCTCTAGTCTCAGTCAGACCATTAAGTCTGGTCTTATGAGAATTTGGGGTCTGCATCCCATTGCTCGTCCTGCTCCCTCAGGGGTTCTCTGTTGTGTTCCCTGTCTGAACAGTCATTGGTTGTAGCCGGGCACCAACTAGTTTTTCTGGTCTCAGGATGATGTAGTCTCTGGTTCATGTGGCCCTTTCTGTCTCTTGGGCTCGTAATCACCTTGTGTCCTTGGTGTTCTTCACTCGTCTTTGATCCAGGTGGGTTGAGACCAATTGATGCATTTTAAATGGCTGCTTGCTAGCTTTTAAGACCCCAGGCGCCACTCTTCAAAGTGGGATGCAGAATGTTTTCTTAATAGATTTTATTATGCCAGTTGACTTAGATGTCCCCTGAAACCATGGTCCCCAGACCCCTGCCACTGCTACACTGGCCTTCGAAGCATTCAGTTTATTCAGGAAACTTCTTTGCTTTTGGTTTAGTCCAATTGTGCTGACCTCCCCTGTGTTGTGTGCTGTCTTTCCCTTCACCTAAAGTAGTTCTTATCTACTAGCTAATTAGTGAGTGCCCCTCTCCCACCCTCCCTCCCTCCCCCCTCTCATAACCATGAAAGAATGTTTTCTTCTCAGTTTAAACTATTTCTCAAGTTCTTATAATAGTGGTCTTATACAATATTTGTCCTTTTGCAACTAATTTCACTCAGCATAATGCCTTCCAGGTTCCTCCATGTTATGAAATGTTTCACAGATTCGTCACTGTTCTTTATGGATGCGTAGTATTCCATTGTCTAAATATACCATAATTTATTTATCCATTCATCTGTTGATGGGCACCTTGGTTGCTTCCATCTTTTTGCTATTGTAAGCAGTGCTGCAATAAACATGGGTGTGCATATATCTGTTCGTGTAAAGGCTCTTATTTCTCTAGGATATATTCCAAGGAGTGGGACTGCTGGATCGTATGGTAGTTCTATTTCTAGTTTTTAAAGGAAGCGCCAAATTGATTTCCAAAGTGGTTGTACCATTTTACATTCCCACCAGCAGTGTAGAAGTGTTCCAATCTCTCCACAGCCTCTCCAACATTTATTATTTTGTGTTTTTTGGATTAATGCCAGCCTTGTTGGTTTTTGTTGGAGTGAAATGAAATCTCATTGTAGTTTTGATCTGCATTTCTCTAATGGTTAATGATCGTGAACATTTTCTCATATGCTAGCTACCTGAATGTCGTCTTTAGTAAAGTATCTATTCATATCTTTTGCCCATTTTTTAATTGGGTTATTTGCCTTTTTGCAGTTGAGTTTTTACAGTATCATGTAGATTTTAGAGATCAGGGGCTGATCAGAAATGTCATAGCTAAAAACTTTTTCCCAGTCTGTAGGTAGTCTTTTTACTCTTTTGGTGAACTCTTTGGATGAGCATAGATGTTTGATTTTTAGGAGCTCCCAGTTATCTAGTTTTTCTTCTGCAGCCTTTATAATGTTTTGTATACTGTTTATGACATGTATTAGGGCTCCTAGCATTGTCCCTATTTTTTCTTCCATGATGTTTATTGTTTTAGATTTTATATTTAGGTCTTTGATCCATTTTGAGTTAGTTTTTGTGCATGGAGTGAGGTATGGGTCTTGTTTCATTTTTTTTGCGGATGGATATCCAGTTATGCCAGCACCATTTGTTAAAAAGACTGTCTTTTCCCTATTTAACTGTTTTGGGGCCTTTGTCAAATATCAACTGCTCATGTGTGGATGGATTTATGTCTGGATTCTCAATTCTGTTCCATTGGTCTATGTATCTGTTGTTGTACCAGTACTAGGCTGTTTTGAATACTGTGGCGGTCTAATAGATTCTAAAACCAGGTAAAGTAAGGAATCCCACTTTGTTCTTCTTTTTCAGTAATGCCTTATTTATCCAGGGCCTCTTTCCCTTCCATATGAAATTGGTGATTTGTTTCTCCATCTCATTGAAGAATGTCATTGGGATTTGGATCGGAATTGCATTACATGTATAGATCGCTTTTGGTAGAATAGACATTTTTATAATATTAAGTCTTCCTATCCACGAGCAAGGCATGTTCCTCCACTTATGTAAGTCTCTTTTGGTTTCTCACAGAAGTGTACTGTAGTTTTCTTTGTATAAGTCTTTTACATCTCCGGTAGGATTTATCCCTAAGTATTTTATCTGCTTGGGGGCTACTGTAAATGGCATTGATTTGATGATTTCCTCTTGGATGTTCTTTTTGTTGGTGTAGAGGAATGCAACTGATTTTTGTATGTTTATCTTGTATCCTGATACTCTGCTGAACTCTTCTATCAGTTTCAGTCGTTTTCTGAAGGATTCCTTAGGGTTTTCTGTGTATAAGATCATGTCATCTGCAAATAGAGTTACTTCAACTTCTTCCTTGCCAGTCTGGATGCCCTTTATTTCCTTATCTAGCCTAATTGCTCTGGCTAGGACTTCCAACACAATGTTGAATAAGAGTGGTGATAAAGGGCATCCTTGTCTGGTTCCTGATATCAGTGGGAATGTTTTCAGGCTCTCTCCATTTAGGGTGATGTTGGCTGTTGGCTTTGTATAAATGCCCTTTATTATATTGAGAAATTTTCCTTCTATTCTTATTTTTCTGAGAGTTTTTATCATGAATGAGTGTTGAACTTTGTCAAATGCCTTTTCTGCATCAATTGATAAAATCATGTGATTCTTGCCTTTTTTTTTATTTATGTGGTGGGTTACATTAATTGTTTTTCTAATGTTGAACTATCCCTGCATACCTGGTATGAATCCCACTTGGTCACGGTGAATTATTTTTTTTATATCTTGTTGAATTCTATTGGCCAGAATTTTGTTGAGGATTTTTGTATCTACATTCAGAAGGGATATAGGTCTATAATTTTCTTTTTTGTGGTGTCTTTACCTGGTTTTGGTATGAGGGATATGGTGGCTTCATAGAATGAGTTTGTTAGTATTCCGTCCTTATCTATGCTCTGAAATACCTTTAGTAGTAGTGGTGTTAACTCTTCTCTGAATGTTTGGTAGAACTCTGCAGTGAAGCCCTCCTGGCTAGGACTTTTTTTTTTGTTGGGAGTTTTTTGATTACCTTTTCAATCTCTTCTTTTGTTATGGGTCTATTTAGTTGTTCTACCTCTGTTTGTGTTAGTTTAGGTAGGCAGTGTGTTTCTAGGAATTCATCCATTTCTTCTAGGTTTTCAAATTTGTTTGAGTATAGTTTTTCATAGTAATCTGATATGATTCTTTCAATTTCATTTGGGTCTGTTGTAATATCACCCATCTCATTTCTTATTCGGATTATTTGCTTCCTCTCCTATTTTTCTTTTGTCAGTTTGGCCAGTGTTTTATCAATTTTGTTGCTTTGTTCAAAAAACTAGCTTTTGGTCTTGTTAATTCTTTCAATTGTTTTTCTGTTTTCTATTTCATTTAGTTCAGCTCTAATTTTTATTATTTGCATTCTTCTGGTGCCTATCGGTTTCTTTTGTTGCTCTCTTTCTATTTGTTCAAGTTGTAGGGATAATTCTTTGCTTTTGGCCCTTTCTTCTTTTTGTATGCGTGCATTTATTGATATAAATTGGCCTCTGAGCACTGCTTTTGCTGTGTCCCAAAGGTTCTGATAGGAAGTGTTTTCATTCTCATTGGATTCTCTGAATTTCTTTATTCCGTCCTTAATGTCTTCTATAATCCAGTCTTTTTTGAGCAGGGTATTGTTCAGTTTCCAAGTGTTTGATTTCTTTTCCCTGCTTTTCTGTTACTGATTTCCATTTTTATGGCCTTATGGTCAGAGAAGATGCTTTGTAATATTTCAATGTTTTGGATTCTGCTAAGCCTTGCTTTATGACCTAATATGTGGTCTATTCTAGAGAATGTCCCATGTGCACTAGAAAAGAAAGTAAGGTTCGTTGCTGTTGGGTGGAGTGTTCTGTATACATCTATGAGGTCAAGTTGGTTGATTGTGGCATTTAGATCTTCTGTGTCTTTATCGAGCTTCTTTCTGGGTGTCCTGTCCTTCACTGAAAGTGTGTGTTGAAGTCTCCTACTATTATTGTGGAGCTGTCTATCTCACTTTCCAATGCTGATAGAGTTTGTTTTATGCATCTTGCAGCCCTGTCATTGGGTGCATAAATATTTAATATGGTTATATCTTCTTGGTGTATTGTCCCTTTAATCATTATATAGTGTCCTTCCTTATCCTTTCTGATGGATTTAACTCTAAAGTCTATTTTGTCAGAAATTAATATTGCCACTCTTTATCTTTTTTGATTGTTGTTTGCTTGATATATTTTTTTCCTATCCTTTGAGTTTTAGTTTGTTTGTGTCTTTAAGTCTAAGGTGTGTTTCTTGTAGGCAGCATAGAGATGGATCTTGTTTTTTTAATCCATTCTGCCACTCTCTCTTTATTGGTGCATTTAGTCCATTTACATTCGGGGTAATTATGGATAGGTATGAATTTAGTGCTATCATTTTGATGTTTTTTGTGTGTGTTGACAGTTTCTTTTTCCCACTTGATTTTATGTGCTGAGTAGATTTTCTTTATATATTGTCCTTTCCTCGTATTTGTTGTTGTTGATTTTGTTTCTGCTGAGTCTGTATTTTTCCCTTGAATTTTATTTTGATGAGCAGGATAGTTTGTCTCCTTTGTAGTTACCTTATTTACCCCTATTTTTCTAAATTTAAAACTAACTTTTATTTTTTTGTATCGCCATATCTTCCTCTCCATATGGAAGGTGTATGATTACATTTCTCAGTCCCTCTTTATTATTTTAAAGTTGTCTTCTTTTATATAATAACATTGCTGTTACCCTGCGTTGGGCTTTTTTTTTTTTTTTTTTTAATCTTGCTTTCTTTTTTTGGATTTCCCTGTCTGGGTTGACTTCTGGTTGCTCTGCCCAGTGTTCTAGTCTTGGGTTGATACCCGATATTATTGATTTTCTAACCGAAGAACTCTCTTTAGTATTTCTTGTAGTTTTGGTTTGGTTTTTACAAATTCCCTCAACTTGTGTTTATCTGGAAATGTCTTAATTGCACCTTCATATTTAAGAGACAGTTTTGATGGATATATGATTCTTGGCAGGCAATTTTTTTCCTTCAATTTTTTAAATATGTCATCCCATTGCCTTCTTGCCTGCATGGTTTCTGCTGAGTAGTCTGAGCTTATTCTTATTGACTTGCCTTTGTAGGTGACTTTTCTTTTATCCCTTGCTGCTGTTATAATTCTGTCTTTATCTTGGGTTTTGGCAAGCTTGATTATAATATGTCTTGGTGACTTTCTTTTAAGATCTACCTTATGTGGAGTTCGATGAGTATCTTGGATAGATATCTTCTCATCTTTCACAATGTCAGGGAAGTTTTCTCCCAACAAATCTTCAACAATTTTCTCTGTATTTTCTGTTATCCCTCCCTGTTCTGGTACTCCAATCACTCATAGGTTATTTCTCTTGATAGGGTCGCACATGATTCTTAAGGTTTCTTCATTTTTTTGAATTCTTTTATCCGATTTTTCTTCAAATATATTAGTGCCAAGTGATTTATCTTTGAGTTCAGAAATTCTAGCTTCTACTTGCTCAATTCTGCTCCTCTATTGAGTTATCTAATTCTGTAATTTTATTGTTAATCTTCTGAATTTCTGATTGCTGTCTGTCTCTGGATTTTTCCAGCTTTTTAAACTTTTCATTATGTTCCTGAATAATCTTTCTAATTTCTTCAGTTGCTTTATCTGTGTGTTCCTTGACTTGTTCTGCGTATTGCTTCATTTCCTTCCTGATGTCTTGAAGGGTTCTGTATATTAAACTTTTGTATTCTGCATCTGGTAATCCCAGGAATGCACTTTCATCTAGAAGATCCCTGGATTTTTTGTTTTGAGAGCCTGTTGAGGTGATCATGGTCTGTTTCTTTATGTGACTTGATATTGACTGTTGTCTCCGAGCCATCTAGAAGTTATTGTATTAGTTTATGCTTGCTTACTGTGCCGTAGCTGCTTGCTTTGTTTTGTTTGGTATACCCCTATGGGTTGCTTGAGTGAGCTAGCTTGATTATTTTTGCCTTTGGAGCTCTGGTGTCCTGTCCCCAGCTGGCTAGAGCTGTTATCAGGTATATCAGTCTAGGAATCCATTCAGTTTTCTTGTATGAATTCAGCTCAGGTTTCCGGGTAGCTGATGTCAAGTGTGTGGTACAGGCTGTGTCCTACAGTCTTAGAGGGGCAGGGGTGATTGGCGTATATACCCGTATCTGATTGCAGCAGGGGGTCACGCTCTGAACAAGGCAGGGGTCTGAGAACCAACCCCCAACTGTCTCTGAAGAAAACGTATCTCTGTTCCCTAGAGCATGCTGGTAGGTGGGCTTTGCAGAGGAACCATGGGCACCCAAAGCTTTTGTTGTAAGGACCGGGAGGTACCAGTGATCCCTGGACCCCTGTCACGGATGGCTGGGCGACCCAAGTGGAGCTACCAGTCCTTAGGTCCCTGTTGTGGGTAGGTGAGGACCTTGTTTAATAGGCAAAGCAATGTCAGACGTCAAACACCCACCTCTCCACTGCAATAGCTGAAATGGTTGGAGATTGCCAACAAGGGCCTATTCTCCCAAAATAGGTCCACACAGGTCCATGCAGAAGAGAAAGGTGCTCAAGGTCCATGGACGGTTTATGCCTGGACAGGAGTCACTTCTGTCCTGAGCTCCCCCAGTTAATGGAGCTAGCAAATTATCTTTTCCCCCCAGTTGCAAATTTTTTCCTTCCCCAAGGCCGGGAGGATGGCTCTAGGTGCTCACCAGGATCTATCTCAGGCCCAGGGATTCAGCCACTGAAGCTGGCTTGGGGGTGGGGGGGCACGGTAAAATATACGGAAGTGCTTAGCTTTTGCCGAGAGCGCCGTTCTCCTCAGGTTCCAGACGTGTGAGTGGGCTGTGTGGCTGGCTGCTTCTCCCTGAGGAAATTGCAGCTGAAAGCTAGGACCAACCCGCTGCCGCCACCGCCTCCGTTGCTCCAGGAATGGTGCCTGAGGGCTCCCTGCAATTCGGGTCCAGTAACTCCTCTCAACTTCTGAATAGCCCCTTCCTCCCCCTGCCCCTCAGTTCCTTGTCTAAGCTTGCCTTTGATGCTCAGGGCTCCTAGCTTGTCACAAATATACTCCTTTCAGTTGTTTTTTTGGGTCTTTGTTGTAAAGAGGGTTCGACGGAAATGTCTGTCTGTTCTGCCATCTTGGCTCCACCTCTCGCTATTTGTTTTATGTTTGTTCCAACTGCTCTTGATTACTTTGTAGCCCTCTTTGGATAATTGAGTAATTTTAGTATCTAATTTGATCTCTTCTACCGATTATTTTTAAGAGATTGTTCTAGGGATTACAATATGCATTGTTAATTTAGAACAGTCCATCTTAAATTGATGTAACAGCCTTAAAAAAAAAATTTTTTTTTTACAGCAGCCTAATTTTATTTACCTCCCTTCAGCACTTGTGCTATTTTTGTCAACCTTTTATATCTATATGTTATAAACTCCACAATACTTGTTTTTGCTTTAAATAGTCAACCACATTTTAAGAAAATTAATAAAATATTATTTTATGTTTAACCACATATTTACCTTCTTCATTCCTCCTTGTAAACTTAGGTTTCCCCCTGGGATCAGTTCCTTTTAGCCTGGTGGCCAAAAAACATTCTTTGGGATTTCTTGTAATGTGAATTTGTGTTTGGCTGCTAACCAAAAGTCTGGCTGCACACCAAGTGGCATCAGCTACTCCTTGGAAACCCTATCAGGCAGTTCTACTCTGTCCTGTAGAGTCGTTATGAGTCGGTATTGACTCAACAGCAGTGAGTTTGGGTCCGCTGGTGACAAATTCTTTCAGCAGTAAATTAAGTCAGCTCTTATTTGTCTGCCAATTATTATTTCACCTTAATTTTTTTTTGCTTTACATTTTTTATTGTGGTAAAATATATATCGCAAAAATTTATTCTCTCAACCATGTAATCTTAAGTGTACAATTTAGTGACATTAATCACATTTGCCATGTTGTGCAACTGTCATCACTACCCCTTCCCAAGAAACAATTTTATTACCCCAAACAGAAACCCAATATCCCTTAAGCACTAACTCCTCCCCTCCTTCTTCCCTGGTAACCACTGATCAACTTTTGACTTTATGCATTTGCTGTTCTAGATATTTCATATAAGTGAAATCATAATGTGTTCTTCTGAGTCTGACTTATTTCACTCAACATGATGTTTTCAAGGTTCATCTGTATCATAGCATATATCAGAACTTCATTTCTTTTTATGGCTGAATAATATCCCATTGTATGGATACAGTGTTTCTTGTTTATCCATTCATCTGATGATGGACATTCGGGTTGTTTCCACCTTTTAGCTATTATAAGTAATGCTGCTACAAACATATTCATGTACAAGTTTCTGTTTAGTCCCTGCTTTCAAGTCTTTGGGGTATATACCTAGGAGTAGAATTGCTGGGCTATATGGTAATGACATGGGATAGTTATGAGTCGAGATCAACTTGACAGCTCATAACAACAACATGGTAATTCTATATTTAACTTTTTGAGGAACCACCAATCTGTTTTCCACAGTGGTTTAACCGTTTTACATTTCTACCAGCAAGGAGTGAGGTTCTAATTTCTTCACATCCTCTCCAACACTTGGTTTTTGTTCTTTGTTTCTGCTTTTCTTATAATAGTCATCCCAGCGGGTGTGAAGTGGTATCTCATTTTGATTTTGATATGCATTTCCGTAATGACTAATGATGTTGAGCACCTTTTCATCTGCTTGTTTACCTTAATTTTGAAAAGATATTTTTCTGGATATAGAATTCTAGGCTGAATTTTTTTTTCCTTTATGTACTTTAAAAACACCATTCCACTGTCTTTGGTCTTCCAGTGTCTCTGATGGGAAGTCAGCCATACTTCTTATTGTCCACATAAATTTAAATATATTCTGTATTTCTTCTCTGGCTGTCTTTAAATTTTACTCTCTATTTTTGGTCATCATTTTGACTGTGATGTGCCTAGCTATAATATCTCTGTCTTTATCCTTCTCAATGCTTACTGTGGTTCTTGGGTCTGTGGTTTGAGGTATTTCATCAATTTTGGAAATTTTTCATTTACTGTATTTTTAAAAATCTCTTTCACCCCTTCTCTACTCTCATTCTGGCACTCCAACTTAACATATGTTAGTTTATTTGATATCATTCCACAGATCATGGGGCTGTTCTGTGATTTTTCTTTCTTTCTGTGCTGCGATTTTGATAATTATTTGTCTTCGAGCTAATTTATTTTTTTCTTCTGCTGTATTCAGTCTGTTGCTTAGCCCACCCAATGAATTTTTAATTTTTGATGTTTTATTTTTCAATTCTAGAATTTTCGTTTGGTTAATTTTTAGTTTCCTTTCTCTGTTGAGAGTTTCCAGCTATTCATCATTCTGTCATCTTTTCCTGTAAATTATTTAATATATAAAAAATAATAATTTTTTTTTTTTTATATTAATACTAGCTGGTTTAAAGTTCTTGTCTGCTAATTCCAACATCTAAGTCATCTGAGGGTCTGCTTCTATTGATTCACTATTTTCTTACTATGGGTCACATTTTCCTGATTTTTTTAATGTCTTTTATATTTTATCTTAGAAATTGTAGATGATATGTTGTAGGAACTCTGTATTAATGTAATTTTCCTCTGAAGAATATTGAGTTTTAATCTGAGAGGCAGGTAAATTGCTGGTGGATCACCTTAATTCTCTGGAGGCTTGGTTTTAGGCTTTGTTAGAATGACCCTGTTTCAACTTGAAAAAGACTCGGTCTTAGGATGCGCTTCTTATTCTCAAAGCATGGTCCTTCTGAGGTTCAGTGGAAAGGCCAAAACGTTAATGAGTCTCTCTAGCTTGTTTGGACTTGAACTCCAAATGCTTTCTCCATCGCAACTGCTCAAATCTCTGCTGAGCTCTTAGTCATCCAACTGCTACTTTCTGCTAAGTTCTTTGAAGTATTTCCTTGTACATGCGTAATTTAGGAGTCAGCCAAGGAAATTTGTATGCACAGTTTAGGACACTCCTTCCATTCTGGAATTCCCTCTCTCAATTTCCAGCTGCTTTGGCAGCTCCAAACTCCAAAGTCTGTCTTCTCAGTGCAGTAAGACTGCTGCTTTCTGACCAAATTCTATTCTCATTTGTGTGCTTCTGCAAATTGGGAATTGTCCTCAATGGAAAAGCCAGCTAAAATGTAGCACTCATGTAGTTTGAATTTTTTCTTTTCAGGATTGTTTTCTCTCTCATTTTTATCTGCTTTTGGTTGCTCCCTAGTGTCTTTTAACAGTTATTTTTTAAAATTTTATCTACTGTTTATAATTGTTAAAACAGGAGAGTTAGTTGACACAAGCTACATAGCTTTTACTAGAACTGGAACCCTGATTGTTCTAAACCACTGAATCTTAGTTATCTAGTGCTGCTATAGCAGAAATAGTACAAGCAGATGGCTTTAACAAAGAGAAATTTATTCTCTCACAGTTTAGGAGGCTAGAAGTCCAAATTCAGGGTGCCAGCTCTAGGGGAAGGCTCTCTATTGGTTCTGGGGGAAGGTCCTTGTCATCAATCTTCCCCCGGTCTAGGAACACAGGAACCTTGGGTCCAGAGTTGCTTTCTTGGTGGTATGAGGTCTCCTGTCTCTTTATTTGCTTCTCCCTTTTATATCTCAAAAAAAGATTGATTTAAGACAAAACCTAATCTTGTAGATTGAGTCCTGCTTTATTACCATAACCGCCTCTCATCCTGCCTCATTAACATCATAGAGGTAGGATTTACAACACATAGGAAAATCATATCAGATAACAAAATGGTGGGCAATCACACAAAATACTGGAAATCATAGCCTAGTAAAGCTGACACACATTTTTTGGGGACCCAATTCATTCCATAACACACTGTAAATGATTTTTTTCTCCCTGCATGGGTGGCTAAAGAATTATTTCTTTATTCTAGAAATTCAATAACTTAATCAGGATTTATCTTGTTACCCATTTATATAAAAATTTCTCAAAACATTGTGTGCACTTTTGATCTTGTTGTATTATATATTAAAAAAAATTATTGAGATAGAATTCACATAACATACAAGTAACCATTATAAGGTGTACAATTCAGTGGCATTTAGTGTATTCAAAATGTTGTGCAGCCACTATCTCTCTCTAGTTTCAAAACTTTTTATCACCCTAGAGAGCGTCCTATACCCGTTAAGTAATCACTCCCCACTATCGTCTATGTCTATCCCCTGGTAATCACTAGTCTACTTTCTATTTCTATGGATTTCCATATTCAGAACATATCATCTAAGGAGATTCATGTAATATGTGACCTTTTGTGCTTGGCTTATTTCACCTAGAATAATGTTTCTGAGGTTCATTCAAATTGTAGTATGGATCAGAACTTCATTCTTCTTTATAGCTGAGTAATATTTCACTGTATATATATACAACAATTTGTTTATCCATTCACCCATTTAAGGGCATTTGGGTTGCTTCCACCTTTTGGCTATTATGAATAATGCTGCTATAAACATTCATGTACAAGTTTGTTTGAATATATATTTTCACTTCTCTTGGGTATATTCTTAGGAGTGGAATTGCTGCATCATATGACAATTCTTTAACTTTTTGAGGAACTGCCAAACTGTTTTTCACAGAAACTACACCATTTAACATTCCCAACATCAATATAGCAACGTATCAGTGTTCTACTAACTTCACATCCCCGTCAATACTTGTTATTTTCTGTTTTTTTAAAGTCATCCTGGTGGGTGTGAAGTGGTATCTCCATTGTAGTTTTGATTTGCATTTCCTTAAGAACCTATGATGTTGAACATCTTTTTATGTGGCTGTTGGCCGTTTGACTATCTTCATTGGTGGTATGTCTGTTCAAGTCTTTTGCTTGTTTTTAATTGGATTGTTTGCCTTTTGTGTGGGTGTCAATTTATCAGAATTCTTTATATATTTTTGATATTACAACTTTATTAGATATATGATTTGGAAATATTTCCTCCCATTTTATAGGCTGGCTTTTCACATTCTTGATAATGTCTTTGATGCACACAAATTTTTTATTTTAAGTAGTCCTATTTATCTATTTTTCTTTTGTTGCTCCTTCTTTTGGTGTCAAGTCTAACAATCCATGACCAAATATGAGATCATGAAGATTCACCTCTATGTTTTCTTTCTAAAAGTTTTGTAGTTTTAGCTCTTATATTTAGTTTGTTGATGCACTTTGAGTTAATTTTTGTATATGTAGTGATGGAGGGGTCCAATTTCATCTTTTTGTGTGTGGAAATCCAGTAGTCCCAGCACCAATTTATTGAAGAGATTTCTTTTCCCATTGAATGGTTTTGGCACCTTGTAGAAAATCAATTGGCCATAAACGTTTGGTTTTATTTCTAGATTCTTAATTCTATTCCACTGGTCTATATGTCTATCCTCATGCCAGTACCACATTGTTTGTCTTCTGTAGCTTTGTAATAAGTTTCAAAATTGGAAAGCTTGAACTCTCCAACTTTGTTTTTCTTTTTTCAGTATTATTTTGGCTGTTTAGTGCTCCTTGTAGTTCCTTATGAATTTGAGAACCAGCTTTTCCATTTCTGCAAAAATACCATTGAAATTTTGATAGAGATTGCATTGAACCTGCAGACTAATTTGGAGGAGTATATTGGAGCCCTGGTGGCACAGTGATTAAGAGCTTGGCTGCTAGCCAAAAGGTTGGCAGTTCAAATCCACCAGCTGCTCCTTGGAAACCATATGGGGCAGTTCTACTCTGTCCTATATGGCCACTATGAGTCAGAATCAACTCAAAAGCAACGGGTTTGGTTTTTTTGGTTTATTTCTATCTTGACAATATTAAGTCTTCCATTCTATGAACATGGAACGTTTTGCCATATATTTAAGACTTCTTAATTTCTTTCAGCAATGTTTTGTGGTCTTCAGTGTACAGGTTTTGCACTTTCTTGGTTAAATTTATTCCTAGGTATTTTATTATTTTGGATGCTATTGTAAATAGAATTACTTTCTTAATTTCCTTTTTGGAATGCTATGATTTTTGTGCATTGATCTTGTACCTTGCAACTTTGCTGAATTTGTTTATTAGTTCTAATAGCTTTTGTTGTAGATTTAATGGGATTTTCTATGTAGAATCTATCATCTGAAAGTGACATCTTTCTAATTTTGAGGCCATACATACATACATATATATACATATATATCTGCCTAATTGCTCTGGTTAGGACTTACGATAAAATGTTAAATACAGTGGTGAAGATGAGCACCCTCATCTTGTACCTGATCTTAGGGAGGAAGCTTTCAGTAAAGACTGAAGTATCGTAATTGAATATGATGTTAGTTGTGGTTTTTTAAATGCTCTTTGAGTTCTCTTCTATTTCTACTTTGTTGAGTGTATTTATCATGGAAAGTGCGTTGAATTTTGTCAACTGCTTTTTCTGCCTTTATTGAAGTGATAATGTATTTTTTTCCTTTACTAATGTGGTGTTATTACATTGGTTGATTTTCTTGTATTGAACCACCCTTGCATTCCTGGGATAAATTCTACTTGGTTATGGAGTATAGTTCTTCTAATGGGCTTTTGGGTTCACTTTGCTACTGTTTTGTTGAGGTTTTTGCATCTATATCAATACTGATCTGTATTTTTCTTTCTTGTAATGTCTTTGTCTGGCTTTGAAATCAGGGTAATGCTGACTTCATAGAATTTTAGGAAGTATTTCTTCCTCTTTTATTTTTTGGAAGAGTTTGAGAAGTATTATTGTTAATTGACCAGTTCCCACAAGGACACTTAATCCTATTCGGTGGTTTTACACACCCTATTTGCATATAGGTGTATAAAATAGAGCAATCACAGGGCAGGCTGTGGCTCAACCAGTTATTTTTGGCAGAATTATAAACCCAAGGCCAGAAAGGCCGTATATACAAGAAACTCATTGCCTTGCAGTAACTGTATCGTTTTTCTTTTCTCTATTTCTGCTCTAATCTTTATTATGTTCATTCTTTTGCTGGCTGGGTAATTTTAATAGTACTATTGTTCAAGTTCATTGATTATTTCTTCTGCCTGCTCAAATCTGCTGTTGACCCTCTAGTGGATTTTTTTTATTTTAGCTATTTTACTTTTCAGGTCCAGAGTATCTATTTGGTTCCCTTTTATAATTTTTATCTTTATTGATATTCCCTACTTGTTCATACATAATTCTCCTAATATCTTTTAGTTCTTTATCCATGGTTTCCTTCAGATTTTGAGCATATTTGACTGTTAAATAAAATATGTATCTATTAAGTCCATTGTCTTTGCTTTCTCGGGAATTGTTTCTCTCCACTTCTTTTTTTCCTGTGACTGGGCCATACTTTCCTGTTTCTTTGTATGTTATGTCCTTTTTTTCGCTGTGAACTGGATATTTTGAATAGTGTAATGTGTTAATTTTGTAAATCAGATTCTACCCTCTCTCCAGGGATTGTCATTTTTGTTTGATGAAAGCTGAAGTCATCTGTTTGTTCAGTGACTTTTCTAAACTATTGTTATAAAGACTATATTTTTCATCATCTGTAGTCACTGAAGTCTGTTCCATTATCTTCATGGTCAACCAGTGACCTGACAGAGTTTCTTTAAATGAACTGGATCCAATATGAAGAAAGAGAAGTAAAAGAGGTTTATCTGTCTCTTTAAATTCTCTCCAGTGTTGCTGGTGAAGCTGCTTCAGTTCATAGGGGTTGATAAAAATGTTCAGCCTCTGAGTTTTCTTTGTGCGTCCCCAATTTGTATTAGTGTTTCTTATGTTGCTTTATTTCCTTATATTCTTCTTTTCTATTTAATGGATTGTCTCAAGCCCTTTCTCTATGTCAGTAATTGTAATTCAATTTTCATCTGGTGGTAGATTATATTGCTGTTCCCCAATATCCACTTCCCATTCCCTCTTAGGGGAACATTATATTTCTCAGCTCCATTGAAGAGATCTTGGCCATATGATTGCTTTGACCAATGAAACATGAGCAGAATGACATGTTTTACTGTTAGGCAGAAGCTTTAAGAGCCAGTTGATGCTTCACTACATACATTTGATGACTAGCAATGTTCCAGGTGAAGACATTTCAATCAGCCTGGGTTCCAGAGTGAAGATTACATGGAGAAGATCCCTAGATGACCTGAAATGGATAAGTAATATGAGCAAGAAATAGACCTTTTTTGTTTAAAGCCACTGAAACTTTCAGGCTGTTTGTTACTGTAGCCCAGTCCATCCTAAACAAAACAAAGCACCTCTCTTCTCTTGGGTCCTATGACATCCCATGTGTATATACAAAACCCAGCCTAAGACATACCCTTTACCCACTTTCTACAAAGACCAGTTGCTTGCCTTTTGTCCTGGGATGTACCAGGAATGCACTGTTTTCTAGAAGACTCATACTTCACCTCTCAGGTATTTCAGATACCGCACCCTCTGTCTGGAAGAACAGGACTTCAAAGGCCATCCAGGCAACACAAGAAGTCTATAGACTTTAGAAATATGTGTACCCCCACACCTATCTACAGCTAGAGGCTAAAGGGAGTGTGGGACTGTGTTTTGGGCTCTGCCATTAATTAGAACTTGAGGGAACCTCAATTTTGATTTCGAGACTGGCTCAGTGGCGTAGGGCCATCATCAGGTGAGAGCAGGAGCAATGGATATAGTGGGATGTCCACACTGAAGCCCTTTCCAAGTAAGAAGAGGAGCCAGAGATACCTTAGTCCTTGAATTAAGTCACGCCAGACCAAGTTAGACCTTTAACGGTGCAGAAGACACGGTGCCCCTTTTCAGCTGCTCTTAGGAGTTGATGATCTCAATGCAAAACTACAGAGGAGTGGCTGTGACCACACTGTGGTAATGGAGGAGAGTGAAAGTCTGGCAGATGTGACATTGCCAGTGGCACTGGATGACGTAGATGGTGTTGAGCACCTGGCAGTATTGCCAGTGGATGAACCAACATGTGGACCGTTGCTGCAGCTTGACCTCTGGCCTCTCTTGCTGCATGTATGCAATCAGAGATGCTCCCATCTCTTCTCGAGATGTCTCACCATCATCAACTACCACCACCCCTGAATGATCCATGTCCTGAGATTTGCATGCACTTGTGTCCAGCACACCAGGGTACCACACCACCAGGCTTGTATCTTCGTACTGTCCTTGCTCTTTTGGTGCTCTCTTCTACAGAGATAAGAGAAACCATGCAGTGAATATTCCGCTTCCTGTATCAGCCCCCGGGTCTCCCTGGAAGGGCCTGGATTCTTTCTCTTAACAGTCAATTTTTCCTTGTAGAGTTCAGCTAAGTTATCAGGACACTAACTGGGAGCCAGTAGACCTGGATGGGCTCTCCTTTTCCACTGTGAGTATATCAACTTGTCATCTGAGTTTTATTTTCTTGTTCTACCTTTTGGGTACATGGATCTGGAGGACACTATATGAATGTGAGGACTTTTCTTGGGCCAGGCTTCATAATTATAGGTCACACTCCTTTCCTCTAGACTCTACCCAACAAAGTAGCCCTCTTATTTGCAGCTGCTCTTTTATGACTAACCCAATCAGTCCCAGCCCAAGATATGTGGTTTACCATACGCTGCACCACAGACTTCACCCAGAAGCCTTCGCGTCTTTCTTTTTTCCACATTCTCTTTTCTTGATCCTCACCCTTTTACTCTCATTCCTTCACCACATATATCTAGTCCAGGCCTTCCATATCCAGCTCTTTCTAATCCCTGGTCTTTTCTACATCTCTCACTCTTTGTTCACACTTTGCTGGCTCCTCTGCCCACAATCCATTCTTCATCTCTCATCTGACATATTTACCCCAGTCTAGAAAGGGGAGGATGAGAAGTAGTGTGAGGCAAGAGGCCAATGTTAAGCTGCTTCCTGTTTGTAGAAGATTCCAGGTCTAACAAAAAGATATGATTATATGTCCTGGAAAAAGCCCTGGTGGCTCAGTGGTTGTGTTTGGCTGCTAATCAAAAGGTCAGTGGTTCAAACCCACCAGCCCCTTCATGGACGAAAGATGTGGCAGTCTGCTTCTGTAAAGATTTACGGCCTTGGAAACCATATGGGGCAGTACTACTCTGTCTTACAGGGTTGCTATGAGTCAGAATCGACTCAACTGCAATGGGTTTGTTTTTTGGGGGGTTATATGCTCTGGGATACCAAGGGTCCATGCTTAGTCAAGATTTTATTTATCTCTGTGGAGCCACCATGTATTTTTTACTTCTGTTTCAATGGATATACTCACCTACTCTTACTGCCATAGGACTGTGTCTTCAGTATCCTCATTTCTAATCATAATACACTGGCTACTTTTCTGTAATCATTACATGGATGAGTAGAAGACATGGTGCTTCACTTCCTATGGATTTCTTTCCTAACCTGTTCAAGATTTGAGAAGGCACATGATATCCCCAGTCTTGAGGAAAATGCCCTGGTAGGTCTGGTCATGTCTCTGAATGACATCTAACACCCATGTGGTTGCTGAGAGTTCTGGCACAGGCAGAAAGAAAAGGAGAGGTGAGCTATGAGATCATAATCACTATTATGGCACAGGGATTATTACACCTACCACACCATTGAGTCTTGTAGAATGAGTGCCACGGAGCAGGAAGTAACATCTATCCATTTTCCTTCCACCAGAAATGGACCAGAGCCCAGGATGGAAATACAGGCCCTTTGAGTCCCATCTCTCACCAGAGTCCTCTTGCCTTGTGGCCCATCTGTCTTAAATTTCTTATCCAATATAAATGCTTTTTCTCTTTTTCTCTTCTGTGCTATTATTGTGTTACATCTATAAATATATGTATTATAAAATCGACAGCAATTGTTATTATTGCTTTATATAATCTCACATGTTTTAGTAAAGTTAATAGAAAAATATATTCATAGAAACTTTTATATTGCTCATATATTTACCATTTCCAGCATTCTTCCCTTCTTTGTGTGGATTCGAGTTGCTATCTGGTGTAACTTCCTTTCAGCATGTAGGACTTCCTTTGGTATTTCTTGTAAGTCACCTCTGCTAGCAATGAATTCTCTCAGTTTTTGTTTAGCTGGGAATATGTTTATTTTGCTTTCGTTTGTGAAGGATAGCTTCAGTGAATACAAAATTTTTGGTTGACAGTCTTTCTTCCAGCCCTTTGAATATGCCATCCACTGTTTGAATATGCCATCCAACTTTACTGTTTCTGATGAGAATTCAGCTGTTAACTATTCTATACATGGTGAATCATTTTTCTCTTTCTGCTTTCAGCAATTTGACTGTGATGTGTCTAGGTGTGGATCTCTGTATTTATGCTTCCTGTGTTCTTGTGTTATCTAGGATTGGTAGATTAATGTTTTTCTCAAAATTTGGGAAGTTTTCGGCTATTATTTTTTAACAAAAAATTTTCTGCTCTTTTCTCCTGGAATTCCCATTACACATATTTTAGTATGCTTGATGTTTCTCAGTTCTCTGAGACTTTGTTAACTGCTTTTCAATCTTTTTTCTTTCTGTTCATCAGATTAATTCTTTTAAATCTGTTTTCAAGTTTACTGATTCTTCTGCTGTGTCAAATCTGCTGTTGAACCTCTTCGGTAGATTTTTCACTTCAGTTAGTGTACTATTCAACTCCAAAATTTCTACTTTTTTAAACTTTTTATCTTTTCATTGAGATTATCTATTTGTTATTATTGTCATGCTTACCTTTAATTCCCTAAACATGGTTTCTCTTATTCTTTGAACCTATTTATAATAGTTGCTTTGAAACTTCCTAAATCCAAAATCTGGGAACACTCAGAAACACTTTCTATTGACTGCTTTTTACCCGAGTATAGTATTTTTTCTTTGCATGTGTTCTAATTTTTTGTTGAATACTGGACATTTTGACAACTCTGGATTCTAACTTTATCCTTTGAAAGATGTTTTTATTTTTGCTTCTTTATTTTGTTTAGTATCTTGTTAGGTGCTATTCAGTCAGTTCCAACTCATAGTGACTCTATGTACGACAGAACAAAACACTGCTCAGCCTGCACCATCCTCATAATCATTGCTATGTTTAAGCCCATTTTTGCAGCCATTGTGTCAATGCATCTCATTAAGGATCTTTCTGTTTTTCACTGACCTTCTGTTTTACCGAGCATGATGTTCTTCTCCAGGCACTGGTCCCTCCTAGCAGCGTGTCCAAAGTATGTGAGACAAAGTCTAGCCATCCTTGCTTCTAAGCAGCATTCTGTCTGTACCCCCTTCAAGATAGATTTGTTCATTCTTCTGGCAGTCCATGGTATAGTCAATAGTCTTTGCCAACAGTATAACTCAAATACATCAATTCTTCCTTGGTCTTCCTTACTGTTATGGATTGAATTGTGTCCCCCCAAAATGTGTGTCAATTTGGCTAGGCCATGATTCCCAGTAATGCATGATTGTCCACAATTTTGTCATCTGATGTGATTTTCCTGTGAGTTGTAAATCCTACCTCTATGATGTTAACTAGGCAGGATTAGAGGCAGTTATGTTAATGAGGCAGGACTCAATCTACAAGATTAGATTTTATCTTAAATCGATCTCTTTTGAGATATAAAAGAGAGAAGTGAGCAAAGAGGTGGGGGGACTTCATACCACCAAGACAGCAATATTGGAGCAGAGTGTACCCTTTGGATCCAAGGTTCCTGTGCTGAGAAGTTCTCAGACCAGGGGGAGATTGATGACAAGGACCTTCCTCCAGTGCCAACAGAGAGAAAAACTTTCCCTGGAGCTGAATGCTGATGTTAGTTAGCCTCCTGGACTGTAAGACAGTACATTTCTCTTTTTGTTAAAGCCATTGTCTTGTGATGTTTCTATTATAGCAGCACTAGATGACTAAGACACTTATCCACTGTCCAGCTTTTGCATGCATGTGAGGCGATGGAAAATACTATGGCTTGGGTCAGGTGCACCTTAGTCCTCAAAGTGGTATTTTTGCTTTTCAGACCTTGAAAGAGGTCTTTTGCAGCAGATTTGCCCAATGCAATACATCGTTTGATTTCTTGACTGCTGCTTCCATGGGCGCTGACAGTGAATCCAAGTAAAATGAAATCCTTGACGTCTTCAGTCTTTTCTCCGTTTGTCATGATGTTGCTTATTGGTTCAGCTGTGAGGATTTTTGTTTTCCTTATGTTGAGGTGCAATCCCTACTGAAGGCTGTAGTTTTGATCTTCATCAGTAAGTCCTTAATGACCTCTTTGCTTTTCAGCAAGCAAGGTTGTGTCATCTGCTTATCGAAGGTTGTTAGAAAGTCTTCCTCCAATCTTGATGCCTAGTTCTTCTTCAGATTGTCCAGCTTCTCAGATTATTTGCTCAGCACACAGATTGAATAAGTATGGTGAAAAGATATAACCCTGACACACACCTTTCCTGATTTTAAACCATGCAGTGTCCCCTTATTCTGTTTGAATGACTGCTTCTTGGTTTATGTATGGGCTCTGCATGAGCACAATTAAGTGTTCTGGAATTCCTATTCTTCAAAATGTCCATAATTGGTTATGACCACACAGCCAAATGCCTTTGCATAGTCAATAAAACATAGGCAAACATCTTTCTGGTATTCCCTACTTTCAGCTAAGATCTATTTGGCATCAGCAATGCTATCCCTCCTTTCATGTCCTCTTCTGAATTTGGCTTGAAATTCTGGCAGTTCCCTGTCTGTGTACTATCTGGTGTCACTTTCTTTCAGCATGAAGGACTTCCTTTAGTATTTCTTGTAAATCAGCTCTGATAGCAACGAATTCTCTCAGTTTTCATTTGTCTGAGAATATATTTATTTTGTTTCATTTGTGAAGGATAGTTTCACTGGGTAGGGAATTTTTGGTTGCCTGTCTTTCTTCCAGCTCTTTGAATATGCCATCCACTATTGGCAGACTTCATTGCTTCTGATGAGAATTCAGCTCTTAACTATCCTTAGTATCTTACCTGGACTAAATCTGTAAAGCCTGTCTCCCCTGGAATATGTGGCCACTGTTACCTCTGCTCAGGTTTCCCCCCTCATTTTTATTTTTAAATCTGATGCTGCCCTTGTGTCTCCATAATTTAGTGTTCAACCAAAGATTGGTCAGGCCTTGTGCTCAGACACCTGCAGCCAGTAAGGCTTCCACTCTCTGCTGATTGACATGTATGGATTGGGGGTGTGTAAGCTTTATAACATTTTCAAGTCTGCCCAAGATTTTACTTTCTGCTGGGCTCTCCTGCATATCATCTGTATGATCACATAAGCTCCACGGGCCAAGGACGTGTGGGTGGCTTGGGCTTGCTTCAGTCTGTGCAATACATATGCATAGTCTCCTGTCCACCTGGGATATGTGGAGAGCTTATCAAGCTCCTTATGGCAGTCTCCCCTTCAAAAATTCCCTGTTAGATCTTCTCCTAGTCTGCTAGTTTGCTGCTTGTGCTGAACAAGATCACAACCTCAGGCTAGCAGAGCCACTGATCTTCCCTCTTCCTTTTCTATCAGGATCACCAATTTAACTGACAGTGCTGCAAGTCAAGTGAACCCCTGCTGGCAGTGGCAGTGAAGCTGCTAGTTTTTGTGATCTGTCCTGGTGTAGTCGAGCTACTACAATGGCAGACATCTGAGTATGCGTGTGAAGGAGGTGAGCGGTTGGTTTGGGAGCAGCCCCAAACAAGAATGGCACAAATTCACACCATTCTTTCCCAAAATTCAGCAGTTTTCTTGAATAAACATTTCTCAGGTTGTTGTATGCCTGTGTTCAATTTCCAAAGTGTTGAAATTGTTGTTTTGACAGTTTTGTCCAGCTTTAGAGTTGCTTTGGGGGAAGAAAGCTGTTATGCTGAATGACTTAACTAAGCATATCTGTTTCCATTTCCCTTTCATATAAAATTTAAAAATTTTTTTATTATGGTCATTTCAAACATGTAAAAATAGAACAGAAGAGTGAATCTCATATACCCACCATATACATTTAATAATTAACATTTTGCCAAATTTGCTTCATGTGTATATATCTTTGCTGAAGTATTTTAAAGTAAACCCTAGATTTTCTGATATTTTACTCTTAAATACTTCAGTGAGAATCTCTAAAAATCAATAACGTTTTCTTCCAAAATTGTAATATTCCTTAATATCATCTAATATACAGTTCATATTCAAATATCCTTGATTTTACCCAAAATATCTGTTTATGGTTGGTTTGTTCAAATCTGGATCCAAACAGGTCCATATCTTTATTGCATTTGGTTGTTTTGCATTTCATTTTTCTGGCTTTGACATTTGTTTTTCTCTAAAAGATTTTCCTCCAACATTTTTTTCATGATACTGACTTACTAAATAACTTATTTTTAATTTTAGAAATAATACCTAAATTTTTTCTCTTTCCATAGAGGTCTAACAATTCAAATAGAGCTAAAGAGTCTCTTGAACTCCTTAATTCTAGATGTCTCCCCAGAGCGTACCGCATTTCACAGCTTCCCACGTACTTTCCAGACTGTTTTCAATGCATGGTTATACATGAACATAGAGCAGGTGTTATTTCAAGACCACAATTCAAACAATCAGACAAACAAGCAAACTTCACTTTTCCTTTTTCCATAACTAAATTTAATCTCAGGTTTAACTCTATATTCTATCTCTCGGCTAAAATTCTAACCCAGTGAATTCCTCAATCACTTCTTTTTCTTTTCTCAGTCATTTCAGAATTTCTTCCCTCCCCCTGTTCCTCCCCAGGTTGGCATTCAAGTACTGGGAGCCAAAGCAGCTTCCTGGTAGAGGGGAAGAGTGTCTGGCTGTTGGCTGGTCACATCCCCACAATATCGGCATTGGCTTCTGGGTATCTGCACATTCACGTGTGTAGTTAAGTGTCGAGCCCCACAAAATCCCTTTCAACCAAGCCGACTTTCTTTGGAGAATGGGAAACATTTAGATGCCTCTTGCAGCATTCTGGAGCCAAGGGAGTCGAGGGGGAGTGGGGAGGGGTGGGAGGAAGGGAATAGAGAGGTGGGGGTGGGTAGGTGGGTGGCCCAGGCCTTCTCTGCTGAGGCTACACCGTGTGTTTATTTCTACATTGTTGCTGCCTCTGTTTGCTAGCTAAGCATGGTAAATACTGAGATCTTGATTTCTTATTGGGGGCCTATCTAGGAAGACAGCACCGATGCCTTTTGCTTTAATATTCTCCAAATTGTCTAGAGGTTGTTATCACCACCTCCCATGGTTGTTGTGGAGGATGGGCTGGACACAGGTCTCTTTCTCAGGAACACACTTCAGCTAAGCTTGCTAGCTTGCCCTCTGAGTTCCCATCTAATATTTATGTTATGAGCTTAGGTCCTCGCTTCCTTGAGAGCTGAGCTTTTCCAAACTCAAAATTCTGGGGTTTTTTTCCTCTAAAAAAGCATAGCTCTTGCTAATCAAAAGCCTTGGCTTTCAAGACTTTGTCTCTGCCACGAGCTTCTAGAAACTAGTTTAGAAATTAGAAGCCAGTATTTGGTTTTTTGTTCTTTGGCTCTTTGCTGGTATTCTGTCTTCTGAGGAAATGCATGCAGCTAATTTAATAACAGGTAATATTTTGAGCACTTACTCTGTGCCAGACACTGTTCCAAGTATTTTATGTGCATTATTATAGTCCTCATAATGAGTTTATGAAGTAGATCAATTATCATCCTCCTTTTACATAAGGGGAAACTGAGGCACATGAAAGTTAAGTGACCTGCATGAGATCACTTAGCTGGTCAGTAGTGAAACTTAGTTTTGCGCTCAGAAAATTTGGTTCTAGAGTCTTTAACAGTTTTCTACTTGTGTGTAACAGATTACCACAAATTTAGCAGCTTAAAACTTCCATTCATTAGCTCAGTTTTGTAGGTCATATTTCTATGCACGATGTGTCCAGGTTTTCCGCTTAAGGTCTTACAAGGCTGAAATCAAGATGTTGACCAGGCTGAATTCCTTTCTGGAGACTCTGGAGAAGAGTCTGCTCTTGATCTCATTCAGGTTGTTGGCGGAATTCAGTTCCTTGCAGTTGTAGAACTGAGGTCCTGTTTTCCTTAACGGCTTTCAAAAGGGGCAACTCTCGTATCTTAGAGGCCACCCACTTTCCTTGCCATGTGGTCCTCTCCATAATACTCCTCTGACTTTGACTATCTTTCTTCAGGAAAAGCATGGTCATTTTTAACGGCTCGGTTGATTAGGTCAGGTTTATGCAGGACAATCTCCTTTCGTAAAGTCGACTGATTTGGGAACTTAATTACATCTGTAAAACCCCTTCACGACAGGACTTAGAGTAGTATTTTATTGGATAATTGGGAAAAAGTGCATTTATAACGGGATGAGAATCTTGGGAGCCAACTTAGAATTATGCCTACCAAAGAGCCCACACTGTAAATTATTTCTAAGAGACTGTAGGTCTTGGTGTAACTTGTATGTGGAAGTAGAGACCTCAATTAATAATTAAAATTTTTTTTTTTTTTATGTATAGAGCACATTGTTGATGTCCACAGAAGCCTTTGACTTTTTTATGTTGATATTGTATCTGACCATCTTGCTGAACTCTCTTACTAGTTAGCAGTATATTCCTTTGTATTTTCTAGGTATCAAGTCATACTGTCAGCAAATATATTTTTCTTTCCAATATTCATAGCATTTATTTATTTTTCCTGTTTTACTACACTGCCTAGTACCTCTAGTGTAATGCTTCTTTTCTTTACATTTTACCAATGAAGTTATTAATGAGGATGGGCCCCCCCAATGCTCATTTTATCTCTTAAGTGTTTATGTCTGTGTTTTACTCTGTGTGTGTAGCTAGGAGAAACACTATGGCCCCAAGCTTGTATCAAGAATCCCTTGGACAATGGGAGCTGGTCACACAACTGAGATATATTAAGGGTGTTGCCTCCCCACCCATGTCTATTGTTTCAGATGGAATCAAAGTAGCCGCCTTAAATCACCACTGAATTGGCATAGGCACTGAGGCCAATAACAGAAAAGACCAGAGACTCCAAGGTAAAAAAAAAAAGAATGTCTAAGGAATATCTTTAGCTGTGGTTATTTGCTTGTGAAACTGACAAAAATAAATAGACTGGAAGCCTACAAAGTTTTAAAGGATTGTATTGCTAAAGAAGCCATAATCCTTTCCTTCAAATGCCATGATTGTATAAAGGAAGCTCAGGACTCTCAAACCTGCACCTGCAGAAAGGGGGAAAATCATGCAGCCCCCTTCAGCATAAACTCTTCACTGCCATGTCAACAGTACTGACATCTTTATTCTTCTTCAAAATCTCCCTTAAATTAGGGCCTTTTTTCCCAGCTACAGCCACAGGTCACCTTGCAGAGTTAGTTTAACACACTCATTAAGAGCCCAGATCTGGAGCCATATGCCTGCATTTGAGTCACCCTGTCTTTCTGCGTATTAGAGCACTTTCAAAATTATTATATAAGTAACATAATTCTATTTATTTTATTAAAGTTAGAAAGCACAAATAGAAAGAAAGGAAATAAAATTTGCATTACCAAAATATCATCTAGATTTTTTTTATTGTGGCAATATATATATGATGTGAGATTTTCCATTTTAACAATTTTAAGTGTACAATTCAGTGGCATTACTTATATTCACAATGTTTGCAACTACCGCCACTATCAATTTCCAAAAGTTTTTCATCACTCCAAACAAAACCTCTGTACCATTAAGCAATAATTTCCCATTCTGCCCTCATCCCAGCCTTAGTAACCACTAATCAGCTTTCTGTCTCTCTGAATTTGCCTATCATAGGTATTTCAAATAAGGAGAATCATACACTATCTGGCTTTTATTTTATTTTATTTTTATTGTGCTTTAAGAGAAAGTTTACAAATCAAGTCAGTCTCTCATACAAAAATTTATACACACCTCGCTATATACTCCTAATTGCTCACCCCCTAATGAGATACCACACTCCGTCCCGCCACTCTCTCTTTTTGGGTCTATTCGGCCAGCGTCTGACCTCTTCCACCCTCTCATCTCCCCTCCAGACAGGAGATGCCAACATAGTCTCATGTGTCCACTAGATCGAAGAAGCTCGGTCTTCACCAGTATCATTTTCTATCCCATTGTCCAGCCCAGTCCCTGTCTGAAGAGTTGGCTTTGGGAATGGTTCCTGTCTTGGGCTAACAGAAGGCCTGGGGACCATGACCACTGAGGTCCTTCTAGTCTCAGTCATACCATTAAATCTGGTCTTATTATGAGAATTTGGGATCTGCATCCCACTGCTCTCCTGCTCCTTCAGGGGTTCTCTGTTGTGTTCCCTGTCAGAGCCATCATCGGCTGTAGCCAGGCACCATCTAGTTCTTCTGGTCTCAGGCTGATGTAGTCTCTGCTTTATGTGGCCCTTTCTGTCTCTTGGGCTCATAATTACCTTGTGTCTTTGGTGTTCTTCATTCTCCTTAGCTCCAGGTGGGTTGAGACCAATTGATGCATCGTAGATGGCTGCTTGCCAGCGTTTAAGACCCCAGATGCCACTCTCCAAAGTGGGATGCAGAATGTTTTCTTCATAGATTTTATTATGCCAGTTGACTTAGATGTCCCCTGAAACCATGGTCCCAAACCCCTGCCCCTGCTATGCTGGCCTTCAAAGTGTTCAGTTTGTTCAAGAGACTTCTTTGCTTTTGGTTTTGTCCATTTGTGCTGACCTCTCCTGCATTGTGTGTTGTCTTTCCCTTCACCTAAAATAGTTCTTATCTACTACCTAGTTAGTGAAAACCCTCCTCCGCACTCCTCCCTCTCATAACCATCAAAGAATATTTTCTTCTCTGTTTAAGCTATTTCTCGAGTTCTTATAATAATGGTCTTATACAATATTTGTCCTTTTACAGCTGACTAATTTCACTCAGCATAATGCCTTCTGGATCCCTCCACGTTATGAAATGTTTCACGGATTCATCATTTTTCTTCATCGATGCGTAGTGTTCCATTGTGTGAATATATCATGATTTATTTATCCATTCATCCGTTGATGGGCACCTTGGTTGCTTCCATCTTTTTGCTATTGTAAACAGTGCTGCAGTGAACATGGGTGTGCATATATCTGTTCGTGTAAAGGCTCTTATTTCTGTAGGATATATTCCAAGGAGTGGGATTGTTGGATCATATAGCAGTTCTATTTCTAGCTTTTTAAGGAAGCACCAAGTCGTTTTCCAAAGTGGTTGTACCATTTTACATTCCCACCAGCAGTGTTATAAGAGTTCTAATCTCTCCACAGCCTCTCCAACATTTATTTTTTTGTGTTTTTTGAATTAATGCCAGCCTTGTTGGAGTGTGACGGAATCTCATTGTAGTTTTGATTTGCATTTCCCAAATGGCTAATAATTGTGAGCATTTCTTCATGTATCTATTTGCTGCCTGAATGTCTTCTTTAGTGAAGTGCCTGTTCATATCTTTTGCCCATTTTTTAATTGGGTTATACGTCTTTTTGTAGTTGAGTTTTTGCAATATCATGTACAGTTTAGAGATCAGGTGCTGATCAGAAATGTCATAGCTAAAAACTTTTTCCCAGTCTGTAGGTAATCTTTTTACTCTTTTGGTGATGAGCATAGGTGTTTGATTTTTAGGAGCTCCCAGTTATCTAGTTTCTTTTCTGGTGTTTGCGCATTGTTAGTAATGTTTCGTATACTGTTTGTGCCATGTATTAGGGCTTCTAGTATTGTCGCTATTTTTTCTTCCATGACCTTTATCGTTTTAGATTTTATATTTAGGTCTTTGATCCATTTTGAGTTAGTTTTTGTGCATGGAGTGAGGTATGGGTCTTGTTTCATTTTTTTGCAGATGGATATCCACTTATGCCAGCACCATTTGTTAAACAGACTGTCTTTTTTCCATTTAACTGACTTTGGGCCTTTGTCAAATGTCAGCTGCTCATATGTGGATGGTTTTATGTCTGGATTCTCAAGTCTGATCCATTGGTCTATGTATCTGTTGTTGTACCAGTACCAGGCTGTTTTGACTACTGTGGCAGTATAATAGGATCTAAAATCAGGTAGAGTGAGGCCTCCAACTTTGTTATTCTTTTTCAGTAATGCTTTACTTATCTGGGGCCTCTGTCCCTTCCATATGAAGTTGGTGATTTGTTTCTCCAACTCATTAAAAAGTGTCATTGGAATTTGGATGGGAATTGCATTGTATCTATAGATGGCTTCTGGTA
This sequence comes from Loxodonta africana, assembly GCF_030014295.1. Lineage (NCBI taxonomy): Eukaryota > Metazoa > Chordata > Mammalia > Proboscidea > Elephantidae > Loxodonta > Loxodonta africana. The sequence continues at coordinate 21,275,199 of NC_087363.1, read as the reverse complement.
GAATAGACATTTTTACAATGTTAAGTCTTCCTATCCATGAGCAAGGTATGTTTTTCCACTTACGTAGTTCTCTTTTGGTTTCTTGTAATAGTGTCTTGTAGTTTTCTTTGTATAGGTCTTTTACATCTCTGGTAAGGCTTATTCCTAAGTATTTTATCTTCTTGGGGGTGACTGTAAATAGTATTGATTTGGCAATTTCCTCTTCAATGTTCTTTTTGTTGATGTAGATGAATCCAACTGATTTTTGTATGTTTATCTTGTTTCCTAATACTCCACTGAACTCTTAGTTTCAGTAGTTTTCTTGAGGATTCTTTAGGGTTTTCTGTGTATAAGATCATGTCATTTGCAAATAGAGATACTTTGACTTCTTCTTCGCCAATGTGGATGCCCTTTATTTCTTTATCTAGCCTAACTGCTCTGGCTAGGACCTGCAGCACAATGTTGAATAAGAGTGGTGATAAAGAGCATCCTTTTCTGGTTCACAGTCTCAAGGGGAATGCTTTCAGACTCTCTCCCTTTAGGATGATGTTGGCTGTTGGCTTAGTATAAATGCCCTTTATTATGTTGAGGAATTTTTTTTCTATTCCTATTTTGCTGAGAGTTTTTATCATGAATGAGTGTTGAACTTTGTCAAATGCCTTTTCTGCATCGATTGTTAAAATCATGTGGTTCTTGTCTTTTATTTATATGATGGATTACATTAATTGTTTTTCTAATGTTGAACCATCCCTGCATACCTGGTATGAATCCCACTTGGTCATGGTGAATTATTTTTTTGATATGTTGTTGAATCCTATTGGCTAGAATTTTGTTGACGATTTTCAGATCTAAGTTCATGAGGGATATAGGTCTGTAATTCTCTTTTTTTTCTGGTGTCTTTATCTAATTTTGGTATCAGGGATATGCTGGCTTCATAGAATGAGTTTGGGAGTATTCCGTCGTTTTCTATGCTCTGAAATACCTTTAGTAACAGTGGTGTTAACTCTTCTCTGAAGGTTTGGTAGAACTCTGCAGTGAAGCCATCTGGGCCAGGGCTTTTTTTTGTTAGGAGTTTTTTTTATTACCTTTTCAATCTCTTGTTATGGGTCTATTTAGTTGTTTTACCTCTGTTTGTGATACTTTAGGTAGGTAGTGTGTTTCTAGGAATTCATCCATTTCTTCTAGATTTTTTAATTTATTAGAGTACAATTTTTCATAGTAATCTGATAGAGTTCTTTTCATTTCAGTTGGGTCAGTTGTAATATAGCCCATCTCATTTCTTATTTGAGTTATTCACTTCCTGTCTTGTTTTTCTTTTGTCAGTTTGGCCAATGGTTTATCAATTTTATTAATTTTTTCAAAGAACCAGCTTTTGGTCTTGTTAATTCTTTCAATTGTTTTTCTGTTTTCTATTTCGTTTAATTCAGCTCTAATTTTTATTATTTGATTTCTTCTGGTGCCTGAGGGTTTCTTTTGTTGCTCTCTTTCTACTTGTTTGAGTTGTAGGGATAATTCTTCGATTTTGGCCCTTTTTTGGATGTGTGTATTTATTGATATAAATCGACCTCTCAGCATTGCTTTCACCCTGTTCCAAAGGTTCTGTTAGGAAGTGTTTTCATTCTCATTGAATTCTATGAATTTCTTTATTCCATCCTTAATGTTTTCTATAATCCAGTCTTTTTTGACCAGGGTATTGTTCAGTTTTCAAGTGTTTGATTTCTTTTCCCTGCTTTTTCGGTTATTGATTTCTAGTTTTATGGCCTTATGGTCTGAGAAGATGCTTTGTAATATTTCGATGTTTTGGATTCTGCTAAGGCTTGCTTTATGACCTAATATGTCGTCTATTCTAGAGAATGTTCCATGTGCACTAGAAATGAAAGTATAATTTGGCTGCTGTTGGGTGGAGTGTTCTATCTATGTCTATAAGGTCAAGTTGGTTGATTGTGGCATTTAGATCTTCTGTGTCTTTATTGAGCTTCTTTCTGGATGTCTTGTCCTTCACCAAAAGTAGAATGTTGAAGTCTCCTACTATAATTGTGGTGCTGTCTATCTCACTTTTCAATGCTGTTAGAGTAGTTTTACTTAACTTGCAGCCCTGTCATTGGGTGCATAAATATTTAATATGGTTATATCCTCCTGGTATATTGCCCTTTAATTATTATATAGTGTCCTTCCTTATCCTTTGTGGTGGATTTAACTTTAAAGTCTATTTTGTCAGAAATTAACATTGCCATTCCTGCTCTTTTTTGATTGTTGTTTGCTTGATATATATGTTTTTCCATCCTTTGAGTTTTAGTTTGTCTATGTCTCTAAGTCTAAGGTATGTCCCTTGTAGGCAGCATATAGATGGGTCGCGTTTTTTTATCCATTCTGCCACTCTCTTTCTCTTTATTGGTGCATTTAGTCCACTTACATTCAGTGTACTTATGGATAGGTATGAGTTTAGTGCTGTCATTTTGATATCTTTTTTTGTGTGTTGTTGACAGTTTCTTTTTCCCACTTAATTTTTTGTGCTGAGTAGTTTATCTTTATATATTGTCTTTTCCTCTTATTCATTGTTGTTGATTTTGTTTCTCCTGAGTCTCTATTTTTTTCTCATGTTTTATTTTGATGAGTAAGATAGTTAGTCTCCTTTGTGGTTACCTTAATATTTACCCCTATTTTTCTAAGTTTAAACCTAACTTTTATTTCTTTGTATCGCCTTGTCTTCTTCTCCATTTGAAAGATCTATGTTCACTACATTTCTTAGTCTATCTTTCTTGTTTTAATGTTGTCTTCTTTTACGTAATAACATGACTGTTTCCCTGTTTGGAGCATTTTTTTTTGTCTTGATTTATTTTCATGATTTCCCTGTCTGGGTTGACCTCTGAGTGCTCAGTACAGTGTTCTAGCCTTGGGTTGATACCTGATATTATTGATTTTCTAACCAAAGAACTCTCTTTGGTATTTCTTGTAGTTTTGGTTTGGTTTTTATGAATTATCTAAACTTCTGTTTATCTGGAAATGTCCTAATTTCACCTTCATATTTGAGACACAGTTTTGCTAGATATATGATTCTTGGCTGGAAATTTTTTTCCTTCAGTGCTTTGTATAAATCATCCCATTGCCTTCTTGCCTGCATGGTTTCTGCCAAGTAGTCCGAGCTTATTCTTATTGGCTGTCATTTGTAGGTTACTTTTTCTTTTATCCCTAGCTGCTCTTAAAGTTTATCTTTGGTTTTGGCAAGTTTGATTATAATATGTCTTGGTGACCGTCTTTTAAAATCTACTTTATATGGATTTCAATGAGCATCTTGGACAGATATCTTCTTATCTTTCACTATATCAGGGAAGTTTTCTACCAACAAATCCTCAACAATTCTCTCTGTATTTTCTGTTATTCCTCCCTATTCTGGAACACCAATCACTCGTAGGTTATTTCTCTTGATAGAGTCCCACATGATTCTTAAAGTTTCTCCATTTTTTAAAATCCTTTTATCTGATTTTTCTTCAAATATATTGGTCCCAAATGCCTTATCTTCAAGCTCACTAATTCTGCCTTTCACTTGCTCACTTCTGCTTCTCTGACTTTCTATTGAGTTGTGGAATTCTGTAATTTTATTGTTAATCTTCTGATTGCTGTCTATGGATTCCTGCAGCTGATTAAGTTTTTTTTTTATTAACTTTTATTGAGCTTCAAGTGAACGTTCACAAATCAAGTCAGACTGTCACATATAAGTTTATATACACCTTACTCCGTGCTCCCACTTGCTCTCCCCCTAACGAGTCAGCCCTTTCAGTCTCTCCTTTCGTGACAATTTTGCCAGCTTCCAACTCTCTCTATCCTCCCATTCCCCCTCCAGACAGGAGATGCCAACACAGTCTCAAGTGACCACTTGATATAATTAGCTCACTCTTCGTCAGCATCTCTCACCTACCCACTGTCCAGTCCCTTTCATGTCTGATGAGTTGTCTCCGGGGATGGTTCCTGTCCTGTGCCAACAGAATGTTTGGGGACCATGACCGCCGGGATTCCTCTAGTCTCAGTCAGACCATTAAGTATGGTCTTTTTATGAGAATTTGGGGTCTGCATCCCACTGATCTCCTGCTCGCTCAAGGGTTCTCTGTTGCACTCCCTGTCAGGGCAGTGGTCGATTTTGGCCAGGCGCCAACTAGTTCTTTTGGTCTCAGGATGATGTAGCTCTCTGGTTCATGTGACCCTTTCTATCTCTTAGGCTCATAGTTGTCGTGTGACCTTGGTGTTCTTCATTCTCCTTTGCTCCAGGTGGGTTGAGACCAATTGATGCATCTTAGATGGCCGCTTGTTAGCATTTAAGACCCCAGATGCCACATTTTAAAGTGGGATGCAGAATGTTTTCATAATAGAATTATTTTGCCAATTGACTTAGAAGTCCCCTTAAACCATGGTCCCCAAACCCCCGCCCTTGCTCCGCTGACCTTTGAAGCATTCATTTTATCCCGGAAACTTCTTTGCTTTTTGTCCAGTCCAGTTGAGCTGACCTTCCATGTATTGAGTATTGTCCTTCCCTTCACCTAAAGCAGTTCTTATCTACTAATTAATCAGTAAAAAACCCTCTCCCACCCCCCCGCCCCCGTAACCACAGAAGTATGTGTTCTTCTCAGTTTATACTATTTCTCAAGATCTTATAATAGTGGTCTTATACAATATTTGTCCTTTTGCCTCTGACTCATTTCGCTCAGCATAATACCTTCCAGGTTCCTCCATGTTATGAAATGTTTCAGAGATTTGTCACTGTTCTTTATCGATGCGTAGTATTCCATTGTGTGAATATACCACAATTTATTTAGCCATTCATCTGTTGATGGACACCTTGGTTGCTTCCAGCTTTTTGCTATTGTAAACAGAGCTGCAATAAACATGAGTGTGCATATATCTGTTTGTGTGAAGGCTCTTATTTCTCTAGGGTATATTCCAAGGAGTGGGATTTCTGGGTTGTATGGTAGTTCTATTTCTAACTGTTTAAGATATCGCCAGATAGATTTCCAAAGTGGTTGTACCATTTGACATTCCCACCAGCAGTGTATAAGAGTTCCCATCTCTCCGCAGCCTCTCCAACATTTATTATTTTGTGTTTTTTGGATTAATGCCAGCCTTGTTGGAGTGAGATGGAATCTCATCATAGTTTTAATTTGCATTTCTCTAATGGCTAATGATCGAGAGCATTTTCTCATGTATCTGTTAGCTGCCTGAATCTCTTCTTTAGTGAAGTGTGTGTTCATATCCTTTGCCCACTTCTTGATTGGGTTGTTTGTCTTTTTGTGGTTGAGTTTTGACAGAATCATATAGATTTTAGAGATCAGGCGCTGGTCGGAGATGTCATAGCTGAAAATTCTTTCCCAGTCTGTAGGTGGTCTTTTTACTCTTTTGGTGAAGTCTTTAGATGAGCATAGGTGTTTGATTTTTAGGAGCTCCCAGTTATCGGGTTTCTCTTCGTCATTTTTGGTAATGTTTTGTATTCTGTTTATGCCTTGTATTAGGGCTCCTAAGGTTGTCCCTATTTTTTTCTTCCATGATCCTTATCGTTTTAGTCTTTATGTTTAGGTCTTTGATCCACCTGAACTTAGTTTTTGTGCTTGGTGTGAGGTATGGGTCCTGTTTCATTTTTTTGGTAGTGGATATCCAATTATGCCAGCACCATTTGTTTAAAAGACTATCTTTTCCCCAATTAACTGACTCTGAGCCTTTGTCAAATATCAGCTGCTTGTATGTGGATGGATTTATATCTGGGTTCTCAATTCTGTTCCACTGGTCTATGTGCCTGTTGTTGTACCAATACCAGGCTGTTTTGACTACTGTGGCTGTATAATAGGTTCTGAAATCAGGTAGAGTGAGGCCTCCCACTTTCTTCTTCTTTTTCAGTAATGCTTTGCTTATCCGAGGCTTCTTTCCCTTCCATATGAAGTTGGTGATTTGTTTCTCTATCACCTTAAAAAATGACATTGGAATTTGGATCGGAAGTGCATTGTATGTATAGATGGCTTTTGGTAGAATAGACATTTTTACTATGTTAAGTCTTCCTATCCATGAGCAAGGTATGTTTTTCCACTTAAGTATGTCCTTTTGAATTTCTTGTAGTAGAGCTTTCTAGTTTTCTTTGTAAAGGTCTTTTACATCCTTGGTAAGATTTATTCCTAAGTATTTTATCTTCTTGGGGGCCACTGTGAATGGTATTGATTTGGTTATTTCCTCTTCGATGTTCTTTTTTGTTGATGTAGAGGAATCCAAGTGATTTTTGTATGTTTATCTTATAACCTGAGACTCTGCCAAACTCTTCTATTAGTTTCAGTAGTTTTCTGGTGGATTCGTTGGGGTTTTCTGTGTACAAGATCATGTCATCTGCAAATAGAGATAATTTTACTTCCTCTTTGCCAATCCGGATGCCCTTTATTTCTTTGTCTAGCCTAATTGCTCTGGCTAGGACTTCTAGCACAATGTTGAATAAGAGCGGTGATAAAGGGCATCCTTGTCTGGTTCCTGTTCTCAAGGGAAATGCTTTCAGGTTCTCTCCATTTAGAGTGATGTTGGCTGTTGGCTTTGCATAGATGCCCTTTATTATGTTGAGGAATTTTCCTTCAATTCCTATTTTGGTGAGAGTTTTTATCATAAATGGGTGTTGGACTTTGTCAAATGCCTTTTCTGCATCAATTGATAAGATCATGTGGTTTTTGTCTTTTGTTTTATTTATGTGGTGGATTACATTAATGGTTTTTCTGATATTAAACCAGCCTTGCATACCTGGTATAAATCCCACTTGGTCCTGGTGAATTATTTTTTTGATATGTTGTTGAATTCTATTGGCTAGAATTTTGTTGAGGATTTTTGCATCTATGTTCATGAGGGATATAGGTCTGTAATTTTCTTTTTTTGTAATGTCTTTACCTGGTTTTGGTATCAGGGAGATGGTGACTTCATAGAATGCGTTGGGTAGTATTCCGTCATTTTCTATGCTTTGGAATACCTTCAGAAGTAGTGGTGTTAACTCTTCTCTGAAAGTTTGGTAGAACTCTGCAGTGAAGCCGTCCGGGCCAGGGCTTTTTTTTGTTGGGAGTTTTTGGATTACCATTTCAATCTCTTTTTTTGTTATGGGTCTATTTAGTTGTTCAACTTCTGAATGTGTTAGTTTAGGTAGGTAGTGTTTTTCCAGGAATTCATCCATTTCTTCTAGGTTTTCAAATTTGTTAGAGTACAATTTTTCATAATAATCTGAAATGATTCTTTTAATTTCATTTGGTTCTGTTGCGATGTGGTGCTTCTCGTTTGTTATTCGGGTTATTTGTTTCCTTTCTTGTATTTCTTTAGTCAGTCTAGCCAATGGTTTATCAATTTTGTTAATTTTTTCAAAGAACCAGCTTTTGGCTTTGTTAATTCTTGCAGTTGTTTTTCTGTTCTCTAATTCATTTAGTTCAGCTCTAATTTTTATTATTTGTTTTCTTCTGGTACCTGATGGATTCTTGCTCACTTTCTATTTGTTCAAGTTGTAGGGACAGTTCTCTGATTTTTGGCTCTTTCTTCTTTTTGTATGTGTGCATTTATCGATATAAATTGGCCTCTGAGCACTGCTTTTGCTGTGTCCCAGAGGTTTTGATAGGAAGTATTTTCATTCTCGTTGCATTCTATGAATTTCCTTATTCCCTCCTTGATGTCTTCTATAACCCAGTCTTTTTTCAAGAGGGTATTGTTCATTTTCCAAGTATTTGATTTCTTTTCCCTGGTTTTTCTGTTATTGATTTCTAGTTTTATTGCCTTGTGGTCTGAGAAGATGCTTTGTAATATTTCGATGTTTTGGATTCTGCAAAGGTTTGTTTTATGACCTAATATGTGGTCTCTTCTAGAGAATGTTCCATGTGCGCTAGAAAAAAAAGTATACTTTGCAGCAGTTGTGTGGAGAGTTCTGTATAAGTCAATGAGGTCAAGTTGGTTGATTGTTGTAATTAGGTCTTCCGTGTCTCTATTGAGCTTCTTACTGGATGTCCTGTCCTTCTCCGAAAGTGGTGTGTTGAAGTCTCCTACTATAATTGTGGAGGTGTCTATCTCACTTTTCAGTTCTGTTAAAATTTGATTTATGTATCTTGCAGCCCTGTCATTGGGTGCATAAATATTTAATATGGTTATATCTTCCTGATCAGTTGTCGCTTTTATCATTATGAAGTGTCCTTCTTTATCCTTTGGGGTGGATTTAAGTCTAAAGTCTATTTTGTCAGAAATTAATATTGCTACTCCTCTTCTTTTTTGCTTATTGTTTGCTTGATACATTTTTTTCCATCCTTTGAGTTTTAGTTTGTTTGTGTCTCTAAGTCTAAGGTGTGTCTCTTGTAGGCAGCATATAGATAGATCCTGTTTCTTTATCCAGTCCAAGACTCTCTGTCTCTTTATTGGTGCATTTAGTCCATTTACATTCAGTGTAATTATAGATAAATAAGTGTTTAGTGTTGTCATTTTGATGCTTTTTCATGTGTGTTGTTGACAATTTCATTTTTCCACTTACTTTTTTGTGCTGAGACGCTTTTCTTAGTAAATTGTGAGATCCTTATTTTCATAGTGTTTGACTTTATGTTTGTTGAGTCATTACGTTTTTCTTGGCTTTTATCTTGAGTTATGGAGTTGTTATACCTCTTTGTGGTTACCTTAATATTTACCCCTATTTTTCTAAGTAAAAACCTAACTTGTATTGTCCTATATCACCTTGTATCACTCTCCATATGGCAGTTCTATGCCACCTGTATTTAGTCCCTCTTTTTGGTTATTGTGATCTTTTACGTATTGACTTCAAAGATTCCCTGTTATGAGCATTTTTTTTTTTGTTTTTTTTTAATTAATCTTAATTTGTTTTTGTGATTTCCCTATTTGAGTTGATATCAGGATGTTCTGTTTTGTGACCTTGTGTTGTGCTGGTATCTGATATTATTGGTTTTCTGACCAAACAATTTCCTTTAGTATTTCTTGTAGCTTTCGTTTGGTTTTTGCAAATTCTCTAAGCTTGTGTTTATCTGTAAATATCTTAATTTTGCCTTCATATTTCAGAGAGAGTTTTGCTGGATATATGATCTTTGGCTAGCAGTTTTTCTCCTTCAGTGCTCTGTGTATGTCATCCCATTGCCTTCTTGCCTGCATGGTTTCTGCTGAGTAGTCTGAACTTATTCTTATTGATTCTCCCTTGAAGGAGACCTTTCTTTTATCTCTGGCGGCTTTTAAAATTTTCTCTTTATCTTTGGTTTTGGCAAGTTTGATGATAATACGTCTTGGTGTTTTTCTTTTTGGATCAATCTTAAATGGGGTTCGATGAGCATCTTGGATAGATATCCTTTCATCTTTCATGATGTCAGGGAAGTTTTCTGTCAGCAGATCTTCAACTATTTTCTCTCTGTTTTCTGTGCTCCCTCCCTGTTCTGGGACTCCAATCACACGCAAGTTATCTTTCTTGATAGAGCCCCACATGATTCTTAGGGTTTCTTCATTTTTTTTAATTTTTTTATCTGATTTTTTTTCAGTTATGTTGGTGTTAATTCCCTGGTCCTCCTCCAGATGTCCCAGTCTTCGTTCTAATTGCTCGAGTCTGCTCCTCTGACTTCCTATTGCGTTGTCTAATTCTGTAATTTTATTGTTAATCTTTTGGATTTCTACATGCTGTCCCTCTATGGATTCTTGCAACTTATTAATTTTTCCACTATGTTCTTGAATAATCTTTTTGAGTTCTTCAACTCTTTTATCAGTGTGTTCCTTGGCTTTTTCTGCAGTTTGCCTTATTTCATTTCTGAGGTCATCCCTGATGTCTTGAAGCATTCTGTAAATTAGTTTTTTTAAATTCTGTATCTGATAATTCCAGGATTGTATCTTCATTTGGGAAAGATTTTGATTCTTTTGTTTGGGGGGTCGTAGAAGCTGTCATGGTCTGCTTCTTTATGTGGTTTGATATCGACTGCTGTCTCCAAGCCATCACTAAGATATAGTAGTGGTTTATTCTATAATTGCTCACTGAGTCTTATCTTGTTTTGTTTTCTTTCAATATACGTGGATGGGCTACTAGATTGTGCTGTCTTGTTTGTTGTAGCCCTTGACTTACTTATGACCTATTACCAGCTGGTTTGGGCTGATGCCAGATATATATGCCTGAGTCTACTCACTATTCTTGAGTAGAATCTGATTTTGGGTCATCAAGTGTGTGCTGCACCCTAACACCAATCCACCTCGAGAAGTAGTGGTGATAGTTGTGTGCACCAGATTCTATTAGCAGCTGGGGTTCACACTCCAGGGGGGGCAGGATGCTGACAGGCTTCCCCCAAGTGTCAATGAGGTAGGTGTGTCTCTATTCCTGTAGCACCTTGGTGGGAGGGCACTGCAGCGTACCTTAGGCCCCCAATGCAAGTACCTCTACTGATTGGTAGGTGTCACCCTCCTTAGACCCCTAAGGCAAGAGGCTAGGTCGTCTGGGGGCAGCTTCAGCCCTCAGTTCCCTGTTGTGGGTCAGTGAGGGTTCTGTTGAATAAGCAGAGATATCAGACCTGGGAAACCTGTTTTTCCAGAATATCCGCTAAAAAAAAAATGCAGTCAGATCCCTATCAGAACTGCCTTTGGATTATAACCGCCACCATGTTCCCTGTAAGGATGAAAGTCCGAGATTTGGATCATATATGCTTGGCTGCAGCTGGTTCTGTGTTTTTAGTCCAATTAGGGATGGATTTTTGGTCCCTGGGTTTTTTGTGGTTCCTTCTCTCAGGCCGGAAGAACGGGTTAAGAAAAGACCAAAAAAAAAAAAAAAAGGGAAAAGCAAAGCCTCTGCGGAGCCGGAGCCGTTCTCCCTCTGGCTCAGGAAATTCTAATGTTAACGAAGCCGCTTGGGAAGGGTGGGGGAGGGTTCAGAGAAACAGGAGAGTAACTCCCCGGAATATAGCCAAAGTTGCTTATCTTGCTTGGAATGACTATTTTATCTGAGATTCCCGAGGGGCATGTCGCCTATGTGTGCTGGCTGTGTGGAGATTGTCCCTGAGGGTCTGGCCCGCTGAAGTCGTGGTCAGATCCTCCACTGCCAGTCCAAAGCCCAGCGTCAAGGTTCCCCTGCTGGGATGCTGCGCTCCCGGCTCCAAATCCAGTCACTGCCTCCCGGGGACTTCTCCCACCAGCCGCGTTGCCACGCCACCCTGAGCAGACTGGCTGGGCCCCCTCCCGGGGTCAGTTCAGGGGGTAGGGCTGCGCCCCTTGTTTGCGCCGTCACAAGATTTTGAGATCAGCTCTTCTGGGTCTAGACCTAAGCCCGGCGCCAAGGTTACCTGACTGGGACGCTGGCTCCAGGCTCTGAAAACAGTCGCTGCTTCCCCATATTTGTTCGTTCTCCGTCTCTAAGTCTGTGTTTGTTGTTCAGGGTTCGTAGATTGTTATGTATGTGATCGATTCACTTGTTTTTCCGAGTCTTTGTTGCAAGAGGGATCTGAGGTAGCGTCTACCTATTCCGCCATCTTCGCCATGATACTTTTAATCTGATTAAATTTTTCATTATGTTCTTGAACAGCCTTTTTAATTTCTTCAACTGTTTTATCTGTGCGTTGCTTGGCTTGTTCTGCATATTGCCTGATCACCTTCCTGATGTCTTGAAAAGTTCTGTATATTAACCTTTTGAATTCCAGGAAGCTACCTTCATCCAGAAGATCCTTTGATTCCCTGTTTTGAGAGCTTGTTGAGGCGATCATGGTGTGCTTCTTTATGTGACTTGATATTGACTCTTGTCTCCGAGCCATCTATAAGTTACTGTACCAGTTTATTTTATGTTTGTTTACTGTATCCTAGCTTCTTGCTTTGTTTTGTTTTGGTATGCTGAAACGGATTGCTTGAGTGAGCTAGCTTGATTGTTTTCACCTTTGAAGATCCGACGTCCTGTCACCAGATGGTTAGAGCTGTTATCAGGTAAATCAGTCTAGGAGTCCATTCACTTTTCTTGTATGGATTCAGCTCAGGCATCCAGGTAGCTGGTCATCAAGTGTGTGGTACAGGCTCTGTCCTACAGTCTTAGGGGGCCAGGTGATTGGTGCAGGTGCTGGTATCTGGTTGCAGCAGGGGGTCACACTCTGAACAAGGCAGAGGCCTGAGAAACATCCCCCAAGTGAATCTGAGGAAAGCGTATCCCTCTTCCCTAGAGCATACAGGTGGGTGGGTTCTGCAGACAGACCATGGACACCCAATGCTTTTGGTTGTAAGGACTCAGAGGTACCAGTTATCCTTGGACCCATGTCGCGGGTGGCTGGGTGACCTGAGTGGAGCCACCAGTCCTTAGGTCCCTGACGTGGATAGGTGATGACCCTGTTTAATAGGCAAAGAGGTGTCAATCATCAAACACCCATCTCTCCACAGCACAGCTGAAACAGTTGCAGTCTGCCAACAAGGGCCTATTCTCCTGAAATAGGCCTACACATGTTCATGCAGGGGGGAAAGCTATTCAAAGTCCGCTGACTCTTTATGGTTGGATAGGAGCCTCTTCTGTCCAGACCTCCCCAGGTTAGTGGAGCTGACAAATTATCTTTTCCCCCAGTTGTGAATTTATTCCTTCTCCAAAGCTCCGGGTGCTTCAATGGGCCTATCTCAGGCCCAGGGAAATCAACAGCCTCTGAAGCTGGCTTGGGGTTGGGGAGCATAGTAAAATATACACAAGTACTTAGCTTTTGCGAGAGTGCTGTTCTTCTCTGGTTCCAGAGGCGTGAGTAGGCTGTGTGGCTGGCTGCTTCTCTGTGAGGAAACTGAGGCCAAACGCTACTACCAGCCTGCCACAGCCTCTCCCAGGAATGGTGCCTGTGAGATCCTGGTGATTCAGGTCTGGCAACTCCCCTCTGCTTCTGAACCATCTCTCCCTCCCCCGGCCACTCATTCCTTTTTTGTAACTTTGCCTTTGATGTTCAGGGCTCCTAGCTTGTCATAAATATAACTGTTTCACTTGTTTGTTTGTTTGTTTTTTGGGTTCTTTGTTGTAAGAGGGATTGCTGGAAGTGTCTGGCTATTCAGCCATCTCGGCCCCAGCTCTATCTGGCTTTTTTTTTTTTGTCTGGCCTATTTCACTTGGCATAACATTTCCAAGGCTCATCCATGTTGTAGCATGTAACAGAACTTCATTCCTTTTTATACCTAAAATACAGCCATAGTGCTACTTGGATGTGAGGATGGTGAGATTTTGTCTCACATGCTTTGGACATGTTATCAGGAGGGGCCAGTCCCTGGAGAAGGACGTCATGCTTGGTAAGGCAGAGGGTCAGTGAAAAAGAGGATGACACTCGACGAGATGGATGGACACAGTGGCTGCAACAGTGGGCTCAAACATAACAATTGTGCAGGACCTGGCAGTGTTTTATTCTGTTGCATGTAGGGTCACTCTGAGTTGGAACTGACTTGAGGGCACTTAACAATAAAAACAATATTCCACTATATAGATATACCACATTTTGTTTACCCATTTATCTGTGGATGAAACTTGGGCTATTGCCATATTTTGGCTAATGTGAATAATGCTGCAATATACTTTGTTGTACAAGTATCTGTTTGAGTCCCTGCTTTCAAGTCTTTGGGGTTTATAGTTAGGCGTGGAATTTCTGGGGGATATGGTAATTTTGGGAACCTGGTGGCATAGTGGTTAAGAGCTACAGCTGCTAACCAAATGGTCGGCAGTTCAAATCTACCAGCCCACCTTGGAAACCCCATGGGGCAGTTCTGCTCTGTCCTTTAGGGTCGCTATGAGTTAGAACTGAATTGACAGCAATGGGTTTGGGTTTTTTTTGTTTGTTTGTTTTTTATGGTAATTTTATGTTTAACTCTTTCAGGAACTGCCGAATATCCATAGTGGCTGCATCATTTTACATTCCTATTAGCAGTGCAAAAGTGTTCCAGTTTCTCCATCCTTACCAATGCTTCATTTTCTTTCTTTCTTTCTTTCTTTCTTTCTTTCTTTCTTTCTTTCTTTCTTTCTTTCTTTCTTTCTTTCTTTCTTTCTTTCTTTCTTTCTTTCTTTCTTTCTTTCTTTCTTTCTTTCTTTCTTTCTTTCTTTCTTTCTTTCTTTCTTTCTTTCTTTCTTTCTTTCTTTCTTTCTTTCTTTCTTTCTTTCTTTCTTTCTTTCTTTCTTTCTTTCTTTCTTTCTTTCTTTCTTTCTTTCTTTCTTTCTTTCTTTCTTTCTTTCTTTCTTTCTCTCTCTCTCTCTCTCTCTCTCTCTCTCTCTCTCTCTCTCTCTCTCTCTCTCTCTCTCTCTCTCTCTCTCTCTCTCTCCCCCTCCCTCCCTCCCTCCCTCCCTCCCTCCCTCCCTCCCTTCCTTCCTTCCTTCCTTCCTTCCTTCTTTCCTTCCTTTCTTCCTTTCTAACTAAAGCCATCCTGGTAGGCGTGAAGTGGTATCTCATTGTAGTTTGGATTTGCATTTCTCTAATGACTAATAATGTTGAGCATCTTTTCATGTGTTTATTGACTAATTGTATATTTTCTTTGGAGAAATCTCTATTCACCTACCTTGCCTATTTTTAAACTGTGTTGTTGGTCTTGTTGACTTGTAAGGGTTCTTATATAACCTGGATATTAAATCCATATCAGATATATGATTTGAAAATATTCTTCCATTTGTGGTTGTCTTTTCATTGCCTTGATAGTGTCCTTAGATGCACAAAAGTTTTTAATTTTAATGAAGTTCCACTCATCTATGTTTTCTTTTGCTGTCTATGCTTTTAGTGTCATATTTAAGAAACCATTACTGAGATCATAAAGACTTTCTCCTATGCTTTCTTCTAAGAGTTTTAGTTCTTAAATGTAGGGCTTTGACCGATTTTGAGCTAATTTTTGTATTTGGCGTGAGGTAAGTCTAATTTTATTCTTTTGCATGTGGTTATCCAGTTGTTCCGGCACCATTTGTTACAGATACTGGCTTTTTCCAACTGAATTGTCTCGGCACCCTGGTCAAAAATAAATTAACCACAGGTGTATCTTTGGCTGTATATACTTTCACCAAAAACAAAACAAAACAAAACAAAAATATTTTTTAAAAATTGACTGTAGTTTATTTCTGGACTCTCAATTCTATTCCATTAGTCTTATGTCTCTCCTTATGCCAGGAGCACACTGTTTTGATTACTGTAGATTTGTAGTACGTTTGGAAATAGGGAAGTATGAATTTCCACCTGTTTATTCTTTTCAAGATTGTTTTGGCTATTCTCAGTCCCTTGAAATTCCATTTGAATTTTAGGATAAATTTTTCCATTTTGGCAAAAAATGCCATCGAGATTTTGGCTGGAATTACAGTCCGTTTGTATATCGCTTTGAGTAGTACTGTTATCTTAACAATATTAAATCCTCCAATCCAAGGTGTCATTCCATTTATTTAGGTCTTCTTTAACTTCTTTCAGCAATGTGTTGTAGGTCTAGTGTATAAGTGTTTCCCTTCCTTGGTTAAATTTATTCCTAAGTATTTTATTTTTTTTGATACTATAGTAAATGAATTTGTTTTCTTAATTCCCTTTTTGAATTGTTCATTGGTAGTGTATAGAAATGCAACTGATTTGTGTGATTTTTTTGGTTTTAACTTTTCAGAATTTGTTAATTAGCTCCAATTTTGTGTGTGTGTGTGTGTGGATTTTTTGGGTGTTTTACATATAAGACCGTATCGTCTGTGCATAGAAATAGTCTTATTTATTCCTTTCCAATTTTTATATCTTTTATTTCTTTTTCTGGCCCAATTCCTCTGGCTAGGGCTTTTAGTACTATGTTGAATAGAAGTGCTGAAAGCAGACATCTTGTCTTGTTTTCCATCTTAGGGGCATAAGACTTTCACCACTGAGTGTGATATTAACTGTGAGTTTTTCATATACCTTTATCATGTTGAGGAAGTTCCCTTCTACTCATAGTTTATTGAGTGTTCTTATTATGGAAGGGTGTTAGATTTTGTCAAATGCTTCTTCGGCATCAATTGACATAATCAGGCCATTTTCTTTCCTTCTTTCTATTAATGGATGATATTATGCTGATTTTTTAAATAATTCATTTATTTTTATTGTTGAGAATATAGACAGCAAAACATACACCAATTCAACCATTTCTACATGTATAATTCAATGACATTGCTTAAATTCTTTGAGTTGTGCAACCATTCTCATCTTCCTTTTCTGAGTTGTTCTTCTGCCATTAACGTAAACTCACTGCCCCTGTATGTTTTCTATCTAGTATTTAGAGTTACTGTTGTCGATCTGACTCCATAGAGATAAGTCTTAAAAAAGCACAATGCTCACGGCAGATATTCTTTACTGGTTAAGCTAAACTATTGTTTTAAGAAGACTTCAGGGGATATTTTTAGTTTAAGGTTTAAAAATTGTCTCAGGGGAATAGTTTTAGGGATTCCATGAGAATTTGAAATTCTATCCTACATTTTCCCCTCTTTGATCAGGATTCTTCTATAGAATCATTGATCAAAATGTTCAGTAATAATAGCTGGGCACCATCCTGTTCTTCTGGTCTCATGGCAAAGAAGGCAGTTGTTCATGTAGGTTACATTGATTTTCTTATGTCAAATCACTCTTGCATTCCTGGGACAAATACCGTTTGGTCAGTGCGTAACCCATTTAATATGCTGCTGATACTGGTTTGCTAGTATTTTGTTGAGGATTTCGGCTTCTATATTCATTAGGGATATTGATCTGTAGCTTTTCTTATAGCGTCTTTCTCTGGCTTTAGTATAGTGTAATGCTGGTCTTATAGAATGAATTATGGAGAATTCCTTTCTCTTCAGTTTTTAGAAGAGTTTGAATGGGATTGGTGCTAATTCTTTAAATATTTGCTAGAATTCACCAGTGAAGCCATCCCATCCTAGACTTTTATTTTCTGGGAGGTTTTTTGATTATTAATTCAATGTCCATACTTGTTATGAGTTTGTTCAGATTCTCTATGTCTTCACCATTCAGTTTTGGTAGTTTGCGCATTTCTAGGAAATTGTTCATTTTACCTAGGTTTTTCTGTGTGTTGGCACACAGGTGTTCACAGTATTGTTTTATAATCCCTTTTATGTCTATAACGTTGGTGGTATTATCTCCTCTTTCATTTCTGATTTGAGTAATTTGAATCTCCTCTTTTTCTTTTTTGGTCAATCTAGCTAAAAACGAACAAACAAAAAACCCAAAAAACCAAACCTGCTGCCATCGAGTCAATTCCAACTTACAGCGACCCTATAGGACAGAGTAGAACTGCCCCCATAGAGTTACCAGGAGTGCCTGGTGGATTTGAACTGTTGACCTTTTGGTTAGCAGCTATGACACTTAACCACTAGGCCACCAGGGTTTCCACAATCTAGCTAAAAGTTTGTCAATTTTGTTAATCTTTTCAAAGAACCAACTTTTTGTTTGTCATCATTGAGATTTAGTTGGTTGATTTTCTCTATTTTTTTTTTATCTATTCTGTATTTTGTTTATCTGTGCTCTAATCTTTATTATTTACTTCTTACTGCTAGTTTTCGTTTTAATTTGCTCTTCTTTTTCTAATTCCTTAAGGTATAAACTTAGGTTATTGATTTTATATCCTTTTTTTTTTTTTTTACTTTTTAAATGTAGGCATTTAAAGCTATAAATTTCCCTCTGAGCTCTACTTTGGCTGCATCTCATAAGTTTTGGTATATCGTGTTTTTGTTTTCATTTGTCTTAAAGTATTTTCTAATTTCCCTTGTAGTTTGTTCTTTGACCCATTGGTTGTTTAAGAGTATGTTGTTAATTTCTACATATTTGTGAGCTTTCCAGGTTTCTTTTTGTTATTGATTTCTAGTTGCAATCCATTGCAGTTGGAGAAGATACTTTATATGATTTCAGTCTTTTAAAATTTATTAAGACTTGTTTTGTGGTTTATCCTGAAGAATGTGCCGTGTACACTTTAGAATAAGGCTATTGTTGGGTGGAGTATTCTGAATATGTCTTAAGTCTAGTTGGTTTATACTGTTGTTCAAGTCATCTGTATACTTACTGATCTTCTGACTGGTTGTTTTTTCCGTTATTGAAAGTGGGTATTCAAGTCTCCAACTATTACTGTGAAACTGTCTGGTTTTCTCTTCAATTCCGTCAGCGTTTGCTTCATATATCTTGAGGCTCTGTTGCTAGGTACTTCTGTGTTTATTATTGTTATATATTCATGATGGATTGAATTTTTGCCAGTATATAATGTCCTTCTTTTCTCTTGGAATCTCTTTTTTTTTTTTTTTAGTAATTTATTTTATTTTTGTTGTTGTTGAGAATATATACAGCAGAATATACACCAGTTCAACTATTTCTACACGTACAATTCAGTGACATTGGTTACATTCTTTGAGTTGTGCAACTATTCTCACCCTCCTTTTCTGAGTTGTTTCTCCCCCACTAACATTATTGTAACCTCTTTTGACTTAAAATATAGTGTGTCTGGTAGTAAAATAGCCTTCCCAGCAATCTTTTGGTTACTATTTTCATAAGAAATCTTTTTCTATCCTTTTACTTTTAACCTCTTCGTGTCTTTGTTTCTAAAGTGAGTTAAAGTGAGTGTCTTGCAGACACCATATAGATAGATCATTTTTAAAATCTCTCCAGCCAATCTTTGTCTTTTAATCAGAAAATTTAATCCATTTACATTTATTGCAATTATTGATAAGAAAGGACTTACTTCTGCCATTTAGCTATTTGTTTTATGTATGTTCAATGTACATATTTGTTCCTCAATTCCTACACTATCGCTTTTTTTTTTTTAATTTAGTTCATTTTTCATAGTGTCTCATTTTGACTTTCTTCTTCTGGGGTGCTCAAATTCATATGTTAGTAAACTTGGTGGTGTTACGTAAGTCCATCAAGGTTCTGTTCATTTTTCTTTGTCATTTTTATCTTTCTGCTTCTCAGGGTAGATAATTTCAATTGCCATATCTTTAAGTTCATGGATTCTTTCTTCTACTCACTCAAATCTGCCATGGAATTCTTCTAGTGAATTTTTATTTCACCGATTTGCAGCTCCAGGATTTCTATTTGTTCCTTTTTAGAATTTTTATTTCTTTATTGACATTCTTTATTTGTTTGTATATTATTCTCCTGATTTCCTTTAGTTCTTTCTCCATGGTTCCCTTTAGCTCATTGAACATATTTAAGACCATTGATTTAAAGTCTTTGACCAGTAATTCCAACGTATGTGCTTCCTCAGGGATTAAAAAAAAAATTTTTTTTTTTATTAGTTTAGCCATACTTTTCTGTTTCTTTGTATGCTCCACGTACTTTGTATGCTGCTTGATAACTTGACATTGAAATAGTATATATAATGTGGTAACTCTGGAAATTAGATTTTCCACTTCTCAGGGATTTCTTTTGTTACTTGCTGAGGGCTGTAGTCATCCATTTGTATAGTAGTTTTTCAAACTTTTTTTGCAAAGTCTGTATTCCTTGCTGTATGTGGTTACTGAAGTTCTGTTTTATTTTCTAGGTTGCCATCCTGTGTCCTGACAGAGTTTTCCTTAAATGTGTGAATAAAAAAAAAAAAAAAAGTTGTCTATGTTTCCAGTAGACACTACCAGGACAGTGCAGTGTGATGGATTGCTTTTGCATGGCCTTTCTTGCAATGGTTTTGAAAACCTCACCAAATGACTGGGTGGGACTATGCAAATGACGTACTTGTGGCCCACCGAGGGGATTGGATAGTTTTGTAATAATGTAAATGAGGTGCATGGCACCCTTGTGAGTGTGGGCTCAGGCAAATAAGGTACATGGAACCCTAACAAGAAAAAAGGGGATTGGCCAATTTTGCCATCTCACTAGGCTTAAAGTGGGATGTGGAGAGAGAGAGAGGAGTTGTAAAATGGAAGACAGGGAGAGATGGCAGTGTGAGACAGCAGGAATCAGTAGACCAGCATGAAATGGCTGCTGTGGGGCTTGCCAACCAACAGAGCAAAGAGGTGTAATACTTGCCCAAGAAGGCCCTAAGCAGGGCTTGGTGGCAGCCAGGAACCAGTAGGGCCCAGCAGCACAGGGTGAGAAGAAGCTGTCTTAACCAGGGAACTCCTGAGTTGTTGTTCCCATTACTTCCAAGTGGGTCCTGATCCCAAGTTGTACCCTGTTAGTTTCCTAATAAACCACTTAACTGTAATCACCATTTGTGAGTTCTGTGAGATGTTGCAGTGAGTTACCAAACCCAAAGACAGGAGGGAGAGTACTGAGGGGAAGGATAGTAGTTGATGTTAGAGATGATGGAGTGGTACATTAGCTTGGAAAAGCTGGACATTTGGGACATCTTTAACCTCATAGGAACCAGCTTTGTGATGATCCTTATAGAATAAATTATTCATTTAGAAAGCCACTGCAATCTGAGAAGGCTGAAACTAAGACAAGCATCTGCACTGGTTCCCCTGGGAACCACCAGACTGATCAAAATGCAGAGCCCCAAGTTTTTGGAGGCCAAGGTCATTACTGGCACCATCCAGATGCTCTAGGAATGTGGGCTTCTGTCCCTATAGCTGTGGTGATGAGGAATGTGGATGGCAGCTATTTTGTGCACGCTGTTCTCTTACTGAAGTTCGGCAGCCTGTCTCTTCATCAAGCACTCTCCTGGTTGCTGTAGGTGTCTGATAAGGCCCCAGAGTTCTAAATAGTTGATTCTAATTGCCCTTTCCAGCTTAATGGTTGTTTCAGTGGGGGGACCAACTCCCGGAGCTTCCTACTCCATTA
Organism: Loxodonta africana; assembly: GCF_030014295.1. NCBI lineage: Eukaryota > Metazoa > Chordata > Mammalia > Proboscidea > Elephantidae > Loxodonta > Loxodonta africana. Next base: position 21,254,545 of record NC_087363.1, on the reverse strand, counting down.
TTTTCCATGACGTCACTCCTCCTCTGAGCACTTTGTTATTCAGCTTCCTCTTTCCTGCTTCTTCTGGTACCACTCTCCTCTTGCTTTCCCTTTTCCAGAATAGTGGTCTTCTCAGCCACTGATAACCTTTCTCCCACCCTCCTCACAATTGTGAACTGTTTTGTGAAGGTAATTGCTTTAATTTCATCTTACTTGGGTCTCAGGAGAGAGGATATTAAATGTATCTTTACACAACCAGCTTCTCTCCTGCTGTATCATTTTCTGTTGTTTTAATTTCAAACTCCAGCTTCTTTTTATCTCAAGCCTGTCCATTAAAATGATTGGATTTTATTTTCACTTAGTGTAAGATTCTGTTAATAGATGCATTTCACTCATTCTCATTTAATACAAATTTGTTCCCCTCTTTGGGTTTTCTATTATGCTTATTTTTTTCCTTCTATTTTATGCATCTGTTGAATTGATTGAATTTTCTTTTTAATGTATTTACTCTGATGTTTTAGTAGTTGTGGCAGAGCTGCTGGTTGCCTCCCCAGTAGGCACTCTCTCTTTTACCTTATAAATAGAACCATAGTGTGGGGGACATTGATCTGTTCACGAATATTCTTGTTCTCCTCCCCTTTTAGGCATGTGGGAAGATTGCACTTCCCTCCTCCTTGAAGTTAGACACAGCTACATGCTTAATTTAGCCAATAAAATGGGAGCAGGAGAGAAATGTGGTACTTCCAGGTGAAAGGCTATAACTGCTGGTGCTCCTCTCTCCAGCCTTCCTTTCCCCTGCCATGACAAACACAAACACAGGAACTCATATCCACATGGAGATAGTATGAGAGTGGAGCAGCCTGGAATGCTGAGCAAACACATGGAGGGGTGCTGCCATGGGGAGTTGTCTGGATCCAAGCAGACTATGCAAGTGAGAAATACACTTTGGCTAAGCCACTGAGATTTGGAAGTTGTTTGTATTGAAACAGAATCTAGCCTGTTCAGATACGCCAGAGCTTAGTCTGGGTGGCAATATGCATACTTGTAGCTGGAAGAGTCAGGTAACAATTTTAGTCAATGAAATATAAGCGGAGATCACTGGGCGAGTGAGCCTTTTGGGAAAGACTTTTAACAGAAATGACCTCAGCTGGCATGAGCAGTTTCTCTCCTTGTCCTTCCGCTTCTTGTCTGAAATGTAGACATGATGACTGGAGCTCTGGAAGTCATCTTGAGAGCATGAGGACTAGGGCCCCATCCCAGGGATGCAACATGGACAGAGGGAAGAAAATGGGACCCTGTACATACTTTGCAGCTGCCAAACCCTGGACTTCCCATTGCTCTGTTTCATTTATAGGAGAGAGGAAAAAACTTTTATTTTGTTTAGGCCACTATTTTTCAGGTTTCTGTTCCTAACAGCCCAATATAATTCCTAACTATTACAGAGGTTATTAAAGTAATTTTTATTCTTTTAGTATTTACACTAAGATTTTTTTTTTTATATTTTGATTATGGAAACTTTCAAACATATCTAAAAGTAGAGAGAGTAGTCATCACCAGGCTTTGACAATAACCAACTCATGGCCAGTCATGTTTCTTTGATTACCTCCCCCCTTCCTTTCCTCCTTTGGATTATTTTTAAGCAATATCCAAGCTCTTGCATACTACACTTAAACATTTAGCATGTATCTGAATTTATATTTTGCTATTAACGTTAAGAACAAATTAGTATCTGTATTTCCTCCAAAACTGGTCAAGAATATGTGCACGCATTTATGTCCTTACTCCATTCCCCACAACAATTTCCCATGCTGACATTGTTTGAGATTTTTTGTCTGGTTTGATTTTGAATGTATAATCTTACAACCATTAAGTTAACAAATATTTACTGAGCCTCTACTCTCATGATGTTGGCAAAGAATATTGAATGTACCATGGACTTCCAGAAGAATGAACAAATCAGAGTTAGAAGAAATACGACCGAAATGCTTCTTAGAAGTGAGAATGGCAAGACCTTGTCTTGCTTACTTTGGAAGTGTCATCAGAAAAAAAACAATTGGTGGAAAAGAACATCATGCTTGGTAAAGTAGAAGGTTAGTGAAAATGAGGGAAACCCTCAATGGATGGATTGACACAATAACCACAATAATGAAATCAAACATATCAAAGATGGAGATGGTGCAGCACTGGACAACATTTTTTTCTGTTATACATAAGGTTATCATGAGTCGGAGCCAACTTGATGGCAACTAACAACAACAATACTATGCGCCAGGCACTGTTTTGGGCACTTGGAAAACAGTAGTGAACAAAACAATCTTGTCCTCTTGAAGCTAATATTCTAGTTGAGGTAACAGACAATAAACATAAACATAATAAGTCAGTAAATTGTATAGTATGTTAGAAGGTAAAAAAACTGCTGCAGAACAAAGGAAAAGCAGAGTAGGAAAAGGCAGATGGAAAGGACAATATTAAATAAGGTGGTCAAAGTTGACCTCACTGAGGTGACATTTGAGCAAAGACTTGAAGCTCTTGAGGGAGTGAGCCATGAGAATCTCTAGATGAAGTGCGTACCATGCAGAAGGAATAGCCAGAGACAAGGCCCTGAGGCAGGAGTGTGCCTGGCATCTTGAGATGCTTCAAGAAAGTCATTGTGAAAATAACATTTTTTATTCTTCCTGTGAATTTTATTATTTCCATGAATTTTTAGTGATAGAGTTTGGCCTGAGCCTGTGTTCAGTATAATATCGTGAGTGATTCTCATGGACTTTCCCAGAAGTTTTCCTCGTGATTAGTTTCCTTATGCTTAGGGATAAAAATGTTGAAGAGGGATTTAGCCTGTAACTGGGACCGTCGCTCTGTGGATGGTTTGCCTCTACTTATTTAAAAAGGAAAATTTAGAAACCAAGGTCATCACTCACATCAGTGTAAAGTAGACCACAACAAAGTGGAGAGCACGGAATGAGACTTCTTTTATCTTCTATACTGGGCTCATCTTTCTCAAGAGCCCCAATACTGACTGTATAGTAGAGAAGTTCTTGGAGTTGCTTGTTCAGTTTTACTCATTTCCATGTTACTGCAGCTTCCTCGAGGTTCACTCAGTCTCTCCAGGATAAATACTTGGTCTTTCAAGGTCTTCTCCCTACCATTCCATTCCCCTAAGGGTGCTGTAAGTTCTTGGGAGGGGAAGAGGGCTTGAATATTGTCCTGATTGTAAGGAAAGGACATCTGGTCTTTTCTGGCTGAGATGTCGATTAAAGAAGTGTGCCTCACTCAGTCTCTGGGCTTCAGCTTCCTCTGTGGTATGACCTGAACTGTTTTGTCCCTGGGCGTCCTCTGTTTGTTCTTATAGCTGCTCCTGTCTGCTTTCATGGGTTCTGTGTTGCCCCCAGCCTACCCGTCACAACTGAACTCATTCATGTTCCCAACCCACAGACCTAGACCCAACTGCTGGGATGCCCCTGGTCCCTGATTTGGCCTCAGGCAATGAGGTCCCCATAGTCTGTGGCTTCTTGTCCCCATCTCAGGCCTTTTCAGAACCACCAGTCCTTTTGACACATCTCGTTTCCCCCATTTTGCATACCCAGGGACTCTTGGCTAATTCTCAGCCCTATGAGGGATTCTGCAGGGCTCAGTGGGGGCAGCCCTCAGACCCACTCACCTACGCACCTACCTTAGTTTTTGCTACTTCTCACCTATGAACCACACAGTCTCGCCGGGTTATGTTCTCAGACCCCCTTATGCCTGCTGGGGTAATCCAAGGGGAAAGACTGGAAGGCTGGGAGAAAATTGTATAATAAGCCCCTCACACACCTCTGTCTGATACTAGGCTCCTTCCCAGGATGGCCTTTTGTCTCTTCCTGTGTGGCTGGAACATTCTCTATATCCCACCTCCACTGCCCCCAGCACCCTCAGCCATCCTCTGCATACCAAGGCTTATTATTAACTGATAATATGTCTCAGTGTGTCCAGGAAGGTCAGTCCTGGTTTATGCTTGTTGTTTCCAACATACTTATTACCAGTTCCTCTTTCACTCTTGTCATGGACTGAATTGTGTCCCCCCAAAATATCTGTCAACTTGGCTAGGTCATGATTCCCAGTATTGTGTGAAATGTCTATCATTTTGTCATGTGATGTGATTTTTTATGTGTTATAAATCCTATCCCTATGATGTGATGAGATGGGATTAGTGGCAAATTAAGTTAATGATGCAGAACTCAGTCTACAAAAATTAGATTGTGTCTTAAGCCAATTCCTTTTGAGATATAGAAGAGAGAAGCAAGCAGAGATACATGGGAACCTCATATCACCAAGAAAGGAGCACTGGGAGCAGAGCATGTCTTTTGGACCTGGGGTTCCTGTGTGGAGAAGCTCCTAGACCAAGGGAAGATTGATGACAAGGACCTTCCCCCAGAGCTGACAGAGAAAGCTGCACCCTGGAGCTGGTGCCCTGAATTCGGAATTCTAGCCTACTAGACTGTGAGAGAATAAACTTGCTTGTTAAAGCCACCCACTTGTGGTATTTCTGTCATAGCAGCACTAGATAACAAAGACAACACTTAAAAGGGTTTGGACACTAAATCGTATGATCACTTCTTTAGAGTCAAATCCTATGCTAAGTTCATTCTTGACACTTGATATGAAAGTCTAGCTTTGGGCAAGTGCCCAGAAAACATTTTTTCCTTTTAACTCACTCTAGCTCTTCTATGTAAGTGCTTGCTTCCAGACTACTGACTTGTGGTGGACTTCAACAAACTCAATCTCCAGAACCAAAGCAGAGCAAAGACTTCTTTATGCCAGGCAGCATCTACCCTCGAGTTCACTGGTAGGGTGGGTGTGGGAGTAGGGTGGTGGTGAGGGTCCATGCCCTCCACAAATGTGAGTGTATCTGTGTGTGAAAGAGAGAGAGAGTGCAGGTGGTCAGAGGGATGTTGGTCAGCCTGGTGTGGCAGGGCAGTGTCGGTGACCATCTCATCTTGGAATTGGCATGTGGGAGAGAGAGAGGCAGAAGATCAGGCAGGTGGAGATGCTGGAGCTGCAGGATCAGAGATAAGGTTGGTGATGCATCAGGTAAAGGCTTGAGAGCATGGGGTGGGTACTCTGGGGACAGGGAGACTAGATGCTATCTGGGGGTCTTCCATGGGTGGAAGGGAACCTCAGGGAATGGGCCCTCATCTACTTTCTTAGGGGCCCACTAGGCTGTGCCAGTCTGAGGGTCAATGCATTTCTTTATTGATTGGGCTTGGGGACACCATGGGGTCCTGATGGGTCAATGGTTAAGTGTTGTTCTGCTATCCAAAAGGTCAACAGTTCCAATCTACCAGCCGCTCCTTGAAAACCCTGTGGGGGCAGTTCTACCTGTCCCATAGGGTTGCTATGAGTTGGAATTGACTCGACGGCAATGGGTTTAGTTTTTTTTTGGTTTAGGGAAAACCATATCTTCTAGGGGAGGAGCAAGAGTGGGGACACCAGGTCCCTCTAGAACATTCTCAGGCTCACCCCTGCCCCAAAGCTGCAAGCGCCCCTTCCCCATTCCCACTTCTAGTATTTAGTTCAGGCGTTCTCAGCAGAGTCCCTTACGCAGCTGGATTCTTATTGCTGGCAGGGAGGAGAAGAGAGGGCCTGTGAGGGTCTGACAAGTCTGCCTCTGAAAGCCCCACCTGCAGCTTCATTCCTGCTGAGGAGGGAAGGGTGGTTCCACTGAGCTGGTGACAGGTTAAAGACCTCCATTCCTTTGCCTTGGGGCTCTCTAATGCCCACCACTCAGAGACCAGGACCTTCCCCAGTTCCTCCAGACCACTGAGGATTGGAGAGACATTTTCAGGTGGCAGCTAAGGCCTTGGATGAAGCTTGGCCTTCTTGGGCTGTGCCCTGAGTCTTCATTCCTCACACCTGTGTGACTTTAGTAGGAGGTACAATCTTTCCCGGGGTTCTGTCTACCTAGAACAAGAGGCCCCACCTACCTTCTGCCCCCATCCACCAGAGGGACTCTGTCTTCCTGCTTGCAAAGGTTTTTGACCCAAAGCAGCTCTATCTGTGGCATGAGTGACCTTGTGCTCGATGAGTGTTCAGCTTGGAATTCTATGTCACTATCACCAGATGGGGCTGCACAGGTGTGTGTGGGGCTGTATAACCTGGGCTGTTTTTGGGTGCTATCAAATTGATTTCGACTCATAGTGACCCCATGTGACAAAGTAGAACTGCCCCATAGGGTTTTCTTGGCTCTAATCTTTATGGAAAAAGATCACCAGGTCTTTCTTCCACAAGGCTGCTGGGTGGGTTTGAACTGCCAACTTTTCATTAGCAGCTGAGTCCTTAACCGTTGCACCACCAGGGCTCCTAAAAGTCTGGGTTAGGGAGGGCTTACATCAGTGGTTCCTAAGCCTTGATCACACACTGGATTCCCGAAGCCCAGACCTCCCCCCAGCCCAATTAAACTAAAATCTCTGGGGTGGGCCCAGGCATCAGTGTTTTTTAGTTTCGCAGGCAATACCAATGTCCTGTGTAGACTGAGAACCAGAGAATTCACCCCTTCTAGCTCAGGTTGTAAACGACTGCTGGGGTGGCATCTACAGAGCAGCGTTCCAGTCATGTTCAGCCTGCAGGTTCTACCAGTCCCCACCAGCCATGGAAGGGGTCTGTTATCCCGCCGTTCAGAGTAGGGGAGGAGAAAGCTGTATCCGAAGCTCCTGAAGGGGGTCCCTTGGAAGAACGATTGTTGTTGTTAGATGCCGAGTCGATTCTGACTCATGGTGACCCCAAGAGAGGAGTCCAGTCAAAATGGCCAGGTACCCGGCTGTATCACTGCAACCTACAGCTACTGGAGGTGATGGGTTTTGGACTGAACTCTGGACCTCACATCTGCCACAGGTGTTCTGGAGACACTCTCTCCCTGCCTCCTCCCCCTACCACCACACATGGAAGGGACCTGGGGTTGGGGAAAGCCTCACTGAGCTGTGGGGCCCATACAGACCCCTGGTCCCCCACACACCTCCCCAACTGTGCAAGGGTCCTCCCACCCTTGTGCAAAGCCCACAATTGCCAGCCCCTGGGGAGGGTCTCAGACCTCATACCTCTGGGATAGAGTTTCAGAGACAAGCATCTGAAGGACACAGGTGAGAATGAGGGGCCTTGGAAACGGATGACAAAGCAGAGACTGTGAGAGACCTGGTACAGAGATGGTTAAACCATAGATGCAAAAACAGAGGGAGACTCAGCAGAGCAGAGACCCATCAGCACCCACCTACCAGAGGTAGGCTCAGCAGTGGGTGGGGCAGCCTGTGGGGAGGACAGAAGAGGCTGTCTTGGGGGATGGATTTGTAGCATAGCTGCTTCTGAATATGTGGTAGGATTTAGAGATCAAACCCCCAAACCCATGCCCTTCAATGGCAGAAGGTCAGCCCTCCCCCCTAGCCTTCCCTGGGCTGTCTCTTCCCTTCCCAACCCTGTGCCTGGTTCTCCCAGGAAGTGGCCAGCACAGGGGAGGCAAGCCCTGCAGCTCAGGCCCGGGAGAGGGAGGCAGCAGGCCCAGCTGCTGCTCCTCAGCTCCTGCCCTGGCCTCTCCAGAGGCTGGCTGTGGTTGGTTGCCCCCATGAGGCACAGGGCCTACCCTGTTGTTGCTCATGTGAGGTGCCCTGTCCTCCTGGCTCCCTGCCAAGCACTATGGCTGGCCCTGAGGGCCTTGCCAAGCACAGGCCTGTGGAATCCTGGCCTTCCCAGCTGGCCCTGGCTGCAGCCAGACTCCCTGGTGTCCTTCGCTGAGTGGAGAAGCCCAGGCAGGGGCTGCAGGAAAAAAAAGCCCAGTTCCTATCCTGACTTGTGGAGGAAGCTGGGATCAGGCCGGCTGAGGTATCCCAGCCTGGCCTGGGCCCTGGGGTCTTTTTTGAACCCCAAATAGGTCAGATCTGCCACCAGGAGCAGGGCCTTAGGGTGGGTGCCCTGGAGATGGAGGCTCCAGACCACACGTGGGGGTCTTTTTCTGGGTGGGAGGCAGGAAGGTTAGGGGCTGAGCCCTCTTCCATGGGTCTAATCTCCAGTGGGCAAGTCTGTGGCCAGTAAATGTCTTTATTGGGCAGGAGATCCAGTCTCCTTGGCTCTGCCAGCGCCCCTAGGTCATGAGGATTTCGATGTCGAGCTCCAGCCGGCTGGCTCTGACCTCATAGCGGCCCCGGATCAGACCTCTGGTTTGGCTGGCATGCCAGCGCCAGTGAGACTGGATGATGCAGGCCGCCTGGCGTGCCTGGAGGAACCTTCTGCGGGCCTGCCACATTCGAACCTGTGCCTGCACCTTCACCACCGCCCACTCCTGGCAGGTGTAGAGTCTCAGTGCCAGGCGCCGTCTTTGCTCCAACATCTTGGCCTGCACTGACCTCCACCAGCACTGGATGACCCAGGCCCTGAGTGCTGCGTGTAGTAACGTCCGGCGCACCATGTTGCCACGCCACCATGACTGAATCCTTGTGGCTGCCTTCTCTAACTGATTGGGGGGAGGAAGAACATGGAGATACTCAGGGGGCATCCTCCCACTCCCATCCCCACCGCTGGCTGCTTGGGAGGAAAGGGGGCTTTGCCCGGGTGCCCCTGATCTCTCATTTCTAGGACCTTTCCAATATATTTCCAATCCTCCCCCTCACCTTTAGACTCTGCTCCTTATCTGTTGGCTGGCTCCCTTTGCTAAGGGCCTCATTCACATTTTGTGTGTCCATGGCCCTGGTCTTTAGAGTCTACTCATCTATCAGGTAGGTCACTCTAGTCTTAGCCCCACCCTCAACTGTTAGCCACACCCTCATGATCAGACCCCACCCACCTGTACCCAAGGCACCACTTCATCAGGTCCTGCCCATCCACATTTAACCACTTATCTTTTTTTCTCTTCACTGTGTCTGACTGATCACTTTATTTTTTTTTATCCCTGGGTGACGCAAATGGTTTGCCCTCATCTACTAACTTAAAGGTTGGCAGTTCAAACCCAGCTAGTGGTGCCGTGAAAGAAATGCCTGGCAATCTGCTTCCATGAAGATTATAACCAAGAAAACCCCATGGAGCAGTTCTATTCTGTAACATGTGGGTTCACCACGAATAGGAATCGACTCGATAGCAATGAGTTTGGTTTTTATTTTTATTATCGTTTTGAAGGCCTACCATTATCTCTTGCCTTCAGTTTATTTCTCAGGCCCAACCGTTACCTTACAACTTACTCTCTTCTACACACTTCTGTCATTTCTTTCTATTTCTCCTGTTTGCAGGGAAGAGAGATCCATGCAGCTTTTCCTCAATAAGACTTCTTACTTTTAGGATACCCATAGCAGGTGTGGATTTCCTGGCACTTAAACGTTAGAGGCTCTGGGAGGGGCTCGAGCAGCATGTTCAAAAGGTCATATGTTTTTGCTTAGAATTTGCAAAAGCAAGATGTTTTAACTGCAGTTGGAGGGGACCTCCATCTCTTTTCCCTCCGTAGCCCCTCTCCTCCTGTTGGGTGGTGCGGAATGGCTGCAGCCTGCTTTTGGAATGTGACTAAGGGGAAGGTGAGTTGGGGTATACTTAGTCTGGGTTTAGTGGGATAGATTTATGTGGTTCACAGTCACCTCTGGGCTCTGGGGATAGATACATTCTTATGTGTATGTGTGTGTGTGGATATATGTTTTGTTGTTGTTGTTGAAAACATACACAGCAAATCATATACCAATTCGACAGTTTCTACATATGCAATTCAGTGACTTTGATTACATTCTTCAAGTTGTGCAACCATTCTCGCCCTCCTTTTCTGAGTTGTTCCTCTTCCATTAACAGAAACTCACTGCCCCCAAGGTTCCTATCTAATCTTTCAAGTCTCTATTGTTGCTTTGATCCCACGTAGAGGCTCTTAAAAGAGCACAATGCTCAAGGCAGACATTTTTTTAGTAGTTAAGCTAAACTATTGTTTGGTTTTAAGAAGGCTTCAGGGGTTATTTTTGGTTTAAGGCTTAAAGATTATCTCAAGGCGACAGTTTCTGGGGATAGATACATTCTTGATAGCCATTCTGCTGTAGAAATGGCTTCCAAGAGTACTCCCACCAATTACTGTGTTCATTCACTTTGTGTCATGACAAGAAGGTGTGGGGACGGAAATGCTATCATGACAGGAACATGTCCTGCATTGTCCGACCCAGAAATATGTAGGCAGGGAAGGAAAAGCAAGGCTTGAGAGGTATAGAACCAGAAGCTAGTTGGTTGAAAATACTTCATGTTATCAGACCTGATTAAAATTGAAGTTCTTTTTTGTCAGGAGTATACTTGATAATTCTATGTTGCCTGTGATCCAAGCCATGGTGTTTTCATTTACCTCATGTGCACGCAAAAGCTGGGCGATGCATAAAGAAGACCGAAGAAGAATTCGTGCCTTTGAATTAGGGTGTCAGGGAATAATATTGAATATACAATCGACTGCAAACAAATCTGTCTTGGAAGAAGAATAGCCAGAAAGATCTTTAGAAGCAAGGGTGGTAAGACTTTGTCTCACATACTTCGGACATGTTATCAGGAGGGACCAGTCCCTGGAGAAGGGCATCATGCTTGGTAAAGTAGAGGGTCAGCAAAAAAGAGGAATATCTTCAATGAGGTGGATTGACACAGTGGTTGCAACAATGGGCTCAAGCATAACAACAACTGTGAGGATTGTGCAGGACTGGGCAGTGCTTTGTTCTGTTCTACATAGGATTGCTATGAGTGGGAACTGGCTTGATGGCACCTAATAACAACAAAATGCTTAATAATACAATAGTACAATTATGAACACTTTTTTTTTGGATAGGAATTCTGTGAAGTAAATGTATCAGAATTCCTGTGATTATAGGGCACACACCTGTAGAACTACTATGAACAGTGTGTAAGCTAGTGTGAGAAATCATGTTTCTTATGCCTCCCAAGTGTTAATAATAAATAAAAGTTTCTATGGATGTGATACTGCAAAATCATCACATGAAGAAGCGATCAGAGGTTGTGCAGCTAAAACTGTAGGAAAATATAATTGAGGTGTGATAGGCGGTTAATTAATATAAACATTATGTTATGTTTGTGGTTTTATCTGTCAACTTTTTAATATTCGCAATTTCATGTGATTTCTTTTTCTCAGTCTAAATAAAGACGCGTTTGAGTACCTAATTTTATAAATGTAATTTTGTATTCTTTTTTCTTAAAGCTGGCCATCTTCCAAACTGTGTAAGCTTCAGGTCCCACAAAACCTGGATCTGCCCGGCCATGCCGTAAGAATGCGACTGTGCAGGCAGGTCTCACAAAGGCCTGCATTTCTGGGATTCAGAATTAGAACTGGAAATGCAGACTCAGGTGATGCAGAGATGCTGGGAGTCCTTTGGGATTCGGAAGGCCATTCTGACTCTGGCTTTAGCATGCAGGTTACTGCTCATTTTTTTTGCACAGGGGCTTGCTGGGTGCCCACTGCTTGTGATGCCATACACTGTGTGTGGCCCCTGTTTATGTGTATTCAAGGCTCCTGCTGCCTCATACCATTGCCATGGTACCATGGCACTGTCCATCTGAGCACGTTACAGGTTCTGGCCCCATTGTCAACCAAGCAACCTTCATTGCGCCAGGTTAAAAGCCCTCAAGAGAGTGGATTCTCCAGACTTTTTCGAGCCATTGAGGCTAGATAACCCCCACTCCCAAGTTATTACCCTGAGGAAATCTTTAAACCTTGGACCAAAACTATTCCCTGAAGTCATCTTTGAACCAAAGAATAGTTTAGCTTAATTAGAAAAGAATGTCTGCATTAAATAGTATGCTCTTTCAAAGAATTATCTATATATGTGATCAAATTGACGACAGCAACTCAGAAGGGTAGATGAGAAGCTTAGGGAGGCAGGGAGTCTGTGTCAATGACGGTGAAATCACTTGGAAAAGGTTGTTGAGAAGGGGGCACAACCTGAATGTAATCAGTGTCACTGAATTGGGCAAGTAGAAATTGGTGAAGTGGTGTGTATTTTGTTGTGTGTATTTTCAGGAAAATTCATTAATTCATCAATTTTTAAAAAGAGAGAGGATTCTGTTGCTTCCTTAAATGGCTGTCAATCTGTGTAAGCAGTGCCAGTCATTTCAAAAGTCTTCATCCCTGCATGAAACCATCAGTCATGGAGTCAGGTGTCCACTTGCAGCCCCATCTTCTGGGTTTCATGGAAGGGATCACTTAGAAGGGGCTGTAGGCACGGCCCGCGTTCCGGGCTCAGCCCATCCAGCCAGTTTCCATTGTCAAGGTGCCAGTTCCCACATTCCCCTTGGACCTCGCCTCCCATCCCCACTCTGGCCTGACTGGGAGTTGCTGGAATATCCTGGCTTTGTATCCTTTTTACGTGTCCCTGGAGAAGCCTTGGCAGCCCCTTTTATGTTCAGCATTTTGCAGTTATTCACAAAGTGTCAGTAGATGGAAGTGGGGGGAGGAGTAAGACGAACTCCCTGAATCTTACCCAGTTCTGCCAGACCATGGTCCTTGGTCTCTATTTCCTCACTCGCCTTCCACAGCTTCCTATTCTCTTCTTCTCATTGGATTTTTTTCTGATTATTAGCATAATACATGTCTGTGGCTAAAATTTCAAATAATGCAGAAATATATAAGACAGAAAATGAATCTCTGATGAAATTTGCCCCCAGACCTATTCCTCCAGACCTTAAAGCATACACATACTGATTTAAATTTTCTGTTAAAAGTAATTTATTTTTAATGAAACACGTAAAACATAAATATAACCTTGTAAAAATTTATACATTGAAAACTAAATTTCCCCTCTTGGTGATCCCTATTCCCTCCTCTACATTATTACTGCTCCCAGGTTGGAGGGGATCCTGGACAATCAGCCATGCGTTTATAGACACATATGTCCATGTACTCAAAGAAGTACACAGTATTGTCTTGTGTGTTCCTGTGTATCTTTTTTCCTTAACTGAGGTAAAATTACATAATATAAAATTCACTATTCTAATCATTTTTATTGTACAATTCAGTGGCTTTTATTACATTCATAATGTTGTGCAACCGTCAATGCTATCTAATTCAGAACATTTTCATCTGCCAATGTTGTGAATTACTTCGGTAGATTCCAGTACCCGTTAAGCAGTCACTCCCCAGTCCTTCCTCCTTCCCGGGCCGCGGTAACCACTAATCTGCTTTCTGTCTCTATGGATTCACCCACTCTGGACATTTTATATAAATGGAATCATACAGTATGCGGCCTTTTGTGCCTGGCTTATTTCACTGAGAATGTTTTCAAGGCTCACGCATGTTATAGCATGTATCAGTACTTCATTCTTTTTATGGCGGAATAATATTCTATTGTATGGTTTATACTATATTTTGTTTATCCATTCATCAGTTAATGGGTATTTGGGTTGTTTCCACTTCTGACTGTTATGAATAAAGCTGCTGTGAGCATTTGTGTACAAGTTTTTGTTTCAACAGCTGTTTTCAATTATCTTGAGTATATACATATATACACATACATACATATATACATGGAAACCCTGGTGGCTAGTGGTTAAGTGCTACAGCTGTAACCAAGAGGTCAGCAGTTCAAATCCACCAGGTGCTCCTTGGAAATGCTATGGGGCAGTTCTACTCTGTCCTATAGGGTCACTGTGAGTCGGAATTGACTCAACGGCAACGGATTTGGTTTTATATACATACATAGAAGTGAAATAGCCAGGTTGTACGGTAACTCTATGTTTAAATTTTTGAAGAACCACCCAACTGTTTTTCACAGTGACTTCACCATTTTACATTCCTACCAGCAATAAGGGGCTCAAGCATAACAACAATTGTAAGGATGACGCAGGACTGGGCACTGTATCGTTCCGTTGTACACAGGGTCGCTATGAGTTGGAACCGACTCAACGGCACCTAACAACAACATCAGCAATATATATATGAGACTTCCAATTTCTCTGCATCCTAGTGACCGTGAAGTGATATCTCATGGTTTTGATTTGCATTTCTGTAATGACCAATAATATTGAGCAATTTTCATGCGCTTATTGGCCATGTGTATATCTTCTTTGGAGAAATGTCTATTCAAGTCCTTTGCACATTTCCTAGTTGAGTTTGTCTTTTGTTGTTGAGTTGCAAGAGTTCTCTATATACTCTTGATATTAAAACCTTATCAGATAGTGCTTTGCAAACATTTTCTCCCATTCTGCGGGTTTTTTTTTTTTCCTTGATAGTGTCCTTTAAAACACGTTTTAAATTTATATGGAGTCTGTTTTATCTACTGTTTTCTTTTATTTCTCACATTTTTGGAGTCATATCTAAGAATATTTTTTGCCAAATTCAAATTTATAAAGATTTACTCCCTCTGTTTTCTTCTGGGAGTTTTATAGTTGTAGCTTTTAAATTAGGTCTTTGATCTGTTTTGAATTAATTTTTGTATGTGGTGTGAGTTAAGAGTCCAGTTTCATTCTTGTGCATGTGGTTACTCAGTTTCCCCAGCACCATTTGCTGAAGAGACTGAATGATCTCGATACCATTGTCAAAAATCAATTGACCACAGGTGTATGGGCTTATGTATGTACTCTCAGTTCCCTTGATCTATATGTCTCTCCTTATGCCCGTACCACACTGTTTGGATTATTGTAACTTTGTAGTAAATTTTCAAAATTGAGAGGTATCTTAGGCTGGGTTCTCTAGAGAGGCAAAATCAGTAATGCATATAAAAATATATATATAGAGAGAGAGAGAGAGATTTATATCAAGGAAATGGCTCACGTGGCTGTAGAGGCTGTGTCATGAATTGAATTACGTTCCTCAAAAAATGTGTGTATTAACGTGGTTAGGCCGTGTGTGGTTGTCCTCCATTTTGTGATTTTCCTATGTGTTATAAATCATAATCTCTGCCTGTGGTTAAAACGATTAGAGTGGGATGTAACACTCTTGCTCAGGTCACTTTCCTCATGCAATGTAAAGGGAGTTTCCCTGGGGTGTGGCCTGCACCACCTTTTATCTCGAAAGACAGAAAAAGGAAAGGAAAGCTAGCAGAGAGTGGAAAGCTCATACCACCAAGAAAGCAGCGCCAGGAACAGAGCGCGTCCTTTGGAAGTGAAGTTCCCGTGCTGAGATGCTTGCAGACAAAGACTGATGAAAAGGACCTTCCTCCAGAGCCTACAGAGAAATCCTTCACTTGGAGCTGACATCCTGAATTCAGACTTCTAGCCTACTGGATTGTGAGAGAATAAATTTCTCTTTGTTAAAGCCGTCCACTTGTGGTATTTCTGTTATAGCAGCACTAGATAACTAAGGCAGGCTGGAATGTCCCAAGTCTACAGGGGCTGGAGAACCTAAGATCAGCAAGTCAGAGCGCAGGGCTCTTGCTCACCAGCTGCAAAGATCAATGAATCCCAAGATCAGCAGGCAGGACCGCAGGTAAGCTGCTAGCTCAAGTCCCAAGATCCAGAGGTCAGATGAACAGGAGACAGCTGCAGGATTCAGCACAAGCAAAAAGCCCTGGAGCCTTGCCAGAATGTTAGCTTATATTCGATGCAGGCCGCACCCCCAAGGAGACTCCCTCCCAACTGATTGGCTACTCACAGCAGATCCCAGCAGATGTGATCACGTACGGCGTCTCAACGGGTAAGTGATCACAATGTTATATGACTGCCAAAACACTGAGAATCATGGCCCAGCCAAATTGACACACAATCTTAACAAGATTAACAAGAAGTGAGCCCCCCAACTTTGTTCTTCTTCTTTAAGATTGTTTTGGCTACTCTGAGTCCCTTGCGATTCCATATGAAATTTAGGATCAGCTCGTTCATTTTTGCTAAAAGTGTTGTTGGAATTTTTATTGGGATTACGATGAATTTGTAGGGTGCTATTTTTTTTTATGGGGAGTACTGCCACCTTAACAGTAGTCTTTCACTTGGATACGGATATTGAAATCTCTTACAATAACATTCTCTTTATATTTTACAATTCTAGTAGTTTGTCAGTTGATCCTTTAGGATTTTTAAATTAGATGGCTGTATCAAGTGTAAATACTGACAACTTTGTAGGTTTTTTTTTTTCCTAAAAGGTATTCCTCTTTTTTCTCTTACTTTTTGTTGGCCATTATTTTTGTTGGCCAATGACTCCAGCACAGTGTTGCAAAGCACGGGGCAGGGTGGGCACCGCTCTTCCCTTTGACTCTAACAGGAATGCCTCTAGTACTTTCCCCCTAAGGAGGAGGTTTGCAGTAAATAAGTTTACTTTAACAAATCTTTCAAATTAAGTACGTTTCCTCTTATTCTGGTGTGTTAATGTTTGTTTTTTTTTAAATCAGGAATTTCATGAAATGTTTTTCTTTTTACAACCGTGGAGAGGATTACATGGTTATCCTCTTTGATCTGTTAATATTGAGTTACTTCGGTCAACCTGCTACTATGGAAGCTCCTCACAGTTGTGGTCCGTTGAATTGACCCCTGACTCATTGTGACCTTATACACAATGGGTCGAAACCCTGCCCAATCCTAAACCATCCCCATGATTGACTATGGACTGGACCATTATTTATAGGGTTTTCATTGGCTAATTTTCAGAAGCAGATCACCAGGTCTTTCCTCCTAGTTTGTCTTAGTCTAGAAGCTCCACTGAAGTGATAGACGGGTGGTGGCTGCGCATGAGGTACATCATCCGAGAATCAAACCCAAGTCTCCAGCATGGAGGTCAAGACTCCTCCCACTGAACCGCCCCTACCCTTCCATAGTGGCGGACCTTGGCCATATTTTTGGCTGCCTGGCACCTGTGTCCCTTCCCTGTGTTTGGGGAATCTCCCCCTTATCTGTCTTGATGGGAGACAGCCTGCCTCTCGCTAAAACCAAAAACCAAACCCATTGCTGTCTAGCAGATTCTGGCTCATTGCAACCCTATAGCGACCCAATAGAACAGGGTAGAACTGCCTCATAGGGTTCCAAACGGCAGCTCGTGGATCTAAACTGCCACACTTTTGGTTAGCGTCCAAGCTCTTAACCACTGGACCACCTCTCACTGTATGGCTGAAAATGCTAGAATCTCCATTTCCCAACTCCCCTGACTGCTGGCTGGAGCAGACACATGACCAGGTTTGCCCAATCAAATGCACCCACTAGAGATTTTCATTCTGGAGCGTGGAATCACAGATTCGGGGAGAGGAGAGCATTCTTTGTGCAGCTGGTGGAGCACTTAGTGTTTGCTGCAGTTCTGGATATGTAGCTTCTCTTTGATCTGCCTATTTTCCGAGCCCGGTCCCAGGCTCCTAAAAATTTGATGAGGTACTAAATATTGTCTCAGTAAATTTATTTTCTGCTTAAATAAATCTAAATCAGTTAATTGTTTTGCAGTTAAAAACAATGACCAATATACTTGCACTTCTGGGATAAATCCTATGTGTTCAATTATTATTCAAAGTCATCATTGGATTTGATTTGTAAATGTTTGCATCTAGATTGGTAAGTCAGATTGGCCTATAGTTTTCTATTGTTATGTTGTCCTAATTTGACTTTAGTGCCAAGTGGGTGCTAACATTCTAGAATATTTCTACAGGAAAAATTCCCCCAGTAGAATTGCTGAATCAAGAGGTCTGTGCATTTTTAGTTTTGATGGATGTTGTCAAATTGCTAGTCAAAGAGGTTTTGCCAATGTACATTCTGTCCGACAACACAGGGCTTCTCTTTGTCTTGACAAGAGGACCTGCCGTCATCACCAATCTGTACCTTTAACTTTTTTACAAGTGAACTGAGCATCTTTGTGTCTGTTTGGAATCCTCTTCTGCCCTGGTGTTTCTTTTTCTATGAACCTCTGCCTGTGTTTCTATTGGATGATTGTTTTTTCTTCTTATGTTTGTTTATTTTGAAAAGTCTTGGTTTAACCCTTTGTCCTCCAGTGAGCTAACGACCTGGAGTTTAAGTTCCTTTTCCTTTGATATTGGTTTTTTAGTGGCTGCCAAAGCTGGAAAGACCCTCACAAAGACCTGTGGCTCAGAGGGAAGATGAGCATTGCTGGCACTGCCTCCTAATTTAGGCATTCACTTTCCAGTCGCATCCACCAACTCTGCAAAGGTTTTTACTGAAACGTGGCTAGAAATTTCCATATTCCCTAATGACAATCAGATGTTCTGCAAACCAATCAGAAGGTGTTGTGTTTTTATATTTTTAACAAATGGATCCAAAACCAATAAAACTTTTTGGAGTGATACGTAAGTAATAAGTAGGCGAAAGAATTATATTTCCAAGTTATAAGTGTGAATGTAATTGAGTTTTTTTTTTTTTTTTATTAACTTTTATTAAGCTTCAGGTGAACGTTTACAAATCCAATCAGTCTGTCACATATAAGTTTACATACATCTCACTCCCTACTCCCACTTGCTCTCCCCCTCTTGAGTCAGCCCTTTCAGTCTCTCCTTTCGTGACAATTTTGCCGGCTTCTCTCTCTCTCTATCCTCCCATCCCCCCTCCAGACAAGAGTTGCCAACACAATCTCAAGTGTCCACCTGATATAATTAGCTCACTCTTCATCAGCGTCTGTCTCCCACCCGCTGACCAGTCCCTTTCATGCCTGATGAGTTGCCTTCGGGGATGGTTCCTGTCCTGGGCCAACAGAAGGTCTGGGGACCATGGCCGCCGGGATTCCTCTAGTCTCAGTCAGACCATTAAGTTTGGACTTTTTATGAGAATATGGGGTCTGCATCCCACTGATCTCCTGCTCCCTCAGGGGTCCTCTGCTGTGCTCCCTGTCAGGGCAGTCATCGATTGTGGCCGGGCACCGACTAGTTCTTCTGGTCTCAGGATGATGTAGGTCTCTGGTTCATGTGGCCCTTTCTGTCTCTTGGGCTCTTAGTTGTCTTGTGGCCTTGGTGTTCTTCATTTTCCTTTGCTCCAGGTGGGTTGAGACCAATTGATGCATCTTAGATGGCTGCTTGTTAGCATTTAAGACCCCAGACACCACATTTCAAAGTGGGATGCAGAATGATTTCATAATAGAATTATTTTGCCAATTGACTTAGAAGTCCCTGCAAACCATGTTCCCCAGACCCCCGCCCTTGCTCCGCTAACCTTTGAAGCCTTCATTTTATCCCGGAAATTTCTTTGCTTTTGGTCCAGTCCAATTGAGCTGACCTTCCATGTATTGAGTGTTGTCTTTCCCTTCACCTAAAGCATTTCTTATCTACTGATTAATCAATAAAAAACCCTCTTCCACCCTCCCTCCCTCCCCCCCTCGTAACCACAAAAGTATGCGTTCTTCTCAGGTTTACTATTACTCAAGATCTTATAATAGTGGTCTTATACAATATTTGTCCTTTTGCCTCTGACTCATTTCGCTCAGCATAATGCCTTCCAGGTTCCTCCATGTTATGAAATGTTTCAGAGATTCGTCACTGTTCTTTATCGATGCGTAGTATTTCATTGTGTGAATATACCACAATTTATTTACCCATTCATCCGTTGATGGACACCTTGGTTGCTTCCAGCTTTTTGCTATTGTAAACAGAGCTGCAATAAACATGGGTGTGCATATATCTGTTTGTATGAAGGCTCTTGTATCTCTAGGGTATATTCCCAGGAGTGGGATTTCTGGGTTGTATGGTAGTTCTATTTCTAACTGTTTAAGATAACGCCAGATAGATTTCCAAAGTGGTGGTACCATTTTACATTCCCACCAGCAGTGTATAAGAGTTCCAATCTCTCCGCAGCCTCTCCAACATTTATTATTTTGTGTTTTTTGGATTAATGCCAGCCTTGCTGGTGTGAGATGGAATCTCATCGTAGTTTTAATTTGCATTTCTCTGATGGCTAATGATCGTCAGCATTTTCTCATGTATCTGTTGGCTGCCTGAATATCTTCTTTAGTGAAATGTGGGTTCATATCCTTTGCCCACTTTTTGATTGGGTTGTTTGTCTTTTTGTGGTTGAGTTTTGACAGAATCATGTAGATTTTAGAGATCAGGTGCTGGTCGGAGATATCATAGCTGAAAATTGTTTCCCAGTCTGTAGGTGGTCTTTTTACTCTTTTGGTGAAGTCTTTAGATGAGCATAGGTGTTTGATTTTTAGGAGCTCCCAGTTATCAGGTTTCTCTTCATCATTTTTGGTAATGTTTTGTATTCTGTTTATGCCTTGTATTAGGGCTCCTAGGGTTGTCCCAATTTTTTCTTCCATGATCTTTATCGTTTTAGTCTTTATGTTTAGGTCTTTGATCCACTTGGAGTTAGTTTTTGTGCATGGTGTAAGGTATGGGTCCTGTTTCATTTTTTTGCAAATGAATATCCAGTTATGCCAGCACCATTTGTTAAAAAGGCTTTCTTTTCCCCAATTAATTGACACTGGTCTTTTGTCAAATATCAGCTGCTCATACGTGGATGGATCTATGTCTGGGTTCTCAATTCTGTTCCATTGGTCTATGTGCCTGTTGTTGTACCAGTACCAGGCTGTTTTGACTACTGTGGCTGTATAATAGGTTCTGAAATCAGGTACAGTGAGGCCTCCCACTTTCTTCTTCTTTTTCAGTAGTGCTTTGCTTATCCGGGGCTTCTTTCCCTTCCATATGAAATTGGTGATTTGTTTCTCTATCCCCTTAAAATATGACATTGGAATTTGGATCGGAAGTGCGTTAAATGTATAGATGGCTTTTGGTAGAATAGACATTTTTACTATGTTAAGTCTTCCTATCCACGAGCAAGGTATGTTTTTCCACTTAAGTATATCCTTTTGAATTTCTTGTAGTAGAGCTTTGTAGTTTTCTTTGTATAGGTCTTTCATATCCTTGGTAAGATTTATTCCTAAGTATCTTATCTTCTTGGGGGCTACTGTGAATGGTATTGATTTGGTTATTTCCTCTTCAGTGTTCTTTTTGTTGATGTAGAGGAATCCAAGTGATTTTTGTATGTTTATTTTATAACCTGAGACTCTGCCAAACTCTTCTATTAGTTTCAGTAGTTTTCTGGAGGATTCCTTAGGGTTTTCTGTGTATATAATCATGTCATCTGCAAATAGTGATAACTTTACTTCTTCCTTGCCAATCCGGATACCTTTTACTTCTTTGTCTAGCCTAATTGCCCTGGCTAGGACTTCCAGCACAATGTTGAATAAGAGCGGTGATAAAGGGCATCCTTGTCTGGTTCCCATTCTCAAGGGAAATGCTTTCAGGTTCTCTCCATTTAGAGTGATGTTGGCTGTTGGCTTTGCATAGATGCCCTTTATTATGTTGAGGAATTTTCCTTCAATTCCTATTTTGGTAAGAGTTTTTATCATAAATGGGTGTTGGACTTTGTCAAATGCCTTTTCTGCATCAATTGATAAGATCATGTAGTTTTTGTCTTTTGTTTTATTTATGTGATGGATTACATTAATGGTTTTTCTGATATTAAACCAGCCTTGTATACCTGGTATAAATCCCACTTGATCATGGTGAATTATTTTTTTGATGTGTTGTTGGATTCTATTGGCTAGAATTTTCTTGAGGATTTTTTGCATCTAAGTTCATGAGGGATATAGGTCTATAATTTTCTTTTTTTGTAATGTCTTTACCTGGTTTTGGTATCAGGGAGATGGTGGCTTCATAGAATGAGTTGGGTAGTATTCCGTCATTTTCTATGCTTTGGAATACCTTCAGAAGTAGTGGTGTTAACTCTTCTCTGAAAGTTTGGTAGAACTCTGCAGTGAAGCCGTCCGGGCCAGGGCTTTTTTTTGTTGGGAGTTTTTGGATTACCGTTTCAATCTCTTTTTTTGTTATGGGTCTATTTAGTTGTTCAACTTCTGAATGTGTTAGTTTAGGTAGGTAGTGTTTTTCCAGGAATTCATCCATTTCTTCTAGGTTTTCAAATTTGTTAGAGTACAATTTTTCATAATAATCTGAAATGATTCTTTTAATTTCATTTGGTTCTGTTGCGATGTGGTGCTTCTCGTTTCTTATTCGGGTTATTTGTTTCCTTTCCTGTATTTCTTTAGTCAGTCTAGCCAATGGTTTATCAATTTTGTTAATTTTTTCAAAGAACCAGCTTTTGGCTTTGTTAATTCTTTCAATTGTTTTTCTGTTCTCTAATTCATTTAGTTCAGCTCTAATTTTTATTATTTGTTTTCTTCTGGTGCCTGATGGATTCTTTTGTTGCTCACTTTCTATTTGTTCAAGTTGTAGGGACAGTTCTCTGATTTTGGCTCTTTCTTCTTTTTGTATGTGTGCATTTATCGATATAAATTGGCCTCTGAGCACTGCTTTTGCTGTGTCCCAGAGGTTTTGATAGGAAGTATTTTCATTCTCGTTGCTTTTGTAATGGAGTTTTTATGAGTGAACCACATCCATTTTTGACAACAAAATCACGTAAAAGAATGAAACCTTTCCAATCACCTGTTTTCTGAAAGCAGCTTCCATGGCCTCTTAATTTGGCTGATGAAGAGCTCCCTCTAGGGGTGAGAAAAATATCAGCATCGCTGTTTCTTTTGGTTGCTTGCGCTAGTGGCTTAGTAACATTTTAGCCAGTTGCCTTGAGTCTACTCTCACTCATGGCAAACCCGTGCCAGTCAGTGTAGAACTGTGCTCCATAGGGTTTTCAATGGCTGATTTTCAGAAGTAGATTGCCAGGTCTTTCTTCCAAGGTGCCTCTGGGTGGACTTGAACCACCAACCTTTCCGCTAGCATCGCTGCTTGCACCACCCAAGGAATCCAGTAACATTGTAGTCTAGGTTTTTTTTTTTTGCAGGCATCTTTTTAGTACACCTGCCCATGTTGGCGAGGGTTAACATTGTCAAAACTAGACAGTGCGACCCATAAACCCCTTTGTTAGTTTACAGCAACACAAGTGGTTGTGTGTCCCAGGTCACAGAAAGCACATTTATTTTCTCTCTCTCTCCCTCACCAGAACGTGACCTCTGAGTGCATAGTGGCTTTGCCTGTCATTCTTTGCTTTGACAATGCCTATAACAGGGCCTGGAACAGTGTAGCGATTCGATAATTGTTGAATAAATGAACGGACCTTTGAACAAAAGTTCTGAGTTCAGTGTTGCTTGGAGTCCATGACCAGGTGCTGTGGCCAGGGAAGGGAACTTGTCCGTGGTCCGGGTTTGAGTGGCCTGTGCTAAGTGGGGGGTGGGATTTTCTAACTGGCTTGGACCATATCCATTCACTGAATACTTATTCGTGGAGCACCAGCTATGTGCCACACACTGTTGTGGAGCTGGGAACCCAGTGGCTATCAGGGTAGGCAAGCTCCCTCCTCATATGGAATGGTTATGTGGAGAGTGCTTAGATGGTAATACTTGCTATGAAGAAAAATCAAGCAGAGAAGAAGAAAAAGGGCATGCTGGGGTGGAGAAGAGGCTGCAGTTTTATATGGCAGATCAGAAAACTCTTCACTGAGAGGTGAAGGAAGGAGGGAGGAAGCCATGCAGCCATCTGGGGGATGATCAAGTGTCAAAGCACCAAAGCAGGAACATGGCCGGCCTGTTTGAGAAATACCAAGGAGGCCAGTGTGGCACAAGCAGCGTAAGGCAGGGGAGAGGAGCAAGGGATGAAGTCAGAAAGCTAAATTAAGCAGTGTGGTACTACAGAAAGTGAAATTTCTAGACAGAATTGTTGAGAATTGTCCAGCAAGAAGGAAGGACCTCTTGAATCAAGGACAAAAGCAGACCTTTCCCACAGGCTTCCCTCCTTCCAAAGATGACTCCCGCGTGCCTTCTCAGGAGACCACTTCCTCAGAAAGAGTCTGAGCATGAGTATGAGGTGACAACTGCTAAGGTGGTCCTGGCATGGCCTACATGTCTGGAGGTGAGAGGTGTTCTAGGACGGTACAAGGTAAACAAGGACGAGTTTGAGCATATGGTGTGGGTAAGATATGGGGAGAATTCGAAAAAGGGTGATGCAATTGCTGCAGGGCCTGGTCTTACTGATCCTTTGGCTATAGAAGGAGAAGAACAACCCTGGCTGGTGGGAAGAGATCTCCTTGGACCCTGGAAGGTCAGAGGTGGAGGGTGGAAAGATTAATCTCTCTCAACTCTTGTCTGCAGGGCATCTGGCCAATTTAACCCAGGTTGCTGCTGCCACCCTAAACTTGACCGCTGACCAACAAAGAATCTTAATCTAAAAACTCTCAAAAGCCTCCCAACATCTGCTGACTCCAGAAAGGACCAGTCTTCACTTAAGATGACAGAACAAGGTTAATTTTCTGAACACTGATATGATCCCCTTTAGCCCCATCCTGTTATTGTTGGACTCTTGTACATTTGTCACAGACTGCTGATTGTTCTTTGAGGTCTAAGGTGCACCTGACTCAAGTCATGGTATTCTCAATCACCTCATATGCATGTGAAAGCTGGACTATGAATAAGGAAGACTGAAGAAGAACTGATGCTCTTGAATTGTGGTATTGGCAAAGAATATTCAATATGCCATGGACTGCCAGAAGAACGAACAAGACTGTCTTGGAAGAGGTACAGCCAGAATGCTCCTTAGAAGTGAGGATGGCGAGACTTTGTCTCACACACTTTGGACACGTTATCAGGAGGAACCATGCCTGGAGAAGGACATCAAGCTTGTAGGCAGAAAGTCAGCAAAAAAGAGGAAGACGCCGAACGAGATGGATTGACATAGTGGCTGCAACAATGGGCTCAAACATAGCAACAATTATGAGGATGGCACAGGACCAGGCAGTGTTTCATTTTTCTTTTCTTCATTTTTAGGCATAACCCATACAAAAGGCTAAAGCTTTTTACCTTCATCAGTAAGTGCTCTAAGTCACCTTCACTTTCGGAAAGCAAGGTTGTGTCATGTGCATATCATAGGTTGTTAATGAGTCTTTCTTCAATCCTGATGCCACATTCTTTTTCATGTACTCCAGCTTTTCAGATTATTTGTTCAACATACAGGTTGAATAAGTAAATTGAAAGGATAAAACCCGGCTGCACAACTTTTTCCGTTTTGAACCATATAGTATCTTCTTGTTCTGTTCAAACCACTGCCTCTTGATCCACGTACGGGTTTTGCATGAGCACAGTTTAGTGTTCTCGAATTTTCATTCTTTGTAACATTATCCATAATTTGTTATGATCCACACAGTTCAATGCCTGTCATAGTTTATAAAACACAGGTAAACATCTTTCTGCTGTCCTCTGCTTTTGGCCAAGATTCATCCGACACTGGCAATGTTATCCCGTTTTACATTCTCTTATGAATCTGGCTTGAACTTCTGGCAGTTCCTTGTTGCTATACAGCTGTAGTCAGTTTTGATTAACCTTCAGCAAAATTTTTCCTGCATGTGATGTTAATTATATTGTTTAATAATTTCTTCATTTTGTTTGATTGCCTTTCTTTGGTATAGGCACAAATATGGATCTCTTCCAGTCAGTTGCCCAGGTAGCTGCCTTCCAGATTTCTTGGCTTAGATGAGTAACATTCTCAGTGTTGCATTCATTTACTGAAACATCTCAATTGGTATTCCGCCAATTCCTGGAGCTTTGTTTTGCCAGTGCTCTCAGTGAAGCTTGAACTTCTTCCTTCATTACCAGTGCTTCTTGATCACATCCTACCTCCTGAAGTGTCTGGGCATCAACCGGTTCTTTTTGGTGCAGTGACTCTGTGTACTCCTTCCATCTTCTTTGATGCTTTCTGCATCATTCAGTCGTTTACCCGTAGAATCCCTCAGTGATGCGACTCAAGGCTTGAATTTTCTCTCTGGTTGTTTCAGCTTTAGAAATGCTGACTGTATTCTTCTCCTTTGGCTTTCTAACTCTAGATCTTTGCACATTTCATCACAATACTTTACGGTGTCTTTTCAAGCTGCCCTTTGAAATCTTCTGTTTTACTCTTTTACTTCATCATTTTTTTCCATTTGTTTTATCTAATTTGTGCTCTTTTTTTTTCAACAACATAATTGCCAACTATAAATGTGGATCTTGCCCAGCGGATTACACAGGAATCAAAGCGACTATATCTGTAGAAACGATGATGGAGAAGCTCGGTATTATCAGTCAAGACAAAGCCAGGGGCTGACTGTGAAACAGACCATCATTTGTCCATGTGCAAGCTCAGGTTGAAGCTGAAGGAAAAGCACGTCCACGACAGCCAAAGCATGGCTTTGAATACGTCCCATCTGAACCTAGAGCCCATCTCAAGAAAAGATGTGACACACTGAACACTAATGACGAAAGACTGGAAGAGTCGTGGGAAGACATCAAAGGAATCTACATGAAGAAAGTAAAAGATCATTAAAAAGGCAGGAAAGAAGGAAAAGACCAAATGGGTTTCAGAAGAGACTCTGAAACTTGGGTTTTTTTTTAATGTAGCTACTAGAAAAATTAAAATTACGTATGTGGCTCACATTTGTGACTCGCATTATATTTCTATTGGACAATGTTGGTCTAAATTAATATACAGGTAGTCCCTGGCTTACAATGGGGATCCTTCCAATGACATAATGACATAACTCGAATACCTTATTTTTTTCATTATTATTGCCTTTTTTTTTTTAACCAGTATCTTTATAAATTCGATCTTCAGGGATTGGAAACATGACATATAAACATCTGCAAGTGAACATCTGAGGATGATAACAACAGCAAATTGGTCACTGCAGCATTGTATGTAGTACAAAATACTAATGATAAGACATACAAAAAAACAGATGGCCCTAAGTGCAGTTTGTCATAACTCGAATACGTCATAAATTGGGGATTACCTGTAATAGTAAGAGAATGTCTAACTTCTAAGATAATAGAGTAAGGGGAGGAATAAAATAATTAAAAAAAAAAACCACTTAAGCCAAAAGAAGGAAAGGAAGGAGAGAGAGGGAAAAATACTGAACAGATGAAGTAGAAAGCAAGTAGTAAGACAGTCATTGAAACACTAATATACTAGTAATTACATTAAATCTAAGTGGATTAGCACTCATTTAAAAGGTAAAGATTGTCAAACTGAGTTAAAAAAAAAAAGACATGCTGCTTACAAGTGATACTTCTAAAATACAGAGATTCCATAAGATTGAAAATTATAAACCATGTAAATGTAAACCAAAGAAAACTGATGTAGCTCTTACTAATATCATACACAGTTAATTTTAAGGAAAAGAGCATCAAGAAATAAAGAGACTTGCTTCATAATGATAGATAGTCACTCACGGGATGGCACAACAATTCTAAATTTGTAGGCATCTAATAACATAGCCCCAGGATAAAAGAAGCAAAAATTGACAGAGACAAAAGGAGAAATGGACAAATCCAAAATTACAGTGGGAGATTTTAACATAATTCTCTCAGTATCTGATAGAATAAGAAGACAAAAGATCAGTAAGGGTATGAAATATTCGAACAACGTGATTAACGACACTGACTTATTTAGTACACATAGAACATTGCCCCCAACAATTGTAAAATACACATTATCTTCAAGAACATATGGAATACTTACCAAAATGGGCCCTATTCTGGGCCATAAAGCAAGTCTCAACAAACTTCAAAGAATTTAAATCATACGGATTACGTTCTTTGGCCACAGTTGAAGTAAGCCAGAAATCAATAATAATAAGACAATTAGAAAGTTCCCAAATGTTTAGAAATGAAGCAAACACACTTCTATATAACTCAGAGGTCAAAGAAAGAACTTGAAATGATAATAAGAAGCTATTTTGAGCTGAATGACAGCAAAACATTACATATCAAAAACTGGGGAAGAAACTAAAACTGGATTAGAGAGGAATTTATTATTTCATATGTATACATTAGGAAAGAAAGTTAGAAAACCAGCGAGTTAATTATTTGTCTCAAGAAGTTACAAAAGCAATTTAAGTAGGTGGAAAAGAACAATAGTAGACATAAGGACAGAAATTAAAAAAAAAAAGAATAAAAAATCAGGGGAAAAACAAACAAACTCAAGTCTCCAAATTTCCAAGAAGCCTGAAGGATCTTGGTGTCATGAACAGGGGCCTCACACTCACATGGTATCCTTCAGGTTCTAATGTGCTTTCTCCTAGATCCTGCACCCATGAGAAGAACAGGACAAGTGTATCTCCATTTTCAGATGAGTGTGAATGTACCCATGGTCATCATTAGCTAGATAGTGGCAGATGCAGGACACGAAGTCAGGGTTCCCAGATTTATATTGGCATGAACAAAAAAAGGGAATGGATTGACTTACCTAAAGGTTAAGAGGTTTATTAGTTTCTATGGTTGCTAAAGCAAATTACCATGAAAGTGGTGGCTTAAACAACAGCAATGTATCCTCTCGTAGTCCTGGAGGCCAGAAGTCTGAAGTCAAGGTGTGGTCAGGGCCATGTTCCCTCCAGAGGCTCTAGGGGAGGTTCTGTTCCTTGCCTCTTCCACATTCTGATGATTGCCAGCATTCTTTGGCTTGAGGTCACAGCACTCCCATCTCTGCCTCCATCTTCACATCACCTGCTCTTCTGCATGTCTCTCTTAAAACGCCCTTTGCCTCTCTTTATAAAGATACATGTGATTGCATTTAGGTCCCACCTAGATAATCTGGATAAGCTCTTCCTGTCTAGGTCTTTAATCACACCTTTTGGCATATAGGGTAAAATTCCAGGAATTTGATGTTCATATCTTTTGGGGGGCTATTTTTAGGCCTACTCCAAGAGCAAATGTGGCTTTAAAAAAACAGTTAAATGCAGGACTCCAGATAATGTTAATGGATTCCTTCTTATTTCCTACCAGATCTGTATGATCTAAAAAGCCACAGCAAGCCAGAGGTGCCATGAAATGGAGTACCCCATGGCATACAGGCCTGGCTATATCAAAACCTACCTCACTCACAGACTCAGCATACCTGATGGTGGCTTATGGGCAATCTATCCCATAGACAAAGGCCTGGCCCTAGGCTACCCTAGGCCTCTGCTCCTAATAGCAGATGTGGCAAACCTTGTCTCCAAAAGAGGCCCTAGGCCCCAGGCCTGCCTGAGATGCCTGTGGAGATAAACAGCCTGTTCCAGCCTCACTCCCCAAGGGGTGTAGAAACTAGGCTTTATTTTCATGCAGCCCCTGCCTGGGCTTCTCCAGGAAGTCTGGCTACAGCAGGGCCAGCTGGAAAGGCCAGGATTCCACAGACCTGGGTTTGGCAGAGCCCTCAGGGCCAGCCACAGCACGTGGCAGGGAGCCAGGAGGACAGGGCACCTCAGATGAGCAACAGCAGGGTAGGTGCTGTGCCTCACGGATGGGGGTGCATAGCAGCCAGCCACAGCCGGCCCCTGGGGAGGCCGGGGCAGGAGCTGAGGAGCAGCAGCTGGGCCTGCTGCCTCCCTCTCCTGGGGCTGAGCTGCAGGGCTTGCCTCCCCTGTGCTGGCCACTTCCTGGGAGAACCAGGCACACGGTTGGGGAGGGAAGAGGGAGCCCAGGGAAGGCTAAGGGGCAGGGGGGAAGGCTGACCCTCTGCCATTAGAGGGTATGGTTTGGGAATGTGACCTCTAAATCCTACCACATATTCAGAAGCAGCTATGCTACACATCCATCCTCCAAGACCCCCTCTTCTGTCCTCCCCACAGGCTGTCCCACCCACTGCTGAGCCTGCCTCGCGTGGGTGGGTGCTGATGGGTCTCTGCTCTGCTAAGTCTCCTTCTGTCTCTGTATCTCTGTCCTAACCATCTCTGTACCAGGTCTCTCACAGTCTCTGCTTTGTCATCTATGCCCAAGGTCCCTCATTCTCACTGTGTCTCTGAACCTCCGTCTTAGAGCTCTGAGGTCTGCGACCACCGCAGGGGCTGGTGATGGTGGGCCCTATACAAGGGTGGGAGGACCAGTTGAGAAGGTGTGTGAATGTCAAGGGTCTGTCTGGGCCTCACAGCTGGGTGACCATTGCCCTTGCCCCAGGCCCCTTCAGTGTGTGTGTGGCGGGGGGCGGTCTCCAGAGCAGCTGTGGTGTATTTGTGGGTCCAGGGTCTGGTCTGATGCCCAACACCATTGGCAGCTGCAGGTGGCCAAGGTGCAGCCCAGGACTTGGAGTCTTTGACTGGGCCCAGCTCCTCTAAGGAGCCTCTTCTTCGGGAGTTTAGGGAACAACTCCCTGCTCCTCCTACCCCACTGTGAGCTATTACTCCTCCCATCGCTGGTGGGAGCTGTGCCTGCACTTGACTGTCTAGCTCTGTAGGGTGGCCGTGCCTGGAATTCTTCATGACCAGTCCCTGGGTATGCTACCTTCTGGGAGGAAAAAAAAAAAAATTTTTTTTTTTTGCTGTTTAAACCTGGGCTTTGCAGGACTTAAGCACTCAGCAAGGTCAAGTCAATCAATTCTTTCTCTTCCATAAATGAACCAAATAAGAATTGGAAAGGAAGGAGAGAAGAGTGCAGGCTGGCTAGGATCTTCAGGACCTGAGGAATGATGTAGTGAGTTTTCTGGGTTTTTTTTTTTTTTGCCCAGACTCAACGGCAACAGGTATGGTTTTTTTTTTTTTTTTCCTTTTTTAATTTCAGACTTGGTGCTTCCCAAATTGTAAAAAAAAAAAAAAAAAAACTTGATCTTTACAGCACCCCACTCAGTCTTTTCTGAAACGATGTCAACAGGAGAGTTGGGGTACCTCGTTACAGCCTGGTGAGGGTGGAAGTCTAGGCTTCCCACTTTGCCTTTGCTGGCGTGGCTGGGGATGGGACCATGCAATTTTCTGTGGTGTTTGGCTGCAGTAGAGCAGTTATTGTTTAACAATATTCTGTATTGTTAGGTTCCCCACCTCCTGGTTCTTTAACTAGAGAGCAGGCTTTTGTTGGGGTTTTTTTGGTCTGTGCCTGTTGGTGTTCCCAGGTTGCTGGCTTCTTTAGCACCAATTCTGGGATATATGAGACAAAAAGAAAACCCAGAGAACTCACCACATTGTTCCTCAAGTCCCGGAGCCTCCTAGCCAGCCTGCCTTCTTCTCTCCACTGCTGAGTCAATGTACTGCTGCAACTGTTTTTTAATTACCTTCAGCGGTAGCAGCAGTACATCTACAGGGAACTGCCAGAAATTCAAGACAGATTCAGAAGAGGACGTGGAATGAGCAATATCATTGCTGATGTCAGGTTGATCCTGGCTGAAAGCAGAGAATACCAAAAAGATGTTTACTTGTGTTTTGTTGAATACGCAAAGGCATTCAACTGTATGGATCATAACAAATTATGGATAACATTGCAAGGAATGAGAATTCTGGAACACTGAATTGTGCCCATGAAGAACCTGTACAAAGACCAAGATGCAGGAGTCCGGACAGAACAAGGGGAAACTGTGGTTTAAAATTAGGAAAGGTGTGTGTCAGGGTTGTATACTTTCACCATACTTATTCAATCTGTATGCTGAGCAAGTAATCTGAAAAGCTTCATCAGGATTGGAGGAAGACTGGTTAACAACCTTTGATATGCAGATGACACAACATTGCTTGCTGAAAGTGAAGAGAACTTGAAGCATTTACTGATGAAGATCAAAGACTATAGCCTTCAGTAAGGATTACACCTCAACGTAAAGAAAACAAAAATCCTCACAACTGGGCCAATAAGCAGCATCATGATAAATGGACAAAAGATCAAAGTTGTGAAGGATTTCATTTTGTTTGGCTCCACAATCAACGCCCATGGATGCAGCAGTCAAGAAATCAAAAGGCACATTGCATTGGGCAAATCTGATGTAAAAGACCTCTTTAAAGTATTAAAAAGCAAAGATGTCTGTTTGAGAACTAAGGTGCTCCTGACCCAATCTGTGGTAATTTCAATTGCCTCATATGCATACAGAAGCTGGAGAATGAATTAGGAAGACCTGGGAAACTTTAAAAATCTGGGTTTTTAGGAAGATTTAATGCCTTTGAAGTATGGTGTTGGTGAAGACTATTGAATATACCATGGACTGCCAGAAGAATGAACAAATCTGTCTTGAAAGAAGTATATCCAGAAAGCTCCTTGGAAGCAAAGATAGCTAAAGTTCATCTCACATACTTTGGACATGTTATCAGGAGAGACCAGTCCCTAGAGAAGGACATCATGAAATGAAAAAGAAGAAAGAAAGAGAGGAAGATCCTCAACAAGAGGGACTGACACAGTGGCTTCAACAATGGGCTGAAGAATAACAATGGGCTCAGGAATAACAATGATTGCGAGGATGGCTCAGGACCAGGCAGTGTTTTGTTCTGTTGTACGTGGGATGGTAGTGAGTCAGAACCGATTGGAAGACACCTAAAAACAAACATTACAATGAGTCTTTGAATCTGTGAACACAGTATGTCTCTCCATTTATTTAGATCTTCTTTGATTTTTTTTATTCAGTGTTTTGTCATTTTCAGCATACTAATTCTGTATGTGCTTTGTTACATTAACAGCTAAGTAATTCAATTTTTTAAAATCTTTATTGTGCTTTAAGTGAGAGCTTACAAGTCAAATCAGTCTCTCATACAAAAAAATTTATATACGCCTTGCTATATTTTTTTTTACATACTTCTAATTTTTCTCCCCCGATGAAACAGGCTGCTCCTTCCCTCCACTCTCTCTTTTCATGTCCATTTCGCCAGCTTCTAACCCTCTCTGCCCTCTCATCTCCCCTCCAGATGGGAGATGCCAACATAGTCTCAAGTATCTACTTGATCCAAGAAGCTCATTCTTCACCAGCATCTTTTTCTATCCCATTGTCCAGTCCAATCCCTGTCTGAAGAGTTGGTTTGGGAATGGTTCCTGTCCTGGGCTAACAAAGGTCTGGGGGCCATGACTTCTGTGTTCTTTTGATATAATGCCCTTACTGTTTAAAAGAGCTTCTTGATTTCTGCCACAAAAGGCTCACCTTGTACTTCCCTGTCCCAGATCAGGAATTAACATTTCTCCATGCTTCCTTTTCCTTTTAGTAGAAAAAGGTATTTAGAAGTCAGATTCTGGCACTAGATGTGCTCATTGCTGCTCCCAGCCCCTCTCAGTAGACAGAGGTAGGGAATATGTTTGTGTATATACACAAGCACACACATTAATATTTATTTCTATATCTATCTATACTGAAATCTCTTAACCCAAAATAAAGAGTTCATTCTAGGTTTCTCCTTTGCATATTTCTAACCCCTATTTCTGAGAATGAGATACCTGACTCATTATCCTTATTAAATTTTCTTATTGGATCAATCCCTCCTGTATGTGACTAATCCTTCATCATTGTTGCTGCTCTATTCCCATGCAGACACCCTTTTTAGCCTGCTTGGGCTCTGACACCCCATATAAGATGGCCCTTTATGTGGACACCCTGTCTTACCCTTCTTAGGCTCTGTCATCACCGCGATAATGTGGATGACTTTTTTTTACCCCACTTGGGTTCCAACACTGTGCCAGGCAGCCCCCATATGTGAACAGACTCCTCACTTTAGTGTTGGCTCCTCACATTGGTCTGTGTCCTGTGTTAATGCCTCCTCTCCCAACTTGAGTGGACACCAATTGTCAGGCTGCATTCCACATGTATAGTCTCCTCATTGTGCTCAAGTTCTGACTTGCTACACCATCAAGCATGCCCTCTTCATCCTGCTCTAGGTATAGTACCCAATACTGGTATAACTTTGGACCCCCTGTGTAGGTTTCTTTCTCACCCTGTCCAGGTCCCATGCTGGGGAGCTCTCCTATGCTGGCACCTCCCTCACCCCACTTGGGATCCACACTGCTCTGTGCCATTGTGGCTCTCCCTCCTCCAGGTGCATGCACGTGGCACTGCCCAAGCTAATGACTTGTGGACTGAATTGTTCAGGAAGGGAAGGAAAGAAAAAGATGAGAAAGACAACAGGAAACAAATTTTGGGTTTTTATTGAAAAATAGAAACAGAACAACCAGAACAGAAATAATGAGAATGGTCACGCATTGTGAAAAATGTAACCCATGTCAGTGAACAATTGTGTAGAAATTTCTTTGTAAACCTTCACCAAAAACACAATAAAATATAATTTAAAAAAATAAAATAGAGGCAAACCATCTGCAAAAGAAAATTCCCAGTCACTGGTTAAAATCTGCTTCAGCGTTTTCATCCCAAACCTCTACAGAGTGTAACCACAAAGAAAATTTAGAAAATGCCTGTAAGAAAATGGGTTAAAATGTTTGAGACGGGCTCAGGCCTTCCTTTCCTACCACAACTTCATAGGAATAACAGAAGAAGAATACATTTATTTAAAAGATCCCTAGTAGTACCTAAAAATACAGGAAGTGGGCTTTCGGTGGAAATTTAAAAATTTTAAATAAAGTATGTGGAATCCCTAAAATACAGAAGGCAGATGTAAAAAGACTGAAAGAAAAAAATAAATCAAATCTCAAAAACAGATCTCATAATAAAGCAGACTGGTCACATAGTCACTCCAAGCTTGGAAGCGGTTGGTCTGGGGAGCAGCAGGGGTTGTGGGCTGCCGAAGGTGGCTGGTTGGAATATGTTGTTAGTTGCTGTTGAGTCAATTCCTACTCATGGAGACCCCATGTGTGCAGAGCAGAACTGCTCCATAGGGTTGTCAAGGCTGTGACCTTTCAGAAGCAGATCACCAGGATCACCAGGCCTGTCTTCAAGGGAACCTCTGGGCACGTTTTAACTGCCAAGCTTTAGCTAACTATTTATTTCAATTTGAACCACACAGTTGGCAAAAGAGGGCCTGTCCCCAAGGAGGAGCTGTGAGTGGCCTGAGGAGGCACGTGACACCCTTGCACAAAAAGGGTCCTGCCCAGGAGACTCCCCACTGACATATAATCCCTGACAGCCCACCCCATTCCTCTCTAGCAATCCGTGGAATCAGGGACCTAGCATTCAACAACAGGTTAAGGAGAAATCTCAAAACAAAGATAAGCATCCAATTAAGAATTACCAAGCTTTGGAGAAAACCAAGAGCATGAAAAAGCATCCCTAAACTCAACGGCAGAAGACAATAGCCAAAGAAAACACTTAAGAAGGCAATTTAAAGAAGTAAAGTTAATATTCTCTTAGCTGTAAACAAAGAGCAAACCATTATTAAAAAGAGCTATCCATGGATCTTAGAAAGGAACATTTTTGTCAAAATCAAAGCCTAATAGACGTGTGGAAACAATCGAAATGCCCATCAACAGATGAATGGATAAACAAAATGGGGGTATATACACACAATGGAATATTACTCAGCCATAAAGAGAAATGAAGCTCTGATGCATGCCACTACATGGCTGAACCTTGAAAATGTTATGCTGAGTGAAAAATCAGTCGCAAAAGGACAAATACTGTATGATCTCACTTATATGAAATGAGCAAATAATCTAGAAACCAAAGATTATTAATGGTTACCAAGGGTGGAAGGAAGGAGGGTGAGGGGAGTTTTTGCTTAGGGGGCAGTGAGTTTACTGTGATGGTAGTAGAATAATTTCGAAAAAGATAATGAGAATGATTATACAACTTGAAGAATGTAATCAATGTCGCTGAATTATACATGTAGAAATTGTTTAATTGATGTGTTTTGTTGTGTATATTTTCACCACAATTTTTTTTTAACCTAATGGATGGACTGAAAAGCAGAATGGACATAACTAAAGTGGAGATTAGTGAGAGCCAAGTTTGACCTCTCCTGACATGCAGCACAAAAGGACAGAGAAATGGAAAGGATGAAAAAAAGAATGGAGCATAGACCCAGAAATTTCAGCCTTGGTTGAATGTGTGTTCATGAGAGAGGAAGCAGAGAGAATGAAGAGCAAGAAGATTCAAGGCAGCTATTGCCCTGAGATAACCTTTAAACCTTAAACCAAAAGCATCCCCCTGAAGTCTTCTTAAAACCAAACTATAGTTTAGCTTAACTGGTAAATGCCATGAGCATTGTGCACTTTTAAGAACTATCTAGGATATAGGCATATTGGTATACAGGTAGGTACAGATGTGTTCATAGGTGAGAACAGACAGAATATCTAGACCCATTGCTGCTGAGTTGATTCCAACCCATATCGACCCTATAAAACACAGTAGAACTGCCCCACAGGGTTTCTAAGGCAATAATCTTTATGGAAGCACACTGCCACATCTTTAATTCACAAAGTGGCTGGTGGGTTCAGCATGATGTCCTTCTCCAGGGACTGTTCCCTCTTGATAACATGTCTAAAATACGTGAGATGAAGTCTCACCATCCTTATTACTAAGGAGTATTCTGGCTGTACTTCTTCCAAGACAGATCTGTTCATTCTTCTGGCAGTCCATGGTAGAGTCAATATTCTTCACCAATGCCATGCTTCCAAGGCACTAATTCTTCTTTGGACTTCTTTATTCACTGTCCAGGTTTTGCGTGCATATGAGGCAATTGAAAATACCATGGCTTTGTCAGATGCACCCTAGTCTTCAAAGTGACATTTTTGCCTTGTAACACTTGAAAGAGATCATTTGCAGCAGATTTGTCCAATGCAATATATCGTTTGATTTCTTGACTGTTGCTTCCATGGGTGTTGATTGTGGAGCCAAGTAAAATGAAATCCTTGACAACTTCAATCTTTTCTCCGTTTATTATGATGCTTATTATTGGCCCATTTGTGAGGATTTTTGTTTTCTTTACATTGAGGTATAATCCATAGTGAAGGCTGTAGTCTTTGATCTTCATCAGTAAGTGCTCCAAGTCCTCTTCACTTTCAGCAAGCGAGGTTGTGTCATCTGCATATCACAGGTTGTTAATGCCTAATGCCCCATTCTTCTTCATATAGTCCAGCCTCTCGGATTATTTGCTCAGCATACAGATTGTATAAATATGGTGAAAGGATACAATCCTGACGCACACCTTTCCTGACTTTAAGCCACACAGTTCTGTTCTGTTCTGTTCAAATGACTGTCTCGTGGTCTATGTAGGGGTTCCAGATGAGCAAAATGAAGTGTTCTGGAATTCCGTCCTTCACAATGTTATCCGTAACTTGTTAAGATCTGTATAGTCAAATACCAATAAAACACAAGTAAATATCTTTCTGGTATTCTCTGCTTTCAGCCAAGATCCATCTGACATTAGCAATGATATCCCTCGTTTCAGGTCTTCTTCTGAATCCAGCTTAAATTTGTGGCAGTTCCCTGTTGAGGTAATGCTGCAACCACTTTTGAATGATCTTCATCACTTGTGTGTAACATTAATGGTACTGTTCAATAATTTTCGCATTCTGTTGGGTCACCTTTCTTTGGAATGGTCACAAATACGGATCTCTTCCAGTTGGTTGGCCAGGTAGCTGTCTTCAATATTTCTTGGCTTATATAAGTGAATGAGGGCTTCTAGCATTGCACTCTTTTGTTGAAACACCTCATTTGGTATTTACCAATTTCTGGAGACTCGTTTTTTTCCAGTACCTTCAGTGGAGCCCTGGTGGTGCAGTGGTTACAGTTCAGCTGCTAATCAAAACGTCAGCAGTTAAAACCCACCAGCCACTCCTTGGAAACCCTATGGGACCATTGTACTCTGTCCTATAGGGTCGCTATGTGTTGGAATCAACTTGACAGCAATGGGTTTGGTGTTTTTGGGTCAGTGAAGCTTAGACTTCTTCCTTCAGTACCATCTATTCTTGATCATACACTACCACCTGAAGGGTTGAATGTCACCCAATGCTTTTTGGTAGAGTGACTTTGTGTACTCCTTCCATCTTCTTTAGATGCTTCCTGCATAGTTCAATATTTTGACCATAGAATCTTTCAATATTGCAACTCGAGGCTTGAATTTTTTCTTCAGTTCTTTCAGCTTGAGAAATGCTGAGCATGCTCTTCCCTTTTGGCATAACATAGTTCACAAAAATCATGATCTGCATCCTAATAAAGTGAGTAGCATTTGGGATCTTGAAAGCTTTCAAGTGGCCATCTAAAACACAACTACAGGTCTCTCTACTAGCCAGGAGCAAAAGAGTAAGAAGGTAACCAAAAACTCAGAGAAGAAACAAGTCTGCAAGGGCCACAACCTCATCTACCCTGAGACCAGAAGAACTAGATGGTGCCTAGCTACCACCACTGGCCATTCTGACTGGGGTCACAATAGATAGTCCAGATAGACTGGGAGAAAAATGTGAAGTGGAACTCAAATTCTTAAAAAATAAACCAAAAAAAGCAGACAAACTGGAACAGTAGAGAACAGAGGACTCCCTGAGGCTATCTCCCTGAGACGCTCTCTAGACCTAGAACCCAGCCTATCCCCTGAGATTGGCTTTTAATGAAATAGCAGAGTGACCCACAAAATGAGGGATATTACCTGTAAGATCAGTGATCTACTTAAAAATAATCTATGTGAGTTCAAAACATCAGCAATTACTCAAAGGCAAAGATGAGAAGATAAGGGGGCAGGAAAACTAGAGTACTGGAAATGGAACAAAGAGAACACAATTAAGGAGAATGTTGACACTTTGTGATAAATGTAACTAATATCATTGAACAATTTGTGTGGAAATTGTCAAACGGGACCTGCTATGGATTGAATTGTGTCCCCCAAAAATGTGTGTCAACTTGGCTAGGCCATGATTCCCAGTATTGTGTGTTTGTCCACCATTTTGTGATCTGATGTGATTTTCCTATGTGCTATAAATCCTACCTCTATGATGTTAATGAGGCACGATTAAAAGCAGTTATGTTAATGAGGCAAGACTCAATCTACAGGATTAGGTTGTATTTTGAGTCAGTCTCCTTTGAGATATAAAAAAGAGAATCCAGCAGAGAAGGGAAGAGACCTCCTACCACCAAGAAAGCAGAGCTGGGAGCAGAGCATGTTTTTTGGACTCAGGGTCCCTGTGCTGAGAAGCTTCTAGACCAGGGGAAGATTGATGACAAGGACCTTCCCCCAGAGCCAATATAGAGAGAAAGTCTTCCCCTGGGGCTGGCACCCTGAATTTGGACTTCTAGCCCCCTAAACTGTGACAGAATAAATTTTTCTTTGTTAAAACCATCCACTTGTGGTATTTCTGTTATAGCAGCACTAGATAACTAAGAGAGGACCCTGACTTGTGCAAATTTTCACCAAAACCTCAATAAAATACTACAAAAAGAATAAAAAAAGGACTATCTAGAGGCAGGGCCAAGATGGCTGACTAGGTAGAAGCTACTGCAGATCCCCTCTTGTAATAAAGACTCGGAAAAAACAAGTGAATCAATCACATACATGACAATCTACGAACCCTGACTGTCAAACACAGAACTAAGGAGTTGACCTGAGTGACAGGGGAGTGAAAAGCTGTGCCCTAAAGCAGCGGCCGCTTCTGGAACCGGCGACCCGTGCTACAGCCTTGAGACCTTGAGGTTCCCAGGTGCCAGAGTGGTGGGGCTGATCACGGCTTACTGAGACAGGGCAAGCACAGGATGTAGCCCTAACCCCTAACTCCCTGGAGTAACCTTGGTACAGACTCAGCCAGTGCAAGCAGCCTGCACACTGATGTGGCTGACAAGAGAACGAGCAACCATGGGGAAGCAGCAGTTGTTTTCAGAGCCTAGAGCCAGTGTCCCAGTTAGAAAACCTTGGCGCCGGGCTTTGGACTAAGCGCAGAGGAGCTGAGCATGGCTTCCTGAGATGGCGCAAGCATGGGACACAGCCCTAGCCACCTAAAGCAACCTCGGCGGAAACCCAGCCAGCACACGCAGTCTGCACAACGACCCGGCTGACAGAAGGAGAAATCACGGAGAAGCAGCAACTGGTTTTGGAGCCTGGAGTGCAGCATCCCAGTCAGAAAACCTTGGTGCTGGGCTTTGGACTAGGAACGGAGGAGCTGATCAAGGCTTCCTGAGACGGTGCAAGCATGGGACACAGGCCTGACCCTCAGGGGTAATCTCTACCCAGCTGGCGCACACAGGCTACACACCCCTCTGGAATCTCAGATAAAACAGTCATCACGAAGCAAGGTGAGAAACTTTGTCTATATTGTGCTACTCTCCCCTACCTGATCCCTCCCCTCCCTGCCCGAGGTGGCTTCATTAACATTGGAATTTCCTGGGCCAGGGAGCGAAGGACTCTGCAGGATTTTTTTTTTTTTTCCCTAACCCATTCTCCCGGCCTGAGAGAAGCAGCAATTAACAGCCCAGGGGAGAAAAATCCTTCCCTGACTTCCCTAAACTGGAATAAAAATACAGAACCAGCTCCAGACAAGCATAAGAGATCCATAGTCGTTGGCTTTCATCCCTACAGGGAACAAGGTGGCTATTATAATGCAAAGGCAATTCTGATAGAGATCTGATTGTAATTGTTTTAGCAGAGCAGTGGAAAGACAAGTTTTCAAGGCCTGATATCTTTCTACCTATTAAACAGAGCCCTCACTGATCCACAGCAGGAAACTGAGGGCTGAAGCTCCACCCAAACCACCTAGCCACCTGCTAAAGGGGTCTGAGGATAGTGACGCC
Organism: Loxodonta africana; assembly: GCF_030014295.1. Lineage (NCBI taxonomy): Eukaryota > Metazoa > Chordata > Mammalia > Proboscidea > Elephantidae > Loxodonta > Loxodonta africana. Next base: position 21,214,352 of record NC_087363.1, on the reverse strand, counting down.
TACCAATCTTTAGAGGTACAAGCACTGGGTGCCTAAGGTACAGCTGCAGAGCCCACCTACGAAAGTGCTCTAGGAATAGAGACACACCTACCTCACTGGCATGTGGAGGAAGGCTGTCAGCATCCTGCCCTCCTCGGAGTGTGACCCCCTGCCGCTACTAGAATCTGGTGCATACAACTATCACCACTACTCCTCTACGTTAATAGGTGACAGCCTATACCACACACTTGGTGACCCAAAATCAGGACACCTAAGCTGATTCTATTCAAGAATAGTGAATGGACTCTGAGGCTTATATATCTGGTAACAACTCAGACCAGCTGGTAATAGGACATAAGTGATTCAAAGGCTACAACAATCAAGACAGTGCAATCTAGTAGCCCATCTGGGTATATTGAAACAAAACAAAACAAGAAGATAAGACTCAGTGAGCAAATATAAATCATTACAATATGTTGTAGATGGCTCAGAGACAGCAGTCGATATCAAATCACTTAAAGAAGCAGACCATGATTGCTTCTACAAATCCCCAAATTAAAGAATCAAAATCTTTCCCAAATGAAGAAACAATCCTGGAATTGCCAGATGCAGAATATAAAAAACTAATATAGAGAATGCTTCAAGACATCAAGGATGACCTCAGAAATGAAATAAGACAATCTACAGAAAAAGCCAAGGAACACTCTGATGAAACAGTTGAAGAAATCAAAAAGGTTATTCAAGAACATAGTGGAAAAATTAATCAGCTGCAAGAATCCATAGAGAGACAGCTTTCAGAAATCCAAAAGATTAACAGTAAAATTACAGAATTAGACAACAGGAAGTCAGAGGAGCAGAATCGAGGAATTGGAATGCAGAGTGGGGGAGGTGGAGGATAAAGCAATTGACAGTTGAAGAAAAATCAGATAAAATAATTTTTAAAAATGAAGAAACCCTAAGAATCATGGGGGACTCTATCAGGAAGAATAACATGCATGTGATTGGAGTTCCAGAACAGGGAGGGATAACATAAAATACAGAGCGAATAGTTGAAGATCTGTTGGCAGAAAACTTCCCTGGCATTGTGAAAGATGAAAGGATATCTATCCAAGATGCTCATTGAACCCCATACAAGATTGATCCAAAAAGAAAATCACCAAGGCATATTATCATCAAACTTGCCAAAACCAAAGATAAAGAGAAAATTTTAAAAGCAGCCAGGGATAAAAGAAAAGTCACATACAAAGGTGAATCAATAAGAATAAGTTCAGACTACTCGGCAGAAACTATCCAGGCAAGAAGGCAATGGGATGACATATATAGAGCACTGAAGGGGAAAAACAGTCAGCCAAGAATCATATATCCAGCAAAACTCTCTCTGAAATATGAAGGTGAAATTAAAACATTTACAGATAAACACAAGCTTAGAGAATTTGCAAAAACCAAACCAAAGCTACAAGAATTACTAAAGGAAATTCTTTTGTCAGAAAACCAATAATATCAGAAACCAACACAACACAAGATCACAGAACAGAACATCCTGATATCAACTCAAATAGGGAAATCACAAAAAATAAAATAAGATTAATTTAAAGAAGAAAAACATGCTCAAAACAGGGAATCATTGAAGTCATTATGTAAAAGATTATAATAACCCAAAAAGAGGGACTAAATACAGGAGGCATAGATTTTCCATATGGAGAAGAAAACGAGGTGATATAGGACAATACAAGTTAGGTTTTTACTTAGAAAAATAGGGGTAAATATTAAGATAACGACAAAGAGGTCTAACAATTCCATAACTCAAAATAAAAACCAAGAAAAACATAACAACTCAGCAAAAATAAATTCAACTACTATGGAAATGAGGAACACACAATTTACAAAGAAAAACTCAGCATAAAAAAGTAAGTGGAAAAATGAAATTGTTAACAACACACAAAAAAGGCATCAAAATGACAGCACTAAACTCATACTTATCGGTAATTACACTGAATGTAAATGGACTAATTGCACCAATAAAGAGACAGAGAGTCTCAGAGTGGATAAAAAAATACGATCTGTCTGTGTGTTATCTACTTAGAGACACAAACAAACTAAAACTCAAAGGATGGGAAATATATATCAAGCAAACAACAATCAAAAAAGAGCAGGAGTGGCAATATTAATTTCTGACAACATAGACTTTAAAGTTAAATCCACCACAAAGAATAAAGAAGGACACTACGTAATGATTAAAGGGACAATTTACCAGGAAGATATAACCATATTAAATATTTATGCACTCAATAACAGTGCTGCAAGATACATAAAACAAACCTTAACAGAATTGAAAAGTGAGACACCTCCACAATTATGGTAGGAGACTTCAACACACCACTTTCGGAGAAGGATAGGACTTCCATTAAGAAGCTCAATAGAGACATGGAAGATCTAATTGCTACAATCAACCAACTTGATCTCATAGACTTATACAGAACACTCCACCCAACAGCAGCCAAACTATACTTTCTTTTCTAGTGCACATGGAACATTCTCTAGAATAGATCACATATTAGGTCATAAAACAAACCTTTGCAGAATCTAAAACATCGAAATATTACAAAGCATCTTCTCAGACCATAAGGCCATAAAAGTAGAAATCAATAACAGAAAAATCAGGGAAAAGAAATCAAATACTTGGAAACTGAACAATATCCTGCTCAAAAGACTGGGTTATAGAAGACATTAAGGAGGGAATAAAGAAATTCATAGAATGCGACGAGAATGAAAACACTTCCTATCAAAACCTCTGGGACACAGCAAAAGCAGTGCTCAGAGGCCAATTTATATTGACAAATGCACACATATATAAAGAAGAAAGAGCCCAAATCAGAGAACTGTCCCTACAGCTTGAACAAATAGAAAGCGAGCAACAAAAGAATCCATCAGGCACCAGAAGAAAACAAATAATAAAAATTAGAGCAGAATTAAATGAATTAGAGAACAGAAAAACAACTGAAAGAATTAACAAAGCCAAAAGCTGGTTCTTTGAAAAAATTAACAAAATTGATAAACCATTGGCTAGACTGACTAAAGAAATACAGGAAAGGAAACAAATAACCCGAATAAGAAACGAGAAGCACCACATCGCAACAGAACCAAATGAAATTAAAAGAATCATTTCAGGTTATTATGAAAAATTGTACTCTAACAAATTTGAAAACCTAGAAGAAATGGATGAATTCCTAGAAACACACTACCTACCTGAACTAACACAATCAGAAGTAGAACAACTAAATAGACCCATAACGAAAAAAGAGATTGAGAAGGTAATCAAAAAACTCCCCAACAAAAAAAAAAAAGGCCTGGCCCGGACGGCTTCACTGCAGAGTTCTACCAAACTTTCAGAGAAGAGTTAACACCACTACTACTAAAGGTATTTCAAAGCATAGAAAAGGATGGAATACTACCTAACTCATTCTATGAAGCCAGCATATCCCTGATACCAAAACCAGGTAAAGACACCACAAGAAAAGAAAATTACAGACCTATATCCCTCATGAACATAGATGCAAAAATCCTTAACAAAATTCTAGCCAACAGAATTCAACAACATATCAAAAAAATAATCCTCCATGACCAGGTGGGATTTACACCAGGTATGCAAAGTTTTATGCAAAGTTGGTTCAATATTAGAAAAACAATTAATGTAATCCACCATATAAATAAAACAAAAGACAAAAACCACATGATCTTATCAACTGATGCAGAAAAGGCATTTGACAAAGTTCAAAACCCAGTCATGATAAAAACTCTCAGCAAAATAGGAATAGAAGGAAAATCCCTCAACATAATAAAGGGCATTTATACAAAGCCAACAGCCAACATCATCCTAAATGGAGAGAGTCTAAAAGCATTTCCCTTGAGAACGGGAACCAGACAAGGATGCCCTTTATCACCGCTCTTATTCAACATTGTGTTGGAGGTCCTAGCCAGAGCACTTAGGCTAGACAAAGAAATAAAGGTCATCCAGATTGGCAAGGAAGAAGTAAAAGTATCTCTATTTGCAGATTACATGATTTTATACACAGAAAACCCCAACGAATCCACCAGAAAACTACTGAAACTAATAAAAGAGGTTGGCAGAGTTTCAGGTTACAAGATAAACATACAAAAATCGGTTGGATTCCTCTACATCAACAAAAAGAACATCGAAGAGGAAATCACCAAATCAATACCATTCACAGTGGCCCCCAAGAAGATAAAATACTTAGGAATAAATCTTACTAAAAATGTAAAAGACCTATACAAAGAAAACTACAAAGTACTACTGCAAGAAACTAAAAGGGACCTACATAAGTTGAAAAACATACCTTGCTCGTGGACAGGAAGACTTAACATAGTAAAAATGTCTATTCTACCAAAAGCCATCTACATATACAATGCACTTCTGATCCAAATTCCAATGACATTTTTTAATGTGTTGGAGAAACAAATCACCAACTTCATATGGAAGGGAAAGAAGCCCCAGATAAGTAAAGCATTGCTGAAAAAGAAGTAGAAAGTGGGATGCCTCACTCTACCTGATTTTAGAACATATTATACAGCCACAGTAGTCAAAACAGCCCGGTACTGGTACAACAACAGGCCCATCGACCAATGGAACAGAATTGAGAATCCAGATATAAATCCATCCACATATGAGTAGCTGATATTTGACAAAGGCTCAGTGTCAGTTAATTGGGGAAAAGATAGTCTTTTTAACAAATGGTGCTGGCATAACTTGATATCCATTTGCAAAAAAATGAAACAGGACCCATACTTCACACCATGCACAAAAACTAACTCCAAATGGATCAAAGATGTAAACATAAAGTCTAAAACGATAAAAATCATGGAAGAAAAAATGGGGACAATGTTAGAAGCCCTAATACAAGGCATAAACAGAATACAAAACATTACTAAAAATGATGAAGAGAAACCAGATAACTGGGAGCTCCTAAAAATCAAACACCTATGCTCATTTAAGACTTCACCAAAAGAGTAAAAAGACCACCTACAGACTGGGAAAAAATTTTCAGCTATGACATCTCCGACCAGCACCTGATCTCTAAAATCTATATGGTTCTGCTAAAACTCAACCACAAAAAGATAAACAATCCAATTAAAAATTGGGCAAAGTATATGAACACACACTTCACTAAAGAAGATATTCGGGCAGCTAACAGATACATGAAGAAATGCGCTCAATCATTAACCATTAGAGAAATGCAAATTAAAACTACGATGAGATTCCATCTCACTCCAACAAGGCTGGCATTAATCCAAAAAAACAAAATAATAAATGTGGGAGAGGCTGTGGAGAGATTGAACACTTATACACTGCTGGTGGGAATGTAAAATGGTACAACCACTTTGAAAATCGATCTGGCGTTTCCTTAAAAAGCTAGAAATAGAACTACCATACGACCCAGAAATCCCACTCCTCAGCATATATCCTAGAGAAATAAGAGCCTTTAAACGAACAGATATATGCACACCCATGTTTATTGCAGCACTATTTACAATAGCAAAAAGATGGAAGCAACCAAGGTGTCCATCAACAGACAAATGGATAAATAAATTACGGTATATTCACACAATGGAATACTACGCATCAATAAAGAACAGTGAAGAATCTGTGAAACATTTCATAACATGGAGGAACCTGGAAGGTATTATGCTGAGTGAAATTAGTCAGATGCAAAAGGACAAATATTGTATAAGACCACCATTATAAGATCTTGAGAAATAGTTTAAACTGAGAAGAACACATTCTTTTGTGGTTACAAGAGAGGGGATGGAGGGAGAGTGGGAGAGGGTTATTTATTGATTAGATAGTAGATAAGAACTGCTTTAGGTGAAGGGAAGGACAACACTCAATACAGGGAAGGTCAGCACAACTGGACTGGACCAAAAGCAAAGAAGTTTCCTGAATAAACTGAATACTTCGAAGGTCAGTGGAGCAGGGGTGGGGGTTTGGAGACTATGGCCTCAGGGGACATCTAAGTCAATTGGGAAAATAAATTCTATTAAGAAAACATTCTGTCTCCCACTTTGAAGTGTGCCGTCTGGGGTCTTAAACGCTAGCAAGCAGTCATCTAAGATGCATCAACTGGTCTTAACCCACCTGGATCAAAGGAGAATGAAGAACACCAAGGACACAAGGCGATTATGAGCCCAAGAGACAGAAAGGGTCACATGAACCAGAGACTACATCATCCTGAAACCAGAAGAACTAGATGGTGCCCAGCCACAACCAATGCCTGCCCTGACAGGGAGCACAACAGAGAACTCCTGAGGGAGCAGGAGAACAGTGGGATCCGGACCCCAAATTCTCATAAAAAGACCTGACTTAATGGTCTGACTAAGACTAAAAGAATCCTGGGGGTCATGGTCCCCAAACCTTCTGTTGGCCCAGGACAGGAACCATTCCCAAAGACAACTCATCAGACATGGATTGGACTGGACAATGGGTTGGAGAGAGATGCTGATGAGGAGTGAGCTTCTTGGACCAGGTGGACACTTGAGACTATGTTGGCATCTCCTGCCTGAAGGGGAGATGAGAGGGTGGAGGGGGTTAGAAACTGGCAAAACAGTCAAGAAAGGAGAAACTGGAAGGAGGGAGCTGGTTGACTCATTAGGGGGAGAGCAAGTGGGGGTATGTAGTAAGGTGTATATAAGTTTATATGTGAGAGACTGACTTGATTTGTAAACTTTCACTTAAAGCACAATAAAAATCATTAAAAAAAAAAAAAGAACATCTTTATGGGATCAAAGTGACCACAGCAGCTGAAAAGATTAGATAGGAAACTTAGGGGGCAGTGAGTTTATGTTCATGAGACATGAACAGAAAAGGAGGGTGAGAATGGTTGTACAACTTGAAGAACGTAATCAATGTCACTGAATTGTACTTGTAGAAATTGTTGAATTGGTTTATGTTCTGCTGGGTATATGCATAACAACAACAAAATAAAATAAATTATAAAAAAGAAGATGATTCAAGGCATTGATAAGACAGTTGCCCATCATTGATGAGAGAATTTCTGAAGAGATTCTTTAGAAAGAATTACAGTTTAAGGCAGTCGACCAACTATGCCAAGATGAATGAAAACAGATGGAATCCAAAACATGTCACAGCACAACCTCAACTGATAAAAATAAAATACTTAACCAACAGCTTACCTACCAAGTAGGAAGCCAGATGGACATCAGTTTTTTCAGCAGCAACAGTGGGTACAAGGAGAGAGTGGAGAAGCATCCCTAACTTTCTGAAGAGATATCTTTTTAAGCAAGTATGAAAGCAAATGAAAGGCCATTTCAAGCATCCAAAGACCCTAGAAAGTTTACTGTACTGTTCAGAAAGACATACTGAGCAATGAACTCCATGACAAGGATAAACTAATCTAGGAGAACGACACAAGAAGCAATGATGAGTAGTTGTTGTTAGTTGCCATTGAGTCAATTCCAACTCAAGGCAACCCTGTGTGTTACACAGTAGAAGTGCTCCATAGGGTTTTCTGGCTGCAATCTCTCTCTCTTTTTTTTTTTAATTTATTTATTGTGGTGAGTACATGTATCACAAAAAATTTACTGCCTTCCAACATTTCTTAACTCATGGACAATTTTGTTTCAGTAATAGCTCCCCTTCCAGATTATTTTGAAGCAAATTTCAGGCATCATATATTGTGTCTTAAACATTTCAGCATTAATTAAATATTCAGATAAAGATTCTTAGGGAAAAAAACACAATATCAAATTTTCCCAAATATACATATATATATTAGACATTATTTCTCAGTGGTCCCTGGGGCTGTGACTCTGAGGGGAGCCAGGGTCTTATACCTACCCCTGGGCTTTGGCCAGAAGCCCTTCTGATCAGCACTGACTTTTTGGCTCCAGGTCACCCCCTCATCCATTTCTTGACTGTGGCCTTGAGGCCCTTGCCGGCAAAGGAAGACAGGAGAACAGTTGAGGTCTTTTGAGCCTGAGCTGGGGCCCCAGCTGGTAGTCGGGGTCTCATGGGGTTTTCTGACCTGTGTGTGTCCTCCTGTCCCAGCAAGCTGGTAACTGGGTGTCGTATGGATGGGCCAGACATGGGGGGATACAGCCACAGTGAGGTAATTTACCCTATCCCCCCAATTCCACTATCCTCATCAGAGATACTCAGAAACTCAGTGCCGTCAGATGATCGTTGTTAAATTTTTTTCCTGTTATTTCTTTTTTTTTAATTTTTTATTATGCTTTAAGTGAAAGTTTAGAAATCAAGTCAGTCTCTCATGCAAAAACTTATATACACCTCACTATATATATATATATTTTTATATATATATATACTCCTAGGTTGGGTTTATATACTCCTAATTGCTCTCCCCACAATGAGACAGCACACTCACTCCCTCCACTCTCTCTTTTCAGGTCCATTTGGCAAGCTTCTGACCCCTTCCACCTTCACATCTCCCCTCCGGACAGTAGATGTCCCCATAGTCTCATGTGTCCGCTTGATCCAAGAAGCCCACTCCTCACCAGTATCATTTTCTATCCCACTGTCCAGTCCAATCCCTGTCCAAAGAGCCAGCTTCGGGCTAACAGACTGGGGACTGTGGCCTTCTGGGTCCTTCTAGTCTCAGTCAGACCATTAAGTCTGGTCTTTTTACGAGAATATGGGGTCTGCATCCCACAGCTCTCCTGCTCCCTCAGGGGCTCTCTTTTGTGTTCCCTGTCAGAGAAGTCATTGGTTGTAGCTGGGCACCATCTAGTTCCTCTGGTCTCAGGATGATGTAGTCTCTGCTTTATGTGGCCCTTTCTGTCTCTTGGGCTCATAACTACCTTGTGTCTCTGGTGTTCTTTATTCTCGTTTGCTCCAGGTGGATTGATGCATCTTAGATGGCCACTTACTAGCATTTAAGACCCCAGATGCCACTCTCCAAAGTGGGATGCAGAATGTTTTCTTAATAGATTTTATTATACCAATTGACTTAGATGTCTCCTGAAACCATGGTCCCTAACCCCCCACCCCTGCTATGCGGGCCTTGGAAGCATTCAGTTTATTCAGGAAACTTCTTTGCTTTTGGTTTAGTCCAGCTGTTCTGACCTCTCCTGTATTTTGTCTTTCCCTTCACCTAAAATAGTTCTTATCTACTATCTAATTAGTGAAAACCCCTTTCTCTCCCTCCTTCCCTCCCCCCTCTTGTAATCATCAAAGAATATTTTCTTCTCTGTTTAAACTATTTCTCCAGTTCTTATAACAGTGGTCTCATACAATATTAGTCCTTTTGCAACTGACTAATTCCACTTAGCATAATGCCTTCCAGATTCCTCCATGTTATGAAATATTTCACGGATTCGTCACTGTTCTTTATCGATGCGTAGCATTCCATTGTGTGAATATACCATAATTTATTTATCCATTCATCCTTTGTTGGGCACCTTGGTTGCTTCCATCTTTTTGCTGTTGTAAACAGTGCTGCAATAACATGGGCGTGCATATATCTGTTTTTGTAAAGGCTCTTATTTCTCTAGGATATATTCCAAGGAGTGGGATTGCTGGATCGTATGGTGGTTTTATTTCTACCTTTTTAAGGAAGCACCAAATCCATTTCCAAAGTGGTTGTACCATTTTACATTCCCACCAGCAGTGTAGAAGTGTTCCAGTCTCTCCACAACCTCTCCAACATTTATTATTTTGTGTTTTTTGGATTAATGCCAGCCTTGTTGGAGTGAGATGGAATCTCATTGTAGTTTTGATTTGCATTTCTCTAATGGCTAATGATCGTGAGCATTTCCTCACGTATCTGTTAGCTACATGAATGTCTTCTTTAGTGAAGTGCCTGTTCATATCTTTTGCCCATTTTTTGATTGGGTTGTCTTTTCGTAGTTGAGTTTTTGCAGTACCACGTAGATTTTAGAGATCAGGCGCTGATCAGAAATGTCATAGCTGAAAACTTTTTCCCAGTCTGTAAGCGATCTTTTTGCTCTTTTGGTGAAGTCTTTAGATGAGAATAGGTGTTTGATTTTTAGGAGCTCCCAGTTATCCATTTTCTCTTCTGCATTGTTAGTAATGTTTTGTATACTGTTTATGCCATATATTAGGGCTCCTAGCATTGTCCCTATTTTTTCTCCCATGATTTTTATCGTTTTAGACTTTATGTTTACGTCTTTGATCCATTTAGAGTTAGTTTTTGTGCATGGTGTGAGGTACGCATCTTGTTTCATTAAATTTTTGTTTATATCTTTCTAATCTCTCCCTGCATCTATTAAAATAATACCTTCGTAAGACATTCATATAAATTATATAGCTAGATAGGGACGATATTGTTCCTCTACTCAAGTTCTCTTCCATGTCAGGACATTAAGAGCAAACTCATTCTTCACTGTTTTATTAAAGTGTTCAGTTTGATGAGTTTTTACTGTTCTGTGTTCTTTTGTTTTACCACCCCAAAAAATATATAACACATTTCCAGCATCCTCCCTTTGTAGATAAATTTTGGACATTTCTGGTAGAAAAGAATGGACAAGACCTCCATATTATCACTGTCCTCAAGATTTCAACTGTTGGAAGCCATCTTGATGCCTCAATCACAGCTTCTCTTATGACATCACAGCTCTCTCCCCTCCTCCGCTCTTCCTGCTGGAGCCACAGGAGGAGAGCAGACCTGAGAGCAATGGAGCCGTCTTGCCCCTAACCATGAGCAATTTAGGGGTTTGGAGACCTAAAGGGATTTGAACCATCCATCCCCAAGTCATGGGCATTCGATTTTGTGTAAGAGTCAGCCAGTCCACTCAAAGTTGCAGGAAAAGCAGGGCAGATTTCCACAGTTAACTCCAGACGTGGGCCCTACAACTAAAGTCTCTGGACAAGACAGGAGGCTGAGCATATGGGGAACTTGGCACTGGTTTGTACAGAGAATAACCTCACCCACACCCTTCCCCCCTAAACTCTGATTACAGAAAGATGGACAGTTCTGTGAAATTGTAATCAGAAATGTTGATGAAACCACTGTGATGAAGCAAAGACCAGAGAAGGAAAATCCTCCACCTCCACCCCCTCCACCAAAGGTAGGTCAGTGGATGTCCTCAAGGTTGACAGGGAGCCCTGATTTGTGACCTTTCTGACTGATGTCATCATCAATGTTGGGTTGTATTCTCTGTGGCCCATAGCATGGAGTGATCATGGAGTTTATCACCCAAACCAAGATCCATTGGCGAGTGAACGGTGGTGCTATTAATTATTAGAAGCAACAGTCATAAATTGAGAATGTCCCAAGCCAGCCAAGACCAATAGCTTTCCTATTCAGAGCTGGAATTAATAGCAATTGACTCTTCCTTGGGTATCCTCTTCTTCCATTTCCTTCTCAGTCTGAGAAATGTGAGTGCTGAGACATGGAGACTTGGCGGTAGGGAGGAGAAACCCTAAAAACTGGGAGCCAGACCATGCAAAGTTTAGGAGTAGGGTGGTGAGGGCTGTGTGTGGAGAATGCATGGCCAATGTGTGTGTGTTTGCACATGTGTATGTGTGTGTTAACTGAAGTTTAAGATGTGAGAATCAAAAAAGGTGAAAGTTGGAAATAGATAAGAAGGACCTCAAGCTGTATGGAGCAGGGAAACTTTTAACACAATTACGTGGCAGAGGGAGGGAGCAGGTTGTGGATCTGAGCTGGTGTCAGGGATGAGAGGGCAGTGGGAGCAAAGGCTACCATTTCTCCAGCAGGTGGATGGGGTCTGAAGGGAAACCACAGGGATCCCAAGAAGGTGGGCAACCCCAAGAGGAACATGGTAACCCTTCTACCTACAGTTCATGGTTTTCTTGCTGTAGACTGGCCAACCTGATCCATGTAAAACTGGGCAAGGCAATGTATCCACGTCCATGAACCAGAGAGTGGTAGAGGGAGGCTTGTGCTCCTGGCTCCAGTCAGTGCCCTGCTGAGTGCTCCTGAATTTCAGAGGAAGTGGCAATTGTTGATAGAAGATCAGGGTCCCTTTCTGGCACACCCTGGGGCTGAGGTGGGTGGGGAATATTTCCTGAGTGTCACTTCTTTTTCCTTGCAGCCCCCGCAAAAGAAAAAGAAACGCCCTGACAATGAAGCGGAAGCCATAAAGATCCAGGCTTGGTGGCGCGGCACCCTGGTGCGCCGGACTCTGCTGCACGCAGCCCTCCAGGCCTGGATCATTCAGTGCTGGTGGCGGCAGACATTGGCGAGGCTACAGACCAAGAAGCGGCAGGAGGCGCTGGAGTGCTTTGCACGGCGAGAACGGGCAGCAACCAGCGCTCAGGCCTGGTTCCGCATGCTGTGCATCCGCCGGCGTTACTGCCGCCTGCTCAACGCTGTCCGCATCATCCAGGCCTATTGGCGGTGGCGGTGGAGGTTGCGTCATTGCCATACCCGTGGCGATTTCCAGGGTAGCTATGAACTCACAGCAAACCAGCTACAACTTCGGCTTGAAATCCTTCTGGGCTCACTGACTTGTCGAATTACGGACTGCATTCCCTTCCCAATAAAGGAATGACCAGGTCGGCTCCAACTCTGTGTCACTAGATCTCTTTCTGACAAGCTCCAGGAGGTCCTTGTTTCCGCAGCCGGTCAAGGAAAATGATGGCAGATGCCTGACATCTAACATGCCAGCTACCAGGAATTGGAAAGGGCTGTCCAGAATCCCTTGTGGAGAAGGACTCTGAAAGCTGAGTGCAAAGTGAGCAGGAGCTATGATTGACTAGTGATGTCTGCCATAGGCAGAAGTGTTGGGAGTGCAGGGCTACCATGTCCACCAACTCCAGGGGTCCTTATTCACCTGAGGTCCATGTAAATGGCGCCCCCTGGAGTTGTGCTGCATAAGGGCTTGGGTGGGGTGTGGTGACACCCCTACCGTTTGCCCATCTGGTGTAGTGTCTCAGGCCCTGCTTCTCTTCCCACCTGTACCCACGGAAACTGGTTTAAGGGTCCCCCCACAGGAACCCTATGATGCTACTTTCCTGTCCATCTCGGGGGCTGCTTTCCTCACACTCAGCCTCCAAACTGGAATATGACCCCTTAGTTCCAAGGTGGTATAGATCATAAGCTGGAGTCCTTGCTCCTTCTTCAAACTTCACCTGTCCCTTTTCCTCCTGAGTGGGGACTCATGTTCCTCAAACCTTGCCAGTGTGGGCAGTTCCTTGGGAGTTAGGGTGGGGAGAGAAAGCATATCCCATACTGGTTGGAGCTCTCTGGCAAGTGTCAGGACCTAAGGCGTCACGGTCCCAAGTTGGCATTGGCCTTGTCTCTCTCATCCTCTCCCCAAGCCCACCCCATCCAAAAGGTTGGTCTAGGCAAAGGAGATAGGATCTGCAACTTGGAACATTCCCCCATCATGTATAAAAGCTCAGAAGCCTTGGGCCCTAGTCCTGCCCTCTCCCCTCTGCCCTGGTGGTCCGTTGGCTTGCAGAGTTCCTGAGATGCTCTCTGGACCTGACAGGCTCCAGCTCTCTGTCTCACATGGGTGTGAGCACTGTATTTCCTGGTTCAGTCCTTCCATGTCCTAATGACAGGATCTTTCTGAGATTCTGAGCCACATTATTTCAAGACATGCCTGTTTTCCTGGCCTAGAGGTATGCTGAGCATATCAGACCCTCCCTTGTTATGCCTGATGAAATTCACTTAGTGTTAGTCAGCTCACCTGAACTCCAACTGACCAATAGCCAGCCATGTCAGCAACAAAGTAAGTGCTTATTATTGTACAACACTGAAGATTCTAGTTTATTTGTTATGCTGCAAAAGCTGGCTGAATCAGAAATGGTACCAGAATGGGGATACTGTTGCCACAAAGACAAAAATATTACATTGGGTTTTGAATCATGCAGTGTTCGTAAGGAAACTGATTTAAGAAGCTATAAAAGAGGCAGCCCTGGTTTTGTAATAGCAAAGAGTTGAAAACACTGTCACCTGATGAACAGGGTCAGCAAAAAAGTATGTTAACAGACTGGCACCATTGGATAAGATTTCAAGGCAGAATTTGTAAGTGAAAAAATGAAGACCCAGCTCCCATCCTAAAGAAGTCATGATGTGAACCCTCCTTTTTCTGAGACTTCTCACAGTTATCACCAAAATCTGGAGAGAAATAAACTCAGTGGGAATCGCTATACCCTTCCACCCCAACTGGAGGGTAGGAGAGAGTGATGGGGGAATTGGGGCAACCAGGGGAAGTTACAATGGCACCACCCAGCCCCTTACAGCTGACAGGGACCTCAGGGAGATTGGAATAAGGCATCTCTTCTTCTGGGAAGGTGCAGTCCAGGTCCAGACCCACAGCTCAGTGGGGCATTGTGCTGGATTTCAGGGCCCACTCACTTCCTGGTCCAAGCACCTGTGTGCAGAACATGATTGCCAAGTGTATGTGGCAGTCCTGGTGTAGAGATAGCAGAGAACAATCGACCATAGTTTATGACCCAGTGCTTCCGTCCCTGGTGTATGCCCCAGAGAACCTCTCCTACTTGGGCCTTAGGGAGTCCTGGATGGGGCATCATCCCTGCATTGTTTGTGTGGTGCAGAGAGGGGCCTAGGGTTTTTGGTGGAATGACTCTAGGCTCCAGCTGAGACAGGAGGCTCATCCTCCTGCAGTGTGAGGGTCTATACAAGGTCTCATGGCCACCAGCTGTAGTGCAAGAATTCCCAGGGAGCTGGCTTCAGCAAGGCCACACTCCCTGGGAAACCCCATGCTCAGAAGCCAGCTAGGTGCCCACTTGTAACCCCAGGAAAGAGGTAGAGACTCACATTTCAGGCCGAGCGGAAATCTCAGGACTAATGTGTGTGCAACTAAGACTGTGATAAAGAATTCTTGAGCTAAAGAAGCAGAATCTCTGATGGCCAAGAACAAGACTGAAGAGCCCTAACAGCGATGCCAAAGAAGCCTAATAAGTGTGTATTCAAAGGACAGGCAATGACCTCTTCTCCAGGGAGGAAGAACAAGCCGTTATTAAAAAGATGTAAGAATGCGTCTCAGAGAGGAACAAAATCAAAACCCAATAGATGGATGAAGAGCAGAAGGGGCATAACTGAAGTGCAGATTAACAGTGGGAAGTTTGACGTGAGGAATTCTCCTGAAATGCACACAAAAGGGCAGAGAAGTGGCAAGAGTAAAAAAGTAAACAAAGGGAGCGTTGATGCAGAAGTTCCAGCGTAGATCAAATGTGTGTTCCTGAGAGAGGAAGGACAGAGGCTGAAACACTCAAATCATTGGGGAGAGAGGATTTCCCAGAGCTTTGTAAATACACAACTGCCCCCAGAGGTAAAGGAAAACAGATCTCCAAACACATCACAGTACAATCCCATAACTGATGAAGGTAAAGCATACACACTGAAAGAAGAGATAAAGCCAACACCTTACCTACTAAGGAGCAAATGTCACAATGACGTCAGCTTTCTCAGCAGCAACACTGGGTGCGAGGAGAGAGTGGAGAAGCATCCCCAACTTTCTGAAGAGATATCTTTTTAAGCACAGAATTATAAACTCACCCAAAATGTTGTTCAATTGTATGAGCAAAGGAAAGATCATTTCATACATCAAAGACCCACAAGTTTACTCTATCACCCAGAAAGATTTACTGGGCAATGAACTCCGTGACAATGAAAGATCAATCTAGGGAATAACACAAGAAGCAGCGATGAGTAGAGAAGCCAGTAAAATTTATTCTCAAGTGTAAGCAAGATATGACTGTAAAAATTTTAATATCAACTTAGAAATAATGCTTAAGATGATAAGAACATTGGAGGCTATTGGGGGGAGTGAGAGGAAGAAGGAAATTGGACTAAAGTTCTTGCCTTATTTAGAGGGAGGTAATAGACGTTTGCTCTAGATGTTAATAGCAAATTATAAAATAAAATATATGTTAATATTTAATTTTAAGTATTAGAAGAAAAAAAAGATGTGTAATTTCTGTATCAGTTGGGAATTGTGTTTGGATGCTACAGTGGAAACCTAGGCAATAGTTGCTCAAATAAATTAGGGGATTATTATTATTTTTTTAATAATTTTTACGGTGCTTTAAGTGAAAGTTTACAAATCAAGTCAGTCTCTTACACAAAAACCCATATACACCTTGCTACACACTCCCAATTACTCTTGCCCTAATGAGACAGCCCGCTCTCTCCCCCCATTCTCTCTTTACGTGTCCATTTCGCCAGCTTCTAACCCCCTCCACCCTCTCATCTCCCCTCCAGGCAGGAGATGCCAACATAGTCTCAAGTGTCCACCTGATCCAAGAAGCTCACTTCTCACCAGCATCCCTCTCCAACCCATTGTCCAGTCCAATCCATGTCTGAAGAGTTGGCTTCGGGAATGGTTCCTGTCCTGGGCCAACAGAAGGTCTGGGGGCCATGACCACCAGGGTCCCTCCAGTCTCAGTCAGACCGTTAAGTCTGGTCTTATGAGAATTTGGGGTCTGCATCCCACTGCTCTCCTGCTCCCTCAGGGGTTCTCTGTTGTGTTCCCTGTCAGGGCAGCCATCGGTTGTAGCGGGGCACAATCTAGTTCTTCTGGTCTCAGGTTGATGTAGTCTCTGGTTCATGTGACTCTTTCTGTCTCTTGGGCTCATAATCGCCTTGTGTCCTTGGTGTTCTTCATTCGTCTTTGATCCAGGTGGGTTGAGACCAACTGATGCATTTTAGATGGCTGCTTGCTAGCATTTAAGACCCCAGATGCTACTCTTCAAAGTGGGATGCAGAATGTTTTCTTAATAGATTTTATTATGCCAGTTGACTTAGATGTCCCCTGAAACAATGGTCCCCAGGCCCCTGCCACTGCTACACTGGCCTTCGAAGCATTCAGTTTATTCAGGACACTTCTTTGCTTTTGGTTTAGTTCAATTGTGCTGACCTTCCCTGTATTGTACTTGTCTTTCCCTTCACCTAAAGTAGTTTTTATCTACCATCTAATTAGTGACTGCCCCTCTCCCACCCTCCCTCCCTTCCCCCTCTCGTAACCACAAAAGAATGTGTTCTTCTCAGTTTAAACTATTTCTCAAGTTTTTATAATAGTGGTCTTATACAATATCTGTCCTTTTGCAACTGACTAATTTCACTCAGCATAATGTCTTCCAGGTTTCTCCATGTTATGAAATGTTTCACAGATTCCTCACTATTCTTTATCGATACGTAGTATTCCATTGTGTGAATATACCATAATTTATTTATCCATTCATCCTTTGTTGGGCACCTTGGTTGCTTCCATCTTTTTGCTATCGTAAACAGTGCTGCAATAAACGTGGGTGTGCATATATCTGTTCTTGTAAAGGCTGTTATTTCTCTAGGATATATTCCAAGGAGTGGGATTGCTGGATCGTATGGTAGTTCTATTTCTAGCTTTTTAAGGAAACGCCACATCGATTTCCAAAGTGGTTGTACCATTTGACATTCCCACCAACAGTGTATAAGTGTTAGAGGATTATTTTTATCTCATGTAGAAAAAGTCTGGAAGAAGGCAGTTCAGAACTGATGTGGTAGCCCACAGTATCATTAAAGAAAAAAAAATCCAAACCCATTGTCAATGAGTCAATTCTGATTCATAGCAACCCTACAGGACAGAGTAGAACTGCCCCCCAGGGTTTCCAAGGAGCACCTGTCAGATTCAAACTGCCAGCCTTTTGGTTAGCAGCCATAGCACTTAACCACTACACCACCAGGGTTTCTAATATTATCATTAGGGAACTAATATTCTTCTATCTTCCCACCTCTTCACTCCTCTCCCCACATCTACCCCACCCCCCATCCTAGGGATGTAAGCCTAGTCCTTATACTCTCAAACTGGCTACCAGAGAGCTAGCCATCATGTCTGCATTTCAGGAAAGAAAAGGCAAAAGCAAAGGGCAAAAAGGTCTCCTTAAAGAACTTGAGGGTAATTAACTACAATGGCAAAAGGATTGGACGTTTATTGCTAGGCTCTATTGGTTAACGCGCTCGGCTGCTAACTGAAAGGATGGCAATTTGAGACTACCCAGAGGCACCTCAGAAGAAAGGCCTGGCAATCTACTTCCAAAATATAAGCCATTGAAAACTCTATGACAAGTACAGTTCTACTCTAACACTCATGGAGTCACTATGAGTTGGAATCAATTCAATGGCAACTGGTTTTTGTTGTTGTTCTATTGAAGCTATAGGAAAAGAAAACAAAGACTACGGTCAAGTAACAGGCAGTTGAAATCCAAATGTGAAAGCCAGAGGACCTCCTTGGTAGCATATAAAGAAGCTCTCATCTGCAATTGAAGGGCAGAGAAAGGTGAGGGCCAGGCCCAGGACTTAATCATTAGAGTGACCGACTTCTTGAGAAGGTTAAATTCTCAACCAAGACAGGTCTGATATGCCAAGATCAGGACCATGATGGAGAAAGAATGGAATCCTAACAAATGAGATGAGATCATTTGGGTTGATGCCACCCTCCTGACCCCCAGATCTTGAATTCCTAGATTTCTCTGAACCCTGTGAGTCTGAAGAAGTATGACACCTCTCCCTAAACTCATTGATAGCAACTGGGACAGCAGGAAACTGAAGAAGTAAATTATATAGGCAGGTAGCCGAGACTCTCAAGCAATCCACCACTGTGGCACCAGCATCCTTCCTTCATATATGAAAATATTATTTATGTGATAAAGACATTGACAGGCCGTATGAAGATACAGCTGAGGTACCAGCTTAAAGTTGAGGCTCTACAGAATGGGATGCTACCCTGTTGTTGTTGTTGTTAGGTGCTGTCGAGTCTGTTCCAACTCACAGCCACCCACTGTACCCCAGAACGAAACACTGCCTGGTCCTGCACCATGTTCACAATTGTTGTTATTAAAGGGCAGAGAAAGCTGAGGGCCAGGCCCAGGACTTCATCATCAGAGTGACCGAGTCTTGAGCCCATTGTTGCAGCCACTGTGTCAGTCCATCTGGTTCAGAGTCTTTCTCTTTTTCACTGGCCCTCTGCTTTACCAAGTATGGTGCCCTTCTCCAGGGACTGATCCCTCCTGACAACATGTCCAAAGTATGTAAGACGCAGTCTTGCCATCCTTGCTTCTAAGGAGCATTCTGGTTGTACTTCCTCCAAGACAGATTTGTTTGTTCTTTTGGCAGTCCATGGTATATTCAATATTCTTCACCGACACCACAATTTAGAGGAGTCAATTCTTCTTCGGTCTTCTTTATTCCTTGCCCAGCTTTCACATGCGTATGAGGTGATTGAAAATACCATGGCTTGGGTCAGGCACAGTTTAGTCGTGAAGGTGACATCTTTGCTTTTCAACACTTTAAAGAGGTCCGTTGCAGCAGATTTGCGCAATGCAATGCATCTTTTGATTTCTTGACTGCTGCTTTCTTGGGTATTGATTGTGGATCCAAGTAAAATGAAATCCTTGACAACTTCAATCTTTTCTCCGTTTATCATGATGTTGCTTATTGGTTCAGTTCTGATGATCTTTGTTTTCTTTATGTTGAGGTGTAATCCATATGGAAGGCTGTGATCTTTGATCTTCATCAGTAAGTGCTTCAAGTCCGCTTCACTTTCAGCAAGCAGTGTTGTGTCATCTGTATAACACAGGTTGTTAATAAGTCTTCCTCCAATCCTGATGCCCCATTCTTCTTCATATAGTCCACCTTCTCAGATTATCTGCTCAGCATACAGATTGAATAAGTATAGTGAAAGGATACAACCCTCATGCACACCTTTCCTGACTTTAAACCACATAATATCCCTTTGTTCTGTCCGAACAACTGCCTCTTGATCTATGTACAGGTTTCTCATGAACACAATGAAGTGTTCTAGGAATCCCATTCTTCACAACGTTATCCATAATTTGTTATGATCCACACAGTTGAACGCCTTTGGATAGTCAATAAAACACAGGTAAACATCCTTCCGGTAGGGTATTCTCTGCTTTCAACCAGGATCCATCTGACATCAGCAATGATATCCCTGGTTCCATGTCCTCTTCTGCTATCCTAAATCACCCTAAATTAATGCCCATTACATGTTGCTGAGTCTGTAATAAGTAGAAGACATGGGTCTTGGAACCAATGTGTGCAAGTGGTAATATTCCTGCTTACTGTTCTCCCCAGGTACCTCTTCGGGGGAATTTGTGTTTTCCATCCTCACAATTTCAGTCTGTCTCGCTAAAGCTCCTGGTTTCTAGAGAGGGAACACATTCATCAGGGAACATAGTAAGAGTCCCATTGAACTTCAAGTTATGGCTGCCAACTGGTCACTACAGACTGCTTGTGCCAAGAGAAAAGCAAGCAATGAAAGGGGGTGTAATGCAAAAATGGCAGGTGTAATTAACCCTGATTATCAGGAGGAGGTGGGGCTGCTTATACACACTATGCGGGCTGATACAGACTATGAATGCTGCTCAGGTAATTCACTGGGACATCTCTTGGAGCTCCCCTGCCCAGGTGTAAGGATAGATGAACAAGTACAGCAACCACAGCAATCATGTGCAGAGAAGTGCACAGTAACCATGGAATCAGATCCTGTGGGATGAGGGTTTGTGTCACCCACTTGCCCCCAAGGCAAACAGCTAGATCAGCAAAGATGCTAGTAGAGGGTGAGGGAATCTGGAAAGGGTGGTGGAAGAAGAAGAAAAGGGGTGTAATGGCCTCAAGATCAATTGTAGCATGAGGTTCTGTAATATGTCTCTCTGACCCTTCTCTTTTAAGTTTTCCCAGGAAACAAGGCCAACCAAAATCTTGAAGAAGCTGATGCCAGATGGGAGAAACTTACTATGGAAAGCTGGTGAATCTGAGTGGTATAAAGGGATGGACAGTAGTGGATATATGGTGCTTTGTCCAGATCCCTTCTTTATGACTAACAGCTGTTGGGAGTATTGGGTGCTGCTGGATCACAACTGTGTCTCATATTGGGAAGTGCCTTTGGCAACAGGAAAGAGACTTGACCAGGTTGTGTTCTCTTCTAAGGGACAGCCTCAGAGCTTTGAATGGTTCATTCTGGTTCAAACCCCTGCTGAAAATTTGCATTTCTGGAAAGTTCCCAGGTGGTGCTAATGCTGCTGATTAGGGAACAATTCTGAAAACCTCTAAACCCAAAAAGAAAAAAAAAAACCCAAACTCGTTGCCATCGAGTCAATTCTGACTCATAATGACCCTATAGGACAGAGTAGAACTGCCCAATAGAGTTCCCAAGGAGTGCCTGCTGGATTCAAACTGCCAGCCTTTTGGTTAGCAGTCGTAGCACCTAACCACTATGCCAACAGGGTTTCCAAGAAACACTAGTACCAAAAAAAAAACCTGTTGCCATTGAGTCAATTCCGACTCATAGTGACTCTATAGGACAGAGTAAAACTGCCCCGTAGGATTTCCAAGGAGAGCCTGGTGGATTCGAACTGCCGACCTTTTTTGGTTAGCAGCCAAACTCTTAACCACTAGCCACCAGGGTTTCCAAGAACCACTAGTACAGCCGCCCAAAAATCAAACCCATTGCCACAGAGCTGATTCTAATTCATAACTACCCTATAGAACAGAGTAGAACTGCCACATAAGGGTTCCAAGAAGTGGCTGGTAGATTCGAACTGTTGACCTTTTGGTTAGCAGCTGAATGTGCCACCAGGGCTCCGCTAGCAGAGCAGTGGTTCTCAAAATTTATTATACATAAGAATCACCTGGGAATCTTGTTAAAATGTAGATTCTGATTCAGTATATCTAAGGGTGGAAATGCAAATTATCAGCAGGGGTTGGAACTGGAATGAACCAGTCGAAGCCCTGGGCAGCTACAAAGGCCAGGTCCCCTCACCTCAGTTTGGAACAACTCTGAAGGGCGATCCCAGCTCCAAAAATCCTTGTAGGATTTGCTGAGGCTTCAGTGGGACAGGGTGGGGCTGGGATCACCAGGAAGGAGAGAGGGAAGGGTCTCTTGTGGGCAGCCACTCCACCCACAGCCCTGAAGCAGTGGATCCCAGCTGGGCCACTCAAGGGTCTTGGATTCATTCTCAAAATCCACATGCCAAGACCTCCTGGTTGGGGCTGTGGACATTTGCGGGGAGAAGAGAGGGCCCATACTCTTTAGTGGGGAGATCCAGAAGGTTCAGAGCTGCCACTGTCTGAAGCCTAGAAAAACCACATTGTCTTGGTTTCTTTCTCCTGCTCCCCACATTTCTCTCTCAGGCCCCCAAGTCCCCAGGTTTTCCCTCTCTCCTCTCTCCTGCAGGTTTCTTCTTCCTTTTCTTCCTCTGCTTTTCTAGTGTCACAACCTCTCCCCCAGCACCAAAGTGTGCCTGCATCCTCACATCAGACCTGGGGACTTTCAGCTCCAGCCCATGTCCACCCTCAATCCCTACTGAGAAAGAGGGTGGAGGGAAGGGAATGACAGAATCTGTCGCCAGGAATGGAGAGAAGGGTCTCAGGCCCTGAGGACTTCAGGTCTTCCCAGAGAAGAGGGCCAGGGGTGGATATTGCATTCATTCATTCAACGAGCAATTATTTGTCATTATGCCCCAGTTCTGTGCAACCTCTGGGGTCACAAACACGAAAAATGCTTAGGCCCTGCCCTCAGGAGCCAGTAAAGGAAGAGCCGGTCAGCAAACAGGTGACTAAAATAGCATCTGATAGTCCCACAGTGGAGATCTATAATAGGGGGTTTGGGATTTCCCAGGGTGCAGATCCACCAAATCACCCCTAGCGGAGTTGCTGGGAGCACAGCTGTGCCAAGATCAGCATTTGAGGGTCACCTACCTGGCATGTGGGGGCAGGGGCAGAAAAAATGAAGGAGGCAGGGACTAATGGTGAGGATCCTTCTTAGCACAGCCCACTCCCAGGAGACATGCTTTTCTGCTGGCTGTTGAACTGAAGGCATATGGAGAGTGCTGATCTCATTAAGATGCTCACGGCCCCCTCCATTCTGCTCTCCTTCCCACTCCTCCCTGAATCGTATACTGAGAACCTCTAGGGGGAACTCCAGGAAAAGTGGTAGAGGATGAACTGTGGGGGGAGATGGAGAGAGACCCCAGAGTGCTGGCACCTCTGCAGCTGAGGGTCAGCTATGGTGGCCCTGAGGGGCCTTTGTATCTCGTTCCCTGTGCTGTGTCCCTGACCTCATCTCACCCCCACCATACTTGCCCCAGGCCGTTCACCCTGTGTCGCCAGGTCTGCCAACACCCCCAGACCCTGGGCCTCCCCACTGTTTGGATCTCCCTCCTTCCTGGGCCCTAGCACCCAATTTCTCTGGGCTCCACATGTGGGCTCCTTCCCTGTGCCTTTGGGGCACAGGGACTTTCATTCTTCCCCTAGCACCTCTAATGCCACAAATCCTAGTACAAAGATCTCTGTTATATCCAAGACAAATGGAGGTCATTTTTGTTTGTTTATTTTTTATTGTGATAAAGTAGTATAATAATGTAAAATTTGCCATTTTCAAGTGTACAATCCAGTGATGGAAACGCTGGTGGTGTAGTGATTAAGTGCTATGGCTGCTAACCAAAGGGTTGGCAGTTTGAATCCTCCAGGTGCTCCTTGGAAACTCTATGGGGCAGTTCTACCCTGTCCTATAGGGTCGCTATGAGTCCGAATCGACTTGACGGCGCTGGGTTTTTTTTTAATCCAGTGATATTAATTACATTTACAATGTTGTACAATCATCATGACTATTTCCAAAACTTTCTCATCACCCCAACAGAAACCAGACAAAAATTGCCCATTCCCCCTACCTCCAGGCCCTGGTAACCTCTAATCTACTTTCTGTCTCTATGCATTTGCCTATTTTAGATATTTCAGGTAAGTAGAATCATATGATACCTGTTCTTTTGTGTCTGACTTATTTCACTTAGCATAATGTTTTCAAGATTCAATTCATGTTGCAGCATGATCAGAACTTAACTTCTTTTTTTACGTATAATTTATTTTTGTTGTGAATATACACAGCAGAACATATATCAATTCAACAATTTCTACACGTACAATTCAGTGACTTTGATTACATTTGTCAAGTTGTGCAACCATTCCTACTCTCCTTTTCCGAGTTTTCCCTCCCCCATTAACATAATCTCAGTGCTCCCTAAGTTTCTTATCTTTCAAGTTGTTGTCAATTTGATCCCATATAAAACCACCAAACACGTTGCTGTTGAGTCAGTTCCTACTCATAGTGACCCTATAGCACAGAGTAGAATTGCCCCATAGAGTTTCCAAGAAGCGCCTGGTGGATTCAAATCATGGACATTTTGGTTAGCAGCTGTAGCTCTTAACCACTATGCCACCGGGGTTTCCTTGATCCCATGTAGATATATCTTAAAAGAGCACCATGCTCAAGGCAGACATTCTTTACTAGTTAACCTAAACTATTGTTTGGTTTTTTAATTTTTATTTATTATTGTACTTTAGATGAAGGTTTACAGAACAAACTAGCTTCTGACGATCCCTCTTACAACAAAGACCCAAAAAATCAAGTGAAACAATTATATTTATGACAAGCTAGGAGCCCTGAACTTCAAAGGCAAAGTTAGAAAATGGACTGAGTGGCAGGGGGCGAGAGAGACAGTTCAGAAGCAGAGAGGAGTTGCCAGACCTGAATCGCTGGGATCCCTCAGGCACCATTCCTGGAAGCAGGTTGGTGGTAGCGTTCAGCCGCAGTTTCCTTAGGGTGAAGCAGCCAGCTGCACAGCCTACTCACACCTCCGGAACCAGAGAATAATGGCGCTCTTGGTAAAAGCTAAGTATTTGAGTATATTTTACCAGGTTCCCCGCCCCCAAGCTGGCTTCAGTGGCTGTTGATTTCCCTGGGCCTGAGATAGGCCCATTTGAGCACCCTGAGGCATATTCCTGGACTTGGAGAAGGAACAAATTCACAACAGGGGGAAAAGATAATTTGCCTGCTCCACTAACCTGGGAACTCAGGATAGAAGCAGCTTCTGTCCAGGCATAAATGGTCCATGGACTTTGAATACCTTTCCCCCCTGAATGGACCTGTGTGGGCCTATTTCAGAAGAATAGGCCCTTGCTGGCAGACTGCAACTGTTTAAGTTGTGTGGTGGAGAGGTGGGTGTTTGATATTTGGTACTGCTTTGCCTATTAAACAGGGTCCTCACCTACCCACATAAGAGGCATAAGGACTGGTGGCTCCACTCAGGGCACCCAGCCACCCACAAAAGGAGTCCAAGGATAACAGGTACCTCCCAGTCCTTACAACTAAAAGCATTGGGTGCCCATGGTCCATCTGCAGAACCCACCCACCTGTACACTTTAGGGATCAGGGACGTGCTTTCCTCAGAGACACTCGGGGGACAGTTCTCAACCCCCTGCCTTGTTCAGAGCGTGACCCCCTGCTGCAACCAGATACTGGTACCTGCACCAAACACCCCTGCCCCTCTAAGACTGTAGGACAGAGCCTGTACCACACACTTGATGACCAGCTACCTGGACACCTGAGCTGAATCTACACAAGAAAAGTGAATAGACTCATAAGCTCATATACTTGATAATAGCTCTAGCCATCTGGTTACAGGATGTCCAAGCTCCAAAGGTGAAAATAATCAAGCTAGCTCACTCAAGCAACCCATTTGGGTATATCAAAACAAAACAAAGCAAGAAACTAGGATACAGTAAGCAAACATAAAATAAACTAATACAATAACTTATAGGTGGCTCGGAGACAACAGTCAGTATCAAACCACATAAAGAAACAGACCATGATCACTTCGACAAGCTCTCAAAACAGAGAATCAAAGGATCTTCTGGATGAAGGTGCTTTCCTAGAGTTACTGGATGCAGAATTCAAAATATTAATGTACAGAACTCTTCAAGACATGAGGAAGGAGATCAGGCAATATGCAGAACAAGCCAAGGAACACACAGATAAAACAGTTGAAGAAATTAAAAAGCTTATTCAAGAATATAATGAAAAATTTAATAAGCTGCAAGAATCCATAGAGAGACAGCAACCAGAAATTCAGAAGATTAACAATAAAATTACAGAATTAGACAACTCAATAGAAAGTCAGAGGAGCAGAATTGAGAAAGTGGAAGGCAGAATTGGTGGCCTTGAAGATAAAGCACTTAGCACCAATATATTTGAAGAAAAATCAAATAAAAGAATTAAAAAAAACAAGAAACCTTAAGAATCATGTGGGTCTCTATCAAGAGAAATAACCTACAAGTGATTGGAGTACCAGAACAGGGAGGGATAACATAAAATACAGAGAAAATTGTTGAAGACTTTTTGGCAGAAAACTTCCCTGAAAGGCTGATGGATAATACCCTGAGACGGAGGCATTGAAAGAGGTGATGGTCACACTTTACCCAACTCTTCACAGAGTTGGTTGTGGTTGTTGTTGTTAGGTGCTGTAGAGTTGGTTCCAACTCATAGCAACCCTATGTACCACAGAATGAAACACTGCCCCGTCCTGTGCCATCCTCACAATCATTGCTATGTTTGAGTTCATTGTTGCTGCCACTATGTCAATCCATCTCATTGAGGGTTGAAGGTCTTCCTCTTTTTCACTGACCCTCTGCTTTACCAAGCATAATGTCCTTCTCCAGGAACTGGTCCCTCCTGATAACATGTCCAAAGTACATGAGATGAGGTCTTGTCATCCCTACTTCTAAGGAACATTCTGGCTGTACTTCTTCCAAGACAGATTTGTTTGTTCTCCTGGCAGTTCGTGGCATATTCAGTATTCTTTGCCAACACCATAATTTGAAGGCATCAATTCTTCTTTGATCTTCCTTATTTATTGTCCAGCTTTCACATGCATATGAAATGACTGAAAATACCATGGTTTGGGTCAGGCACACCTTAGTCCCCAAGTGGCATCTTTGTTTTTTAACACTTGAAAGAGGTCTTTTTGCAGCAGATTTGCCCAGTGCAATATGTCATTTGAGTTCTTCACTGCTGCTTCCATGGGCATTTAAACCATTTTACTATTCCCTTGTTCTGTTTGAACAACCGTCTCTTGGTCTATGCACAGGTTCCTCAGGAGCACAGTTAAGTGTCCTGGAATTCCCATTCTTTGCAATGTTATCCACAATTTGTTATGATTCACATAGTCAAATGTTTTTGCATAGTCAATAAAACAGAGGTAAACATCTTTCTAGTATTTTCTGCATTCAGTCAAGATCCATCTGACATCAGCAATGATGTACTTCATTCCATGTCCTCTTCTGAATCTGGATTAAATTTCTGGCAGTTTCCTGTTGATGTACAGCTGCAACTGCTTTTGAATGCTTCTTAGCAAAATTTTACTTGTGCATGATATTATCAATATTGTTTGAAAATTTCTGCATTCTGTTGGATCACTTTTCTTTGGAATGGGCACAAGTATGAATCTGTTTCAGTCACTTGGCCAGGAGGTGTCTTCCAAATTTCTTGGCATAGATGAGTAAGCACTTCTAGCACTGTATCTGTTTGTTAAAACATTTCATTTGTTGTTCTGTCAATTTCTGGAGCCTATTTTTTGCCATTCCCTTCAGCGCAGCTTGGACTTCTTCCTTCAGTACTGTCAGTTCTTGATCATATGCTACCTCCTGAAATGGTTGAAAGTCAACCAACTCTTTTTGGTGCAGTGACTCTATGTATTCCTTCCATCTTCTTTTGATGCTTCTTGTGTGGTTTCAATATTTTCCCAGTTGAATCCTTCAATATTGCAACTCGAAACTTGAATTTTCTCTTCACTTTTCAGTTTAAAAAAATGCCGAGTGTGTTCTTCCCTTTTGGCTTTCTAACTCTAGGTCTTTGTACATTTCATTATAATACTTTGTCTTCTCAAGTTGCCCTTTGAAATTTTCTGTTCAGTTCTTTTACATCATCAAATCTTCCATTTGCTTTAGCTACTTGACATTCAAGATCAAATTTAAAAGTCTCTTCTGATATCCATTTTGGTCTATTCTTTCTTTTCTGCCTTTTTAATGATCTTTTGTTTTCTTCACATATGATATCCTTGATGTCATTCCACAACTCGCCTGGTCTTCAGTCACCAGTGTTCGATGCATCAAATCTATTCTACAGATTGCCTCTAGATTCAGGTGGGACATACTCAAGGTCATATTTTGGCTTTTGCGAACTTGTTCTAATTTTCTTCACCTTCAACTTGAACTTGCATATGAGCAATTGATGGTCTGTTCCACAGTTGGCCCCTGGCCTTGTTCTGACTGATTATAATGAGCTTCTCTATAGTCTTTTTCCACAGACGTAGTCAGTTTCATTCCTGTGTATTCCAACTGGTGAGGCCCACATGTATAATCCCAGTTTATGTTGTTGAAAAAAAGTATTTCCAATGAAGCTGTTGGCCTTGTAAAATTCTACCATGCGATCTCCAGCATCGTTTCTGTCATCAAGGTCATATTTTCCAACTAACAATCCTTCTTTGTTTCTAGCTTTCACATTTCAATCATCAGTAATTATCAGTGCATCTTGATTGCATCTTTGATCAATTGCAGACTGAGAAGTTGATAAAAATCTTCAATTCCTCATCTTTGGTATTAGTGGTTGGTGTGTAAATTTGAATAATGGTCTTATTAACCTGTCTTCCTTGTAGGCATATGGATATTATCCTATCACTGGCAACATTGTACTTCAGGATAGATCTTGAAATGTGCTTTTTAATGTTGAATGTGACACCATTCCTCTTCAATTGTCATTCCCGGTATAGAAGACCATATGATTATCTGATTCAAAATGGCCAATACCAGTCCGTTTCAGCTCACTAATATCTAGCATATATACCTATCTTTTTGTGGTCCATTTCATTTTTGATAACTTCCGATTTTCCTAGATTCATACTTAGTACATTCCATGTTCTGATTATTAATGGATGTTTGCAGCTGTTTCTTCTCATTTTGAGTTGTGCCACTTCAGTAAATGAAGGTCCTGAAAGCTTGACTGCATCCGAGACATTAAGGTCAACTCTACTTTGAGGAGATGACTCTTTCCCAGTCGTATTTTGTGTTCCTTCCAACCTGAGGAGTTCATCTTCTGGCACTATACCAGAGGATGTTCTGCTGCCAATGTTTTCTGAAGTAGACCACCAGGTCCTTCTTCTTAGTCTGTCTTAGTCTGGAAGGAAGCTCTGCTCAAACCTGTCCACCATGGGTCACCCTGCTGGTATTCAAAATACCAGTGGCATAGCTTCCAGCATCACAGCATCATGCAAGCCACCACAGTATGACAAACTGACAGATGCACAGGGACAGAAGAATGGAAGTTGCTGGGAAATGCGGTGGGGATTGCTAAAGATGGCTAGCTTTTAAACAAGCCAGAATAACTAATTGACTCTTTAAAATATGTTATTATTAGCTGCTGTTGAGTCAACTCTGACTCATGGTGATCTTATGTACAACAGAACAAATCGTTGCCTGGTCCTGAGTCATTTTCGTGATCACCAGCATGTTTGAATCTATCCTTGCAATGACTATTGGGCTAATCCATCTCACCAACGGTCTCCCTCACCTCTACTTCACCATCCGTGATGTCCTCCTCTAGGAATTTATCTCTCCTCGTGAAGTATCCGAAGCAAGAGTCAGACAATGTCCTGTAGTGATTCATAAGGGCTTTTTTTTTTTTTTTTAATAATACTTTATTGTGTTCTTGGTGAAGGTTTACACAAGTTTAGGTTCCCATCAAGAGTTTATACACAAGTTGTTTAGTGGCATTGATTGCTTTCTTCTCAATGCTTGAACATTCTCATTATTTCCATTTTGCGTGTTTCATTTTTATTAATCTAGTTTCCCTGTTTCTCACCTTTGTTTTAAAGTAGTTCTTGACTGTTTGGTCTCATATAGGTGATTTTTAAAAGTACTTACGGGTGATATTCATTATTTTTTGAGCCAATTTGTTATTTGGCTACAAGGTGACCTTAAGGATTTGTTTCAGCTCAAGGTTTAAAGAGTATCTCAGGGCAATAGTATCAGGGAGTCCTCCAATCTAAACCAGTCTAGTAAGTCTGTTTTTTGTTTTTTAAAGGAATTTGAGGTTCTGTTGTACATTTTTCTCCCATTCTACCAAGGTCCACCTATTGTGACCCTGATTAGAATGGTAGTTAGGTGCCATCTAGTTCTTCTGGTCTAAGGATAAATGAGGATGTGGTTTGTGTAGACTATTTGCGCTGTAGACTACTGTACTTTTACACAAAAAATGTGTGCCTTTTATGTTTGTTTGCTAACCACATCCTCCTCCATGAGGTATTTTCATGCCAGTTTTTTTTAGATGTTGCTGTAAAAAAAAAAAAAGCTTAGTGTGATTATGAAAATACCTCAAGGGGGGAGGGCACGAGTGGCAAAGAAACACATATGGCATGAGTTATTTGCATAAAAATACAGTAATTTCTTCTTTGAGTCTTTGATTTCCTTCTTTCTCTTGCTCCGGATGAGTAAAAAAAAAAAGAAACATAATTGTATCTTAGATGGACACTTGCAAGTTTTTAAGATCCCAGACACTATTCACCAATCCAGGACATAATTTTATGAACTATATTATGCCAAGTGACCAAGAAGTCCCACGAGGCTATCGTCCTAATCTTTCAAATCCAGAAATGTAGTCCCTCAAGGTATTTGGTTATATTTAAGAAGTATTTATAACTGTGAGCAAATAATCCAAGAAGCTGGACTGTGTGAAGAATAATGGGGCATCAGGATTGGAGGAAGACTCTTTAACAACCTGCGTTATGCAAATGACACAACCTTGCTTGCTGAAAGTGAAAAGGGCTTGAAGCACTTACTAATGAAGATCAAAGACCACAGCCTTTGGTATGGATTGCACCTCAACATAAGGAAAACAAAAATCCTCACAACTGGGCCAATAAGCAGAATCATGATAAAAGGAGAAAAGATTGAAGTTTTCAAGGATTTGATTTTACTTGGATCCACAATTGACAGCCATGGAAGCAGCAGTCAAGAAATTAAAAGACGCATTGCATTTGGGTAAATCTGCTGCAAAAGGATCTTTTTAAAGTTGGAAATGGAGGGATGTCACCTTGAAGACTAAGGTGCGCCTGACCCAAGCCATGGTATTTTCAGTCGCATCATATGCATGTGAAAGCTGGACAATGAAGAAGGAAGACAGAAGAAGAATTGACGCCTTTGAATTGTGGTGTTGGCAAAGAATATTGAATATACCACGGACTGCCAAAAGAACGAAACAAATCTATCTTGGAAGAAGTACAACCCTCAACGAGGTAGACTGACACAGTGGCTGCAACAATGGGCTCAAGCATAGCAATAATTGTAAGGGTGGTGCAGGACCGGGCAGTGTTTCATTCTGTGGTACATAGGGTCACTATGAGTAGGAACCAACTTGGTGGCACCTAACAAAAACAAAAACATAACTGTGAGATTCATAAAGTTGGCTAATTTTTGGAAATGAATCACCAGGCCTTTCTTCCTAGTCTTAGTCTAAAAGCTCTGCTGAAACCTGTCTACCCTCAGTGGCCAGCTAGTATTTGAAATACTGGCAGCATAGCTTCCAGAATTGCAAGCAACTCACGAGTCACCACAGTACAACAAACTGATAGGCAGGTGGTGGATTTAAAACATGGACTCATGTATATGGAAACAAATAAATAAAAACAAACAAAGAGACCCAGGTGAAGCTCTCTCTCCTAGGAAGACCCCTGTTTTTCCTGTCCCAGGCCATGGGGCCTGTCTTAGTTCCCTAGTGCTGGTATAACAGAAATATAACAAATTGGGGGCTTTAAAAAACAAAATTTTATTTTCTCACAGTTGATGAAGCTGAAAGTCCAAATTCAGGGTGCCAACCCTAGGGGAAGGCTTTCTCTGTCAGCTCTGGAGGAAAGTCCTTGTCTCTTTGAGCTTTTGCTTCTGGGTGATCTTCATATGGTGTGACATCTAACATCCCCCATCTTTGCTTTTCCTTTTTGCTTGTGTAATCTCTTTTATATCTCAAGAGAGATTGACTCAACCCTGCCTCATTAACATAACAAAGAAAACCCATTCCCAAATGAGATTATAACCACAGGCATAGAGGTTAGAATTTACATCACAAATTTGGGGAGGACACAATTCAATCCGTAACAGGCCTTTCCAGTCCTCTGTGCCTAGTGGCATTGATCTGTGTCTGGTTTCAGCCTGAAGACACATGCACCTCTGGTGTCTCCCATGATGAGAGATCTGCAGATTCTACAGTGTCTCCTACATGTGCCCTAGACCCCACCATGGCTCTGCCCTGCCAACTTCTTGCATTCTCACCCTCTTCTAAATAGGTGTTTTTCTCACTCCTTGTATGTCAGATTCTGTTTTTCTCATTCCTTGTATGACTGACATGTTAATGGCAGAAGAATGTTCCATTTGGTCTCAAGCTGCAAGGTGGTGAGGAGTTACCCTTGGGCAACTAGATAAGGAACTGATAAGAGAACTAGAGGAGAAAAGGGCGTTGCCCAGACTGGCAACCCCTGATGCCACGTCTTGAGGCAACAGGATGTGATGTTAGGAGTCTCCCTATGAGCAGGGGCTGAGAACACTCCTGGTGGAACATTGGGTCGTGGGAAGAAGACATGTGTGGAGACAGGTGGCCAAAGAGTAGAAATAGAAGTCACCATATGGGTGCACATGCTGCCCAAAGGCCTGGCTTTTCTGAGAGCGGTGCTTCCATTCTCCACATCCACCACCAGGCTGGGCCCTCAGCTCTCTAATCTAGAGCCTGTCCTGGGCCAACCAGACTCCTCTTGCTCCTCCGGGCCTTTGCGTCAGCAATGCTGATCGAATTGGCAGGTGTTGCTGAAGCTAGGATATGCTGACACCATGGCTGGGATGGCCATTTTCAGTCTCGTGCACACAGGACCTTAAGGAGATACTCTGCAGAGACAGAGAGAAGCAAAGGTAGGAGACAGGCGCAACAGGAGAGGGAGAGGGAGCAGGTAGCACAGTTTCTGGCCTCTAGGAATTGTGAGCTCTCCTGCATTCCACTGGTGGTGCTCCTTCAACTTAGGCTTGTCGGAGGGCATCTTGATCCCAAGGTCCCAGTGCCCCTGCCAACAAACACATTGCACATGAACTGACCTCTGCTCTCTGCCAATCACCATCTTCCAACTCTCTCTCTCTCACTCTTGTCCTACCAGCTCCCCTGTGCTCCATAAGTCAGGTGCCAACACCAGAAGTGTCTACCCTGGAGAGGGGCACCATCTCATACACAATGACGTAAGTTTGAAAAATTTCTCCACTCCACTGAATTTCAGATACAGGGTTAGAAGGGTTTGTTTTAAGGATCATGTATTGGTAAGTGTCTTAGTCATCTAGTGCTTCTATAACAGAAATACCACAAGTGGATGGCTTTAACAAAGGGAAATTTATTTCTTCCCAGTTAAGTAGGCTCAAAGTCCAAATTCAGGGTGTCAGCTCCATGGGAAGGCTTTCTCTCTGTTTTGGCCTTCTCATCAGTCTTCCCTTGGTCAAAGAGCTTCTCAGGCACAGGGACCCCGGGTCCAAAGGACACGCTCTGTTCCTGGTACTGCTTTCTTGGTGGTATGATGTCCCCAACTCTCTGCTTACTTCCCTTTCCTGAGAGATAAAAGGTGGTATAGGCCACACCCCAGGGAAACTCCCTTTACTCTGGATCAGGGAGGTGACCAGAGTAAAGGTGGTGTTACAATCCCACCCTAACCCTCCCAACATAAAATTCTAATCACAAAATGGAGGACAACTGCACAATATTGGGAATCATAGCATAACCAAGTTGATACTCATATTTTTGGGGGGACATAATTCAATCCATGATGGTAAGTTAATTGCCTCCAACAAGCCACAGAAAGACAGGGTGTTACAGTGGCAGGAGAGAGTGAAATTGACTGAGGTACCCCCATCTTGACCCTTCCTCAGCTTCTTTGCTCACCCTCCACAAGCACACTGATCTCCATTAAAAGAGCTGCTTTCCCACTCCCTGGGAACAGAAACCGTAGCAAAGAAGGCAGGAGAGCATGGTGATGGGGTAGGGGGGGTGCCCACAGGAGCCAGTACAGTGGGAAGCCCTATGCACTCTCCTCTGCATGGCAGGAACTACTGTCCTCAGTGGTGGATGGCAGGAAGGTCCTGGGGCAGGCCAGACAAGAGGTCATCCTCGGGGCAAGAAAGTCTCACAGGGACTATGGTTCCACTGAGGGCTCTAGCGCTTTACTGGCAGGAAGGAAATGGACAGGTGTTTCCTCTTGATCCAACAACTTTGAGGCTGGAGTGGGCAACCTGGTCCCTGGTCACAGATGCCCTTGTGACATCATGGTTGTCTCCTCTTCCATCATCATTCTGCCCCTCCCAGGGCTGGAGGAGCAGCAACCAAAGGGCTTGTGAACACCTGAATCACTGTCCCCAAACCATGGGCAGTAAATGTTGTGTAAGACTCAGAAGGGTGGGAAGTTGCCCTATGACAGTGGGAAGTCTAACAACTTCATAGGACCCAAGGAAAGAATGGGGAGCTGGGGCTGTGGGGACTGGGCACAGAAGATAGTCCCCACCTATGTTCTCCCCTACATTCTGATTGCAGAAATCTAGGCCTGGTCCAGATACAGATGCCCTAGAGAGAGAGAGGCTGAAGGTAGGTGGGCCCTGGAATGTGCAAAACCCAAAAATCTTTGATCCTCTGATTCCAGGGTCCCTGGAAGGAAGGATCCCTCTCAGGTTCTACAGGGGACAGTGCAGTGTTGCTCTCCTGTCTCAGTAACCCTGTCCCCATCTGGGTGAGCTGAGTTAGGTGTGGAGAGGCTCGGAATCAGTGTGCAGACAGGCCACACAGGAGGTGGGACACAGCACAGTGGAAAATGGGATGTTGGAGAAGGGGTGGCCTGGGCTTAGAACCACATGAGAATGGCTGAGAGGTAAGTGGTGGAAATAAAAAAAATGTGAGGTGGGGAGGACCCCAAAGGGCTCTGGCACCACTTACAAAAGAAGGCAGCATCATGGGCTGAAATGTAGGCTGAGATTCAGGTCATAAATGAAGATGACTGTCCTCATAAGTATGGGAGCATTGCAAGAGTGGAGCGGTTAGTGGACCTATAGGGACCCCACTGGTTCCTCATACCCACGTCCAGTTGTCTGGAACAGAAAGTGCTTCACCTGGTTTTGTGCGCCTGTGAGGTCCACAGGGCAAACATATCCCCTTTTTATAGACAAGGAGACTGCAACTCAGAGGGTGAGTGGATGTGTCCATGGTCAAGGACAAGATGGTAGCATAGACAAAACCCCACCTGGGTCTCCTGGATCCTCAGAACCACTTGGGTATGAATGCTGACTGTTAAGATTGAGGATCAGAGCCCCTTTGTGGCAGACCCTGGGGCTGCGGTTGATGGTGAAAAATTCATTGTGAGTCTCTGCTTTGCTTGGCCAGTTGCTTCGTGCAAAACTCCAGAGAGAAAGGGCGGCCAGGAAGATCCAGGCCTGGTGGCGTGGCACCCTGGTGCGTCGGACCCTGCTGGTGGCTGCCCTCAGGGCCTGGATGATTCAGTGCTGGTGGAGGACGCTCAGGCTGAGACAGGTGCATGAGCAACTGCATAAGCTGTTGAAGGCCTATGTAATCCAAGAGCAGGCAGCAGTCAAGCTGCAGTCCTGGGTCCGCATGTGTAGGTGCCAACAATGCTACTGCCAAATGAGCAAGGCTGTCTACATGATTCAGGAGCCAAAGAGCTGCCTCACCTTCCAGACCAATGACCGTTTACAGGTAGACAAGGAAGTCTCTTCCAACCAGCTGGAGTTCCACATCGAAATCTTATCAGCCTGAAGACCTACAGAGTGCTGAATGGGCTCCCTGCCTCAATAAATGTCTGACCGGGTTTTGTGTGTTTCAATGACTCCTACACTCCCGGGGATATCAGAGATTTAGGCCCTGCTGTCTTCTTCTCCACTTGGGAGAGGCTTCAGTGCAGTCCCTCACCCCAGTCTCTGCAGTGCCCCTGACCCCTGTTCTGGACTGATGGAGACCATATGCCACTCACTCTGTATCCAAATCAGAAAATGTGGCCCATGCCTCCTCATACATGCAGAGCCAGGTGAACTATTCCACAGCCCCTGCACCATTTCCTGTCTCCTGAACCTGGAATTGATAGAAGTTGGGATTGATATTCCTGAATACTCTGGGTACTTCCTCTTATAATAGTCACCCCTGAGGCCATGCTCTGTCAGCCTGCCATCAGGGGTCAGCTGGGACCTGGACATGTTGGTTTTCTATTTGTACCTGCCCAGAGAGAAGTCAGGCACTTGGGGCCTCCCCTGTGAGCAGTGCAGCCCAGAAAAAGCACAGGAGGCTGGTCTTAGTAATGCCTGGGCACTAGGTTCTGCAAGCCTTATGCCATCATGGACGCTATTTCTCCTGGGAAACAATAGATAATGTGATCTTATGGAAACTCAGCTCTGCCTTTTCAGAACCAATTTCCCCAGGGTGCTGAACATAAACAGAAACTGATATTACCTCCACCCTAAGTATGGCACCATTCTTGATGACTTCAACATTCACTAGGATGATGCCACCAAGTCTCTTGCCTCTGACCTCCATTGATTTTGACTTCCATTCTACCTCAGTAAACCATTCCTGGGATCACACCCTAGACTATTGCTTCTCAGTGTCTGTGGAGAAAGATCATTTTATTAAAAAGTCCAACCCATCCAAATGAATTATTTTGTAGAACACAATAAAAATTAATTATGAGAAAATAAATGAAAAAGACGTATAGACTATAAATCTTTTTTTGATTATTAAATTGAACATGCATAAAATTACTATTTCAAATTGCGATAAAAATTTCTAAATGCTTACTCTCAATCTCTGTACTCATTAGTAACAAACCATTCATGCTTCATGTCATGGATTGAATTGTGTCCCAGAAAATATGTGTCACCCTGGGTAGGCCATGATTCCTAGTTGTTGTTGTTGTTAGGTGCCACGAAGTCAGTTCCGACTCATAGCAACCCTATGTATCTCAGAACGAAACGCTGCCCAGTCCTGCACCATCCTTACAATCGTTGTTATGCCTGAGCCCATTGTTGCAGCCACTGTGTCAATCCACCTCGTTGAGGGTCTTCCTCTTTTTCGCTGACCCTGTACTTTACCAAGCATAATGTCCTTCTCTAGGGACTGATCCCTCCTGACAACATGTGCAAAGTATGCAAAATGTGGTCTTGCCATCCTTGCTTCCAAGGAGGTTTCTGGTTGTACTTCTTCCAAGACAGATTTGTTTGTCCTTTTAGCAGTCCATGGTATATTCAATATTCTTCATTAACACCACAATTCAAAGGCATCAATTCTTCTTCGATCTTCCTTATTCATTGTCCAGCTTTCACATGCATATGATGTGACTGAAAATACCATGGCTTGGGTCAGGTACACCTTAGTTTTCAAGGTGACATCTTTGCTCTTCAACACTTTAAAGAGGTCCTTTGCAGCAGATTTGCCCAATACAATGCGTCTTTTGATTTCTTGACTGCTGCTTCCATGGGTGTTGATAGAGGATCCAAGTAAGAAGAAATCTTGACAACTTCAGTCTTTTCTCTGTTTATCACGATGTTACTTATTGGTCCAGTTGTGAGGACTTTTATTTATGTTGATGTGTAATCCCTACTGAAGGCTGTGGTCTTTGATCTTCACCAGTAAGTGCTTCAAGTCCTCTTCACTTCCAGCAAGTAAGGTTGTATCATCTGTATAATTCCGGTTGTTAATGAGTTTTCCTCCAATCCTGATGCCCCATTCTTCTTCATACAGTCTAGCTTCTCAGATTTGCTGATTGAATAGGTTGAATAGGTATGGAGAAAGGATACACTACAACCCTGACGCACACCTTTCCTGACTTTAAACTACTCAGTATTGCCTTGTTCTCTCCAAACAACTGCCTCTTGAGCTATGTACAGGTTCCTCATGAGCATGATTAAGTGTTCCAGAATTCCCATTCTTCGCAATGTTATCCGTAATTTGGTATGATCCACAGTCAAATGCCTTTGCATAGTCAATAAAACACAGGTAAACATCCTTCTGGTATTCTCTGCTTTCAGCCAGGATCCATCTGACATCAGCAATGATATCCCTGGTTCCCCGTCCTCTTCTGAAACTGGTCTGAATTTCTGGCAGTCCCTGTCAATATGCTGCTGCAGCCGCTTTTGAATGATCTCCAGCAAAATTTTGCTTACATGTAACATTAATAATATTGTTCAATAATTTCTGCATTTGGTTGGATCACCTTTCTTGGGAATGAGCATAAATATGGATCTCTTCCAGTTGGTTGGCCAGGTAGCTGCCTTCCAAATTTCTTAGCATAGACGAGTGAGCACTTCCAGTGCTGCATCTGTTTGTTGAAACATCTCAACTGATATTCTGTCAATTTCTGGAGCCTTGTTTTTCGCCAATGCCTTCAGTGCAGCTTGGACTTGCTTCCTTAGCACCATCGGTTCCTGATCATATGCTATGTCTTGAAATGGTTGAACATCGACTAATTCTTTTTGGTATAATGACTCTGTGTATTCCTTCTGTCTCCTTTTGATGCTTCCTGCGTCTTTTAATATTTTCTCTATAGAATCCTTCACTATTGCAACTCGAGGCTTGAATTTTTTCTTCAGTTCTTTCATCTTGAGAAACACTGAGCATGTTCTTCCCTTTTGGTTTTCTATCTCCAGCTCTTTGCACATGTCATCATAATACTTTACTTTGTCTTCTCAAGCCACCATTTGAAATCTCCTGTTCATTTCCCAGTAGTATGTAATTATCCTCTATTTTGTGATCTAATTGTCCTTCATTTTGTGATCCTCCCTTTTATGTGTTGTAAATCCTAAAACTTCTGAGGCAGGAATAGGGTGGGTGTATCTTAAGTCACACCCTTACTACAGGGCGTGACTCAAGCCACACCCTTACTTAAGTCACCACCCTTACTCAAGTTACCACCTTACTCAAGTCACATCCTTGCTTGAGTCATACCTTTTATCTGACAAGAGATGAAAAGAGAAGTAATCAGAGAGAAGGACTTACTACCACCAAGAAAAAAGAGCTGGGAGCAGAGCATATCCTTTGGACCAATGAACCCTGCACTGAGAATCTGCTAGACCCAGGAGAAAATTGATGCCAAGACACATGGCGATCTCCAGGGAATGCTGGGCCCAAGGAGACAAGAACCTTCCTGCAGAGCTGACAGAAAGAAAGCCTTCCCCGAGAGCCAGTGCCCTGAATTTGGACTTCTAGCCTCCTAAACAGTGAGAGAACAGGAGAACGAACAAGTCTGTCTTGGAAGAAGCACACTCAGAGTGCTCCTTGGAAGCGAGGATGACAAGACTTTCTCTCACGTACTTGGAACATGTGATTAGGAGGGACCAGTCCCTGGAGAAAGACATCATGCTTGGTAAGATAGAGGGTCAGCGAAAAAGAGGAAGACCCTCAAAGAGGTGGATTGACACAGTGGCTGCAACAATGGGCTCAAACATAGCAACAATTGTAAGGATAGTACAGGACCAAGCAGCTTTTCATTCTGTTGTGCGTGGGGTTGCTGTGAGTCAGAAGCAACTTGACAGCACCTAACAACAATAAACAGTGAGAGAATAAATTTCTGTTAAAGCCATCCACTTGTGGTACTTCTGTTATAGCAGCACTAGATAACTAAGACCACACTTTTTTTTCAAGACTTTATTTTGTTGTTGTTGTTGAGAATATACACAGCAAAACATACACAAAGTCAACAGTTTCTACATGTACAATTTAGTGACCTTGATTACATTCTTCGAGTTGTGCAACAATTCTCACCCTCCTTTTCTGAGTTGTTCCTCCCTCATTAACATAAACTCATTGCATTCTAAGTTTCCTATCTAATCTTTTGAGTTGCTATTGCCAACTGGATCCCATACAGATAGTTCTTAAAAGAGCATAATGCTCAAGGCAGACCTTTTTTACTAGTTAAGCTAAACTATTTTTTGGTTTTAAGGTGGCTTCAGGGGATATTTGTGGTTTAAGTTTTAAAGATTTATCTCAGGGCAATAGTTTCAGGAGTTCATCCAACCTCCATGACTCCAGAAAATCTAGAGTCCATGAGCAATCGAAATTCCTTTCTACATTTTCCTCCTTTTGATCAAGATTGTTCTAAGGAATCTTTGATCAAAATGTCTAGTAATGGCAGCCAGGCATCATCTAGTTCTTCTGGTCTTATAGTAAAGGAGGCAGTTGTTCATGGAGGCAATTAGCCACACATTCCATATCCTCTTCGTATTCCTGACTCTCCTTCTTCCTTTGTTACTTCAGGTGAATAGACACCAATCGTTGAGTCTGGGTTAGTTTGTTCTTCTCTTTCCATTTCCTAAAGTTGTCAAGTTAGTCTGTTAACTTGAGATCTTTCATCATTTTTTTTTTCCATGAAGGCATTTATTGCTATAAGTTTCCCTCTGGGTACTGCCTTTGCTGCATCCCATAAGTTTTGGTATGCTGTGCTTTCATTTTCATTTGACTCTAAGAAATTTGTAATTTCCCTTTTGATTTCTTCCTTAACCCATTGGTAGGTTAATAGTATATTGTTTAATTTCCATGTTTGTGTATCTTCTAGGGATTTTGTTGTTGTTGTTATTGATTTCTAGCTTCACTGCATTGTGGTCAGAGAAAATACTTTGTATAATTTCAATCTTTTTAAATTTATCAGGACTTGATTTGTGACCTAAAATGTGGTCTATGCTTGAGAATAATCCTTGTGAACTGGAGTAGAATATATATTGTGCTGTTTTGGAGTAGAGTGTTCTATATATGTCTGTTAAGTCCAGTTGGCTTATAGTGTCACTCAGGTCCTCTGT
Source organism: Loxodonta africana (assembly GCF_030014295.1). NCBI lineage: Eukaryota > Metazoa > Chordata > Mammalia > Proboscidea > Elephantidae > Loxodonta > Loxodonta africana. Next base: position 21,173,676 of record NC_087363.1, on the reverse strand, counting down.
TTCCTTGTTGATCTCCTTTCTAGATGTTGTGTCCAATATTGATAGTGGTGTATTGAAGTCTGTGACTATTATTGTAGTGTTATCTATTACTACTTTCAGTTCTATCAGTGTTTGCTTTATATATTTAGGTGCCCCAATGTTGGGTGCATATTTATGATTGCTGAATCTTCTTGATTAATTGACCCTTTTATCACTATGTAATGTCCATCTCTATCTCTTCGGACAGGTTTTGTCTTAGAGTCTACTTTGCCTGATATTAAGATTCCACACCAGCTCTATTTTGGTTATTATTTGCATGGAATTTTTTTTCCCATCCTTTCATTTTCAACCTATTTGTGCTCTTGGGTTTAAGGTGTGTCTCTTGTAGACAGGATGTAGTTGGATCATGCCTTTTTATCCATTCTGCCACTCTCTGCTTTTTGATTGGAGCATTTAGTCCATTTAGAGTCACTGTAATTATTGATAAAAAGTTATTTACTTCCGCCATTTTGTTATTTGTTTTTTGTGTGTCTTAAGCCTTCTTTGTCTTTGTCCTTTACTACTGCTTGCTTTTGCATTTTTGTTGGTTTATCGTAGTGAGCCTTTTTGTCTCCTTTCTCCTTTCCTTTTGTGTATGTTTTTTACATATTTTCTAAGTGGTTACCATGAATACTACATTTAAGAGCCTGTATTTATAACATTCTAGGGTAAGTTGAGACCAACTTAACTTCTGTAACATACAAGAAATTCTATCTGTATACCATTCCTCTTCCTCCCTTTTATTGTTGTTATCACTAGTTACATCTTTGCATTTCACATGCCCTGTAACATAACTTTATCCTTGCCTTTTATATATGTGTTATTTAAAAATATGAAGGACAAAACATTTAGAATTATCAAGCATGAGTACCTTTTTGTTGTTGTCGTGATTTAGGTGAAAATTTACAGAGCAAATTAGTTAATCAATTTTTCATTAAATAGTTAATACACAGATTATTTTGTGACATTGGTTGCCAATCCCACAATATGTCAACATTCTCCCCTTCTCCACCTCAGGTTCCCTATTTCCATTCAGTATGAATATATTACTACTATCCTTTATACTTGTCCATGGATTTCCCTTTATTAGGGATCTTTGAATTATGGCTTTGAATTACTTTCTAGTGTCTTTTCCCTTCCATCTATAGAAACTCCCATTCATATATTTTGTAGGGCCAGTCTGGTGGATATGAACTCTTTCAGCTTCTGTTTGTCTGGGAATGTTTTAATTTCACCCTCATTTGTGAAGGATAGTTTCTCTGAGTATAGTATTCTTGGTTGACAGTTTTTTTTGTTGTTTGTTTTGTTTTCTTTCAGCACTTTATATCATTCCATTGCCTTCTGGCCTCCAATGTTTCTGAGGAAAAATTGACACTTAATCTTTTTTTTTTACTTTAATTTTTTACCGTTTTATTATGCAAAATTTCATAACCCCCAACCTCTTCCCCCATCTCTGAATTATTGTGAAGTAAATCCAAGACATCATATTATTTCATCCATAAATATAATGCATATCTTTAAAAAGGGACTCTTTTTCCTAAAAAACATAACACAATACCATTGTAATAACATATTTCAAACAAAAATGCAACTTTTAAATTTAGAGTATATGTTTTAATTGCCTATGGGGCAGTTCTACTCTGTCCCATAGGGTCACTATGCATCAGAATCGACTCGACAGCAACAGGTTTGGTTTTTTTGGTTTATTTTAATTACCATTCAGTTTTTACTATAGGTAATGAGATATATATGCTAAAGTAGAATTCAAAATACCCCAACGCTTATGAACAAAGTACACTTGCTTCCGAAGCATTGCTGTTGTCAAGGAGGGCAGAACAATCAATGTCTTATCTGCAGGGCTGACATTCTCAGCATCCTTTCTTTCGCTTCTTCAGCTGGTTCCTAATCAGTCAGCCAACTCTGGGTGTCAGTTACATCCTCAACACTGTCCTCTGCCTTCTCAGCCTTCCCCGCTTAATGATCTCTTGCTGATAGAAAGAGAGTGCTTTTAACTTCTGCCAGGAGCAGACCACTCCTGGTAAGCTGATCTGAGTTCTAAGCTCTCACAAAGAGTTTAGAGTTCTAAGATCCATAAAAGTTAGAGCTGGAAGCCACCTAATGCTAGACGTGACCACTTTGGGGCAGGAGTGTTAGGTGGCCAGTCTTGCCTCATGATTACTCAAAAATCCTTCAAAATGAAGTCAAATCATTACGTTGTTTCAAAATAAAGTCAAATCATTATTCTGTCCTATAAGGGTCTCTATGAGTTGGAATCAACATGACGGTAGTAGTTTGGTTTTTGGGTTATATATACTTCACAGGCTTTGCTTCTCTGGAGAACCCAGCCTAAGACTGGTGATAAAATTTCATCTCTTATTTTACATTTGGTTATTCTCTCTAACTTCCTTTTTTTTTTTTTTATTAACTTTTATTGAGCTTCAAGTGAACGTTTACAAATCAAGTCAGAGTGTCACATATAAGTTTATATACACCTTACTCCATACTCCCACTTGCTCTCCCCCTAATCAGTCAGCCCTTCCAGTCTCTCGTGACAATTTTGCCAGCTTCCAACTCTCTCTATCCTCCCATCCCCCCTCCAGACAGGAGATGTCAACACAGTCTCAAGTGACCACTTGATATAATTAGCTCACTCTTCATCAGCATCTCTCACCTACCCATTGTCCAGTCCCTTTCATGTCTGATGAGTTGTCTTCGGGGATGGTTCCTGTCCTGTGCCGACAGAAGGTTTGGGGACCATGACCGCCGGGATTCCTCTAGTCTCAATCAGACCATTAAGTATGGTCTTTTTATGCGAATTTGGGGTCTGCATCCCACTGATCTCCTGCTCGCTCAGGGGCTCTCTGTTGCGCTTCCTGTCAGGGCAGTCATCGATTGTGGCTGGGCACCAACTAGTTCTTCTGGTCTCAGGATCATGTAGGTCTCTGGTTCATGTGGCTCTTTCTGTCTCTTGGGCTCTTAGTTGTCATGTGACCTTGGTGTTCTTCATTCTCCTTTGCTCCGGGTGGGTTGAGACCAATTGATGCATCTTAGATGGCCATTTGTTAACATTTAAGACCCCAGACGCCACATTTCAAAGTGGGATGCATTATAGAATTATTTTGCCAATTGACTTAGAAGTCCCCTTAAACCATGGTCCCCAAACCCCTGCCCTTGCTCCGCTGACCTTTGAAGCATTCATTTTATCCCGGAAACTTCTTTGCTTTTTGTCCAGTCCAGTTGAGCTGACCTTCCATGTATTGAGTATTGTCCTTGCCTTCACCTAAAGCAGTTCTTATCTACTAATTAATCGGTAAAAAACCCTCTCCCACCCTCCCTCCCTCCCCCCCCATAACCACAAAAGTATGTGTTCTTCTCAGTTTATACTATTTCTCAAGATCTTATGATAGTGGTCTTGTACAATATTTGTCCTTTTGCCTCTGACTCATTTCGCTCAGCATAATCCCTTCCAGGTTCCTCCATGTTATGAAATGTTTCACAGATTCGTCACTGTTCTTTATCGATGTGTAGTATTCCATTGCGTGAATATACCACAATTTATTTAACCATTCATCTGTTGATGGACACCTTGGTTGCTTCCAGCTTTTTGCTATTGTAAACAGAGCTGCAATAAACATAGGTGTGCATATATCTGTTTGTGTGAAGGCTCTTATTTCTCTAGGGTATATTCTGAGGAGTGGGATTTCTGGGTTGTATGGCAGTTCTATTTCTAACTGTTTAAGATAACGCCAGATAGATTTCCAAAGTGGTTGTACCATTTGACATTCCCACCAGCAGTGTATAAGAGTTCCCATCTCTCCGCAGCCTCTCCAACATTTATTATTTTGTGTTTTTTGGATTAATGCCAGCCTTGTTGGAGTGAGATGGAATCTCATCATAGTTTTAATTTGCATTTCTCTAATGGCTGATGATCGAGAGCATTTTCTCATGTATCTGTTAGCTGCCTGAATATCTTCTTTAGTGAAATGTGTGTTCATATCCTTTGCCCACTTCTTGATTGGGTTGTTTGTCTTTTTGTGGTTGAGTTTTGACAGAATCATATAGATTTTAGAGATCAGGCGCTGGTCGGAGATGTCATAGCTGAAAATTGTTTCCCAGTCTGTAGGTGGTCTTTTTACTCTTTTGGTGAAGTCTTTAGATGAGCATAGGTGTTTGATTTTTAGGAGCTCCCAGTTATCTGGTTTCTCTTCGTCATTTTTGGTAATGTTTTAAATATATATATATATATATATATATTGTATTCTGTTTATGCCTTGTGTTAGGACTCCTAAGGTTGTCCCTATTTTTCCTTCCATGATCTTTATCGTTTTAGTCTTTATGTTTAGGTCTTTGATCCACTTGGACTTAGTTTTTGTGCTTGGTGTGAGGTATGGGTCCTGTTTCATTTTTTTGCAAATGGATATCCAGTTATGCCAGCACCATTTGTTAAAAAGACTATCTTTTCCCCAATTAACTGACTCTGAGCCTTTGTCAAATATCACCTGCTCATATGTGGATGGATTTATATCCGGGTTCTCAATTCTGTTCCACTGGTCTATGTGCCTGTTGTTGTACCAATACCAGGCTGTTTTGACTACTGTGGCTGTATAATAGGTTCTGAAATCAGGTAGAGTGAGGCCTCCCACTTTCTTCTTCTTTTTCAGTAACGCTTTGCTTATCCGAGGCTTCTTTCCCTTCCATATGAAGTTGGTGATTTGTTTCTCTATCACCTTAAAAAATGACATTGGAATTTGGATCGGAAGTGCATTGTATGTATAGACGGCTTTTGGTAGAATAGACATTTTTACTATGTTAAGTCTTCCTATCCATGAGCAAGGTATGTTTTTCCACTTAAGTATGTCCTTTTGAATTTCTTGGAGTAGAGCTTTGTAGTTTTCTTTGTATAGGTCTTTTACATCCTTGGTAAGATTTATTCCTAAGTATCTTATCTTCTTGGGGGCTACTGTGAATGGTATTGATTTGGTATTTCCTCTTCGGTGTTCTTTTTGTTGATGTAGAGGAATCCAAGTGATTTTTGTATGTTTATCATATTTTTTTTTTTTTTATCATATAACCTGAGACTCTGCCAAACTCTTCTATTAGTATAAGATCATGTCATCTGCAAATAGAGATAATTTTACTTCCTCTTTGCCAATCCAGATGCCCTTTATTTCTTTGTCTAGCCTAATTGTTCTGGCTAGGACTTCTAGCACAATGCTGAATAAGAGCGGTGATAAAGGGCATCCTTGTCTGGTTCCCGTTCTCAAGGGAAATGCTTTCAGGTTCTCTCCATTTAGAGTGATGTTGGCTGTTGGCTTTGCATAAATGCCCTTTATTATGTTGAGGAATTTTCCTTCAATTCCTATTTTGGTGAGAGTTTTTATCATAAATGGGTGTTGGACTTTGTCAAATGCCTTTTCTGCATCAATTGATAAGATCATGTGGTTTTTGTCTTTTGTTTTATTTATGTGGTGGATTGCATTAATGGTTTTCCTGATATTAAACCAACCTTGCATACCTGGTATAAATCCCACTTGGTCGTGGTGAATTATTTTTTCGATATGTTGTTGAATTCTATTGGCTAGAATTTTGTTGAGGATTTTTGCATCTATGTTCATGAGGGATATAGGTCTGTAATTTTCTTTTTTTGTGATGTCTTTACCTGGTTTTGGTAACAGGGAGATGGTGGCTTCATAGAATGAGTTGGGTAGTATTCCGTCATTTTCTATGCTTTGAAGTACCTTTAGTAGTAGTGGTGTTAACTCTTCTCTGAAAGTTTGGTAGAACTCTGCAGTGAAGCCGTCCGGGCCAGGGGTTTTTTTTGTTGGGAGTTTTTTGATTACCGTTTCAATCTCTTTTTTTGTTATGGGTCTATTTAGTTGTTCTACTTCTGAATGTGTTAGTTTAGGTAGGTAGTGTTTTTCCAAGAATTCATTCGTTTCTTCTCGGTTTGCAAATTTGTTAGAGTACAATTTTTCGTAATAATCTGATACGATTCTTTTAATTTCAGTTGGGTCTGTTGTGATGTGGCCAATCTCGTTTGTTATTCGGGTTATTTGTTTCCTTTCCTGTATTTCTTTAGTCAGTCTAGCCGATGGTTTATCAATTTTGTTAATTTTTTCAAAAGAACCAGCTTTTGGCTTTGTTAATTCTTTCAATTGTTTTTCTGTTCTCTAATTCATTTAGTTCAGCTCTAATTTTTATTATTTGTTTTCTTCTGGTACCTGATGGATTCTTTTGTTGCTCACTTTCTATTTGTTCAAGTTGTAGGGACAGTTCTCTGATTTGGGCTCTTTCTTTTTGTACGTGTGCATTTATCGATATAAATTGACCTCTGAGCACTGCTTTTGCTGTGTCCCAGAGGTTTTGATAGGAAGTGTTTTCATTCTCATTGCATTCTATGAATTTCCTTATTCCCTCCTTGATGTCTTCTATAACCCAGTCTTTTTTCAAGAGGGTATTGTTCAGTTTCCAAGTATTTGATTTCTTTTCCCTAGTTTTTCTGTTATTGATTTCTAGTTTTATTGCCTTGTGGTCTGAGAAGATGCTTTGTAATATTTCGATGTTTTGGATTCTGCAAAGGTTTGTTTTATGACCTAATATGTGATCTCTTCTAGAGAATGTTCCATGTGCGCTAGAAAAAAAAGTATACTTTGCAGCAGTTGGGTGGAGAGTTCTGTATAAGTCAATGAGGTCAAGATGGTTGATTGTTGTAATTAGGTCTTCCGTGTCTCTATTGAGCTTCTTACTGGATGTCCTGCCCTTCTCCGAAAGTGGTGTGTTGAAGTCTCCTACTATAATTGTGGAGGTGTCTATCTCACTTTTCAGTTCTGTTAAAATTTGATTTATGTATCTTGCAGCCCTGTCATTGGGTGCATAAATATTTAATATGGTTATATCTTCCTGATCAGTTGTCGCTTTTATCATTATGAAGTGTCCTTCTTTATCCTTTGTGGTGGATTTAAGTCTAAAGTCTATTTTGTCAGAAATTAATATTGCTACTCCTCTTCTTTTTTGCTTATTGTTTGCTTGATACATTTTTTTCCCATCCTTTGAGTTTTAGTTTGTTTGTGTCTCTAAGTCTAAGGTGTGTCTCTTGTAGGCAACATATAGATAGATCGTGTTTCTTTATCCAGTCCGAGACTCTCTGTCTCTTTATTGGTGCATTTAGTCCATTTACATTCAGTGTAATTATAGATAAATAAGTGTTTAGTGTTGTCATTTTGATGCTTTTTCATGTGTGTTGTTGACAATTTCATTTTTCCACTTACTTTTTTGTGCTGAGACGCTTTTCTTAGTAAATTGTGAGATCCTTATTTTCATAGTGTTTGACTTTATGTTTGTTGAGTCATTACGTTTTTCTTAGCTTTTATCTTGAGTTATGGAGTTGTTATACCTCTTTGTGGTTACCTTAATATTTACCCCTATTTTTCTAAGTAAAAACCTAACTTGTATTGTCCTATATCACCTTGTATCACTCTCCATATGGCAGTTCTATGCCACCTGTATTTAGTCCCTCTTTTTGGTTATTGTGATCTTTTACGTATTGACTTCAAAGATTCCCTGTTATGAGCATTTTTTTTGTTTTCTTTTTAATTAATCTTAATTTGTTTTTGTGATTTCCCTATTTGAGTTGATATCAGGATGTTCTGTTCTGTGACCTTGTGTTGTGCTGGTATCTGATATTATTGGTTTTCTGACCAAACAATTTCCTTTAGTATTTCTTGTAGCTTTCGTTTGGTTTTTGCAAATTCTCTAAGCTTGTGTTTATCTGTAAATATCTTAATTTTGCCTTCATATTTCAGAGAGAGTTTTGCTGGATATATGATCTTTGGCTAGCAGTTTTTCTCCTTCAGTGCTCTGTATATGTCATCCCATTGCCTTCTTGCCTGCATGGTTTCTGCTGAGTAGTCTGAACTTATTCTTATTGATTCTCCCTTGAAGGAGACCTTTCTTTTATCTCTGGCTGCTTTTAAAATTTTCTCTTTATCTTTGGTTCTGGCAAGTTTGATGATAATATGTCTTGGTGTTTTTCTTTTTGGATCAATCTTAAATGGGTTTCGATGAGCATCTTGGATAGATATCTTTTCATCTTTCATGATGTCAGGGAAGTTTTCTGTCAGCAGATCTTCAACTATTTTCTCTCTGTTTTCTGTGCTCCCTCCCTGTTCTGGGACTCCAATCACACGCAAGTTATCTTTCTTGATAGAGCCCCACATGATTCTTAGGGTTTCTTCATTTTTTTTAATTCTTTTATCTGATTTTTTTTCAGCTATGTTGGTGTTAATTCCCTGGTCCTCCAGATGTCCCAGTCTTCGTTCTAATTGCTTGAGTCTGCTCCTCTGACTTCCTATTGCGTTGTCTAATTCTGTAATTTTATTGTTAATCTTTTGGATTTCTACATGCTATGTCTCTATGGATTCTTGCAACTTATTAATTTTTCCACTATGTTCTTGAATAATCTTTTTGAGTTCTTCAACTCTTTTATCAGTGTGTTCCTTGGCTTTTCCTGCAGTTTGCCTTATTTCACTTCTGAGGTCATCCCTGATGTCTTGAAGCATTCTGTAAATTAGTTTTTTATATTCTGTATCTGATAATTCCAGGATTGTATCTTCATTTGGGAAAGATTTTGATTCTTTTGTTTGGGGGGTCGTAGAAGCTGTCATGGTCTGCTTCTTTATGTGGTTTGATATCGACTGCTGTCTCCAAGCCATCACTAAGATATAGTAGTGGTTTATTCTATAATTGCTCACTGAGTCTTATCTTGTTTTGTTTTCTTTCAATATACGTGGATGGGCTACTAGATTGTGCTGTCTTGTTTGTTGTAGCCCTTGACTTACTTATGACCTATTACCAGCTGGTTTGGGCTGTTGCCAGATATATATGCCTGAGTCTATTCACTATTCTTGAGTAGAATCTGATTTTGGGTCATCAAGTGTGTGCTGCACCCTAACACCAATCCACCTCGAGAAGTAGTGGTGATAGTTGTGTGCACCAGATTCTATTAGCAGCTGGGGTTCACCCTCCGGGGGGGCAGGATGCTGACAGGCTTCCCCCAAGTGTCAGTGAGGTAGGTGTGTCTCTATTCCTGTAGCACCTTGGTGGGAGGGCACTGCAGCTGTACCTTAGGCCTCCAATGCAAGTACGTCTACTGATTGGTAGGTGTCACCCTCCTTAGACCCCTAAGGCAAGAGGCTAGGTGGTCTGGGGGGAGCTTCAGCCCTCAGTTCCCTGTTGTGGGTCAGTGAGGGCTCTGTTGAATAAGCAGAGATATCAGACCTGGGAAACTTGTTTTTCTAGAAAATCCGCTAAAAAAAAAAATGCAATCAGTTCCCTATCAGAACTGCCTTTGCATTATAACCGCCACCTTGTTCCCTGTAAGGATGAAAGTCCGAGATTTGGATCATATATGCTTGGCTGTAGTTGTTTCTGTGTTTTTAGTCCAATTAGGGATGGATTTTTGGTCCCTGGGTTTTTTGTGGTTCCTTCTCTTAGGCCGGAAGAATGGGTCAGGAAAAGACCAAAAAAAAAAAAGGGAAAAGGAAAGCCTCCGCGGAGCCGGAGCCGTTCTCCCTCTGGCTCAGGAAATTCCAATGTTAATGAAGCCGCTTGGGAAGGGTGGGGGAGGGTTCAGAGAAACAGGAGAGTAACACCCCGGAATATAGCCAAAGTTGCTTATCTTGCTTGGAATGACTATTTTATCTGAGATTCCCGAGGGGCATGTCACCTATGTGTGCTGGCTGTGTGAAGATTGCCCCTGAGGGTCCGGCCCGCTGAAGCCGCGGTCAGATCCTCCGCTGCCAGTCCAAAGCCCAGCATCAAGGTTCCCCTGCTGTGATGCTGCACTCCTGGCTTCAAAATCAGTCGCTGCCTCCCAGGGACTTTTCGTCCCCCTAGCAGCATTGCCAAGCCGTCCCCGCGGACCAGCTGGGCCCCCTCCCGGGGTTAGTTCAGGGGAGTAGGGCTACGCCCCGTGCTTGCGCCATGACAGTGCCCAGTCAAAAGCCCGGCGCCAAGGTTCCCCGGCTGGGACGCTGCACTCCCGGCTCCAAAACCAGTCACTGCCTCCCGGGGACTTCTCCCACCAGCCGCGTCGCCAGGCCGCCTGAGCGGACCGGCTGGGCCCCCTCCCGGGGTCAGTTCAGAGGGGTAGGGCTGCGCCCCTTGTTTGAGCCGTCACAAGATTTTGAGTTCAGCTCCCCTGGGCCCAGATCTAAGCTCTGCGCCAAGGTTACCTGACTGGGACGCTGGCTCCAGGCTCCAAAAACAGTTGCTGCTTCCCGGTATTTGTTCGTTCTCCGTCTCTAAATCTGTGTTTGTTGTTCAGCATTCCTAGATTGTTATGTATGTGATCGATTCACTTGTTTTTCTGAGTCTTTGTTGCAAGAGGGATCCGACGTAGCGTCTACCTAGTCCGCCATCTTGACCCCGCCTGACACTTAATCTTATTGGGGATCCTTTGTATGTGGCTTTGCTTCTCTCTCCCTGCTTTCAGGATTCTCTCTTTCTCTTTAGTTTCTGAGAGCCTAATTATGGTGTGTCTTGGTGTAGATCTCTTTGAGTTTATCCTGCTTGGGGTTCTCTGAGCTTTTTGGTTTAGTTGGGATTTGAAAGTTCCAGATGTCATTTCTCAACTTTCAGTCTCTCCCAAACACACCAGAGAACACTGTGTTTAGTCAGGCCACCAGCGGGCACTGTCACTCAGGTGAGCTATCAGGTACTGGTCTGGCTGTCCATCAAGGCGCACAGTCCCCTCTTTCTGGTTATTACTCCCTTCCACTCTCTGTTTCTGCATTCACATTTTTTAGTCAGAAAACCCATGGCACATGCCCAGAAAGCCCCCTTCAGTTTTGCCCTCTGGTTTTGCTGAAGGTTTCCTTCCCTGCTCTGTGGTGTCTGCTTATAACTGAGCTGGCATTCAGGGAAAGCACAGGCAGACTTTCTTCTGTTTCAAGAGGAGGAGAGGCTGGAACTCCCCAGAAGGACCTCAGAGAGATCTGTCATTGTTGGTTTCATAACCCCAGTGACCCTGTGGTGGTTGGGGAAGGAGCTTCCACTTAGGTGATGCACCTCTTGACTCCACTACTCTACAGGGATCCTCCTGTAGGAGTTTGTATCACTCTAGCAGCCAATAGTTACCAATTGGCAGAGAGAGAAGCACACTCCACTGAACCTCCAGGGCGGTCTGCATTGTTGCTATCAGAGCCCACCATGAGTATATTGGCTGTGGATGTAGACTCCACTCAATATGTCCACTTCCAGCACACAGCAGCCTCAGTCAGCAGTCCTCAGCACTAACCATAAGACAGAGAAGGCAGACCCAAACTGAACCCCAGGGAGGTTTGTCCTGTTGGTTTTAGAGGCCTGAGCTATGGGGTGCACAAGGAGGCAGGTGGAGTGATTATGAGAGCAGACTTCACTGCAGGGGCCTTCTGTGGCAGTTTGCAATGGCCTGGCAACCAGCAATTACTAGGTGGGGGAAGAGGTGTCATGCTCTGACCAGATCCTGGTGGAGGTCTGCCTTGTTGTATCCAAGTCCCCCCAGTAGATTGTTGGCTGTGAGTCCAGCCTCCACTCAAGGCTCCTGCTTCCTAACACACAGAAGCTTCAGTCAGCAGTCCTCAGTGTTAACTGGAACTGGGGGCAGACTAACCCTAATTGACCCCCAGGGAGGTATGGCTTGTTGGTTTCAGAGACCAGAGGTATGGGGCACTTAGGGAGGTGGTACAGTGCTGACTATGGGAACAGGATCTTTCTGTAGCAATTCACAGCAGGCTTGCAGGTGACAGTGTCTGGGTCAGGGAGGGGCTGTCACACCCCAAATGGACCTCCAGGAAGGTCTGCCTTGTGGCTATCAAAGCCCTCCCTGTAGTATATTGGCCGTGGGTGTAGCCTCCAATAAAGATGCCTACTTCAGGTCCTCAGCACAGACCTGAACTGACCCCCTGGGAGGTCTGTTCTGTTGGTTTCAGAGGTCTGAGCAATGGGGTGCTTAGGGAGGTCAGTAGAGTGTTTACTACAGGAGCAGACTCCACTGCATGGGCCTTCTGTATCAATTCACAATTGGCTTACAGCCAACAGTGTCCAGGTGGCAGAGGTGCTGACACACTCTAAATAGACCCCTGGGGAGGTCTACTTTGTTGCTATCAGAGCCCCCCCCACCACTAAATATGTTGGCTGTGAGTGTAACATCCACTAAAGATGCCTACTTCTTAGCACACGGCAGCCTTAGCAGTCATCAGCACTGACTGAAGTGAGGAGCAGACAGATCAGAACTGACTCCCCAGTAGGCCTGTCCTGTTGGTTTCAGAGGCCTGAGCTATGGGGTGCACAGGGTGGCAGGTAGAGTGTTGACTAAGAGAGCAGACATCACTACACAGGCCTTTATCAAACAATACTGTAAATATCATGCACAAGTAAAATTTTGGTGATGCAGTTGAGGCAGTACATTGACAGGGAACTGCCAGAAGTTTAAGCCCGATTCAGAAGAGGGCACCGAACAAGGCACATCGTTGCTAATGTCAGATGGATCTTGACTGAAAGCAGAAAGTACTAGAAAAATGTTTACCTGTGTTTTATTGACTATGCAAAGGCATTTGACTGTGTGGATCATAACAAATTATGGATAACATTGCAAAGAATGGGAATTCCAGAACACTAAATTGTACTCATCAGGAACCTGCACATAGAGTAAGAGGCAGTCATTGAAACAGAACAAGGAGATACTGCGTGGTTTAAAGTCAGGAAAGGTGTGTGTCAGGGTTGTAGCCTTTCACTATAGTTATTCAATCTGTATGGTAAGCAAATAATCTGAGAAGCTGTACTACATGAAGAAGAATGTGACATCAGGATTGGAGGAGGACTCATTAACAACCTGAGTTAGGTAGATGACACAACCTTGCTTTCTGAAAGCAAAGAGGAATTGAAACACTTACTGATGAAGATCAAAGACTGCAGCCTTCAGTATGGATTACACCTTAACATAAACAAAGCAAAACCCTCGCAACTGGACCAGTAAGCAACATCATGATAAAGGAAGAAAGGCTTGAAATTGTCAAGGATTTCGTTTTACTTGGATACACAATCAATGTCCATGGCAGCAGCAGTCAGGAAATCAAATGACAAGTTGCACTGTGCAAATCTGCTGCAAAAAATCTCCTTAAAATGTTGAAAAGCAAAGATGTCACATTGAGAACTAGATGCACCAAAGTAGAATGTAGAACATTTTTGTTATATACTGTGTTATGCCAATTGAGCTGGATGTTCCCCTAGACCATGGTCCCCACAGCCCTCAGCTCAGCAATTCAGTCCCTCAGGGAGTTTGAATGTGTCTGGGGGGCTTCCATGACCTTGCCTTGTGCACGTTGTGCTGGCTTCCCCAGTACTGTATACTGTCTTACCCTTCACCAGCGTTACCACTTATCTATTGTCTATTTAGTGTTTTTCCATCCCCACCCTCCCCCTCCTTTGTAACCGTCAAAGATTGTTTCTTTTTGTGTGTAAACCTTCTCATGAGTTTTTACAGTAATGGTCTCATACAATATTTGTCCTTTTGTGATTGACTTATTTCACTTAGCATAATGCCCTCCAGATTCATTCAAGTTATGAGATGCTTCACAGATTCATTGTTGTTCTTTATTGTTGCATAATATTCCATCCTGTGTATGTACCACAGTTTGATTATCCATTCCTCTGTTGATGGGCATCTAGGTGGTTCCCAACTTTTTGCTATTGTGAGCAATGCTGCAATGAACATGGGTGTGCATATGTCTAGTCGTGACAACTCTTATTTCTCTAGGATATATTCTTAGGCGTGGTATTGCTGGTTCATATGGTTTTTTTAAGGAAGCACCACATCGTTTTCCAAAATTGATGTATCATTTTGCATTCCCACCAGCAGTGTATAAGAGTTTCTATCTCCCTGCAGCCTCTCCAACATTTGTTATTTCCCTTTTTTTTTTTTTTTTTTAATTTGTGCCAGTAATGCTGGGGTGAGACGGTATCTCATTGTGGTTTTCATTTGCATTTCTTTAATGGCTAGTGATTGTGAGCATTTCCTCATGTGTCTGTTGGCTGCTTAAACGTCCTCTTTGGTGAGGTGTCTGTTCATTTCCTTTGCCCATTTTTTTAATTGGATTGTCTTTTGTTGTTGAGGTGTTGGATTTTCTTGTAGATTTTGGAGATTAAAACTTTGTCTGATCTGTAATAGCCAAAAAAATTTTTTTCCCATTCTGTAGGTTCTCTTTTTACCTTTTTGTTGAAGTCTTTTAATGAGCAGAAGTGTTTAATTTTTAGAAGATCCCGGTTATCTAGCTTATCTTCCGGTGTTTATATATTGTTAGTTATGGTTAGTATCCTGTTAATGCCATGTATTTGGGCCTTTAGCATTGATCTTATTTTTTCTTCCATGAAATTCATAGTTTTTGGTTTTGTATTTAGGTCTTTGATTCATTTTGAGTTAGTTTTTGTGTATGGTGTGAGGTATGGGTCCTGTTTATTTATTTATTTTTTTGTATGGACATCCAGTTTTGGCAGCACCATTTGTCAAAAAGACAGTCTTTTCCCCATTTGATGGACTTTGGGCCCTTGTTGAAGATCAGGTGACCGTAGCCAAAAACCAAACCCACTGCTGTTGAGTAGATTCCGACTCATAGCGACCCTATAGAACAGAGTAGAACTGACCCATAGAGTTTCCAAAGAGCACCTGGCGGATTCAAACTGCTGACCTCTTGGTTAGCAGCAGTAGCACTTAACCACTACGCCACCAGGGTTTCCTAGGTAACCATTGGTGGAGGGATTTACAATTCTGTTCCATTGGTCAAAGTATTCCTCATTGTACCAGTACCAGGCTGCTCTGACTACCATAGTTGTATAGTAGGTTCTGAGGCTCAGGTAACGTGAGCCCTCCTACTTTATTCTTCTGCAATAGTGATTTATTTAGCCGAGGCTTCTTCCCTTTCCATATAAAGTTAATGATAAGTTTTTCCATCTCTTTAAAGAATGTTGTTGGTATTTGGATTGGAATTGCATAGTATTTGTAAATAGCTTCAGGTAGAATTGTCATTTTCACAGTGTTGAGTCTACCTATCCATGAGCATGGTATGTTTTTCCATTAAGCCACGTGTCATGGATTGAATCATGCCCCCCTAAAAATGTGTGTATGAACCTGGTTACACCATAATTCCCAGTATTGTGTGGTTGTCTTCCATTTTGTGATTGTAATTTTATGTTGAGAGGATTAGGGTAAGATTGTAACACCACCCTTGCTCAGGTCATCTACCTGATCCAAGGTAAAGGGAGTTTCTCTGGGGTGTGGCCTGCATCACCTTTTATGTCTCAAGAGGTAAAAGGAAAGGGAAGCAAGCAGGGAGTGGGGACCTCATACCACCAAGAAAGCAGCACCAGGAGCAGAGCACATCCTTTGGACCCGGGGTCCCTGCACCTGAGAAGCTCCTTGACCAGGCGAAGATTGAGAACAAGGACCTTCCTCCAGAGTCAACAGAGAGAGAAAGACTTCCCCTGGAGCCGACTCCCTGAATTTCAACTTGTAACCTATTAGACTGTGAGAAAATAAATTTTACTTTGTTAAAGCCATCCACTTGTGGTATTTCTGTTATAGCAGCACTAGACAACTAAGACAACACGGTATTTCCAATCACCTCATACACATATGAAAGTTGGGCAATGAGTAAGGAAGACTGAAGAAGAATTGACGTCTTTGAATTACAGTGTTGGCAAAGAATATTAAATATAGCATGGACTGCCAGAAGAACGAACAAATCTGTCTTGGAGGAAGCACAGCCAGAATGCTCCTTAGAAGTAAGGATGACGAGACTTCATTTCACATACTTTGGACATGTTATCAGGAGGGACCAGCCCCTGGAGAAGAACATCATGGTTGGCAAAGTAGAGGGTCAGTGAAAAAGAGGAATACCCTCAACCAGATGGATGTGTGACCAAATAGCTTGCAATGCAAAGAACACACCATCTGAGTTATTCCAGCCAAAAACACATAAGCAGGGACTAAATGTGAGAAAAAAATCAGAAAAACCCAAAAAAATTACACAATATGACTGGCCTATAAGCTTCAAAATGTCAAGGTCATGAAAATGAAGAAAAAAACAGACATTTTTCAAGATTAAAGACTCTAAAGAGACATGACAACTTGGCGTAACATGTGATCTTGGATTGAATTCTTTGAAATGAAGGTTGTTACTTAAACAAAAAAAAAAAAAAAAAAAAACTTGTTGCTGTCAAGTCGAGTCTACTCGATAGCAACCCTGCAGGACAGAGTAGAATTGCCGCATGGGATTTCCAAAGAGCAGCTGGTGGATTCAAACTGCCGATCTTTTGCTTAGCAGTTATAGCTCTTAACCATTTTGCCACCAGGGTCCCTGTTACTTAGACAGTCGATAAAAAAAAATTTTAATAATTTATTTTATTTTTGTTGTTGAGAATATACACAGCAGAACATGCTGATTTAACAGTTTCTACATGTACAATTCAGTGACATTGATTACAATCTTTGAGCTGTGCAACCATTATCGCCCTCCTTTTCTGAGTTGCTCTTCGTCCATTAACATAAACTCACAGCCCACTATGGTTCTTATCTAATCTTTAGAGTTGCTACTGTCAATTTAATCCCATATTGTTAAATCTTAAAGAGCATAATGTTCAAAGTAGACATTCTTTAGTAGTTAGGCTAAACTATTGTTTAGTTTTAAGAAGACTTCAGGAGATATTTTTGGTTTAAGTTTGAAGATTATCTCACAGAAATAGTTTCAAGGGTTCTCCCCTCCTCTGTGGTTCCAGAAAGTCTGGGTTTCATGATAATTTGAAATTATATTCTGCAATTTCCACTTTTTGATTAGGACTCTTCTATGGAATCTTTGATCAACGTGTTCAACAGCACCAAACCATTTATGAAATTTGAATGGGTTCTCTGGGCAAAAGGTATACAAGAATTTTTCCAATATTTCTCAAAGTTTGAAACAGTTTCCAAATAAACTATTTTTGAAATTTAGAAGGCCAGGGTGATGATCCACAGCCCCTAGAACAGTGTCTGGCTCAACTATAGGTGAAAGAATTTTCTATTAAAGATTTTTACAAGTAGAGTAATGTCAGCAAAAATGGTGGAGTAAGGACCTCCAAAAGTTTGCCCCTCCATAAAAGCAAAAAAAAAAAAAAAAAAAACTGCCCAAAATTGTCAGAATCAACATCTTTGGAACTTTGGAAATTAACCAAAGGTTTGCAGCAACTCAGGAAGTATTTATTGAAGAAAAACAGGTGACTCTTGGTTAAGAACAGCAAGATTTGTAGCATTTTAATTTGCTCTAGTCCCATCTCCCACTCTCCAGCTCAGTGGTAGCCTTGGAAATTAACAGTCTGAATTCCAGACCAGCTTGGCACTCACTGGAGGAAGAAAAAGAAGGAGGGAACTGTTTCAAAGCTTCATTCCCAAAGAATTGACTTTATCTGACCTGGAAAGGTTCCTGGGTGGCTCAAACAATTTGCGCTAGACTACCCACCTAAAGGCTGGTGATTGAAACCCACCCAGTGGTGATGCAGAAGAAAGCCCTGGTAATCTGCTTCTGTAAAGATTACAGCCAAGAAAATCCTATGGAGCAGTTCTACTCTGTAACACTTCAGTTGCCGCAAGACGGAAGGGCAATGGGTTTGGGTTTTTCAGATTTGGTGGTTATTTCCTTTTTCATTCCACTTTTGCTCTCTTTCTTTCTAGATCAGGTTTATGAGTATTATCTTTAATACTGGTCTTTTCAAAATACTGTCTTTTTAACTTACCTTCTGCTACTAACTTTCATTTCCTAGTTTATTGATTTGATTTTTTAATCTTTATTTTTCTGCTTTCTAGATTCATTTGGCTGATTGGGCTCTCTTTTTCTAGTTTTTTAAAGATATACTGAGGTGGAACAAAGTGGGAGGCCTCACTCTACCTGATTTTAGAACCTATTATACTTCCACCGTAGTCAAAACAGCCTGGTACTGGTACAACAACAGATACATAGACCAATGGAACAGAATTGAGAATCCAGACATAAACCCATCCACATATGAGCAGCTGATATTTGACAAAAGCCCAAAGTCAGTTAAAAAGGGAAAAGATGGACTTTTTAACAAATGGTGCTGGCATAACTGGATATCCATCTGCAAAAAAATGAAACAAGACCCATACCTCATACCATGCATAAAAACTAACTCAAAAGGATCAAAGACCTAGATATAAAATCTAAAACAATAAAGATCATGGAAGAAAAAATAGGGACAATGCTAGGACCCCTAATATATGACATAAACAGTATATAAAACATCACTAAAATGCAGAAGAGAAATTAGATAACTGGGAGCTCCCAAAAACAAAACACCTATGCTCATCCAGTGACTTCACCAAAAGAGTAAAAAGATTACCTACAGACTGGGAAAAAGTTTTTAGCTATGACATTTTTAATCTCTAAAATCTACATGATACTGTAAAAGCTCAACTACAAAAAGACAACCCAATTAAAAAATGGGCAAAGGATATGAACAGACACTTCACTAAAGAAGACATTCAGGTTAGCTAACAGATAAATGAGGAAATGCTCACGATCAGTAGCCATTAGAAAAATTCAAATCAAAACTACAATGAGATTCCATCTCACTCCAACAAGGCTGGCATTAAACCAAAAAACAATAATAAATGTTGGAGAGTTGTGCAGAGACTAGAACACTTACACACTGCTGGTGGGAAGGTAAAATGGTACAACCACTTCGGAAATGGATTTGGTGCTTCCTTAAAAAGCTGGAAATAGAACTACCATACTATCCAGCAATCCCACTCCTTGGAATATATCCTAGAGAAATAAGAGCCTTTACAAGAACAGATACATGCACACCCGTGTTCATTGCAGCACTGTTCACAACACCAAAAAGATGGAAGCAACCAAGGTGCCCATCAACAGATGAATGGATAAATTATGGTATAGTCACACAATGGAATACTACACTTCGATAAAGAACAGTGATGAATCCATGAAACATTTCATAACATGGAGGAATCTGGAAGGCATTATGCTGAGTGAAATTAGTCAGTTGCAAAAGGACTAATATTGTATAAGACCACTGTTATAAGAACTGGAGAAATAGTTTAAACAGAGAAGAAAATATTCTTTGATGGTTACAAGACGGGGGGAGGGAAGGATGGAGAGAAAAGGGTTTTCACTAATTAGATAGTAGATAAGAACTATTTTAGGTGAAGGGAAAGACAACACACAATACAGAAGAGGTCAGCACAACTGGAATAACCAAAAGCTAAGAAGTTTCCTGAATAAACTGAATGCTTCAAAGGCCAGCATAGCAGGGGCGGAGGTTTGGGGACCATAGTTTCAGGGGACATCTAAGTCAATTGGCATTGTAAAATCTATTAAGAAAACATTCTGCATCCCACTTTGGAGAGTGGCATCTGGGGTCTTAAATGCTAGTAAGTGGCCATCTAAGATGCATCGATTGGTCTCAATCCACCTGGAACAAAGGAGAATGAAAAACGCCAAAGATACAAGGTAATTATGAGCCCAAGAGACAGAAAGGGCCACATAAACCGGAGACTACATCAGCTTGAGACCAGAGGAACTAGATGGTGCCTGGCTAAAATCGATGACTGCCCTGAAGGGGAACACAATAGAGAGCCCCCAAGGGAACAGGAGAGCAGTGGGATGCAGACCTCAAATTCTCATAAAAAGATCAGACTTATTGGTCTGACTGAGACTAGAAGGACCCCAGAGGTCATGGTCCCCAGACCTTCTGTTAACCCAAGACAGGAACCATTCCCAAAACCAAGTCTTCAAACAGGGATTGGACTAGACTATGGGATAGAAAATGATACTGGCGAGGAGTGAGCTTCTGAGATGAAGTAGACACATGAGACTACGTGGGCAGCAGCTCCTGACTGGAGAAGGGATGAGAGAACAGAGGGGTCAGAAGCTGGCCGAATGGACACTAAAAAGGAGACTGGAGGGAAGGAGTGTGCTGTCTCATCAGAGGGAGAGCAACTAGGAGTATATACCAAGATGTATATAAGTATTGGTATGGAAGACTGACTTGGTTTGTAAACTTTCACTTGAAGCACAATAAAAATTAAAAACATATATATGCACAGCAAAAAAAAAAAAAAGATACACTGAGGTACTGAAACCCGAGTCAAGAGAAAATAAACAAACAAAAAAAACCCACTGCCATCAAGTTGATTCCGACTTATAGTGACCCTATAAAGGAGTAGAACTGCCCCCTAGAGTTTCCAAGGAGTGCCTGGTGGATTCAAACTTTTGACCTTTTGGTTAGCAGCCATAGTGCTTAACCACTACGCCAGGAGGGTTTCCCAAGAAAGGACAGGAGGTGTTTAAGTCTGTCAAGATAGTCCAGACCTAGGTGGGATATCTTGCCACGGTCCCTCCTTTTCTTCTCTGTGACTGATAATGAGACGGGATTGTGGATGGACTTCATGGGAGGAGAACCCTGGTGTGAAACAGAGCTCAAATGCCCTAATATCCTGGACTCTGGCACATCTCTGACAGGAGGAAAGTAGATACGTATGATAAGTTCCCAGGAGGCTTGTTTCTGACAGAGACTCAACTGTGTGGCAGGTGTCCTAATCCTTATATCATAGTTGCAATTGTGAACTCATAGCTCTCCCCCTCACTCATCTTACTCATACCAGGCCTTGGGAAGCAGAGAAATCAGGGCTAATGAAACATCTATAGACAAGTCATGGGGATTCAATTTTGTGTAAGAGACATGGCCACATATACCAAGAGGGCTGGGGGTGGGAGAGAATCACCCTGGACTTTGTAAGTCTTGGGGAAAGAGGAGACGCTAAGGCCTTTGTGCCTTTGTGCAAAGCCATAGGGAGAAACATCGGTCTTAACCCACTCATGCATTTCCCATTTAAATCTGATTATAGAAGGACGGCAATTTCATTACAATTGTTATTGAGAGTGTAGAAGAGACAATAGAATGGCAGCAGAAGACGAAGCTTGTCAAGGTAGGCAAAAACTCCATGTAGTTAAGAGAAACCCAGAACGTTAAAATCTGTGCCCTAAGGGTGTGAGATTGTGTCTTTTAGGGATCCAGAGTCTAAAGTAATGAAGGTTCAACTCAATATTGGCTCATTTTCCCTCCATCCCCATCCCTGAGTCTGGGTTTGGCTGTGATATGGAGAGTGGCTGGGGAGAATGAAAACCATCAAGAAATGTATAGGCTGGAAGGTGAGAATGTTCAAAATATGGGCAGGCTGGGAGTAGACTATAGGGCGAGAGTGTGAAAATCCATCACAGTATCATAGTACATTGCCGTGACAGAGAGGTCAGCCAGTGGTGGTTTGGGACTGGAATTAGCAGAGAATAACTAGGCAAAACTACAGTGAGGTCAAACTTCCCAAACCCAATTAACACTGAACAGGTGGAGTGTGACTAAGTCTCTCACACCCCTAATGTATCTTTCTAGCTACTAATTGCTTTTTCCCTGATCTATGTACCTGTGAGGTATCAAGGGGTCTGTAACTCTGAGTACAAGGTGATGTGTCCATAATGGCAGAGGCAGACTACCATCCTAGTTTTCTAGCTCCAAGTCAATGTCGTGCTAACTCCCCTGAACTCTCTGAGGAAAGGTTGACTGTTGAGAGAACCCAGGCCTCTCCTAGGAAGACCCTGGAAGCTGGTGGCAGGAAGTTGCCTGAGTGGCCTCTTTTATCTCTGCCTAGAAATATACAACGAAAAGAGACAGGGCAGCTAGAAAGATTCAGGCCTGGTGGCGTGGCACACTGGTGCGCCGAACGCTGCTGCACGCGGCCCTCAGTGCCTGGATCATTCAGTGCTGGTGGCGGCTGATGCTGGCAAGGCAGCTGGAGAGGAAGCGGCGCGCAGCCCTGATTGCTTATGCAAAGAAAGAGTGGGCAGTGGTTAAGCTTCAGTCTTTGGTCCGTATGTGGCGCATCCACTGGCGATACTGCCAGGTGCTCAACGCTATCTATGTCATCCAATGCCACTGGAAATGCCACACCTGCCAGACCTGCTCTCTGCTCCGGGGCCACTGTGTGGTCACAACTACTCACCTGCAGTTCCACATTGAGGTCATTAATCCCTAAAGACTGGTGAGAAGGGGCATTGTGTTGCCTATGCCCAGTAAAGGTCTAACGAACCTGATCTGCTGTGTCTTATGATGTCTCAGATATCTAGTGCTGCTATAAAAGAAATACCACAAGTGGATGGCTTTAACGAAGAGAAATTTATTTTCCCACAGTCTAGTAGCTACAAGTCCAAATTCAGGGTGTCATTTCCAGGGGAAGGCTTTCTCTCTCTGTCAGCTCTGGAGGAAGATCTTTGCCATCAGCCTTCTCCTGGTCTAGGAGCTTCTCTGCACAGGAATCCCAGGTCCAAAGGATGTGCTCTGATCCTGGCGCTGCTTCCTTGGTGGTATGAGGTCCCCCACTCTCTGCTCGCTTCTCTTTCCTTTTATCTCTTATAAGATAAAAGATGGTACAGGCCACACCCCAGGGAAACTCTGTTTACATTGGATCAGGGATGTGACCTTAGTAAAAGTGTTACAATCCCACCCTAATCCTCTTTAGCATAAAATTACAATCACAAAATGGAGGATAACCACACAATACAGGGAATCAGGGCCTAACCAAGTTGACACATATTTTTGGGGACACAATTTAATCTATGACACATGGTCTCTCCAGTGCCTAGGAATCTTGGGATTTAGGCCTTGCTATCTTCTTTTCTTGGAAAAGAAGTTTGCGCCCTGTGCCCATGAACCCTGCTGTGGACTGACAATGGCCGTATGCCAGTAACCCAGCTGTCAAAGCAGAAACTGAGGCCCCAGTTTGCCCTGATATAAGGGAGAGCCAGAGGTTTCAATTCCTTGTCCTGCCCATTTCCGTCTTCTTGCCCAAGGAGCTGGGAGATGGGTGGGCTCCATTGTCCTGAAGACTCTGGGCACCTTTGAGCATAAGAATGAACTCTGTCAGCTTAGAGGGTGAGCTGGAGTCTGGGGTGCATCAATTTGCTCTTTAGCAAACACAAAGAGAGAATGCCAACGTTTGGCTGACACTTCTGGGAGCAGTGCAAGACATTAGTGGTGGGTGGGTTAACCTGGGTGATGACTCTGGGGACTAGTAGAAAACAAGAGTTCAGAGCACCTCAACTCTGTCTCCACAATTCCCTCACCGGAATTCCTCTCCCCAAAGAAGATGCCACAAACAAGGCTACCTCTGGTAGCATTCCTATCCATATACTTGTCTCCACCAGTCCCTACTTCTTAGCCCTAATAAACCATTTCCGCTGCTCTCCTCAACCACTCACTCCCATGGTCATAGTAAAGCAGCGCTGTTCAATCGTATTTCTGTGATGACGGAACTGTTCTATGTCTGTGCTGTCTGTTACGGTAGCCACCAGCCACACGTGGTTGTGGAGCACTTGAACTGTGCCTAGTACAACCATGAGCTGAATGTTTTATTTAATTTAATTTTAATTAATTTAAGTTTAAATAGGCATACACAGCTAGTGCTGCTTTATTGGATAGTGTGGCTCTAGACCTCACCACCACTAATAACTGTATTATTGCCAAAATCTTCTTCTAGTGTTCTATTCTCAGATTATTCTCTTTCCAGTTCACCTTTATAATATTCCCAATCGAGTGTACCTTCGGCTGAGATAAGGTATTTCGATCTATTGACCTTACCAATTTTGTTACAGCTTTCACTCCTGACATCTGCCCGCATCTTTCTTTACCCAGTTTAGATTTTGTGGTTAATTATTATAATCACTGTGCTGCACAACTTGACCGCCACTGGCCCTCTGTCTCTCTGCAAACAACATGTTCACGATGAACCCAACCATCACTTTGCTCTGTGCTTACAGAAGAGTGAAGCATGGCTGGAGCAAAACGACCAACCTGCTGCATGGTCTCAGTTTATACTTACGACTACAGGTCTCGACTGAAAAATTTTCCCAATAAATTTCTCATATGTTTGTGTTTCCATTTTCTGAGTTAAATAATCCATACTGTCTCCTCTCCAAATGTCCAACTCTAAATTCTTCTCGCCTTGAAGACAGATTATGATGTCACCACACACCTAACTGAGAAAATGGGAACTGACTGTACCTCCATTTCTCTACCACCTTATCTTCTATCCCAGCTGCATCTGGACTATACTTGCTGCCTTCCCTCCAGTTGAAATGAATGGTCTTGGCCCAATCAAAGGCCAAAGCCTCCACTACCCTACTGCCTTCTGAAGGTGTTTGGCCCTGCACTCATAGTGCTTTTATCTAAATTATTAATGCCTACATCTTCCATCTTTAAAAAATATTCTTTGACCAACATCTGTTGCAGTATTTGCTCCTCCTCATATCAAAACATGTCATCACTGTTTCTACATCTATTCCTCTCATTTTTGTCTCAACTCATTCCAGTCATGCTTCTATCCTTTTCCCTCCACTAAGACTACACTGAGCAGCATCATCAGTGTTACAACTGGCCAAAGCCAGTGGTTACTTCTATTTTTACCTTATGTGTCATCTCTGCATTAGGCTACAGAGTTGATTAAAACCAAAACCAATTCTGACTCATGGCAACCTGGTGTGTGTCAGAATAGAAGTGTGCTCCACAGGTTTTTTTTCCTTTAAAAAATATTTTGTTTATTTATGAGTGAACATCCATTCAGTTACCAATGGCTGATTTTTCGAAAGTACATTGCCAAGCCCTACTTCCCAGGCATCTCTGGGTGGACTTGAACCTCCATCCTTTCAGTTAGCAGCTGAGTGTGACATACAAGCGAAATTACAAAATACTTGGTGATGAATAAAAATGAAACTCAACATACCAAAACTTATGGAATGAAGCAAAGGCAGTCCTCCAAGTGAATTTATAACTGTAAATGTCTATGGTAAAAAAGAAGATCTCATATCAATAACCTATTGTTATACCTTGAGGAAATAGAAGAAGAGCAAACAAAACCCAAAGCTACCAGAAAAGGGAAATAAAAAAGGTCAGTGATGAGAAAAATGAATTAGAGCATAGAAGAAAAAAGAGAGAATCTGTTAAACCAAAAGTTGGTTCTTTGAAAAGATCAATAAAATTGAGAGCCCTTTAGCTAACGGACTAAGGAAAAACAGAAGATGCGAACAACTAAAATGAGAAATGAAAGTGGGGATATTACTAATGACTTTACAGAAATAAAAAATATTATAAGAGAAAAAAATACTGTGAACAATTGTTTGCCAACAAATTAGATAATCTCAATGAAATGGACAAATCCTTAAATAAATGTTTATTCTCTATCTCAGATTCTTAGCCAGTTGTGCCTCAGTTCCACACAACCTTATTGTTACAGCTTTGTAACGCACTTGGTATGTGACCAAATGTGTTCCCACCCCCTTATCTCTTCTTTTTGCAAAATTGTTTTAGCCAGTTGTGGACATTTACTCTTCAATATGATGTTTTAAATCAGTTTTTCAAGTTCCTGATGAAATTTTTGTTGGAAATGAGTTTAATTTATAGATTAACTTGGAGATAATTGAAAACTTTACTGTGTTAAGTCATTCCATCAATAAACATAGTATATGTCTCCATTTATTCAGCCCTTTTATATCCTGAGCTGGGTCACTATGAGTTGGGTTGGACTCGAAGGTAATGGGTTTTTTTGGTGGGCAAAAGTGGGATATGTAACATCCAGGACATTCTCTTAAAGGAAAGGATCATGTTCTTCTCATCTTTCCTCCTTGCTGCTGGCTGCACTGTGGATATAATTGTTGAATTTGAAGCAGCCATCTTGTGTCATGAAGTGGCCTTGGAAATGAAGGTCACACATAGCAGAAAAACAAGTAGGAAGAGGCCAATATTCCTCAGCCTATGGAGCGCCATACCATGTGTGATGGTTAAGGTTATGTGTCAACTTGGTTAGGCCATGATTCTCGGTGGTTTGGCAGACATTATGTAATCATCCTACATTTTCTGACCTAATGTGAGCAGCCGATCAGTTGAAAAGGGAGTTTCCTTGGGGGTATGGCTTGCATCTGATATATACGAATGTTCTTGCAAAGCTCACTCTCTCTAGATTCTGCATCTGATTTGTCACCCTCTGACTTCTGGTTCTTGGGACATGACCCTACAATCTGACCTGGAGATTTTGGGATTCACCAGCCCCCACAGCCCTGTGAGCCAGCAGCCTTCTGCCTGATGTACTAATTTTGAGTTTGTCAGCCCTTGCAACCATATGTGTCAGGAGAAGCCTCCAGCCTAATGCCTGACCCATGGATTTGGGACTTGCCAGCCTCCACAACTGTATGAGCCATTTCCCTGAAGTAAATCTTTCTGTATACTTCTTGTTTTGCTCCTCTAGATAACCCAGCCTAAGACACCATGCCTGGCTTATATGGAAAAGAGAAATAAACTTCCAATTTGTTTCAACCATTATCACTTTGGGTGTGCTGTCATTCACTGTCGACCTTAATCCTAAATGTCAAGCTCTACTCCAGTTGTTCTCAAAGTGGGGTCTCCAGAACAGCAGTCTCAGCATCACCTGAGAACTTAGTAGAAGCACAAATTCTTGGGACCCAGACATACTTAATCAGAACACTGGGAATGGACTAAGCAGTCTGCTTTAACAAGACCTCCACATGCTTGTGATGTAGACTAAAGTTTGAGGAGCACTGCTCTAAATTAATTTCTCTCTTAGGCCCATCACCCACAGTAGGATCTCTGCATGGGAAGGTTGCCCACTTTTCTTCAGGAGGCAGAACTCAGAGTTACATTGGAAATGAAGTTTGCCATACATATGTTTTGCATAAGTGCACTACAGGGCAGGAGAGAAACCTGACCAGGTCACATATCTCTAATGTGATTATTTAACGAACAGCCTGATGATTACCTAGGGCTCTTCCTGCTAACTTGTTGAACTAAGCAAATTACGAAACTCCATGTTTTGCTTTCAAGTGACCAATCCATGATTGACTCACACTCGGGCCATTCTAATTCTAGATGATTAGCTGATTGATCTATCCATTTGCACCACATTCTCTTTTTACCACTACCACCTGGAAGTAGCTTTACAAAAATGTTCTGGTATTCTGGACCCATTAAATGGGAGATAATTCCACAATTATTGTCAGTAATTCCCTAAGCCACTTCCTAAAAACCAGCTCACATAAAACTCAATTCAGTTTCATTAATCTGCTGAGATGTCTGACTTGTTTGCTATCTTTCTTAGCAGACTGACAAGTAAAAAATGACTCACAAAAATAAGAATTCTCATAGTAGAGCTAGGTGTAGCTTCAGGCATGGCTGAATCCAGGGACCCTAAAGGAGTTCTTAAGACTTTGTCTCTTTCTTTCCATCTTATGGTTCTCCTTTCCTCCCTGCTGGTTCCATTCTCAGCAAGCTATTTCCACGTAGTAGCTCCCAGCACCTCAGGATTCATAATCTTAATAGTTCCAGTAGTCCCAACACAGCACCAGAACTGAGTCTCATTGGCCTGGCTTGGCCATCAGTGAGCCAATCACTGTGGCCTTATGGATAAAGTGTCCTAATATTCCTTTAAACACTTGCACACTCTAGACTGAGTCTGTGCTCAGTAAATGCTCTGTCACCCACGAGCAACTGCATTGGCAGCTTCTCAGAGGCTTCTCCATCCCACTTGTCTAGGGCTCTTGGAGAGTAGTGGGTAATTAGGGTTTAGAAGAACAGAGCTATGTCTGTGGATTGTCAGGTTAAATATTAATGACCTGCCAGCAACTTACTGATTCAGAAACCCAGTGGGGCAGAGAAACAGACACAAACAGACATGAGATTATGAGACATGCAGACAAAGGAAAGCAACAGCTGAGGAAGGTAAGGAGTTAATTACAGATATAAAAAAAGTGAGAGAAAAATATAAGAGAGAGAGATATGGAGATACAGAGACAGAAACCAAGAGAGGTAGAGTCAGAAATAGAGTTGTATAGACAGAAGAAATAGAGAAGCAACCACCACCACCCAATACAGATACACATACATGCATGTGCACCCACCCACATACACACACAGAAAAATTGCCAGAAGGAAATACTAACTCAGAGAGGCTAAGAACACATGTGTCTTAGTCATCTAGTGCTGCTGTAACAGAAATACCACAAGTGGATGGCTTTAACAAAGAGAAATTTATTCTCTCACAGTCTAGGAGGCTAGATTCTGAATTCAGGGTGCTAGCTCCAGGGGAAGGCTTTCTCTCTCTGTCAATTCTGGGGAAGGTCCTTGTCATCAATCTTTCCGTGGTCTAGGAGCTTCTCGGGGCAGGAAGACCAAAGGGTCCAAAGGATGCACTCTGCTCCCGGCTCTTGTTTCTTGGTGGTGTGAGGTCCCCCCATCCTTCTGCTCACTTCTCGTTACCAGGTGGAAACACCAGATTCTTGCTCGGCATGACTTGTATTGGCCAATAAACAAGAGACCGAGGTGGGAGAACAGGAAAGGCACCTTTATTTCATTGTACAAGGAAAAGGAGTCAGTCAGAGCTGCTGCTGCCAAGACTGTTCCTCAGGAGCTACCAGACAAGTTACTGTTAAGGGGCTTACAAATAGGGAGTTCATACAAGTTATGTCAGCAACATTCTGAATCATACTATACAGGCGCAATGGGGTTTACATATAACCCCCAAGCAAAAGCAGAATTCAAATGCAAAGCTAGTGGGGGAGAAAGCCCAGCAGAGGAAACAGGATTTTTAATACAACACTGTGGGAACTCTGTCTCACTCTTTTATATTTCAAAATAAATTGTCTAAGACACAACCTAATCTTGTAAATTGAGTCCTGCCTCATTAACACAATTGCCTCTGATCCTGCCTCATTAACATCATAGAGGTAAGATTTACAACACTTAAGAAAATCACATCAGATGACAAAGTGGTAGATAACCACACAATACTAGGAATCATGGTTTAGCCAAGTTGACACACATTTTGGGGGTACACAACACAATCCACAACAACATGTCTATTGGGTATGATGAATCTGGGATCTTGGCCAAGAGAACCATTTAGGGATGGGACAGTTTTTTCTAGAGAAGAATTTACTATGGCAAAGCCACAAATCCCAGACCTGGGTAGGCTCATGTATTCATTCATTACATAAATATTCATTGAGCACCTACTGTGTGTCAGACACTGTTCTAGGTCCTGGGAACGCAGCACTGAACTCAAAGTCCCTACTGTCCTGGGGCTCACCTTCTAGTGGGGGAAACAGAAAATTAACAAACGATGAAATAGGATCACTCAGCACTTAAAAAAGATAAGGGCTATGTAAACAGAAAAGCAGAGTCAGGAGCTATAACATAACCATGGAGGGAAGGAAGAACTATTTAGAGAAGGTGGTCAAGGAAGATCTCTCTGAGGAAATAGCATTTGAGCAGAGACAAACCTGAATGAAGTGCTCAGCCTAAAAGAAGACAATGCTAGGAGAGGAGGAAACAAGTACCATGTTCTGAGATGGGAACATGCTTGGGATATTTGATAAATATCAGAGTGGCCAGAGAGGACCATAAGAGGATGAGTGATAGGTTGTTGAGTTCAGAGAGCTGGCCAAGGCCAGACCATTTAGGACTATGTGGACCATGAAGAGGGCTTTTGATTTTGTTCTAAATTTAATCAGAAGACATTGGATTAAGAGCAAAAGATACACAACCTCCCTCTTTCTCCCAACCAAAAAAACCAAACCCATTGCCGTCAATTCCAACTCACAGTGACCCTACAGGACAGCATAGAACTGCCCCATAGGGTTTCCAAGGAGCGTCTGGTAGATTCGAACTGCTGACCTTTTGGTTAGCAGCCATAGCTCTTAACCACTGTGACGCCAGGGTTCCCACACAACTCCAGGGGAGGCACCATTAACTTAGATCACAAGGGGAATGAGGCTAACTGGAGTTGGACAACATGAGGTCTATGTACCACCAATGCTCCTCCTTATGGCCACCATCACCACCACTAGTTGCTATGGAGTAGAGACCAACATGTGGTGACCTCATATGTGTCAGAGTGGAACTGTATTTCACAGGATTTTCAACAGCAATTTTTTGAAAGTAGATCACCGGGCCTTTCTTCCAAGGTGCCTCTGGAGGGACTAAAACCACCAACCTTTTGGTTAGCAGCTGAGCACATTAACCCTGCACACCTCCAGACATGACTAATTTATCACAGTCCCTGCTCATCCGGCACTGGCCTCTCAGAATCACAGGCCCTGCTGATTTCTCAAAGCTGACTTGTGAGATTTCAAGTATTTGCCATTATTAGCTCAGACAATGAATTCCTGGGGAAAAAATATCCGACAGAGAGACCTGAGGACACAGAGATACAGCAGACCTGGTCATTCCTTTATTGGAAGGGGTATGCATTGCGTCACCCTATAAGCCTGTGAACCCAACGAGATTTCAAGTTGAAGATTCAGTAGGTTTGCTTTGAGTTCATAGTGGCCCTGGATAAAGCCACGGGTGTGGCAATTACGCCAACGCCAGTAGGCCTGGATGATGCGGACAGCGTTGAGCAGGCGGCAATAAGGTGCGCGGATGCGCCACATGCGGAACCAGGCCTGCACCCTGACGGCTGCCCATTCTCGCCGTGCGTAGTTCTCCAGTGCTGCCTGCCGCCTCTTGGTTAGCAGGTTTGCCAGCATCCTCCGCCACCAGCACTGAATGATCCAGGCCCTGAGGGCTGCGTGAAGCAGAGTCCGGCGCACCAGGGTGCCGCGCCACCAGGCCTGGATCAGCACGGCTGCGGCTTCATTCGTCATGGCGTTCTTTTTTGGGTCTTGCAAGGGAAAACAGAGGATATTTAGGAAACACGTACATTTCAGCCCCAGGGTGTGCCAGGAAGGGACCAAGATCTTCAGTCAACAATCACCCCTGCATCCAAAGTTCAGGAGCACTGGGCAGGACACTGAGGAGCCAGAAGCCCAAGCCTGCCTCTACCACTTTCTGGTTAATGGCCTTGGGCGCCCTGTCTTGCCCCTGAGGCTCGGTGTCTTCCTCTGTAAAATGAGAATACATCTGCCTTAGCTACCTTACCCTGTTCTACATGAATCTGGTTGGCCAGTTTAGGACAAGAACACCATGATGTATCAATCAAAGTTACCGTGTTCCACCTGGATTGCCCACCTAGCTGGGATCCACATCCCTTTCCTTCAGACTTGGGGAAGTACCATCTTTTGTTCCTCCTGCCCTCTCACCTCTGACTTCAGCTCAAACCCACAATCTGCTGTCTCTCCTCTGCCACACCAAAACATTAAAAGATTTCTCCAACCCACATGCTTTATTAGGAGCTTAAACTTCAGTTAACACATACATAAGTATGAACATACACTCACTTCTAGACCCAGGCATTTCCCAAGCACAGTCCCCACCTTACACCCCTCAACCCTTCTCCATATCTCAGCCAAACCCACATCTCTTCATCTAAGAAGGGAATGGGGTAAGAGAACAGCCAAGGAGGGGCCAATCCCTGTTTATTCCAGCTCTGTGTACAGTGACCCTTTGTCCCATTTCCCTGGGACATCCTCTGTTTATACTTGTCCTGGTGTGATAATGACAAGTGATCCTTTCACTCACTGAAACATCTCTCTTTGGACAAGAAATTACATGATCACCAACCTTTGGTCACCACCACTGGACCAGAAGGATCAAACATGTCACAGGTCAAGGCTCTCCCCAACACTGTAGAGCCTGGACCCATCCACCCATGGAGAGGTGGGGAGGGCAGTGGTGGTGGTGTGGATGGGGGTATTGGGGGTAGAGTCGCTTCCTCTGCTCACCTTTGCTCCTTCAAGCTCTGCTCTATGTTATTTCATCATTAGCTTCAACTGTAATTTGAAAGGGTACTGTCTTCTGTAACCAAAGTTTTTTTTTTTTTTTTTTGAGGGGTGGGGGGAACATGGGAGAAAGTGAGGGTGCTCTCTCCACTGCTCAGCACCAAGTCAACCCCGGACTCATCTTCCTGGCCTTTCCTGGAACCATGGAACAGGGTGGGGTGGGGGTGGGGTGTCCCAGCCTGAAGTAACTCTGGGAAACGTAGCCTGCCTTCCCAGCAAGTTTGGGTGAATCTGTCTCTTACACAACATTGAAGGCCCTTGACTTGGGGGTGGGTGGTCAAATCCTCTGAAGACTATACTCTACTAAATTACCCATGGTTAGGAGGTAGATGGTGCCATCTCAGGTCTGTGCTCCTTGTGCTGTGGCTCCAGCAGGAAGAGTGGAGGAAGGGAGAGAGCTGTGATGTCATAAGGGCAGCTATGATGCAGGCACCAGTATGGCTTCCAACAGTTGAACCTCTTCTAAGGGAAAACTAAAAGACCTGTCCTTTCTTTACTGCCAAAATGGCTAGAGCCCTGGATACAAAGACAGAACATCCCACTGACACTAAGGTGTATAATGGTGTTCATTAAAACCTGACTGGTATTCATTAAAATGGATCCTAGTTCATTTAAACAACGCTATACCAAATAAAAGAATGATCAGTAGTTGGAAGATATGGCCTTGATGATAGAAACGATGCTGGAGATTGCATGATTGAATTTTGCAAGACCAACAACTTCTTCATTGCAAATACCTTTTTTCACTAACATGAATGGTGACTATACACATGGATCTCGCCAGATGGAATACACAGGAATCAAATCAACTACAGCTGTGGAAAGAGACCATGGAAAAGCTCAATATCATCAGTCATAACAAGGCCAGGGGCAGACTGCAGATCAGACCCTCAGTTACTCATATACAAGTTCAAACTGAAACTGAAGAAAATTAGAACAAGTCC
The DNA here is from genome assembly GCF_030014295.1 of Loxodonta africana. Taxonomy (NCBI): domain Eukaryota; kingdom Metazoa; phylum Chordata; class Mammalia; order Proboscidea; family Elephantidae; genus Loxodonta; species Loxodonta africana. Next base: position 21,140,837 of record NC_087363.1, on the reverse strand, counting down.
ACGATAGCCAAAGTACGACCTGAATTTAAAGACCATCTCAAGAATAGATTTGATGCGCTGAACACTAATGACCAAAGACCAGATGACTTGTGGAATGACATCAAGGACTTCATACATGAAGAAAGTAAGAGGTCATTAGAAACACAGAAGAGAAAGAAAAGACCTAAATGAGTGTCAGAAGAGACTCTGAAACTTACTCTTGAACATCGAGTAGCTAAAGCAAAAGGAAAAAATACTGAAATAAGAAAGCGGAACAGAAGATTTCAAAGGGCAGCTCGAGAAGACCGAGTATTGCAATGACATGTGCAGACACCTGGAGATAGAAAACCAAAAGGGAAGAACACACTCGGCATTTCTCAAGCTGAACGAACTGAAGAAAAAATTCAAGCCTCGAGTTGCCATAACGAAGGATTCTACAGGAAAAATATTAAACGATGCAGAAAACATGAAACAAATATGGAAGGAATACACAGAATCAGTATACCAAAAAGAATCAGTCGACTTTCAACCATTTCAAGATGTAGCATATGATCAGGAACTGATGATGCCAAGGGAGGAAGTCCAAGCTGCACTGAAGGCGCTGGTGAAGAACAAGGCTCCAGGAATTGACAGAATATCAACTGAGATGTTTCAACAAACGGATGCAGAACTGGAAGTGCTCACTCGTCTATGCCAAGAAATTTGGAAGACAGCTACCTGGCCAATCAACTGGAAGAGATCCATATTTATGCCTATTCCCAGGAAAGATTATCCAATCAAATGTGTAAATTAGCAAACAATATCATTATTGTCACACGCAAGCAAAATTTTGCTGAAGATCGTTCAAAAGTGGCTGCAGCTGTATATTTACAGGGAACTGCCAGAAATTCAGACCTGATTAAGAAGAGGATGTGTAACCAGGGATATCATTGCTGATGTCGGCTGGTCCTGGCTGAAAGCAGAGAATACCAAAAGGATGTTTACCTGTGTTTTATTGACTATGCAAAGGCATTTGACTGTATAGATCATAACAAATTATGGATAACATAGCAGAGAATGGGAATTCCTGAACACTTAATTGTGCTCATGAGGAAAGTATACATGGATCAAGAGGCAGTCATTCAAACACAAGGGGATACTGCAGGGTTTAAAGTCAGGAAAGCTGTGTGTCAGGGTTGTATCCTTTCACCATATCTATTCAATCTGTATGCTGAGCAAATAATCCAAGAAGCTGGACTATATGAAGAAGAATGGGGCATCGGGATTGGAGGAAGACTCATTAACAACCTGCATTATGCAGATGACACAACCTTGCTTGCTGAAATTGAAGAGGACTTGATGAAGATCAAAGACAACAGCCTTCAGTATGAATTACACATCAACATAAAGAAAACAAAAATCTTCACAACTGGGCCAATAAGCAACATCCTGATAAACGGAGAAAAGATTGAGATTGTCAAGGATTTCATTGTACTTGGATCCATAATCAACACTCATGAAAGTGGCAGTCAAGAAATCAAAAGATGCATTGCATTGGACAAATTGGCTGCAAAAAATCTCTTTAAAGTGTTGAAAAGCAAGGATGTCACCTCAAGGGCTAAGATGCCCCAGACTCAAGCCATGGTGTTTTCAATTGCCTCATATGCATGCAAAAGCTGAACAATAAATAAGGAAGATGGAAGAAGAATTGACGCCTTTGAATTGCGGTGCTGGGGAAGAATACTGAATACACCATAAACTGCCAAAAGAATGAACGAATCCGTCTAGAAGGAAGTACAACCAGAATGCTCCTTAGAAGCAAAGATGGTAGGACTATGTCTCACATAGTTTGGACATGTTATCAGGAGGGATCAGTCCCTGGAGAAAGACATCATGCTTGGTAAAGCAGAAGGTCAGCAAAAACAAAGAAGACCCTCAGTGAGATGGATTGACACAGTGGCTACAACAATGGGTTCAAGCATAGCAACAATTTTGAGGATGGTGCAGGACTGGGCAGTGTTTCATTCTGTTGTGCATAGCGTCACTATGAGTGGGAACCAACTCGACAGCAGCTAGCAACAACAGCATACCAAATAATGATTTAGAAAAAATAAATTTGATCTCCTTGGTCATGCTCCTAGTCACCACATTCCACTGTCTCTGGTCATAATAATAGGGGTAACATTAGCCTCACTTTACAGATGAGGAAACTGAGGCACAGAGACCTTACATGACTTACCTTGATGTCACAACTGATCAGTCATTATCTTAGTCACCTAGTGCTTCTATAACAGAAACACCACAAGTGGATGGCTTTAACAAAGAGAAATTTATTTTCTCACAGTCTAGTAGGTTACAAGTCCAAATTCAGGGTGTTGGCTCCAGGGGAAAGGCTTACTCTCTCTGTCATCGGCCCTGGAGGAAGGTTTCCTCTGGTCAAGGAGCTTCTCAGGCGCAGGGACCCTGAGTCCAAAGGATGCTCTCTGCTCCTGGTGCTGCTTTCTTGGTGGTATGAGGTCCCCAATTCTCTGCTTGCTTCCCTCTCCTTTTATCTCTACAGAGAGAAAAGCTGGTGCGGGCCACACCCCAGGGCTACTCCCTTTACACTGGATCAGGGAGGTGACCCGAGTAAGGGTGGCATTACAATCCCACTCTAATCCTGTCAACATAAAATGACAATTACAAAATGGAGGACAACCTCACAATACTGGGAATCATGGCCTAACCAAGTTGACACGTATTTTCAGGGGGACACAATTCAATCCACGACAGTTATGGAGCCAACATTTGGTTCCAAGTCTGCCCCACTCAGAGAGTTTGTGCCGAACTACTATACCACATGGGCTCTACATCTCCTTGCTTTTTTGATGTTTCTTGTTCTCATTTTTTCCAGAAAAAGAAAATTCTGCTAAGAAAACAAGTATCTGATAAAGTTCTCCAAAATGCCAGAAGCTTAGAGATGGCTGTTATTTGGAGACTTTTCATTTACATGCAATAAGGTTTTTAATTGTTCTGGACAAAGTTGGGATTCTGCCATTCGTAGCTCCAATTAATGGAATAATAGAATTATAGAGTGTATTTTAGAGATAAGAATAACCTGAGGCCCAGAGAGGCAACATAATTTGCCCTGGTTCGCACTGCTAGTAGTTAGCTCAGCATTGTCCAGAATTCAAATTTCCTAGATTCAGCCCAGACCTAGATTCTAATCTGGATTCCTAGATACTACAATATACTATCTCTAAGTCAACTAGTGTTAAAAATTATTATGAAAGAAATGCATGACCATTACAGAAAATATGTAAAACACAGAATATTAAAAAATGATAGTAAAAATGACCATTTTACTACCACCCAAAGATAATTTGATAATCCCTGTGAATCCCTTATAATTGCTTCTCCCGAGACTGATGGCTTTTAGCCTCGGCTGTATATTAGGATCATCAGGAGAGTTTTAAAATGTCCCTATCAAAATCCCAATGCTCAGGTTGTACTCCTAAATAATAAAATGAGAATGGGGGAGGGGAGAACAACACCTTTTTTTGTTTTTTTTTAAGCTTCCCAGATGATGCCAGTGTGTCGCTGGCCAATGTTGAGAACCGCTGGCCTAGAATATTCTCCTCCCATATTTTTGCACTGGAAACCCTGGTGGTGTAGTGGTTAAGAGCTATGACTGCTAAACAAAAGGCAGTGCAAATCCACGAGACGCTCCTTGGAAACTCTGTGAGGCAGTTCTACTCCATCCTATATGGTCACTATGAGTCGGAATTGACTCTACAGCAATGGATTTTTCCGGCTTTATCTTTACATAGTGGCACCTTCCCATGGGTCAGTTCTCTGAGAGGGCTTCCCTCACCAACCCTATCTAAAGCAGCTCCCTCCCTTCAACTCATTCTCTATCCCGTTTTCATTTTTAATTCTCCATCATTTTTCATTTTCTTTGTGGCATATACCACCATGCGAAATTATCTTAAATGTGTACACATTTTTATTTGTTTTCTATCTTCCTCACCAGAAAGTAAGTCCATGGAGGTGGGGCCCCTGACTGCCTTGTTCACAGCTGTATCTCCACTGCCCTTAGCAGTCCCCAGAACACTATTGGCTCTCACAAAACATTTGATGGGAAAAGAGTGTGGCAGTTCCTCAAAAGGTTAAACATAGAATTATCACATGTGATGGTTCAGGTTGTGTGTCAGTTTGACTAGGCCATGATTCTCAGTGGTTTGGCAGTTATGTAATAATGTATTCACTACCATGGTGAGATCTGATATAATGTCATCTCCTCCATGATGAGATCTGCTATGAGCAGCCAATCAGTTGAAAAGGAGTTTCCTTGGAGGTGTGGCCTCCATCCAATATATATAGACTTTCTGGCAAAGCTTTTACTTTGCTCTGGATCCTGCATTCAGCTCATCATCATCTGCAATCAGGCTCTTGGGACTTGAGCCAGCAGCATGTCATCTTACCTGCCAATTTTGAATTCATCAGCCGCTGCAGCTATGTGAGTCAGGAGAAGCCTTAGGCCTGATGACTGACCCACAGACTTGGGAATTTCCAGTCTCTACAACTGCATGAGCCATTTCCTTGAGATAAATTTCTCTGTGTATATAGATATAGATATCTGTATGCATATATATATATATATCTGTATATATATATGTAAAACCAAACCCAGTGCTGTTGAGTCGATTCTGACTCATAGCGACCCTATAGGACAGAGTAGAACAGCCCCACAGAGTTTCCAAGGAGTGCCTGATGGAGTCGAATGCCAACCCTTTGGTTAGCAGCTGTAGCACTTATCCACTACGAAACCAGGGTTTCCATATATATATATATATATATATATATGGAAAACATACACATGCTTTACTGATTTTGCTTCTCCAGAGAATCCAGCCTAAGACATTTAGTACCAAGAGTGGTTCTAGAAAAACAAAATTACAAGGCTGAGTTTTCTAAACTAGTCTTAAAGATGTTGATGACTCTGCATCCAGTAGTAAAGAGGGCACTGTTAATCCATGGCTTGAGGTGGCAACAGAAATACACAAAGTATCACCACCAATAGATCAGATATTGATGAAAGATGAGGTTCTGGGTGATCGCATGTTTGATACTTTTCTACAATTTTATCAGAATGAGAAAGCTGTTTGGTAGCCCCTACTTTTGCTAGACAAACTGGTGAAAGAAAGAGATGAGCTCAGAGCTTCAAAGTCAAAACTCTGGCACTGCATAAATGACCTCGAAGTTGCCACTTGTGCCCTGAATGAAAACCTTATTTTTGTAGTTACAGAGCTGATATTGCTGAAAACCAAACCCAGAGTCATATCTTAAATGTGGCTGAATTACAATGCTAACTGAGTTCCCAACCTTGAATGGTGCCTGAAATTAAAGTGAGGGCATTGATTGGGGAGAAGTGGGTTCCCGAAACTTGGGAAGGAGACATATGGGCAAGATAATGAGGAAGCTCAGGCACTGAACCCCTAAATTCCATTGAATTGCTTCTGCCAACAAAACCCTTAGTCCTCCACCCCCATCTGATAAGATTAACCCAGCTGTATCTGAGGAGCTTTTGTCTCAGATAATGCCTGGGGTGGCCACTGAGTTGCCTGGGGCATCACATGAGGCAGATGCCTTACAAGACATGGCTGAATGTCCTCAAATCACATCCGTACCACCCATTTTTGCTTCTAGACCCATAACTAGACTTAAGTCTCAGTGATACCCAAAAGGTGAAGTACAAGTGTGACCCTCAGGAGGTACGCTACGCTACAAAAGAAATTCTTGACTTTTCTAATATGTGCAAACAGAAACCTGAGGAATATGAGTAGGAATGGCTATTAAGGATGTGGGATAATGGTGCAAGGAGCACAAAGTTGGATCAGTCTGAGTTTATTGATATATACCCACTAAGCGTATACATTTTTACTGTCCTACATCAGGGCTATATCAACTCTCCAGCCCTACATCATAATTTAGTCCACAGGGAACTTGATTGCCTTTCCCTTCTATAAAATGTCACACTGATCCATTACAATGATGGCATTGTGCTAATTGGACGTAGTAAGGAAGAAGTGGCAATGACTCTGGACTTATTGTTAAAAAAAAAAAAAAATTATATGCTAGAGGGTGGGAAATTAATCCTACAAAAATTGAGGCACCTTCCACCTCAGTGAAATTTCTAGGAGTCCAGTGGTGTAGGGCATGTTGAGATATTTCTTCTAAAGTGAAGGATAAGTTATTGCATCTGGCCCCTCCCACAACTAAAAGGAGGAACAATACCTCGGTGGGCCTTTTTGGATTTGGGAGGCAGCATATCCCTCATCTGGGTGTACTATTCCAACCTATTTATCAAGTGACTCGAAAAGCTGCTAGTTTTGAGTGGGGCCCAGACCAAGAGTAGGCTCTGCAACAGGTTCAGGCTGCCGTGCAAGCCCGTCTGCCACTTAGGCCGTATGATCTAGCTGATCCAATGGTGTTTGAAGTGTCTGTGGCAGATAGAGATGCTGTTTGTAATCTTGGGCAGGCCCCTATTGGTAAATCACAGCACAGACCCTTAGGATTTTGGAGCAGAGCCTTGTCATCCTCTGCAGATAACTACTCTCCTTTTGAGAAACAGTTTTCGGCTTGTTACTGGGCCTTAGTGGAGACTGAACACTTAACCATGGGCCACCAAGTCACCGTGCAGACTGAGCTGCCCATCATGATATAGGTGTTGTCTGACTCACAGAGCCATAAAGTCAGAAGTGCACAGCAGAACTCCATCATTAAATGGAAGTGGTATATATGAGATCAGGCCACAGCAGGACCTGAAGGCACAAGTAAGTTGCGTGAGAAAGTGGCCCAAACCCCCATGGTCTCCACTCCTGTCATATTACCTTTCATTTCCCAGTCTGCACCTATGGCTTCATGGGCAGTTCCTTATGATCAGTTGACTGAGGAAGAGAAAACTTGTGCATGGTTTACAGATGATTCTGCACGATATGCAAGCATCTCTCAAAAGTGGACAACAGTAGCACTACAGCCCCTTTCTGGAATTTCCCTGAAGGACAGTGGTGAAGCAAAATCCTCCCAATGGGCAAAACTTCAAGCAGTGGACCTGGTTGTTCACTTTGCTTGAAAGGAGAAATGGACAGATGTGTAATCGTATACTGACTCATGGGCTGTGTGGCCAGTGGTTTGGCTGGATGGTCAGGGATTTGGAAGGAATATGATGGAAAATTGGAGACAAGGAGGTATGAGGAAGAGGTATGGGAAAGGCCTCTCTGAATGGGCCAAAGAAGTGAAGATATTTGTGTCTCATTTGAATGCTCACTGTTGTGGATTGAATTGTGTCCCCCAAAAATGTGTGTCAACTTGGCTAGGCCATACATGATTCCCAGTATTGTGTGATTGTCCACCATTTTGTCACCTGATGTGATTTTCCTATGTGCCATAAATCCTACCTCTGTGATGTTAATGAATCAGGATTAGAGGCAGTTATGTTAATGAGACAGGACTTAATCTACAAGATTAGGTTGTATCTTGAGTCAATCTCATTTGAGATATAAAAGAGAAAAGCAAGCATAGGGGGATCTCATGCCACAAAGAATGAAGAACCAGGAGGGGAGTGGATCTTTTGGACACAGGGTCCCTGTGATGAGAAGCTCTAGAACAGAGAGAGATTGATGACAAAGACCTTCCACCAGAGCCTACAGCAAGAGAAAGCCTTCCCCTGGAGCTTGCACCCTGAATTTGGACTTCCAGCCTTCTAGGCTGTGAGAGAATAAATTTCTCTTTGTTAAAGCCATCCACTTGTGGTATTTCTCCTATAGCAGCACTAGATAACTAAGATGCTCACCAAAAGGTGGCCTCAGCAGTGGAGGATGTTAACAATCAAGTGGATAGGATGATGCATTCTGTGGAAACTAGTCATCCTCTTTCCCCAGCTATTCCCATTGTTTTTGCCCAATGGGCTCGTGAACAAAGTGACCATGGTGGCAGGAATGGAGGTTATTCACAGATCCAGCAACATGAACTTTCACTAGCCAAGGACGATTTTGCTACAGCCACTGCTGAATGTCCAATTTGCCAGCAGAAGAGACCAACATTGAGCCCCTGATATGGCACCATTTCTCAAGGTAATCAGCCAGCAACCTGGTGGCAGATTGACTACATTGTACCACTTCTCTCATGGAAAGGGTAGCATTTTGTTCTTATTGGAATAGACACTTGCTCTGGGTACAGATTTGCCTTCCCTGCACACAATGCCCCCACGTGTCTGTCAGTTTGTCGTATTGTGGGGGCTTGCGTGTTGCTGTGATGCTGGAAGCTATGCCACCAGTATTCAAATACCAGCAGGGTCACCCACGAAGGACAGGTTTCAGCTGAGCTTCCAGACTAAGATTAGGAAGAAGGACCCGGCAGTCTACTTCTGAAAAGCATTAGCCAGTGAAAACCTTATGAATAGCAGCAGAACATTGCCTGATATAGTGCTGAGAGATGAGCCCCCCAGGTTGGAAGTCACTCAAAAGATGACTGGGGAAGAGCTGCCTCCTCAAAGTAGAGTCGACCTTAATGATGTGGATGGAGTCAAGCTTTCGGGACCTTCATTTGCTGATGTGGCACGATTCAAAATGAGAAGAAACAGCTGCAAACATCCATTAATAATCGGAACCTGGAACGTAGGAAGTATGAATCTGGGAAAACTGGAAATCATCAAAAACGAAATGGAAAGCATTAACATCTATATCCTGGGCGTTAGTGAACTGAAATGGACTGGTATTGACCATTTTGAATCGGGCATTTATTCATATAGTCTACTATGCTGGGAATGACAACTGAAGAGGAATGATGTTGCATTCATCATCAAAAGGAACATTTCAAGATCTATCCTGAAGTACAACACTGTCAGTGATAGGAAAATATCCATATGCCTATGAGGAAGACCAGGTAATACAACTACTACTCAAATTTACGCGCCAACCACTAGGGCCAAAGTTGAAGAAATAGAAGATTTTTATCAGCTGCTGCAGTCTGAAATTGATCGAACATGCAATCAAGATGCATTGATAATTACTGGTGATTGGAATGTGAAAGTTGGAAACAAAGAAGAAGGATCAGTAGTTGGAAAATATGGCCTTGCTGATAGAAACAATGCGGGAGATAGAATGATAGAATTTTGCAAAACCAACGACTTCTGCATTGCAAATACCTTCTTTCACCAACATAAAGGGTGACTATACACATGGACCTCACCAGATGGAACACACAGAAATCAAATTGACTACATCTGTGGAAAGAAATGATGGGAAAGCTCAATATCATCAGTCAGAACAAGGCCAGGAGCCAACCGTGGAACAGACCATCAATTGCTCATATGCAACTTCAAGTTGAAACTGAAGAAAATCAGAGCAAGTACACAAGAGCCAAAATATGACCCTGAGTATATCCCACCTGAATTTAGAGACCATCTGAAGAATAGATTTGACCCATTGAACACTAGTGACCAAAGACCAGACGAGTTGTGGAATGACATCAAGGATATCGTACATGAAGAAACCAAGAGGTCATTGAAAAGACAGGAAAGAAAGAAAAGACCAAGATGGATGTCAGAGGAGACTCTGAAAATTGCTCTCAAACGTCAAGCAGCTAAAGAAAAAGGAAGAATTGATGAGTAAAAGAACTGAACAGAAGATTTCAAAGGGCGTCTCAAGAAGACAAAGTAAAGTATTATAATGGCATGTGCAAAGAGCTGGAGATGGAAAACCAAAAGGGAAGAACACGCTCGGCGTTTCTAAAGCTGAAAGAACTGAATAAAAAATTCAAGCCTTGAGTTGCAACAGTGAAGGATTCTATGGGGAAAATATTAAACAATGCAGGAAGCATCAAAAGAAGGTGGAAGGAATACACAGAGTCATTATACCAAAAAGAATTAGTAGATGTTCAACCATTTTAAGAGATGGTATATGATCAGGAACCGATGGCACTGAAGGAAGAAGTCCAAGCTGCTCTGAAGGCATTGACGAAAAGCAAGGGTGCAGGAATTGATGGAACGTCAATTGAGATGTTTCAATGAACAGATGCAGCACTGGAGGTGCTCACTAGTCTATGCCAAGAAATATGGAAGACAGCTTCCTGGCCAACTGATTGGAAAAGATCCATATTTATGCCTATTCCCAAGAAAGCCGATCCAATCGAATGTGGAAATTATAGAACAATATCTTTAATATCACACACAAGCAAAATTTTGCTGAAGATCATTCAAAAACAGCTGCAGCAGTATATCGACATGGAACTGCCAGAAATTCAGGCCAGTTTCAGAAGAGGTCGTGGAACTAGGGATATCACTGCTGATGTCAGATGGATCCTGGTTGAAAGCAGAGAATACCAGAAAGATGTTTACCTATGTTTTATTGACTATGCAAAGGCATTTGACTGTGGGGATCATATTAAATTATGCATAACATTGCAAAGAATGGGAATTCCAGAACACTTAATTGTGCTCATGTGGACCCTTTACACAGATCAGGAAGCAGTTTTTCAGACAGAACAAGGTAATACTGATTGGTTTAAAGTTAGGAAAGGTGTGCGTCAGGGTTGTATTCTTTCACCATACCTATTCGATCTGTATGCTGAGCAAATAACCTGAGAAGCTGGACTATATGAATAAAAGCAGGGCATCAGGATTGGAGGAAGACTCTTTAACAACCTGCGTTATGCAAATGACACAACCTTGCTTGCTGAAAGTGAAGAGGACTTGAAGCACTTACTAATGAAGATCAAAGACAACAGCCTTCAGTATGGATTGCACCTCAACATAAAGAAAGCAAAAATCCTCACAACTGGATCAATGAGCAACATCATGATAAATGCAGAAAAGATTGAAGTTGTCAAGGATTTCATTTTACTTGGATCCACAATCAACAGCCATGGAAGCAGCAGTCAAGAAATCAAAAGATGCATTGCATTGGGTAAAACTGCTGCAAAGAACCCCTTTAAAGTGTTGAAGAGCAAAGATGTCACCTTGAAGACTAAGGTGCGCCTGACCCAAGCCATGGTATTTTCAATCCCATCATATGCATGTGAAAGCTGGACAATGAATAAGGAAGACTGAAAAAGAATTGACACCTTTGAATTGTGGTGTTGACGAAGAATATTGAATATACCATGGACTGCCAAAAGAAGGAACAGATCTGTTGCGGAAGAAGTACAACCAGAATGCTTCTTAGAAGCAAGGATGGCGAAACTGCGTCTTACATACTTTGGACATGTTGTCAGGAGGGATCAGTCCCTGGAGAAGGACATCTTGCTTGGCAAAGTACAGGGTCAGCTGAAAAGAGGAAGACTCTCAACGAGGTGGATTGACACAGTGGCTGCAACAATGGGCTCAAGCATAACAACGATTTTAAAGATGGCTCAGGATCGGGCAGTGTTTCGTTCTGTTGTGTATAGGGTCGCTATGAGTCGGAACCAACTCGATGGCACCTAACAACAACAACAGCACACAATGCTTCTGCCAAAACTACCATCTGTGGGCTTACAGAATGCCTTATCCACCATCATCGTACCCCACAACACATCACTTTGAATCAAGGGACTCACTTCACAGCAAATGAAGTGCATAAATGTGCCCATGCTCATGGAATTCACTGGTCTTACCATATTGCCCATCATCCTGAAGGAGCCGGCTATGCAGAACAATAGAATGGCCTTCTAAGGACACAATTATGGCACCAGTGTTGTGGCAATACCTTGCAGGATTGGGGCAATATTCTCCATGAGGCTGAATATGCTCTAAACCAGCGTCCGATAAATGGTGCTGTTTGTCCCATAACCAGGATTCACGGGTCCAGGAAAGAAGGGGTGGAAGTGGGAGTGGCACCACTATTACCCTTAGTGATCCACTCACAAAACTTTTGCTTCCTGTATCTGTGACCCTATGCTCTGGAGGTCTAGAAATCTTAGTTCCAAAGGGAGGAATGTTCCCAAATGAAGACACATCACTGATTCCATTGAACTGGAAGTTAAGAATACCACCCAACCACTCTGGGTTCCTTATGCCTCTGGATCAACAGGCAAAGAAGGGAGTTACCATGTTGGCTGGTGTGATTGGTCTTGATTACCAAGAGGAAATCAGATTGATATTACATAATAGGGGAAAAAAAGAGTATGTCTGGAATGCAGGATATCCCTTAGGGCTTCTCTTAGTACTTCTGTGCCCTGTGATTAAAGACAATGGAAAACTACAGCAACCCAATTTCGATATGACTAATGGCCCAGATCCTTCAGGAATTAAGGTTTGGATCACCCCACCAGGCAAAGAAGCACAACCAGTTGAGATGCTGACTGAGGGTAAAGGGAATATGGAATGAGTGGTGTGAGAAAGTAGTTCTAAATGCCAGCTACAACCACGTGAACAGTTGCAGAAACGAGGGTTATAATTGTTATGAGTATTTCTTCATTGCATGTGTGCATCAAACGTTTTTGTTTTCTTCACTTATAAAATATAAGATGTAAATAGGGCTAGTGTATTTTCAGTTGTATGCTTGTTAGTTGTATCATATTAGGGCCAATTATGACTTTATAATTGTCTTTGTTTAGAGATTACGTATGGTTTAAGGAGATATGTACAGGTGCAAAGTTGACAAGGGGTTAACTGTGATGGTTAAGGTTGTGTGTCGAATTGAGCCATGATTCTCAATGGTTTGTCATTTCTATAATGATGTAATCACCTCCATGATGGAATCTGTTATGAGCGGCCAATCAGCTGAAAGGGAGTTTCCTTGGGGGTATGGCCTACATCCAATACATACAGACTTTCTGGCAAAGCTCGCTGACTTTTACTGTCCTCTGGATCCTGCATTCTGCTTATCATCATCTGAACTCCAGTTCTTGGGATTTGAGTCAGCAGCCTGCCATCTTAACTGCCAACCTTGGATTCTTCAACCCCTGGAGTGACATGAGTCTAACATCCAGCCTGATGCCTAACCCATGGGCTTAGGACTTTCCAGCCTCTACAAATGAGTGAGCCATCTCCTTGAGATAAATCTTCTCCCTCTCTCTCTCTCCATATGTCTTTACATATATTATGGATAAATGAATAAACAAAATGTGGTATATCCATAAACAAACCAAACCTATTGCTATCTAGTTGATTCTGACTCATGGCAACCTCATGTGTTAATAGAGTAAAACTGCACCATAGAGTTTTCTTGACTGTCATCTTTATGGTCTTTTGCAACAGATTTGCCCAATGCAATGAGTCTTTTGATTTCTTGACTGCTGCTTCCATGGGTGTTGATTGTGAATCTGCTGCAAAAGACCTCTATAAAATGTTGAAAAACAAAGATGTCACCTTGAAAACTAAGGTGCACCTGACCCAAACCATGGTGTTTTGAATTGCCTCATATGCATTAGAAAGCTGAAGAATGAATAAGGAAGACCAAAGAATTGACACCTTTGAATTGTGATTTTGGCAAAGAATATTGAATATACCATGGACTATCAACAGAACAAACAAATCTGTCCTGGAAGAAGCACAACCAGAATGCTCCTTAGAAGCAAGAATGGTGAGACTACGTCTCACATACTTGGACATGTTATCAGGAGGGATCAGTCCCTAGAGAAGGACATCACGCTTGGTAGAGGATCAGTGAAAAAGAGGAAGATCCTCAACGAGATGGACTGACACAGTGGCTGCAACAATGGGCTCAAGCATAACAATGATTGTGAGCATGGCGCAGGACCAGGCAGTGTTTCGTTCTGTTGTACACAGGGTCACTAGGAGACGGAACTGACTCAACAGCACCTAACAACAACAACAGCACCAATCTTTAAGTAAGCAGATCATCAGTACTTTCTTCTGCTGCCCTGCTGAGTGAGTTTAAATCATCATCCTTTAGGTTAGTAGTCAAGCCCAAGTCGTTTGTGCCACCCAGGGATATGGTATATCCACACAATGGAATACTCTTTGGCTATTAAGAGATTGTAAGGATGGCTCCGGACCAGGCAGTGTTTAGTTTTGTTGTGCGTAGGGTCACTATGAGTCGGAACCGACTCGGCGGCACCTAACAACAACAACAATATTAAAAGAAATGAAATTCTGGCACATGCTACAACATCGCTGAACCTTCAAAACGTTATGCTGAGTGAAACAAGTCAGACACAAAAGGACAAATATTGTATGATCCCACTTACATGAAATATCTAGAATAGGCAAATCCATAGAGACTGACATTTATTAGTGTTTACTGGGGATAGGAGGGGGAAATGGGAAGATTTTGCTTAAGGGGTGATGAAAAAATTAGAAAACTGGTAATGGTGATGTTTACACAACATGGTGAGCATAATTAACGTCACCGAATTGTAAGTACATGTAAAAAGGGTTGAAAAGTCACATGTTTTGTTATATACATTTTACCACAATAAAACTTGTTTTAATTTTGAGAAAAAATTTTGCTAAGAAACCTCCATTCAGAATGTTAAAAACATTAGCCTAGCAAAAGAGGGTACACTGTGTGACTCCATGTATGTGTGATGCAGGAAAGACCACTCTCATCAATGGGGACAGAGCACTGGTTGCCCCAGCTTGGGGGTAATTAACTGACTGGGAATGTTGTAGCTAATGGAAATGCTGTATATTTTAAGCGTGATGATGGTCACACAGATATATAAACTTGTCCAAAAAAATTAATTAAAATGTGTACCTAAAATGGATACATATTATCATGTTTGTTTAAATTATACCTCATTAAAGTTGATTGAAAATATCTCCATTTATCTTGGGTATAAATGGAAACCCTGATGGCTTAGTAGTTAAGCGCTATGACTGCTAACCAAAGGGTCAGCAGTTCGAATCTGCCAGGAGCTCCTTGGAAGCCCTATGGGGCAGTTCTACTCTGTCCTATAGGGTCGCTATGAGTTGGAATCGACTCGACGGCACTGGGTTTGGTTTTTCTTGTTTTTATAAATGGATACTCGTACTAAGGTCCAAGTGTGTTCCAGGTGCTAGAGGAGGGAAGGAACTCCTTGTGCTCCAAAGGCACGGGGAAGATCCCACATCTGGAGCCCAGAGGAACTAGGGAGCTGGGGCCCAGGAAGGAGGGAGACCCAGCCAGGGAAGAGGTCCAGGGACTGGAGTGTTGTCAGACATGGTGATCCCAGGGACAAGGAGAGCTCTAGGACCTTGAGTGCCACCTAAATCAGTGTGGACTTGAGCCAGGCAGCAGAAAGGAGCCACCGCAGGGCCTAAGGATCAGAGGAGTGACACCATCCAAGAGGAGGTTTTGAGGGTGGGCTGGGTGAGGGGCCTAGGGCGAGCATGGTGGGTGTGAGTCTTCTGGAGCCATGATAAGACACATAGCACAGAGAACAACATACAAGGGCCCCTCAGGGCCAATGTGGGTGACATCCCAGGTGCAGAGGTACCAGCATTCCAGGGTATCCCCCATCTCCCACCCCACCCCCACCCTTCTCTAGCACCTCTCCTAGAGTTTTCCCCAGTGGTTCTCAGCAGACCCCTGCAGGGAGGGGTAGAAAGGAGAACAGGAAGAAGGGATCCATTAGAGTCTCAACAGGAGCAGCCCTCTCAGTATTCCCCTAGCACCCCAGCCAACAGATGCATGTGTCTTGGAAGTGAGCTGTGCTAAGACAAAGCCTCTCCACCAGCCCCTGCCTCCGTCATTTTTTCTGCCCCTGTCCCCACATCCCAGCTAAAAAAAAAAATTTTTTTTTTTTACTAAGTGACCGTCAAATGCTGCCTCAGCACAGCTGTGCTCCGGGCAGCTCCCCTACAGGTGACTTGGTGGCTCTGCACACTAGGAAATCCCGAACACCCTATCATAGATCTCCACTGTGGGACCATCAGATCCTATTGTAGTTTCTTGTTTGCTGACTGGCTTTTCCCTTGCTGGCTCCTGAGGGCAGGGCCTGGGCGTTTTTCTTGTTTGTGACCCCAGAGAATGCATAGTGCTGGGACATAAAAAACATATCAGGTGCTAAATAATTGATCTTTGAATGAATGAATGGAATATCCAGCCCTAGCTCACTTCTCTGGGGAGACCCAAAGTCCTCAGGGCCTGGGATCCTTTTCTCTATTCCCAGGGAACAGATCCTGTACCCTCTGCCCCACAGGGCTTGGGGTGGGCATGGGCTGAAGGTCTGAGGTGAGGAGGCTGGGACACTTTGGGGCTGGGGGGAAGGTGGTAACACTGGGAAAGCACAGGAAGAAAGGAAGAAATCTGGGGCAGGGAGGGGAAATGTGGGGACTCTGGCTTCGTCTGAACAAGAATAAGTCCCAGCCCCGACTCCGGAGGGAAAGAGACGGGCAGAGTTTGAGTGGGAACAAAACACCAGGCTGATTCTGTACTGGCTCCCAGCTTTAGGCTCATATTCCAATTTGCAGGGCAAGAGTGAGGGGTAAGAAGGAAGCTGGGGTCTCTGGGCCTGAGGCAAGTGGGCTTCTCTTAAACTGGTTCACCATGAAAGAGACAGCAGGGAGCAGAAGCAAGGTTCAAATCACTAGACCAAGGATAGCAAACTCCTGGCAGGATGCCACCTCCTCCCACAGGCCTCCAAGCTGTGCAACTTCCAGGGGTGCCAGATTCCTGGAGTTGCCCGACAAGATGGCCCTGCACCCCCAACACTCCTGCCTATGGCAGCCATCACTCATCAGTCGCAGTTCCTGCTCATCCTGCGCTTGGCTCTGAGCCCTTCTCCACACAGGACCCCAGTCTGCCCCTTCCTCAGAGATGGCATAGAAGATGCCAAGTAACTACCATCATTCTCCTTCACCCTCCGCAGAGACAAGGATCTCCTGGGGTTTGTCAGACAGAGAGAGGGTGAGGGAAGATCACTTCACTCCTTTACTGAGAGGGGAATACACTCCGTCACTTTGCAAGCCTCTGGGCCATACACAATTTCAAGCTCGGTCTGCCGTATGTTTGATGCTGACTCTGAAGAAGCCCTTCACAAAGCCCCGGGTGTGGCAGATGTACCACCGCCAGCAGGTCTGGATCATACGGGCAGCCTTGAGCACACGCCAGTAGCACTGGCAAATGCGCCACATGCTCCCCCAAGGACTGCAGCCTGACTGCCGCCCACTCCTGCTCCCTCTAGGCCTCCAGAGCATACCGTCACCTCTTCTCTAGCCGCCTCACCAGCATCAGCTGCCACCAGTTCTGAACGACCCAGGCCTTGAGCGCTATGTGCAGCAGCTTCTGGCGCACCTGGGTGCCCCGCCACCAAGCCTGGATCTTCTTGGCTGCCTCTGCTCTTTCCTTATCTGTCACCTTCATAGCTCTGTTCTGGGCACGGAGAACAGGGGACACTCAGGGTCCTTTCCACCACCCACCACAGCACAGGGTCTGCCAGGAAGCAGCCCTGTTTCTCTCTCTTTTTACAATCAGCCCTTCAGATGGCTCTCAAACAGTAAGTTTCCAACCATCCAACTAAGGTTAGGTTCTTCCTCACCTCTTCCCGCCACCACTTCTCTAGAAACCTTAACCTTCAGTTAACACACATATACAAGTGTACGTGTGTGCACACTTGCATGCACAAGCATGTGCATGCACACACACACACTCTTGACCCAGGTTTCCCATACTGAGTTCCAGTCTCCAAACACGGCCCCAGCTTCTCCTCACCCACAAGTCCTGACCATTCTGGGTTCACATTTTCCTGGCTCTCTCCTCCTCACCTTGATCTCTCCATGACTCAGCCAGACCCACAATCTCAGGCTGGATGATAGATGGAGAAATAAAGACCAATAATATGTTTTTCCCTGTCCTTAAGCTCTTGATCATGACAAAGACACCAGCAATCGCCACTGAGACACCAGGTGTCAAAGACAAATAAGGACCTGGATTCTTCCCAATTTGTGTAGTTTCCACCTATCTCCTCCTCCTCCTCCTTTGAAAATGGTGCCTTTGCTTTGTAAATTTCTTTGGTTTTCCTCTTCACTTTTTCCTGTTTCCGAAATCAAAATTTAGGGGCAAAGACATGGGTGAGAGTAAGTCACGGTTTGTTCTCCTGATGATTTCGTACAGTCATACACAGCCCCAGGTTCCCAACCTTTCCAGGACCTCAACAGACAGGAGCCCCCTATCCTGAAGTTTTCAGGGAAAACTCCCAGCCAACTTGGGTAGATATGACTGTCTCTTACACAACATTGAGTACCCATGGCTTGGGGAAAGACCATTCAAGTCCCTTCTGGTCTCTGTTCCCCCAGCCATGGCACAGGTTGAAAGGGCAGAGAGGAAAGCTATGATGTCATAAGGGCAGGTATGAGTCAGGAACTGGGAGGACTCCCAACAGTTGAGCCTCCCCCCCAACCCTACCCCAGGAGGTCCTGTTTGTTCTCATACTGACAGAGATGGCCAAAGCCTACAAGAGAAATACAAGACCTCAGTGGGACTGGACTTTGGACACAAATATGTATAAAGGTAATCATTACAGCCTAATTGGAGACAATTTGAATATCCCTCAAGAGGGGATGATTTAAATCAACTATACTCCACCTGTACCAAGGAACACTATTGAATCAATTAACCTTCACTATGTTATACTGTGGAGTTCCTGGTGCTGCAAATGGTTAACACACTTGGCTATTAACCAAAAAGTTGGAAGTTCACATTCACCCAGAGGCACTTAGGAAGAAAGGCCTGGTATCTGCTTCTGAAAAATCAGCCACCGAAACGCCTATGGAGCACAGTTCTAATCTGACACACATGGGGTCACTAAGAGTTGGGGTCAACTCGATGGCACTGGTTTATGTAACTCCAAACTCTCAATGACTTGCAAAAGCAGAGATCTATTTTTGTTCAGGTTACACATCCACCGTGGGTTGGAGCAGCTGTGGCTGTGTTCCAGGCTGCAAGTAGACTTTGGCACTGCTCCACATATCTTCTTTGTTCTGTGATCTGGGCTGAAGGATAGTCCCAATTTAGAACATGCCATTCTCTTGGAAGATGGACAAAGGACATGGCTGAATCACTTAATGACTCTTAAAGCTTCTGCTCAGATGTCGCAGATGTCACTTCCACTCACATTCCATTGGCTAAAGTAATCACACGTCTAAGCCTTACATACTTGGGGCAGTGTATCCTCCTTTGACAGGGATGTGCTGAAAATCACATGGCAATGGATAGGGAAGTTTAATCCTCTGACAGGGAAGGGGGCAACAGGCAATAATTATACAATCTATCATAGTCCACGAATTTTGACTTCTGTCCCTTTCTTGAGGAAAATACTTCAAAGGCCTTTCTGATCACAGCATCAAGCTCAAAAACCAGGATTTCATGATAGTTCATGGCTTTGGATGAGTGTGGATCTTATTCTCCTGGAAAGCTATGAACTAAAAATTCAAGTTATATGCCCTCTGCTCAGCCAAAATACAATGGTGGAACATGCTCAAAATAACACTCTCATTTGGAAAGAGAAAGAACAGGAACCACAGGCAGTCACTGTTCCACAGCAAGTCTGAAATTCCACGGGCAAACATTGGCGGGGCCGGGGGTTGAACCTGGGGAAGAGAATGTCCTTTGATTAGGCCCTATAGCTGTTCCCTGGACATTGCTTTCCATGGCTCTTAGATCAGTCTTCTAGAAGTTTCTTTTCCACTCTACTCCTTGGCCACATCTGAAAAGGTGATTGGAAAATTTGCCTTTCTGGATGGACGAACTGCTTTCTCAGCTTGCTTCCTACCTGTAGAAAGCTTCCTACCAGAGATTATTTTAGAGCCCAGAGGTCACAGTCTCTCTCTCTCTTTTTTTTTTTTTTTAACTTTCAGAATTATTTTAAATCCCATGAGTTTATATTTAAATGATAAATACATATGTGGACACAAGCATTCATAAAGTTGGGAAAGCCATTGTAATTTTATTCATTGCCTATCTCGTCCATTCTTCTTGCTGTTAGTTGCCATAGCATTGATTCTAATTCATGGCAACCTCATATGTGCAGAGTACAACTGCTCCATAGAGTCTTCAAGGCTGTGACCTTTTGGGAGCAGATCATCAGACCTGTCTTCCAAGGCACCTCTGGGCAGATCTGAACCACCAACCTTTTGGCTAAAAGTTGAGCACTTAACCTTCTGTGCCACCCAGGGACTCCCAGTCACTGGCTCTTAATCTAAGCTATTGAAGCTTGTAGCAGTCTCACAAAACTTTCTGAAAATTTTTTCTAGATTTTCATCTATTTGATTTCAGTTAGTGCCATATACTAATAACATCACCCACAATTCTTTTCAAGACATGACTCTCTCTCCATCTCTCTCTGTAGATAATAATGGGCATTTGGGGCTTATCCAACTTCTTCGGGAAAGCCAGCCCTTAGCCTCTTTATTCTGAGCCATTTTCCCAGTGAAAATCCATTCAGAGATTTAAATAGAAGATGTAATGGTTCATTCTTGATTTGCTCTTTGCCCTGAAGCTGAATCTTAATCAGGCTTTCTTACTAAAAATATTTCTCAATTCTTACTTCTGCTAGCTGGATATGAGCAGCAGTTTCATCTTTTATTCTAGCAAAGCCGCAAATTTTAGATTCTCTCCTTTCCCTTTCATCCCTGTTGATAAAATGGGCAGCTCTTTCCTGAGTTCATCTCTTTCTTATGATGCCTTGCCAATTGGAGCTAATATCAGCAATAGCACACTAGCAACATTGTGTCTCTCAATCCCTTCACCTTCATTAGATATATTATGAAGTTTCCAACTATTGTAGGGAAGAGTATGCAAGTAATCAGCCACTGCATAGGACGGCTGCCATTTTTCCAGTCTCCAATTACAGTTTCCTTGCCACCCACCGCCTGGCATTGGAGACAAAGATACATGTGCTAGCTGTTATTGTTGTTTTTTTAACCTTCACCCTACTTTCCTCAATATTTTATTTTATTTTGTTGTTGTTGTTGTTGACAATAAATGCAGCAGAGCATACACCAAGTCAACAATTTCTATATGTACAATTCAGTGATATTGATTACTGCTTCAAGTTGCACAACCATTCTCACCCACTTTTCTGAAATGTTCCTCCACCATTGACATAAACCCACTGCCCACTATGGTCCCTATCTAATCTTTTGAGTTGCTGTTGCCACTCCAGTCTCATATAGATAGTTCTTAAAGCAGCACAATGCTCAAGGCAGACACTCTTTACTAGTTAGGCTAAACCATGGTTTTAAGACTTCAGGGGATATTTTTGGTTTAAGACAAAGACTAACTCAGGGCAATAGTTTCAGAGATTCATCCACCTTCCATTTGTCCAGGAAGTCTGGATTACATAAGAATTTGATATTCTGCTCTGCATTTTCCCACTTTTAATCAGAATTCTTCAATAGAATCTTTCATCAAAACTTTCAGTAATGGTAGTTGGGCACCATCCATTTCATCTGGTCTCATGACAAAGAAGGCAGTTGTTTCTGGAGGCAATCAACCACACATTCCATTTCCTCCTTCTATTCCTGACTGTCCTTCTTCCTCTGTTGCTTCAGGTGAATAGAGACCAATTCTTCACCCCGCTTTTTTTTTTTTCTAAATCTTATTTATTTTGTTGATGTTGTTGAGAATACACACAGCAAAAACTACACAAATTCAATAGTTTCTACATGTACAAATCAGTGATATTGATTACATTCTTCAAGTTGTGCAACCATTCTTACCCTCTGTTTCTGAGTTGTTCCTCCCTCATTAACATGAACTCACTACCCCTAAAATTCCTATCTAATCTTCTGAGTTGTTGTTGTCAATTTGCTTCCATATAGATAGTTCTTAAAACAGCATAATGCTCAAGGCAGACCTTTTTTACTAGTTAAACTAAACTATTTTTGGTTTTAAGGTTATTTCAGGGAATATTTTTGCTTTAAGTTTTAAAGGTTAACCTGTTACGGTTGAGTCAATTCCAACTCATAGCAGCAACTCTAGGCAATAATTTCAGGGATTTGTCCATCCTACATGGGTCCAGAAAGTCTAGAGTCCATGAGAATTTTATATTCTGTTTTTGTTTTCCCCCTTTTGATCAGGATTCTTCTATGAAATCTTTGATCAAAATGTTCAGTAATGGTAGCCGGGCACCATCCAGTTCTTCCGGTCTCGTGGCAAAGGAGGTAGTTGTTCAGGGAGGCAGTTAGGCACACATTCCATATCCTCCTCCTATTCCTTACTCTTGTTCTTCCTCTATTGCTCCAGATGAATAGAGACCAATTGCTGTGTCTTGGATGACTGCTTGTAAGCTTTTAAGACCTTAGGCACTATGCAACGAACTAGGAGGTAGAACAGAAGCACTAAACATGTTATTAGGCCAATTAGCCAGGATGTCCCATGAAACCACGACCCTAAAGCTCCAAACCAAGTAACCAAATACCATGAGGTGTCTGGCTGTACATAAACAGCCTCAGCAGAAACTCTTTCATTTCCTCATTGTTGTAAATTCATCTATCAAATAACTTTTGGCACTTCAACTTTTAACAGGTGTACAACTTGAGAGCAATTACAATAATTGGTTGTGCACCCCAACCTTTGATGGATACGATTTTTCTATCACCATTAACCTCTTTTCCCACTCCCTCCAGCCCCTGGTAGCCACTAATAAACTTTGGTCTCTATATATTTGCCTGCTCTTACCTTTTTATGTAAGCGAGTTCATATAATATTTAACCTTTTGTGATTGGCTTACCTTGCTCAGCATAATGTCTTCAAACTCCACGCATGTAGTAACATGTATCAAGACTTCATCTCTCCTACTGGCTGAGTAGTATTCCACTGCATGTATGTACCACGTTTTGTTTATCCATTCATCTGTTGATGGGCTTTTTTAGGTTGTTTCCTCCTTTTGGCTATTGTGAATAGTGCTGCAATGAACATTGATGTCTTTACATCAATTTCTTTTTGAGCCTCTGCTTTCAAGTCTTTTGGGTATATATGTAGGAGTGGAATTGCTGTGTCATATGGTATTTTTAGTTTTTTGAGAAATGCGACACTATTTTTCACAATGGCCTACCATTTTTCATCCCCACCAACAATGTATAAAGGTTCCTATTTCCCTACATCTTCAACAACATTTGTTAGTTTCTGGATTTTTTTGTTTTTATCTTAGCTTTCCTAGTGAGAGTGAAATGATATCTCATTGTGGTTTTGATTTGCATCTCTCTGATGGCTAACAACACTGAGCATCTTTTTACGTGTTTGGTGGTCATTTGAATTTCTTCTTTGGCGAAATTTGTGTTCAAGTCCTTTGCCCATTTTATGATTGAGTTATTCATCTTTTTGTTGTTAAGCTGTCAAGGTTTTATATAATTTTGGTTATCAGATTCTTGTCAGATACATGGTTTCTGAAAATATTTCCTGGTCGGTAGCTTGTCTTTTCACTTTTTTGATAAAGTCTTCTGATAAACAAAAGTTTTTAGTTTTACGAGGTCCCATTTATGTATTTTGTCTTTTGCTTTTTGTGCTTTTGCTAGTATATTAGATAAACCATTGTTGAAAGCCAGGCCTGACAGCATTAGCCATGCTTGTTCTTCTAAGAATTTTAAGGTTTTAGTTTGCACATTTAGGTTCTTAATGCATTTTTAATTTGTTTTAGTGCTAAGCAGAAGGGCCTCTGGCCAATGCCGAGGGATCAAATTGAGACCTGGTCTACCAACAGAGTCATAGGCCCAGGGATCACTGAAGTGTGGGTTTGTGCCAGCGTAGGATCAGTATGGGAAGTCACAGTGTGGGGCTATGGGAGAGAATAGAGTGAAGAAGAGATCATCTGAGTCTGGTGTGTGTCAGTGTGAAGATAATTGAATCAGAGGAGAGAAAAAGTCGAGGGTAATCTGTAAGTGAAGCGATCAGTGTGAAATCATGGGGTGCAGTGCATGTGGACAAGAACACCAAATATGATTAATCTGAGTATAAAGGGGCTGTACCACCAATTAGTTTGTGGTCCCCTAACATAAGTTTGGAAACCCTGGAAGCCTGGTAGTTAAGAGCTACAGCTGCTAACCAAAAGGTCGGCAGTTCGAATCCACCAGGCGCTTCTTGGAAACCCTGTCGGGCAGTTCTACTCTGTCCTATAGGGTCACTATGAGTCAGAATCAACTTGATGGCAATGGGTTTTTTTTTTTAAAAAAACATAAGTTCAAAATATTGTTTACAATATATCCCATGTCTTGGTGTGTGAAAGAGAAAGGACGGGGGAGGTGACATAGATGGGTGAAGATGACACTAAAAAAACAAAAAAGAGTGACGTGAAAGCAGCAAAAGCTGGTATCTTCCGGAAAGATCATCTTCATTGCTCTCAGGGCCAAAATAACGGGCACCAGCTTACTGAGCGATAAGAGGAAGACAGGGAAACCAAACCTAATTCCTGATCCGTGACTGTGGGGGTGGTGTTACCTAGTAAGCTATCGCATCTCAGCTTCCAGCCCACTCTTTATGTTTTCTCATTTGGGAGGTGGGGGTGAGGGCTTCTTTAATTATACCAAGGTTAGTGGCATCTTGTTAAATGGAAACATAGTTATTTTTATTGTTGAATGAAAGTTCAAATATGTGTAGAAGGAAGTGAATGGATACTGAGTAGCCAAAGAGGTAGACTGTGCTAGTTACTAAGGTCGTATCTCTCAGCTCCAAACCCACCCTTCTAATACTGGGCTTTGCGATGCTGGTGCAGAGTGAGCCTCGGGGACTACATTTCCATTTTGCCAGGGAGTCTGTGTTAGAATCTGCCCATAGGAGGCGCTAGAGGGAAAAAAATGTGAGGTGTAGGAGGGAGGAGGGGCCGTTCCTTCCTGAATGCTTCTCTGCTCCCAGCTCCTGTGTGCTGGCCCGGCCATGCTGCTTCACTCACAGTGGCACTTCTTTCCCACTGTAGTTGCTGAATCCACTTTGCAATCTTTCTGACACCAGCCTTGTTGGGCTTCTTCAGAGACCCCAGATTCAGCCAGCAGGAGCCCTGTTCTCAGAGGTCCAGTTCCAGCTCCACGGGTTCCCTCCTCCAAACTTCCGGGTTTTAACAGTTCCTAACTCACTTTGTGACAAAGTTGCATTGATTCCTCAACGTCTACTAGGAGATAGATTACAATAAAAGCTCAACTCTATTGTGCATTCATTAAATGCCAGGCATTGCTTTAAGTGCTTTACAGATACGAATTTACTTAATCTTTGTAGCAACCCTAAGAGATATGTACCTCATGAGCCCACTTTAAAGATGAGGGAACCGAGGCCCAAAGAGATTAAGAGCTCACAAATATTAAGTGTAGTAGCCATGACTAGACCCAAGCAATCTAACTCTAGGGTCCACACTCATAAGCACCACACACCACACTGCTGCCTTTAGTGCTAAAAATGGGAGTAACATCCACATTTCACAAGCAAGGAAACAGGCTCAGGGATATTAAATAACTATAAATAAGTGGTGGAGCCAGTATTCCACCCTAGGATAGTCTCCCCTTAGAGACCTCAGCTCTGGACCAGGCTCCACGTTTCTGAAGTTCTGGTTCTCATTGTTTCTAAGAAAATCTTTAAAAAATCTGGAATACTAATAACATGTTTAGTGCTTCTGTTCTACCACCTAGTTCGTTGCATAGTGCCTGGGGTCTTAAAAGCTTGCAAACGGCCATCCAAGGCACAACAATTGGTCTCTTTTCTCCTGGAACAACAGAGAAAGGAGAGTCAAGAATAGGAGGAAGATATGGAACGTGTGGCTAATTCCCCTCCGTGAACAAACTGCCCTCATTGCCATGAGACCAGAAGAACCGGATGGTGCCTGGCTACCATTTCTGAACATTTTGATCAAAGATTCCACAGAAGGATCCTGATCAAAAGGGGAAAAATCCAGAATGGAATTTCAAATTCCCAAGGACTCCAGACTTTCTGGAGCCATGACGGTTGGATGAATCACTGAAACTATTGCCCTGAGATAATCTTTAAACCGTAAACCAAAAATATCCCCTGAAGACTTCTTAAAACCAAATAATAGTTTAGCTTAACTAGTAAAAAAAAATGTCTCCTTTGAGCATTATGCTCTTTTAAGAACTATCTGTGCAGGATCAAGTTGAGAACAGCAATTCAAAAGATTAGATAGGAAGGGGGGCAGTGAATTTATGTTAACGGAGGAAGAACAACTCAGAACAGGAGGATGAGAATGGTTGCACAACTTGAAGAATATAACAAATGTCACTAAATGGTACATGTAGAAATTGTCGAATTGGTGTGCGTTTTGCCACTTAGATTCTCGGTAACAACAATATAAATAAATAATTTTTTAAATCTGGCATAAATAACCCGTGTCCACCAACAGATGAATGGATAAACAAAATGTAGTATATACATACAATGGAATATTATTCAGCCATAAAAAGCAATGCAGTACTGGTACAAGATATAACATGCATGAACCAAAAAACATTAGCCTAAGTGAAATACACCCAACACAGAAGAACAAATATTGTATGATCCGACTTGTATGAAATATCTAGAATGGGCAAATGCATAGAGACCAAAATTTATTAATGGTTGCCAGGGGCAGGTGAGAGGGAGAAGGGGGAGTTATTGCTTATAGGGCATGTCATGGATTGAATTGTGTCCCCAAAAAATATCTGTCAACTTGGCTAGGTCATAATTCCCAGTATTGTGTGATTGTCTACTATTATGTCATCTGATGTGATTTCCCTATGTGTTGTAAATCCTATCACTACGGTGTAATGAAATAGATTTGTGGCAGCTTTATTGGTGAGATCTACAAGATTAGTGTCTTAAACCAATGTCTTTTGAGATATAAAAGAGAGAATCAAGCAGAAAGACAGGGACACTGCATACCACCAAGAAAGCAGCGCTGGAAGCAGAGTGTGTCCTTTGGACCTGAGGTCCTGCGCTGAGATGCTCCCACACCAAGGGAAAACTGATGCATCACAAGGACTCTTCTCCAAGGCCAACAGAGACAGAAAGCCTTTCCCTGGAGCCGGCGCCCTGAATTCGGACTTCTAGCTTATAGGACCGTGAGAAAATAAACGGTTTGTTAAAGCCGTCCACTTGTAGTATTTCTGTTGTAGCAGCACTAGATGACTAAGACAGGGCACTTTGTTTCTGTTAAGGGTAAAGAAAAAAATTGGAAATGGATAGTGATGTTGCGCAGCATGGTGAATGTAAATAACGTCACTGAATTGTACACATAAAAAGGGTTGAAATGGCAATATATATGTTTTACCACAAAAAATTATCTCGTGAATTTGCTATATGACCCAGCAATTGCACTCTTGGACATTTATCCCAGAGAAATAAAATCTTATATTCATGCAAAAACCTGTACGCAAATGTGCATATCAGCTTTATTCATAATAACTCAAAACTGGAAACAACCCAAATGCCCTTCAGTGGGTGAATGGTTAAATACATGGTGGTATATCCATACCATGGAGCACTACTCAGCAATAAAAAGAAATGAATTTTTGATACATACAGCTTGGATGGATTTATGGAAATTATGTTGAGTGTAAAAAGCCAATCTCAAAGATTACATACTGTATGATTTCATTTGTATAACATTAGTATATAACAAATGTGTAGAAAAGAAGAACTTATTACTGGTTGCCAGAGGTTACAGATGGGGAAATCGAGGAGCAGTGGCTACAAAGGAGTAGCCCAAGGGAGCCTTGTGTAGACAGAACCGTTCTGTATCTTGATTACGGTACTGATTAGCTTTGATACCTTTGTCTCTTTTAGCTACAGCATCTATGATCACCTCAAACTTTTCCTCTGACAGTTATTTCATTTTCAACCATGTCTATCATGTTTCTTGCTATTTCCAATTTATTTAATAATGCTGTCTGAGTCTTCGATTTATTTCTGAGAAGGTACAACATCTAAAATAGCCTAGGGCAAGTCACTCAGATCCAGTACTCCATACTACAACATGAGGTCTCTATTTTCCATTAGAATGTAAACTTCTTCACTCCCCTACAAGAAAAGGTAAAGTTCAATCAATCGATCGATCCTCTTCAAGGCATAGACAGTCATGAGATCCTGGAAGACTAACATTAGAGGGTTAATAAAACAGGCTACAGTCCTCACTGTCCCGCTGCTGTAGCTGGTCTTGAAAAAGTAATATTCATCATCTTTCTCCTCTACCACTTGTTCTAGAATCCCTTTGACTCAGCTAGGATTTCAGCTGGTCTGGGCTGTTTCATGGGTGGAGAGATCAAGATCTTCCTCCCCAAGGGGTCTGAGCCCTTGGTTGTCCTGCCAGTAGTAGGCTGTGATTGTACATATGCCCATTAATAGTCATTATCAAGCAAAGAAGTACTCTAATGTGTCCCCAGTGAATCCCAAGAGTTCCATACATACTCCTCCCTGCCCTCATTGTGTAGTAGCAACTCTAGGACTTCATAGTGATGGTGGACCGATTACCCCAGCCAGTTGTTGTTGTTAGTTGCATTCAAGTCAATTCCGACTCATGGCGACCACATGTGTGCAGAGTAGAACTGCTCCATGGGGTTTTCAAGGCTGTGACTTTTTAGAAATAGATCACCAGTCTTGCCTTCCAAGGCACCTTTGGATGGGCTTAAACTGCCAACTTTTCCACTAGTAGTGTAGCATTAAACTGTGCCACCCAGTGACTCCAGTAGAGTTCTCCTTCTTTTGCCTGTTCATCCACTGACATAAGGGATCCAAAGTGTCCATACAGTACACACAGCTTTGATTTCAGTGGAACCCTCCCTATATCCATTGAAAGAAAATGTCTCTTCTCTCAGAAACAGGTCTTACGGTTGCAGGGAGGAAGCACACGTTCCAGAAGAGGCAACTCCCAACCTCAACCCTCGATTCCCAGATCCATATATTCTAACTCTAGGGGACTCATTGCCATACATTAGTTCAAGGCAAATTCCGCATCCTGGAGAACAGCATCCCAACTTCACAAGGTGTCCCCCACCTGGTGCTTTAATTGAGCCTTCCCGTGTTTATCAAGATAATTGCCACTAGGTGATGGGATATAGTGTAAGACCAGTAGATTCCATGATCAGGGCCCATTGCCACACTTTTTTGTCATAAAATGGGTTTCTTGCCCTGTGGAATTATCACGGTGAATGCATTCCATAAGCACTCAGATAGTGGAAAAGGCAAACCTATATCCAAAATACTACCAGTTCTGGCAAGGATAAAGCAATGCCCCATAGGTCTCTGCTGTTAGCACATTGGACACTCAGCCCTGATACTATATATAGCAGCCATGGTGAAGAAAAACCAAGTCTTCAGGCCTGTGTTTAGTCCCCATTATCGCCACTGTGGCAGCTCAGCTCATGGCCTACTTTGTGAGCACTGGGGTGGCCAAGGAGAGAGACTGACCAACATCTACAAGACAATTGCCGAAACGCACTTGTTTATTGACACCCTCCTCTGCGATGTATCTTTTCTTCTGAAAATGAGACCCAAAAGTATGCACACTTTGTGCAGTGTCCACTGGCCCAGACACATACTTCTTTTTCAGACTCCCTTATCACTGAGCTTACAGTCTTATTCCTTCCAGGCCCCTGTCCAACCAACCAAGCCATTTGCCACTATACAAGACTTATGTATATTCAAATCTCAGCCCATCCCCAGCCCCCACAACCATAGGAAGTAGATGACAAAGGGTACTTCTCAACTATCTGCCCACTGGTGAGATTGCCTTTCTCAGCTGTCCTTCAGGACTACCCTTGATTGGGCTATTATACAGCACCAGTTTCCCTAGTACCAACATATTACATTAACACATCTGTGAAACAGGTCTCCGTCTTTTCCTCCTTCATCAGCTGGGTATAAAGACCCCTCCACCATGAAGCATTAGTTATGGTGTTGATAAAGAATATTGAATATACCATGAACTACAAGAAGAATGAACAAATCTGTTTTGGAAGAAGTACAGCTGGAATGTTCCTTAGAAGCAAGGATGGCAAGACTGCATCTCACATACTTTGGATGTGTTATCAGGAGGGACCAGTCCTTGGAGAAGGACATCATGCTTGGTAGAGGGTCAGTGAAAAAGAGGAAGACCCTCAACTAGATGGACTGACACAGTGGCTGCAACAATAGGCTTAAGCATAACAACGATTGTGAGGATGATGCAGAACCAGGCGGTGTCTCATTTATCCTTCTGTACATAGAATCATTATGAGTCAGAACCGACTTGACAGGACCTAACAACAACAAATGGAAAAGAAGTTGTACCACAGAGGTAGGTGACATGGTGTAAAAATGGTGTGGCGTCAGACCTCGGCTAACTTCAGGGGGAGGAGAGAGAATCACCATCAACATCAGCCAAGATTGATTCCTATGAAGTGGAGATCAGACATACCTGTACCCTCCAACCCTTTTTACCAATTCTGACACCACCCATCCCTCCCACGGCACTCTCTGCTGGGTTTGATGATTCATGGCAATGGACACACAGAACTCATAGACCACACTCACAATTATGGGGTTTATTAGAGAATTAACAGGTTACAATGCAGGATCAGGATCAACTTGAAAGTAACAGGAGCTACTCAGGATACAGTTCTCCGATCAGGACAGCTTACTCTAGGCTGTTGCCGTGGGGTCCCCACTTTTGGCCTTGGCCCTCACTCAGGCAACTATTACAAAGCTCTTTAGCTCCAGCAACAAGTGCCCAAAGGCACTCCACTCTCTTGCTCTGTGAGTCCGCAAGCCTAGACTGCCCGTCCTGTGCCGCTGCTGTCTCATGCTGTCTTCAGTGTTACAGCTCTCTCTCTGTCTCCTGGGTCTAGGAGGTTCTCAGTGCAGGGACCTGGATCTAAAGGACACACTCTGCTCCTGGTTCTTCTTCTTGATGGTAGTGAGCCCCCCATCCCCCACCCCTCACTCTCTGGGATTGGCTTTTTTTAAACCTAGTGGGATAGGAAAAACTGACCAATCTCCTACAAGGGTTCCACTTATTTGCATTAGAGGCTGTCCAGTCCCTTTGGTGGTGGGCCAAAAGCACCTTATTTGCATAGTCCAACCCAATCATTTTGTGGGCATTACAAGACCATGGCTAGAAGGGCCATATAATAGCAATTCAAAGCACTAAACATGGGCATCTAGGCCAATCTGCTCTTATAATTTGCTCATGCATTCTTGACCTTCTCTAGATTGGTCTCAGATGTACCCACTAGGCCTCATGCTAGAAGCTACTTTTCAAATGGAAAGTAGTTCTCTGCCATTGTAGACAGTAGTTCATGGCCTTGCACAGAGCCCTGGTGGCTGCACTGTGATTCGCCTATTAGTACAAATAATTCTAGCACAGCGTGATCTGCTGAATCATATGGCCTGAGTGTCAGAGGCTTGCTTGTCCCACGGACTTGGCCTGCTGTAGAGCTCTCACTTGCTCTGGGTCCCATTTAAAACTGGCAGCCATCCAGAGTACCAAATAAATGAATCAAAGCAATGTTACCAGGCACCAGGTGTCACAGCTTGTCTTTTATCTTAGAAGAGATGTCCTGGCATGCCCCACTCACTGGACTTCACTCATGTCACTGATCCCTGAGTCTTTGCAAGGTTCTCCCACCCTCTGGTAGGCATGTATCTTACTAGGGCAGCTAGGGTATCTGCCTCTTTGTGTTCACCATGACCAATCAGGTGCTGTCTGGTGATCCTTGCTTGTGCACTCAACTGTGGGAACAGATTTTTCCTTGTGCCTCATGTGCATCCCATGAGTTGGCTGATTTGGCATCCAAAAAAAGAAACGAAACCAAACCAGTTGCTGTCGAGTTGATTCCAATTCACTGAGACTCCATATGTGCAGGATAGAACTGCACTCTATGGGTTTTCAAGACTTCGACCTTTCTGAAGCAGATTGCCAGGCCTTTCTTCCAAGGTACCTCTGAGCGGGTTCAAACCACCAACCTTTCTGTTAGTAGTCAAGCGCTCAACAGATTGTGCCACTCAGGAGCTAACTGGCATCTAGCTAGATGATTATCATGACTGCAGTGGCTCCTCAGAGCAGTGGGCACAGTGACCTCCTAGTGGGGGAGCCAAGATGGCTTCCCGGTATGTGGCAGAGGCTGGTTCCTGTGAGGTTACTTTGGCCGTCCCCAGGGCAGTGCTGGCTTCCCGCTGGCATGCTGTGTGCCCCTCCTTTCAGGAACACATTGTGGTTTCAGGTTTTGCTCGGAATAGTAGCTGGGATTTTTCAGTTGTGATTTTTATCATTTCTATAAATTTTACGGATTTAGATCAGGAGAAGAAATTTTTTAGAGAATGACTAGTCCATCATCTTGATACCAGGAGTCTTCCTGAGTTCATTACTTTGTGGAATCTCTTGGAAGCAGGATTAGATAATAAAATAGTTTTGCAAAAAGAGTCCATGGGTGCAATCTTCCATGGGTTAATTGGGAGTCTCTTTCTGTCAACTTCATACAAGAATAAGCACTTGGCTGAATTCGGGGGTAAAACTCTTTGACCTCAAAAACTCTAAGGACAAACTCATTTTGGTATTGAATGATGCTGGGAACTGGACATTATTAAATTTCGTCCTTGTAAATGAATCTCATTTTTTTCCTGGTATTCACAGGATCAGTTAACTTGAAGTACAGAAGTTTTAATAGAAAATTGCTTAGTGTTTTACCATTATCTATTAAAATTTCCTGGGACATGGTAAGTCCTCTTGATCTATGTGTTAATGTCTTTCATTTCAGGAAAATTTTTCTTCTGTTAAATATTTTAATATTCTCTTCTACATTTAATCTATTTTCTATTACAACTATTCACTTAACCAGAATTTGCCTTAGTGTTGTCTTAATATCAAATCATCCCAAAACCGGGTGCCCCATTTTGAACTGCAAATTCTATTTTTTCTTCATTTCAGGGCAAATCTTTAAGTTATTTCACAGAGTTCATACTCATTAATTTCATTGAAAATGCTCAGTATTCTTATGTAAAATTTTCTTCTGTTTGGAAGCAGGAAGATTAACTTTCCTTGGAAATAAATTCCTAAACAATTGTTTACATGTTTCTTTTTCTCTCCATGAGTTTTTGTATGGGCTCCTCTGTGTTTAGCTTACCAATCTTTGACTGGTGTTTCTTCCACCCAGACCTATTATTTGTACAAAACTGCATTATTTCCCTCCCACTTTACCCTAAGGCCCTCACGTGTCTGTCAGTTTGTCAAACTGTTGGGGCTTTCACATTGCTGTGATGCTGGAAGCTATGGCACTGGTATTCAAATACCAGCAGGGTTACCCATGGCGGACAGGCTTCAGCTGAGCTTCCAGACAAAGACAGAAGAGGAAGAAGGATAACATTGGATAAAACCTGCAGAATGGGAATTCCAGAACACTTAATTGTGTTCATGAGGAATTTGTACATAGATCAAGAAGTGCTCATTCGAACAGAAAAAGGGGATACTATGTGGTTTAAAATTAGGAAAGGTGTGTATCAGGGGTGTATCTTTTACCTTACCTATTCAATCTGTATGCTGAGCGAATAATCCAAGCCTCTGGACTATATGAAGAAAATGCTGCATCAGGATTGGAGGAAGACTCATTAACAACCTACAATATGCAGATGACACAACCTTGCTTGCTGAAAGTGAAGAGCACTTGAAGCACTTACTGATGAAGATCAAAAACCACAGCCTTCAGTATGGATTACACCTCAACATAAAGAAAACAAACATCCTCACAATTGGACCAGTAAGCTACATCATGATAAATGGAGAAAAGATAGAAGTTGTCAAGGATTTCATTTTACTTGGATCCACAATTAACACCCATGGAAGCAGCGGTCGAGAAATCAAAAGACGCCCCCAACTCATGGCAACCCCATGGACTGTTGTGATCCATAGGGCTGCCATTGACTGACTTTTTCGAAGTAGATCGCCAGGACTTCTTCCTAGTCCAGCTGAGTCCGAAAGCTATCCTGAAATCTGTTCGGCAGCATAGCAACATGCAAGCCTCCACCGACAGACAAGTGCTGGCTGTGCCTGAGGTGCACTGGCCAGGAATGGAAGCTGAGTCTCTCTGCATATAAAGTGAGAATTTTACCACTGAACCACCAATGCCATCTTAGTTCACATTACTCTTTATAAAACACTTCAAGCACTTAGCACAGTCACTGGCACACAGTGAACTCTGAGTATACTTTGCTCGTAGTCATCGTCAAGGTGCATAATGTATTGAATAAGGATGTGAAAAAAAAAGAAATCAAAAGATGCATTGCATTGGGTAAATCTGCAAAAGACCTCTTCGAAGTGTTAAAAACAAAGATGTCACATTGAAGACTAAGGTGTGCCTGACCCAAGCCATGGAATTTTCAATCGCCTCATATGCATTTGAAATGATGAATAAAGAATAAATAAATAAAGAATAAAAAATTGATACCTTCGAATTGTGGCAAATAATATTGAATATACCATAGACTGCCCAAAGAATGAACAGATCTGTCTTGGAAGAAGTACAGCCAGAATGCTTCTTTGAAGCAAGAATGGCAAGACTATGTCTCACATACTTTGGACGTTATCAGGAGGGATCAGTCTCTGGAGAAGGACATCATGCTTGGTAAAATAGTGGGTTAGCGAAAAAGAGGAAGGCCCTCAATGAGATGAATTGACACAGCAACAATGGGCTCGAGCATAACGACAACTGTGAGGATGGCACAGGACTGGGCAGTGTTTCATTCTGTTGCACATGGGGTCACTATGAGCCAAAACCGACTTGATGGCACCTAACAACAACAACTTACTCTAAGAACATGAGCCACCGTAATGTGAACTCTGCATCATTGTAACATCTTTCTTCCCTCGCCCCTTTAGAGTCATTCTCCAAATTGCAGGAGTGAAGTTTCTTCAATACAAATGTGATCAAGTAAAGCACTTCATTAAAGCCCTTGAGTGCTTCCCATCGCCTCTTGATAAGGTCTCCACTCCTTCACCAATGTCTCCACTGAATACCTCCAGTCTCATCATGTAACACTCGTGCTGCAGTCCATGCTGTACCCATATGTACTTCATTCCAGGTCTACTCATGAAAGATGCTCTTTCCTCCCTCTGGGCACTTGTCCATGCAGTTCCAGCTCCTCAAACACAATCCCCTCCCCACGCCACTCCTAGCCTTTCATGTGGCCAATTTATTCCTCCTTCTTGTCTCAGCTCATTCTTGATCTTTGGTCCTACAGTGTTGATGCTCTCCTAAATTCCTCTAGAAAGTCTCCATTGATTCTCCTGGTCTGGATGTCTCCCTCTGATGTGCTTCTATGGTACTTTGAACATACAGTTACCACCAGTATTATAACAGCTTCTTTAATTGTCTCCTTGCTAGGCTGCATTGTTGTTGAGGAAGGAAATCTTGTCTGCCATGTTCCCCATGTTGCCTAGCACGTTGCAGACATTTCACTGAATATTTGTAGAACTTCAAGTAAGTTCTTACTTCTTTTGTGTTTTTTACTTTTTTGAGTTTAGATCTTTCGGTATATAAAATATGTATCATTACTTTTAATGTATCCAGTGTTCTAGAAGGTGTATAGTCTGCTTTTAATTCTAAGAATGGTAACTGTTAAGTTTTACCAAAATATTCCTTTAGGTATGCTTTAAACATTATTTTTATTGTCTCGTCCTCCATTCATTTATTTGTTAAGCTTGCATTGTTATGAACCAGACTCAGGTTTGACAAAGGCCATACAAAGGCAAGGTCTCTCAAAGGCAGCATACTTTTTGGCTGACACAGCGTTACTGGGAGACTGTGGTGAAGCCAAGCCTACCAAAGAGACATGCTGAGCTTGTGGGAGACCCGGATGGAGGGGAATCCACCACTTCACTGACTGGCTCCCATCCTTCCTTTCTTCTTTCAAATACTTATTACAAACTGACCTTGTAACCAAACCTCCCCAAGGCTCTGCACTCCTTGAAGCAGGGCCTGGATTAATTGACACCTCCCTTTACCACAGTGGACTGTGGCCTCCTGGGCCCCTGCCCTCATTCCACCACCACATTCATCTCACCGCTGCCTAATTGGGCACTCGCCTCCATCACTGCCATCCCTGGCATACTCACGCATTGAATTCTCGGGAGTTCTCAGGAGGGAGGTACCAGCATCCTTGGCCAGAATGTAGACCCCTTCAGACAGAGACAGAGGCCCAGCAACACTGGCCAGGAATTGGATACAAAACTCAAACTCAGCCTGGTGAAAGGGTACTTTATTGAGAGACTACTGAATGATTTCACAAAACCACAGAAATTGTTGAACTCCAAAACAGGGAAGAGCTGGGAAATAATGGGCTTAAAGACAACTAAACTGATCTGACCCTCATCCCTGCCACTTTTCTTTATTGGCTTCATTCTCTTTTCTTGAACCAAGCCCCTGCCCCTGGGAGAAAGGGGCTATTGACAACATCTGGGCCTATTGTTTTATATCTTTCCCCACTAGAGAGGAGCTGCCCCCTTCCTCAGGCCTGGGGACAGGATCTGACTCACACACCTTGGGTCAGAGGTCCAGACCTGGGCCAAACAACAGTGCCCAGAGGGGCAAGGTGCCGTGAATAGCCCCGCCTGGTAAAGTGACTATCCCTGGAACAATCCTTGTAGACAAGGAGGTGGGATCATATGAGAATATGGCAGCAGATACCACATGACCAGAGCTTGAGGGGAGCAGTTCCTGGAAGGAGACGGGGACTGACATACACAGAGGGACGGGTGCCCACTACAAGACAGAAACACACACACAAGACAGAGAAAGAAACACTGATCACTTTTTACATGTAA
The DNA here is from genome assembly GCF_030014295.1 of Loxodonta africana. Lineage (NCBI taxonomy): Eukaryota > Metazoa > Chordata > Mammalia > Proboscidea > Elephantidae > Loxodonta > Loxodonta africana. Next base: position 21,104,210 of record NC_087363.1, on the reverse strand, counting down.
AAGATAGAGAATTATAGCAAATCCTCAGAGCAAACCTGAAAGGAAGGGCTAACCAAATGCATTACACGGCTCAAAAACTGGGGCTCAGAGAAGGGAAATGGCTTGCACATGGCCACACATCAGTGAGTGGTGGAGCCAGGATTCTGCCCCAGGTCAGTCTGGCTCCAAAGTCTTCACTCTTTGCTCTGAGACACTCACTAGACAATGGGAGGCAAGGAGACGGAAATCCTTCAGAGCAGGAGTGAGAGACCCATATGTTGCAATAGTATGGCCTGAGTGAGAAACAAGGGGCAGGACATGGAGGGACAGAGCCAGGAAACACAGTACTCATCCCAGATGCAAAGCAAGAGCTGGAGCCTGAGACATCCAGGCATCATCTCATAACCACGTGAGCCGAGAGTCCAGCTCGCCAGGGTAGAGTAGATGGAACAGGTGTCATGGATTGAATTGTGTCCTCCAAAAACATGTGTCAACTTGGTTAGGCCATGATTCCCAATACTGTGTGATTGTCCTCCATTTTGTGGTTGATATAATTTTCCTGTGTGTTGTAAATCCTAATCTCTGCCTGTGGTTAACGAGGCAAGATTAATCTAGATTATGTTAAAGAGGATTAAGGTGGGATATAACACCCTTACTCAGATCACATCCCTGATCCAATGTAAAGGGAGTTTCCCAGGGATGTGGCCTATACCACCTTTTATCTTACAAGAGATAAAAGAAAAGGGAAATGAGCAGAAAGTGGGGGACCTCATACTACCAAGAAAGCAGTGCTGGGAGCAGAGATCATCCTTTGGACTTGGAGTTCCTACATGGAGAACCTCCTAGACCAAGGGAAGACTGATAACAAGGACCTTCCTCCTGGCCAACAGAGAGAGAAAGACTTCCCCTGGAGCTGGTGCCCTGAATTCAGACTTCTACCCTACTAGACTGTGAGAGAATAAATTTCACTTTATTAAAGTCATCCACTTGTGGTATTTCTGTTACAGCAGCAGTAGATAAGTAAGACAGCAGGGCTAGGACATAGTTTCTGAGCTTGCAGACTTGGTAGGGGAATAACCCAAGACCCCAGACCCCTCCCTGTCTACAGTATCCAAAAGGGCAGAGGGACAGCCTAACCTTGACCTCTTAATTGCCCCTTTATCATCACCTGGGCTGTAATCCCATCCCAAGTCTTCATGGGGGGAACCACCAGAAGCCAACTCTGTCTGAGCCAGCCTTATTGAGGGTTTACCTGGGTTTATGTCTACGGCCTGGCATTTGCCTGAGGGCTCTCTAATAGTAGAACACTTTCTTTTCTCATCCCCATCCCTTTGGAACTCCCTGTACTAGCCAGGTCTGGACAAGGAGGAGCCCAGCCTCCATTAAGGACTGGAGAGCAAGGGACAGATGGAGTTTGAAGTAGTAATGAGGACTTGAGCTGCGCTCTCTAACAGCTTCAAATTTGGGTCTCAGATTCTGATTTAGAGGCTGAGTATGAGTATAGGGCCCCAGCTGGGCAGCATCTCAGGGCTAGGGGTAAGTGGGCTCCTCTCAACCATTGGTGGGGATGGGGGAACAAGGTCTGAGTAACTAAACCCAGGTGAGTAAATTCCTGACAAATGTGTTTCCAGTGCCATCACCAGTACCACAATTCCACACTTCTATTTTACCAACCATGGGGTGGGGTGGGTGTGGGGGGCCATTTACACAGGCCACATGTGAATGAAGCTCTCTAGAGTTGGCTGACATAGTGGCCCTGCACCCCCAACACTCCTGTCTATGGCAGACAAAAAAAAAACTAAACTCATTGCTGTCGAATGGATTCCAACTCATAGTGACCCTATAGATCACAGTAGAACTCCCCTATAGGGTTCCCAAGGCTGTAAATCTACGGAAGCAGGCTGCTACATCTTTCTCCCATAGAGTGGATGGTGGGTTCGAACTGCCAGACATTTGGTTATCAGCCGAGTGCTCAGCCACATCACTAATCAATCACAGTCCCTACTCAGTCTGGACAAAGGGCTCAGAATCCTCTACGCGCGGGGCCTCAGACAACCCCTGCTGATTCCTCAAAGCTGCCATCATTTGCCTTTGTGTGCCTTGACTTCCTGGACCTTGTCAAACAGAGAGAGGCTGAGGGAAGAACATTTCACTCCTTTATTGGGAGGAGAAGACGCTCTGTCATAATGCAAGGCCCTGAGCCCAGGAAGAACTCCAGTTTGACATGCACTTGGTTGGCTATGACTCTGTAGTGGCCCTTGATGGAACCCCGGGAAGCACAGGAGTAACACCGCCAGTTGGCCTGGATGATGCGGACAGCTTTGAGCACATGACAGTAGTGCCTGCGGATGCACCACATGCGGACCGAGGACTGTAGCCTGACTGCCGCCCACTCCTTCCTTGTAAAGACCTCCAGCGCAGCCTGCCGCCTCTTCTCCAGAAGCCTCGCCAGGATCAGCCGCCACCAGCACTGAATGACCCAGGCCCTGAGGGCTGCATGCAACAGTGTCCTGCGCACCAGCGTCCCACGCCACTAGGCCTGGATCTTTATAACTTCCAGATCATTGTTGGGGGACTTCTTTTGGTTTTCTGGGGGCTTGCAAGAAAAACCAGGGGACACTAAAGGAATGTTTCCTGCCCACCTCAGCCCCACAATATGCCAGGAAAGGGCTCTGATCCTCTATCAATAATTGCCCCTTCCTCTGAAATTCAGGCGCACTGGCAGAGCACTGACTGGAGCCAGAAGACAAGGCAGATGTCCTGCTTCTGCCACTCACTGGTTAATGATCAGAGGTATACTGCCTTACCCCAAGTCTCAGTGTCCCCATAATGTAAAATGGGGGTACACTGGTCCTGGCTGCTCAGTTTACATGGATTATGTTGGCTAGCCTAGGGCAAGACCACCGTGATCTATGGGTCAAAGTGTTAGCATGTTCCTCCTGGGCTTGTCCACCTAACCAGTATCCATGTCCTGTCCCTTCAGACCCCACCCACCTGCTGGAGAAGTGGCATCCTTTGTTCCCAGTGCCCTCTCATCCCTGACTCCAGGTAAAATTCGCAACCTGCTCTCTCCTACATCAAGGTATTAAGTTTCCCCTATCCCAGAAAGTTTGACCTCTTTATCTCTTCCTCATCTTCACTTTTTTTTACTTTCACACTTTAAATCTTCATTAACAAGAAAATACATACGCACAAGCTCAAACACACATGTGCACACACAGATAGTTCTAACTAAGCCCAGTTTCCCATATCTTGCCCATTCCATTCCAGAACCACAGCTTCCACCTTCCCATCCCCAGCCTTGTGTGATCTGGAGCTCATAATTTTCTGGATGTCTTCTTATTATCACCTACTCTCTGTCTCAGCCAGATGAACACTTTTAGCCTCAAAAGGAAATGGGGAAGAGGACAGACAAGAATGAGTTGACCCTCGTTCGAAGTTCTGGACCATGCAAAAGACTCTAGCCAAAACAATAGGACACAGGGATCAGCAACATCCAAGCCAGGGCTCCTCCTACCTTCACCTTCTTCATGGAGGTCAGTGGTACTGAAGATGGACCAGTCAACTTCCCTGCCTGCTGAGGCACGGCATCATTAATGTGTTTACCAATTTTTTCAGGCTGGTTCTCCCCCTGTAATCAACATGAGGAAGACTGAGGCACAGCTCTCTCTCTCTCTGTTTAGTATCCCACACATCCCAAACTTCCAGGTCTCCCCAGAGTCTTCAGACGTCAGGGGAGTCCTCTCATTCTGAGAGATCTATGGAGACATCCTTAATAAGACTGTTGTGTCTGGCTCTCTCTTACTCACCATTGGTCGCACATGGATTGGGTGTAGATGGTTCAAATCCCCTTGGGTCTGTGTTCTCCTACTCATGACATAGGCAGAAAGAGTGGAGGAGGGAAGGCCTATGATGTCATAAGGGCAGCTATGACTGGATGTCATAAGGGCAGCTATGACTCAGGTACCAGGATGGATCCCAACAGTTGAGCTCTCTCCAGGGAAAAGACAAAAATGCTGCCCATTCTTTTCTGCCAAAAATGGGCAAAGACCTGCCTACAAAGGTAAGACATCAGAAATACTGACCCATTGGTGTAAAGGCATATCAAGATAGTCAGTCATTGGTAATAGCATAAAACTACAAAAACTTAAACATCCATCAATAGGGGGATGGATTAAATGGTTTACAGTCCTTTCATGCTATAGTATACTGCATAACTGTTAAAAATATTGAGTGATCTCATCCTGAGACCAGAAGAACTAGATGGTGCCCGGCCACAACCGATGACTGCCCTGACAGGCAACACAACAGAGAACCCCTGAGGGAGCAGGAGAGAAGTGGGATGCAGACCCCAAATTCTCATAAAAAGACCAGTCTTAATGGTCTGAATGAGACTAAAGGAATCCCAGCGGTCATGGTCCCCAAACCTTCTTGTTGGCTCAGGACAGGAACCACTCCCGAAGACAACTCATCAGACATGGAAGGGATTGGACAATGGGTTGGCAAGAGATGCTGACGAAGAGTAAGCTACTTGTATCAGGTGGACACTTGAGACTGTGTTGGCATCTCCTGTCTGGAGGGGAGATAGGAGGGTAGAGAGGGTTAGAAACTGGCAAAATTGTCACAAAAGGAGAGACTGGATGGAGGGAGCGGGCTGACTCATTGGGGGAGAGTAAGTGGGAGTATGGAGTAAGGTGTATATAAGCTTATATCTGACAGACTGACTTGATTTGTAAACATTCACTTAAAGCAAAATAAAAATTATTTTTAAAAAAATTGAGTGATAAGGACATATACTGAAGATGTATTTATAAGTTAAAAACTTGAAGATAACTGATTCCATCTATATAAACAAATTTAGCTAGGTATATAATTATAAACTTAAATTGTAAGTACATATAAAGGAGCAGAAAAAGTCCATACCCAAACTACTATCAATGATTACCTTTAGAGAGAAGATTTCAGTTGCTGACCCATATCTGACCCATCCACAGAGTGCCCAGGGAACCCCATGAAGTCTCCAAGAGAAGCCTGGGCCCATATCTCAGATTAAAATGGCCTTAATTGCTCTCCTGTATTCCTCTCCCCTTGAAAGCCTCAAGGCCAGAGTCAGGAGATAGGTGAGAAGTGACCAATGCAGAGCAGCACCCTACCTTGATCAGCTCCTGGCCTCGGAGACCCACCTGGAGCCAGAAAGTCAGAGCTGAGTAGAAGGACCTCTGGCCAAGGCCCAGGGGTAAACTTAAGGTTCTGGTCCTGCCTCAGAGTTATAGTCCCAAGGTCACTGAGAAGTGCATTTAGAATATGTAGGATAAGCAGAAGAAGGCCTGGTGGTGCAATAGTTAAGCACTCAGCTGTTAACTAAAAGGTTGGTGGTTCAAACCCACCCAGCAGCTCTGCAGGAGAAAGACCTGGCAATCTGTCCCTCTGAAGATTTTAGCCTAGGAAACTCTATGGGGCAGTTCTACTCTGTCACGTAGAGTTGCTATGAGTTGGAATCAACTCGATGGCACCCAACAACAACACAAACAAGGGTGAGTAAGGAGGGGAAGGCTGGTGTGGGACTGTGAGAAATGTAGGGAAGAAGAGAAGACTATTTGAGGCTAAGGGGTGTCAATGTGAAGTTAATGGGTGAAGGTGTAGGGAGTCAGGGTTACACTTCAGGATTTGGGAACTTATAGGGTGGAGTGTGACAGAGAAGGTGCTGTATCAGTCAGTTTGAGAATGATAATGTTCTGATACTAATCAGTTTTTGACACCACACACAATCACAAAAGCCTTGTCTGGAAGGATAATCTCCATTTTCCTCACAGCCTAAATGGTTGGCATCGACTTATTTGAGAGATAAGAGGAAGACAGAAATAATTAAATTCAAAATCTAATTACTGATCAGGATACGTGGGAATAATTCACATCCCGTGCAGACCAAGAAGTTCTGGTAACATCAAAAGAGGAAACAAGATAGTATAAAAGGCAGGCGAAGGCAAGGAAGGGCTTCCCTCAAGAGGAACCAGAAAGGACAAAGGATGCCACTTCATGAGAACGTCAGAGAGTTCCACTTCCAGTTAGAATGCACAGGGTCACAAAAGGGTATCGCTCCCATGTTAACCATAATAATAACAAAACACTGAATAAATCACAAACATCATGTTTTTCTTTAAAGTCATCAAAGAACTTTGGCTAAGAGGGGAAGTTTAAACAAACAGAATTCCAGAATGGGACTGTCCTTTTCTAGCTGTGCAGAGATTGGTGGTTGCTTGCTGCTTTCATGCCTGTGGATATTTATCAAGCCTCTGGACACAGAACCTGCCATATGCAAAGGAATGTTACTGGGATAAGGAGAAACCAGCTGAGCTTTCAATAGTTGCACGTGAGCTGCTGGCCTTACTGGAATCTGGAAAATCCTCACACACAGCGTGAGACCTCTGAACTTACCATTCTCCCTCTTGGGACTTCTGTTGGTTCAGGAGCAGCACAGGAAGCTAGAGGCTGGGCTGGACAACAGAGAGAGTCTTAAGTCACACTGTGCTGAGAGTCCACAAAACTGCTAGAGAAAGGGGTTTGATCCCACCCTCAAGACATTTGAAGCCAAATTGAATGAAACTACAGTGGCAACCCATTCCCAACCCAACTGAACTGACTAGTTAAAAAATCACCTGCCTCAGTCCCTACTGCTTTTATCCAGAATGTTTGACATAGAACTTTTTTTAGTGAAACATATGAAGAGGCAAGAAAACGTGACCTGCAATCAAAAGAAAAAGAATCAATAGAAGCAGACCCACAGCTGATTCATGTGTTAGGAACAGCAATCAATCAGGGAACATCTACATTAGTTGGCACAACATAGTTCATAAAGACAGTGTTCTGCATATCACTTTGGTAAGTACAGTCTGGGGTCTTAAAAGATTTTGAGCAGCCATCTAACATACAGCTATTGGTCTCTTCCCACCTAGAGCAAAGGAGAGTGATGAAAACAAAGGCTCATGGGAGCAATTAGTTCAAAGGACTAATGGACCACATGAACCACAGCCTACATGACCCCAAGACCAGAAGAATTAGACAGTGCCAGGCTACCACTACCAACTGCTCTGGCTGGGATCACAACGGACAGTCCCAGACAGAGCAGGAGAAAAATGCAGAACAAAAAATCAAATTCACAAAAAGGACCAAACTTAGTGGTCTGACAGAGACTGAAGGAAGCCCTGAGACTACGACCCTAAGACACCTTTCTGATCTGGAACTGAAGCCATTCCCAGAAACCACCTTTCAGGCAAACATTAGGCCCACAAAATAAACAAGAACACCTGAGAGGAACATGTTCCTTAGCACAATCAATTATACACAATCAAAAGGGCAATATTAGCCATAAACAAAAGGAATTCAGCACAGAAGAATAAGAGGAACAAAGAAAATGTCTGCACCACAAAAAAGCACTACAAAATAACAGCAATAAACTCATCAGTAATCACAATGAACGTAAATGGCTTAAATGCACCCATAAAGAGACAGAGAGTGACAGAATGGCTTAAAACACAGGACCCATCAATATGCTGTCTACAAGAGTCACACCTAGAAACATAAATATAAGTTTAGTAAAAATCAGAGGGTGGAAAAAATGTATCAAGCAAACAGCTACCAAAAAAAGAGCAGGAGTGGCAATACTAATCTCAAATAAAATAGACTTTAAAACAAAATCCACCATAAAATACAAAGAAGGTCATTATATAATGATTAAAGGGACAATCCACCATGAAGACTTAACCATAATAAATATCTATGCACCCAATGACAGGGCTCCAAAATACATAAAACAAACTCTAACAGCACCGAAAAGAGAGATTGACAGTTCCACACTAATAATAGGTGGCTTCAACACACCACTCTTGGTAAAGACAGAACATCTAGAAAAAAACTCAACTAAGATGCAGAAAATCAAAAGGCCACAATCAACCAACTTGACCTCATAGACATATATAGAACACCCCACCCAACAGAAGCAAAGTAAATGTTCTTTTCCAACACACATGGAACGTTCTCCAAAACAGACCACATCTTAGGCCCCAAAGCAACCCTCCACAAAATCCAAAACATTTACATAATACAAAGTATCTTCTCTGATCACAAAGCCATCAAAGTAGAAATTTACAACAGGAAGAGAAAGGAAACAAATAAAATACATGGAAACTGAAGAACACCTCACCTAAAAACCACTGGGTAATAGAAGAAATCAAAGATGGAATCAAAAAATTCCGAGAATGAAAACACACATACCAAAACCTTCAGGACACAGCAAAGGCAGCACTCAGAGGTCAATTTGTAGCAATAGATGCACACATCAAAAAAGAAGGGACAGAATCAAAACATTAGCTGCACAACTCAAATAGAAAGAGAACAGCAAAAGAAGCCCACAGCCACCAGAAGAAAGGAAATAATAAAGATCGAAGCAGAAATAAATGAAATAGAGGACAGAAAACCAATAGAAAGAATCAACAAAACCAAAAGTTGGTTCTTTGAAAGGATCGACAAAATCGACAAACCATTGGCCAAATTGACAAAAGAAAAACAGGAGAGGATGCAAATAATCCAAATAAGAAATGAAATGGGGGACATTACAACAGACCCAACTGAAATAAAAAAGATCATAACAGAATGCAGTGAAAAACTATACTCCAACAAATACGAAAACCTAGAGGAAATGGACAAATTTCTAGAAACACATTACCTACCCAAATTGACACAAACTGAAGTTGAAAACCTGAACAGACACATAACAAGAGAAGAGACTAAAAAGATTTTTTTAAAACTACCAACAAAAAAAGCCCTGGCTTACATGGTTTCACTGGAGAATTCTACCAAATATTCAAAGAGCATACACCAGTACTACTCAAACTATTTCAGAACATGGAAAAGGAAGGGATACTTCCAAATAAATTCTATGAAGTCAGCATAATCCTGATACCAAAACCAGGCAAAGACACCACAAAAAAAGAAAATTACAGGCCAATATCTCTCATGAACATGGATACAAAAATTCTCAACAAAATTCTAGCCAATAGAATTCAGCATCATATCAAAAAAATAATACTCCACGACCAAGTGGGATTCATACCAGGTATGCAAGGATGGTTCAACACTAGAAAATCAATCAATGTAATTCACCACATAAATAAAAGAATCACATGATCATTTCAATGGGACCAGAAAAGGCATTCAGCAAAGCCCAACACCCATTCCTGATAAAAACTCTCAATAAAATAGGTATAGAAGAGAAATTCCTCAACATAATAGAGGGCATGTATGCAAAACCAACAACCAACATCATTCTTAATGTAGAGAGGCTGAAAACATTCCCGTTGAGAACAGGAACAGGACAAGAACGCCTTTTATCACCACTCCTATTTAACATTGTGCTGGAAGTCATAGCTAGAGCAGTAAGACAAGAACAAGAAGTAAAAAGCATCCAAATCGGCCATTGTCATGGGTTGAATTGTGTCCACCCAAAATATCTGTCAACTTAGCTGAGCCATGAGTCCCAGCATTGTGTGATTCTCCACCACTTTATGTGATTTCCCTATGTGTTGTAAATCCTATCGCTGTGAAGAAATGAGATTGGTTAGTGGCAGTTATATTGGTGAGATATACAAGATTAGATAGTTAGATAGCATCTTAAGGAATTTCATTGAGACATAAAAGAGAGAAGTGAGCAGAGAGACAGGGGGACCCCATACCACCAAGAAAGCAGCAGCAGGAACAGAGCACATCCTTTGGACCTGAGGTTCCTATGCTGAGATGCTCCTAGACTAAGGGAAGACTGATGACAAGGACCTTCCTTCAGAGCCAACAGAGAGCGAGAGACTTCCTCTGGGCTGGCGGCCTGAATTCGGACTTCTAGCCTACTGGACTATAAGAAAATAAACTTCTCTTTGTTAAAGCCATCCACCTGTGGTATTTCTGTTGTAGCAGCATTAGATGACTAAGACAGTAATGAAGAAGTAAAACTGTCCCTATTTGTGAGTGATATACTATACATAAAACCAAAAAAAAAAAAAACCCACTGCCATTGAGTCAGTTCTGACTTATAGCAACCCTATACATAGAAAACCCCAAAATTCCACAAGAAAACTACTGGAACTAATAGAAAGTTTCAGCAGGATACAAGATAAACATACAAAAATTAGTTGGATTCCTATACACCAGTAAAGAGAACTAGGAAAAGGAAATCAGAAAAACAATACCATTTGTAATAGCCCCTAAAACATAAAATACTTAGGAATAAATATAGCCAGGGATGTAAAAGACCTATACAAAGAAAACTACAAAACACTACTGCAAGATATCAAAAGAGACCTACATAAATGGAAAAACATACAATGTTCATGGATAGGTAGACTTAACATCATGAAAATATCAATTCCACCCAAAGCAATCTACAAATACAATGCAATCTCGATCCAAATACCAACAGCATTCTTTAACAAGATGGAAAAACTAATTGTTAACTTTACATGGAAAGGGAAGAGGCCCTGGATAAGTAAAGCACTATTGAAGAAGAAAAATAAAGTAGTAGACTCCCACTACCTGACCTCAGAACCTACTATACAGTTACAGTAGTCAAAACAGTCTGGTACTGGTACAATGACAGACACATTGACCAATGGAAGAGAATTGAGAACCCAGATGTAAATCCATCCACCTACCATCACTTGATCTTCGACAAAGGCCCAAAGTCCATCAAATGGGGAAAAGACAGTCTTTTTAACAATGATGCTGGCAAAATTGGATGTCCACCTGCAAAAATATGAAACAGGACCCATACCTCATACCATACACAAAAACTAATTCAAAACGGATCAAAGACCTAACTGTAAAACCAAAAACTGTAAAGAGCATGGAAGAAAAAACAGGATCAATGCTAAAGGCCTTAACATACAGCATTAACAGGATACAAACCATAACTTACAATACATAAACACCAGAAGATAAGCTAGATAACTGGGATCTTCTAAAAATTAAACGGTTAATGCTCATCAAAAGACTTCACCAAAAGAGTAAAAAGAGAACCTACAGACTGGGAAAAAAAATTTGGCTATTACAAATCCAACAAAAGCCTAATCTCTAAAATCTACAGGAAAATCCAACACCTCTACAACAAAAAGACAAATAATCCAATTAAAAAATGGGCAAAGGGCACTTCACCAAAGACATTCAAGCAGCTAAAAGACACATGAAGAAATGCTCGTGATCACTAGCCATCAGAGAAATGCAAATCAAAACCACAATGAGATACCATCTCACCCTGACATTACTGGCAAGAATAGAAAAAACAGAAAACAACAAATGTTGGAGAGGCTGCAGGGAGATAGGAATTTTTACGCACTGCTGGTGGGAATTCAAAATGGTACAACGATTTTGGAAAATGATATGGCACATCCTTAAAGAGCTAGAAATAGAAATACCATATGATCCAGCAATCCCATTCCTAGGAATATATCCTGGAAACAATCCAGGTGTTCATCAACAAATGAATGGATAAACTAACTATGGTACATACACACAATGAAATACTACGAAATGATAATGAACAAAGACGAATCTTCAAAGCATCTCACAACATGGATGAATCTGGAGGTCATTATGCTGAGTTAAGTAAGTCAATCACAGAAGGACAAATATTGTATGAGAGTACTACTATGAAAACACATGAAAAGGTCTACACACAAAAATAAACAATCTTTAATGGTTAAAAGGGAGAGAAGGACTGGGAGGGAAAAACACTAAATAGACAATGGACAAGTGATAACTTTGGTGAAGGGTAAGACAGTACACAATACTGGGGAAGCCAGCATAACTTGTCCAAGTCAAGATCATGGAAGCTCCATAAACACATCCAAACTCCCTGAGGGAACAAATTACTGGGCTGAGGGCTACGGGGACCATGGTTTAGAGGAACATGGAGCTCAATTAGCATAACATAGTTTATAAAGTCAATTTGATTCCTGTGTGTTCCATCTGGAGAGGTCCATGTGTATAGTCACCCTTTATGTTAGTGAAAGAAGGTATTTGCAAAAGAGAAGCCGTTGGTCTTGCAAAATTCTATCATTTGATCTCCAGCATTGTTTCTATCATCAAGGCCATATTTTCCAACTACTGATCCTTCTTCTTTGTTTCCAACTTTCGCATTCCAATCACCAGTAATTATCAATGCATCTTGATTGCATGTTTGATCAATTTCAGACTGCAGCAGCTGATAAAAATCTTTTATTTCTTCATTTTTGGCCCTAGTGTTGTGCATAAATTTGAATAATAGTCATATTAACTGGTCTTCCTTGTAGGCGTATGGATATTACTCTATCACTGACAGCGTTGTACTTCAGGGTAGATCTTGAAATGTCCTTTTTGACGAAGAATGCAATACCATTCCTCTTCAGTTGTCATTCCCAGCATAGTAGACTACATGATTGTCCAATTCAAAATGGCCAATACCAGTCCATTTTAGCTCACTAATGCCTAGGATATCAATGTTTATGAGTTCCATTTCATTTTTGACGTTTTCCAATTTTCCAAGATTCATACTTCGTACATTCCAGGTTCCAATTATTAATGGATGTTTGCAGCTGTTTCTTCTCATTTTGAGTCGTGCCACACCAGCAAATGAAGGTCCCAAAAGCTTTACTCCATCCATGTCATTAAGGTCAACTCTACTTTGAGGAGGCAGCTCTTTCCCAGTCATCTTTTGAGTACCTTCCAACCTGGAGGGCTCATCTTCCAGCACTATATCAAACAATGTTCCACTGCTATTCATAAGGTTTTCACTGGCTAATCCTTTATAGAAGTAGATTGCCGGGTCCTTCTTCCTAGTCTGTCTTAGTCTGGAAGCTCAGCTGAAACCTGTCCTTCATGGATGACCCTGCTGGTATCTGAAAACCGGTGGCATAGCTTCCAGCATCACAGCAACACGCAAACCCCCACAGTACGACAAACAGAACAAGGCCAGGGGCCAATCGTGGAACAGACCATCAATTGCTCATACGCAAGTTCAAGGTGAAACTGAAGAAAATCAGAGCAAGTCCACGAGAGCCAAAATATGACCTTGAGTATATCCCACCTGAATTTAGAGACCATTTGAAGAATAAATTTGACCCACTGAACACTAGTGACCGAAGACCAGACAAGTTGTGGAATGACGTCAAGGACATCATACATGAAGAAAGCAAGAGGTCATTGAAAAGACAGGAAAGAAAGAAAAGACCAAGATGGATGGCAGAGGAGACTCTGAAACTTGCTCTCGAACACTGAGTAGCTAAACCAAAAGGAAGAATTGATGAAGTAAAAGAACTGAACAGAAGATTTCAAAGGGCGGCTCGAGAAGATAAAGTATTATAATGGCATGTGCAAAGAGCTGGAGATGGAAAACCAAAAGGGAAGAACACACTCGGTGTTTCTCAAGCTGAAAGAACTGAAGAGAAAATTCAAACCTCAAGTTGCAATAGTGAAGGATTCTATGGGGAAAACATTAAAAGAAGCAGGAAGCATCAAAAGAAGATGGAAGGAATACACAGAGTCATTGTACCAAAAAAAATTGGCCAATGTTCAATCATTTCAAGAAGTAGCATATGACCAGCAACCGATGGTACTGAAGGAAGAAGTCCAACCTGCTCTGAAGGCATTAGTGGAAAACAAGTCTCCAGGAATTGGAATACCGATTGAGATGTTTCAACAAACAGAAGCAGCGCTGGAGGTGCTCACTCGTCTATGTCAAGAAATATGGAAGACAGCTTCCTGGCCAACTGACTGGAAGAGATCCATATTTATGCCCGTTCCCAAAGAAAGGTGATCCAACTGAATGTGGAAATTATAGAACAATATCGTTAATATCACACTCAAGTAAAATTTTGCTGAAGATCATTCAAAAACGGCTGCAGCAGTATATCGACAGGGAACTGCCAGAAATTCAGGCCTGATTCAGAAGAGGATGTGGAACCAGGGATATCAATGCTGATGTCGATGGATCCTGGCTGAAAGCAGAGAATACCAGAAAGATATTTACCTGTGTTTTATTGACTATGCAAAGGCATTTGGCTGTGTGGATCATAACAAATTATGGATAACATTGCAAAGACTGGGAATTCCAGAACACTTAATTGTGCTCATAAGGAACTTTTACATAGATCAAGAGGCAGTTGTCGGGACAGAACAAGGTGATACCAATTGGTTTAAAGTCAGGAAAAGTGTGTGTCAGGGTTGTATTCTTTCACCATACCTATTGAACCTGTATGCTGAGGAAATAATCTGAGAAGCTGGACTATATGAAGAAGAATGGAGCATCAGGATTGGAGGAAGACTCATTAACAACTTGTGTTATGCAAATGACACAACCTTGTTTGCTGAAAGTGAAGAGGACTTGAAGCAGTTACTAATGAAGATCAAAGACCACAGCCTTCAGTATGGATTGCACATCAACATAAAGAAAACAAAAATCTTCACAACTAGACCAATGAGCAACATCATGACAAATGGAGAAAAGATTGAAGTTGTCAAGGATTTCATTTTACTTGGGTCCACAATCAACAGCAATGGAAGCAGCAGTCAAGAAATCAAAAGACGCTAATGGTATGACTGGGACTAGAAGGTCCCCAGTGGTCATGGCCCCCAGACCTTCTGTTGGCCCAGGACAGGAATCACTCCTGAAGCCAACTCTTCAGACATGGATTGGACTGGACAATGGGTTGGAGAGGGATGCTGGTGAGGAGTGAGCTTCCTGGATCAGGTGGACACTTGAGACTATGTTGGCATCTCCTGCCTGGAGGGGAGATGAGAGGGTGGAGGGGGTTAGAAGCTGGCGAAATGGACATGAAAAGAGAGAGTGGAGGGAGAGAGCGGGCTGTCTCACTAGGGGGAGAGTAATTGGGAGTGTGTAGCAAAGTGTATATGGGTTTTTGTGTGAGCGACTGACTTGATTTGTAAACTTTCACTTAAAGCACAATAAAAATTATAAAAAAAAGAAAGAAATCAAAAGACACATTGCATTGGGTAAATCTGCTGCAAAGGGCCTGTTTCAAGTGTTGAAGAGCAAAGATATCACCCTGAAGACTAAGGTGTGCCTGACCCAAGCCATGGTATTTTCAATCCCATCATATGCATGTGAAAGCTGGACAATGAATAAGGAAGACCGAAGAAGAATTGACACCTTTGAATTGTGATGTTGGTTAAGAATATTGAACATACCATGGACTGCCAAAAGAACGAACAAATCTGTCTTAGAAGAAGTACAACCAGAACGCTCCTTAGAAGCAAGGATGGCGAGACTGCGTCTTACATACTTCGGACATGTTGTCAGGAGGGATCAGTCCCTGAGAAGGACATCATGCTTGGCAAAGTACAGGGTCAGCGGAAAAGAGGAAGACCCTCAACAAGGTGGATTGACACAGTGGCTGCAACAGTGAGCTCGAGCTTAACAACGATTTTAAGGATGGCGCAGGACCAGGCAGTGTTTCATTCTGTTGTGCATAGGGTCGCTATGAGTCAGAACCGACTCAACGGCATCTAACATCAAAAACAACAATTTATAAAGAAAATGTTCTACATTCTACTTTGGTAAGTAACATCTTAAAAGTTTGTGAAAGGCCATCTAAGATACTCCATTGGTCTGGGGGAAGGAAGAATGAAGAAAACCAAAGACACAAGAGAAAGATTAGTCCAAAGGACTAATGGACCACAACTACCACAGCCTCTACCAGACCGAGTCCAGCACAACTAGATGGTGCCCGGCTACCACCACTGACTGCTCTGACAGGGATCACAATAGAGGGTCCTGGACAGAGCTAGAGAAAAATGTAGAACCAAATTTTAACTCAAACACACACACAAAAAAGACCAGACTTACCAGACACCCTTATAGCTCAGTAATGAAGTCACTCCTGAGATTCACCCTTCAGCCAAAGATTAGATGGGCCCATAAAACAAAATGAGACTAACTGGGCACACCAGTCCAAGGACAAGGACGGGGAGGAGACGACAGGAAAGCTGGTAATAAGGAACCCAAGGTCAAGAAAGGGAGAGCGTTGACGTGTCATGGGGTTGGCAACCAATGTCACAAAACAATATGTGTATTAATTGTTTAATGAGAAATTAGTTTGCTCCGTAAACCTTCATCTAAAGAACAATTTTAAAAAATTAAAAAAAGAAAAAAAGGACAACATTTGCCCAAAAGCAAAGATGAGAAAGCAGGAAGGGGTAGAAAATTTGGACAAAAGGAACAGGGAAACCAGGGCTGAAATGGGGAGAGTACCGACACATTGTAAGGAATACAGTACAAACTATCTAGTGGGAAACTAATTTGCCCTGTAAACTTGCCCCTAAAGCATAATAAAAATTTTTTATCATAAAAAAATATATATATAACAATGGATAACAAACATGTCCCCTCTCCCACCCAATTACAACTCCTTTCACTGGTAAACTATCCTTCAGACCTTCACTCAGTAGTCTCTTCCTCCAGGAACAGAAGAAGAAGGAGAGTCAGGAATAGGAGGAGGATATGGAATGTGTAGCTAAATGACTCCATGAACAACTGCCTCCTTTGCCACGAGACCAGAAGAACTGGAGCTTCCCCAGCTGCCATTACCGAATATTTCGATCAAAGGTTTCATAGAAGAATCCTAATCAAAAACGGAAAAATGCAGAATAGAACATCAAATTCTCATGGACTCCAGACTTCCTAGAGCCAGGAAGGTAGGATAAACCCCTGAAACTATTACCCTGAGATAATCTTTAAACCTTAAACCAAAAATATCCCCTGAAGTCATCTTAAAATCAGATAATAGTTTAGCTTAACTAGTAAAAACTGTCTGCCTTGAGCATTATGCTCTGCTAAGAACTACCTGTATGGGATTATACTGACAATACCAACTTGAAAGATTAGATAGAAACCTTAGGCGGCAGTGGATTTGTGTCTATGGGGGAAAAATTCAAAAAAGGTGGGTGAGAATGGTTGCACAACTCTGAAGAATGCAATCAATGTCACTAAATGGTACATAGAGAAACTGTTGAATTGGTGTATGTTTTGTGTGTATATACTCAACAACACAAAATAAATAAAAATTATATTAAAAAAACAGTCGAGGAGTTTAAAATAACTAACATAAATATAATAAAGAATTTAAAGGAAAAGTTTATAGATAAAGAATTTTGAGGAAAAGGTAGACAAAATAGATGAAAGATGGAGGATTTCAGCAGAAATGAAAACTCTAAAAAACAAACAAATGAACGAGAACCAAGTGGAAACTCTAGAGCTGAAAAATACAGCATCCAGAAGTAAATAATTCACTAGGTAGGATAACAAAAGAAAGGATTATTAAACTTAAAGATAGGTCAGAAATTATACAAACATGATAAATACAAATAAAACCACGTATCTGCACAATATAGTCAAACTGCTGAAAACGAAAGACAAAATCTTAAAAAATAAACCAGAGAAAACAGTGACATTATTTTTAGGGGAAGAAAAATTAGAACTGCTGACTTTTCATCAGAAACAAATGGAAGCCATCAGAAAATGAAATGATGCTTGCAAAGTGCTGAAAGAAAAAGGAAAAAAAAGTCCATCTAGAATTCCATACTCAGAGAAAATACCTTTCAAAAACTAAAAATATGGATAAGATACAACTATTGTCCTCTACTCATCCAGAACAAAAGAGAAAAAAGGAAACCAAAGACTCAAAAAAGAAACTAGTGTACAGGACAAACCACGGCGTCATCCACCCTGAGACCAGAGGAACTAGATGGTGCCTGGCTACCACTACCAACCGTTCTAATCAGGGCCATAGTAGATAGACCCTGATAGAACGGGAGAAAAACGTGGAACAGAGCCTCAAATTCCTTAAAAAAAAAAAAAAAATCAGACCTACTGAACTAGTTGAGACGAGGACTGCCCGAGACTATCGCTCTGAGATACTCTTCAAACCTTGAACTGAAACTAATCCCTAAGGTCACTGTTATTTAGCTAAATAACAAATTGGCTCAAAAAATAAGGAATATAACCCCCAAGTAACCCCCTTTAAAAAACCAATATTTGAGACCAAATGGTCAACAATGACTTTAAAACAAGGATGAGAACGTAAGGGGGCAAAGCAGCTAGATTCATGGAAATGGAACAGCCAGAACAGAAATGAGGATGTTCACCCATTGTGAAGAACGTAACCAATGTCACTGAACAACTTGTGTAGAAATTGTTGAATGGGAACATAAACTGCTGTGTAAACCTTCACCAAAAACACAATAAAATATTATTTTAAATTAACGTATAAAGATACGGAAATAAAGTAAAAAGGTTTTTTTCTCACCACTTCTATTTAACAATGTACTGGAGGCCCTAGCCAGTGCAACAGGGCAAAATACAATAAAATAAAATGACTAAAATTATTGAAAAGAAGAAATAAAACTGCTGTTCACAGACAACCTAATTATGTACATAAATATTTCCAAAGAAATCTGTAGAAAAAAAAAAAACTTACAGAAACTAATAAGGGAATTTAGTAAGATAAAAGGGAAAGATTTAAAAACCAACTGTAATTCCTGAAGTCCACCTTTCAGCCAAAGATTAGACAGGCCTCTAAAACAAACTATAACCCATATGAGGAAAGTGCTTCTTAGCTCAATCAAGTATACAAGACCAAATGGGGAACACCTGCCCAAAACGGAAGACAAGAAGGCAGGAAGGGACAGGAAAACTGGAAGAAGGGACATGGGAAACTGGAGGTGGAAAGGGAAAGAGGGAGAGTGCTGGCACAATGTGGGGATTGAAACCAATGTCACAAATCAATTTGTGTATAAATTTTTGAATGAGAAACTAATTTGCTCTGTAAACTTTCACCTAAAACGCAATAAAATTGAAAAAAAATCAACTGTATTTCTATATAGCAATGAACAGTTGGGAAATGAAAATTTAAATATAATGACAATGTGCAATTACAAAAAAAAAGGTCCCAGAATAACTTTTTAAAATATTCAATACTTCAATACCAAAAACAACAAAATGTTGCTGAGAAAAAAATGAAAGGTGACCTTAATAAATAACATGTTAATGGCTTGGAAGACTCATTGTTACTAAACTATCAGTTCTCCCTCATTTCTTTTTTTTTTTTTTTTCTCTTAAGGTTCAATATAATCAAAATCCCACCAGGAATTTTTTTTTTAAGAAAAGAGCAAACCGAATCTAAAATTATATGGAAATACAAAGGACCTATAATAACCAAACAATTCTTGATATAGAAGTACAGAATTGAAGGACTGACTTTATCTGATATCCAGACTACTATACAGTTACAAAAGAGCCCTGGTGGCACAGTGGTTAAACACTCAGCTGCTAACCCAATCTTGGTGGTTTGAACCCACCAGCCACTTCGCGGGAGAAAGATGTGGTAGTCTGCTTCTGTAAAGATTTACAGCCTTGAAGTACACACCTGAGACTATGTGGGCAGCTCCTGTCTGGAGGTGAGATGAGAGGGCAGAGGGGGACAGGAGCTGGTTGAGTGGACATGGGAAATACAGGGTTGAGAGAGGAAGTGTGCTGTCACATTGGAGGGAGAGCAACTAGGGTCACACAATGACATGTGCATAAGTTTTTGTATGAGAAGCTGACTTGAATTGTAAACTTTCACTCAAAGCACAATTTTTTTTTTTTAAATTTTTTAAGAAAAAAAAAAAAAGATTTACAGCCTTGGAAACCCTATGGGGCAATTCTACCCTGTCCTATAATGTGGCTGGACCAATGAGCAACATCATGATAAATGGAGAAAAGATTGAAGTTGTCAAGGATTTCATTTTACTTGGATCCACAATCAACAGCCATGGAAGCAGCAGTCAAGAAATCAAAAGACGCAATGCATTGGGTAAATCTACTGCAAAGGACCTCTTTAAAGTGTTGAAGAGCAAAGATGTCACCTTGAACACTAAGGTGAGCCTGACCCAAGCCATGGTATTTTCGATCATATCATATGCATGTGAAAGCTGGACAATGAATATGGAAGACTGAAGAAGAATTAACGCCTTTGAATTGTGGTGTTGGCAAAGAATGTTGACTGCCAAAAGAACGAACAAATCCGTCTTAGAAGAAGTACAACCAGAACGCTCCTTAGAAGCAAGGATAGTGAGACTGCGTCTTACATACTTTGGGCATGTTGTCAGGAGGGATCAGTCCCTGAGAAGGACATCATGCTTGGCAGAGTACAAGGTCAGCGGAAAAGAGGAAGACCTTCAAAAAGGTGAATGGACACAGTGGCTGCAATAATGAGCTCAAGCATAACAACGATTTTAAGGATGGCTCAGGACTGGGCAGTGTTTCATTCTGTTGTGCGTGGGGTCACTGTGAGTTGGAACTGACTTGACGGCACCTAACAACAACAAGTTGGGATTGACTTGATGACAATGAATTTCTACAGTTACAATATTCCAGACGATATGGTTTTAGTGTAAAAAGAGACAAATAGATCAATGAAACAGAATAGACTCCAGAAATAAACTCACGATCTGCTAAGTTTTTTAAATGTACCAAGAAAATTCAATGCAGAAAGGAAGTACAGTTTTCAATAAAAAAAGAAAAAGAATCTTGACTCGTATCTACCAACATAGACTCTAAAAATTAATTCAAATTGGATCACAGACCTAAACTAAAGCTAGAATTATAAATCTTCTAGAAAAAAACCTATGAAAGTAACTTTGTAACCTTGGAGTTGACGAAGATTTTTTTAGACGTGACACAGAAAGCACTAATTATTTTTAAAAAATAAATATAAAGAAATCATGAATTGGACTTCATCAAAATTAAAATCATCTGTTCATCAAAAGACAACACTTCTAAAATCCACAGACTAAGGGAAAATATTTATAATACACATCTGACAAAGGACTCATATCCAGAATTTAAAGAACATCTACAATTCAATAATAAAAGGACAATCAATACTGAGACCAAATGGTCAGCAATTACTCTAAAGCATAAATGAGAAAGATGGAGGGCAGTGAAATTAGTTTAAAGGGAATGAAACAACAAGAACAGAATGAGAATGTTGACACAGTGCGAAGAATGTAACTAATGTCACTGAACAATATGTGTATAAATTGTTGAATGGGAACTATTTTGCTGTGTCCACTTTCACCAAAAAATTATTTAAAAAAAAAAAAAAAGACAAGCAACCCAATAAAAATGGACAAACCAAAAACATCCATTACCATTGAGTCAGTTCCAACTCGTGGCAACCCCATATGTTGCAGACAATAAATTCTACATAGGGTCTTCTTGGCTGTAATCTTTACAAAAGCAAATTGCCAATCCTGTCTTCCATGATGCCACTGGGTAGGTTTGAGCTGTCAACCTTTAGGTAAGTAGATAAGTGCAAAGTATTTGTGCCACCCAGGAAATTTTAAGCAACCCAATTAAAAAAAAACAAAAACAGACGAAAGTCTTCGACTAATAATTCATAAAAGAACATAGACAAATGGCCACCAAGCACATGAAAAGGTGCTCAACTTCATAAGTCATTAGGGAAAGACATAATTTAAACCATAATGGGATATCGCTACACACCCATTGTTGTTTTTTTCAGGTGCCCTCAAGTCAGCTCCCACTCATAGCAACACCATGTACAACAGAAGGAAACACTGCCCGGTCCTGCGCCATCCTCACAATCATTGCTATGTTTGAGCCCACTGTTGCAGCCACAGTGTCAATCCATCTCATTGTGGGTCTTCCTCTTTATTGCTGACCCTCTACTTTACCAAGCACGATGTCCTTCTCCAGGGACTGATCCTTCCTGATAATATGTCCAAAGTATGTGAGACAACGTGTCGCCATCCTTGCTTCTAAGGAGTATTCTGGCTGTACTCTTCCAAGACAGATTTGTTCGTTCTTTTGGCAATCCACGGAAGTCAACATTCTTCACTAACATCATAATTGAAAGACATCAATTCTTCTTCAGTCCTCCTTATTCATTGTCCAGCTTTCGCATACAAATGAGGCGACTGAAAACACCATGGCTTTGGTCAGGCGCACCTTATCCTTAAAGTGACATCTTTGCTTTTCAACACTTTAAAGAGGTCTTTTGCAGCAGATTTGCCCAATGCAATGGGTCAATCTCTTGACTGCTGCTTCCATGGATGTTCATTGTGGACCCAAGTAAAACAAAATCCTTGACAACTTTAATCTTTTCTCTGTTTATCATGATGTTGCTTATTGGTCCAGTTGTAAGGAATTTTGTTTTATGTTGAGGTATAATCCATACTGAAGGCTATAGCTTTCTCCCATAAGTGCCTCAAGTCCTCTTCACTTTCAGCAAGCAAAGTTGTGTCATCTGCATAACACAGGTTATTAATGAGTCTTCCTCCAATCCTGATGCCCTGTTCTTCTTCATATACTCCAGCTTCTTGGATTATTTGCTCAGGAAACCCTGGTGGCATAATGGTTAAGTGTTATGGCTGCTAACCAAGAGGTCAGCAGTTCAAATCTGCAGGTGCTTCTTGGAAACTCTATGGGGCAGTTCTACTCTGTCCTATAGGGTCGCTGTGAGTCAGAATCAACTCGACAGCAGCGGTTTTTTTTTTTGTTTTTTTTTTAATACAGATTGAATAAGTATGGTGAAAGGATACAACTCTGATACATACCTTTCCTGACTTTAAACCACACAGTATTCCCTTGTTCTGTCCAAACAACTGCCTCTTGATCTATGTACAGGCTCCTCATGAACACAATTAAGTGTTCTGGAATTTCCATTCTTTGCAATATTATCCATAATTTGTTATGATCCACACAGTGGAATGCCTTTGCATAGTCAATAAAACACAGGTAAACATCTTTCTGGTACTCTCTGCTTTCAGCCAGGATCCATCTGACATTAGCAATGATATCCCTGGTTCCACGTCCTCTTCTAAATCTGGCTTAAATTTCTGGCAGTTCCCTGTCAATACACTGCTGCAGCCACTTTTGATGGATCTTCAGCAAAATTTTGCTTGCGTGTGATGTTAATGATATTGTTCGATAACTTCCAAATTCAGTTGGATCACCTTTCTTGGGAATAGGCATAAATATGGATCTCTTCCAGTTGGCTGGCCAGGTAGCTGTCTTCCACATTTCTTAGCATTGACAGTGAGCACTTTCAGCGCTGCATCTGTTTTTTGAAACATCTCAATTGGTATTCCAGTTTCTGGAGCCTTGTTTTTCACCAATGCATTCAGTGCAGCTTGGACCTTATCCTTCAGTACCATTGGTTCCTAATCATATTCTACCTCTTGAAATGGTTGAACACTGACCAGTTCTTTTTGGTATAGTGACAGTGTTTATTCTTTCCATGCTGGTGTTATCACAGGATCACAGAGCTGCAGCTTTTATGTACGGTCATTAGAGTGCCATGTGGCTCATTTAGGATCTGGGGATGCCCCAAAAGTGTGCCCAAGCCAGCTCCACTCTCCCTCTTTCCCCTGTATCCAGATTTAACCTTCAAATTATCTATCCATACCATGTTAGTCTATTATTTCATTTTACTTAAATCCATAATCAAATCAGCATCTACGGAAGCAGCAGTCAAGAAATCAAACAATGTATTGCATTGTGCAAAACTTTTGCAAAAGACCTCTTTAAAGTGTTAAAAAGCCCCGTTGAGATCGGGAACCAGACAAGGATGCCCTTTATCACCACTCTTATTCAACATTGTGTTGGAGGTCCTAGCCAGAGCAATTAGGCTAGATAAAGAAATAAAGGGCGTCCAGATTGGCAAGGAAGAAGTCAAAGTATCTCTATTTGCAGATGACATGATCTTATACACAGAAAACCCTAAGGAATCCTCCAGAAAACTACTGAAACTAATAGAAGAGTTCAGCAGAGTATCGGGATACAAGATAAACATATAAAAATCACTTGGATTCCTCTACACCAACAAAAAGAACATCGAAGAGGAAATCACCAAATCAATGCCATTTACAGTAGCCCCCAAGAAGATAAAATACTTAGGGATAAATCTTACCAGAGATGTAAAAGACTTATACAAAGAAAACTACAGTACACTTCTGCGAAAAACCAAAAGAGACTTACGTAAGTGGAAAAACATACCTTGCTCATGGATAGGAAGACTTAACATTATAAAAACGTCTGTTCTACCAAAAGCGATCTATACATGTAATGCAATTCCGATCCAAATCCCAATGACATTCTTCAATGAGATGGAGAAACAAACCACCAATTTCATATGGAAGGGAAAGAGGCCCCAGATAAATAAGACATTACTGAAAAAGAAGAACAAAGTGGGAGTCCTTACTTTACCTGATTTTAGAACCTATTATACCGCCACAGGAGTCAAAACAGCCTGGTACTGGTACAACAACAGATACATGGACCAATGGAACAGAATTGAGAATCCAGATATAAATCCATCCACATATGAGCAGCTGATATTTGACAAAGGCCCCAAAACAATTAAACAGGAAAAAGACAGTCTTTTTAACAAACGGTGCTGGCATAACTAGGTATCCACCTGCAAAAAAATGAAACAGGACCCATACATCACTCCATGCACAAAAACTAACTCAAAATGGATCAGAGACCTAAATATAAAACCTAAAATGATAAAGATCATGGAAGAAAAAATAGGGACAACGTTAGGAGCCCTAATACATGGCATAAACAGTATAGAAAACATTATTAAGAATGCAGAAGAAAAACTAGATAACTGGGAGCTACTAAAAATCAAACGCCTATGCTCATCCAAAGACTTCACCAAAAGAGTAAAAAGACTACCTGCAGACTGGGAAAAAGTTTTTAGCTATGACATTTCCGATCAGCATCTGATCTCTAAAATCTACACGATACTGCAAAAACTCAACTACAAAAAGGCAAATAACCCTATTAAAAAATGCACAAAGGATATAAATAGACACTTCACTAAAGAAGACATTCACGTAGCTAACATATACATGAGGAAATGTTCACAGTCATTAGCCATTAGAGAAATGCAGATCAAAACTACAATGAGATTTCATCTCACTCCCACAAGGCTGGCATTAATCCAAAAACACAAAATAATAAATGTTGGAGAGGCTGTGGAGACATTGGAACACTTATACACTGCTGGTGGGAATGTAGAATGGTACAACCACTTTGGAAATCAATTTGGCTCTTCCTTAAAAAGCTAGAAATGGAACTACCATACCATCCAGCAATCCCACTCCTTGGAATATATCCTAGAGAAATAATAGCCTTTACACAAACAGATATATGCACATCCATGTTTATTGCAGCACTGTTTACAATAGCAAAAACATGGAAGCAACCAAGGTGCCCACCAACTGATGAATGGATAAATAAATTATGATATATTCACACAATGGAATACTACGCATCGATAAAGAACAGTGACGAATCTGTGAAACATTTCATAACATGGAGGAAACTGGAAGGCACTATGCTGAGTGAAATTAGTCAGTTGCAAAAGGACAAATATTGTATAAGACCACTATTATAAGAACTTGAGAAATAGTTTAAACTGAGAAGAAAACATTCTTTTGTGGTTACGAGAGAGGGGGAGGTAGGGAGGGTGGGAGTGGGGTATTCACTAATTAGATAGTGGATAAGAACTATCCTTAGGTGAAGGGAAAGGCAGCACACAATACAGGGGAAGTCAGCACAACTGGACTAAACCAAAAGCAAAGCAGTTTCCTGAATAAACGGAATGCTTCGAAGGCCAGCGTAGCAGGGGCAGGGGTCTGGGGATCATGGTTTGAGGGGACATCTAAGTCAATTGGCATAATAAAATCTATTAAGAAAACATTCTGCATCCCACTTTGAAGAGTCACGTCTGAGGTCTTAAACGCTAGCAAGCAGCCATCTAAAATGCATCAATTGGTCTCAACCCACCTGGATCAAAGACGAAGGAAGAACACCAAGGACACAAGATAATTATGAGCCCAAGAGACAGAAAGGGCCACATGAACCAGAGACTACATCATCCTGAGACCAGAAGAACTAGATGGTGCCCGGCTACAACCGATGACTCCCCTGACAGGGAACACAACAGAGAACCCCTGAGGGAGCAGGAGAGCAGTGGGATGCAGACATCAAATTCAAGTAAAAAGACCAGACTTAATGGTCTGACTGAGACTGGAAGGACCCCAGTGGTCATGGCCCCCAGACCTTCCATTAGCCCAGGACAGAAACCATTCCCGAAGCCAACTCTTCAGACAGGGATTGGACTGGACAATGGGTTGGAGAGGGATGCTGGTGAGGAGTGAGCTTCCTGGATCAGGTGGACACTTGAGGCTATGTTGGCATCTCCTGCCTGGAGGGGAGATGAGAGCGTGGAGGGTGTTGGAAGCTGACGAAATGGACATGAAAAGAGAGAGTGGAGGGAGAGAGCGGGCTGTCTCATTATGGGGAGAGTAATTGGGAGTGTGTAGCAAGGTGTATATGGGTTTTTGTGTGAGAGACTGACTTGACTTGTAAACTTTCACTTAAAGCACAATAAAAATTATAAAATAAATGAAGTGTTAAAAAGCAAAGATGTTACTTTAAGGATAAGGTGTGCCTGTTCCAAGCAATGGCGTTTTCAATCGCCTCAGATGCATGCAAAACCTGGACAACGAATAAGGAAGGCCAAAGAAGAATTGATGCCTTTCAATTATGGTTTTGGGGAAGAATATTGAGTATACCATGGTCTGCCAGAAGAATGAACAAGTCTGTCTTGGAAGACGTACAGCCAGAATGCTCCTTATAAGCAAGGATGGCAACACTTTGTCTCACATACTTCGGACATGTCCAAGGAGGGATCGGTCCCTGGAGAAAGACATCATGCTTGGCAAAGTAGAGGGTCAGCTATAAAGAGGAAGTCCCTCAATGAGATGGATTGATATGGCGGCTGCAACAATGGACTCAAGCATTACAATGATTGTCAGGATGGCTCAGGATCAGGCAGTGTTTCTTTCTGTTGTACATGGTGTCGCTGTGAGTCGAAACTGACTCAGCAGCACCTAACGTTATTAGTCAAAGGAGCCCTGGTTGTGCAGTGGTTAAGCACTCGGCTGCTAACTGAAGAGTCAGCAGTTTGAACCCACCAGCCACTCCTCTGGAGAAAGATGCTGTAGTCCACTTCCATAAGGATTTACAGCCTTGGAAATGCTATGAGGCAGTTCTACTCTGTCCTATAGGGTGGCTGTAAGTCAGAATTGACTTGACTGTTCCACGTGAGAGAAAACTCAAACTGTCGTAAAAGAAGGAACTGGCCAGCACGGGTACTCCTGAATCTAGAGCTTCAGGCAATACCGTCCTAGCTCACTTTCACTTTCTCCATCTGCTTCTTTCTGCTGAATCTACTCCCAGCAGACCCGACTCCCCATAGTGCCAGGACTACTGTCAGCAGTTCCCACCTCACCCTCACAGAGCTACTTCCCAAAAGTTCCAAACAAAAGTCCCAAATTGAGTCCAATTAGGCTATCTAGATTCATGTGCCCACCCCTCATCAGTCACCATGGGTATGGAAAACGATACTTCAGTTGGATGGGGGACAGTCAGCATCCCAGAGCTACATGGCTACATACGTTAGAAAACATCTAGCAGTAAGCTCATTGCCTATTCAGCTTCCCTCATATCTACTAGACATTGCAAATGTTAACGAGTCCTCAGCTGGGCTCTTGATCTCCCCCAACCTGTCCTCTCCCTCAGTCTCTGTCCCCTTACCCTGCTTTCTCTCTCCAGAACACTCATCATCTGAATTTGTATTGTTCGCCAGCTTGTTTGATTACTTCGTCTCCTCCACCAGTGTAAGTTCCTTCAATGCCTCGTTCATTTCGTTATCCTCGTGGCTGACAGCAGGATCTGGGGTATCACTGGAACCGTTACGGATTGAACTGTGGTCCCCAGATATATGTGTTGTAAATCCTAACCCTGATACCTGTGGTAACAACCCTGTTTGGGAGTGTGTTTTATTATGTTAATACAGCAGAAATAGTATAGGGTGTGTCTTTGAGTCACTTCTGAGATATAAAAGGAGCAGATTAAGCAAACAGAGGTTGGGGAAGATAGATGCCATGCCACCACATGAAGATCACCAAGGAGCAAAGGAACAGAAGTTGTCCCGGCCCAGGTCTTAGAGCAGCCTGACAGTCAATCCCCAAACCTAGACCAGCCAAGATCAGCAAAGCCCCAACCCACAGCTGACTGCAAAAGCATGAGTAGGCTAAGCTGAGACCAAAAGAAATGCTCAGTTGACCTATAGGCTCAGGGGGCAGAAACAGCTTTAAGCTACTGAATTTTGGAATGGTTACACAGCAATAGCCAGCTGATGCAGGAGCTCTACCTCCAACTCAGAGCTGAGTGGAAGGCATGTCCTCATGAGACAGCCAGATTTGTGTCAAGGCAGAAGGGGTGGTGAAGGGTCCCAGAATAGACTGAAGGCACCTTGATCGCTGATGCTGCCACTGCTCAAGAACCCAACTACAGCAAGAAAGTCCCAGGTGGCCAAGGCTGGGCAGAAGAGAAATCTAATGAGAGAAATCACTTTTGGTTTGAATTCCAAGGATGTTCATTTTCAGGATTTAATTTCTCCCTGGGAATATACTGATAGGAAAGGGTTCACATATTCAGGGCATTTCAGTGTTGCTTACAATGTTATTCAGGCTATTTTTAAGCCATCCTTGAGCTCAACAGATAACCTCCAGAGATCTAGCGGACATAATGTGGCTGAGCCCAATTTGAGGCAGGACACTGGGAGTGAATTTTATCAATATCTTCTGACCCATTTCAAGATTTTCAGGGGCTCTGTCTGAACCTGGCCCCTCTGGGCCCAGGAAGGTGCATACAGAAGCTTGTCTTTCTGAAGGGGAGGCCTCCTGAGCAGAGGAGCAAGACAGAAGCTAGTGGTTTCCTCCCCTGAGGGAAGCCTGCCACCCCTTGAGAACCACAGGCTCAGCTATGCGTTCCCATGGCTTAAGAGATGAAAACACTGGGGAAGGTTAGGGCAGGCCCCTGCATAGCTCCTTCTCATCCTTCCTCTGAGAAAGGGGTTTCATTACACTTCTACATCTCAGTCCACCTCTCTACCTCCTCACTGGCACCACCCACAGCAAGAGAGATTTACCCAAATCAGGGAAAAACAGCACTCATTTACCTAGCAGGGGCACTGCCGTGACAAACGATGCGGTCTGCCTGTCATTGGGACCAAGGGTAGAACTCTCCCCAACTGTGACCCTCATCTGCATACAATAGGCCCACTAGTGCAGGGTCCCACCTCCAACTCCTGACCCCCACCTCAGGGGCAGTCTGCCCCTTCAGCTTCTTGACCTGGTCTAGCGGGGAAGTCAGGGTAGCCCGGCCTGCAGGTCTGGCAGTCTTCAGTTCAGCCTGCATACCCAAAGGCAGCCCTTACACAAAATTGGATACCTATATTCATGGCTTCCTGGCTGAGGGTGGCGGTTTCTGACGTCTACCAGGTGGGTGGGGAGCTGGCCTGATAAGGTTGTAAAAGATACTGGCGGACCAGGGACCGGGAGCCAGCTGAGGTCTCCGTCCCCAGGTTTCCTGGAGAAGGATACAGCCCTCAAGCCAGCAGAGCAGCAGAGCTGAAAGGCTGTTGGAGTCTTGTCCTTCCCCAGGCCTCTCCCGAACTGTGGTCCCTGTCCCCACCAAAGAAACTGCAGGAGACAGGGCCCAAAAGGGAAGGCTTTTAATACAAACAGGGAGGGGCACAGCCTGGGAAGGATTAAATAAAAAAGGGAGAGTGTCACGAGCCAGCAGCCGGGGGCACGGAGGCCCTGCGGAGAGGGATGATACAGATGGAGTTCCTAGCCTCTTTGATCCGCCACCATCGGCCGAGTCTGTGGGGGGCAAGAGGCACAGCTGAGGCCCAGGCAGCCCCAGCCGCCTCTCTACCTGGGCACCACCCCCATTCCCACCCAGCCACCCAGGCAGCACCACCTCGCCCCTCACCCTCTCCTCGAGGGGCACCACCCACCTGTGCTCCTGCCCCACCCCAGCCACCAGGAAGTCCCCTGCGGTGGAGAACTTGAGGCTGTTGATAAAGCCCACCTGAGGAGAGGGAGGGACACAGGGAAAGAGGTGAGAACTGAGAACGGAGCCCTTGCCAGAGCCCCAGAATCACAGTCTGTCCAGCACCTACCCGGCCTCCACACTCGTGAGATGGGGGTGAGACAGCAAGTTTGTGAGGATTAAGGAGACCGTGTGCACTGGGTGTGCCCAGGGCGTGCCCGGGGTCTGGCTCCTGGTTGTGCGGGACTGAAGCCCCCATGTCTACCTCAGGCCCGGGCCCTGCACTCTCAGCAGCTTCCACTGACTGAGCCTGCGCCTCCCCGTCCCCAGTCACCCAAGTGCCAACACAGTCAGGTCCGCTCTAGCCTGGCTCTCGATCTGGTGCCAGCCGTGCAGTATCAATCACTGCACTAGACCCCCGTGCCTCTGCCCAGGCTGTGCCCGGCCTTGCAGCCCAGACCTAGAGCAGGGAGGGGGAGGAGGAGAGGAAGAAGGGAGGGCTGCTGCAAGCCCTGAGCTAGGAGTTGGACAGACGGAGAAGTCACAGCTGGCCCTGCCCCGAGGAGGCTCCGTCTGGCAGCAAGGACAGTAAAGAGCTAATTCCAAGGCCCATGAACTCCAGGGCCTCAAGAGTGAGGCAAGGACAGGCTAAGCACTCAATACCCACTCACCAGG
Organism: Loxodonta africana; assembly: GCF_030014295.1. Lineage (NCBI taxonomy): Eukaryota > Metazoa > Chordata > Mammalia > Proboscidea > Elephantidae > Loxodonta > Loxodonta africana. The sequence continues at coordinate 21,073,537 of NC_087363.1, read as the reverse complement.
GGGATGTCGCAGAGGTGGTCCAGCCGCCGGAAGCCCTCCCCGCATTGCCAGAGCCGCACGCAGGAGCTGTGCGAGCCTGGGGACAGAAGACAGTGAGCACCACCTGCACCAGTCCCCCGCGACCTTCACCCTGCCACACAAGGCACCCACCTGTGGCCACGAGGTCTGTGTTGAGCAGGGCGGCCACCGAGGACACCCAGAAGGGCTGCTCCAGGCCCGGCTCCCCCCGCAGCCCATGGGCCTCACGCTGCAGGGCAAGTGGCCGCTTCTTGGAGAGGCCCCACAAGGCCACAGAGCTGTGGGCAGAGTGCAGTGGTGAGGGGCCCGGAGGAGGGCGAAAGGCCAGCTGTGGGATGCAGTCAACCAAGCCCTCTGGGTCCTTCTCTATGGAAAGGGGTTAAACCGGCTCCCACACAGGGCTGCCAGAAACCCTATGGGGGCAAGCGCCCAGGAGCACTGGTAGGAGACGGCAGAAAGGCAGCTCTCACCCGTCGTCTGCGCCCGACACCATGTGCTCCTCGTTGATGAGCTGGATGCAGTCGATGGAGCCCCTGGAGAAAGGGGCTGTGAGGGGCGTGCCCAGGCCCACCCCACAGCCCCATCTGGCACACAGGCCGCCTTACTGGTGGCCATAGAAGACAAGCTGGGACTCCTCAGGGATCTTCCACACCCGCACGGTCCCATCCCGGCCTCCAGCTGTCACACAGCACTCCCGGCTCAGTGCATCTAGTGCAGCCACTGCATCCTGGTGCCCGAAGCTGAAAGCAGGACAAACACATACGATCAGGGCCACGCCTGGGCAGGCACACACATGCACACACCCTCTCCCTGAGCACACTCACAGCGTCTCCACGTAGGAGTTCTCCGCCACGTTCCACACCTTCACAGAACGGTCATGGGATGTGCTATAGAGCTGGTGAGTGCCTCTGCGGAACGCCAGCCCCTGAGGGTGCACAGAGAAAGGGCCAGGGCTTAGTGAAAAAGGGGGGCCTGGTCTACAGCAGGTAAGACCTGGGAGGCCTTCCTGTAAACCACATCATGTGGCACAGGAAGCCAGCCCCCGCAGAGAGCCCTGTGTGGCCCTGTCTAGAATCAGGGACATGTCCATATGCTCTCTGCAGGCTCTCTCCAGCCGCAAACTTCTCAGAGAGGCCCTTCCTGACCGCCGCACAAACTCAACTCGGTCTCCCCCGGCTCTCCCGACCCTTTCCCACCGTTTACTTCCCTTATAGCACCACTCATCACACTAGAGTGTAAGTCCCACCTCATCCCCCCTGCTCCCCAGGCCTGGCCCCCTCCGCAGGTGTTCGCTGACTCTGTACTTTAGAAAGCCAGGCTCCTCACCGACACGGCATCCCGGTGTCCTGTGAAGGTATACAGGTGCCGGCAGCTCTCAGCCTCCCAGATAAGGATGAGCTTGCTGCGGTCGCCTGAGGCCTGTGGGAATAAGGACAATGGCCACAGGCACCCACTGTGCACCCAGACCGCCCAACCGCCCGCCTGTCCCGGGGACAGCCCTGGCTTACAAGGTACTTGCCATCGGAGGAGATAGCCATGCAGAGAATGTGGCTACTGTGGCCTAGCGGCTGTCCCTCAGCACTCTTCTTAGCTCGAGGAATCACATGCAACTTCCGTCCACTCTCCCTGCTCCCTGCCATGGGAAGGGGACAGGCTAGCGTGATGGGGGCAAGGGCTGCTGGCAACCTCCCTCAAGGGGCAGCACGGGGCCACAGAAAAGTCCCGGACTTGGGGAGAAGACCTGGCTCAGCCACAGGGAGCCCCTGGCAAGCCGCCTGTTTCCTCATCTGTCAGGTGGAGGCAATAATTCTACAAGGCAGCATGAGCCCCAAAAAAGAGAAGGACCATGGAAGTGCTTTGGGACTGACGATGAGTTCTTTCTGTTACCATCACGGTGGGTGAGGAAAGAGTCTGCTGCCAAAGGGTGGGGACCCAGGAGGACCAGGAACTCAGCCCAAGACTATAATAGGCCTCAAATGTCCTCCGGTCCACCTGCCCACCTGCAACACCAACTCCCAGTAAACTGTCGTCTGCCTCTGCTCAGCCCTCTCCAGGGGCAGAAAGTTTATGATGGCCAGTGCTGGACAGAGCCTCCACTGCCACCCAGAAAGCACCTCGTTCTCTGGGAGCATGCCTGCCTCCAGAGAGTTCCCCCACCAAGGCTCAGTTTTCCCTGACTTCTCCCTCCCTCCTTCCCAAACCAGCCCTTTCTGACAACCCTTGCAGGGTGGGGGAGCACCCCCACCCAGGCACTCACTCACACTTAATGATGGTGCAGTCCTTGGCGGCAGAGAAAATGGCTGAGTCATTGGGGGTGATGACCAAACAGGTGATAGAGAGCTGGTGGCCCCGCAAGACCTGAATTTCGGCCGGGGCTGGGGCCTGGATCTGGACAGGAAGGAGCTGGGTCATTCTTTCCCACCCAACCCAGCCAGAAGGGAATCAGACCCAAGGCTTTGAGAACCAGACCCTCACCTGGCCTGGCCTGCCCAAGTGCCCACCATGTGACAAAGCAAAGAGCCCCTGAGCCACCAACTGGGTCATCTGCCCACCAACCCAGGTTGGGCCCCCCAACTCCCTCTAACCTTACCCGAGTATCTTGCCCACTCACCTCCTTTGCCACCAACTTCTGAAGCCTGCCCCTCTGCTCAAGCTGCATGGAGGAGACAGGCATGAGACCCCAGGAGCAGGACCAGCCCCTCTCCCCTCCCACCCCTACTGTCCATACTCACCACATCCTCCTTTAGCCGCCCTGCCACCTGGTCCTCCTCAAACGCACGGGCCTCAGCCTTCTCCTCCTCTGTCCAGAATAGATCAGACCAAGTAGGCCAAAGCCAAGACACTATTTTTCCCTTCCCATCCCTACCCCACCAAACCCCCGTGCTGTGCCCCGAACTCATGCTGCTTTAGGCAGAGAAAAAGGAAGGCTGGATGGTCTCCAGCTCACCCCCTGCCTTTGCTTATCAGACCAGTCTGAAGACCCCCACAGACCTAGCCCACCCCAAAAAGGGCCCTTAGAGCTCCTGGCCAGCCGCCACAGGGCAGCCAGCACCACCAGCCCCGGCAGCTCACTGGGTACCTGCAACTATCACCCATTAGTAGCTGGGGCTGCATCAGTAGGCAACAGGCAGGCTTAGCCACAGGCCCTGCACCTCACCTGCTCACCCACAGACTCACCTTGCTGCTTGAGCTGCTCAAGGTAGAGCTTGGCCAAGCGCAGCTTCTTCTCCTGCACGGTCTCCTCCAGCTCCTCTTCCTCCTCCTCCTCAGTCCTCCTTGGAGCCAGGCTGTGGGCAGGAGGTGGCTGGGTCTGAGGCAGCTCATACCACCCCTCTGGCCTCTGAGACCATGCCTATTCACAATGTTCCCAGGCGCTTGGGGCCCTGACCCCCAATCCCTGCTAGCCCTCCTGGCCAATGGTCACATGTGAAGAAAACTGAAGGACATGTTACCAAACTGGAAGGGCCTGCCCAGTGGCCAGCACGAGTGAAAACAGATCCAACACCCAAAGAGATCATGGCGAAATCACTCAACTCTGAGAGAAAGAGAAGATTAGAGGAGCTTCCAGAGAAAACTTAGGTAATTAATGTACCTAAGGTCAGGGGCCAAAACGGCTTCAGCCATCTCAACAGCATCACTGAGAACAAGACAAACGAGCCCCACAGTCTGAAAGGAAACGCTGGAATGCTGCACCCAATTATACCATCAATGACAAATAAAGGCACTGTCAGACGTGCAAACAGTCACAAAATTGGTCCTTTCCCCTCTCTCAGGAATGGAGGGTGTGCTCCCCAAACAAGGGGCTAAATAATAACGAGGGAAGCACGGTGTACAGGACATCCAACAAGGATGTGCTGAAATGACAGATCCCAGAATGACAACCAGCCCCAGACATAGAGGACAGCCAGTCCAGCTTGGATCTGAGGACCCAACAGGCAGACACACACGCTGGGGCTCCACCCCAGCTGCCTCGGCACTACCCTTACCGCTGCCCTTGGCTTAGCCTGACCTTATGCTGGTGAAGTGCCTGCTTTCCCTTCTATGCCCCACTCCCTGGACCAGCTGAGGGCACTCACTCCACTCCAAGACCAGTCCCACTTTAACCTGCTCCCAGGAGCTGGAGGTGGGTCATGGGAGCTCAGAAGCAGAAAATCCAGGGCAGCCTGCTCCCTCTGACCACACGCCTGTAGATATCTAGTCCCTGTCAGGCGACCCTAGGCTGTTTCCCAGGACTCTCTCATGATCTCGTTCAGGACTTCCTCAAAAGGGGCCTCGAAAACTCTCAGGGAAGCCATGGCCAGACCAAGCCCCAGAGACCATTCAGTGCCTGTGGCAGCAAGCTTTCTGCCAAGAGTGCTGGTGCTACCTTGCCCTGACACAGCTAGTGTTGGGACTTCCACTCAGTTTATCCAAACAAATCAATCTATTGTTAGGGATTCATACATAGACTGTAGAACTCTATAAAAAAGAAAGTGTGAAAGTATATGTTATACGATTCCATTCACGTGACATTCTAGAAAAGGCAAAACTCTAAGGACAGTGGTTAACAGGGGCCGGGGCTGGGGAAAGGCTTGATTACAAAGGAGCACAGAGGGATTCTGGGGAGGGGGGTGAAAAAGTCATTTGCTCTTTTCATCATGGTGATATTTACATGGATGTATACACCTATCAAAACTAGCCAAGCTGTACATTGAAAAAAAAGGGTGAATATTATTCTCTGTAAATTATACCCTAATAAAAAAATTTTTTTGTTTAATTATCAGTTTAAGGAACGGCAGTTAGGGTTTCTAAGGTCTGCAAATCCTCCAGTTCTTAATCTAATTGGTGGGTGCATGAATGTTCACCATTTTATCATCAGTCTCTATAGTACAAATACATTTTCATCACTCTTATGTATCTAATACATTTCACAATACACTTAAGAAACATTTAAACATGTTTAGTGCAGGGTCTGTCACGGATCCACACACAAAAAACTTAAAATTAAAGAAACCATGTTAAGTATTTTCATGAGCAGATTAAAGCCAACACATGCTCAATTTCAGAAGCAGAATTTCTGAGGCCAACGCATAAGGAAGGCTACAGGATTCCCCAGAGCTCCCCATCCCACAAAATCAGGCCTGACACCTCGTTCCCATGTGAAACCCTGCACCATGCTCCGCTCCATTACCTGCTGAATGAGGGAGGCATTCTAAACCCTCCACAATCAGACACACCACCAGTCTCTGCCCACCCTCCATTCTGGCACACTTACACCCCAGACTTTTCTTTGATCCCTGAATGCTTACCCCACCTCTCCATGGAGGACCCCTCATCTCTCCAGGCTCTATTTAAACGCCCCCCCCCCGCCATGTTCCCAGGACACAGAGCTGTGATACACACATCCACTGCAGCCCATTCCTTCGTTACCTGCCTGATTATCTCTGTTCTGCAACAATGAGGCCAGTATTGAGTGGGAGAAACACAAGTAGTTGTGAAAGTGTGGGAAAACAAAATGAAGCACCAGCGAGCATTTCTTGCATCTCTTTCCCCTTGCCAGTCAGTCCAGCTCTGTGCTCAGCTTCCTGCCATAAGCCAGGGAGGTCTCAGTGATCTCCCATTGAAGCCAGGGGTCCTCCCCACAAGGAGATCCCACAGAGACAGGAAATTAGACTCCTCAGGACCAGAAATTGAAGGAAAGAGTCCCAAGCTGAGAGCCAAGAACCAGAGTCCTGGGTCCTAGCCCCAGCTCTGCCCCAGCTGAGTATTATGTCCATGCATCGTAGGCCTCAACTTTCATTCCACGAGATGGAAGATAAAAACTCACCTCTCGCTCTCAGAATCACTGGAGATTTCCTCATTCATCTTTCCGCCACCCTTGGCCTTGTCCCTGGCCCCAGCAGAATCGGCCTGAAAATTACAAGATCCTTTCTTTGGCCAGGGGTCCCAATCATCCCGACACTAACGAAGGCCCTATTCCCGTCCCTCGAGTGCCCCAGGACTGGGAGAGGTGATGGCTGCGGCTCAAGCGCAAGGATTTTCAGGCCTTGGTTTACAGGAAGAGGGGAGAAGCTGACTCCCGTCAAGGTCCCAGGAGCGGGGCTGGGGAGAAGACTCAGGCCCAGGTCTCCTGCATGGGAAGACGATGGTCCCACCAGCAGGGCTGACACGGACGGCGGAAGCGCCAGGCTCACCTTCCGCCGCCGCTTGCCGGCCCCTGAACCGGCGCCGATTCCCGAGGCCGGCTTTCCCCGCTTGCGAGCCGCCACTGTCGCCGACATGCTGCCCAAAATACCTGTAGCCCAGAGTCTAGAGGACTCACGTGGCGGCTAAACCCCTGCGGTCCTGCAAGACTCTGCACTCTGATAGGTTCCCATAGCCAAAGGGCCCCGCCTCCCACAGCTTCATTGGGTCCTTTATCGGCTCTGTCTCGCCCCCAAGCACCCATAGGACAGGCGCCTGTGGCTACGCCTCTTAGGGCTCCGATAGGCTCCTGCGCCAGGCTCCAATAGGAAGCAAGCTTCTTGCTTCCGGCCCAAGGCAGAGGCGCTTGCGCTCTGCTGCTGACTGACGTCTAAGGAGTGGTCGGACCCGGAAGGGTCGAACCTGAAATACCACCTCTGTGTTTGCTCCCCTTGGCCACTGGGGGGCGACAGAGATACGGGGTTGCGAGTTTCGGAGCGCGACTTCTTCCGGTCTGGGGTGGGGCCAAGAGGTGAAGCAGCCTGTTGCTGGATAACGGGCGAGATCCAGGCAGCACCCGGGGAGAGCAGGGGCGGTCCCCAGACCCAAGGTCACTGGGTGACCGACGGACACGTGCCGCATTCCCAGGCCATAAGAGGAGCCGCGGTAAGGGCGCGCCAGTCTCTTAGCCTTGGCCTTCCCCATTCAAGTGTCCGTGCCCTTGCCTCTGCCAGCCCCGGCCTCTCTGACTCAGACCGACTGGTGGCCAAATAGCTGAAATTTTATCCCCCACTCAACTCTATCTCACCTCTGGCGACTGCTGGGAAGTCCCCCCCTAAGTCACGCCTAAGGCTCTCAAAGAGGAGCTAGAGGAGGCCCCAGACCTGGCACTGCCGCGGGAGGTGCACAGCAGTGCTGACAGAAGGCCTGGTGGCAGCCACCTCTCCTAGGTCCCTGCTCCTCTTAGGTGAGTGCCCTATGGCCCTGCTCACAGCCCTCCGCAGGAGGGGCGGGGTGGGGTGGGGCTGGAACCAGCCTTCTGGGAATCCGTGGGTCTGGCACCCTGGCTGGCACCCCAGAACTACTGGGTCAGTTGGGAAAGGCTTCTACATCACTTCATCCCAAGCTGGGGAGGGGGGGGCGGGACAGATCTGCCCTCCTGCCCACTGCCCTCTCTCCCCACCTTCAGCTCAGGTGACTCAGCCCAGAGTGTTCTGGAAAGGAGAGGAGCCCAGAAGTGGGAGGCAGAAGAATTTCCTTTCACTTTTTCTAGCACATCAGGCCTCACCGGAGAAGGTAGATACAGCAAGATCCTTAACCTTAAGGGGGGCATTCTGGTCTTGCGCCTATGACAGGGGAAAGGGGTGTGTCTGGGATGCAGAAAGTGGTTTTGGTCCAGGGCTGGGAATGGAGGCCTCAGAGGCAAGAGGAGGTGATGGGAGACCACCAAAGAGCAAGCCCAAGCAGGGGCAGGTTGGTGCTCTGCTGCTGGGTGGACTGTGGTGGCCATGGAGATCCGAGGACCCCCTCTTTGCACCAGGACGGCCATGGCTCCAAAGCGCAAGGCCCTGGTGCAGAGTGAGGGCCCTCAGAAGAAGGGGCGGCAGGGAGCAGAGGAGGAAGACAGCTTTCGCTCCACAGCTGAGGCCCTCAGGGCTGCGACTGCGGAGAAGCACAAAATCCGGGTAGACCCCACGTGCCCACTCAGCCGTAGACCTGGGACCCAGGTGAGCCTGCAGCCCCCAGCCAGACCTGGAGGGAGGGTCCAAGACCTGCCCCCTCACAAATACCAATATACCCATATACCCACACCTGTCCCCTTCCCCCTTGGGTCTTAACTCTGGCCAAGTAGCTCAGTCTCTCGAGTAAGCTACAGAGAAAGGCCATGTTCTCCCAGCATCGCTAAGGTCAGGACTGTAGGTTGCATTTGCCCTTCAGATCCCAGGGCAGCCCCCCAAGCTTCTCAGGCTTCCCCACCACCACACTTAAATCAGGATTATATCTCCCTCAGTCTCCCCAGGGATCACCCATGTAATCCTCTCAAGCCAACTCCACAGGGTAGGGCCGTATCCCCCTCAGATTCTTTCCAAGACAGGGTCACGTCTCTGTTAGAACCACTAGGACACAGCCATGTCCTCCCAGAACCCCCTACCCCAGCAAGGGCTTGGCCAGGGTTTTGCCATGTCCCCTCAGACTGCAGCCTCTAGGGCAAAGCCATGACCCCCTCAAGTCTTCGCAGACAGGGCCGCCTCTGGCTCTCCAGTGCAGCCTGGCTTCTGTCCCCATTAGGTCCCTCTCTGTGTGTGTCTGGGTCCCCTGTCCAGCCTGAGGGCAGTCCCAGCCAGCCTGTCCTCCCACCACATGCCCTCCGTCCCTAGGTACATGAAGACTATGACTGCACCCTGAACCAGACCAACATCGGGAACAACAACAACAAGTTCTACATCATCCAGCTGCTAGAAGACAGCGACAGCTTCGTTTGCTGGAACCGCTGGGGCCGTGTGGTGAGTGCCGCCCACCCACCCTGTGCCGCCTCCTCCACACCTTTTCCTGCTCAGCACCCACTCCCTGCCCCCCAGGGTCCACACAGTTTACTCAGGCCAAAAGGCCACAGCTGCTGTCTGTCTGCCTCCTGCTTCTGCAGTGCAGGGCCTGGCCCAGCACAGAGGCCAACTAATGTTTACGGGGGGCACCATGGTGGGCGCACCCCTGAAGGCTGTCAGTTGCAGGGAGAGGTGGGCCAGTCAAAGCTTAGCCACTTCCCGTCGCTGGAGGCAGCAAAGAAAGACTTTGAGAAGAAGTTTTGGGACAAGACCAAGAACAACTGGGCTGAGCGAGCCCATTTCGTGGCCCACCCTGGCAAGTACACACTTATCGAGGTGCAGGGAGAGGACGAGACCCAGGAGGCTGTGATGAAGGTAAAGTGGCTGGGGAGGGTGGGTGACCTGGGCTGAAGGAGGGCACTGTATGGGGAGACCCAGCCAGTTCTGCTCTGCCACTGCCCAGCTGTGCAACCTCAGGCATAGGTAGGCCTCCTGCTCTGGCCTCGTCTTGCCATCTCTGTCCAGTGCTGGGTCCAGCTCCAGGTGCAGGTGTCCTGCTGGCTGTTCCTGTTCAGACATGCCCTCTGCACCTAGGTAGATGGAGGCCCAGTGGTGAGCGTGGTCCAGCGGGTGCAGCCTTGCTCCCTGGACCCAGCCACACAGAAGCTCATCACCAACATATTTAGCAAGGACATGTTCAAGAATGCCATGGCCCTCATGAACCTGGGTGAGTGGCTGAGCAGAGTGGTGGGGCTCTGAAGTGGCAGGGCGGTAGGCCTGAGCCTCCCCGCTCCCCCTGCCCACGCCCTCGCCTCCAGACGTGAAGAAGATGCCCCTGGGAAAGCTGAGCAAGCAACAGATCGCGCTCGGCTTTGAGGCCTTGGAGGCGCTGGAGGTGGCCCTCAAAGCCCCTGCAGATGGCGGCCCCAGCCTGGAGGAGCTGTCCTCCCGCTTCTACACTGTCATCCCCCACAACTTCGGCCGCACCCGGCCACTGCCCATCAACTCTCCTGAGCTGCTGCAGGCCAAGAAGGACATGCTGCTGGTGAGGGCTGGCAGTTTGACAGCAGGCAGACTGGGCATGGGAGATGAGGGACAGATGGCTGAGAAGGCCCAGATGAGCGGACTACACTGGGCAGGGCAAAGGATGGGGGAAGGGAAGGCCAGCCGGGTAGACAGGGTGGGGATAGACAGGCAGACAGAGAGGTGAGGTGGCCATGGTGCCAGTCATGTGGCTGGGGGTCAGGTGGGTGGACAAACTGTCAGTGCCCATCATCCTAGGTGCTGGCGGACATTGAACTGGCCCAGACCCTGCAGGCAACCTCTGAGGAGAAAAAGGTGGAGGAGGTGCCACACCCACTGGACCGAGACTATGAGCTCCTCAAGTGCCAGCTTCAGCTACTGGACTCAGAGGCACCCGAGTACAAGGTGGGCTGCACCCCACAGAGGAGCTGAGCTGACAGTGGTTACTGGCCCTCTGCCTACTGTTCTTGAGGTGCCCAGAGGAGTTCCTTGTCCTAGGCCTTTTCTCCCTGTATTTCCAGGGCTGGAGGAGAGCTCTTGGACCTGGGGGACTGGAAAGGGCTAGTCCACGCATCCCCCACCCTTGATGCCCAGCTTCCACTCTCCACGCAGGTGATCCAGACCTACTTAGAACAGACTGCCTCAACTACAGGCGCCCTGCTCTTCAGCACGTTTGGAAAGTGAACCGAGAAGGAGAAGTAAGGGAGGGTCTCCCAAGCCCCCATCTCCACCTTGTTCTTGGGGAGGTAACCTTGCCTATCTACGCTTTAGCCAGCCAGCTTAGCAACTCTGGCCGCCAACCCAGGTCTAACACGCATGCATGTGTGAGTGCGTGTTAGTGACCAGAGGGGCTATGGCCTCTGCATGCCACCTGGGCAGCAGAGAGAGGCACCTGAGCCCTTGGATGGAATGACTCTGTGTTCCCTCCCTGCCTCCCAACTCAGGAGGACAGGTTCCAGGCCCACTCCAAGCTGGGTAACCGGCGGCTGCTGTGGCATGGCACCAACGTGGCTGTGGTGGCCGCCATCCTTACCAGCGGGCTCCGCATCATGCCACACTCTGGTGGCCGCGTTGGCAAGGGCATCTACTTCGCCTCGGAGAACAGCAAGTCAGCTGGCTATGGTGAGGCACTCCTCTGGGCCAAGTCCTGGGCAGGGAATGGACTGGGCCCAGTCCTTGCCCACTGGAAGCTCACGGTGTGTCCGGGAGCTGTTGTTGTTAGCTGTCTTCGAGTCTATTTCAATTCTTGGCAATCCCATGTGTGCAGAGTAGAACTGCTCCATAGGGTTTTCAAATGTGTGACCTTTTGGAAGTAGGTCATTAGGCCTGTTTTCTGAGGTGTCTCTGGGTAGGCTCGAACTGCCAACCTTAAGGCTAGGAGTCGAGCTCTTAACTGTTCGTGCCACCCAGGAACTTTTGTTTCTAGGAGAGAGACCCTAAATGAATAATTTCTTTTATAAGTATCAGTACAAAGCTGGTTCCTATGAGGCAGAGGTTAAAGAGGTCCTAAATGTCTGGCTTTTCCAAACTGCTGTACCACTCCACCATCTCTAACACCAGGTACTCCCCGCCGCCTCGGTACTCTGCCTCCCATCTCTGGGTTCAGTAATTCACTGCAGCGTCTCACAGAATTCACGAACCACGCTTACAGTTAAGTGGTTTATTAGGGAAGTAACAGGGTATAACTCGGGAAAGAGATCAACTTGGGAGTAACAGGAACAACTCAAGATGCAGATCCTCCATCAGGACCGCTTCTTCTTGCTCTCTGTGGCCAGGCCCTGCTGGGGCCTTCTGCCGCCAGGCCTCATCGGGACCTTCTGCCACCGGGCCCTGCTGGAGGCCTTCTTGGGAAAGTTTTACACCTCTTAGCTCCGTGGATTGAAGCCCCACCACAGCTGTCTCATGCCTCTCTGTGTCTCCTGAGTCCAGGATGGTCTCAGTACAGGGATCTCAGGTCCAAAGGACATGCTTCATACCTGTCTTTTCTTCTTGGTGGTAGTCAGGCCCTTCTCTGCTCTGGGATTGGCTCTCTTTTAAGCCTAGGGGGATGGCAAAACTGACCAGTCCCCTCGTTAGGGTTCCATACACCTTATTTGCATGGTCCCACCCCTGCTGGGTTCCTTGCACCTTATCTGCATTATTAGCAAGCTTTCCAATCCCCTTGGTGGGCCACAAGCACCTTATTTACGTGGTCCCAATCATTGTGTGGGAGTCACAAAGACTATGGCTAGAAAGGCCATGTTAAGTAATTCACTGCACTGTAGATCCTTAAATGGTTACTGACAGGAGTGCTCAGTAAGGCATTCTAGGGCTTGGGGGAACTCTGAGGAAGCACCTGGTAGTCAGGGATGACTTCCTGGAGAAGGCCATACAGATGGGATGAGAGAGCAAACCAGACCTGGGAGGAGTGCAAGAGGAGCCTTCAAGGTAAAGCAGTAAGGGGATGGTCACGGAGGCTGGGAGGCTGCGACAGGTCAGGACCTCCGAGCACTTCCTGAGCTAATGCCTGACAGGAGCAGAGGGCCTGGAGGCCTGGGAGGATCAAGGGGGCCTTATCCAAAGAGTGGTGGCAAGTGCCGTTGGACTTGTGGGTACCAGGCTGTCGGCAGCTGCAGCTGTGAGGAGGGTGGAAGCCAGCCAGAGCGGAGCCCAGAGGCTGTAGGAGGCTGTGCTGTCATCCAGGCCAGATGGGGTGGGGCCCGGCCCCAGCCAGTGGGGGTGGGGAGAAGGGAACCCACAGGAGGGGCTTGTGGGAGGTGGGCTGAACAGCATGTGGGAAAGGGTCGAAGGTGTCTCTAGTGAGCCCCAAGTTTCTGGCTGGGAGTATCCTCACTGAGGTGATTCCTGGAGACTGGCTTCTCAGCCTAGGCTGACCCCATCACTGGAGACCACTGCTACCCACCCACCCGGGACAGCAAGATACAGGGATTCATCCAAGCTCTGAACTGTCCGAGGTTGCCCAAGGCCAAGGGATCTACCTGCAAGCAGAGGAGGAAAAGTCTAAGAGAGAGTGGCCAGGGGCTCAGGAGAGCCAGCGCAGGGAGGTCCCAGGGTAGGGGGTGAAGGATGGGAGTGGCGAAGGCAGCAGAGCAGGCCCGAGAGACAGGCCCCCAGTGTGGTCACTGGGAGGCCACTGCTGACCTTGGTGAGGGCAACAGCAGTGGGGCTGAGGCCTGGCTGCAGGGAGCGAAGCATGATAGAGAGGTGGGAGGGAGCAGGCCAGGCAAGGGGGTGTTTTAAAGGATGGAGGTGGAATGAGCACCTTCCTGGAATGGCAAAGCCACAGGAGATAGCAGTGAACCAGGGGAGCCCAGGGAGTCAGGCAGGAGAGCTAGGCTGCCCACTTCTGGGCCTCCCTGTGTCTCCAGTTACTGGCATCCCCTGCGGGACCCACCACATCTGCTACATGTTCCTGGGTGAGGTAGCACTGGGCCGAGAGCACCACATCACCATCGATGAGCCCAGCTTGAACCAGCCGCCCCCTGGCTTTGACAGTGTCGTCGCCCGAGGCCACACAGAGCCTGGTGAGTCCAGGGGAGCTGGGCAGACCTAAGGATGGCAGTGGGGGGAGGGTGCTGAAATTCGGGTGTTTTCAGGGAGGAGGCAACCAGGGAAGGGACTGTGAGGAGGGACAAAGTAAAGAAGCAGGTTTCTTAGAGTACATAAGGGGAACAGTCAAGGAAACCGAGACATAACCAAACACCTCGTGGGATGAAGTTCCTAGGCCCCAAGGCAAAGGAACAGAGACTTGGGACATCTACATCAACTGGCACAACATAGTTCATAGACAGTGTTCTGCATCCGACTTTGGTAACTAGCATCTAGGGTCTTAAAAGTTTGTGTGCAGCCATCTAAGATACAACTATTGGTTTCTTCTCATCTGGAGCAAAGGAGAGTGAGAAAACCAGACTCAAGGGAGCAATTAGTCCAAAGGACTAATGGACCGTATGAACCACAGCCTACACACCCCAAGACCAGAAGAATTAGATGGTACCCAGCTACCACTACCAACCACTCTGACTGGGATCACAACAGAGGGCGCCAAGCAGTGCAGGAGAAAAATGTAGAACAAAAAATCAAATTCACAAAAAAGGCCAGACTTACTGGTCTGACAGACTGGAGGAACCCGAGACTATGCCCCATTAGACGCTTTTCTTACCTGGAACTGAAGCCATTCCTGGAGACCCCCTTCCAGGCAAACAATAGACAGGCCCATAAAATAAACAACACCCAAGGGGAACGTGCTCCTTAGAACAATCAATTATATAAGATCAAAAGGGCAATATTTGCCCAAAAGCGAAGGTAAGAAGGGGTAGAAAATCAGGACAAAAGGAAACGGGGAACCCAGGGCAGAAACGGGGAAATGCTAACACATTGTGGGGAATGAAACCAAGCAGTGAAAAACACTTTATGTTCAAACTATTGAGTAGGAATCTAATTTGCTTTGTAAACTTCTACCTTATGCACAATTAAAAAAAAAAAGTTCTTTACTACAGTCATTTGCCCAGTTATTTGACAAATATTCACTCAGGGCACCCAGGAGGGCTTCAAAGAAGAGGTGTCATTGAGCATTAAAGGATGAGTAGGAGTTTCCTAGGCAGAGAAGTGAAGAAGTGTATTCCAGGCAGAAGGCCCAGTCTGCGCAAAGGCTTAGAGGTGGACAAGGTGGGAATGAGCAGGCGCTCCCTGTGGCAGACATGGAAAGTGTAGGGGTAGAACTAACCCAGGGGCAGACCCTGGGCCTGCCTATTCCTGGTAAGGCTGAGGACCAGTGACCCTTAGGTCACCCACAGCCCCCTCTGTGCCCCGCAGATCCAACCCAAGACACGGAGCTGGAGCTGGATGGGCATCAAGTAAAGGTGCCTCAGGGGCAGCCTGTGCCCTGCCCCAAGTTCAGCAGCTCCAACTTCTCTCAGAGTGAGTACCTCATCTACCGCGAGAGCCAGTGCCGCCTGCGCTACCTGCTGGAGATTCACCTCTGAGCTACGCCTGCGCTACCTGCTGGAGATTCACCTCTGAGCTACCTGCCCCATCCTGTGGGACCCTGCTGGGAGGGCGAGACCATGATCTTCAATCTTCCTGCCCATCTTTGGTGCCTCCATATCACCCCTTCTTGCCAGGCTTTCCTGTATCCCAGACAGTGACCACCCAGCTTCCCATCCCTGTTACACTGGCTGTGGCTGTGGCCCCAGAATCTCCCCTCCTGAGATGACGGGTGTGACTGGAGACTTGGAGTTATGACTTGGGCATACAGGCAGCAGTCTATTCAAGGCTGTGTGGTTAGAGGGGCACAGCCCTGAAGTGGGTCAGTTCCCACATCCCCCCAGGCTGGCCACCCGGTCCAGACTATACACCCAGAGAGAAGCTAAACGTCAGCCGAGCACAGGCGGGTTTATTAAACATTGTATTCACTCACCCTCCAGCCTCTGACTGTCTGTGCCACAGCTGCACTACTCTTGGCACTTCTGTCTCTCCACAGGACCCAACACACAGCGGCTCCAACCCCACTCCAGGGGGCAAGCACTCACAGGGTTGATGTGGGTCACCCACCCACCCTGGTCAGTCCATGCCCATCACCCTAACAACCCACCTCCTCTAGTAACTAAGCCTTCAGAGGGGACCCTCACCATCAACTCAGAAGTGTTGGTCATGGGCTTTTGACTTCCTGTGAGAGACACTCCTTCAGCCCAGATGTTGCCGAATCAGGCAGTCCTCACATCTTGCCACAAACGTCCATGTGTGTCTTATCTCCGAGTGTTATAAACGGGTTGAGCATATAGCAAAAGGGCTCAGGTCCCCAGCTCTGCAGTCATGAAAGGAGGCAGTGTAGGTATTCTGTGCCCAGCAGGAATGCTGGTTATTGCTTCAGGCGACCCTGTCCCCAGAGAGTATTGCAGGTACTGGATCCAGTCCAGGGTCCCACATTTCATTCCATTTAGCTGTCATGTCTCTTTGGTCTCCTTTAACCTGGAACCCTACCTCAGCCTTTTTTTCTTTCTTTCTTTTTCCTTCATACCTTTGACATTCTTGACACTTGAAGGGTACAGGCCAGGATTTTACAGAATGTCTCTCAACTGCAGTTTGTGTGATGTCTAGTCATGATTGGATCACAGTATTGCAGTTTGGGCAGGCATACGACATAAATGATGTCCTGGGTGCATTGTGCCCCATTCTTGGTGATGTTAATTAACTTTGACCACTTAATTAGGGTGGTGTTCACCAGGTTTCTCCACTGTAAAATTACTATTTCTTCCCTTTGTAATTAATCAGTAACCTGGAGGGAAATATTTTGAGAGTATAAATGCCCCTATTCCTTATCAAACCTGCATCCACTAACTTTCACATGCATTGATGATTTTTACCTGAATTCAACAACCTGAATCAATTTTTGTTAAGATAGTATAAATGGTAGTTACCTAACTCCATCATTTCTTTTCTACTTATTAGTGTTCCCAGTTTGTTTATCTATTGTCAGTCTGGATTCATGGATTCTTATCTTACTCAGTGGGTTATAATCCATTACTGTCATTATTTATTTTGATCCTTAATTGTACCAGATTTTGCCAGTGGAAGCACCTTCAAGCTGGCTCCTGTGTCCCCATCATTTTTTTTTTTCAGGTTCTTAAAATAACATTTATTTTTTCTTTTCAAACTTTTAAAATATGTGCATTACAGAAAACTGTAAAGCAAAGAACACAAAAGGCATCCAAAATCATTTTGATGATCTGATTCGTTTGACATGTCCTTCTACATGCTATGTATATATACACAACTGAGAATACATTTTTAGGTGGCTGAGGTCACACTGTATGGATCATGCTTTTTCACACATCATGAATATTTACCAATTCAAAGTCCCAAAGCCAAGAGTATTTTTGACAACCAAGAATCACTACATGGACTCCATCAGGAAGAAAAAGAAATCCTGCCCTTCTCGAGGACAAAAATTTCATTAAAAAAAAAAAATGGTAACAGGCCTCTAGAGAGATACTGGCAGAGTTAAAATACTGCATTCCTTTAATGCTCAATTAAAAATGAAATATAAAGCAAGAGAGTACAGTAAGTATAAATGCTTCTAAGGAATTCATTCTCAGGTCTATTAAAATATTAGCAAGGTATTTCCGTATAGTAGAGCCAAGAGATGCACAGATGCATCAATGGTTATCATCAAAATGTAAATATGGAGACTTCTGCATACATCCCTGCCCTTGCATTTCCTTCTGCCCCTCTGCAGCCAACCCAATCAATCCTGATGTACACTGTTCAGAGCGGTTTAACAATTCCATATTCAAGATGCTCTTCTATTAATTATAACTAAAAGATACTTATAAATTGATTAACTCACTAGCACTACTTTTTATCATACATTGTCAGCTCAAGACATCTAAAAAGCTTAGATGCTGCAAAATAAACATTGTCTACAGTAAACAAGGGTACTTTATAAAAAAATGCACATATGGTTATAATCTAAAACTTTTCTAAATATGGAAATACTAGACAAGAGCCCTTCCCTTTGCCCTTCCTCTTCTCCTCCTTCCACCATTTCAGTGACTAAATACAGAAATGCATCTTGCTCCAAGAGGTGGATTAACAAAGGTCACTCCCAAAAGACAGCCCTTCCTATAAACTAACAAAAGGACATTTATATTGTTTTACTACTTCTGCTTGTAACATACTTTGGGCGTTAGGATTTGTCCCTTAATACACAGCAATATTAACTAAAATGCATATATAAAACAATGTTTAGACAATCTTCATTTGTCTAAATCACAGGCATAGAACCCTTCCCTCTGCACCTCCTTTCCCAGCCCCCCACCACCACTACCCAGTATACTGCTTCCAAGGCATCAAGTTTTATAATTCCATTCCCACATACAACCATTCCTATGAATTAACAGAAGAAAATAGAGGGTGTTATCTTACATCCTCTCTTAACACATTGTATGCTTCTAGACATCTAGAAAGACTATTTCTAGATGTTTAAAATACTATATACAGTACCACTGAATCAACTGCACAATTGTAACAAAGGCTATAATCTGAAAGTGTCTTCTAAATAAACACTCTAGTCTAGAACCCCTCCCCCTTCCCACCTCTATCAACCCAGTGGATAAATATAAGCATCTGCAATGCTGAGAGGACTTTAACAATTTCACTTCCACAAGTCATTTTTCACAACAGTCTGTCCTATGAATTTTAACACAAAATGTATTAGTTTACTAACTCTGTCATACATTGGCAACCTCTTTAACGTCTAGGAAGACTAGATGTTGCAAATTTAGGACTTGGCATTTATATACACTATATACACAGCAAAGTAAAACAAAACCCACAGAACGTATGGATGAATGGTTAATCTTACCTCACTGTGAACATACTAGAGCCCTTTGCACTTTCTTCTCCCTCCTCCCATGAACCAACACAAACATAATGAGTACTGCTCAGAGAGGCGGTTTGACCATTCCATTTCCAAAAGGTAGTATTTCATATGAATTTTAACAAGAAGATTATCTACAAAATGTTATTTACTATCTCTACTTTTAACATACTTTGTGCACTTCTAAACATCTAGAAAGACTAGATGTTTCAAATAAGGACTTAAGTTTGTCCACTATATACACAGTAGTGTTGAATAAACTACACACATGTAACAATGGTTATATCTGAAAGTGTCTTCTAAATAGGAACATTCTGATCTAGAACCATTTATTTCTTCCAACTCCTCTCCACCACAACCCAGTGGATGAGTACAAGCACATGTGTCACTTCTATGTGGTTTTACCATTTCCAAAAGTCATTTTCAGAAGACAGCCTTTCTATGAATTTTAACACAAAGTGTACAAAATGTGTTAGTTTACTAACTCTACTTTTGTCATACATTGGCAACCTCTTCAATATCTAGAGACTAGACATTATAAAATTAGGATTCATTTGTCTAATATATATACAATACATACAGTACAGCAAAGTTAAATGAAATGCACATAACATATAGGGCAATGGATAACCTGAAATGTTCTAGTACACACTAGCAAAACACCTCTTGCAATTTTTACCCGCCCATCTCCCTTGACCCAATGAACAAGCAATAAATAAATACGAAGCTCACAGAGGTGTTTATCAATTCCATTTCCAACGACTATTTTCCATGAATTTTAAAAAGCTATTTACAAAGTATTATCCTACTATCTTTACTTTTTAAATACATCAAGCACTTCTAAAGATCTAGAAAGACTAGGTATTTCAAATAAGAACTTACTTGTACTGTTAAATAAAACTGCACACACACAACAATGGTTGTAATCTGAGGTATTTTCTAAATATGACCATTTTGGTCTTAAACAATTCCCTCTCCTCACTTCCTTCTCTCCACCACCAACCCAGTAGACAAGTACAGGCATGTGTAATGCTTAAGAGGTGGTTGAACAAATGCATATCCAAAAGTTATTTACAGAAGACAAACTTGCCTATGAATTCAACACAAAGTGTACAAAATGTGCCAGTTTTACTAACTCTATATTGTCATACACTGGCAACCTTTGCAAAATTAGGACTCATTTGTCCATTATATATACTATACATAGCAAAACAAAATGCATATAATACACAGAAAAATGGTTTTGTCTGAGTCTGTCAAAGCATGTACACGCTAACATACTATCTTTTGTAGTTCCTTCCCTCCCGTCTCTTTCAAGCCATTGAACAAGTATAGACAGTAATATACTGCTCAGAGATGGTTTAACAATCCCATTCCCGAAAGACAGTATTTTCTGAGTTTTTGCAAAAAGCTATGTACAAAGTGATATTTTACTACTTCCATTTTTAACATACGTTGGGCACTTCTAAACATCTAGACAGACTAGATGTTTCAAATAAGGACTTAGTTTGTCCACTATATACACAGTATATTATTTACAGTTTGACTAAACTGCATACATGTAACAACAGTTATAATCTAAAAGTGTCTTCTAAGATAAGAATACTCAGGCCTGGAACCTCCTTTCTCTCCCTCCTCCATTAACCCAGTGGGCTATAATGTTCAAATTTTCAGAAGACAATCTTTCTTAAGAATTTTAACACAAAATGTACAAAACGTGTGAGTTTACTAACTCTACTTTTGTCATACACTGGCAACCCCTTTTAACATCTAGAAAGACTAGATGTTGTAAATTATGGCTTATTTGTCCTTTATATACACAGAAAAGTAAAACAAAATGTACAAATATAAGGAACAATGGTTAAACTTGCCTCGTTACAATAAACACGCTGCCATAGAGTCTCTTGTACTTCCTTCTCCGTCCTCCCGAAAACCAGTGCACAAAGCATGTACCGCCCAAAGAGGTGATTTGGCCATTCAAAAGAAAAAAAAAAAAACAACAGAAAAATAACCCAATACGTCATGAATTTTAACAAAAATAAATTTACAAAATGTTATTTTACTACCTCTACTTTTAACATACATCAGGCACTTAAGAACATCCTGAAAAACTAGATTCTTTTTTTAAAAAAAAGTACTTATTACTGTCAACTATATATACAACAGTGGAATAAAATGTACACACAGAGCAATGGATATAATACGCAAATACCTTCTAAATGTGACCAGTCTGGCATAGAACCTTCTTCTCTTCTTCCTCAGGATCTTCTACTCCATTTCCTCTAACCCACAGAACAAAGGTGGGCATGTGGCACTCCTGATGTTGCTTCTAGAGGTGTCTAACGATTCCATTTAAAGTCATTTCCACAAGACATTTCTTTCAGTTTTTTGTAAAACAAATGGACGTTTCCAAGACGTGTGATTTCCTAACTCTACTTTTATCATACATCGGCAACCTCTTGACATCTAGAAGGCCTAAATGTAGCAAAAGTTTTCTTTTAAAATGCTGGGGGAGAGAGGGAGTTGAGAGCAGCTTTTTCATATTATATATACAAGCCTTCCATAAGCGGCCAGTAAACCTTCTCAAAGGGTGGTGGGCACTTCTTACTGGTCAAATGTGGTACGTTACTCCACCACGTCTCTTCCAATATCAAGGTCTGCTAGAATACTGACCAACCACCCGATGGCCCTCTAACCCTTCCACCCGTCCTTGTCGGGAGCTCCGCTAGCCTGCCACGCCCGCTAAGGCCTTCATCAGGGACGAGGTGGCATCTCGTCCAACTGGGACAGGGCGGCTACCCCAGGTCCCGGCTTCACGAACCTTCAGGGTCCACGGCCTGAAGAGGTGGCTGAGCTTGTGTCTTCTTAGGCCGGCCTCCTCGGGCCCGCGAGGCCCCTAACGGCCCTCGGTGGCGTTCGGGTGGCCGCCGTTCTTCTAGGTCTACCACGCCCGTCGCCCTAAGGCGCCGCATCCTCGGCAACTTGCCAGGGCCTTCGCTGCAGCCCAGGAGGGTTGGGCAGGGAGACACGGCGGCCAGCGGAGTGCGGGCTCGGAGAGGCCGCCATCAGGTCACCGAGGTGTGAGGGGTCGCCCCTGCCTCAAGGCCACGGCCGGGCCGAGGGGAACCCCCGGCGAGGGCTCTGGGTCTCTGTAGGGCAGGGGACCGTGGCCGGGCCCCCCAGTTTACCCTCCAGCCTAAGGCTGGATGGCCTGAAGGGCCCGGAGGCCCCTGAGGGGCCCGGTGACTCTCTCCGCGCTGTGCTTCTAACTGCGCTCTCTGCCGGCACTGACTTGGCAGTTCTCTCCGAGGACGAGAGAAGCAAGGGCACCACTCCCCATCATTTTTTGAGAGCTTCCTTACTTTCTGGCATAACAAGATGTTCTAGGCTCACCTTGCATAAACCTGGAATCAGCCATTTCTCCAAGAAGCCTGGGTTCTTTGGAGCAGGAAATGGTATTTAGAACCCAAGATCTAGAATCCAAGGGTAGATGTGCTCCTTGCTACTTGCTTTTAAGTCCTTTTAGCGAAGAGAGTACCGTTGCTGTCCATGGGTACTGGGTTGAGCAAAGAGAGTGAAGATATATGTATATGTAAAAAAATAAACACATATTTATCTACATCTGTTTCTCTAATTCCAGTCAACACCACAGTCCTCTTCCATCCTTCCCCAATTCCATATTTATTGCCCCATTTCTCTAATAGTATGCGTCGTGGTGGCATAGTGGTTAAGACCTTGGCTGCTAACCAAAAGGTCTGCAGTTCACATTCACCAGCTCCTCCTTGGAAACCCTATAGGGCAGCTCTACTCTGTGCTTACAGGGTTGCTATGAGTTGAAATCCACTGGACAGCAACAGGTTTGTTTTTCTCTCTCTAACAGTAGGAAAGTAGTTTCTATCAACATCAATCTATCATTTGCTTGATCTTACATAAAAAGGAGTTTCAGAATTGTTACACCCATAAAACCCAGTGCTAGCAAGTCAATTCCAACTTATAGCGACCCTACAGGACAGGGTAGAACTGCCCCCTAGGGCTTTCAAGGCTGTAATCTTTACTTTTGGAGGTCTATACTTTTGGCTGTGACATGGGAGGAGAAAGATGTGGCAGTCTGCTTCCGTAAAGATTTACAGCCTTGGAAACTGTATGCAGCAGTTCTACTCTGTCCTATAGGATGGCTATGAGTTGGAATCGACCAACAGCAACAGGTTTGGTTTGATTTTGCTCTAGGAGGCAGGTTACTGGAGTTACAGGTCCAGCTCAGCTGTGTGATCTGGGCCTGTTTTCTCATCTGAACAGTGAAGAATTGGACCAGGGCTCTTCCAATTCCAGCATGAAATGAGTCAAGCTTGGAGGTTCATGCCCTAGCCTGCACCATCTAGATCTGTATGGTACTGTCCATGTGCCTGTGACGCCATGTGGTCACAGGCATGAGCAAGATACAGATGAGGTCTCTGCTTTCACAGAGCTTACATTCTAGTAAAATGGGTGCTAAACAAATATACACATAAATATGAAATATAATATCAGGTAGGGAAAGTGCCAGAAAAATAAAGCAGGGCAAAAGGATGAGAGCAATGGGACGGTAGAACAATTTTAGAAAAGAAGGTTAGGGAAGGCCACTTTCGAGCAGAGACCTGAATTAAACGAGAGAGGAAGCCATGGACAGATCTGAGGGAACAGTGTTTTGGCAGAGGGAGGGAACAGAAAGCGCAAAGACCCTGAGGTGGGAGCCAGTTTGGCAAGATGATTGTTGTGTCTGGAAATGGAAGGAGAAGGAAGGTGAGGTCAGAGAGGTGGGGAGAAGGTAGATCAGAGAGGCCCACTCACAGCACAGAGGAGCTCTTGGAGGCAGGGCTTCCAACCAGTTCATTCTGGTTCCAACCCTGGCTGAGAATTTACATTTCTAACAAGTTCCTAGGAAGTCATACATAGGAATTACCTGGGGATCTTGTTAAATGTAGATTCTGACTCAGTATATCTGGGATGGAAATGAAAATTCTAGCAGGGGTTCAAATCAGAATGAAGTAGTTCTCGAAGCCCTGCTTGAAGCAGGCTCATGACCTGATCTGATTTGATTCTAGAAGGATCCACCTTAGCTGCTGTGTGAAGAGTGGACTGTAGTGTGTCAACCACAGTCCACTCAATAAAACAGAAATCACTATAGGTATTCTAGAGGAGGAGTTTGGTACAGGGAAAGAATTGAACCACCAAACAGGTGATGATGAGGCAATTCAAAGATTAGCAACAGAGGAAGTAACTTTCACCCCTAGGCTGGAGGGATAAAGGAAGGAGATGGTGTTTGGATGCCCAATGGCCAAGATGCAGAACCCAGAACCACAGAATGGAGTGTCCAAAGGCAGCAAGGGCTATGCAGGGAGACGCTGTCTTCCACTGTAGTAGATGCAAAGCCCCACGCTGAGCACAAGAGAGGAAGTAACCCTGGCTTTTTCCCTCCTCCCACCCTCCAGTCTTCGGCTGGTAACTTCCCCTAGATCCCTTCCCAAAAGCCAGTTGGCAAATGAGCTTGGGAAGTATGGAAGACTGAGCAACACTGAGGAAGAATGGAGCAAATAGGCAAATGACCAGCATAAGGTACAGGAGCAGGGGCCAGGAAGCCAGTTAGGAGGCTGCTGAAACAGTCCAGGTGAGAGATGTTGGGGACTGGGACCAGAGTAGCGGCAGCAGTGATCATGTGTGGATTCTGGATATGTTGATGGGTTGGTTTTTTTTTTTTTTGGATGTGGGTCTTGGGGAAAGGAAGGAGTCAAGGTAAACTCCTGAGATGAAATTTACTTGTTTGCCAGCAGGCCAAAAAACAAAGAGCCAGTAGTTGCTCCCTAAGGCCTCCGCTCATTTATTCCATACGCTATCATGAAGCACCTACTCTGTGCCAAGCTAATACCGGGCGAGCACCTCCTACGTATCATGGCTTGTGATTCACCTTCACTTTTTCCAGCCTCCTCTCCTTCTGAACCAGACCTGCTGGGGGCCGGAGAATACCTAAGGGTCTTCCTGCTCCAGCTCATCTCACAGCTACTTCAATTTTCCCTCAGTACAAAGGCTGAATGATCTAACTGTTCCAATGATGGGGATGGGGGAGGAGAGCAGATGGGGACCACTTCCCACCACTGGGAAAGGCTGATTCCAAAGCCCACACTCTAACCTCCTCAGTCTAGACTTCAGGCTGTGCCTGCCTGCTCTGGGCCTGCCTTGAGGGGCACCCCAAGGCACTTGCACAGCAGAGCTCTGGCCTCCAGCTGGCAGCTGCTAGGACCCAGGGGGCAGTGCCAGGCCCTCCCCCTCCATCTCCAGCTCTGGGTGTCTCTAAAGGGCAACATCAGAGTAACAGCCAGTACCATCTCCAGCAGGGCCGACTTGCCGGTGCTGGGCTGGGGCAGGGGCGAGAGCTGGCAGGCTCAGCCTTGCATCTCTCCATGGGGTCGGCCAAACCCCACAGAGGTCGGCAGCCTGGGCGACGGAGGCAGTGCCTGGGCAGCCTATAAGGTGAGAGGCCAGAGGAGCAAGGGATGGGTGATTAGAATCTCGGAGCGAGAGGCTCCATTTCGCTCTTTGCATCCCAGCACAGGGTGAAGCCAGAACGTTTGTATGGCCAACACCACAGGGCTGAACGCCACAGAAGTCGCAGGCTCGGTGGGGCTGGTCCTGGCGGCCTTCGTGGAGGCGGCGACATTGTTGGGCAACAGCGCATTGCTGGCCGTGGTGCTGCGCACGCCAGGGCTGTGCGACGCCCTCTATCTGGTGCACCTCTGCGTCGTGGACCTGCTGGCAGCCGCCTCCATCATGCCCCTGGGCCTGCTGGCCGCGCCTCCGCCGGGGTTAGGCCGCGTGCGCCTGGGCCCCGCGCCATGCCGCGTTGCGCGCTTCCTCTCCGCTGCGCTGCTGCCGGCTTGCACTCTCGGCGTGGCCGCACTAGGCCTAGCGCGCTACCGCCTCATCGTGCACCCGCTGAGGCCCGGCGCGCGGCCACAGCCCGCGCTCGTGCTCGCCGTCCTGTGGGCCGCGGCCGGGCTGCTGGGCGCGCTCTCGTTGCTCGGGCCGCCGCCCGCACCGCCCCCTGCTCCTGCGCTCTGCTCGGTCCTGGCTGGTGGTCTCGGGCCCTTCCGACCACTCTGGGCGCTGCTGGCCTTCGCGCTGCCCGCCTTCCTGCTGCTTGGCGCCTACGGCAGCATCTTCCTTGTGGCCCGCCGCGCCGCCCTGCGCCCCCCGCGGCCCCTGCGGTCCGCGCGAGGGTCCCGGCTGCGCTCCGACTCTCTAGACAGCCGCCTCTCCATCCTGCCACCCCTACGGCCTCGCCTGCCCTGGGGCAAGGCGGCCCTGGCCCCAGCACTGGCCGTGGGCCAATTCGCAGCCTGCTGGCTGCCCTATTTCTGTGCGTGCCTGGCACCTGCAGCGCGAGCCGCATCTGCCGAGGCTGCAGTCACCTGGGTGGCCTATTCTGCCTTCGCAGCTCACCCATTCCTGTATGGCCTGCTGCAGCGCCCTGTGCGCAGAGCAGTAGGCCGTCTCGCCCGACGTGTGCTGCCCAGACCCCCAAGGACCTGTGCACTGCAGGCCTGGCATCCTCGAGCTCTCCTGCAGCTTCTCCAGGGACACCCGGACGGCCCTGCCCTAGGCCCTTCTGAGGTCCCAGAACAGCCCCCAGAGTTGGAGAGAGAGGGGAGGCTGAGTATGCCAGAGGCCACCTGAGATCTTTCTCCCAAGCAGAGCTGGGACTAGAGAAAGGAGGGCAGCATTAGAGGGGCCCACCCAGCCCCCTGCAGAGGTCCTGGCACATGTCCTGCCTGGACTTTGGTATAGGAGGAAAAAATGTGCCTGCAGCCTGGTGAGGCCCAGGGGCTTCTGGGAGCCAGGAATTCTGGATTCTAGACCCAACTCTATATGGCCTTGTGCATGGACTAATCCTTTCCTAGGCCTCAGTTTTCCCATCTGTTTCTTGGACTATCTCTCCAGTTTAGGTGGTTTGTGACATTCACAGAAGTTTCTCAGGCCCAGAGAGGAGCGGAGGTGAGCAGGGTCACAGACCAGGCCAAGGGAAGATAAGAAGGCCCCGGGGGCTCACAGCCAAAGGGATGGGCCAAGCAAGGCAGGACCTGGGTGCAAGCCACAGCAGGAGGAACCAGTGGAGAGACACTCCAGAGGACTTCACTGACGTCACAGAGAGGAGAGGCTGGACAAAACTACTGAAACTCCTCGATCAGCTTCTAAGATCTTAGGCCAGGAAACAACCAGATCAATCTAGTACCCGAGCCAGGAGCCTGAATAAGAGCCCAAAGGGCCCTGACTGGCATGTGGAAGGGGCTAAGGCCCAGCTAGGGCTGGCGGATTCACAGATGGCAGTCCTCTGGGGCCTTGGCTGTACCCAGTCTCTCTTTGCCACCCCCAAGCCCTTCCCCACAGTGTTTCATAGCTTCCTGGTTGATGAGAATATTTATTCAAAAACAGGGATTGAAAAAACTGTACAGAGTGTCGGTTGCTGAGAACTCGGCCCCTGCCCCCACACTACCCCCTCAGCTACTGGGCAGTGGCTCCCCTATGGGCCCCCCCCTGCCAAGCCCAGCCAGTCCATTCCAGTCAAAAGGGTGCCAGTGGAAGCAGGAGGAATCTGCAGGGAGGAGGGGAGAGAAGCATGGCCCCCAGCACCCCTCAGCCCTCCTCCTTGAACCCCACAGGAGGGCAGTAGGCTGGGAAGCCCTAGGGGATAGGGAGTGTATGAGTAAACCCACCAAGGTGGGAGCAATAAAGGAGGCCCCTGGCTGCTCCCCGCATCCAAGCACAGGGTTGAAGGGGTGGAGTTCCCTGCCCTGGGGCTGCCAAAGCTCCCAGAACCCTTGGCCAGAAACTGTCCCCACTCAGAGAAAGAACTCCTGCAGATTGGGGCAGGGTGGAGGGTGAATCCATGCGTCTGGGCTTTAGTGGCACTGGGGACTCAGGGGTGGTGTCTCCTTGGGCAGGCAGGGTACGGAGGCAGCCCCCTGCCTGGCGGTCCTGCCCGCCCCCACCTGTGCCTCAGCCAGCCTCAGTAGGGGGAGAATTTCTGCCGCTCGGCTTTCTTGCTCCCATTGGCTGCTGCCATCTTGGCAGTGTAGGCCGCCAGGCCCGGAGGTGGCCCGGGGGAGGCAGGTGGCAGAGCCAAGAAGGGCACTGGCTTGAGGCCGATGAAGTTGGAGAGGGAGATGGCATAGGGTGTGCCCAGCAGGCCTGGGGGAGCCGTGGGTAGGGCCGTCAGGGGTGGCGAGAAGGGGGCGGGCAGGTCTGCAGGGGCCGAGCCGGGTGTCCCCCCAGAGGTAGACTTGGCCGTCTCTAGACTGGAGAGAGGGACATAGAGGGAGATGAAGGGGAAGGTGGGTGTAAAAGAGGAGGGCAAATACAGGGGGAGAGATTAGAGGAAGGACCGGAGAGAGGAAGCAAGGGGAGAACAGTGACCTGGGCTGGATATATTTGGGGGGAACATGGGAAAGGTGGAAGGGTGGGGATGGGAAGGAAGAACAAGCAAATGTAGTATGGAGTGAGGGGAGAGATGGGGAGGCTGGAGGGGTGGATTAACCAGTAAGCAAGGTACATTTGGGCTTACACGTGTTTACTTACTGTGGTGAGCAATTTCACATGGGTTTCACCATATCAAACAGGTGAAACTGTGCATGACAGATCAGTAAGCCCACATATACCTTGCTTATTGGGTAATCCATCCCTGGGAGGCCAAAGTCCCAGAGAAAAGAGCCAAGAGACAGGCCCAGGGAGAGAGGATGTGAGGGAAGCATGTAGAGGGTGAAGGTGGGGAAATGTGGGGCAAGTTAGGCAGAGTCATGGGAAGGTGGGATAGGATTAGAGGAGGCAGGGGACAGGCCCAGACAGACAGAAGGGTGTCAGCTACCCCCACCCCACCCAAGAGGCCCTGTGACCTGTGACCCCTGCCCCAGCTCACCAGGCAGTGATGAGGTATTGGGCCAGGGCGATGGAGACTGGGGAGCCAGTGATGGTCACATGCCGCTCACCGGCACCCTCCGCTTGGTTCCCAATCTTGATATGTGCACCTGACATCTGTCGGATCTCACTGATCTTGCTGCCCTGGCGCCCGATCACGCAGCCGATCAGCTGGGGGGAGGATGGAATTTAACCCAGGGCAAGGCCCAGACCCCAGGGCCCCCTGCCTACCCTCACACTGCCCCATTCACTGCTCACATCATTGGGAACCAAGAATTCCTGCGAGCTGGTCTGCGTGCTGGGATCCAGTCCTGAGGGGGAAAAGAGGGATTCAGCATGGTGCTGGGCCTTCCCCAGCCCCTCATCCATTCCAGGGGGGCTGCCTAGCCTCTCTGGGTGGCGCTGCCCAGCCCTGCCTCCTGCTGCAGCAGCTGCTCACCTGCTACTACACTGGGTGAGGCAAAGGGGACCGTGTGCCCTGAGAGCTGCTGGAGCTTGGTGACCTGTGCCAAAGAAGAGCAGTGAGAGGTCAGAGGGAGCTTGGCTCAGGGAGCGGGCTCCCTGAGCTGAGGGTCACTCACCTCAGCTGGGGTCACAGCCCCATACTGGCCCTGGACAGAGAAGCCCTGTGGGGACGAACAAAGAAAAGGATGGGTCAGGGCAGCTTGGCCAGTGTCACTCCTCCCACTCTTTCCCTGGCCCACCAGTTCTTTCTTCCATTCCCTCCCCCACCTCAGACCTCCTCCTCTTCCTCTAGTAATGCTCCCCACCCCTCCTCTGTTGTTCCCCCTTACCTGGTTAGCAGAGAGAAGGACAGTGCCTAGGGAGAGGCTTGGATGATACGGGATTGTGGCTCCTTTGGGTGGGGACTGGAAGGCACAAATGAGGAGGCTCTATCATACCCTCCCAAGCCCCACCCCCTTTCCCAAGGGCCTTCTGGCTACAAGCTGTCCCATGACTCCCAAGTAAATGCACTTCTATGGCTTGAAGCTGAAAATCAATTCCTACAGCCCTGCCCTGCCCCTACTGGGACTTCCCTGCCCTCACCTGCTGTCACATGCATAGGGCTTGGGTCCCAGCCCCTGCCCCCCTTTCTCCCTGCCCCACGGCTGCACCTCCAGGATAACAGCGCAGATCTGGCGCACACACAGGATGATGGCGTCAGGCACCCCAGACACAGTGACAGCACGCTCCGTGGAGTTGGGGAGCAGGTCCCCTGCCACCTGCACCTGGGCACCTGTGGTCTGAGGGCAGAGAACAGAGGTCACTCTAGATGTTCCCACTGCCCGAAGAAAGGCTGACCGGGCTCCAAGCGGCCCCCAAACCAAATCAAACCTGTCGCGGTCAAGTTGATTCTGACTCATAGCAACCCTGTAGGACAGAGCAGAACTGCCCCATAGGGTTTCCAAGGGAGCCCTGGTGATGCAGAGATTAAGAGTTCAGCTGCTAACCAAAAGGTCAGCAGTTCAAAAATTCACCAACAACTCCTTGGAAGCCCTATGGGGCAGCTCTACTCTGTCCTATAGGGTTACTATGAGTCAGAATCCATGAAAAGACTTTTTTGTTTTGGTTTGTTTTTTTTTTTTTAATATTTACCAAAGGAAGATAGCCACATCTTTCTGCTGAGGAGCAGGTGATGGGTTCAAACTGATGACATTTTCGTTAGCAGCCAAGTGCTTGACCACTGCACCACCAGGGCTCCTTCCAAGGGGCCCAGGGGACAGGAAACCATAGCAAAGGTCCCCTCTCTGTGCTGAAGAATGTGGATTCCCTGTGCATAGTATCCCTTTCCCCTCACCTCCCGGATCTCCTTGATCTTGGTGCCAGCCTTCCCAATCAGTGAGCCACACTGGCTAGCGGGGATGACAAGGCGCAGGGTCACCGGAGGCCTGGATATGTTCCCACCGTTTGCGGGGGCCGCGCAAAGGTCCTGGGGCCGGGAGACAGTGAGTCAGCTGTGCGCATGCACAAATTCGCAGAGCGCCCCCTGCTGCTCCCCCTGCCCCTAGAACACCTTCCTGCTAAGTGAATCCAGAAAGAACTCCTCCCCCACTCCTCCAGCCTCTCTGTTTAAGGTAGCCTCCCCTCCAGCCTGTAGCCACTATCTGGAGTAGAGGTTGCACTCCTCCCCGACCGCTTCTGGCCTCCCACAGGGCTGTCTAGGAACCTCATCTAGCTTGAAGGCGATCATGGACACGGCATGGAAGACTGCCGCTGTAGACCCTGTGATGGTGGTGATGCGCTCGGGACAGGAGCCCTCGGAGATGGTGATCCGGGCGCTGCTCTGTGGGTACAGGACGAGTGCTGGGCAGCAAGGGTACCCTCTCCAGGAACCTGTCTGCCCACCCCGCGGATCGGTCCCCAGCCAAGGGGCTGGGTCATCCCAGACGCAGTAGTGCAGAGGCGGGGAGAAGTGAGGGAGGCGGGGCAGAATCACTCCTCCCCTTCACACCTGCTACCCTGGGCTCCTCCCCCAAACTCGGTCCTCACCTGCTCCCGGATTCGTTTTACAGTCTCTCCCTTCTGCGGAGAAAAGAGAGAATCGCTCTTAGCCTTAGCAGTCAGCGCCTCCTTCCCTGGGCTGAGGCCTCAGGTTGGGAGGGACACGGAGCGCAGAGCCGGCACCTACCTTCCCGATTATGCTGCCCACCTCCTGTAGACAAGACAAGAGTAAAGTCAGAGGGGACCAACCACCCAGGCTCTGCCCTCCCTGCATCGGGGCGGTGGCTCCACCCAAGACGCCAGAGGTCAAACTCGGACTGGCCCTGCCCCGCCTTGCTGCCTTGCCTGCTCCGCAGCCAACTCCCCACCACGGCGGCACCCCCCCACACACACACACGTGCACGCTCACCTTCCCATGCATCAGCATCCGCAGCGTGAGTGTGATGCTGAGCTCCGGCTCCTCCTCCAGCCCCGCATCTGAGCTGCTCATCCTGTTAGGCGGGGCTGGGGCCGCAGAGGTCTGGGAGTGCGTCCACGCTGCGGCCTGGCCCACTCTGAGAGAAGGGGCAGAGGAAGATGGGTTAGAGGAGAGCCCTGTTCACCCTGTCCCTGCAACCTTCATATGGGGTCCCCAGACTCGGGCTAACCAAACTCCCAGAGAAGAGACAGCATGAACCCCGAGTTCCAATCATCCCACAGATGGGTGTGCTGGTGTGCAACTCGCTGGCTGTGACCCTGGTGTCACTTAGCCCTTCTGAGCCTCAGCTTCCCTGTCTGTAAGAGGGGGATACCAATAACTATCCCCAAAGAGGTATCAGAATTAAAATGAGACAGGCACTAAGGTGGCAGGCACCCAGTTTCTGAGTATCTTTGTCCATGCCCTCAGACATTAGAAGGATTAACTAAGATACCTATGGGAGTCTAGAAAGTGGGACTCCCTAACCTCTTGGAAGAGAGGCCCCCTGTGGATTGGGCCTTGATGTTGAGTAAAGGTTATTCCAAACAAGAGGCACTAGGATCCAGGGGAAGAGCCCCCCAACTGGGTAGAGTGTGGGGAAGCAACTAGAGAGGAAGCTGGGGCAGCCATGGGGAGCCACAAAAGATCTTGAAGGAAGGGTGGCAATGGAGGTGGTGAGGCCCTCTAGCCCCTGCCAGGAAAGGCTTGGGGGCCCGGGAGCCCCACCTCCAGAGACAACCTCTGTCCACTTGAGGTCACTTGAACAGAGGCTCCTTGCACACAGCTCGGACAGGTTTCATTCAGCATTGAGGGGGTGAGGTGTCAGGGGACCAACAGTCTGCACAGTGAATATCCAACCCCTCTCCTGTGTGGGAGAATGGCCCAGAACAGGAGGTGAGGGCAGTCCAGGCTGGCCACCTTCCCAGCCTGAAGCACTTTCTGCTGCACCAGAAACAAGTCACTCGGGCTTTCTGAGTCTCAATTTCTTCACCCATCAGATGGAAGGAATACCTCCCCCTGGTACTGGGAGATGCGTGATGGGTAAAAAACGGATGTGGGGGGCTGTAGGAATGTCAAGACTGTTAACTGGGTGGGGGAAGGCAAAGCCAGAGATTAGCTGTTGGGATTAGCCCAGCCGCCAGCCCTCCCTACCCGACCCCTTTTCATGCCCCGACTTAATCCTGAACCTTAATCCTGCTTGGAAATCCCTCCTCCAGCAGCTATCTCCTGCCCGCCAAGGCTCAGTCTTGATGGGGAGCGCGCTGAGGGACCAGGACCTGAGGAGAACAGGAGTGGGACCAACTGGTGCCAAACCTGGCCCATGGCCAAGCTCTAGCCCCGCAAATTCCTTCTACCAAGAGGGCGTGGGGGCCAAGGAAGAGTATGCTGGGTTTTGAGCACTTCAGAGGCCTCTGGGTGCCCTCCTCCTGAGCCCTCATTCCATCCTGACCTTAGGGTCAAGGGCATGGAGCTCTGTCCAACTCCTCTCCCAAACCTCCCTTGCCAGCCAGAGCGGGACATGGAACGGGAAGGGGGCCTCCCAGCCTGGCTCTTTCCCAGAAAGCCTAAGCAAGCCACTGTATGGCAAGAGACCTGCATTTCCTCATCTGTACGATGGAGGTGACAACACTGTTCCCCAGAGCACCCACTCACTGTTGCCTCCCCAGGCACCTGGCACCTGATCTTCCTTTCATTCAAGATCTGCCCACAGGCTCTCCAGAGGTCAGAGGTCAGCAGTAGGCACAAAGACTGCTCTCTGAGCATCCTGGCCAGCCTCACGCTGGCTGCCCTTGCTAGACATTCCCCCAGCTGCCTGCACTTCCCCCATCAAAGCATGACGTGTTTGGTTTCTATCTCTCTGGCCAGCCAAGCCCAGGAGCCCCTTAGTGTAGGAGCCAAGGCTACCGCCTTCTTCTTGAGTCCCCAAAGCTCAGCCCAGTCAGGCCAGAGAAGGTGCTGAGAACATAATGGTTACCCCAAGGGACAAATTCACTGCCAGGAGAACCTGAGGCCTGGAAAGGTTCTGTAATCTACCAAGGTCACACAGAGAGATGGGGCCTGGTGAAGCCAGGGGTCTTGCCACAGACCCATCTCCTCCCCTCTTGGGCTGCTCCTGTCTGAGTCTGCCAGTCCTCTTCCCAGATGGTGGGCTCTTCAAAGGTAGGCACCAGGCTTTAGTAGTCTCTGAGACCCCTGCCCAGCCAGGAGTATACATGCATCATGCTTGGAAAGGACTGATAACTTGTCTAGAGCCATAGGTCTTAAGCCCCAGGATTTTCTGGGGCTCAGGGGCTCCTTGGGGTGGTGGCCAGTAGTAGTTATGACATTGTTCCCATGTCATCTCTGCATCACCTCTTGTGGGCATGAGGCTCCAGGAAAAACAGGACAGGAAGGCTGGGACATGGTTAGTACTCAGCTCCTGCCCTGAAAAAAACACCTGGGTCCGAAGCAGAGCCCCATTACTCCAGGCTCAAGATGACCTTGGCTGGGCCTTCACCTGACCTGGACCTCAGTTTATTCATCTGTACTACCTTAGGATTAAAGGGATTGCTGGTCCCTTTGTGCCCTTCCTGTTTTGAGGGACCCTCAAGGTTTTTCCTGTCTTTGGGAGAGAATGAGAAGTCCTGATCCGTGTACCCCAAATTATATCTCATGGGCCCTAAGAACAAGCAGCCCCATTAGACATTACTGCCCACCCCACCCCCCGCCACCAGAGCTCTGGGAGTTATTAGCTGCTTCACTCTGGTGGGTCCTGGGTCCCCGCTGGGCCACCCACATGGCAGCCACGCATCATGCCACACTGACCTCCAGCTCACCTCTGGGGGTGCCCAGCCCCCTCTGGCCAGCAGGGCTCCCTGGCTGGACACACCAAGCTCTGACCAGCCCCTGACCTGGGTTGTACCCTCCTGCTCCCCAGGCCCCCTCCCCAGACCCAGTGCCCACTCCTCCTGTCCCTGGCTTCCTGCCACTCAGGCTGTAGGGGGCGGGGGAGGACTGGTGACAGCTGTGTAAGCGATGGTGGCTGCCCCCTCCCTGCCCCTTCCCCCCAGCTGTCTCTCTCCCATGACAGCTGCCCAATCAAAGGGCCAGGGGCTTAGCCAGCCCCTCCCCACACAGGGATCAAGTGTCCACCCTGGCTTTGTTCTGGAGCAAGAACAATCCGGGGGAGGGGAGGGCTCCTGGGGCCAGGCGACTCCAGTGGACTGACCCACCCCTTGGGGGATTCCCTCGGCTCTGCTGGCCAGAGTGTCTGGACCAGCCAGGGCCTATGGACCCACCTAGACTGGGGAGAGAGGGAGATCTAGTCTCCAGCCTCACCTCCTACCTTACATCCCCCAACAACCCCCTCAGCAGCCCCAGCTCCCAACCTATCAGCCTTTTTCTCCTATTCCCACTTCAAAAGCGGCCATGCTGGCCACACCCAGTGATGCTGGGAACGGCTCAGGGCATCAGGAGAGGCAGGGTGTGGCAGGGGGTGGACACCAGGCCTGGGGGGAGGTCAGCACGTAGGGCTACTGACTCCCTTGCCACCCGCCTCCTCTGGAGATGCTCACACTTCCTGATTAGCCGGACCTCCACAAGAACTGCCCCAGCATCTTCAGACCCAGGCACCCAGCCTCCTACCCTTCCTGCCTCCCAGGATGGCCTGTCAAACCCAGTTCTTGGGGAAGAGGGGATCTTGGGGGAGCAGCCTCGGGTCCGTGAGCTCCAGCCTCTGGTTTCTTGAACCAGGTCTGTCTTGTAGACTTAGTGCCAAGCAAGGAGGAGGCACCCTGGCAAGCTGATGGGTGCCCAAAACACTATAGCCTCCTTAGAGCATCATTAGCCAACCTCCTAACAGTCCTCTCTCTCTTTGCAGCCAAGGGAAACTGAGGCAGGCCTAGGGTTAGACTGGACTCTGGGAAAAAGGCCACAGCTTGCGGAGTGGTGCCACCCACTGGTACCAATTCCTTGTCTCACCCAAACTGAGAAAAGTCTCTGGTTTCCATTCTCTATGCTGGAGACTGGGTCACTCTGCTGCTCAGCCACCATCCATGGCTCCCTGGTGCCCAAAGGATAAAGCCTGATCTCCATAGATGGGCACTCAAGGACCTTCATGATCTGGCTCCTGCCAATTTCTCTTGTCTCATCTCTCCTTCATCCCCCGCACACACCAGGCTACAGAACACGCCCAGCACCTCCAGGCCTCTGTTCTCAGCTCAAAATGCCCATCCTCCCCAGTCTCAGTCTATCAAAATTCTTCTTAAATGCTACCTCCTCCAACCTGTCAGCCTCCAAATCAGAAATAATCACTTGGGCCTCTGTGCTCCCCCAGATATGCCTGTAACTCAAAGGAGTCTGAATTGGGCATTTCTGACCCTAGCTTTCCCACTACACTGAGAGCTCCAGAGGACAGGAAATTTGAGACAGAAGTAGTCTCAGTGAGCAGGGAGAAGAGATAGAGATCACAGGGCCTCAGGGCATTAGGGACCAAAGACTGCACTGGGGGTCCCTAAGGAGAAGTGAAGGTGGAGTGAGAAGACCCATGTCTTGACACCAGCCACATGGGCTAAGCCAGGACCTGCCTGAACAGAACTCTGGTTTCTTCCTCAGCATTCCCAACCCCTGCTTCTGCTTCTCTGGGTCTAAGGGCTCCCAGGGCATGTTGCTGGGGTTGGAGATTTAGGCTGTGCTTTGAGACTTTTGGGGCCCCAGGACGGGCCTCCTCATAGAGAGGGAGGCTGGAAGAGCTGGGGAGTAGCATAGGTCTCAAAGAGTCAGGCTCAGCTTGTCACAGCTGGAAGGGCCTCAACTAACCAAGAGAAGAAACTGAGGCCCATAAGGAAAGGGAATTGTTTATAAGGCCACATGGGAAACAACTGGCAGAGCTGGGAAAACCCGGGGGTCCACATGTCCAGCTTGGAGCCCATTCCTCAGGTCAGTGCCATTGGGCAATGGTGATGGAGCCGGTGGCGGGGGCAGTAATGGGAGCAGGGAGGGTGGACAGAGCCTGTCTGGGGACACAGGGTGCGGCAAGCTGGCCTTCCCATGGCCTGGGCCCGCCAGGGTGTGTAGGCCGCCTGCTCCCAGCCCCCCACCCTGAGCATGCAACAAGAACAATCTCCTTGTGTTTGGGCAGCCTGAGCCTGCATGCTGATGAAGGCTGGGGGGTGGGGGCTGGGATGGGGTGCCCTGGAAGATGAGGGGTAGGGCCTAGAGGAGTTGGGGACCTTCAGATAGGGAAAGGATAGGGTCCCAGGCATTGGCCGTGGGGCAACAAGGGTGACCCCAGGGAAGAGTGAGGGCTGGAGCTAAGGTTTAATCTCCTTGGGGAGTCCCTAGGGTCTGAAATCTTTGTGGGGGAAAGAAGGCTTTGGGGACATATGTCCTGTTAGTCCTCCATGGAGGTGGTCACTCTGGGCTTAGTGGGGGTCCAGAGACCCACATTTTGAAAAACAGGGATGCAACTGGCCCTGGGTGCATCCCCTTGAAGCATACTTCGCAGGGTGCTGGGGGCTGGGTGGGGCATTGGGTGCTACAGGTCTCAAGATGGCGGACCTGGGATAGGGGAGTAAGGAGGCAAGCACTTCCCTCTCCTGGCCAGGGAGGCGTGAGGGCCAGGCTGGCCAGAGTAGCAGACCCCCTCCAGCACAACCAAAGAGCTAGGTCAGAGCTGAGGGGCTGAAGAGCCACAGGGGATGGAGGACTACCCTGAGCCCACAAATACCATCTTCATACACCCCTGGCCTAGAGATCTGAGCCCAGCCCCCCCCCAGAACCAGCAGAGAATGGAAAGGGGTGTGAGCCAAGCCAGGAGGGCTGCAAGGGAGTGGCAGATGGGGGCAGACAGGGCAGAACCAGAACCCAGGATAGGAGGTCGAGAGGAGAGTAGGCACAAAGCACAGGGGGAGAAGGTGGGATGGGGGCCTCAGATCTGGGGTCTCAGGTCCAGGCAGCCTCTCTCTGGTGCTGAGGGCTCCCCTGGCAGACTAGCGCCCCCCACCTGCGCAGGCCTCGGCCATGTAAGACAGCAAACGTGTTCCTTGCAGTGTCCCAGTTCCCCAAACCCAGGACCCCAGGCCGGGGACCTGAGCTCAGGTTCCCCGCCCTCGGGCCGAACCCCCAAACTTCGCGGCCCGCCGTGCCCCGCCCGGCCCGCGCCCTACCTCGCTGGGGCTGTCCTGCGGCGGCGGCGCGGCGGCTGGGCCGCTCAGTCCCACATTGTCCCCGGGAGAGGCGGCCGCTCACAACTGCGAGTGACATCAGCTGCGAACAATGAGGGGTTTGACAGGCGCGGAGCCCGGCCGGCCCGGAGCCCGGCTCCGCGCCCCCCTCCCCCGTCCCCCGTCCCGCCCGGCCCGGCCCCTCCCCGCCCCCTCCCCGGATCCGATTACAGACCGGCGGGCCCGCCCCAGCAGCCCCAGTGCCGCAGCCGCCCGCCCCGCCCCGCGCCGCGGTGCGCCCCGAGCGGCGGCCGCTTCCGGGCGGGCTCGGGCTACCCTTCCCCGGCTGCTCCCAGAGCCCCCGGGGTAGGGGTGGGGGTCCGGCCTGAAGCGCCCCCCCGCCCCAGCCGCTGTCCTCCCAGTTCCGCCCGCGCTGCGCCTGGCTCCGAGCCCCTCCACACCCTGCCGGCCACTCCTTCCGGCCAGGGCCACTCGCCCGGCGCCTCTGCCGAGCCCCCTGAAACCCCCATCTCGGCCTCGGTCCCGCCGCCAGTCCCCGTGCCGCCCGGCTCGGTCTTGCTTCTGACGCCGGTCCCTCGGAGCTCGAGCTTCGACCCTCCGCCCCGCCCGACTCTCCTCGCTTCTGCGCCGTCCCCCCCGCGGGGCTCTCGCCCACCCAGGTCCACTCCCCTCTGCTAACGTGATGCCTGGCCTAGGTCGGCCTAGGACAGGTTACCAGGCCGGTTGGAGGAGGGGCCTGAGAGCGCTGCGACCCTGTGCACCTTGCTCCGAGATTCCCCCAGAGCTACCCCCCAAATTCCTTTTTGGGCTAGGGCCTCAAGGGGCGGGCGGGGGTCAGTTAAGTCCTCTACTAGGGAACGGTAAGCGTGGGGGAGAATGGCTGAGCTGATTCCGAGACACCTCTCACCCCCACCACGGTAGCAGATCTTCCTCCCCCTCTCTCTAATCGGCTCAGCCTGGTCCCACTGACCTCCACCTCCCCCCACAGCTGAGTCTCTTGGCACCTGGGTTTGTGTGGGTGGGGATGGGAATCCAATCTCCCTTCCCCTCCATCTGGCCTGGAGGACAAAGGGCAGGGGGACCATCTGGTCCCGCCAGAGTGGGGGAAGGGCCCACCGTGCTGTCCCAAGGGGCGGGGGAGGAGCGGCGCTCTGAAGACAGCAAGAGCCTGCGGGGTCTAATTGCATCACTTTATTTCACCGACCTCCACTCAGTCTCCCCGCCCCTCAAACCTCAGAGCAGGAAACAAGTCTGGCTGCTATACCAGGGGAACAGGGAGCACCCAGAAGGAAGGGGGAAAGCAGGGGAGCTAGGGGGGCCCTCTCCTTTAGGGGGGCAATTTTGGGCTGGGGCCAAAGCATCCTGTGGGTGAGTGGAGTCCAGGGCTGGTTACACCCCAAGCCTGGCAGAGGGTCTCCTGCAAGGGCTGACCCTGGGCTCCCCACCATCCCAGACAGCAGGGTGCTCAACTGTTGGGAGCTAGTGCCTGTACATGTGTTTGTGTGGAGGCACATGTGTGCATGCATGCACGCACAGCTGCACATGGGAATGTGCAAGTCCGTCCAGAACTGTGTGGTTGTTCCCAAGTGAAGTGTCATATTTGGGAACATGGATGGCTCTAAATGTATAAGCATGCATGTGGGCATGTATATATCTGTAACCCAAGCCCTGGTGGGGAGGTGGGGGTGACTGGCCTACAGGGCAGTGGAAAGAGGTTGCAGGAGGGGGAGGCTGGCCAGAGCAGAGGAAAGAAGGAAAGCTGAGCAGGAAAGCCTGCAGGAGAAGCTCAGCTAATAGATTACCCTCCACCAGATTATGTCCCTTGATTCCCGAGGTCTTTTGTCTTGGTTTCACCTCCTCAGACTGTCACTGCAAGAGAAAAAGAGAAAGACAGACCCCAACAGACAAGAACCCAGGTAGACAGACAGGCTGATACACACACCTGTTGCGTGTGCATGAGTCAGGGCCCATGGAGGAGGAGACAGAGAGAGCCGAAGGCAGGCATGTGGCCCACCCCCACGAGCAGCCTGGGCCTCATGCCAGGCCCTGCAGGAAGTCCAGCAGTGCAGCATGCCATTCTTCAGGCTTGTCCAGGTAACAGGGGTGCCCTGCCCCCTTCATGACCAGCACCCGGTGGTTGGGCAGCTGCTTCAGGTGTTCAAAGCTGGTCTGGCCCATGGGGTCCTGGTCTCCGTATACAATCAGAGCGGGAGTCTGAGAGAAAGGAAAGGGGGCAGAGTCAACAGGGACCTGCCACACAAACCCCAGCCTCCTAGAGGTCAGCTCCAGCCCTCCCAACCTCTTCAGTCTCTCCCGAGGTCACCCCAAATGAGGATAGACAAACTAGCCCAGTGGGTGGGGGAGGAGGCCCAATTCCCAAGGGACAGGGTGGTGGACTGGTGTCTGCCTCAGCATACAACACAGCATAGGACTTGGCACAGGAATTTGCTGTTGACTGAACCAAAAGGGTGGACTTTGCAGTTCAGCTCCTCCCTGAAGCCACCCTCCCTTGGTTACCCAGTCCCCGATCAGGAAAAGTTCCCAGGATGGACCCTTCCTTGCTCCTGGTAGGTGCGTCTCAGCCTTCCACACAGGGGTACCTTCACACTGGCATAGTCGGCAGCTTTGATTTTGTCAGTGCAGATGGGGGCCACAGGCACATAGCCCCGGAGCTGGGAGCCAGGGGCCGTGAGGAAGGGCAGAGAGTACATGCCACTCAGCGATGGGCTGATCACAACCGGGGGGCCCAGCTTCAAGGCATCCACCACAGATGACAGGAAGCTGCCAGGGGCGAGCTCCCCAAGAGGAGCAGGGGCTGTTGCTTCCTTGGAGTGCCCCAGGCCTACAGGGATTTGGGTGAGGGAAAGACAAGACAAGGGCAGTGATCCAGAAAAAAAAGGGAGAGGGTTTCCGCCTCTTGAAAGCCCTCCTCGGTCAGTCCCTCTGTGCCCGGACCCTGCAACGTCCAGAATGCCTGAGTTTATTCCTACAGTGACCTAGATCTGTCATATCTCTGATGAGTGTGAAGCGTTTCCCTCCACGTCTGGGCTCGTCTTCCCTAGCAGTACGGTGTCCTGGAAGAATGAGGTGCTGAAGTCTGAAAGGCCTGGATCCAAATCCAGTTCTCCATTTACTATGTGACCTTCGGATCAGCTCTCTCTCTCTGCTCCTCAGTTTCCCCATCTGTTAAAAGGGGATAATAAAAGTACCTGCCACTTAAGACGGAGCCCTGGTGGCGCAGTGGTTAAGTGATACAGCTGCTATTCAAAAGGTCAGCAGCAGTTCAAACCTACCAGCTGCTCCTTGGAAAACCTATGGGGCAGTTCTCCTCTGTTCTCTAGGGTCACTATGGGTTGGAATTCGCTTGACGGCAATGGGTTTGGTTTTTTTTTTTTTTTTTTTTTTGAGCCACTTAAGATGGTTGTGAAAATTACTGGAGTTAACTAATTAAGAGGCACCTGGTGCTGAACTGGAGCCCGGGTGGTGCTATGGTTAAGAGCTATGGCTGCTAACCGGGAAGTCGGCAGTTCAAATCCATCAGTCGCTTCTTGGAAACCCTATCAGGCAGTTCTACTCTGTCCTATAGGGTCACTATGTGGCAGAATAGACTCACAGCAGCAGGTTTTTTGTGTTTTTTTCTTTTCTGGTGCTGAACTGGCTCCGGGGGAGGGGGGGGGTACTTCAAGGATAGTGACAGGAATTGACTCTACACACACAGCTCCCCCTCCAATTAGTCAGTGCCCGCCTTCCCAAGCATGGCTGGCTCAAGACCTCCACCCTGAAGGTCAGCCCAGCTCTCTTTGTGAACCAATCAGGCCTGGGCTGGAGACCCACCCATGGGTCCTAAAACCATATCAGCCATACCCCACAGAGGGGATTAGGTCAGCCAGGCTGCCCCTTCTGTACTTAGCCCCATGGGCTTGGGCCTACTGGTTGTGACCAACAGTCTGGGGACTGTCCCCATCTGCTCAGAGCTCAGGACTTTGCAAGTGGGATCATGGCTGGGGCCTAGCCACCAGCCAGGCCCTGTCTTGCCCCCTAAGGTGCTGTGAGACTCAGGATCCCCAGGGCTTACAAGAGCCTATGATTAGGGCTCTATCAAAATATTTTACTTCCATTTGCTCAGCAAGGATTATTATGTATCAAGTACTGGCCAGGTACTCACATAGGTTCTCTCATTCCATTCTCACTAGGGTCAACCTTGAAAATGAGTGTGGTTATCTCCCCTTACAGGTGAGGAAGCAGAGGTTCGCAACACTGTGGGTGTCACACCAGTGAGGAGCAGCCAGGCAGCGTCCCAACATTGGACTAAGGCAGGAGAGGCTCACCTTGCAGGGTGTACCAAGCTCTGCCAACGTCACAGCCCAGCCTGGCTGGGTCTTACCAGTCCCGAAGCTCCCAGCCACCAAACACAGTGATCTGGATTCCAGATAAGGCCCTCCAACCCCTGTCGGGAAGCCCACTCAGGGAAGTACCTGGCAGGTCAATGGCCACAGCCCGGTAGCCGGCCTGGGCCAGCTTGTGCAGTGTGCCCAGGTTCTGCCAGGTCTCAGAGGAGAAGCGGACCCCATGCAGCAGCAGCACAGAGAAACGGGAGGCCTGCCCACCACCTGGTAGCATCTCCCGGAAGAAGAGGTTCTGACCCTGCACCTGGATGCTCCCTTCTTGCTGCTCCACGTCCGCCATACCTGCCAACGCTGTGCGGGTGAAGTGCCTGCAGTTAGTTCAAAGCCAAACTGGTGAGGCGCAGAGTCCACATAGGGCCACATAACACCCTGCCCTGGCGGGGTGAGCAGGCTTCCCCTGAGAGGGCCCGGTGCGAATCTCAGCAGGAAGCAGTAAGGAGGCCTCCAGGATAAGTCCCAGAACTCTTATGTTTTGGGGTCAGGATGATGTAGGTGTGATTTCTGCCTCTGCCACTCAGTTGTGTGACACTGGGCCTCAGTTTCTTCATCCAAAATATGGGGACAATAAAGCTTACCTCAAGAATTAATAAGTGAGGATGACTGGCGGTAGTTAGAACTCAATACATGGGGCTCCCATTACCATTGTTTTTCTTACCATTATTATCCTTTTCTGCAAATTGGGATAGTACAATAGTACTTAGGTCATGGGGACTGATAGGATTAACGAGGCCACACAAGTAAAACACTCGGCACCGTGCCTAAAACAAACAAATCAAACCCGTTGCTGTGGAGTAAATTCTGACTCATAGCGACGCTACAGGACAGAGTAGAACTGCCCCATAGGGCTTCCAAGTTGTGGCTGGCAGACTTAAACTGCCAATCTTTTGGTTAGCAGCTGAACGCTTAACCACTGCGTCACCAGGGCTCCAAGCCTGTCACTTAGTAAATAATCAAGGCAGGTAGCTGACTATTTTGCTTGTCAACCTCATCCTGCCCCAAGGCACTGTTACTGGTGGGGGTTGGCACCGCGGCCAGGAAGGGGCCCAGCTGGGGTGAAAAGCCCGTTTTCCAGGGGCGGAAGCCAAAGAGCCAGCTCAGGAAAGGCTTTAGAGTTCCGGCCTGCAATGGACGCGGTGCTCAGCGCGCTGCCCGCCCGCCGGAGCCCAACGCGCTGACCACGGCGCAGTAGCGGCCGCTCGGTCCCCTCCGCAGACCTTGGTTCTTGCTCGCTGGGCCGGGTAGGGGGCACGGGTGAGGGTGAAGACACCCCCGAGGGAGGGAACCTGCACAGCCGAGGTGGGAAGGGGTGAGATTTGGGGTAGGTGGGGTGGGTGCGGACTGGGGAAAGAGAGGATTGAGGGAGCGGGGTACCGAGGGAGCGGGGTACCTGGGGAGCTGCGGGGCTCGCGCAGACCGGAGGCGGCCGAGTGCGGCGGCGGATCGCGCCGGGGGCGGGGAAGCAGGAAAGGGGCTGGAATATGGACCCGAGCCAAGTCGTGCACCGGTGCGCCCTCTGGTGGCCGTCAGCCACCGCAGGGCCCGTCGGCGCAGCTAGACCCCTCACCTTTCTTCTGACTGCACCTGTTTCCCCAAAGCCCTGGGCCCCATGTTCCCCAAGCGAGGGACTGGGCTCAACCCTGAGACTCTCAGCGACCTGCTCCACATGCACATAGCGCGCCTTGAGAAGGGCTCCTTTGGTACCGCACTGCTGTGCCTCTAGCCACATCCCTGCTGCTTCCTTCCACTCCTTCCCACCAGCGGGGACCACCCACCCAGGCCCAGAGTTGTCACTGGGCGCGGAGTTCAGGCCCGACAGGTCTGAGTGCGAGGCTCCACCAAGGTCAAGCCAGGTGACCTTGAACATTTTTCCAATGCCTCCGAGGCTGTTTCCTCGCCTGTAGAATGAGCGAGACGTTGCCCACCTTGCTGGATGCCAGTGAGTAGTGGATCCGGAGTGCTCCGCGCAGCCTCCCTGTGCCTGGCATGAGCCCCACGCAGAGCCCCCAGGCTGAGCGCAGACATCGCCTGCCCTCAGGGAGAGGTGACGAAGAGATGTGAAGGAGCCCGGAGGCCATCGCCGGCCTGACCGAGTGTGTGTGTGGTGTGCAGGCATCAGGGAAGTGCTTTGGGCCGAGACCTGGAGCTGCTGCACATTTATGCAGCCGGCGTCCACACCAGGTATTTTGTTCTAAGGCTTGACCTGTTAAGTCTTTACGACAACCCTGTGCAATGGGTCTTACACTTAACCCCATTGTACAGACGGGAGAACTGACACTTGCGGAGAGTAAGTGATAAGGGCGAGAGTGAAGACGTTCTGGTGGCAAGAATCCCGGTGCGACTCTGCGCGGGTTCTCAGGCCAAAAACCATCTGGAAAATCTGGGCGGGAGGCGGGCCTCCGTGCCTTGGGGCACCGCCCCCCCTCCGTTACTTGGCAACTAGGCGGGGGGCTGCCACTGCCGATTGCGCAGGCGCGCCTCCGTGGCCACGCGCTTGGCGGCGCCCTGCCGGCCGCACCCGCGAGCGGAGGAGGCAGCACCATGGTCGCGGCGCTGTTTGGCTGCTGGTTCCGCGTGGGCGGGGCCTGGTCAGCCAAGGCAGGCCGTGTCATCCCGGTCGGCCCGGTAAGTGGCCCCTGGAGGGAGGCCGGTAGGGGACCCGGAGGCGGCCGTTCTTGCCCCGCCCCTTGCCCCGGCGCCCCAGGGCAGAGCCCCGCGGGAGGGGCCGGCGCTGCCCCGGCGAGCGAGTGTGTGTTCGTGTGCTTGTTTGCGAGTGCTCTTGGGTGTCTGTGTACGTGTGTCTGTGTGTTTCTGTGTGCTTGTGTTAAGAAGGTGTGTTCATCGGCCTGTCTGCCTGCGTATGTCTATTTCTGTGTGCGTTTGATTTTGGAGGCGTGTGTGTGTGTACCTACCAGTGTGTCTGTGTATTTCTGAGGATCTGTCTGCCTGTGCATGTGTTTTTGTACGCATGCGTGTGTAATTTGAGAGTTGTGTGTATGCCCGTGTCTAGTATTTCTTAGGGGCCATGTGTGATTTTGAAAGTGTGTCCGTTTTTCTGTCTTCCTGATGCCTGACACTGTGTGTGTGATTTTGAGGGTGTGTGTGTGCAAGCTATCCATTGCATATGGGTCAGTGCGTCTGCATGTACATGTAGGGAATAGCTTGTGCAAAAAGAAAAGCATGTGAGTGCAGGCTTCATGTCTCTGTGTGTGTGTGCACACCTGTATGTTATTGTTGGCACATATGCCTAGGACCTAGGCCCTAGGACCTAGGACCTCACCCAGGCACAGGTTTGTAGTGCAGACCGGGCTGCCAACTGGGGAGGACATCGTTGTGTAGTGCTGTGGCGGTTTGAGTTGCCAAGGCACCTGGCCAAAGTCTGAAACAGGCACTGAGGCAACCCCAGCTAGGAGAGGTTCAGTGAGGATGCCTGGTGGGAACTTGGGTTAA
This sequence comes from Loxodonta africana, assembly GCF_030014295.1. Classification (NCBI taxonomy): domain Eukaryota; kingdom Metazoa; phylum Chordata; class Mammalia; order Proboscidea; family Elephantidae; genus Loxodonta; species Loxodonta africana. Next base: position 21,028,556 of record NC_087363.1, on the reverse strand, counting down.
TGCCATTGAAAATGTGCGTCCAAGGCTCCTCCTCCTGACAGCTCCTGGTTCTCCATCAGCATCAGAGGGGCTCTAACTGCCCATGTACCGCCTGACCCACGAGCCTGGGGGTCAGGGCTGCGAAACATCCCCAGAGTGTCCTGGGGAAGTGGGTGGGGACTGAGATAGTGGGTCTCTAGTCTCTAGCTCCTAGATAGGGGCTGGCACCCAGTTGGCGCTTCAATAAAGATACATTTACTATAATCCAGGAACAAGGCAGGACTGGTCATCCTAGCCCAAGAAATGATGACAGAGATAGCCTTGGGGTTAAGTCCATTGTCTTATTGAAATCTCACAGGAGACTTAGAGCAGCCACGGGGTTACCCTTCTCCCCATTTTTACTGACAAACTGAAGACACATGGCCAGGAAGTGGCAAAGCCAGGTTTCAAGGCCAGGGCTCCCTATCCTGTCTGGGTCCTGAGGTCTGTCCTCTGGACTGCCAAAGCACCCAAGACTGGAGGACTCTATGAAGCAGGTCATTTGGCATGAAACTGGCACGGGGCCGGGGGAAGGTGTTAGGTGCTCACTGCTCCAGCTTTGCTGCTGCTCCTCTTTCCGTTTCTCCTTGTACCATGCCCTTCCCTGGCACCGCACTCCCTCATGGCTCAGCATTTCCTCCATCCACCATTCTCCATGAGCCCCCTCCCACTTAATATCTGGGGGAAAGCATTACGTATTAGGAAAAAAAAAATAAGCCAAACCCGTTGCTCTCAAATTGATTCCGATTCATAGTGACTGTTTAGGGCAGAGAAGGACTACCCCATAGGGTTTGCAAGGAGCAGCTGGTGGATTCAAACTGCCAGCCTTCTGGTTAGCAGCCTTAGCTCTTAACTACTATGCCACCAGGACTCCTTTTTCCATTGTTTGTAAAGCACATTCTGATTTTAGCAGTAAGATATATTTCAATGTGATGAAAAGAGACATTTCCAAACATTCCATCAAGGGGGCATCCCTTTGCCCATGGTCACTTCTTCGACAGCACTCACCACTCTGTTTACCAGCAAGGCTCCAGGTTGTCTATCACACCCCAGCCCCTGGTTTCCTCTTTGGCAAGGGGAGGCCCCACTTTGGGCAAGAGAATTTGCCTCTTTGTGCCTCAGTTTCCTCATCTATAAGAGACATATAATCATACCTGCTTCCCAGTGCTCTGGTGAGGATTTGTGATTCCTTGATTGAGAAGGGCCAAAGGGCCTGGCTCTTATATGCACTCAAAGTAGCTTTAGCTGGCACAGTGATGGTGGCCAGTGAGTGCGCTGTGTGCTGGGGGACATCTCAGATGTGCCATCTCACTGTGGAAGTGAGACCGCTTCCCTGGCATGTGGAGTGTGAACCGCTAGACTCTTGCCCAGAGCAGGGGAAGGGTCAAGGACTGGAGCTCTGCCTCTGCTGGGTGCTTTTATAGGGTGCTTTGGGGCCCAGGGGGCCTTGTGGGGGCTCAGCCCCAGCCTCTTCTCCCTCTCCTCTCTTCCTCCAGACTGTGGTACAGACCTCCATGAGCCGGTCTCAGGTGGCCCTGCTGGGCCTGGGCCTGCTGCTCATGCTGCTACTGTACGTGGGGCTGCCGGGTCCCCCTGAGCAGACCTCCTGGCTCTGGGGAGACCCCAATGTCACAATCCTGGCTGGTCTCACCCCTGGCAACTCCCCCATCTTTTACCGTGAGGTGCTTCCACTCCACCCGGCACGCAGGTGGGTGCTGACCCCAGGTTGCAGTGGAGAGACTGGTGAGAGTGTGGGAGTCCAGTTCGACTCAGGGTATTCAGGGCCTGGGAGGGTAATGGGAGAAGCCTCTGATGAAGGAAGGGTGGCCTGCCCCAAGCCCTCAGGACATACATTCCCCTGTCTGCCCGCAGGGTGGAGGTGGTGCTGCTCCATGGAAAGGCCTTTAACTCCCACACGTGGGAGCAGCTGGGCACACTGCAGCTACTGTCACAGAGGGGCTACCGGGCCGTGGCCCTTGACCTCCCAGGTGAGAGCCCCCACTCTTGAGTCCAGGGAGGCAGGGTGCAGCAGGAACAAGGGGACATCTTCCCAGATGGGGGCGGGGGGCAGTGGGGTAAGAAAGCCCTAAGGTGTGGTGAGGGGAGGGGGCATCTGGATTCCACTCTCTGGATAAGCTGTGGCAGGTCACAACACAAGATGACACCACGAAAAGCTCTGTGATTTGGGTTTTGTTTTTTTTTTAACTGTAGTGAAAATATACACAACAAAACATTTGCCAATTCAGTTTCTACACGTCTAATTCTGTGACATTGATTACATTTTTCAAGTTGTGCAGCCATTCTCCATATCCTTTTCCAAATTATTCCACCACCATGAACATAAACTCAATCCCCGAAGCAAAGACGCCCCACCCCTTCCTCCCACCCCCTGGTAACCACTAATAATCTTTGGTTTCTATGTATTTGCTTATTTCATGTAAGTGAGATCGTATAGTATTTGTCCTGTTGTGACTGACTGGACTTCAGCAGAATGTCTTCAAGGTTCACCCATGTAGTGGCATCCATTAGGACTTCAGTTCTCTTTATGGCTGAGTAGTATTCCACCATGTGTACATACCACATTTGTTTATCCATTCATCTACTGATGGGCATTTCATTTGTTGCCCCCTTTTGGCTATTGTGAAAAGTCCTGCAATTAACACTGGCGTACAGGTTTCTGTTTGCGTTCTTGCTTTCACTTCTTGATATATACCTAGGATTGGGATTGCTGAACCATGCAGTAGTTCTATGTTCAACTTTTTAAGGAACTGCCAAACCTTTTTTCATAGCGACTGTGCCATTTTACATTCCCACTGGCAATGAGTGAGGGTGTCTAGTTTCTCCACAACTTCACCAACACCTGTTTTCTGTTTTTTTGATCATTGCCATTCATGGGGGTGCAGCAGTATGTATATCATTGTGGTTTTGATTCGCGTCTCCTTAATGGCTAATGACATGTGTTTGTTGGCCATTTGAATATCCTCTTTGGTGAAATGTCTGTTCAAATACTTTGCTTTAAAAAATAATAATAGTAATACTTTATTGACTTTTTGGTCAAAGTGTACACGGCAAGTTAGGTTCCCATTTGAAAATTTCCACACAGCTTGTTCAGTGACATTAGTTACGTTGATCACAGCCTGTCAACGTTCTCTTTGTGTTCTGTTTGTTCCCTTTCCAGTACTCTAGTTTCCTTGCCCCCTTATCTTCTCATCTTTGCTTTTGAGAAATTGTTGACCTTTTGGTCTCATACTGATGGTTTTTAAGTAGGGCACCTATCTTACAGGTAATACCCTTTATTTTGAGTGCCACTCTGCTGTTTCACTAACAGGTGGTCTCGGGAGATAGGCTCAGTTCTACGTTTAAAGAGTGTCTCAGGGCGATAGTTTCAGAGAGCCTTCTGTTCACTACTGTTCCAGTTACGCCTTTATTTTTATCTTTAAATCTATAAGAATTTGAGTTCTGCTGCATATCTTTCTCCCGTTCTATCCAGGACTAACTGTTGTGGCCCTGGTCAGAACTGTCTCCGGGTCGATGAGGTTATGGCTCTTGTAGACTTGTTTCTTTGTGCGTTTGGTTACCTTCATACTTGTTTGCGCCTAGTGTTCCCAGACCAATGGCTGTGTCTTAGAGGGCCACTTTTGCCCATTTTGTGATTGGGTTGTTTGCTTTTTTCTTGTTAAGTTGAAGAAGTTTTTTTATATATTGTAAATATTAGACCCTTATCAGATGTATGCTTCCCAAACCAATCTGTAGGTTGTCTTTTCACTTTGTTGATAAAGACCTTTGATAAACAAAAGTATCTAATTTTTATGAGGCTACATTTATCTATTTTGTCTTTTGCTACTTATGTTTTTATTGTCCTGAAAAGGTCTGTTTTTATTTATCACCTTGAAAGCTACAGTGTGGATTTTTGCATATCACAGAGCAAGTAGAAATGTGATCCATTTCACAAGAGATTGCATGGGTAGATCTCACTGTACTTTTTGTGGCAAACCTTGTAACTTTTTATTTTTTTACCTTCACAAATGATTCATGCGGACATTCTTATCGTTAAAAAAAAAGTCATTTAAAAATCAAACAGCTTCAAAGCCCCCTGGGACCCACAAATTTAGGAGTTTGCCAGCCCTGCTTCTGACCATTTTCACACCCAGAGATACAGACAATATGAAGGATTGTAGTGGGGGTTGTAAACATGATTGATGTCCTGCTCAGCAAATCCATCTGCAACTTGGTTTTCTTCTCCTACCCCATGTCTCGTGGATCATGCCAGTCCCTACAAACCTCCCTCCCTCTCATTAACTCTGCAGCGTGTGCCATAGGAGGGAGGGACAGGTTTTATCTGGCCATTCCTCAACTGGTGGGTATGTAGGTTGTTTCAGGGTTTTCAGTGTGAGTTGAAATGCGTGGGTGACATACCAGCAGCATCTTTGGCCATGTGTCTTTGAGCACATGGGCAAGAATTTCTCTAGTTGAGAACATCTTTAAAGTTTAAACCAAAACTATTCCCTGAAGTCTTCTTTAAACCAAATCATAGTTTAGCTTAATTAGTAAAGAATGCCTGCCTTGAGCATTGTGCTCTTTTAAGGAACTATCTATATGGGATCAAATTGACAACCGCAACTCAAATGTTAAATAGGAAGGTTAAGGGGCAGTGAGTGTATGTTACTGGGGGAGGAACACTTTGGAAAAGGAGGGTGAGAATGGTTGCACAACTTGAAGAATGTGATCAGTGTCACTGAATTGTACATGTAGAAGTATTGAATTGGTGTCTGTTCTGTGTATATTTTTAACAACAACAACAAAAATAAAAGAAACACATTAATAACTAGGAAGCAGATTGGAGACGTGGTGACAAGTGGCATTAGCTGGTCCTCACCTGCATATATTCAATATAAGTAAATAACAAAAACCTAAAACTGGTATCAATAAAGAAATACAAGAAAATCAGAAAGAATTTGTCTAGGGTAGCTACAAAGGACGATTGATAGTTCAAAGGACATACCTTTTTTTTTTTTTTTGCATTTAAAAAATTTATTGTGGTAATGTATAAATAACATAAAATTTTCCATTTTAACCATTTTAAGTGTACAATTCAGTGACATTAATTATATTCACAGTGTTGTACAACCATCACCACTCTTTATTTCCAAAACTTTTTCATCCCCCAAAACAGAAACTTTGTACTCATTAAGCAATAATGCCTCATTCTCCCTTCCCCATAACCCCTAGTAACCACTATCTATGCTCTATGTATTTTGCCTGTTTTGTGTATTTCACGTAAGTGGGATCATACAATACTTGAAGGACACTCATTTTTAAATTTTCACAAATACTACCTTACTCTCCAAAAAGGCTGTACAGATTTCTCCCATCGGTGATGTATGAAAGTGCCTATTTCCCCACATCTTCCCCAGAGCTGGGTATTATCAGTCTCGTTAGTTTAGTCAGTATGATGAATGAAAGATATGTTTTTCTGGCAAATATATTGCATTTCAAAAGATAGCTTCTGGGAAGTTTGGGGTAGCATATGTCATATGCCACTCCTCCCAACCTCTCTCCTGCTGTGGTGGGCAGGAAGTCCTGGGCCCCTTCCCAGCCTCCCTCAGCCAGTGCCTGCTGCTGTCCTCAGGTTTTGGGAACTCAGCACCTTCGGAGGAGGCCAGCACAGAGGCTGGGCGGGCGGAGCTCCTGCAGCGAGTGCTGCAGGACCTGGAGGTGCACAATGCTGTGTTGGTGAGCCCATCATTGAGCGGCCGCTATGCCCTGCCTTTCCTGATGCGAGGTCACCACCAGCTGCGTGGATTTGTGCCCATCGCACCTGCCTCCACTCAGAACTATACCCAGGAGCAGTTCTGGGCAGTGAAGGTACTGGGAGGAAGGTCCCCAAAGGTTCTGGCTTCCTGTCCCTTGCTTGGGTCATGAGGGGGCAGGGCTCAGGTCTCACTTGGAGGAGACATGGCTCCATCACTGATCTTGGATGGAAGAGGCGGGTGTTTGGAGAAGGCTTCCTGAAGAGGTGGCTTGGGGGTCAGCTCCCCATCAGGCCGCAGAGTCACAGCCTGTTGTCCCACCTTGCAGACCCCAACCCTTATCCTTTATGGGGAACTGGACCGCATCCTGGCACGGGAGTCGCTGCGTCAGCTCCGCCACCTGCCTAATCACTCCGTGGTGAAGCTGCGTGACGCGGGCCATGCCTGCTACCTCCACAAGCCACAAGACTTCCACCTTGTCCTCCTTACCTTCCTTGACCATCTGCCTTGAACTCACCAACTGCCCAGGCCCCAGGCAGGGCCTGAACTTGGAGGATCTGGGCTGGCCCCCAACCAAGGCGGCAACCCCTGGGATTGGAGGCCAGAGTGCCAGGCCCAGTAAAGACCTCTCATTTCATCTGACTGGCACAATAAAAAAGCATATTTGTCTTGCCTGGGGAGTAACAGGCCCTGTTTCCTGGTTATGCCACCGGTGGGGTGGGAGTGGGAGGCAAGTCTGGCATTGCTTGGGGCTGGGGACCGGGAAAGGTTCTCCAGCTACCTAGGAGACTAAGATCATGGGCCATTTCTTAGCTGTGTGCCCTCACCACTCTGTCCCTCAGTTTCCTCTTCTGTAAAATGGGCATGATGGTAACACCTAGCTCAGAGGGTGGTTGTAAGATTGAATGAGACTGGGTGAGTGGAGCACTTAGCCATATAGGGCTGGGGGGTTGGGGTGGGGGTTACTGATGCTGCCTGGCCACTGGGAATGGTGGGAAATCCAGGGTCTGGGCAGCTGAGCTGAGTGAGTCGTGAATGCAGGACTTTTGGCTGAAGGGAGCAGGGTATGTAAAGGTAGGGCTAGGGACATGGCTTAAGAATTAACAGCACTGTCAATGAACCACCAAGCCTGCTTGCTCCCCAGTGGTGTGTGAGGTGAGCAGCCCAGACTTCAGTCGCAGTAAGGTTGGAATGGACCCCTCTTCAACCCTCATGGCCTGCCTCTTCTGGGTCCAGAGGTTGAAGTCCTAGAACCCACCCTTCCGCAAGCTGACTCAGCCCCTAGAGCAGAGAGCAGAACTGGTTGGGGGTTCAAAGGGCAGCCAGGCTTACAGGTGAGTGGCCAGTGGGACAACTCTAAACTGTACCTCTGTTTATCCCTCCTCTCGGGTGGCTGCTGCAGAGCCAGAAAGCCTGGCACGGGTTCACCCAGAGTGAGCTGTGCCACATGTATGCTTTCACGCTGTTTCCCCACCTCTCACACACAGTCATACAGTGCCATGGTGACATCCTCTCCCCGTGACGTCCCCTGTCACAAAGGCACTGGCACACCTACCCACCCACAGTCTCACACATTGCCACACACAGGGTCTTACCCACTAATACGTAGTTTGCCTGCACAGTGGCACGTTCACATGAGCACACACACAGTCACACCCGTCCATTTATTCTTCACCCCTTGCACGTTTTCCGGGCGCCAGCATTGTGCCAGGCTGGGGGCAGGAAGCCTGTGGGTACGTGGACCTGCCTTCTGGAGCTTAGTCCTGAAGAAACAGACATCAATGAATGACTTCACCCCAAAGGGGGCTGAGGGGAGCGGTAGGAGATCGTCGGAGGGAGGGGAGCAGGCATGGGCTGGTCGGACAGGGCTTTGCAGCGCTGGACCCTAAAAGCGAGAGGGCCCCCAAGGGGGCTGCAGAGACTGGTAGCGTCAGGGCCTGCCCTCCTCTCCATCGGCCCTATCCCGAGGCTGCAGGGGAAGGAGACTTCTAGGGGCGGGACCAGCCTGAACTCGCTGCCCCACCCGGTAGGGCCTGGGGGCGGGCCCTGCCGGGATGGGCGGGGCCGGAGGGGGTGGCCAGCCCGGAGCTCACAGTCTGGCGCTGGGCGGAGTTGGCCGCCGCGGCGCCGCTGAGTAGCCCGAGCCAGGGGCGGGCGGGGTCCAGAGCCGCGGCTCCTGCGTTGACGCGGCCGCTGGGACCGGAACAGCGCTTGCTCTCAATCCTCGTTCACCGCCCCACGCCCCAGTTCCAGCCACGTGGTGGGCGGGCAGGGGCGGTTCTGACCCCGCGACCTCGCAGCACCTTGAATCCCGGCCACACTCCGGGGTGGGTGCTGAGAAGCAAACAGAGGCTCAAGACCAGGACAGAGCGAAGTGGGGGATCCCGGAGAAAGGTAGAGGGATCTGGGGCTCCCTGGCATGAAAGCCGGGAAACAGGGAGTAATGTTTTGAGGAGGGCAGAGAAATGAATGCCTAGGCTCAAACCTGGCAGAGCTACTCTCTAGCTGTCCCTGAACCTCTCTGAGCCTCAGCTTTCTCCTCTGTAAAGTGGGCAGAAGCAGGAACTTCACAGGGCCCTTTGGGGGGATTAAATGAGAAAATGTGTTGAAAGCAGTCAGCACCGCCCCTGGAACTGAATGGGTGCTTCGTAACTGGGGGAGACTACAGTTCCTTTTCAGGGTGTCCCATCCTGTGGGCTGCATGGAGAAACTTGTCCTGGGGAGCGGGCCAGGTGTAGATGAAGTGAACCTCAGCTGGGAGGGGACGTCAGCCGCTTGTTTTGCCCCCAGCTCTCCACACGCAGTGCCATGGACAGCAAGAGTCCTGAGGGCGAGCACCCTTCGGTGACGCTCTTTCGCCAGTACCTGCGTATCCCCACTGTCCAGCCTGAGCCTGACTATGGTGAGAATGTGAAGGTTCCAGGGCTTGGGTTGGGGGCCAAATGGGTGGGAACTGTGCTCTAAACCAGCCTGCAACCCCTGTCACCCAGCCGAGCCCCACGGGCGGCCCCAACTGTCTCCTCAGCCCCTCTAGCCACTTCCTAGGTCAGCAGACTGTGGCAGCCTCTCCAGGCTGTGGAGGAACCCTTTCCCCAGAGGCTGTGCTGCTGCAGAAGTTACTCCTGGCGGCTAGTTAAGGAACAACTTCACCTCATTCCCCACTGGGGAGACTGAGGCAGCAAAAAAGGGAAAGAGAGGCCCTCAAAAGTCTACTGGGGCTGGACAAAGACCACAGCCCTCACAGGGGGCTGGGTATTTTGTACATAGGTCCAAATCCCTGCTCTGTGATTTCTCAACTGGGAGACACTGAGGAATCACCTTATGTGTCTGTGCCCATCTTTAAGGAAGATAATAACGCCTGCTTCCAGCCCGTCCACAAAGGGTGACTAAACCCATTGCTGTTGAGTCGATTCCACCTCATGGTAACCCCACGTGTGCAGAGTCAAACTGCTCCATAGGGTTTCAAGGCTGGGACCTCTCAGAAGCAGATCGCCGTGGCTTTGAGGCCTTTTTCTACTGCAGTACCGCTGGGTGGGTTTGAACCGCCAACCTTTAGATTAGCTACCAATCGCAAACCATTTGCACCACGTAGGGATCTCAGGGACCTAAAGGATCACTAGCTGGCCAAAAAATCTTCCTTGGGGACAGAAATGCAAGTGTCTCTGAGGAGTGTAGAGTTGTGTTGGGGAAGCACCAGCCCGGCTCTGGGTCTGCACCCCTCCCTGGGTGTCTCTCCTCTTAGCTGTGCCTGGGCCAGTGGGAGCTATGGGTGGGCAGGAGCAGCCCCCAGCCCCTCCAAGACTCTCTGTGCCCGCAGGGGCTGCTGTGGCCTTCCTTGAGGAGAGAGCCCATCAGCTGGGCCTGGACTGTCAGAAAGTGGAGGTGAGACTGGGGTCCTGAGTGGGGGGAGATGGGGCTCTGGTACCTTCTCACCCTGAGCTGACCGTCCCCCTCCTCACCCCCTCCAGGTGGCACCTGGCCATGTGGTGACTGTGCTGACCTGGCCAGGCACCAACCCTATGCTCCCCTCCCTCTTGCTCAACTCCCACATGGATGTGGTGCCTGTCTTCCAGGTGTGTGTTGGGGGTGTTGGGGGGTGTGGGTGCCTTGGACGAAGAGATGGCTACCCAACCACACGGAACCCTGGGGAAAGCATTACTGGTCCTGGTGCGACCCTACACATTCATACGACATTACTCCAGAGCCTTTGTCCAGCAACGATTCAGTGGGGGTGGAAGAGGCAGAGATGGGGGGTGGCAATTATCTGCCCTCTTCAGTCCCCCCCACTACCACCACCCTGCCTGTCACCCCAACCTGATGGAGGGCTCCAAGGGCGGGGCCACAGTTGGCCAGACTACATTAATGACTAAATTTGGGGCTTGGCCCTCTTCCCATCCCTGCACCCAGGAGTACTGGACTCATGATCCCTTTGAGGCCTTTAAGGACGCTGAGGGCTACATCTACGCCAGGGGTGCCCAGGACATGAAGTGTGTCAGCATCCAGTGAGTGTCCTCTGTTCCCAGTTCCTCACAATGTCCTTGCTAGCCCAGTGGATTGACTCAAGGCCTGGGATGTGTTTGGAGAACCCCAAGGCCAAGGAACATCTTGACCCTTTACTGTAGACAGGAGTTATTGCTGTGACCATGATGTGGATGGGGAGACTGCGGTCCAGAAAGGGGCGTGGACTTCCCAGAGTCACCTGCCAGGCTGTGGCGGAACTGAGTCCAGGACCTGCAGGTCCAGCTTCCCAGCCCTGCCTGGCCCTGCTGGTTTCCCCAGCAGCTGGCTCTGTGTCCTTTTCACTGCCCCCTCAGGTACCTGGAGGCTGTGAGGAGGCTGAAGGCCGAAGGCCACCGTTTCCCCAGAACTATCCATATGACCTTTGTGCCAGGTAGGAGTGGCTCAGGGAGGCGCACCTGCTGGAAGGAAGGGAGTGTATTGGGGATAGCCCCCTCATCTCACAACCCTGCCACCTTTACAGATGAGGAGGTCGGGGGCCACCGAGGGATGGAGCTGTTTGTGCAGCGGCCCGAGTTCCGGGCCCTGAAGGCTGGCTTCGCCTTGGATGAGGGTGAGGAGGTTGGCAGGCTGCTAAGCACTCAGGGAGGAGGTAGGGAGGCTGCTAGTGGGGGCTGGGCCACTCCACCGCCTGACTCCCCTTTCCCCCTTCAGGCCTGGCCAACCCCACTGACGCCTTCACTGTCTTTTACAGTGAGCGGAGCCCTTGGTGTGAGTATGGGCATCAGGGGGAGATGGTCACTGTACAGATGGGAGATTAGGCCAGAGAGGGCAAGGGCCTGCCAAGGGTCACACAGCAAGTTGGGGCCTGAATAGACCTTGAACCCAGGGACTCTGTCTCCCAGCCCCTTCCTGACTGGGCTTCTCCTTCCTGTTTCCTTGACCAAGAGCTTCTCTGAGGGCAGGCCCTGACTATGGGCAGAAGCTAGCTCTTTGCCGGGGACGCTGAGGGAGGCAGGGCCCTGCTAGGGGAGCTTGGGATGAGGGAGGACCTGGGCCCACTCCAGGGCTGCCCTGCATTTCCAGCCCTTCCCATGCTGAAGATACCCCATGTCTCCCCAGGGGTGCAGATCACATGCACCGGGAAGCCTGGCCATGGCTCGCGCTTCATCGAGGACACAGCAGCAGAGAAGCTGGTGCGTGGTGCACAGGAAGGGAGCTTGGAGGCTTGGGAGGTTCTATCCTGGGACCATTCTCACATCTCTTCTCACTCTCCCAGCACAAGGTTGTGAGCTCCATCTTGGCCTTCCGAGAGAAGGAGAAGCAGAGGTGAGGCAGCCTGGGAAAGTGGGGCTCTGGGAGGCTGTGCAGGAGAGGAGGAGCTGAGCCACTTTCTACTGTTGTTTCCCCCCACCCCCCCACAGGCTGCAGTCAAATCCCCACCTGAAGCTGGGCGCCGTGACCTCTGTGAATCTGACTAAGCTAGAGGGTGGCGTGGCCTATAACGTGGTCCCTGCTACCATGAGCGCCAGCTTTGACTTCCGCTTGGCACCTGATGTGGACTTGAAGGTGCTACCTCCACCTGGGTTTGAAGGAGGGATCCCCAGTCCTCACTGCCTTCCAAGAGGCTCAGGGAGAGCCTCAGGGATCAGCACATCCCCCTTCTCTTAGGCTTTCGAGGAGCAGCTGCAGGGCTGGTGCCAGGCAGCTGGCGAGGGGATCACCTTTGAGTTTGCTCAGGTATCCACTTAGGACCTGGGATAGGGGGTTTCTGGGAGCTGAGGCTGGGCTGACCGTGTGTGTGACACTGTAGGAGTGTGTGCTTGGCATGTCTGCGTGTGACTGGGCATTTCCCTAGCTGTAAGCTATGAGAGACACATTTTATTCACCCAACAAGCATTAGTTGTGGAGGCCAATGTTGGGTGCTGGGGAGGACTGTGGGGAGTACAATTAGACGCAGTTCTTTCCCTCATAGTCCTTACAGCCTGAAGTGAGAGACAGACATTAATCAAATATTCATATAAAAGTAATATTACAGTGAACACACGTGGCCCAGGAACAGGTGGGACCTGGCACTTTGAGGGCCTGTGATTATTTGGTCTGAGAGGTCAGAGGGTGCCATCTTGACCAAGAAGCACTTGGGCTAGGACTTGAAGGATGGACAGGAAATAAGTAGATGGAGGGCGTGGGATGGTCCTGGGTCGGGAGCCTTTAAGAGACTGAAAGAGGGCCTGTGTCTGGACTGGCCCAGTGGATGTCTGTGGGGGTGGGCTGGTGCCCTGTCAGGCACAGTCTGCCCTGGAAGGAACAGGGCAAGATGCCCTTGGCCCTGTCCTGATCCTGCTATCCTTCCCTCCCTGCAGAAGTGGATGGAGCCCAGAATCACAGGTACTGACAACTCGGACCCGTGGTGGGCGGCATTTAGTGGAGTCTGCAAGGACATGTGAGCACACTGACCAGCCTGTGCCCTCCCTCCTCAGGCAGCCCAGCTTCTGTCTCAGTGCCTTCCTTTCCCCTTCTCCTACTCTGCCCTCCCGCCTCCCTCTCACTTCACCCTTCCAATTCTTGCCCTGCCTCTCCCTGCCTCCCCCCTCCCCCATTCACCCAGCTCTCTCCCCTGAAGGAACCTCACTTTGGAGCCTGAGATCTTCTCTGCCGCCACCGACAGCCGCTATCTCCGTGCGGTGAGCCCCTCGTGTGGCAGTGGGGTGGGCCCTGGCATGAGCCTGGATGCTAGCCTTCCTCTAACGGCTCCTCCTCACCCCTGCAGGTGGGGGTCCCAGCCCTGGGCTTCTCGCCCATGAACCGCACACCCGTGCTACTGCACGACCACGATGAACGGCTGCATGAGGCCGTGTTCCTCCGTGGGATTGACATATACACCCGCCTGCTGCCTGCCCTGGCCAGCGTGCCTGCCCTGCCCCACAACAGCTGAGCCCCATGCTCCCCACGTCTACCCAGACCAGTGCCAAGGACCCAACAATAAAGTCAGAGTGGAGACAGGGGCGGCCTCTAGACTATTAACAGTGAGGACATTGGCTTCTCTGGGGAGATGGTGTGTTCCACTCATTTCACAGCTCTGTGCCCCACAACCAGCACTCCCATCTGCTACCACTCAGTCACCACTCAGGTGTGTCTGCCCAGCCACAAGCGCCCACATTCCTATTCTCAGTGGCCATCATGCTCACATCTGGCCTGCGAGGAGCACCAAGACGAGGGCCTCAGGGAGCCAGCCCTGGCTTTCAGGGGCACATTCGACATCCTGAGACAAAAGGACCAGAACCAGATGTTGGGCAGGCAGAATGACAGCTAGCAAGGCATGACAATTGGCACTTGTCAAACCCACAGACAGGAAGGTGTGGCCCCTGCTTTGGTGTTGGGAGCAGGGAGTTAGAGAGAGGCAGGGACCCTGGTAGGCTGGGTCAGTTTATCAGGGTCCCTAGCACCCTATCCAGGGCATGGGGCAGTGTGTGCAGAAAGGCCCAGGAGTTGAGCTTCAGTCGGCTGGCCTTACGAGGTCCCCAGGCAGCTGTGGCCCAGGAGCTGAGCCTGTTCCTCCAGCTGGTCTGGTCTAATCTGGTCCTGACCTCCGTGAGCACGGGGCAGGGTGGGCCAGCAGGGCTGTTTTGAAGTTCCTTGGTCAGAGGGGAAGTCCTGGGCTTGGATCTGTGAACTGCAGGCTTAGTACTAATAGGACTAATAGTAATTCTTATCCCTGGCTCATGGACTTCTAACAAGGAGCCTTCCCTTTCAGGGGCTCCATCTTTACTGAACCCTGACACCAGCCTCCCATGTAACACAGGTGCCATCACAAGCCCCATTTTACAGACAGAGCAGCTGAAGCTCAGAACAGTAACTTGCCCAAGGTTACACAGCTTGGAGGTGGTGATTTGAGACTCAAGCTTTTGATCCTGGGGACTTTGGTTCCTTCCTTTGCACAGGGCAAGCTCCATGTGGAAGCTGGAGGAAACTGAGGGTCAAGATATTAGGAAAACTTAGTTGAAGCCTCTGACCTTGGGATTGGGGTCTGGCCACACAGGAGCTCCATGAAGGGACCGCTTCTCCCTCAGGGCGGAATGACTAAGCAAGCTCCCTGTCCAAGGTGCCAGCTCTGGAAACCCTTCTCCCTCCGGCTACTGAAAACAGTGGGCCAGGGTACAAAGTTGGCTCTTTCAAGACTCAACCTTCCATCTGACACCCCCTGGGGAAGGGCAGTTGACCACCCACAGTGGGTACCAGTCTCAGTCAAGAGCTAGCAGGACTGCAGCCCCAGCCTTGGTTGGGCAAATTACTTAAGCTTCCTGGGGCCCTACTTTGACTGCCTGGGTTGAAATGAACAGGTTTCCCCGCCTGTAAAACAAAGGTAAGATAAATCGCTACTTCAGCCCTAAGGGGACCATATACCAGGGACTGCCTGTCATCCTGGCACCCAAGTTTGGATTATACATCACATGACCACCATACTCAAAGGCTGCCTATGAGGATTAACTGTGCCTAGGGACAGTGCTCCACCAGATGCCTTCTACAGGAAGGCACCACAAATACCTGTTACTCCAAGACCCTACAGTTGAAGCAGCTGGTCAGGAGGCACAGCATGTGACCTGTACAGTATCTCATGAGGGCACCATGAGGGTGTCTCCTAGGCTTTGGCCCATTCATGCCAGAAAGGCAGTGCCATCACTTTAGGGGCCCAGAGAGTGGACCCTTGCCAGGTGCACCAGAAACAGCCTAAGCCTAGAACCTGTCAGGCTAAAGTACAGAAATCTCGAGTAGGGCCCTTCCACCTCCTCTGGGCACGCTTCAAGACTTAACAAGGGCATCTGGGATTTCTTCCTGTTTTCAGCAGTCTGCCCAGTCCAACCAGCAGGCTCCATTTCTCACTGATTAGGTTCCTCCTCTTGCACTCCAGGGCCATGAGTCTCACCCAGCCACATCCAACCACACATTCAGAGAAGGCTAAACTCTTCTCATACAAATGGAGGCACTACTCCTCATCCCCAGCACCACAGACACAAGCAGACTGACAACAGCTCCTGCCTCAAGGTTTATTTGTACAAACTGCACAGGAGGACACCAGCCCCATGCAGATGGCAGCCCAGGGGTCACACCACTCCTTCTGTCCTCAAACGGAGAACTCTACTCTGAAGCCTTTGTGGGGGCCTGGGCACCTTTGGGAGCCTGAGCTGGAGCCGGATCTTGAATGGAGGCCTGGGCTGGAGCTTCGGCCTTACTTTGAGCCTTGGCTTTGGACTTTGGCCGGCAGAGCCTGAGACCCTTGGCAATGCGAGCCCGAGCACGCTTCCCAAGCTTGGGATGGGCAATGTAGGCTAGACGACTAAGCTTGCGGTTTACGCCCCTTGGGATCTTGGGCTTGACCTGCTTAGGCTTTAAGAGAGTCTTGATAGCCTCAGTACGTGCATCCATGGCCTTGGCGTTGTTAGCCTGCATCTTCTTCAGGCCCTTCTTGTTGTGCTTCTTGGCAAAGCGCATGTTTCTCAGAAACTTGGGGTCCACCTGGAAGGCAAGAAAGGTACCAGCAGCTGTAAGTGCAGTGTGTAGTGCTCGACTCCATAGTAGGGGCCCAAAAGTGTATCAGGCCCCAGGCCAAGTCTTTTGAGGACTCAGCATTACGTGCTGAGATATTTCAACCCTTAGAAATTATTTCCAGAGAAAGATGTTAAGACCACCCCCTGAAGTCAAAACTTCAGCCTGCTAATGTGGTACACAAAGATCACGTTTTCAGGACTACAACCCCAGGCCCTGGAAAAGTCAACAGTCAAACGCAAGTGCAGAAGGAAGGAACAAATAATGGCTGCCCCCTCTGCCAGGGCTGCAGGCCTCCAACTTCTACAACAGTGCTTCAGCTGAGTTTTCTTTACAGGGAGATGTCAGTTACACACTAAGCCTGGTATAACAGGCTACAACACGTTCACAGCAGGAGAAGTAGAATAAGAGACCAAAAGGGGAAACTGAGGCTAAGAAGTGTGGTGATTCACTCCACAAACAGAGAGCAACTGTGCAAGGGAGAAGTCTGGGGACAGGGCTCAGTTCTCCTCACCCAGGCCCTCACCTGTTTCAGCTAATCCTAAGAACCCCTGACATAGGCAGCAAAGTTGCCCCCCAATGCAGCATCACATCTTATGGAGGTTATATGGCTGGTCAATATGGAATGGAAGGCTCACAAGGTGCCCACTAAGTACCAGGTGCCAAGTACAGACAAACAAAGTTATCTCTTCTCTTGCAGCGCTCTGGCTGAGCAAGGGAGATAATCAGGCTTTGTTTTGGAGGTTTTGTTATGGATCTGGCATGGCTTGACATACAGACAAAAGCTGGCTGGGTAGACAAAGGAATTGTGGGCTGTGGCAGGCCAGCAGATGGGCGACACCTGAGGTGCTCAGGCAAGGGCTGAAGCTAGGGAAGGTCACCACGAAGGGCCCTGACAATGACAATGGAGCTAAAAAGGAACAAACTACATGATTCAGGCACACACTCACCCCCTTAAGAGATTCATATCGTTGTGATCGGGGTTTCTTGATGCCATTTCTGTGCCATTTTCGGGCTGTGGGGAAGAAACGGAATTAGACCAAAGAAATAATTTATTTCAATAAGACCACACAACAACACAGCTGGGAAGCTTAGAAGAACCATTACTTTCCAAAGATCTGGTAAGCCCCTTATCACTGAATGCAAAGCATGGGGGTATCCAAAATGGATCCTTGGATCCTAAACCTATAATCCCAAAAATAGCAATGGATGAAAACAAAACCAGTCCCAGACTCACGGTGGTAATGCACCCCCCTGACTACCCCCCACCCCCCACCCCCCCCCCAGCATTCCTAAGCCATTCCTGGCCAGGGTCTGGGTCCTGGCCTGGAGGCTGAGCCCGGGAAACTTACACTGGTTGTGCGTGGTGTGGTTCTTGGACTTGGCCATGTCTGCACCTGGGAGAGAGTGGAGGAGATCAGGACTGGGAACCCGCTGGCTGGGCCCATCCTCTGCCCTCTTCTGGAAAGGACTGAAGCAGGCTTCACCAGAGACCTGGACCTGCGGCACTCACCCGCCCGACTCACTGCACGACCCGATGCCGGTCCCCGCCTCTTAAATCCAGGTAATGGTGCCCAGGGACCCCGTCACCCAAATCTGTGCTCCTGGGAACTTGAGAACCCCCAAATACCAAGTTTTCCCACCTCCCCTTTTCATTCATCCCTTGGGGACCTACAAGCACCACCCCCCGGCCCGCAGCCTCTGTTCCCCACAGCGACGCAGCCGGTCCCCCTTCGCTGCCCCTGGCGTGCGTCCCTACGCCGCCGAAGGGACGCGGATGGAGCCGGATGCCGAGCGCACAGGACTCACCGTCTCCCACAGCTCCCGAAACGCCAGCGACCGGAAAAGAGGAAGGAAGGCCGCGGTGCAGCACGGGAAATAGAGTGGACGAGACCGGAAGTTACTACTGGAAAAGCTTCCCCCAGCGCTGGGAAGAAAGGTTCCTAGACTCAGGTAGCCACGAGCTAGCCGTTGACAGAGATAGGGAAGATTAAGGGAGAGTAGGGTTTTTTGTTGTTTTGAGGGGGTCAGTGATCTAGGTGTTTCTTTTTAGATGCATTCTGTGAGATGGCTATTGGACATCCAAATTGAGAAAGCATTGCTTCCTAACAACTCCGTTGCCGTCTCTGACTCTTGTCCATACGATTCATTCTCTACACAGCAATGGGGCCTGAGGGCTCTTTCTAAGATACAGATCAGGTCCTGCCACTGAAAGTCTCCGAAGACTTCCCCTTGCATTGAAAATAAATCAGTTCCCTCTGCTCTTTGGATGGTATGCCCTTAGAGAGGCCTCCCTGGGCTGCCGTATTTAAAATAGAGACCTTCTGCGGAGTCCCCGAGTGGTGCAAAGGGTTAAGCGCTCGACTGTTGCTGTTATGTGCCTTAGAATCGATTTTGACTCCTAGTGACCCCAAGTGACAGAGTAGAACTGCCCCATAGTGTTTTCTAGGCTGTAATCTTTATGGGAGCAGATTGCCAGGACTTTGTCCCGCACAGCCGCTGGGTAGGTTCAAACCTCCGACATTTTTAGTTAGAAGCTGAGCACTTAATGCTTTGTGCCACCAGGGCTCCTTAGATGTTCAGCTACAAACTGTAAAGGTTAGTGGTTCCAACCCACCCAGAAACACCTGAGAAGAAAGGCCTGGTGATCTGCTTCTGAAAGCTCACAGCCTTGAAACCCTATGGAGCAGTTCTCCTCTGCACACTTGGGGTCATTGTGAGTTGGAATTGATTGATGGCAACTGGTTTGGTTTTGGGTTTTGGCCCCATCTCCCAGTTGCTTTGTATCTTCTTATGCTGTTTGCTTTCTTCAGGGCACTTTCCCAGACTCTAATTATGTTGCTTATTTACTTGTGTTTGTGACCATTGTCACAAGTCCCATGAGCTTGAGACTGGTTTGGTCACCTTTGTCTTCCCATTACCTGGCACAGCACTTAGTGCAGAGCCAACCAAAAAAACCAAACCTGCTGCTGTCGAGTTGATTCTGACTCATAGCGACCTTATAGGACAGAGTAGAACTGTCCCACAGAGTTTCCAAGAAGTGCCTGGTGGATTTGAACTGCCCACCGTTTGGTTAGCAGCTGTAGTTCTCAACCAGTACACCACCAGGGTTTCTATAAATATATATAAAAAAAAAAATAGACAGATTTATTTCAGGAAAATGGCTCACACAATTGTGGAGGCTGGCAAGTCCCAAATCTGTGGGTCAGGTGTCAGGCTGGAGGCTTCTCTTGACTCACATGGTTGCAGGGGCTGATGAACTCAAAACCAGCAGGTCAGATGGCAAGCTGCTGGCTCGCAGGGCCGCGCAAGTGGACGAATCCCAAAACTGGCAGGTCGGGCAGCAGACTGCTAGCTCACATCCCAAGAACCAGAAGTCAGAAGATGATGAGTTGGATACAGGATCAAGAGAGAGTGAGTTTTGCCAGAAGAGCCATATACAGGTTTCCCCCGCTATCCGAAAGTAGAGTGTTCCTATGAAACCTTTTCGTAAGCCAAAATGTCATAAAGTGAAGACCCAGCTACCATTAATTTACACAAGAAAAAATTTTGAGCACTCCCAGACCCCAAAGATAATGTACCAAATCATACCAAATAACACATAAAACCTAACATAACACCAACATATAGTAAAAGCAGGAATGCTGAGTATAGTTCCCAGGGAAGGAGCTTGGTAATGCCACTCTTGCTGCTTGGGTTGTACACTGCATCTTTAATAGCTCGCTGCAAAACGCTGAACACTATTTCCAATTTTTGCCTTTTTTCAAAGAAGTGAAAATCCTCTCTGAATTTCTTTCGATTGGTGAAAACAGGTACTAACGTAGGTCTTTTGTAAAAGCCAAGTGGTGTAAAGTGAATTTCCAAAAAGCAGGGGATACGGCTATATTGGACGCAGGCCACACCCCCAAGGAAACTCCCTTTTCAACTGATTGGCTGCTTACAGAAGATCACAAAATGGAGGATGATTACATAATATCTGCCAAACCACTGAGAATCATGGCCTGGCCAAGTAGACACATAACTTTTTCTTTTTTTATTGTACTTTAGATGAAGGTTTACAGAACAAACTCGTTACTCATTAAACAATTAGTACACATATCTTTTATGACATTGGTTAACAACCCCACGACTTGTCAAACACTCTCACTTCTCAACCTTGGTTTCCCTATTACCAGCTTTCCTGCCATCTCCTGCTTCTAGTCCTTGCCCCTGGGCTGGTGTGCCCCTTTAGTCTTGTTTTGTTTTATGGGCCTGTCTAATCTTTGGCTGAAGGGTGAACCTCAGGAGTGACTTCGTTACTGAGCTAAAAGGGTATCTAGGGGCCATACTCTTGGGTTTCTCCAGTCTCTGTCAGGCCAGTAAGTCTGGTCTTTTTTTGTGAGTTAGAATTTTGTTTTACATTTTTCTCCAGCTCTGCCTGGGGCCCACTACTGTGATCCCTGCCAGAGCAGTCAGTGGTGGTAGCTGGGCACCATCTAGTTGTACTGGACTCAGTCTGGTGGAGGCCATGGTAGTTGTGGTCCATTAGTCCTTTGGACTAATCTTTCCCTTGTGTCTTTAGTTTTCTTCATTCTCCCTTGCTCCTGAAGGAGTGAGACCAGTGGAGTATCTTAGATGGCTGCTCACAGGCTTGTAAGACCCCAGATACTACTCACCAAAGTAGAATGTAGAACACTTTCTTTATAAACTATGTTATGCCAATTAAGCTAGATGTTCCCCAAGACCATGGCACCTGTACACATCTCCTTAAACTATACATAACCTGCAAATAAAGACAATTATAAAGTCATACTTGTGCCTAACATGACACAACTAACATGCTGTGTTAGTTATCTAGTGCTGCTATAACAGAAATACCACAAGTGGATGGCTTTAACAAACAGAAGTTTACTCTCTCACTGTCTAGTAGGCTAGCAGTACAAATTCAGGGTGCCAGCTCCAGGGGAAGGCTTTCTCTGTCGGCTCTGGAGGAAGGTCCTTGTCATCAATCTTCCCCTGGTCTAGGAGCCTCTCAGTGCAGGAATCTCAGGTCCAAAGGATGCGCCTTACACCTGGTACTGCTTTCTTGGTGGTGTGAGGTCCCCATGTCTCTTTGATTGCTTCTCTCTTTATGTCTCAAAAGAGACTGATTTAACACACAAACTAATCTTGTAGATTGAGTCCTGCCTCCTTAACATAACTGCCTCTAATCCTGCCTCATTGACATCAGAGAGGTAGGATTTATAACACATAGGAAAATCACATCAGATGACAAAATGGTGGACAAATTACTGGGAATCATGGCCTAGCCAAGTTGATACAGATTTTGGGGGGCACAATTCAATCCATGACACATGCGTACAACTGAAAACACAGTAGCCCCATTTACAGCTTATATTTTGTAATAAGTAATGGAATAAGGAAGGGAAGGAAACAAAGAATCTTGATACACACCTTCACCTCTCATATCAACTATCTCCTTATCTGACATTTTGCATTTACAACAATAATAAAAAAAAAAATCTACTATCCAACTATTTTGCACATTAACAACATACGTCTGGCAGTAATGAACGCCAAGGTGAGAGGAAAGAGTAACATTGGCTTTGATGGTTAAGGTTATGTGTCAGCTTGGCTGGGCCATGATTCTGAGTGGTTTGGCTGTTATGTAATGATGTAATTTGGCAGTTATGTAATGATGTAATTTGGCAGTTATAATGTAGCCATCCTTCATTTTTGCGTAACAGCAATCTCACCTAACGACCCGGTCTTTGAAACCTAACCATGTTGATAAATGAGGAGAGGGTGTGTGCAACTGTTCACGTGGTTGTGACTGGTATTTAGAACTACCTTCTTCCAAAACCCATTCTGTATTCCCTTTGCCCCCAGCAAGCCCTTCAATTGGTTGTAATTCTTTGCCAGGTGGGATGACCCAAACCTTCATTCCTGAAGGGCCTGGGCCCTTAGTAGTCGTGTTGGAATTGAGTTGCTGTAGTTTTCCATTGACTTTAATCACAGGGCATGGTAGTACTAAGAGATGCCCTAAGGGATTTCCTCTATTCCAGACATACTCTTCTTTACCTCAATTATGTAATATCAATCCGATTTCCCCTTGGTAATTTGGATCAATCACACCAGTCAATATGGTTACTCCCTTCCTTGCCTGTTGATCCAGAGGCATGAGGAGCCCAAAGTGACTGGGTGGTATTCTTAACTTCCAATTCGACAGAAGTTCTGTCTCAGTTATCTTGTGCTGCTATAACAGAAATAAACAAGTAGGCAGCTTTAACAAACAGACATTTACTTTCTCACAGTTTAGCAGACTAGAAGTCCAAATTCAGAGTGCCAGCTCTCTTTCTCTGTTGGGTCTGGAGAAAAATTTTCATCTCTTCTGAGCTTCTGCTCTTTGGCAACCTTCATGTGGGTTGGTATCTCTCTTCCCCTATCTCCGCTTACTTATTCTGCTTCTTCTATAATTTGTTAGAGATTGACTCAGACACACCCTACACTAACCCTGCCTCGTTAACATAACAAAGACAACCCATTCCCAAATGGGATTATAACCACAGGCATGTTGTTAGGTGCCATTGAGTCGGTTCCGATTTATTGCAACCCCACGTACAACAGAAGAAAGCACTTCCCGGTCCGCCGCCATCTTCACAATCACTGCTGTGCTTGAACCCATTGTTGCAGCCACTGGATGAGGAGCTTCCTCTTTTTCGCTGACCCTCTACCTTACCAAGCGAGATGTATCCTTCTCCAGGGACCAGTCCCTGCTGATGACATGTTCAAAGTATGTGAGACGAAGTCTCACCATCCTCACTTCCACGGAGCACTCTGGCTGTACTTCTTGCGAGACAGGCTTGTTCATTCTTCTGGCAGTGCGTGATATATATTCACTATTCTTCACCAACATCATAATTCAAAGGCATCAACTCTCCTTCAGCCTTCCTTATTCATTGTCCAGCTTCCACATGCATATGAGGCGATTGAAAACACCATGGCTTGGGTCAGCTGCACCTTAGTCCTCAAAGTGACATCTTTGCTTTTTAATACTTTAAAGAGGTTTTTCTCAGTAGATTTGCCCAATGCAATACGTCATTTGATTTCTTGACTGCTGCTTCCGTGGGTGTTGACTATGGATGCAAATAAAATGAAATCCTTGACAATTTTAATGTTTTCTCCATTTATCATGATGTTGAAGTTGAAACACCTCAATTCCTGGAGCCAATGCATTCAGTTCAGCTTGGACTTCTTCCGTCAGTGCCATCAGTTCTTGATCATATGCTACCTCCTGAAATGTTTGAACACTGACAAATTCTTTTTGGTACAGTGACTCTGTGTATTACTTCCATCTTCTTTTGATGCTTCCTGCATCGTTTAATATTTTCCCCGTAGAGTCCTTCAACATTGCAACTCGAGGCTTGAATTTTTTCTTCAGTTCTTTCAGCTTGAGAAATGCTGAGCGTATTCTTCCCTTTTGGTTTTCCAACTTCAAGCCTTTGCACACTTCATTAGAATACTTGGTCTTCTCAAGCCGCCATTTGAAATCTTCTGATCAGCTCTTTTATTTCATCATTTCTTCCATTCACTTTAGCTACTCTATGGTCCAGAGCAAGTTTCAGAGTTTCTTTGGACATCCATTTTTGTCTTTTCTTTCTTTCCTGCCTTTTTAATGATCTTTTGCTTTCTTCATGTATGATGTCCTTGATGTCATCCCACAACTTGTCTGGTCTTTGGCCTTTAGTGTTCAATGCATCAAATCTCTTCTTGAAATGGTCTCCAAATTCGAGTGGGATGTGCTCAAGGTCGTATTTTGGCTCTTGTGAACTTGTTTTCATTTTCTTAAGCTTCAACTTGAACTTGCATATGAGCAATTGATAGTCTGTTTTGCAGTTGGCCCTGGCCTTGTTCTGATTGATGATATTAAGCTTCTCCATCGTCTCTTTCCACAGATGTAGTCAATTTTATTCCTGTGTTTTCCATCTGGTGAGCTCTGTGTGTGTAGTTGCCATTAATGTGTTGAAAAAAGATACTTGCAATTTGCAATGAAGAAGTGGTTGGTCTTGCAAAATTTTATCCTGCAATCTTCAGCATCATGTCTATCACCAAGGCCATATTTTCCAACTACCGGTTATTCTTCTTTATTTCCAACTTTCACATTCCAATCACCGACAATTATCAGTGCATCCTGATTGCATGTCCTGTCAATTTCAGACTGCAGAAGTTGGTAAAAATCTTCATTTCCTCATCTTTGGCATTAGTGGTTGGTGGGTAAATTTGAATAATAGTTTTATTAACTGGTCTTCTTTGTTGGCATATGGATATTATCCTGTCACTTTACAGCATTATACTTCAGGATAGATCTTGAAATGTTCTTTTTGAGGATAAATGGAACACCATTCCTCTTCAATTTGTCATTCCCAGGCCTAGAGACCATATGATTGTCTGCTTCAAAATGGTCAATACCAGTCCATTTCAGCTCACTAATGCCTAAGATATCGATCTTTATGCATTCCATTTCATTTTTGATGACTTCTGATTTTCCTAGATCCATGCTATGTGCATTCCATGCTCCTATTATTAATGGATGTTTGCAACCATTTCCTCCCATTTTGTGTCATGCCACCTCAGCAACTGAAGGTCCTGAAAGCTTTACTCCATCCACGTCATTAAAGTTGACTCTACTTTGAGGAGGCAGCTCTTTCCCAGTCGTATTTTGAGCCTTCCAACCTGGGGAGCTCACCTTCTGGCACTATGTCAGATAATGTTTCACTGCTTTTCATAAGGTTTTCACTGGCCAGTTTTTTAAGAAGTAGACTGCCAGGTCCTTCTTCCTAGTCCATCTTGGACTAGAAGTTCCACTGAAACCTGACCATCATGCTGGTATTTGAAATACCAGTGGCATTGCTTCCAGCATCACAGCAACACGCAAGCCACCACAGTAAGACAAACTGACAAACAGGTACTGTACCACAGGCATAGAGGTTAGGACTTACAACATATATTTTTAGAGGACACAATTCAATCCATAACACACGATGCAGGGTCCATGCCTGATGGAGTCAGGGCCTCAGCCTGGGGGGGGGGGGGTGGGCAAGGTGGGGCTGGAGGTTGGAACAGCAAGGAGAAGGTCTGATTGTGCCACCTTTGAGAAAAAGAAGCAAGCAGCCTGGCAGAGGGGACTGTGGAGATTTTAAAGAGAACCAGGCTTCCCTGCCATGTGGTCCTATAGCTGGGTAGTGGTTCCTGTAGCTCCTAAAAAGTGAGTGGTGGCACCTGCCTAGGACTTGGTTTTGCCAGGCTGTTATGACAATGACAGAGTGAGCAGTGAAACCTCTGATGGACACAGTCTGAGAGGGGAGGCAGAGTCAGAGACCGAGAATGGCCCTGCAGTACTGTTAGGGCTGCGATAGGGATAGGCCCAGGTTGAAATCCTGGCAGTAACAAGAATGAGGTGATTTGGCTGTGAGCTGAGTGGGGCCACAGAGGGACAACAGGGGACCTTGGCCTGGAAGTGCAGGGAAGCATGCTGGGACCAGCCACATGTATAGGAACGTTTGTCTTCCTCGCTTCCTTTTCTGACTCCCTTCCTTCCTGTTATGGACTGAATTGTGCCCCCCAAAATATGTGTTGGAATCCTAACCTTATGATACCTGTGGAGGGAGCCCTCATGGCACAGTGGTTAAGAGCTACTGCTGCTAACCAAAAGGTCAACAGTTCAAATCTCCCAGCTGCTCTTTGGAAACCCTATGGGGCAGTTCCGCTCTGTCCTATAGGGTCGTTATGAGTGGAATCGATGGCAACAGGGGTTTTATACCTGTGGACATAATTCTATAGGAAATAGGCTTTCTTTGTTATGTTAATGAGGGCATTGCTAGTGTAGTGTGGATCTTAAACCTACTCATTCTTAAGATACAAAACAAGCAGATTAGGCACAGAGAAGTAAGCAAAAGCCAGGAACAGACACCAGGTGGAGGACGCCAAGGAATACTTAGAAGAACACAAACGAAAACAAACCCCTTGCCATCAAGTTGATTCCAACTCATAGTGACCCTATAGAAGAACACAGGAGAAGCTAAGAGAAGGATTTTCTCCATGGTGGACAGAGAGAGAACCTGCCCCTAGAACAGGTGCCCTGAATTTGGACTTCTAGACTCCTAAACAGTAAGAAAATAAATTTCTGTTCATTAAAGCCACCCGCTTGTGATATTTCTGTTACAGCAGCACTAAGAAACTAAGATTTTCTTTCTCTGTTTCCCTCCCTCCCTCTGTCCTTCCTTTCTCGCTTCATAAATGGAGCCTTGTTATACAAACTTTTCTGTAATCTGATTTTATTCATTCAGTCATAATCTGTGGACATCTTTTTCCCTGTGCATGAAAACCCATTGTAACCTTCAGTGTTTTATGCAGTTTAAAACGTTATCCTGAGAAGAAGTCAGTAGACATGACCAGAACCAAAGGAGGCTCCAGCACAAAAACAAAGAACTTAACCCTTCCTCCCAGCCCACACACCCCCACCCTCCGTGAGTGAGGGGCCTTTCCCCATGGAGTCCTGACTCCACTTGCTGTCCTCTGTGGCCCAGCCTTGGCAGAGCTGATCACTGGACTCAGCAGAGCATTGACCAGCCCAGCCACCCTCAAATGCCTTGGGCACAAGTGAGAGAGAAATGTGAGGCCTGGGTGACAAGACAAACCTTGGCCTGGGTGGGATCCACTTCAGCCATGTGGCTGCAGGGTTTTGTCTTGCTTAGACCTTGTCCAGAGTCACAGCCAAGTCCCCCATCTAAGTGGGCTGTGGTGAGGCCTACTCAGCAAAGTAACAGGGATGGAGACATCTGCAATACCTACCACAGTCCCAGGCACAAGTGGGGACCTGATACACGCTTGACAAATTTAATGTACACATTTCACAAATGCAGGCAGATGAATCAGGAGGTGAGAGGCTGGCTGGCCTGGAGGGATTCCACAGAAATAAGAGTCAGCTCTTCCACTGGGTCAGGTTCCTGCCCTCTAAGCCTCGGTGACATGAGGATAAAAATAGTCATTGCCTCACCTTAGGGGGCAGTGAGTTTATGTTAATGGGGGAGGAACAACTCGGAAAAGGAGGGTAAAAATGGTTGCGCAGTTCAAAGAATGTAATAAATGTCACTGCATTGTACATGTAGAAATTGTTGAATTGGTATATGTTTTGCTATGTATACTCTCAGCAATGGCAACAATAAAATAAAAAATAAATAAACATGCATTCCAAATAACCCAGGTTTTTATTCTTTCTCTAGTAAAAAAAAAAAAGTCATCACCTCGAGGAGTTAAACTGGATAACTCAGGTAAAGCTCAGCACACAGTACAAGCTCAATCTTTGCTAGTCCATCCATTTCTCTTTCCCACAAGATCTCAGGGGAGGGGCCAGGGCTTAGGGTAAGAAGGTTGGTGGCCAGTGGCTGCTAAAGGCTGTGGGAATAGTGAGGCAGCACCAGGAGGGAGGGAAGTGACAGCCCTTGGGGGTGCTGGGTGCCCTCGGTTCCTGCTGCTTCAGAGAGACAGGGACCACCAGTGTGTCCAGGTAAGAGGGACTATATGCGGGCTATCAGAACCAGCTTGTTTTACCAGAAGGCGAGAAGACTGAGGGGCAGAGGTCCCTGAGCACTGAATTGGGCTTTGGATCTCCTTGGAAATCCCCAAGTGAGGGACCACCTTGCTCTGTGGCCCCAGAGGGCACAGCTAGGATTAAAGGAGGCAACTGCAACTTCCATAGACGGGGGCCATTTCTGCAGTCAGAATTTCCTCTGAACTGTGGGCTACCCCCAGAGGTAGTGAGCTCCCTGATACAAGGGGTGCAAACAGCAATTGAATGACTGGGGTGGGGAGTTGAAGTATGGGAGGGAGGCTTGGACAAGACAAGTGTGAAGTTGGCTTCCCTCCAGGAGTCTGGAATTCAGCATGCAATGCCAGGCTGGGCTCGGGGTCTGAAGGTTAAGAGAGGGGACAGTCCAGGCCGAGGCTTGGAGGCGCCGCCTGCCCATTTCCAGCAGCCATTGATCTTCCCCTGGATGGGGAGGGCGGCACTCTTTGAGGGGTAAACCAAGAAGTGCCCCCCAAAAGGGAATGTGAGCTGGCTGTCCACACAGGGGCAGCATGGGACTACGGATGGAGTCATGCTGCTGTGTGGACACCAACTTCCCTCCTGGCACGAAGCCCCTTGGGTCTCCAAGCCTCTCACGTCCCTGCTTCACAGCACTCCTGATCCCCACCCGGACTACGCCCTTGGCTCCCCGGCTGACCCATTCTCGGCAGGTTCTCTGGAGTAGATCAGGTCTCCCTGGCTCCATGCTCCTGGTGGCGGTGGTGGCGGCTGTCTTTCCCTAGAGATGCAGCAGGGCAGGGAAATTTGAGCTGTGGGCTTCCCTGTCCTAGGGCCCCTCCTGGGCCACCTTGGAGTTGGAGTTGGAGGCCATGCCCCTCAGGAGCTAAAAGAGTAGGCTCTGGCCTCAGACAGACCTGAGTTCAGATTCTGACTTGGCTCACTAGCTGAGGTACTGCATCCGAGCCTCAGTCTCCCCATCTGTCACAGGGGAAGAGCGCAACCAGGCTGAGCAGGCAGGACACCTCCCTGAGCCTTGATGTGTGTTCAGAGGCCTGTGCATTTGTTCCTGAGACTGCATGGCAGCCTTGGGAGGTGGTGGGGTTCTCATCACCCCACTTCCCAGATTGGGGAGGAGTCCTTAGGCATGACTTGCTAGAGGTCTCACAGCCAAATGGAGACCAACTTCTGCCCAGGTGTCCGCCGAGACCCCAAAGGAGCATGGGATGGTGCAAGCACAGTGAGGCCATGAAGCCCCTGTCCTCTGTCCTGGCCCTTGCTTCTGTCCAGACCCACCCTCCATGCCTAAAAAGGGGGAGTGGTAATGGTGACAGCATCTCTGAGAGGAAGGCAGGGTCCACCGGTTCAGGCTGGGTTGGGGTCCACAGGTATCAGATAGGCAGGGACCAGCAGGGGGTGATGGAGGAGCAGCCAGTGCAGCAAGCTGACAGCTGATTGACTGGGAAGGGAAGCCAGGAAGGGATGGAGTTGGTGGCTGAGTGAGGTGCTGGACAGGGTAGGACCCAGCCCCTGGGTGGCTCCCCTACTTCCATTTCTAGCCTCGGAGGTAAAAAACACAAGAGCTAAGGAGATCCTTTTTCACAAAACCCAACAAGAGCATCTGAAAAGGAAGAATGAAGCTGAGGGGTGGGAGGACACCCCTCTTTTTTCCCTCCCCTGCAGCCTCCATTGGTGCCAGCAAGGACATTGTCATGGCAACCACAGCTCCCTCCCAGCTCCCCTTTCTCCTTTAACCTTGTCCTGCCTGGCTGTCCCACTGGACTGTGCTTGCCTTCCTTCCTCTCTCTTTCCCTCCCTCTCTACCTCCGTCCCTCTCTCCCTCCCCGGACCTCACCCAGCAGCCCTGGGGTTAAAGCCCTGGCCTATCACAGGACCGCCTCTCCTGGGAGCAGATGGGAAGAGAGGGCAGGATGAAGCAACCTTTGAGAGAATCCTGCAGTATGAACAGGGGGACTTTCACCTCGGAAAGATTTCAAGCCATCAACTCTCCCAGCCCCCACCCCTCCCCATCCTGATCCCGCTCTTCCCAGGAGACAGAGGCTGGGACCCCAGGAACCCTTGGCAGACTTTAGAAAACCAGCACTGGGGCCAGGGCCTTGAAGATCATCTAATCCCCCTTTCCCAGCATATCGGTGGGGAAACTGAGGCCCAGAGAAGAGAAGGGACTTGCCGAAGGGCACACAAGGAGTAAATGGGGAAGTCATGGAGGAACCACAGAGTCCTGAGCCGGGGTGGGGGCAGCCCATTGCTACTGCTGGGCTGACGGATGGACAGGCAGTGAGGGCCACAGGAAGGCTGCAGGCCACAGGGGCACTGCTGGCATTTCCTCCAGGGGTCCCCGGAAGGCTCCTAGCTTGTTCTCGCCCTCTTCTCTTCCCTGAGAACTGCCTGCCTCTCCAGCATCAGTGTTTCTGGGTTCTGTTTAGGGCTTCAGTATCAGGCCCCAGCATGCCAGAGGGCAAGTGAAGGAGAATAAGGCCAGGCCTGGCTAGGGAGACACAAGGAACTCTCAAAGAGCAGAGAGGAGCTGAAGGTCTGGAGAGGGGGTAGAGCCAGGAAGGCTGGGGACCCCAAAGGTCCAGTCAAGAGTCCCCCAAGCGACAAGAGCTTGTCATGGGCAATGGGCTCCAGCCCAAACACTGCCCTTTCCTAGCTATGTGTCACTTGGCAAGTTACTCAACTTCCCAGGGGCTGAGTCGCCCCTCACTCTTTAAAATAGGATCAGCCACACAGGCTGGGGGAGGTTCTCACGATGTCTCATAAAGGGCCACCCCTGGCCTCATCCCTCAGATCTGTGGAGAGACCCTGTGAGCCCCCAAGCTTGAAACCCTTTGTTTCTGCCAGGCCAGGGCTGCTGCCACAGGGAAAAGGGGCTCCTTCCAGCACAAAGCCTGTGTTTGGAAAAGATCCCCTGCACACTCAGGACAGGCACCCACTCCAGGCCTCCAAGCAGTTCCTATCTACTGGCAGGTCCAGAATGTGCTGAGCATCTACTGTGTGCAAACTCTGGGAGACTAGGACGGGAGGAAGCTGCGGGCACAGCACCCGAGATGCAGAACAGAGAGGGCTCCTTCCGCTCCAAGCTGGGGACTCCACAGAGCCTGTGGTGGTTGGAGGAGGGAGCCTGAAGGCTTCCTGGGAGAGGAGGCATGTAGTTGGGGCTTGAAGGCAGGCCCTGCAAGATCAGGAGGAGTTGGGGAGGACACAAGGGGCTGACGAGGGCAGAGGCTGGTATTTGCTCCGCATAGCTGCGGATGCCAGTTCCCAGCTGATCAGTGCCTCCCTGAGCTGCCTCTACACCCCTGCGGCCCCAGAGGCCTGGCCTACAAAGGGTGCCCTCACCTTCCCAGCACACAGCCCTAAGGCCCAGGGTCGCCTCCTGCTGGCAGACTGGAGCCAGGAGCTTTGCATCTGTTATTGCAAGTCCTCATCACAGCCTTGGAGTGGCCTCTCTTATTAATTGCGTTTTGCAGATAAGAAAACCCGAGGCTCAGAGAGGTGACGCAACTTGCCCAGGATCACTCAGCTTCTCCTCTTCCATCAAAGCCACTCTGGAAGCTCTTCTGGGCTTGGTCATTGCCTGAGGCTCTCGCACTGATGACAGCTTGAGAAGAGGAAGACACTTTCTTACCCGAAAAGTGACCTATAAGGGGTGTTCTGGCACCCATGGCAGGCGGCAGAGGGTGGGGGGTCTGAGAGGCTGGGGCCCATCTCACCCCAGGTGTGCCCCTATACTCCATTGCTCAGTCCCTCCTCTCTGTGTCCCTCCCACGCTCATTCATTCTCTGGTTTGTCAGGGTTTCAGGAGCCCTCTCGCTGTCCTTCTACTGGTGAAGGCTGGTCAGGCACGGACCCAGGCCCCGCCTGACACTCAGCAGCCAGGCAATCTCGGGCAAATACTCAACCCCTTGTCAAGGAGCTGAGGATCAGGGCACTACCTACTCAGCAGGTGCAGTGAGACTCCAGGAACATATTCATGTGACCTGGCCATGGCCCTGGTCAAGGCTCAGACCCTCCTGCTCTCCCCGGTACCTGTTCGGTACCTGTTCATTAAAAAAAAAAAAAAATTTTTTTTTTTTGTTCATTAGCCCTGGTTAATTTCTGCGACCTCAGCCTGTTCATTTGCCTGCCTGATCTGCGTTCTGTTTCCGCATAGCTCCTCAGGGCCAGCTGCTGGCAGTCAGGGGGTCAGAACTATCTCTGTCCCACCAAGCAGCCTTTCTGGGGCAAGGCTCAAACTGGACAGAAGCCCCCACCTCTGGCAGACACAATGGGTGTCCTTCTCTACCCCCAAATCTCCCCTGGACACACAGAGGCTACCCACCCACAAGGTGTCCTGTCCTGCCCAGAGGGGGATGGGAGAGTGGGGATGGCTCACAGATGGCCCTCCGTACTGTGGGCAGAGATGGCCGGGGCAGGGCCAGGAGAGGTCAGGCAAAGGGGCAGAAGCTGACTGGTGGCAGTGAGGGACACGTCAGGACCGCTGCCGCTCCTAGCACCTTGGCACCAGTGCCCGAGCCAGCGGGTGAGAGGCCCACTGTCCGGGCTCTGCCTGTCTCGAGGCCTGCTGCCCGCCTGGCACGGAGCCCTCCAGACGCTGGTTTTAATCGATCTCTTTCCGCAAGCAGCTCCTGGAGGCGCGGGGGCGGCTTCCCCTTGACTTGCGTCTCTTGGAGGATATGGCTTGGCTAAAAATAACTTGAATGACTGTGCTCCCACCCTGGAGTGGAGGAGGGGCCTGAGGGGCTGCGGGGGTGGGAGCCAGGAGGGAACAAACGTTGCAGCAGTCAGGATGGGGGGTTCCCTGAGAAGACAAGGAGAAAAGGGAGAGCAGGCAGGTGGGAAGGGCTGCAGGTCACTGAAGGGGGTTTCTGAAGACACTGCTTCCAGAGGCTTCATGCCAGCATGGGGCTGGGGTTTGGGGTGACAGGGCAGGGGGCAGAGCAGACCTGAGGGGACAAAGGCTGGCACTGACCCCTGGACTTGCATTGTTACGCCAGTCTGGCTAGAATGGGCACAGTGGGCTCCTTCCAGCACAAAGCCTGTGTTTAGGGGACACCCCCTCACACGCTCAGGGCAGGATCCCCACCAAGCAGTATCTGGCTGAGGAGTGAGATCTGGGCTCCTGTGCCCCCTGTCTCCTTTCCCTGCAGCCTGACACTGGGCCCAAACTGCCTTATCTGAAAACCGGGTGCAATGCAGGTTAAATAGTTGGCTCCTGGGTATCTCAAGGCTGCCCCTGCAACCACCACCACCCCCGCCCCCGCCAGTTCTGTGGGAAGTGTCCTCATCTGTCTATAGAGACCTAACAGGCTCCCTGTCACTGCCCACCCCTTTGGTGAGGGCTGAGAGGGCCCATCCTGTGACCATCCTTCAGAGCCAGGGTGGGGGCTGTGTCAGGGTTGGGGAGGCCCTAAAGCAGGCAGGACCCAGGGCCCTCGGGGACAAAGGAGGGCTGGTCAAGGAGGGTGGGGGCTCTGGATGCCCGCGGGAGGGTGGAAGGTAACCACCGGGCCCAGGCAAGAGGCTGGGGTATGGTTGAAACCATAGGATAGGCCTTCATGGTGACCCTTCCAGTGCTCCACTCTCTGCCATCCCAGGGCAGGGGAGACAGTGGGAGGCGTGCTGGTGTGGCACCAGTCAGGCCTCAGCAGGGAATACAGGCAGAGCAGACAGAGGCCTGAGCCGGGGGCTGCGGATCTCTGGGCAGGTGCCCTCCACACTCTGTGTGTCAGTTTCCTCATTGGTAGACGGGGACTGGGCTGAATGGAGAGTAGAAGCTGAGGAAACAGCAGCAGCCCCACCGGCTCCCACTGCCCTCACTGGGGGCTTACTGTGCGCCATGCAATGCTCTGAGCAGCCCTGTGGGGGCGGTACTGAGACCACCCACCTCTTTACACTGAGGAAACAGACTCAGAAGTGACCTGACCAAGGCGACACTCTTGTACATGGTAGACTGGACATTCGAACCCAGGACAGCCTAACTGCAAACCAACAAAAAGCCAAACCCATTATTGTTGACTCAATTCCGGCTCACGGTGACATCATCCGTTACGGAGAGCTGCTCCAGGAGGTTTTCTTGCTGTCATCCTCACAGCTGCGATCACGAGCTGGATGGGCCATAAGGCTGGAATCAACTCGGCGGCAATGAGTTCGGTGTTTTTGATTTAATCTTCACAGAAACAGATCACCAGGGCTTCCTTCCGTGGTGGCTCTGTATTTTTCCATCCCATCCTGTTCTAAGCTTAGGGCCTGGGGATGACTCAAGGCGGGGTTGCACAGGTGTGAAACCAGATATGAGAAGGATGGGGTCCCCGCAAGTGGCCTCCCACCCAG
Source organism: Loxodonta africana (assembly GCF_030014295.1). Lineage (NCBI taxonomy): Eukaryota > Metazoa > Chordata > Mammalia > Proboscidea > Elephantidae > Loxodonta > Loxodonta africana. The sequence goes on along the minus strand of NC_087363.1, from coordinate 20,994,866 downwards.
CCCTGCCCCCTGCCCTGAGTTGGCTTAGGTCATGGGGAGCCTTGATCTGGGGCCTCTTGTCAGTGAGCCTGGGTGCAGGAAGATGGGAGGGGAAAGGAGGAGTGTGAGCTCTGGGTGGATGGGAATGAGACAAGAAATCACAATAATGATAATAAACCGCCCCTCCCTCCACTCTGGGGATGCTTTTAGCAGCACTGTTCCTAAGGAGAAACTAGAAACGACCCAAATATCCACGATAGGAGACTCAAGACATCAACTGTGGCTTCCACAGCAACATGAGTGAATCCTAGACCATATGTGGAGCGAAAAAAGCAAATTGCAGGAGACTACATTTAATTCAAAGCCATTTTTATAGAGCCTCCCCGCAACCAAGTAAAACTAAACATCATGTGTTAGGGAGTTATATGTACAGTGAAACCTGTGAGAGCTGGAACCCAATGAGACTGCCTTGTTTTTCCAGGTCCTGCATGTTTTCTGCCTTTGACAGGGTGCCATCTTACCATTTTTTTATTGCTTGTTTTACTGGAAAATATTCGAGTTTTTCTTCTCTAACAGGTTTCCACCTTACACAGGTTCTGGCATTCGCAGGGTTTGCTGCATTTGATAGAACAATTTACAAAAATTCCAGGAAATAAGAAACCAATATTTGTGACACCTGGAGGAGGTAGGGGCTGGGTAGGGGAGCACACATGGGGAGATTTCCTCTAGTGAGTGTCTACTGCGGCCCCACAGGGTGTCAGGCACTAGTCACCGTCTAGGGGGATACAGGTGTGAGCAAGACAGACGTGAATCCTAGGCTCACGGAGCTTACAATCTCGCAAGGCAAGTTTTTGCTCTGGTTCTTGTGTTGGGTGGTGGGTGGTAGGTGTCCATTCTATTATTATGCATTGCCACTTACAGCTGTTCTTTTATATTAATCAAATTTTATATAAAAACAGATAAATAAGGCATAAACACAAAGTTAATTGACCTTCTCCATCCCAGGAAAAAAAAAAAAAACACACCCAAGTGGATGAGCTCTGATGGCTGAGCTCCTCTCCCTCTCCGGTGCATTGCCATTCCATCACATCCACCCGGAAGGAGTCCCAAGCCTTAGACTCCTGTCCCAATCTCCCATCCCAGCTGAGTGTCCCACAAGGTCATCCTGTAACTCATCAGCAAGCAATGGTTGAATATGGCCTGCGGTGCCAGGCTGGTAAGTAGGATAAACTACCCCATGTCTGGGAGCACCAGAGGCAGCCGGGGAGACAAAACTCGATGGAGAGAAGTGAAGGGTCTGTCAAAGATCCCTACCCTGGCCCAGAACTCTTGGACTGCATTAATAGAGGTAGAATGCGAAGAAGATGGGAGGTAACAAGTCTGCTCTGTCTCAAGCTGTCCATCCCCACCTGGGGGGCTCAGTCTGCCATCCATCCATCCATCCATCCGTCCATCTGTCCATCCGTCCGTCCGTCCGTCCAGCCGTCCTTCCAGCCTTCCATCCAGCCGTCCAGCCATCCATCCAGCCATCCACCCAGCCATCCACCCACCCTTCTATCCATCTAACCAGCCATCTATCTTTCTGTGGTAGGCAGAATAATGGCCCCCAAAAGATGTCTACATCCTAATTCCTTGAACCTGCGAATATGCTACCTAACACGCCAAAGGGGAATTAAGGTTGCAGATGGATTTAAGGTTGCTAATCAACTGACCTTAAAACAGGGAGATTATCCTGGATTATCTGGATGGGTTCAATGCAATCACAAGGATCCTTAAAAATGGAAGAATAACAAGAGACAAACAGAGATGGCAACATGAGAAGAAGGCTTTAAAGGTAAAGGAATGGAATCGCAAGCCAAGGAATACAGGCAGTCTCTAGAAGCTGGAAAGGCAAGGAAATGGATTCTTCCCTAGAACCTCTAGAAGGAACATATCTCTGCCAACAATTGGGTTTTACCGCAGTGAGACCCATTTCAGATGTCTGACCTCCAGAACTGTAAGATAATAAACTTGGTTGTTTTAAGCCACTAAGTTTGTGGTAATTTGTTACAGCAGCAACAGGACATCAGCCAACCAATAATGGAACCATCTATCCAACCATCCATGGATTCACCTGTCTGTCCATTCAGCCATCCAAATAAATATTCATTGTTTCGTTTGTGGCAGCTGCCAAGCTGTGAAAGAGAACAGTCGCTCCTCTCCCAGAGCTCCCATCCACTGGGGGAGATAGACACAGTGTTTTAATCCAGGATCCTCACTGCTACAATGGTTGAACATGAAGCATTTGGAAAGGTTTACGGGAGGACCTGTGGCTTCAACAGTCTTGGTGGCAAGAACAGGACAGGGAGCCCCGCAGGACAATTGTGGGTCTGCAGCTAGTCCTTTACCTGCAAGCTGACCTCAGGAAATAGGGCAAGGGGCCGAGATCAGCCAGAATGGTCCCCCTGCTCACTTACTTCTAGCTCCTGCTTCCCAGCACAAGGCTAATGCCTGCCACATTCTCTGCACAGCCCTGGCCCTCTGGAGTGCACTCTTGCCTCAAACTGAGCCCCAAGCCCATAAGATAGTAATAGCCATGACCTCCATATTCTTTGTCACACTCAGGAGCAGGTGCTTGACAGGTAGGCTGAGCCTGGTTCAAGGCCTGGCGTTTCTACTTAGGGCTGTGTGATCTTAGGCAAGGCACTGCCCTCCTGTGTCTTCACACCCTCACCTGTAGAATGGGGATAATCACAGCCCCTTTTCCCAGGGTTGTAGTCTAGATCGGGAGAGCTAACACTCAAGATCACCTTGTAGAGGTCCTGGCATACAGGAGCCCCACCACCATACCTCCTTCCCCAGGAGGTACTCAACCCCTCCCCCTAGGAGAGCACCAGCTTTCAGCTCTGTCTCTGGGCCACAGGCCAAGCTGTGGCCCCATGGAAGCTGGTCACAGGGGGGCCTGCAGTCTGATGGCCAGAGAGCTGCCTAGAGCACTGTGAGCCTGGGGCACAGCCCCTATCAGGCCCAGCTTGTGTCATGCCCCTCCCCGCACCACCCACGCCAAAACAGCCTGTACCTCACTATGGCTCTAAGAATGGGCTAAGAAGGTGTTGCTCACCCTGTCCTGACCTCGTCGCAGGCAGGATGTGTGTCTGGCCACGTCCAGCAGATGTTTCAGGCCAAGAGTGTGGCCCAGGGTAGCTTCCTGGGCAGCCTGCCCCAGGTGGGGGAAGGGAGAGTCAGGAGCGTGGTTCAACACTGAGGAGGGACATGAAAAAAGGGCTCAGGGTGGAATTTCAGAGCAGATTGCTCAGGACAGCCTGGACAGGGTCTTTCCCAGCTCCTGTGACATTCACCCTCAATGAGGATCACTGAGGTGTGCTGCTTTGGGGCCCTGCTTGGCCCACCTCCAACTAGATGCCAATGGCTTCCCTGGACACACACAGTGGGACCACAGATCTTGGCTTCATGGGCCTGCTGCACGTGGCCTGCCCCAAGCCAGGGGTCAGCGTGGCCAGAACGGTGCACTGTGTGCCAGGGCCCGGGTGCCAGTCCCAGCTCTGCCGATGTCCCAGGCATGTTACTCTCATTGCTCACCTGATTCTGGAGGCTTCCAGAGGAAGCAGGTTGCCGGAGCTCACAGACCTGGTAAATTTGTGAGCCATGGAGGGTGGTTGCAGCCTGGGTCTGGCTGAGGTGGGGAGAAGGTCACCCTCAGGCTCTGAGACCACCCTGCTGTCTGACTGAGCTGTCACAGTTCTTCCTCCCCTGGGCCAGGTTTCCTCACTCAGAAGCTGACCTCTAAGGGCCTCCTGCCTGAGAGTCCTGATGCTCATGATTCCCTCACTGGATCTTGTGGGAATGGGGTGAGGTGTAAGAAGCCCTACTTGTTTATCCCATTCTCCCCTCCTTCCAGCTATTTTCTCTGCCCAACTCTAGACCCTGTAGGTGAGATCAGGTGGTAGAATTCCCCTGACCCAGGCAATGTCATCTTCCTTCAGATATGCAGGGCCTTCCTGGGCCTGGCTAGGCTGCCCAGGCAGAGATCCAGGCTCTCCTGGGACCTGGTGACCCAGGCTGCCCAGTGGTACCATAGCCAGAGGTGAGAGCACAGATAGAGAGTGTTTGCTGTTAAGATACCCTTATACCCCAAAGGTCATCCCAGCTGGGTGCTATGGCTGGGCATGGGATAAGACAGCAGCATGCAGGAGCCCAGGACCCAGTTTCAAGTCCTACATCTGCTACCAACTAGCTATGGGACCTTGGACCAGTCAGTCCATCTGTCCATCCATCCATCCATTCACCCACCCGACCGCTATTCACCCACATGCATGTATAGGGCACCCTGTGTGTTTCAGGCACTGTGTCAGAAGAGGATGAAAATGAGTGAGGCCCAGGCCTGCCCTCAGAGTCAGAAAGTATAAACACGTGACAAGTTTAATAAGAACAGAAGGGCAATGAGCAGTGCTGCTCTGCAAAGCCTCCAAGTGCCACCTGTGAGAACAGCACTCCTTGGGGTTGTGCAGGACAAACTGTACAAGAAGGCAGTGGAGTTGGGCCCAGAGGCAGCAAGGCCACTGGGGCTACAGGGTTGGGTGCACACGTGTGTGCACGCATAAGTGTGTGTGTCACAGGCTCCAACTCTCCGGGGAGCAGTTGGCAGGAGTCTGGAGGCCCCACATACCTGCAGTGATTTCCATACAGCAAATTAATGTGTTTAACAGGAAATATCTGGGTAGCCATGGCAATTAGGGCTTGGTGGAACGCAGGGTAATTACGCCACCAGTGATAGTCAGCAAGCCTAGACCAATGGAACGGACAGGGCCTCAGCCACCCTGCCCCACCGAGTATGCTACCCTCTCCCAGCTTCTGCCTCCAGCCACACTGAGTTTCAGGGTCCAGTACTCACAGAAAAGGAATCCCTTCCTGGCTTACAAAGCCTTCCTGGCTGCTTCTCCATGGCCTTCACTACAGCGCCATGGGTTAGATGACAGGGAAACTGAGGCTCAGGATGAGTGCTGTCTAGGGCACATGTCTGGGAGGGGCACCACTGGGCCCCAACCCAGGTTTGTCTCCAGTATCCCCTGAACAGCGAGGGCACCTGAACTTCCCTGGCTTGGAAAATGCCCTCCCACGAGAGACTCGAACAGGGTGCAGGGGAGGGAGCACTGCTCAGGGAGTCAGGAGACCTGGGTTTGAAGCCTGGTACCTCCTCCATCACACTGAGCAGAAGGTGGCAACGAGTCCAGGAGAGCCCACACCTCCAGGCTCCAGGTGTGGACTCCCAGGCCAGGGCTCTGCCTGCGACCTGGGATGTGAGCTCTGTGAGGGCCGAGCCCAGGCCCTTGGTGCACAGTTCGTACTCTCTGGATGAACACGTTTTCTTTGAACCTTCAGCCCTGCTGCTTCCTTATGTAGAGCCTCAGAGGAGCAACTGGCTGCCGGGTACTTGGGTGTGGCATCGAGGAAGCAGAATAACAGCCGGAACCCTACACAGGTTCTCGGGAGGACTCAGCGAGGGCGACATGTAAACCACCCAGTCCTGCGTGTGGCACCATCAGTGCTGCTGCTGTTATGATGATGGGTGCTTCCCTGCTCCCTCCACCCACCCTACCACCTGTCCAGCCCCCTCTCCCCAGAGTGCAGGCCTACTTTTTTTTTGCAAAAAAGTATTTTATTGCTTTTGGTGAAACTTTACACAGTAAATTAGAAACAAAACCAAACCTGGGGTCACAGAGTTGATTCGGACTCACAGCGACCCTTTATGACAGGGTAGAACTGCCCCATAAGGTTTCCGGGGAGTGGTTGTAGATTCGAACTGCCCACCTTTTGGTTGGCAGCTGAGGCCTTAACAACTACACCACCAGGGCTCCAAATTAGGTTCTCGCTTATCAATTTCTATACATATTATCCCACCATTCGTCTGTGGACCTTAATGATGTGGATGGAGTAGAACTTTCAGAGCTTTCATTTGCTGAGGTGGCATGACTCAAAATGAGAAGAAACAGCTGTAAACAGCCATTAATAATTGGAACGTGGAGTGTATGAAGTATTAATCTATGGAAATTAGAAGTCATCAAAAATGAAACGGAACATGTAAAGATAGATACCTAAGGCATTAGTGAGCTCAAATAGGCTGGTACTGGCCACTCTGAATCAAGCAATCATATGGTCTACTATACCGGGAATGAAAAATTGAAGAGGCATGGCATTGCATTCATCATCAAAAAGAACATTTCAAGATCTATCCTGAAGTACAACTCTGTCAGTTATATGATAATATCCATATGACTACAAGGAAGATCAGTTAATACAATTGCCATTCAAGTTTACTCACCTACCACTAATGCCGGAGATGAAGACATTGAAGATTTTTACCAACTTCTGCAGTCTGAAAATTATGAAACATGCAATCAAAATGTATTGATAATTACTGGCGATTGGAATGTGGAAGTTAGGAACAAAGAAGGATCGGTAGCTGGAAAATATGGCCTTGATGATAGCAACAACGTCAGAGATCGCATGGTAGAATTTTGCAAGAACAATGACTTATCAAATACCTTTTTTTCAACAATATAAATTCTGACTATACACGTGGACCTCACCAGATGGAATACACAAGAATCCAATCGACTGCATTTGTGGAAGAGATGACAGAAAAGCTCAATATTATCAGTCAGAACAAGCAAGGGGAAAACTATGAAACGGACCACCAACTGCTCCTATGCAAGTTCAAGTTGAAGCTTAAGAAAATTAAAACGAGTTCGCAAGAGCCAAAATACAACCTTGAGTATATTCCATCTGAATTTGGAAGACCATCTCAAGAATAGATTTGACACATTGAACACTAATGACTGAAGACCAGACAAGTAGTGGAATGACGTCAAGGACATCATACATGAAGAAAGCAAGAGGTCATTAAAAAGCCAGGAAAGAAAGAAAAGACCAAAATGGATGTCAGAAGAGACTCTGAAACTTGCTCTTGAATGTAGAGCAGCTAAAGTGAATGGAAGAAGTGATGAAATAAAAGAGCTAAACAGGAGATTTCAAAGGGTGGCTCGAGAAGACAAAGTAAAGTATTATAATGAAATGTGCAAAGACTTGGAGTTAGGAAACCAAAAGAGAAGAACACACTCAGCATTTTTCAAGCAGAAAAAACTGAAGGAAAAAATCAAGCCTTGAGTTGTAATATTGAAGAATTCTATGCATAAGATATTGAACAATGCAGGAAGCACCAAAAGAAGATGGAAGCAATACACAGAGTCACTGTACAAAAAGCTTTAGTCAACATTCAATCATTTCAGGAGATAGCATATGATCAAGAACTGATGGCACTGAAGGAAGAAGTCCAAGCTGCATGAAGCCATTGTTGAGAAACAAGGCTCCAGGAATTGACGGAATACCAGTTTAGATGTTTCAACAAATGGATGCAGCACTGGAGGTACTCACACTTCTATGTCAAGGATGTTGGAAGACAGCTACCTGGCCAACCGACTGGAAGAGATCCATATTTGTGCTCATTCCAAAGAAAGGTGATGCAACAGAATGAGGAAATCATTGAACAATACCATCAATATCACACACAAGTAAAATTTTGCTGGAGATATTCAAAAAAACGGTTGTAGCAGTACATCCACAGGGAACTGCCAGAAATTCAAGCTAGATTCAGAAGAGGATGTGGAATGAGGTATGTCATTGTTGATGTCAGATGGCTCTTGGCTGAAGGCAGAGTGTACCAGAAAGATGTTTACCTGTGTTTTATTGACTATGCAAAGTCATTTGACTATGGGGATCATAACATATTATGGATAACATTACAAAGAATGGGGATTCCAGAACACTTAATTGTGCTCAAGAGGAACCTGTACATAGACCAAGAGGCACTCATTCTAAGAGAACAAGGGGATACTACATGGTTTAAAATCAAGAGAAGCGTGCGTCAGGGTTGTATCCTTTCACTTTACTTATTCAATCTCTATGCTAAGCAAATAATCCAAAAACCTGGACTATACGAAGAAAAACGTGGCATCAAGATTGGAGGAGGACTCATTAACAATCTTTTTTTTTTTTTTAATAAGCAGATGACACAACTTTTCTTGCTGAGAGTGAAGAGAACTTTATGTATTTACTGATGAAGATCAAAGACTACAGCCTTCAGTGTGGATTACGCCTCAACATAAAGAAGACAAAAGTCCTCACAACTGGGCCGATAAGCAACATCATGATAAACAGAGAAATATTGAAGTTTCAAGAATTTTGTTTTACTTGAATCCACAATCAACACCCATGGAAGCAGCAGTCAAGGAATCAAATGATGTATTGCTTTGGGCAAATCTGCTGCAAAAGACCTCTTTAAAGTGTTACAAAGCAAGATGTCACTTTGAGGACTAAGGTGCGTCCAACCCAAGTCATAATATTTTCAATTGCTTCATATGTGTGTGAAAGATGGGGAATGAATAAGGAAGACCAGAGAAGAATTGATGTCTTTGAATTATGCTGTTGGGGAAAAATATTGAATATACCATGGGCTGCCAGAAGACTGAACAAGCCTGTCTTCAAAGTACGGCCAGAATGCTCCTTAAAAATGAAGAGGGAGAGACTTCGTCTTGTATACTTTGGACCAGGAGGACCAGTCTCTGGAGAAGGACAGCATGCTTGGTAGAGAGTCAGGGAAAGAGAGGAAGACCCTCAACAAGATGGATTGAAGGAGTGGCTGCAACGATGGGCTCAAGCATATCAACGATTGTGAGGGTGGTGCAAGACCGGCAGTGTTTACTTCTGTTGCATGTGGGGTTGCTATGAGTCAGAACCAACCTGAGGGCACCTAACAACAGCAGCAGCACCGGCATACATATTACCCAGTGACATTTGTTACTTTTTTCACGATATGTCAGCATTCTCATTATTTCCATTCTTAATGTTGTTTCTGTTAATCTAGCTTCCCTGTCCCCCCTTACCTTCTCATCTTTGATCTACAGTAAATGTTTACCATTTGGTTTCATTTGGATGATTATTTAGAGGAGCACAGTACTTACTCATGGGTGACCTTATTTATTTTATGGGTCAACCTGTCATTTGGCTGAAAGATGACTTCTGAGAGTGATTTGAGTTCCAAGTTTAAAGGGTATCCCAGGGCAATAGTTTCAGAGGTTTCTCTAGTTTCTACCGGTCCAGTAATTATGGTCTTTTTTTTTTTAGGAATTTGAGTTTTGTTCTATATTTTTCACCCATTCTATCAGGGACCATCTATTGTGTCCTGAGGTAGGTGAAGCTGTGTTTCCTGTAGACTACTAGTCCTGTAGACTAGTTTCTTCTTTGAACCTTTGGTTTCCCTCTTTCTCTTTTGCTCCGGACTGTTGGGACCAATAGCTGTATCTTAGATGGCCGCTGACAAGCTTTTGAGAGCCCAGATGCTACTCACTAGCTAGGATGTAGAACATTATCTTTATGATCCAACTCACCTTTCCACTGCAGCTGGGAGTCTTTTCAACCCGCAATGGCCACAGTCAGTTTCATTCCTGCCTGCCTGCCTCGGCTCACAAAGGCTCCTTCCCCAGGAATGCCCGTCTCTGATCTGAGCTCACTTTCCCCTTCTGCAGGGATTCTTTCCCTACCCTCTCTTCTTCTGTCCATCACTGACCTCCTACCCCAACCTCCCTCTGACCTGGAGTCTCACACGCACGCACACACATGCGCACACGGGCGTGCATGCACGTTCCTGCTCCCTGTCCCTCCCCACCCCACCCTGCCCAGCTTCCCTTACTGCCACAGCCAGGCTCTTCTTGGACCACAAACCTGGCCCCACATCTGATGAGTCTTCTTGCTGCATTTCCAGATACCAGCCTGTCTGGGAAGTGCCATTCAGAACCCTAGAGTCTGGCATTTCTAGCCCATTTCAATGATGCCTAGGGGTGGAAATACAGAGGGTTCGAAATTAGGGTTGCCTCTGACCTTCTGCACCTTGGGGATCATTGGAGAGATGGGAAGACAGGAGCATTCAAGAGCAGTCAGCCTCCAATGACCCACATTTTGCCTCATTGTATTCCACAGTAACTTACAATGTAGGCTCTCCTCCTATTCCCATTCCTTAGATGAGGAAACTGAGGCTCTGAAAGGCAGAGCTCAAGTAGCGAGTAAGGGGTGGATTCACTTAGAAAAATGCCCAGTGACCCTCTACTTTACAAAAGCAGCAAGAGCAGGTTCTTTCGGTTGGTTTCTGTCTCTCAGGGGGTCCCTGGGTGGTACATACGGTTGAGCAATCAACTACTAACCAAAGTTTGGCAGTTCAAACCCACTCAGAGGCACCTAGTAGAAAGGCCTGGTGATCTCCTTCACAGCCTTGAAAACCTTGTGGAGACTGCTCTACTCTGACAGATAAGGGGTCACCATGAGTCAGAATCTCCTCGACAGCAACTGGTTTGGTTTTTGTTTTTGTTTTTGTCTACGGGAACACTTGGACGGTCTGAACCCCTCACACTTGTCTGCCTTCTGGCCTTTCTGAGGGTCTCTCCATGGGCCTGTTCCCATCTCATAGTGGCCATAGGAGGTGGGCCACCTAGAGCCCTGTCCCACTTTGCTAGAAAACTTCAAGGCCAGGGTCTCATTGGGATCTTAGTCTTGTCCCTCCTTGTCCTGCCAGCAATGGCTTTGAGGAAGGGGTGAGCTGGGGGCACGATCTCTAGAGTGCCCCCCGGGTTGGGCTTGGGGGTGGGTGGGTGTTGACATGGCTTTTGACAACAGGGAAAATAAGCGCCCAAGTGCTGGGCCCAGCCTCCCAGTGCAGTCCCATCCCTTCCTGTCTCTCTCCCACCCCACTGCAGTGGCTGTCTCAGGCTGTGCCATGATCTCAATTGAAAGACCAGGGTGGACGCCTCTCTGAGGCCCACTCCAACCAGCTGGGTGGGAGACCTCAGCTTATCTCCTTGATCTTTCTGGGCTAGGATTGCCTTCAGGCTTCCCATTCCTCTGGGAAAATGGAGAAGCACGTTTACCACTGTCCTACCTCACCCCAGCTGTGTCCATCCCAGCTTCCTGCCCATCCCTCCTGGGGCAGGGCCTATCTAGCTGCCTCCACCCAATTGCCTGGTGCATGGTGGATGCTCTCGGTTTCTGCTTTCAGCCAGGGAGGCCCCACCTCCGATCCTCACACTCACAGTTCACTCTGCCTGGAACCATGTATCCCACCTGACTCAGCCCAAATGCCACCACCTCTGGGAGGCCTGCCAGGACCTCCCCAGCCAGGCCAGGCCCCTCTCTCCGCACCTCCCGCTACACCAGAAGCTGCACATTGGTGTGATTTGTCCAGGTCTTTCTCTCCTTCTGAGTGGTGGACACCCCGAGGGCAGGCCTGGACCCCCCAGTGGTCCCTGGGTCAGGGCCTTTCTGCCATGCCTGTGCCAGTCTGATGCCTCTGTCCTGGAGGAGACAGGCAGAAGGGAAGTCAGTCCCTTCACCACCACCACCCCCGCCTCTTGGGGCCCATCTTGGTCTTTGCCTCTTTCTCGGCAGCCCACCTCTTTCCCCTTGAGGACAATTGGGCTTCAGGCACCGATGTCTTCTGAAGCTGCCCTCAGCGGAAGAGATAGTGGGCAGGAGGGGTCCTGGGCTGGGGAAGGGGGACTGGGGGCCAGGGCTACAAGGCACAATCCTGAAAGACATAGGCCACCCTAGCTCTGCCCCCACAGCCTGTGTCAGGGAGATGACAGTGGCTGGTCCTCCGTCCAAATCCAGGTCACCCCTGGTCTGCTCAGCAGCCGCTCAGTAATTAGGGGCCAGCAGGACGTGGGCAGGCGGGTGGCAGGAGGCCTAATTGTCTGATTTTTCAGGTAATTAAAGGGGGGCTATCTGGCCCATCCCTACGGGACTGAGCATCGGCCACCCCATCCCCTGGGCAGCCCCAGCCACCTAATGAGGCCAATTACGGAGTGGTGCCATGGCCCTCATTAGCCACCTGGAAAGGTCATGTGGGAATGGTGCCAGGGTAAGGGGCTTGGCCAGCATGGTGGAAGCTGGGCCGCACCTAGACATCCAGGGTACAGGCCACGCTGGCCTCAGGTCTCCGCTGCTGCCGTAGAGGGGAGGCCCTCTGACATCTGGGACAGGTGCTCACCTCTGCTCTCAAGGCAGCAGCTTTGGGTCATGTCCTCCTCTGCCATTTCCCACCTGTGTGGCCTTTGGCTCATCGCTGCCCCTGTCTGACCCTCAGTTTAGTGGATGTAAAATGCTGGTACAATGTCGGTGCCCAGCACAGTGTTCCGCACATTCCAGCAAATGCCAGACCTTCCCTTCGCTCAGAGGAAAGGGAGGCCAGAAGGGCTAGGGCCCAGAGTCACCATCATGCCAAAAGTCCACTCTGGTGGGTTCCCAGAGACTGAGGAGCTGCAGGGAAGGTCCGCTGGGATTCACCTCAAGGGATCTCCCCAGCTGGGTGGGTGTCCTTGGAGGGGATGGTGAGGATGGCTGGCTGGGAGGGGAGTGCTCTAGGTTTCCTGGGCACCTGGGGTGGGGTGGGCGAAGCAGGAATCCCCAGGAAATGGGGGAATTCAGCAGGTAAGGTAGAGACTGAGGGACCCTCCCCTTGCCTGGTTGGTTCACACGATCCTCGATCCAGAAAATCAGAGGAGTGCTGTGCTCTCGGGTGCCGAGTTTCTGGGGCTTCTGCAGCTCCTCTGTTGTAAGAACTCCGTGACCTAATTCCGCGATACTGAATTCCATGCCACTCCGGCTCCTGTAATCATCAGCTAACACTACTTTTGGTCCTGCTGCCAGCCTAGAATCTAGGTCAAGGGTTTCTAAACTGTGTCCCCCAGGAGCCCTCAGGTAGGGGTGGAAGGAGAGGCTCCTGAACCCCAGCCGGAGTCATTTGACTTTGACCTCGGATAAAGCAAGTAATTGGCCCCTTGTGAGCTCTTGCTGGGTGCCAGGCACACACAGGGACTCTGCCTCCATGATTGCATTTTGTACTTATAAAACCTGAGCAGATGGTAGCATGGTGTGTTCCCACTTTAGAGATGAGGATGCTGAGGCTACTTGAGGCTAAAGCTAAGCAGCTTGCCCAGGTCTCATGGCTTGTCAGAAGGAAAGCTGAGGCTGGAACCCTAGTTCCCACTCTGAGTCACAAGGAACATGAGTTCTGCAGCTAGAAAGTAAACTAGGTTCAAGAGTTGTGTGTGGGGGGGTCACATTTATGACTTGTTTCCTGTAGATGGGGTGTGTGGATACGCCTGCTTCTCTGCCCAGGGAGATTGGCCCCAGCCATAGGTTACCCAGGGCCTCTGTATCCCCCACATGGTGTCTGTGTGTATGAATGAGGGTCCGTCTGCCTATCTGTTTCCCTCTCCTCTGCTGTAAGTGCTGCCTCCCCCGCGGCACAAACCAACAAGATCCAGCCTAGAAATAGCATATGTTTCCAGCCTCTGCTGGTCCAAGTCATAAATCACACGGTGTGATGTGCTCCGCGTGTCAGCTTGCTTTGAAAGTAAGAGTGGGGGTGGCTGAGTGAGCGAGAGAAGAGCACAGGGTCTGCTCCAAGTGGAGACAATTGGAGCTGGGGATCCGGAGTGAGCTCAGGATGGAGGCTCAGGAAAGGGACCAGGGACAGTCTGCCCTAAACCTGGGGCGGGCTTACAGGCTCTGCCTGGGGTGGGAGTCAGAGGCTGTTGGCTCAGATTCAACCTGGGACTGAGTGTTGAGGCTTAAACTGGAGCTGAGGCCAGAGGTTTGGGCTTCAGGGTTGTCTAACGATTAGAGGTCCAGGCTTGACTTGGAGTCAGGAATCAGAGGGTAGGGGTCACTGCTCTGCTCCAACTTGATGACGATGGAGATTCAAGCTCAGTCAGGGGTCAGGGTCAGGACTCAGGCTAGAGTAGAATCAGAGGTCAGAGGTTGGGACCAGCCTGGCCCCAAAGGCCACAGCTGACTAAGGAGGAGGACCCCAAAAACCTGAAAGCCTTTCTATTGCCCCGAGATGACCCTGAGCAGTACTGGCAATGGAGGGACTCCTGCAATAAGGAAGACGGAGGCTACCAGGGGCTGAACATGACTGTGACAAGGGCTGGGACTGGGTCTTATGCCAAAGCCTCTAGAGCAGGGCCGGCAGGTGGCCCAGCCTCTGGTCCCAGGTTCCTGCTCTGGGGCAGTGCTTCAGAAATGTAGATGACCCTAGCACCCACCTCCGTGTTGACTGTGCTCATTGATTGTGCTTGGTCATCTCCACCCTTGGGACTGTGGGCCCCTGCGGTGGGAGGTGGGTGGGTGGTTGTTGTTGTTAGGAGCTGTCAAATCAATTTCAACTCAGTCACCCAATGGGACAGAGTAGAATTGCCTCCGTGGTTTTCTAGGCTGTAGTCTTTATGAGAGCAGATTGCTAGGTCTTTTCTCCTGTAGAGCTGCGGGGTGGGTTTGAACTGCGAACCTTTTGGTTGGCAGCCAAGTGCTTAACCGTTGTGCCACCAGGGCTCCTAATATAGTGAGGGCGAGTATTTGTGGCAGGTGTCTGTGAGATGCCTCTTATGGACTCATGCCCTTTACCTGCTTCCAGGGCATGGAGGGGCCTCAGGGACAGAACTGGGCCAAGGCTCTGGGTCCCCAGTCACAGCCCAGGGCCCTATCACTTCCCAAGCTGCCTCTGAGAGCTGGGCTACCACTGGTCAGACCTCGGCTGTCCCATCTGAGCAGTGTGCAGGCCACACTGTGGGGCACCTTCTCCAGGCCTCCATTCTGCCACTGGGTTTCCTGTCTCTTCTCCATTCTGTATCCCGCATGGACAGATATTTGGGGACAAGCCCACACAGCAGCCAGTGGAGGAACTGGAGGTGGAGTGGCCAGCAGGAATGAGAGGCCAGCAGGCGGAGAAGGGTGCTGAGGAGGAAGCCTTATCACAAGCTTCTCTGTTCTCATCTCCCACAGGGCCTGGTCTTGGATCAGCCTCAGGCCACCACCCACCACTGGGGCTCCAACCCAAGAGCCTCCTCCTGCCCCAGGAGACCATAGGAAGGGCCAACCAAGAAGGGAACCAGGCAAGTGTGAGGGGTGGGAGCTGGAGGAGGGAGGGCACCCCTGGGGGAAAGAATGGCAGAGTTTGGAGCCAGCAGGGGGTTGTGGGCCACAAGAGGGTTGCCCTGCCTGCTCAGGATGCTAGGCCTCCGGGTTTGGCTGTGAAAGTCCTGGTCACCTCCTCCAGCTGAGCTATTAATACCCTGCTACGACCCACGTACCCAGGCTGGGAGGACGCCGAGTTCCTCAGGGGCTAAAAAAGGTCTGAGATGAGCTTGGCCAGTCCTCCTCCCTCTCTTCTTGTTGGAAGAGGTGGGGCCAAAGGCCAGGGTAGGGTGCAGAGGGTAGCTAGGCCCTGGGGGGCACTGGCTGAGGATTCCAGGGCCAAGTAGTAAGGCTCTCAGTCAGTTCAATCCCGCTGCTCAGAGACCTGAGAGAGAGAGAGGGCTTGCCGGTGGCCCCTCCCAGGAGGCCACCACCACCCAGGCCTTCTCTCGCCTCTCAAACTTCAGCTTGGTCCACTCTTGCCTTCCACAGGGCAGAGGTTGGGGTCAGGGATGCCTGCCTCCTCCTGTCCGGAGGAACCTGGAGAGGGCAAGAGGCTACAGGGAGAAGCTTGGAGCCTCCGGGGGAAGCTGGGCCACTTAAAAAGCATAGCTGGTCAGGTTTCAGTTTTGTGTGTGAAATCTCATTTAGTCACAGCACTCTCTGAGGAGGGAATTACGGCAGCCCCATTTTATAGATATAGAAACTGAGGCTCAGTCACCCCCCCGCCCCCCGCCCCGAGCCCAAGGTGGACCAACCCAGTGTGTCAAACTCTAAACTCTAACTAAACTCTACCCTGGTACAAAAGAAGGCTTCTGGTTTGCTTTGGGGTCCATAAACCAGGTTTTTTCATTAAAATGCCCCAGTGAGCACAGTGTCCCAGGCCACTGGGGTAGCTGGACCATGAATGAGGAGCCCACACAGGGGCCTTCCTGCCCTGGCCAAACCCCATCCTGGGGATCACTGGCCACTTCTCTCCATTTCCCAGGACTCAAGGACGGATCATTAGGGCCCATGCTGGTCTTCTGGGCTCAAGGCCATCCAAGGCCACCTGCTCCCTGCCACGCCAGGACTGCGTCCCCCTCCCTTCCCATGGCAGATGCTTATGGTCCAGACACGGACCCTAGAAGGGCACAGACTTGGCTGGGAGATTCCAGACAAGAAAGTGGCTGAAAGAGGTGTCACCCTCAAAGGCCACTGGCCGGAAATCCCGACAGCTGCCTAGCTAACGGGTCCTGGGCACTGGGCCCTGACCCAGGGCAGGGGCAGCCATGTCAGGTGTCCAGAGAGGCTGGGGGAGGCGATGGCCAGAGCCAGGGGCCATCTGCCTGTGGTTAGCGAGGCTGTCAACACCTCCCAGCTGCCAAGGCAGAGCAGGGGCCAGGAGCTGGTGGAGGGGTACTGCCCTGGCCTGGAGGGTCTGAGGGAAGAGATAGGCCCTGTCCTGAGGGCTCTGAGGAGGAGGACAGGCCCCTGGCCTTGGGGCTGATAGAAGGGTTATGTTCCCTGCTGACCCATTAAGAGCTTGGCTGCTAACCAAAAAGTCAGCAGTTGGAATCCACCAGGTGCTTATTGGAAACCTTATGGGGTAGTTCTCTGTCCTGTAGGGTCGCTATGAGTCAAAATCAACTCGGTGGTTTGGTTTTGGTTAGCGGGGAGTGGAGTCCCAGCACGACAACATGGAAGGCTGTCCAAAAGCCTAGGCTGGGGAGGCAGCTCTTGCCCTGCCTCCATCCCTATTCCCACTCAGCTGGGAGGGAGGTGGCTCTATAAGGGACAGCAAGAGCTCCCTGGCCCCAGAATGAGCACACAGACAGCCTCTGGACTTCACTGCTCTATCCAGGAAGTGGAGGGCTGGCCTAGCCCTGCCTGGGTTATATCAGCCCCTGGAAGTGTTCGTCTCTTCAGCGGGGGGGGAGCTGGCAGCCTCAGAGACCCAGTTCCAGTTTCAGTGGATTCTTTCCACGATGGGGCCCAGGGCTGCTGCCACCCCCCACCTGCCCACTCACCCCATCCACCCTCATCTCTAACCCTGGGGCTACCTCCCCAGGCCGTCTTCCTAAATGATGAAGGCAGGAGGCACCGTGGTCCCACCTCCCAAACCAGGCCTGGAGTACCCATGACTGCCCTGTCTCCGTGGAGCCCCATGAATGGAGCCTGACGTTGTGAAGGCTTTGAGTCTTCACCTCTCTTCTGCCATTTTCCTCTCTATGTACCCGGGACCCTCTCTGCGTCCCCAGCACTCTGGGTCTCTTTCCATACCAGTGCCTCCACCAAAGCAGGTCTGGGCTCTTCTCATTTCAGCTGCCCTTGCTGCTCAGCTTGGGACTCCAGCTGCCCCCTCTCAGTTCAGTCCCCTACCCTATTTCTCTGTCTCCTCTGGTCTTTATCCCCGGGTCTCTGCCTCAGGCCTGCTCTCTCTGTATTAGTCTTCATCTCTGCCCTTTTCTGTCTCTGTGATTGCCACTTGTGACTCTGGGCTTCACTAGCTCTGTCTGGCTCTCTCTGATCCAGTCTTAGAGCATCCCAGCCTCCTGTCACTGTTTCCCTGAAACCCCTCCCTGGCAACATCTTCCTTTCCCTCTTGGCCAGGATGCCTGCTCGGCCATCTGCTACCATGTCTGCTCACCGGGCCCCATGAAGAGCTCCGACAATACTTGTGGTCTTGACTCTGGCCCAGCTCCCAGGGAGCTGCTGTGATTCCCAGAGGGCAGGTGAGTGAAAGACAGGGCAGAGGCCCATGGGCTGGCCTATCCCTTGGAGGGACTAATGGCCCTGAACCCTCTCTGCCCAGGCCACTGGCCATGGCCCCGCCTAAGCTCCCAACTCCCATCATCCACAGGGTTCATATTTCCCTTCATCCATTATGAGGTGTGAGGTTCTGAGCCTCAGTGTCTTTTTCTACAAAGCGGGGGCCGATGTCAGGGACTATTTCAGCAGATGCCTAAGGATCCCTTGTCAGTGCAGGTGGCAGACATCTAGCACTGTGCCAGTCCATAGTAGTGCCCAGCGGAGTCCCCATTCTGTTACCGTGACCGTTATACCCCAGGGTCTCCAGAGCCATAGTGGGTGGGGCAGGGATGGACTGAGCCTCTGCTCCTGAAAGTGCCCCTGCATCTGTCCCTTCCTCTGTTGGACAGTAGACATCCCCCCACACCTGGGACCTTCCTGTCCTCAGAGTCAGTCTGAATTGTACACCATGGTGCTCACCAAATTAATTACCACTGGCTTGGGGATGTGTTTTTTGAAGAAGACATTTTTTCCAAGAGGAAACACGCAGGAGCTATAAGTAGTTGGGAGAGGAAGGAAGAGTGGAGTGTGTGAATCACCAGCCCTGGTGACAGATGGTTAGAGCCAAGCAGAAGTTTTTGGAGCAGCCGCTGGAGTGCGGGTGAGTTGGGGTGGTGTGGTGTGGGCATGGGGTTGGGGGACCTCGAACACCAGGCTCAGAGATGGGGACCCTCACCCATCACTCTGAAAGTCTTGATGCTCCCCCCATACAGACTCTGTCACCCAAAACCGCACTTGAGTCCCAGTGTCTTGGCTTCCCACAGCTCCTGCCTGCCCTGACAGTTTCTGGGGCTTTGGCCCTCTCAGTCATGCCAAGCCCAATGCCAGACCTCACAGATACACCTCTGGGCAGGGTCTTGTAGCTCAGATAAGAAAAGAGAAGCTGTAGAGGGCTTGAGTTGCCAGGTGTTTGGAGACCATCTAGTCCAACTCCTCATTCATTCATTCATCAAATACTGAACTGCTGCTGTGTGCCTGACCCACAGTTGAGCAAACTGAGGCCAGAGAAGTGCCAGCCTGGCCCAAGGCCACACAGCTGTGAGTGTAGCAACCTCTCACTGGACCCCACTCACTGCCTCTCTGCCAGTCCCATCATCACCAGCTCTGTCAAGTTAGATCCTGGGCAGGGCTTTGGGGCCCTGAGGTGACCCCAGCCTGATGGAACAGCAGGCAGGCCCCTGCGAGGCAGCACACCATGTCACGGAGGAAAGCACAGGGCTACGTGGGCCCAAAGTCTGCTCTGACTCTGCTGGGGCTCAGAGAGAGCTTCCAGGGAGGAGAGATACACACAGGTGAAGAGTGTTCAAAGTTGGAGACAGCATGACTGTGACATGGTCATCGTGCTGGGGGGATGCTAAGTGACCCAATGTGGTGGGCTCAGAGAGTGACAGGAGCGGGGTGCTGGGGTGTGAGGCTCCCGGGGCCAGGTCATTACAAGGCCCCTTCCCCAGTGGTGCTCATGGGCAGCTGAAAGGGTGTGGCCTGCTGGCTGGGGATGCACTGGAGCACTGCTTACCATGTGGCCACAGTCCTTGGGAACCCTCTACTGGCTCTTCCTGATTTCTAGGGCCCACTATTTCAGAGACCTCAGCACAGTCAGTGGCCAAGAAGGCTGGACCCCAGGTTTCTCCCTCCACCTCTCCCTCCCTCCCTTCACACCCGGCTGAGGGCTAGCTGACTGACCCTCTAGAGGTCTCAGCCCTGGCCTCAGGGGCAGGCTGAAGCAGATGGCCTGTGGCTGAGAGCAGAGGCCCCAGGTCGGCAGGGAGGGGACACTTCCTCCCCTGGAAGAGTATGGCATCATTTGGCACACAGAGTTCCCTCCTAACCCCAGACCAAATTAGCCTGGCAAATTACAGGCTGCACTTCCTCCAAATTGGGGATGGGGTGGGAGAAGAAAGCCCAAATCTCCTTCCCGCTTCCTGCTCACAGATGGCCCTTGGTGAGTCCATCCCCAAATAACAGGGCCACGCTAGGAAAGAATTCTGACCATACACACCTTACCACCCCTGGGCTCAGGGATCCCTGGGTCCCAGGCCCCAGGCCAGCATCTAGGGCTCAGGGCAAGGCTATGCCCTCCTGGGCTTTGATAGTGAGCTTGGAGCCAGGAGGTCCAGCCGAGACCAGCTCAGAGTTACGAGGGCATTTGGGGGTCCATTCATTCATTCATTCAATAAATACTTCCTGGGTGCATTCTTTGTGCCAGGTACTGTGCTGGTCCCTGGGACACTGAGTGGCCCTGGGGACCCAGCCCTGGGACTCAAGCAAGGCCCCAGTGCAGTGGAGGTCACAGACCTGTGATCAGGCAGGTCCAACACACAGTGAGCAGGGCTGTGGCAGGGAATGCACAAGTGGCTGCGGGAGTGCCTGGTGAGGTCAGGGATGGCTTCCTGGAGGAAGGGACGGATAAGCTGAGACTTGAAGGATGAATGTTCCCTTAGCCAGAGGAAGACAGTGAAAGTCAGTTCCAAGAGAAAAGAACATCATGTGCAATGCCTCAGGGTGAGAGTCGGGGGTGGGCACCCGGAAGCAGGAGGGGCACCAGTTTATCCAGATCCTGGGGGCTTGTCAGCCATGTTGGGGAACTGGATTGCATTAGGGGGACAAGGGAGGAGGAAGGCTAAACAGGGGAGTGGAAGAGGATGGGGCTGCAGAAGCATAGCCCTGCCTGAGGGCTCCTGGCAAGTGAAATAGAGGTGGAGGGGGCAGAGCAAGCCACTCTGGTCTCCCTCAGACCCCTTCAAGATGTGGAGAAATAATTCAGTTTATTGCAAGGAAGATGCAGGACCACGATTTTATTTTTGTGTGTCCTGAAGTTAAGGTGCTTCATATGTCTTTGCTAATTGGTTTGGGATTTTTGTGTTTTGTTTTAGGTGAAAATTATTATAGATGTTGAGGGTAAATGCAATTATTTTTTGGTGCTGAGTGCAGAGAATAAAAGGAAAACACCCCCCTGAGCTCACCTACTTGGTGTTACAGAAGAGGCAAGCGGGACGGGGTGGGAGGGACCTGTGTGGGGCCACACAGCCGTCACCACAGTGATGTCCCCCAGGAGCAGGAGGGGACTGGCTGGAGCATGCTGAGTGAGGGATTCTCATGGCAGGAGGATGGAGGGATGGTCACTGCAGGAGGTGGGGGACCATGCAGCTTCCCACCTCACTTACACACCTCCCAAGATGGAGAGCTTACTGCCTCCCCACTGTTGCTCCTGGGCAGTCCTTCCTAAGTGAGGTGCTGCTTTCTTCAAGCACCCACCCAAGGTTTTCTGGACCCTAACCCCTCCCCCCTGGCTTTTTTTCTTCATCTTCTCTGCCCAAGGTGAGGCTGGGGCCAGGGTGGGCCCCACAGGCAAGGCCCTGGGCTTCTGCAGGCTGCATGGCACCAGCTGCCAATTTGATGGATCTGTCCTGGGAGCTGGGGCCTACAATTCTGGCACCGATGGCTGGGATGGTTTCCGGACCCTGGTCTCCTCAGCTGGCAGCCAGCATGTGAGCAGGCGTGAGGAGAGGCACACAGGCTGCTTCCTGGATGCCCAGCCTGCTGTCAGGCACGTCCTGTCTGGCCCACCCAGCCTAGCTGAGGACACAGCCAGTGGGAAGAGGCAGGGCCTGACAGCCAGCTCCACAGGCATGGACAGACAGACGGATGGGCAGGCACCCAGTCAGGGCCTTCCCTCACTGAGCACCCATCTGTTGAACCCCTGCCGTGTGTGTCTGGCCCTGTGATGGGTGCTGGGCCCTTGGAAATGAATTAGACGCAGACCCAACCCCTATCCTTGCAATTCGGAGGCCTAGATGGGCATGGAGAGGAAAGAGGAGACACTAAAAAACCTGCATCCCAGGCTGTATCTGAGAAATCAGCCCCAGACTTCTGGGAGCAAAATCCTACTTAACTTGCCTTCCACCCAGCAAGCAGAGAGACCTCTTGAGGTCACCCATGGGCCCTTGGTCCTCCTGCTTCACCTGCCACGACTTCCTATTGCTGGGCCCACGAGGTCCTGGTGCTCTCTGGTCCCACCACCTCCAGCCTTCTCCCTAAAGCGCTCTACTCCCTCCCTCCACTCCAGCTGTGCCTGAATGCTCTCAGGTTTTAATTTGACAACACTCTGTCCAGGGTGTTCTCTCTGCCTGGAAAACCCTTTCCCTCCATCTCACCTGCTAATTCCTACTCACCGTTCAGATCCAGTTCCCAGCCCTCTCCCAGGGCAGCTTCCCTGGCCCCATCAGCAGGCCCCCGGTACCTGCGCCTCGGGACACTCACCACATCTGTGATTAGGTTCCTGACCGGTGCTTCCTCGTTTAATGCTGACCCCAGTCCGAAGAGAGTGGGCTTGTTTCTTTTGGTCGCTGCTGTACCCCATTGCCTTGTCCAGAGCATGTGTTTGATCAATATATGCTGAGTGTTGAGTCAATGAATGTAGTAAACACCACAGAGTTTCATTCATAGAAATTTAAGTTCAAGCACATCAGGCTGATAACATTAAAAATGCATGTTCAGAGAGACGGACTTGATTTGTAAACTTTCACTTAAAGTACAATAAAAATTTTTTTAAAAAATGCATGTTCACACTACCTGCTGAGGACAGTCGCTCGTAAAAGGTCACCATCCTGAAGGCAGCCCCAACGTCATTGGCAGTGGCTGGTTTGGGGGCAGCCGTGAAGTTAATGGCAAAGGCAAGGACATGAGCCGGATGTTGGGAGCCACTTCCATACCCAATAAGTGACGAATTTTTTTTTCCAATGAGATGTCATGTTTTGGTGCACCCTGGAGTATGAAAGCATGTGGAGCCAAGAGTTACTCATCAATAGGTGTTTCTTCAGCACCAGCTATGTGACAGGGGTTGGCAGGGCACCAAGGACTTGGCTGTGGGCAAACACCTTGCCTTTGCCTCTATCAGCATCAGAAGGATCAGTGAACAGGACCCTTGGTCCTCTGACCAAAGGGAAGGGAAGACGCTTCCTCTGGGAACGTGGGCTCTCAGAGCACAGCTATTGTCTGCACGGAAGCACAGACTGACCCTGACCGGCAGGCTCCAGAGAGGCCGAGGCCAGCGGGGGGTCCTGGGGGTACCTATCCTTGTGCTGGGGCCTGGGCCCACTGCCCATTCTCTTTTGGGTCAAAGGTCAAGTGACTTTTAGCTCTGGGATGGGCCAAAGGACCCCATAGAGATGGGCTTACAGCCTTGCCTACTTACCTCCCCGTTCACAGGATGCTCACTCCCTGTCCCTAACCAGCTTCTGCTCAGGGTAATGTATAGGCCAGGGCTCATAGCAGCTCCTCCTACTGCCGGGTCATGTTCGGTGTCTTGCTGCCTGAAGGCTATGTGTGTGTCTGTGTCAGTGTGGAGAGGCAACGGGTATAGGGGGTGTACAGGGTGTGGGGTGTCTCTGGGAGGAAGGGATAAGCCCTCTGTGAGAACAAGGCCTTGCTTCCACCTCAGACTTCCAAAGGCAGGCCTGAGTCCCACCCCTTCAGATCCTCAACATAAGACTTTGTCTCCCCTTCAGACCAGTGACCCAAGGACCTTAACTAGAAAGATGACCTGTGCGAAGACAGCCTCGCTGGAGCCGGAGTCCCCCGTCCCTCCCTGATGAGACTCTTGGGCCAGTGGCCTGGGGCTTTATCCACCGTGCTGACGTGCTGAGGAGGCCCGAGTCAGCTGTGTCCTGCCCAGGCAGGGAGGGCTCTGAAGGACATAGCCGGCTTTTCCTCTGTCAGGACAGCAGGGGCCATTTATCAGGGAGATAAGGAGTGGCCAGAGGGCAGAGCTGGCGGAAGGAGCTGTCTGGGGGTGATCACCTGGGGTCACTGTGAGGGCACGGACAGGCCCGTGTCCCCAAGCTCAGGAACCCTGCCCCCACACCTACCGGCCATGGACATCTGGCTGTCTTACCTCATGGAAAAACCCTGCTGCACTTTGTGGTGAACAAGGAGCTCACACAGCAGTTAGGTGTGACATGCATACATTTCTCTTTGTATTCTGTGCCATGGTGAGGTCCCTATGACTCTGTCTCACCCATTTACAAAGGGGAAACTGAGGCCCAAGGGGTGGGTTTTGGGGTGATCTTGTCAGAGGACTGAGCACAGGTCCTGACCCAGCCCTCGGCCCTCCTAAACAAGGGCAGGAAGGGAAATCCAAACGGTGGCTGCAGCACTGGGCACTTACTGTGTCTTGAGGCCTGTCTGTCCTCACTACCTTGTGCACCTGACATTGTTCTGTCCTTCTCCAGGTCCCTAGAGCCTCTCTGCCCAAGGTCACCCTCAGGGAGGCTCTGGGAGCTCTTCATCCAGGGCCAGGCTGGGCAGGAAGATGGTCTGGATTGGGCAGGGAAGGGTCCCGGGGTCGGGGAGGGAATCGGTGAGCATGGAAGTCAGGCAGAAGGGAGCCCACAAGGGCTGTCCCAAGAAGGGGAGGAGACAGACATGACCACCACTCCAGGCTCCTGGGAAGCTGCTTGTGGTGCCCACCTGACACAATCTGTGTCCCCCACATCTGGAAGGACTCTTCCTTGAATCCGTCTGGGAGCCTCTGCCAAGGCTGGCCTCATTGGAACCTTGGGATGTGGAAGATTGTTTTGCTCCACGATACTTGTTGGGCCACCTCATGTAAGCTCCAGGGGAGATACACCCAGCCAGTCCTCAGGAGGTGTGATGGACATGGAGGCTGGCGTGGAAAGCGGCCAAGCATATCCTTGGAGGGAAGGTAGTTATAGCCAGTATAGGTCTATCCCATTTATGTGAAACATGGGAAGCTCTGGGGGCAGATGGGTCACCCTACTACACATGTGCTGGAGGGCACCCACTGACCAAGCCCGAGGACCACACCACCCCACACTCAGTATCTCTGAGCTTACGGCCCTCTTAGGGCCCCCACTCCTTCTCCCCATTCTCTCTCTCTGTCTCTGCCTCGGCCTTCCTATTCTCCTGGCTGGGGGTAAAGGGTCTCCAGCAGACTAGGCCCAGGTTCAGGGTGGGCAGTCCTGTCTGGGGGGCTCCAGGGCTGGCTCAGAGAGTGAGGGTCTGTGGGCCTTGGCTCTGCTGCCTGGGAACCCCTTTTCATTGGCTCCACCTCCTATCTTCCTCCTTCTCTCTCATGGTCTCCACTTGCTCCCACCTTCCTTTCACCTCTGAGAGGTCCCAAGGAGAAGTCCTTGGTGGCGCCAGCCTCACATGTGACACATCATGCTGCCTTAGTCACGTGTGACATGGGGCCTCTCCTGTCCCCCAGAGTCTTGCGCTGACTCCGGGCCTCTGTCTGGGGTCAGGCTGACCCTGTGGTGGCTGTAGCCTCACTCAAGCTCTGCTTCCTGCCTGGCTTGGGTTGAATTGGAGCTGGACAGAACAAAGGCCTAGTCGCTGGCCTTGATGTCCCTGGTCTCCTGGGATCTGCCTGCCTCTTTCCAGGTTGTGATCACACCTGTCTCAGGCCTGGCCAGGCTGAGCTGTGCATTTAATGGACAGCAAGGAGCAGGGTCTCTTAGAAGCTCCCACAGCATGGGCTGGAGGCCTTAGGAGGGGTGTCTTCTAAGCATAGACCTGCAGCTTCCCAGCGGTTTGGGAGGTAGTCCAGGACCAGTTCTACCCCTGGCCCTCAACAGACTGGCCCAGTGCCTAGCCCTGCTTGGACTGCCTCCTTCTTCTATTCCCACCCCCAGGGCAGTACTGTGCTCCCCTCCTGACTCCTGTTCCCAGCTTGTAGCCCCAACAGGCTGCTGCCCCCTTAAGACTGTAGGCCCTTGCATCCCCCACCCCTATCACTGCTTCCTGACAACAGGGTATGTCTCAGCCTTGCTGAGCCTCAGTTTCTTCATCTGTAAGATGGGAAAACGATGCCTACTTCTTGGGATGTTTGTGAAGATGCAGAGAGACCATGCACGCAAACACTTCTTGTCAGGTTGCACAGAGTGAGGCTGCACTAAGTGGGGGTGGGGGGAGGGCATTCTCATTATCACGCCAGGCCCCATACCACCCCACCTAACACTCTGAGGTACTGCCCTGACACCCCATTTCCCCTACCAGGAATCTGGGACTTAGCTGGGTTAGTGACATGCCCACGGTCACACAGCTGTAGCTGGCAGGGCTTCAGGTCAAGCCCTACTGTCCTGCCCCTGCAGTCTGGCCCCATGGTGACAACCTGCTTGGTCTGCAGACAGAGGGCATCAGTGGCCCTCAATGGAGGGCAGCCTATTTCACACTGAGGAGTTCTTGGGGCTGTGTCTCAGGATGTCTGTGCCTGCAGGACACCAGGGGAGAAGGCTCCAGTAGGTCTGCCCACTTTGTATTCAGCCCTTGGACAGGGCTCTGAGGCTGGGTGGCTGAGCTGTGCAGCCTCAGCCTGCACAGAGGGCGGAGGGCTCTGCAAATCAGCCCCTCCCTGGGTCTAGCACCACCCTTCCAGGTTCTGGGGCCAGGCAGAACGTGTGCAGGAGCATGGCCGCAGTCAATGCGCTCCCCTTTAGTCCGTGGGGGCTCCCTGAGGCAGCAGCTGGGTTGCGGCAGCACGTGTGTGCACGTGCGCGCGCAGAGAGGCACTGGGCCCTGCCTGGGCCTGGCAGGCTCTGGGCAGACGACTCTGCAGCTTGTCTTTGGAATTCCAGGCACATCCTGGGGCTGCAGCAGAGGCTGCGGGGGCGAAGCCAGGACCTAGGCTTGCGTGGCTTGAGAGGCCAGAGCAGACATGCCCCCAGCACCCGCTGCAGGACCATGGAGAGTGACCTCACCAGGTCTCAGGAGGACAGGCTTTGTGAGCCCCTAGGGGTTTTTTTTTTTTAGGGGTGGTGGGTGGGTGAAGGGACCCTCACCTGGCCTACATCCCTCTCCCTGGTCTCCTGCTGCCACCAGTCTCCCCACTGCCTGCAGGATCACAGCTGAGTTCCTCAGGTTGGTGCCTTAACCTCCCTGCAAGCCTCAGTTTCATTGTCTGAAAAATGGAGATAATAATCCCCTCCTCACATGAGAACGAAATACAGTGATAGAACAGAGCCCAGCACATTGGAAGGGCTCATTTATGAAGTTTTCTTCTCCCTGACACACCTGGCCCGTGAGCACCTGGGAAGCAGCTGTGGAGCCTTAAACCTGCTGAATAGACTAATGAACCTGTGACTGCTGCACTCCTGGCTCACAGTTTCTGTTGGTGTCTCTTGGGCTCACATGGAGCACGCAAGTCAGAAGCCTCACTCATCTCCTTGAAGAAAACAACAGGTTTGCAGGCAGCAGGCTGGCCTGCAGGAGGGGAGGGACCAACAACCCCCTTAGGACCTGCCCAACCTTCTAACCTTCTCAGGGCCTAGACAGGGAGGGGAAGAGCAGAGCCTTGGCCTATGTCCATGGATCCAGGCTGAGCCCGTGCTGAGACTTGGAGATGGCCAAAGAGAAGGAACATGAAGGTGCCCTTGTTAGGTGGGTGTCTGTGGTGGTCGTCTAGGTACCCACTAGCCCCCCACCCTACCCAAGAAGGCCCACAGCCTCACACCTTCTGCAGAGACTCTTGGGATTAAGCAGCGAACAGGATGGAACCTACTTTATGGCACCTAACAACAACAGGACTGAGAAAAAACAGCACTGTGGGGAGATCAGAGCCCATGCCCACGTCAGCCCCAATCAGGACCCCTAGGGAAGGCAGAGACCCCTCAGGAGCCCCCACCTGGGAGAGCATACAGGGTGAAACCTGAGCAGACTCTCTGGAGGAGGAGAGCTTTGAGAGCCCTTGGTTGGGGAGAAAGAAGGATGAGTCCCAGGAGGAGGGGAAGGCCATGGATATGAAACAGGCCTGAGCAGTGGTATGGGCACAGTGGTCCTTTGTTTCACCATCTGAGAAATGGGGAGAATAAGCCCCTCCTCACATGAGGATGACGTAAGGAGACAACAGCCCAGCACACTGGAGGGTGAAAGGCGTGTTCAGAGCATTAAGGCTTGGACATGCTTCCTTGGGAGGGGTGATGCTGCTGGGGGATGCTGGACATCAGCCTTCAGGGTCGCAGACCCAGGCCTGCTTCTAGACAAGGTGCTCCTGACATCCCCTCCTTGAGCACGAGAGCGGCAGCTTCTGGAAGGACAGTTTTCTTGCCACAGCTTGCAAAGCTGACCACCTCTACCAACTTCTAGCCCTAGAGAAGGCCGGGTCTCCTGAGCCTCCCAAAGGCTTCTAGATCCCACAGGACACCCCAGCTGGAGGGTACTTGTGGGACCATCCTGGGAACAGAGCAGGGATTCTGCTCCATTGGTAGGGGTGGCCAGGAGCATGTAAGAAGACTCAAGACTCAGGCCCCTGCAGTGAAGAATTCTGCAATTGATTAGCCAGGTCTGCCATGGATGGATGGTGTGACAGATGAAGGGCATGGCCATATATTTGCAGCCCTTCATTGCATAGGTGGGGAAACTGAGGTCCAAAAAGTAGCTCTGTCAAGATCAAAAAGCAAGCTTGAGGCTAAGAGCTTCTTTCTTTATGATGGGGATTTCCTTAGGGCAAGTTCCCCAGAACCGGATTGCTGTGTTGAAGGTTGTGCATATTTTCAGGCCTTTTGACTCATGTTGCCAAATGGTCTCCAGATTCCACGCCCTTGGTGAGTTATGAGCCGGGCAGCTGGGGAAAGCCCAGGAGGGAAAGCCACCTACCCTCATTTTGGAAGCTCAATCACACCTGTGGCCTGGGACAAAGCCACAGGTCTTCCCTGAGGACAGAAGGACCCACCTGTGCAGGCATCAAACCCCAAAGCCTCAGCCAGCCCTTCCCCTGCGGTTACTGCCACTTGATTTGCTCCCTCTGCAGGGACACAGCAGGGGGCGAACCAACCCTGCCCTAGGAGGTCTTGAAGAGGGCCCCCGAAGATAAGCAAGCCCTCGGAACACAGGGTGGGCAGGGGGGTGGGCACAGCAAAGGCACTTAACTCAGGCTCTTAATCCAGAGCCCAGAGCAGCCCAGCAGGGTCTGGGCTTCGAGTGAAGAGGTATGGAGCTTCAACCTTGGGGAGGGCTAACAGGGCGCAGGTAGTGCGTGTGAACTCCCCACAAGCATAGCTGGCCCTAGTTCTCTTTCCTGATATGAGAGTTTTCTCTACCTCTGCAGATTCTCCAGTGCTTAGAGACCTGCCTCACCTGAGGGGGACAGTGACCCACCCAGGGTCAGACAGAGTCAAGAACCCAGGGCTCCTTCTACCAGCACACACAACACCCTTGGGCAGAGAGGGACCTGGCTGCGCCCAACACGAACCTCTCAAATTGCCGTCTCTGACTCTGTGTGTCTCCGTCTGGCTGCTTTGTGCCTCTTTTGTGACTCTAATAAGGCTGTGGGTGGTGGCCCAGTCCCAGGCGGTGTGTGTGTGCATGCTTGTGTGTGTATGTGTGTGTGTGTATGTACGTGTGAGTGGGTGTGTGCATGAGAGAGGGAGAGAGAGAGTGTGTGGTTGTGGTCCCACAGCAGGCAGAGGGGCACGACCCCACACCTCCAGGCTGCCCCTCCCTCTGGGCACCTGGGCTGGGCACACAGGCCTGAAGGGAGGTATGGAGGTGGGGAGAAGGGTAGTGGAGAGTGAAGCGAATGCTCTCCCAGAGGTGATGCTGGGTCTCACCTCCACACTGTTTGGTTCTGAAGGAGAGGCCCTTCTTGCCTGGCCCCTGGTCTGGCCTTTCCAGCAAGGACATGCCAGAGGCAGAACACATGGGCCTCAACTCTCCCAGGACCCTCATCTCTCTGCCCCTCAGACTCCTTCCCTAAATTACATGGCGCCACCATTGACCCCTCGTGGAATGAAATGGGGTCATGGCGTAAAGAGCTGGCACACAGCTAAGGCCTCAGAAGGCCTTAATAATAGAAGGCAGCCCTGTCATAGCCACTCGGAACATATTACAAACCCCACAGGGCAGCCAGCCCCAGGAGATGACAGCTGAGGAGAACGAAGGGCCAGGACTGGGGGTCAGGGCTCTTGGTTACCACCTCTGCTTTTCCACAACTGGCTGTGTGACCCTGGGCAGGTAACTGCTTTCGCTGGGCCTCATTTTCTCCACCCACCCATGAGCAAAGGGGTGGGTCAGAAGGCTGAGGGCACTGCCACTGGACAGGTCTGGGACCCCAATCTGGAAGCCTATCCAGGGTCAACTGTGGGAAGACTGAGGCAGGGAGGGCCCAGCCCAACATCCTGTGGCCCCAGGGGTCAGTCCAGGACCAATGTGGCCAGGCTCAGGGGATGGGGCATGATCACACTCACGCCCCAGCCCCAGGCTGGACTCCATCTCTCCCAGCCCCCAGGAGCACCTGGTCACTGGGTGGGGAGAAATGAGCATTTCTGTCACCAAAACTTGTCTTGCCTGGTATTTGGCCCCTCTGAGCACCTGGCCTCTCCCTTTGCCCCATCTGGCCTCCCTTCCCCTCTTGGGTCCCCACAGGGCCTGCTCCTACATGTTCCTTGCCCCCTCCTCCTCTCCAGGGAAACAAATCACAGAACAGAGTCACCCTGAGTCACCCCAGCAAGAGCTCCCAGCCTCAGCAATGGAGTACCCCTGGGCAGCGAGAGCGCCACATTTTGCCACCTTCTGGGGGGCTGTGGGGAGAACAGCTATATTAGAGCCTCGAGAGTGTTAGCAGAGGACCTAGAGCAGGGCTGAGGGCAGGCCTCCAGAAGGGTAGGGAGAGGTGTAGAGGGGAGCGGCTGGTTTGATCAGACCCCTGGCCCGGGGTTGCCATTCTTGTGCTCCACCTTTGTCCATACATCCGGGGCTTTACATGCCTTGTCATTGGTCCTGGTGATAACTCCGTAGAGTGGACATCTCTCCTTTGGGGTACAGATGAGGACCTGATGCACAGAGAGGGAATGTTAGCTGCTGAAGTCACACAGAAAGTCACTCATTGAACTTATGTCATGCCCTGAGCCAGCCTGCCTCTCCCCACTCGGGCCCAGCCTGGGCATGCTCAGGGTGACAGTCCCTTACCCAGGGAGCCCCCACCACGGCTTGGCATGGGGCTGACTTCTCACACTTTGCTGTTTAGAGAAGGAGATGTGTGAGCCGGCTAGACTGCGCAGGACCTGGAAGGACAAGCCATGGGTAGGGGCTTCGCCTGGGTGGGCTGTGGCAACCTGGAACCAGGGCCTGGCCTTAGCCTCTTGGCGGTCTCTGCTTTTCATTCCCCTGTTCTGGCCCCTCCCCAGTGTGGTCCACTAGAGCCAAAGGTGAGGAATCAAATGACTTGTCCAAAGGGCAGGCTGCTGGGTCCCCTGGGCTGGGGGGAGGGATGGAGGCTAGGGTGGAGGTGGGGCACAAGAAGACTGGCTCTCCTGATGGTGCCTGGGGCATCTCCTCCAGCGATCTTGGAAGGGGCAGCCCCAATGTCATCACGCTGGGCCTCTGCCTCTCTCCCAGGCACCTCAGCCTCCCTGTTGCCTGGTGAGACCCAGTTCAGGGCTGTCTTAGACGGGAAGGAGATTGAAACTGTGCTCAGAGCTGGAGTCAAAGTGGGGGGTCAGCCCCTACCCTCTCTCCTGGGGTTCTGGGCTTGATTGGGCTGGCAAGGCATTAGGCATCAAGGATTCTGAGGCTAGGGGGTCAGCAAGACTGGCAGCCAGGACAGAAGGGGCCCATGACCAGGTTTGGTTGGGAGAGTGCCCACCTCCACCCCCAGACCACTTGCTGTTGACCTAGGCTGAGTCCAGCACCCTCCAACCTGGGCAGCTGCCCCACCCCCACTCCCACCACGTGCTTCCTGGGCTGGCTCTGGCTGAAGAGCTCAGATGAAGGGTGCCAGGGCAGGCCAGCTCTGGAGAGGGCTGGGCCGAGTGTTTCCTGCCAACAAGTGCCAGGGCTCCCGTCCCCTGAAGGGGTGATTCTTTAGTCTTAGTCAGAGGAAGTGAGGCAGGGCAAACGGGCAATGTGTGTGCAGCGCCGCTGGGCCTGGCAGGGGCCGGGGTGGGGGTGTGGAGCAGCCTGCCGTGGGAACTAGGGAGCAAGCCTGGCCCTATAGTGCCCCCACACCCACACATACCATGTCTGCCCGCAGCAGCCAGACCATTGCCCAGTCCTCAAGTGAGTCACCCCTGAGGCCAGGCCCCAGGCCACTTGTCACCTCCAGCTCCCTCCTGAGATGGCTGCCATGTCCCTGCTCTTCTACATACTTGCTGTGTGGCTTAGACTGGTCACTTGACCTCTTAGAGCCCCAGAGTTCTCATCTGTAAAATGGGAGAGACTGTGGAACCCATGTGACCCCAGCTTTCCTACCCCATCAGGAACCCACCCTCAGGGTCCTGGAGGAAGAACCCACCAGGATAGAGTCCTCACCCTCCTTGAGCAGAAGGGGGATCCAGGCCCAGAGTGACAGGGCCCTCTCAAGGCTGGTGATGAACTGTGTGTGCTGTGCAGAGGTGCCCCAGTGGTGATCCCTCAGCAGAGTTCTCTGAATCCCCATGCTGCGGCCTCCCTGCCTTCCACTGCGTGGTGACCTATCAACACCATCACTGTCAGCAGACCAAGGATGTGGGCCCTGCCAAAAGGCCACAAGCCTGTCCCCAGCCCCTACTTCTGAGGGCATGGCTTAGGCCCCTGATGGTTGGTTCTCAGGCTTTTTTCTCTGACCCACCTCTGGACACAGAGAATGAGGGTGCAGTTTCTGTTTTGGTCCCCAGACTGGGGTTTCTTCCTCAAGGGCAGGGCAGAGGCCTTGGGAAGCCCTGGCAAAGCCTGGGCAAATGGAGATGGGGTGGGGGGAGCATGGAGTTCAGGGCCCCTAACAAAAGGAGGCAGTAGGAAAGGATGGCCATGGGGAAAGAGGTCTGCCCTGGGTAGTGTCCTGGCCCTCTGGGCCTCTGTACAGCCAGGTGGCCATGGAAGGCTGAGGCTAGTCCAAGAGTGGGCAAATGTGGCTCTGGGCCAGCTCATACCATGGAAACATAAGGCTGGTCTGAGGCCTGGCAAGGACCCCGGCCCAGAGGTCTCCTCTGCCTTCCCTACCCCTCCCCTGGGAAGTGTCTCCCTACCCCACCTCAACCCCCACGTAGGGGGCCAGGCAGGCTGGTGGCAGAGAGCTCAAGTGGAAATTCCTACACCTGAAGGTCGTAGACTTGGATGGAGCCTGGGGACCATCTTACAAGCCCCCTCCCACAAACGCGGAAACTAGGGGTCAGGGAGGGGAAGGACCAGGAGCAGAGCCCGGCACCCTCAGAGCAGGGGAGAAGTGAGTCAAAAAGGGAAGGTTAGGGCCTCTGGGATGGATGTGGCAGGACCTGACTGATGGGGAGAAGGGCCCAGGCTCTGGCCAGGCTAGGCAATCGGCTTCCCTTTCCAGTCCTGGGCTGGGTGGGGCTATCAGGGCTCAAGCAGGCGGGCTGTTGATCCAGCCCAACAATGATGAAGCAGCCCCTTTGTTCTGCGGCGCCAAAGTTGCTGTGACTGGAGGAGGCGTGACGTGAAAGGGTCATTGTTCCCACT
This sequence comes from Loxodonta africana, assembly GCF_030014295.1. Classification (NCBI taxonomy): domain Eukaryota; kingdom Metazoa; phylum Chordata; class Mammalia; order Proboscidea; family Elephantidae; genus Loxodonta; species Loxodonta africana. The sequence goes on along the minus strand of NC_087363.1, from coordinate 20,961,665 downwards.
TGGGCAGCCACTCAGGGAGCTGGAGGACCGGCCCAGAGTGGGCTGCGTGCCAGTGCTGCGGTCCTGCTTGCTGCCTGCGGCTGGTCGGGGTATCCTGGGCTCCCGGCCTACCCAGGACCAGTTCACCCCCCAGGGCCAGCCCAGGCACAGGTATCCCTCCCCCACTGAGATGCCCCTTCCTGTGAGCAGTCTGGATTCATGACACCTCAGACCATGAATGGGGCACTCGCCCAGTGTTGGGGGCTGGGCTGCTCTTTTTGGACATGTGGACCCTTCTGGGCAGGATGTTTCCCAGGGCCTCAGAGAGCCTGGGGGTAAGGAAGGACCTAGGAGTGCAGGATTTCTGTCTTGGGGCAGGGCAACATGCCAGTGACATTCACATCCTGAGGCTGGGGCTTCCAGACCCACCCCCACCTTGCAGATGACGTGCGGAAGGTCCAGAAGGGGATCCAAAGCCCCCAGGCCACATAGCACTAGCTAGTCAGCGGATGCCCAGGCTAGACCTCCCTCCTGACAGGTCCCCAGCACCGCCTTGTGCTGCCTCCAACCCATTCTCCCCTTAGCAGCAACCCCCTGAGATCCTTCCAAAACCCCAACCTGGTCAAGACCCTCCCCTGCTTAAAAGCTGCGACGGCCACTGTGTCAGAGGAAGTTCAAGGTCTTCTGCTGAAGTTCAGGATTGGGGTGGGAGACGCTGTCTGGAGTCTGTTCAGCCTCTTTGAGGGAGTGCTGACCACTGTAAAGATGGTTCTATCTTCCCAGATCCAGCCTCTACCCTTTTGGTCTTCCAGGTCCCGGGGTACCCTTTTACTCTTCCTCAGTGGTCCAACTGCCTTGGGCCTTTGGAGCTCAGGTGAAGAGCTAGAGGCTAGGAGGGGGGCGGTCAGGAGCAGCTGAGCCAGGCAGAAGGGGGAGCCCACCCTAGGTGTCTGGGCTGGATCCAGTGCCCAGAGCGATTCTCCTCCTGGGCTCTCCACCGGCCCCAGCAGCCGGCACCAGGCTCAGCCTGACCCAGCCTCGTGCAACCCTCTCCAAGCCCAGAGGAGGCCCTGGCTCCCGCTCTAGACTTTTTTCCCTGGAGGAATGGAGCTAATTAACTGAGAGGGTTTAATTAATCAATTAGCGTGGCCTCCAGACCCCTCCACTTAGCTGTGGCAGTGGCGGAGATTTATAAACAGGAGCTGTCAGACCCTTCTCTGGCGAATATCCCAGCTGAGGGAGGCGATAATGGTGGGCACAGAGGCCGCAGGGAGAGGGGCTGCAAAGGCCAAAGCCTGAGTTCCTGCCCGGCCCCACCTCCTCAGCACCACCAAAGGCCTGGGCAGGTGCAGAATCAGCACTGCCTGGCTATCAAGGGTACACAGAGAGGCGTGTCCTCCCAAGGACACACACAGCACCTATGTGTGCACAGGTCATGCCCCAGACATATGGCCAGAGGGCTGATGATGCACATCAGGACCCAGCACCCTAGCCAGCCAGTCTCCAGGGACTGGCGTTGCACAGGAGGCTGTGGGGGCCCAAGGAAGTACCAGAACCCCAGCTAGGGCATAGGATCAACGAGGCCTTCTTGAAGGAGGAAGCTTTTGAGCTAAACTCAAAAAAGTGTAGACAGAAGTAGCCAATTGATGAAGAGTATTCCAGGGGGAGGAAGCAGCTCTTGGAAAAGGCCTAGAGGCAGGAACAGCAGAAATTCATCTTCACTGGGAGATATCTCCTTCTCTGGGAACTCTCTCCAACCTCCTCACCTGGAGCATCCCTGATGCTGTCCAGCCTTTCACTCCAGGAGGGCAGCCCTGGTTCCATGCTCCCTCCCAGGCCTCCTCCTCTAGCTCTCCTCCTCCACCTCCTCTGCACAGCCCAGGTAACCCACAGATGCATTCAAATCCCGGGCTCCAGGCTCCCTCCTGGGAGATGCTGTTCTCTGGGGTTGGACAGGTGGGAGCCCAGGTGGTGTCAGGGTTGGAGGACAAAGGCTCAAAGCCCCCTCGACCTCTCAGGCCTGGGATGGTCAAGAGCAGGGACTTCCAAAGCCACAGGCCTGAGCCCAGACCCCAGAGGACCCCTCCGCATACATCATTACGCTGCTCTGTCTCAGCTTCCTCATCTGCACGTGGAAATAACCAAGAACATCCTTCTCAGTGCTGTTGGAAAAGTTAAATGAGTTCATCGTGCAGGACACCTTGGCCCAGAGTAAGGGCTATGCCGTGTGTGTTAGTATTATTTCTTTCTTTGCAATTATGGAGCTCCAAGAGGATCAGACATGTCAGCAGAACTCCCAGGCAGGGACAGGCATCAGGGGCAGCCACAGCTGCAGCCCGCCTGGCCCCAGGCAGGGGCTCAAGCTCAGGATGACTCAGCCCTCAAAGCTCTGCTGGACCCCTACCATGGGCTGGTCACTACTGAGATGCACACACACCGATTCTCTGAATTAGCAACAATAATAGCCCAAAGTAAAAGACCAGCAATGCTTATTCCTCTCAGAAACTGCTTTGGAAATATGGAGCACAGGTGTTTACCCTGGAAAGCCACTTCTGGGCACGAGGCCCATGGAAAGGGTCTGAAATGCAGAAAACAGGACACGCAGAACCCCTGCCTAGAGGTGCTGATGCCACGAGAAGGATGTGGAGACAAGCTGAGGGCCTCCAGTGATGGCGGTCTGGGGGTAGATTGCATAGGAGGAGGCAGGGGTAGGAGGCCTCTCCTGTAATGACCTGCCCACAGAGGGAGGACGCACAATGGCAAGAGCAGCTTCTGGGTCCAACCTCCTCTTTCCCAGGGACTGGGGAGAGGGCTGCAGGGCATGGCTCCAGGGATCTGAGCAGAAGTGGGAGCTGGGCCTTTGTGCCTGCTCTTCCCTCAACGGGAGCACCATCTTAAGCCCCCAAGGCTCTGTGGGGAGAAAAGAGAAGCAGCTCCTGGAGGAGCCTAGGTTTGAAGAATGTGTGTGTGTGTGTGTGTGTGTGTGTGTGAGAGAGAGAGAGGTGGGGGAGGGGAGGCAGGCTCACATGGGTGCAGTGCTGAGGATGGGTAGGACTTGGGAATTCGGAGGGTTAGTGGGAGGGTCTTTGGGCACACAGTATAGGAAACAGGCTGAGCAAAGGCATAGAGGTGGGAGGCAGCTGGCTGACAGCCCCTTTCTGACAGCCCCAGGAGGACACCTGGCATCGATGATCAAACCATTCCCAGACATAGGCTTGGAGCAGGGAGGGGTGGATCATGGAGCTGTGGCCAGGGTCCAGGGCTCACCTGGGTTCCTGGGTGGGGCCTGAGGGGAGCCCTTCTCGTTTGGAAGGATTCTAAATTTCTTTGGTTCTCTGGTCCTCAAGAAGCCCCACTCCTCCTGTTGGCTTGGCTTGCAGCCCCTCATCCCCAGTCAAGGGCCCTTGGTGCTAGACTCCAGTCCCCTCTTCATAAGCTGGGTGCTGGCTCCTGGGCTACTCTTGGGTACTGATGTCAGACTGCCCAGTCCTTGGGATTGATTGAGGAACCAAGGTCCACACAGGAGGGTCTGGGCCATAAGCCCTGAGTCCCAAGTTTACGAGCTGGTTCCTTGGGGTCAATATTTTCATCTTCTCCTTGTGCAAATGGGAAGCCTGAAGCCTGGATGGGGGGAAGACGCTCGTTCAAGGTCACGCAAATCAGCAATGGCAGGGCTGGGAGGTGCCCTCAGCAAGTGGTGGGGGTGCTCCCAGTTAAATTAGCATCATCGCCACTCACACCGCGAAGGCCTAGCTGAAAGGCAGGCCCTTCATCACGCTCTCTCCCCATAGATCCACATGGGGTCACTGTGAGGGGTCGGGTAGGTTCCTCTTGGGGGAGGTAAGTGTGGACTTGAACTCCAGTGGCCAGGGTTCCCCCACGAACCCATACGGAAAGGCCCAGCCTTCCACATGGCATGGTGCTGGCGTTCAACTGTGACCCTCTGGTTGCACCATGAGTCCCACGTCCCATGGGGCCCAAATCCTGTTGGTTCTCAGACGTGTTCTTTTCACACCCTCTCCTCCCGAGCCTCAAGAGTCCAGCACCCATCACCCTGGATGACCCTCCCAGCCCCCTCACTGTCCTCAGTTCTCCATGAATGCCACACAGGCTATTCTCTATTCAGCCACTAGAGGATCTGTATGTGACGACCAGACCCTGTCAGCCCTGTGCTTAAAGCTATTTAGGGGCTCCCCTGCCCTGCAAACTAGGCCTGGGGCTCTCTGGCCCTCCAAACCCTGTGTGAAGGGACAGAAGCTTCTTCTTTCTAGGCAGCAGGGGTGGAAAGGCCCTGAGGCCAGAGGAAGGGGCATATGGAGAGCCTACGGGGTGGACGGCGCCTCCTGGAGGTGTGTAACAGGGCAGCCCTGGGAAGGGGCTCCTGCTGGGACTGGAGTCCCTTATGGCCTGTAAGGGGGGCGGGGGAGTTGAGACCTCATCTTATCTCTGGACAGTTGCTAATGATGGCCCTTAATGGCTGTTCCTGGGAGGGGGTGACCTCACCCGGGACACACCTGGATGAGAGGAGGCTGGAGTCAGAGGCAGGTGGCTATGGGAGCTGCTTGGGCTTGTCCTGCCTGCAAAATGAGAGGACCGAGGACCGTGTGTGTGTCTGTGACTGTGTGTGTGTGTCTGGTCTCTCACAGGGACAGAGGGAGAAGGCTCCCAGTCTGATGGGAGAGGCAGGACCTGGGTGACAAGGCTCAGTGCAGCAGAGTAGGGAGGCCTAGCTGCTACTCTGACTCACTCTGTGACACCCCTGTTGGAGCCTCGGTTCCTCCATCTGTGGGGATGGGAAAGGAACAATTATGAGCCGTCCCGAGGCTCTCAGGTCTGTTGGGGCCAATCCCAGGAAGCCTCTGGCAGGAGGTGAAGGAGTTATGTCCCGGCAGGGCCCAGGACAAGCAGGGGGAAAGGTGTCAAAGATTGGGACCTGGACCCTTCCCTGACCCAGGCACCTAGAGGTCAGAGGTTATCATGCTCTCTCCAGAGAAACCTGGCTCCCACATTAGACCCTCTGACTTCTGCCCGAGGATTTTGGTGTGGGTTCTAGTGTTCTCAGACACATCCAGATGAATGCAAATGGCCAGCCTGACGCAGACATGCAGACGCAGTGGCGGGAACAGGCTTTGACAGTGGCAGGGGCGGGGGCGAGTTCCAGCAAGGGCTTACTGCCCGCCCCCACTCTTGCCCCATTCATGGGGGATGACTATTTGCACTCCAGGGAGGGGCCCCATGGGAGTGTCGGTTGAAGCAGGCCCCTCTCCTGAAGGCTCCCTTCCCCTTCCCCAGGCTCAGAGCAGGACCACCCTGGAGAAGGGCAGTGCTCCTCTCTTTTGTGGTCTCCTTGTCAGGCCCCCTTCAAGGTGACCGCTCCACAGCGCTACAGATTCTTCCTGGTGCCCAGCCTTAGTCACTCCTGCTCTTGCACCTGATTCATTTATCAGAGGACAAGTTGAAGGCCTCATCATCCTGCCATCCAGCCTGACATCACTGTTTCCCTCGGGCATGTTCCCATTCCTGGGACAGCCCAGCTGGCACAGGAAATGGCTGCTGTATGAATGTTCCAGTGAGTGAGTGAGTGTTTTTGATCTTTCTCCCATGAGAACCCTAAGAAGCAGCTAAGAAGCAGATGAGGGGGCCCTTGGAGCCCAGGCTGAGATGGAGACAGAAACATGGAGGGTTAGAAAGAGAGAAATAGGAATTAGAGTACAGAGACAAAGCAGATGCTGCCCCAGAGAGCTAGGTAGTCCAGGAGCTCAGGGGACACTGGCATCCAGTCCGCTGGCCAAAGATGGCCCAGACCCAACAGAGCTCATGGCAAGCAGGCACAGCAGAGATGGGATGGAATAACAGAAGCTCAGAGTGAAGGACTATGAGGGAGAGCCTGGGATCCAGGGGTCCAGAGTAAAAATGGCCTAGCCCAAAGTCACAGAATGAGAATCCAGGGCCCCAGCCACTCAGCCAGGACCTCGCCTTCTTCCCTTGCCAGAGGGAAGCTGAAGGGAACCACAGCCAGGCACAGTGCCAAGGGGGGAATTCTACAGATGAGGACACTGAGGGTCAGAGAGGCCACCTGGCTTGCCTGAGGCTGCACAGGAGGCAAGTAGCAGAGCTGGCCCTCGTCACATACTCCCAAGCCTCCCCCCACCCCTCGTCCTCAGTTTGAGTAGCCAGCTCAGGAAATGGCTGCTCTCCCACCCCTTGCCCTGTACTTGGGCACACTGGCACTGCCAGGCACTTACTCGGCCTGTCAAGGGCCCAGCCCCCAGCCCAGCACCCGCGGGCTTCCCTAGCCCTAGCCGAGGGCAGCAAGAGGGAACAAAGGCCCAGTCTCTGCCTGTTCAGGCCCCCACCCCCTTGCCTGGCACAGAGGGACCAGGGCTCTGCGGGAGCCTGAGAGCAAAAGCGGCACCCACCCCATTGCGACACTGCGAGAACCCCCTATTCCCCACTTCCGCGGTCTGCTAGCTGCTCAGCAGTGTTCCCCATTCTAAAGATGGGAAACCTCGGGAGGAGGGGGCACTGTTACATGACGGGGATTCAAATTCAGGTCCCTTGCCTGCAGAACCTGCTCCCTATCCCACGCCACATGCCAAGCCATGAAGGTGGTGACTGTGTTCTGGTCAAAAGCACCTCCTGGGCAGATATGGGGCAGAAGGCAGAGCCTAGACAGTTTGACAGGGAGATTCCCAGGGACAGCCATACCCGCTTACGCGCTACCTGGGTCCAGCCCAGTGCTGGTCACAGAGTCTGCTGAAGTGATAATCAGGCAAGAGGCAAAGATGGGGAAATTGAGTCAGTAACCAGGCTTCCTAAGGCGCTGGACAGGCTCACGCAATCCAGCCAGAGGCTCAGGAGACAGGCCAGTCCATTTCCCAGCGTCATGCAGGCTGTGCTGCCCGTGGGGCCTTAGCCCACCAAGCCGCTGTTACTGTCCTTCTCCAGGCCCTTTCCCTGCTTCCTGCTCTGCCTGGGGCCTCTCCTGGACCCCACAGTGGGAGCCTGGATAGAGGGCCAATGTTTACCCTGCTCTGGAGAAGCCCGAGGGTGGCTGATTCCTCCCTGTGACTCCAGGCTCAGACCTGTAAGTGAGCATAACATGCTCATTTTGCCCTAAATGCGGAAAGCGTTCAGTATCTGGGTGGAATTGGTCCCATTTTACAAAGATGGATACTGAGGCTCAGGGATCTGTCCAAGGCCACTCAGCTCCTAAGGAGCAAAGCAGGGCTGATGAGGTTTCCCAGTCCCACAAGGCATCCCAGAACTGTGGGGGGAGGGGAGAGCGAGGTTACATGCAGACTACCCTCTCCCAACCACAACAGCAAGGAAAAGGTGACCTGGGGGCTCAGGAGCCTGAAGGCCTTGGACAATATCCATAAGGAGGGCCTAGGGCAACACTGGGTGAGTTGGGGCTCAATTGTGTGATCTTGGCCCGCACAACCTCCCTGAACCTCAATTTCCTGTCAAACCGTCAGTAGAAGCCCATGGAGAAAGCCCTGATGCCTCTACTGAAGAGGTGGGGAAATGCTGCCGCCCCCACTCCGGCCCAGCTTTACCCAGAGGCCTTGGCGTTCCCTCCCATCTGTAGGGAGCCTCTGATCCTGAAAGCAAGCGCCCAGCAGACCCCAGGCCAACACTTCACACTCAGGAGGGGCCAGGAGGCCAGCTGACAGTGCCCAGCAGACCCCAGGCCAACACTTCACACTCAGGAGAGGCCAGGAGGCCAGCTGACAGTGCCCAGCAGACCCCAGGCCAACACCTCACACTCAGGAGGGGCCAGGAGGCCAGCTGACAGTGCCCAGCAGACCCCAGGCCAACACATCACACTCAGGAGGGGCCAGGAGGACAGCCCAGGGTGCTCCCTCCTCACCTTCCCTGATTCCAAGCTTTACTGGACACCACAACTCATTTTAAAGAAAAAATAGTATTTATTTGCAATATAAACAAAGTCCCGTTGCTGGTTCGGGATATATATGTGTATGTGTATATATACGTAGGGTCACAAATTTCCCTTCATAAGATCATAAAGCAAAACTGGCCACCCTCTTGGCATCCCCTCATTTACACGAGTCTGATGCGTCTTTCTGGGTTTTTCTTTTTAAAAATAAAAAAGAGAGAGAAAGAGAAGCATGTACAGCATGGGAGCCTGCTGTCTACTTTCTCACCTGTGGCAAGATCTGACTGCACTGCCCTGGAGAATCCCTGAAAACAGCCCCTGTGAGGTAAGATGCAGTGGGGGCAGAATTTCCGTGGCCTCGCTCACATGCTGAGTGCTGGCTCCCTCAGGGACTCCCACCTGACTGCTCACCCTCCCCAGGCCCCCAGGCAGCCCTGACACCTGGAGAAGGAACAAAAGTGGAGGAGGATAACGGAATCCGTGGCTTTGTTCTGTGGCTGCTCGGGGTGGGGTGGGGCAGACAGAGCATCACAACCCTTCCACTTGCCCAGGGTGCCTCCCTGCATCCTTGCCCCACCCACCCTGCCCAGGGGTGGAAATGGGTGTGAGTCTCCTGGGAGTAGAAGGCATGGACAAGATGAGAGCAGTGCAGGCGTCCACGGGGACAAGGGGGCTGAGAGTGGCAGCGGGACCAAAGCAACGGCCAGGGAAAGGGGAAGAAACTTGGAGGCAGGGCTGGGCCTCCACCTACCTAAGCTTTCCCTGGCCACTGGGCCTCCACTCCCAGGTGCAAACAGAGAGAGAGAGAGCAAGAAAGAAAAAAGCAGATACAAGTAGTGGGTGGAATATATAAAAGGGCCCAGGGCCCAGGGCCTCCTAGGGGCTGAGCCCAAGGGCTAATGCTACCTCCAGTAGGGCAGGGCCCCCACCTCCTGCCTCGGGGAGCGGAAGGGTAGTGGAGAAGACACAGAACGAAAAAGCCACCTGCACAGCCCACCAATCACAACGGCAGCCGCCATGGCAGGCAAATGCACTGCCAAGTGGGCTGAGCCGAGGGTGGGGGATGTGGGCACAGTCCGACACCTAGAGAGCAGCAAGCTGTCCCTTCCAAAAGGGCCCGCCATGGAAACGGAGGCTTCACACATGTGCAAAACGCATTTGGTCAAGATCAACACGGGGTTTGTCTTTTCCATTAAAAAAAAAAAAAAAAAAACACCAGTAATTACTTTTTGAAATAGAAAAACAAAACTGGGACGTTTCTCTCTCTCGCAGTATCAAGGGATGAAATACTGGTTTATACAATCCACTGTTGCATGTAGCCTGGAGATAACACTTTCCGTTAAAAAAAGAAAAATCAGAAGAGCTTGAATACTCTCCGCGCTCCAGGGAGCTTGGATTTACCTGCCAAAAGTAAAAAGGAAATTCATGTCCGTGGATGTGTCTTTAAAAAGTAGCCATGTTGGCTGGGCCATCAGCAGAAAGTAGAGTCCTAGGGAAGGATGAGGCCCTGCTGGACCCCCAAAGCCATGTGTCTGAGAGTTGAGGGCCTCTTCAGTAAGTCTTGCAGGGGAATGCCTTGCCTGTGGGCCCTGCCCCCCACGGGATGACGTGAGTGAAGCTCGGCCACCTATGAGCCTGGGCCACTGGTCAAAGGTGACATCTGTGGGTTTCTCAGGCCAGAGGCAGTAGGCTTGGGCCCTCCCAGTTGGCCCTGCCACCTGTGCACCTGGCCTCACGTGGACTCAAGCGTGTTGAGTGGGAACAGGTTGTGGTTGGTGGGCGTGGAGAAGTAGAGCTTCTCATTGGGTGTGTGGTTGTCACATGGGCTGCTTAGCCCAAGCGTCCGCTCAAAGTCCAGCAGCTGCCCCATGAAGTTGAAGTTGGGAGAGATGTTGGACTTTTTCCTCTTGACGAAGTCATAGGCGTCGTTGAGCGACAGGTTCATCTTCTGCATCAGGTAGGCCACAGTGACCGTCACTGAGCGGCTGATGCCTGCCAGGCAGTGCACCAAGACACCACACTTCTTGGAGCGGGCCTCGTCTGAAACACAGGGGCATGAGTCAGGGAGGCACTTCTCCAAGGACCTTTCCCATATCGGTGAGCAGAGGGGTCAGAGCTGGGGCACAGAGGGTGGTATGGTCGCTGGCTGGTACTGCCCAACTCCTTGAGAGACCTGGCCACGTCCCATGTATGCGGGGCAGCAACCTGGCTGTGGAGAGGGCATTGTCATGCTTTAGCTCAAAGTCACTGGACATCCTTATGCCTCAGTTTCCTCATCTATAAAATGGGTTTCCTTATTCACAGTGCTCTTGTAAGAACCTGAGCCAAGTGACAGTTCAACAAATGTTCGCTACTGCAACGACTATAGCCATGGTTAGCACTATTGCTGCCACAACTGTGCGCCATGACGGGTGCCGTGGGTATCACCCGAATCTTCCCAGGTCACCTACTTTATAAATGAGGAGACAGACTCAGAGACAAAGCCATGAGCCCAAGGCCACACAGAGGCTCCTCCTAACTCGTAACCCCCCTGCTGCCAGTCCCTGCCCTGGGGTGGGATGTGAGCGTGCTGCAGTTCCTATCAGCAGTCCCCGGGACTCCTGGGCAACGGGCCTGAGGGAGTGGGGGGCTGGGGCCTGCACTCAGCTTGGCTGGCAAGTCCCAAAGGCCTTAGTTTCCACTCCTGATGGTGGATGGTGACTGAAGTTCAGCCACCAATCAGCCTGGGCTGCTGGGTTTCATACGTGGGGTTTGCTTAAAGCAGTGTCTACCCCACTTGCTAGACCCTTGCCAGCTGGCCCATGTGCCAATGACATCTCCCAACACAGTCCGCCATTCTGCCTACCCTCCCCTGACCCCTCCCATGCCACCCGCTCTCACAACCTGCTTCCTGGCCCTCTGATTCCTCTGCCTGATGCACAGCAGAGAGCCATCAGTGCAGGCTAACCTACTAATAGTCCTGTCATCTCCTCTCCCCCGGGCCCTGGGGCAGCTGCCTCTCTCTGTGCCATGGCTGTGCCAGGGGCATGATTATCAAGAGGCAGTCCTGGGGCTCTCGAGGCCCCCGCCTCCCTGACTGATAGCCCACTGGGCGCCAGGCACACAGTTGGCACTCAGTTAATGCTCTCCTATAAGATGATGCACAGGCCCACAAACTGTTCCTCATCTGGGGATCATGGCTTATGGCCTGGCAGAGCTTCCCCTGCCTGCGCCCACCCCATCCGGGGGTCCCCAGAGCTAAACATAGTCGGTGACAGCTTCGTGGCTAAGGCTCTGGGGGCAGGACCAGCAGTGGGGAGAGAGATGTTGTGGCTTTGTGTGTAGCCCTGTGGTCTGACCTTGAGATCTGGGGCAGGGGAGGGGGTGATGGGGACGAGCTTCCAGTGGTAACACACCAGGACATGGGGAACACCCGGCCCCCAAACCCACCCCAGGCAAGCCACAGCGTAACTGCTTCCGTTGGCTTTATTTTTAGCCCTTTCAGGATGTGACTGAGGGGCAGGGGGGCTGGTGCTTGATCCTGCCCCTCCCCCGAGACCTCTAGGGTGCTTGGGCCTCGGTTCCTTCACCTGTCAAAGTGGGAAAAAGGTTCCCTTCACCTCTGCCCCCTGACCTGCCCCCCCCCAAGAAGCTCTGGGGCCTTTAGGCAGGATGAAGGCACCCACAAGCCAGGCTCAGCCCTGGAGAATCGGGTTCCCCCTCTCCACTGCTCTCCCTCTTGCAGGGGAGAACTCAAAGGCTGAGGCAGGACTCACAGCCCTCTTGGCCACATCTTCCTGGGGCAAAGCAGGGCTGGGAAGCTCGGACAGCCCCAGCCCCCTCCCCCAGGCCTTCGCTTCCTTCCTTCCTCCCAGCCAGGAACCTAGTTTTGGTTCCCAGTAAGCGGATGAGGCGGGGAAGCCTCCCACTTCCTGTTATTAAAGCTAGCCCAGCCCAGCCGCCACCAAAACGCCCTCCTCCAGAAACAGCCGCCAGCAGGAGAAGACTACTCAGGCCACCAGGCTCAGAGAAACCAGGGTTTATCATTGTCCTGATCCTATGTAGCGTTCCCCACCCCCTGGGTGAAAGCTGGAGGCCGGGGGAGGTGACCTGAAATCTATGAGTGTCCAGCTAGCCAAGGAGCCCACAGGACAGGAGGCCAGAGACGAGGTGGCTTGCAGGGCTAGGATCAGCCAAGGCCCTAAGCCAGACAGAGTGCTAGCGTTCCGGGGAAGACCTTCCTCACCTTCTCTGTGTACCCACTGTGCTCTGAGCAAACCCCACAGACTGCCCAGGAGGACCTGGAGCTCTATCAAGGCACCCTGAGTCCACATTCTGATAGCTGCTGTTTGGGGCAGGCCTCTAGCTCCAGTGCCACCCATTAGGCCCCTGAGGTACACAGTAAGGCCCAAAGGGGCACCATGGCAGGCCCCATCCTGGAGAGACACATGTGCTGGGGCATGATGCAGAGCCAGGGAGCCCCGTGGGAGGTCTGCGAGCTGCGATGTTGTAGCTTGCTAAGCCCGAAACAGCAGCAAAGACAGAAAAACACAAGCTGGACTGCAGAACCCATGAGGTGCTGGCAGCTGAGGGGAGCCCAGCAGTCAGGGGACTGCCCAGACCCTGACAGACGGATGGGCCCAAGGGCCTCGGTGACTCACGGCAAGCATGGATACACCCATGGGCACATGCTGGCACACGCGGAGCACACACAGGCCTCGACAGGTCCAGAGGTGCCCAGTTGTGTGCGGGCGACACCCAGAGTCCTGCACACACCTTGACACGCCCCCCACCCACTCTGCCCAGCGCACAGCAGTACCTACCAATGAAGCTGATGGCCTCGGGGAAGAACTGGGAGAGGTTCTGGCTCCAGTGGTCAGAGATGGGGATCTGCTTGTAGGTGAACTCGCCGCCGTGCTCAAAGGCGTTGGGCAGGTTGGGCGTGACGTTAAGGATGTACTTGATGCCATACTTGCCGAGCACGTCCAGGTTGGTGGAGTCCTTGGCACAGCCAAGGTAGAGGTAGGGCAGGATCTGGACGGGGAAGGCCGGCTGGCAGGATGGCACAGGGCTGCCGTCCGACTCGGTGGCACTGCTGGGCAGCTCTCGGTCTGACTCGCCGTCTGAGCAGTCAGAGCTGATGCGTAGGCCCCCCAGACCTAGCACTGAGGTGGGTGGTGAGCCACTCGGTGAGGATGAGCTGTCCACGGTGGTCTCGCAGTGCTCAGAGTACTCGGTCTGGAACTTGTTGAAACCACCTGTGGCCAGGGGTAAGACGGAGACTGGGTGAGAGGCTGTCAATGCCACTGGCCAGTGCCCCCAGCCCAAACAGGCAGCATGACACCAGTGACGGCCAGGCTGTCCATGTCAAGCACAACACCAGCGACGGCCAACACGGGCCATGCCAAGCATGTCACACGTGCACACTTTTCCTGTGTCCTCCACATCTACCCTATGGCCCACTTCACAGATGAGAAACTGAGGCCTCAGGAGGTGAAGTAATGTGCCCCAGGTCCCACAAATGGTAAGCAATGGAACCAGGACCAGACCCAGTCAGCTGGAGTCCAGAGCTCCGTACCTACCCATGTCACTTCGGGGCCCCTGACCCTCCCAGCAGTGTTGGGGCACGTGAGGACAGGGCCAGCTCATTCCCCTTCTGCAGTCCCCGTGCTTGCTTGGCACCCATGGTGCTCAGTAACTGCTAAGAGGTAAAGAAAAGCAACTGCTAAGAGGTAAGAGCTCAGTAACTGCTGAGAGGTAAAGGTCTGCAAACCCCTCAGATAAAAACTCAAGGGCAGAGCTGCACTGGGTCAGCTGGAGGCAGAGAGGGCTTGGGTCTCCACCGTGGGAGTCCAGTGCTGGCTTTACCCCCACAGTCCAACCACAGTCAGGGAAGGAAGGGTGAAGGCGGTGCCTGGCCCCTTCCCCCAGTGGGAGCAAGTTGGTAAAAGAGATCCCAGTTCCATCTCTCCTGAGGCCCTTCTTAGAACACAGGTTCTGCCTTGGGTCCACAGAGGAGGTCCACTGGGGGACAGACAGGGACAGGGGAGATGGGAAGCGCCATGGAGCTAGGCATGGGCCCTGCGCCTGAGGGTGCTGCAGGCCTCCTCTCCCCTCCTCGCCTGCCCGCCCCGTTGCCAGCGAGAGGCCATTTTGGAATGTTAATTAGAAACACCGGCTGCAGCCACTCGCCCCCTAGCGCCACCTCCTCCTTCCGCAAGACCAGGGCAGCCCAGGCTGGGGACCTGGGAAACCCGGCTAGGGTAAGGGACACTGCCGCGCCTCCCAGAGCCAGCAATTCCAGGTGTTGGAGGCCACATCGGGGATATCTGAAGTCCCTCGACCCAAGCGGTCCCCATGCCTGACCTGGTCTTCAAGGGATAAGCACTCCAGTCTAGGGGAGCTAGTCTTGGCGGTCCCTGCCGCCCTCGGGGTCGAAGGAAGCAGGCCCTCCCTCCTCTGGGGGCTCAGCTTGCGCTTGGGCGCTGTCGTCACCCCATCAACAGGGAGAAAAATGGAAAGCCCAGGCGGGGAAAAGTTTGTTCCGCCCACTCGAATCGTGCCGAGAAAAGGAGCGCAGAGGGGGCTCTACGCCTGCCCAAACCCGCACCGGGCTCCCGGGAGGGGGGACGCGGGCCAGGGAAGACGTGGCGCCCAGCCGGGCAGATCCAGCGGTTGGGGAGGAAGCAGCCTCGGGCGGTGGCGTTGGGGAACTGCCGGGGAGTCCGGATCCCGGTTCGGGGTCTCGGTGGAGCCCTCACCTTGGAGGTAGTAGGCCTGGCAGCCGTCGTCGCGCAGCTTCTGCAGGAGTAGGCCGAGCACTGAGGCGGGAGCGCCAGGCTCGGGCTGCCACTCGGCAGTGGCCTCGTCGTAGAGCAGCACAGTAGCCGCTTTGCAGCGTGTGGTGAAGCGTTCCTTGTCGGCGTGGTTGGGGATGATGGAGCGGATGGGCAGGTTGCCCTTGCGCAGACGTCGCAGCATAAGGCCCGGGATGGCCAGGTTGATGGCCGTCTCGATGTGCGAAGACTCGAAGAGCTCGTGAGGCCGGCAGTCGAGCAGAAGCAGCGACGCACCGCCGCGCGCCTCCAGCTCCTCCTGCAGCCACTCGGCGCTCTTGCAAGGCATGGCCCCCGCTCCCGTCACCGCGCCCGCCCCGGTGCCCGCGCCGGACCCGGACCCTGCACCGGGCTCGGACCCCGCCCGGGTGCCCCCCGCCGCTGCCGTCCCCGAGGCCGACATGTGCGCCCGCGCTGGGGGGCCGTGGAGCTGGTTTTTCATGGGGAGCGCGGGCGGCCCGGGGCCGGGGCCGGGCAGCTCTGCCCTGGGACGGCGCCCCGGCCACGCGGGCCCCAGCCGCGTCTCTGGGCGCCCGTCTCCCGCCGAGCTGAGCGCCAGCCGCCCTGGCCTCCCGGCCTCCGTCGCGCCTGCCCGGCCCTCGGTGCGACCGCGGCCTGACAGCCCCAATTAAACGGCGGCTCCGGCGGCCGCGCGCCGAGACGTCCTCCGGGGGGCGGGGCCACGGGGCCAGCCCCCGGGCTTAAAGGCGCCGCGCCTCCGCCGCCCCTCCCCACGGACTATGCGGGCGCGCTCGCGGTCCCGGGCGCCCGGAGACCCGCGCCCCGGCCCTCGCCCCGCCCCCGCGCCGCCGCCGTCTGGCCTGGCCCGGAGCCGGTTATGACTCGCCTAGGGGGCCCGGCCACAATGCCCTTTTGGATCCTCTCCGCCCGCCCTCCCAGCTCTTCTGTGCCCAAGCCTGAAGGGCTGCCCTGGGGGCATCCTGTGCCTCGCCCTCCTCCTCACATTCACTGAAGCAGTTTTCCCCGGGATGGGGCGGGTGGGGGTGTCACTCTGAGCCAACCTCCCCTCCTTACCGCCAGCCAACTTCATTCATTCATTTTGTCAGCGAGTTCATTCAATAAATGGAACGGCTACTACGTGCCAGGCACTGTGCTAGGCGGTCACCGTTTTGTGTGACCGCATCGTTCCCATGACAGTCACAAACGCTGAGACCTGGAGGGAGGGAGGGGTCTCACCCCAGCAGGACTAATGGAGGATCAAAACCTGGGCGACTGGGGGGACAGAAAGGCCTTGGGCCACGCCCCTGTTCGCTAACAGGGCTGGCTGTTGTTGTTAGGTGCCATCGAGTCGGTTCCGACTCATAGCGACCCTATGCAGGACAGAACGAAACCTTGCCGGGTCCTGGGCCATCCTCACAATCATTGTTACGCTTAAGCCTATTGTTGCAGCCACTGTGTCAATCCATTTCGTTGAGGGTCTTCCTCTTTTTCGCTGACCCTCTACCCGGGTGAAGGAATCCCGAAAAGGACCAACCCTGGTAAGGGATCTCAGGCTCTTTAAGAAAGCTTTACAAGCGAAGTGGTGACAGGCGCCGAGTGAAGTGCCACGTGACTTTTCCACAGGGGCGGGTGGGAGTGGAGCACTTTTTTATAGTCTGCTTTCCTTCTCCTACCTTCCTCTCAGTGTACCAATCAACTGTCGCGGTAGGCGGGCACGCGCTGAATCGATGGCCAATCCCGGCCAAAGAGACGTCGGGGTGGGAGGGTGGGCCCCCGCGCGGGGAAGTAGGCGGGGCCTCCACGAACTCAGTGTATCGGCTCGGGGGGGCGGGGCGGAGGAGGTGAATGGAGCCGCAGGTAGCGCTGGAACAAAGCGTTTCGACTCCGGCAGCGCGCGTGCGCAAGACCTGCCGCGCTTTCCCCACCGAGCTAGGGTGGGTTCCCGGGTGAGGGGGGCTGGTTGCTGGGCCTTGCCGTCCGCCTGGTCAATTCACTGCCCGCCGGGGTGCCTCCACCTCCTTAGACTTATCCCTGCCCTAGGCGGGTTAGCTCTGGGCTACCAGCACTGGGGCAGGGGGACCTAGTGGGCAGATTGGTCGGGGCTGGGGGGAAACGATGGTACGTGAGATTTGCAGAAGGGAGGGCCTCTGGAACTAAGAGAATTTGAGCACTGCATTGACCTCATGAAGAGGGGCGGCCCAAGAACAGCCTCCCAGACAAACGGATAGTTCATCTGAAGGGTTTTATCCTGGCCCCAGGGCTGTATCCCAAAGGAGCAGAAGTCTCCTTTTTTCCAGAAAGGCCACAGCAGTGCAGCCAGAAAAGGTCTTATCAGCGGGGAGGGGGTGTCCAGAGAGGAGAAAGGAGAACCAGTTCTCTGGCTCTAGCCCAGGCTTGTCCCCGGGGGTACTGAGCAGAACCTGGGGTCCTAGACCCGGTGGAAGGAGCCTCCGGGTTTGCAGACTCAGCCTCTGTCCTGCTGTTTGCTGACCACGGGAGTCCCTGGGTGGTGCAAAAGATTGTTTGACTACTAGCTGAAAGGAGCGACAGCCACAGACACGCCATCCTCCATTTAGTAGCCCTAAGTAGCCTGGCTGCTCCACCAGGGTTGGGGAGAGGTCCTGTCTGGGTGTTCCTCCAGGTCCATGGCAGGATGGTCCCAAGTGCGACTGCGCTCTGCTAACATGATCACTCGTGTGGTAAAGCAAGCTGTTTAATGCCCAAAAGTCAGGATGACATCCCTTGTGGGGCAGGTCAGAGTTACATGATCAGCCATGCTGTCCTCAGGTGAGGCTGGGCCACCTGCCTCACTGCACTGAGGTGTGCTTATTTCCAAGAGCCTGGTGAGTAATGGGCCACTGCTCGCTCTAATGGGGTGCAACTGTAATGGGGGACTCCACTGTGCCCCCACGGCCGCCTACCCATGTTTGAGGAGGAACCATTCTGGAGAAGCTACGGGAGCCTGCCAACCCCCACATTAGCTTCTGATGGCTCAGGGTATATGACTCCTGTAGTGGGGGACATACACCCTGGAGGGAGAGCCAGGGGGAGGAGTGGAATTGGAAAAAACTCCTGGGAAGAAAGG
Source organism: Loxodonta africana (assembly GCF_030014295.1). Taxonomy (NCBI): domain Eukaryota; kingdom Metazoa; phylum Chordata; class Mammalia; order Proboscidea; family Elephantidae; genus Loxodonta; species Loxodonta africana. The sequence goes on along the minus strand of NC_087363.1, from coordinate 20,943,925 downwards.
GTCCTCCAGCAGGGACATAGGGAGTAAAAGGCAGGGTTTGGGTGAGCACAGGAGAAGGGACAGCATGTGGGGTGGGGTGACAGTGGGAGCAAAGGGGTGGCAGGAGAATTAGCCTGTGAGGTGCCAGCAGGGGCCCTGGCCCCATCATCCAGGCTGGAGGAGAGACCTAAAGCCTTGGTTTCCATGTGGAAGTCCTGCCTCCAGTCTTGAACAGCTACAATTCATGAAGCAACACAGTTCGTAAAATGATCACAGCTGGGCTACCCCATTGAGGGAGGGCAGGGCAGGGGCGGGTGCAGAACCCTCAGACTTAAAAGGCCCAGAATGGGGCAGGAACTTGCCTGACAAGAGGCTCTCAGAGCTGCTCCTGCCCAGGGCCTTGCCTGCACCTGTGGTCTGTCCTCAAGGATGCTGGGAGAAGGTACCTGGGAGCAGAGTTTGAACTGGTTCTTGAACCCCTGCTGGCAATTTGCATTTCTAACAATTTCCCAGAAGATGATACATAAGAATCACCTGGGGATCTTGTTAAAATGTGGATTCTGATTCAGTCTATCTGGGGGTGGGAAATGCAAATTCTCAGCAGGGGTTTGAACTGGAATGAACCTGTTCGAAGCCCTGCCTGGGAGGGGGGGGTTTCCTGGCCAGAACCCAGCACCCTGGGTGAGGCCTCAGGATCAAAGACATTCCTCCCCAGCAAGAATGTGGCCCTTCTTGCCCTCCAGGGTTCAGGTCTTCCCTCACCTGCAGCCCCCAGGAGAGACCCCCAGTTCACCATGGCCCCTGAGGGGCAGGGTGGAGGGGTGGGAAGGAAGTCCCCAGAACAGGTCTGGGTCCCTGGAAATGAGCTGGTCCCAGGTTGGAAACAGCAGGTGGGATCTGTTCGCAGTCCTCTGAGGGCTATATCTCTCTCTCACACACCTCCAGGCCTTTGCACAAGCTATTCCTCAACCTGGCTGCTTTTTGTCACACCCTTCTGATCTTTTTGCCCTTATCTTCAGGAAGGCCTCCTCTGAGCCCCCAGGCTAAATTAATGACCCTGCTCCGTGCTTCCACTGTCCTCCATCTTTGCTCTGACCTCTCTCATGCTCACTGTTCAACATCCCCCTGCCAGATTTTCTCCCTTTGGACGCCCAACAGCATGTCTGTTCCTCCCCAAGCCTGCTCCTTCTCCTGCCATCCCATCTCATCTCAGAAAATGACAGTCCCTATTCACCCAGGTGCCAGGCCCAAGCCCCCAAGGCATGTTTGGAGCTGCCTTCCCTCTCTGCACACATCCAGCCCAAGAATCACATAGAGAAGGGGGCTTCCTGGCAGGGCAAGGCCTGCCTGCCATGGTGGGACATGTCATGGCCCTTCGTTGTTCCTCTGGGAGGAGTGGAGGGTCCTCAAGAGAAGGTGTGCCCCCCCCCACACACATCCACATGGCTTGGTCATGCAGGAGTTGTGTCACTAAGAACAGTTTAAGCAACTTGGAACAGACTTTGCCACTGGTGCCCGTGGATAGGCTGCTATTTTTCAAATGGCATATGCCAGAGGGAAGGAGCCCTTGTGGCACAGCGGTTGAGTGATCAGCCTTTAACCGAAAGGTGGGCCATTCAAACCTACCAGCTGCTCTGTAGGAGAAAAACGTAGCAGTCTGCTTCCTTAAAGATTACAGCCTTAGAAACCCTATGGGGCAGTTCTACTCTGTCCTATAGGGTCCCTACGAGTCAGAAGTGACTGGAGAGAATGGGTTTTGGTTTATGCCAGGGGTGTTGGTTTCTTTACCTCCCAGTCCTAAGAGGAGCTCACTGGCTAGCACAAAGCTAGGATGCGCTCCCGCTCGCTGCCAGAGGGCAGGTTTCTAATCTGGGTCCATTTCACATTTCTCATGAGAGGTAAGCAGGGTGTGATGGCTAAGGCTGTGTGCCGGCCTGGCTGGGCCATGATTCTCAGTGGTTCGTCAGTTATGTAAGGATGTAGTTTGGCAGTTACGTAATGATATAGTTATCCTCCATTTTGTGATATAATGTAGTTACCTCCATGATATGATCAGATGTGATCAGCCAATCAGTTGTAAGGGGAGTTTCTCCTGAGGTGTGACCTGCATGTACTATATATGGATGTTCTGGCAAAGCTTGCTGGCTTTTGCTGACTCTGGATCCTGCATCTGGCTCGTCATCATCTGGCTTCCAGTTCTTGGGACTTGAGCCAGCAGCCTGCAGTATTGCCTGCCAATCTTGGGATTCATCAGTCTCCACAGCCTGTGAGCCAGCAGCTTGGTATTTGATCTGCTGTTCTTGGGTTCGTCAGCCTCTGCAGCTACATGAGTCAGGAGAAGCCTCCAGCCTGACACCTGACCCACAGACTTGGAACTTGTCAGCCTCTACAGCTGCATGAGCCATTTCCTTGAGATAAATTTCTCTCTCTCTGTATATATATAAGATTCACCGATTTTGCTTCTCTGAAGAACCCAGCCTAAAGCACAAGAGCTCGGGCAGAGCTGGGCACTCCAGCCCATGATGCCTGCTGTTGAGTGACTCAAGCCAGCCTCTGTCCAGGGCAGCTCCACCAGGCTAGGAGGTGTCCCATCAGAAGTCTGCCTGAGACCTGGACTGCGGAATCACTCTGCTTGCCTTGACCCTTGGTGAGGCCCCTCCTGGGTCGCAGTCAGGACAGGTAACGTTTAAGCCAGGCCAGGAGTGGAGCATGAAAGGCCCAGAAAGTCCTCTGCCCTAGTCTGAACTCCTAGCTATACACATGTGTGTGAATGTACACACTCACATGTACACGCATACATGTAAAGACATACATACAAGACAGGCATAAGCACACACATAACCAAAACCAAATCAGTTGCCATCAAGTCGATTCCGAGGCAAGGAGACCCCATATGTGCAGAGCAGAACTGTGCTCCATTGGGTTTTCAAGACTGGGACCTTTTGGAAGCAGGCCTTTCTCCCAGTGGAACTCTGAGTGGGTTTGAACCACCAATCTTTCAGGTAGTAGTTGAGTGCTTAAACATTTGTGCCACCCAGGAGCTCCTAGACTTAAATATACCCACATGTGTTCATGGGCATATCTACACATATAACATATATACGTGTGCAGCCATGCACAGATACAGACCTATGCACATGTGCAGAAATACATGATACATGTGTGCACACACACTCACTGTTATGTGCACACATATACAGAACCATGTCTGGGCACTTGCTACTCCTGTCGAGGGGTGTCCACAGACAGATACCCTCAGAGGGGTTGTTACCAGGCTGGTGGGACCCACGGCCGTTTCCCCTCAGCTCTCCAGGCACGTCTCAGTGGGCTCACCCTGTTCTATTGGCTGTTGCTGGAATCCCCATGGTGACAAGTTCTGGATGGAGCAGGAGTCGGTCCACCCCTGCTTTCCTCCCAGTGGGGGCTGCCAGGCCTTGGGCGACGGCGGTATGGAGTGGGGACGCTGTTGCCTGGGGCAGCTCTGGTACAGGGGAGCTGCCTGCCCAGGTGTGTGGGGGAGAGAGGGTGGCAGCAGGGCCCTGGGGAGCAAACAGCCTTGGCAGAAGCGTGGTCACGCCCAAGAAAGTCAGAGAACAAGACCCAGCAAGATGGAAGCAAAGCCTAGGAGATCCATGGTAAATCCCCAAGGCTCCTTGGAGAAGGCAAAGGGGAAAGGGAGTGAACGGGAAGGCCAGGCCTTGGTGGGAGCCTCTCCCTCCCATTCATTCTCACTTGTGTTCCTAAGTACCTGCCCTGTGCCAGGGAGTGTGCAGGGCAGTGAAAGGGGATTCAGAGAGGGACCAGACAGACATAGTTCCTCCCTCAGAGCTCCTCAACCCAACAGTGACAGAACAGGCCCCTCAGGTCCTTGACCAACCTGCCCAAGTGGACTCTCCTGCAGTCACTCTTTTGAGCATGTGGCCTTTCCCACCTACATACCCAGTCTACTGGGGCCAGCCTGAGGATGGGAAGCAGAAGACACACTTCCACTACTCTCCCATGCTTTGTCTCCGGCAGACATTACTAGTCAATCACAGCACTATTTATTGCTGAGCCATTCCATGGACTCAAAACCCTTCCATGCAAGTGTCCATTAACAGATGAACAAATAAAATGTGGTACATACATAAAATGGAATATTATTCAGCAATAAAGAGAAATGAAGTCCTGGTACATGCTATGACATGGATGAACCTTGACATCATGCTGCATGAAATAAATCAGACACAAAAGGACAAATATTGTATGATCCTGCTTATGTGAAATATCTAGAATAGGCAAATACATAGAGACCAAAGCTTATTGGTTACCAGCGGCTGCAGGGAGGGTGAAAGGGGAAGGTATTGCTTAAGGGTACTGAATTTCTTCTTGGGGTGATGAAAAACTTTTGGAAATAGATAATGGTGTATAAGGTGGTAAATGTAATTAACGTCACTGAATTATACACTTTAAAATAGCAAGTTTTTTTGTTACACTTTAACACAATAAAAATTAAAAAAATGAAACAAAAAACCTATCAATTGTCTGTAGTAGGCACAGGAGAGAAAACCTATTTGCCAAGACTTATCAGCCCCTACCCCCAGCTCACTTCACCCCGACATCCTTCTGCTCCCTCTACAGTGCCCCTGTCTCCACATGCGGCCTTGCTCCATGCCCCCAGCTTCTGAGGCAGCCTCAGGAAGCCTTCCCTGCCTGGTCTCAGCAGGGTCTGCTCCTTCTTCCCAGTCCTCCTCTATGGGACCCAGCATTTTCCACCCTCTGCCCACTGAGGAAGGAGTCCCTGGGTGGTGTAAAGTGAAGCGCTTGACTACTAACCAAAAGGTTAGCATTTCAAACCCACTCAGAGGTGCCTTGGAAGACAGGCCTGGTGATGTTCTTCTGAAAGGTCACAGCCTTGACAACCCTATGGAGAAGTTCACGTCTGCACACATGGGCTCCCCATGAGTGGGAACTGATGCAGTTCAGCTTTCAGGAAAGGCTGGGGTCTGGGTGGAGAAGGTCTGATTGTGGGACCTCACCTATGTGACTTCACCTATGTGAACCTCCGTTTTCTCACTGGAATCCCAGACTCCAGGAGGTTGCCCAGAGCCCAGCCAGGCCCCTGCATTGTTCTACCCCATGTTCCATTCCAAGCTCTCCCAGGCATGGTGCTCCCCTCCCCTCAGAGAGCTCTAGGAGGGGTGGGGGTCTGCTGGGCTGGTCGGCCTGGGCAAGGGACTATTTCAAGTTCTGCTCAGCGCTGCCTGGGGCCTGATGTCCTGGGGTCCTGGTTCCCATTACTGCACTAAGCTATGGCCCATGTTGCCCTCACCCCCTCTTGCCACGTCCTCAGTCCTGCAGTCCCTGCAGATGTCCCAGTGAGGTGTGCAGAGTAGGGCATGCCTGTCCATTCTACAGATGGGAAAGCTGAGGCCGAGGAAGAGAAGTGTCTTGCCCAAGGGCCTGGCTCGAGCCCCAGCCAGTTACTCACTTACCCACCAGGCCTGAGATGAGTCATTGTGGCCCAGGTGATGGGAAGGAAACACGTAAACACGGCCAAGTGGGAGGGCGGTCTGGGGGGAGGGCAGGTGCATCTGCCTGGGCTCCCAGCAAGAGTTCCCACCCACAGGTGGCAGACGCACACCTGACTGTCTCAAATCATATTCTTTTCTGGCCTTGCACTGTTCAGGGGAGGCTGTCAACTCACTTGACAGATGGGGAAACTGAGGTCCATGGTCACAGATCAAGGTGTGGCAGGGCTGGGCCCCAGATTGAGAGAGCCCAGAGCTCCTTTCCCCTAACCCTGGGGTCCCCAGTGGGGGTTGCTGGCTCACTGTCCTGCTAGCTCCCTCTTCAGGGCCTTTGCACACATTTGTTCTTCTCCTGGCTCTTTCCTTTGACTACCTTCTCCCACAAACATACTCATCCTACTGGACCAGAGTTGGTACCCGGGAAGTGGCTGAGCCGGGACTGGAACCCCAGCCTACTTCTAGACTCTTCTGTGTTGTCAGCCATGAGCACATGGTCCTATGATGTAAAGGACATTTGGCTTTCCCCTGCCACATGGACAATTCCAGAAGCCTCTCACTTCCATTCCTCACTAGGGCCTCAGCCTGTCCTGAATGACCTGCCCAGTCACCCACTGAACTGCCTTAAAGCCAGAAGGCTCCTTGCCATGGAGGGATGGATGCCTCTCTCATCAGGCCTGGCCCAAGCCTTAGGCTGTAGGCCTCATCTCCTTGTTTCAGACAGGGCCCTTCTCTCCCTACCAGCCACAGCTCATCTTTCCTCTGTGGGCTGAGCCAAAACTCCCACCTCTTTTGTGGACCCAGGGGCCCCTGAGACCCCAAGCCTATGTTCTACTCCTGCACACCCCCACACCCCATGCCCCGAGCCAGGAGGAGGGACCGGGCTGGGTGGGGAGCTCTGACTCAACTGGGAGCCCCATCTGCTGACACTGAGGTCATCTCTAGGGGGCCAGGAGAAGCCAACAACAGCCCAGGGAAACCAGGAGGGCTGGTCCAATTTCCTTGGGCTACCGGAGGCAGGCCGAGGAGAGAGGGATAGAACTCAGATAAGCCCAGATGGACAGCAAAGCTATCAGTGAGGTTAGAGCCCTCTCCTCTTGCCTCCCCCTCCCCAGAATCTTCTCCCTGGGCTGGCCTCCCTCACATAACACTCAAGGCCTGTGGGCAGCACCCCATGAGCCCACCTGGGGCTCTAACGGATGGAAGCCAGGACTTTGGGGAGCAGAGGTCCCTGACTGCCTGTCTACCTGGCCACCATGTCACCTGTGGCCACCTGCTTGAAGCTTCTGATCCTTCCACGGCTACCTCTGCCAGGAAGGGCCTGGATCCCCCGATGGCTTGAAAGTTGTGGGGAGCAGGAGGGCATCTTGGCAGGCATTCCCAGGCACAGCAAAGGCAAGGAGTGGCAGTGGAGTGGCGGGGCAAGGGGGTTATCCTGGTTCTGTCTTTGCTAAACTAGGCTGTTGCTTTTTGATCTGGAGAGCCAGCAGTGGTAGTCTCCTGACAGTGAAGCCAGACGAACCTTTAAGCCTGGGAGTGTGGGGAAGGCTGGGAATTCCCAGGGCACCTGGCAGGCGGATGTGCCAGAGGCCTGGGCTGGGTCTGCCTCAGGTGGGCCAAGGGGTGGGGCGCAAGTCTCTCTGTAGCTGCCAGGCCTAATTGCCTCATTAGCATCTGCCTGCCGCCTAGGCCTGTCTGGTCCCCTCCCCACAGTCCCACACAGCCCTGTTTTTCAGGAATCCCTCCTACGAGGCATTGATGGTGACAGTGACGGTGACCATGACCAGGCCCGGGAACCAGCTGGCCTGGCCCAGGCATGGGGTTGCTGGCTTGAGGCCTCACAGCCCACCCTCATCCCAGGTCTCACACCCAGTGCCATCCCATGGGCTATTCCCGGGTTGGTAGGTACTGGTGGTGGCACCAGGAAACAGTCTGGGGGATTCCTCTTCCTGGCCCGGTCCCATACAGCCCCACCCCTGCCATGGTGGCACATGCCCCAAGACCTGGGAGATTCCTCCCGCAAAGACTAAGGTCCCCTTGGAAGAGCAGAGGGGTCCAATGAACTCTCTCAGGCCTCCTAGTGGGGTCCTCTGAGGTGGAGACAGGTGGATGGGGGGCCAGCTCCACCTGGGGTACCCCTGCCCACTTCCCTGCCGCTAGCCGTGGCTCAGGCAAAGGACAGCATAGTCCCACCCCACCCCCAGACAGGACAACACTGACCAGAGCCCTAGAGTGCTTAAAGCCCAGGGCTGATGTTGGGAAGTGGGAGTAGGGGCTGCTAGGGCAGTTTGGCGGTAACTGGAACTCCCCCCCGCCAAAGACTCTGAAGCAGCAGCTGCACCAGAACCACCAGGCCCGGTACAAGAACTAGGGCTAGGGAGTGGCTGGATTCGCAGGCAGGAGGTAGCAATATGAAAGCTGGGGCCAACAGTGGGCCTGCGGGGCTGGAGGGGACATGGCTCTGCTGCCTGCTGTAGACTTGAGTCTTTGGGCCTCAACCTCTTCATCTACGAAGTGGGACAATACTGTCTGCCTACCTCCCAGTGGTGCAGCAGGTTCTGCATCGGAACTGTAGAGGGCTGGGCCTCTCTGGACCAAAGAGTTAGGCATGGACCCGTGACCACCACTGTGAGCAGCAGAGTAGGCTTGGCCTGGTCCACCCATGTCAGACAATGTCAAGGGCTGACCACCGGCCAGGCCGCATGTTGTGCATACTGGGATGGCCCTATGTGGCCCTCAGATCACTAAGGTGCCAGTGTGCCCAAGGGGGTGGGGAGGTGGAGAAGAGTGAGGATGGGGGAGCCTGACCGAGAAATCTGGTTCCAATCCTGACTCCACCACCGACATCCCCTCTACGGGTTTCTGTGTCCTCCTCTGTGAAATGGGGGCACAGTTTACCACGGAGGACCTCTGTGAGGTGGGAGGAAACAGCCCTGTGAAGGGCCCACTCCAGGGCTGGGCACAGGCCCCCTGTTCAGGCCTTCTTGTGCCTGGACAGCAGGGAGAGGCCTGCGGAGCCCTGTGGGATGGCTTCCTGGAGCAGAGGGCTGGGGATGGGACAGTGAGCAGCTGTGCAGGGAGTGTGGGCAAAGGGTGGGAAACTGAGACACAGCAGCTCTTCTGAGCCTGGAGCCCGTGGCTGCCCCATCTCCAGGCGGATGTCGAAGTGGGGGTGGTAGCACGGCCTCTCCCTACACCCCGGGCCTGCCTGTGCAGGTCTCATCCCATGGGGCAAGGCCCTGCCCGCCAGCCTCCTGCCTCTGTGCCTACGCCTGCCTACCCACCTGCTTGTCCTCCCATAAGGAAGAAACACCAGGGCAGGGAGGGAATCGAAGCACCAGGGCCCTGGCCTGGCTCTATGCAGTCCTACCTCCAAATCTTGGCCACGCCAGTGCCCTGCTGGCCTCCTGCTCCCTCCTCTTCAGCCGGCCACCCCACTCGACCTTCTCCCTTTGCTGAGACCCAGCACAGGACACCCTCAGGGAAAGAACCTTGCCCATCAGGAGGCTATGACATTCCCTCCTGGCCCCTCAGGGAACTTCCCACAGCTTTTTCCCAGTGGGTCCCACAGAACACTAGGCCCACAGGCACCGCGATAAGCAGGGACATGTGGTCAGATGCTTAGAGAATACTGTGAACTCTGTGGCCCCAGCTGTGCTGCCCAGGAGTGTTGACTCTGACAAGTCCTGCGAGGAAGTAGTTGATCTTACTGTGTTCCTCCTGGTACTTCCCAAACTCTGGTGACTATAGCACCAGGTTTTTGCACGACACCTACTAGTGGCCCAGGACACCTGGGCCCTCAGGGCGCCCTTCAGGGGAGAATGGGGTCTTCTGTTGCTCAGTGACCGTCCTAGCCCCAGTTCTCTTCCCTAGGAAAGGGAGGGTCATCAAGTCAGCTGCTCAGAACCCCATACCCTTTCTCTGGCCTGCTCTAGGGGCCCTGACGTTCATTTTTCACCCAAAGTTCCAGCTGCCCCAGTGGGATCAGAAGCTACTCCCACTGGGTAAAGTAGGAAGATTAAAAGCGCACCAGGAGAGCAAGTGGGAGGGGCATGAGATGCTCAGAGATGCCTGGCCCCGCCCCCTCCCACCAGCACCAGCTGGCTCTTGGCCACGGGCAGCTCCTTGTGGTCTCCAGCTCGTGGCTGCACAGGGCCAGACAGAGTCCAGCCACGGGGCAGCCGCTGTGTCTCAGCATGGAGGCTGTGGACAGGGCCCCCTCCTCAAGCCCAGGCTGGGGTTGGGTTCTGAGCCCCGAGGGTCTCCTAATGACTTCCACATGTGAGTGGATGCCTCAGAGAGGAAATGGGAAGGGACTGGAGGGGGCCTGAGAGGGGATTGGAAACATGTGTTTGTGAAGGGGGACGAAAGGGAGGAGGAAGGGAGGAGGAGGATGAGAAAGGATGGGGAAGACTTATTCCCTGAAGCCCTGCTGCCCACCCCCCATTAGGTTGGCTGCTAGGCTTAAAGCCCCTGCAGGGGGCCCCAGGGCAGTATTCTGCTCGGGAGAGAGGCAAGAGGCACGTCAGAGCTCCTGCTCCTCTCCTTCAGACAGAAAAAGCCCACAATGCCAGGCCCTGCTTGGCTGTGGCGCTAAGCCAACAGAGGGGCAGGCTAGGAATATGGATGTAGGAGGGTCCATGAAGGCATGTAAAAGCCCTGACATGTCCAGCTCGCCACCAGTAAGATGCTGGTTCAAATTCAGCCTGTTGTTCCCCACCAACCAGAGAGGCCCTGCTCCCGAAAGTCCACCTTTGCCCCTGCCAGGGAGCAGGCAGGGAGGCCTGGCATATGGGCTGTCTGTCTCCCTCCCTGTCTGATGGGGACTGTTGGCTTGGCCTGGTGGCTGGAAGCCTCATTAAGAGGCTGACTTTGAAGAGTGGCGTCTGGGGTCTTAAACGCTGGCAAGCAGCCATCTAAGATGCATCAATTGGTCTCAACCCACCTGGATCAAAAGAGAATGAAGAACACCAAGGACACAAGGTGATTACGAGCCCAAGAGAGACAGAAAGGGCCACAGGAACCAGGGACTACATCATCCTGAGACCAGAAGAACTAGATGGTGCCTGGCTACAACCGATGACTGCCCTGACAGGGAACACAACAGAGAACCCCTGAGGGAGCAGGAGAGCAGTGGGATGCAGACCCCAAATTCTCGTAAGACCAGACTTAACGGTCTGACTGAGACTGGAAGGACCCCGGTGTTCATGGCCCCCAGACCTTCTGTTGGCCCAGGATAGGAACCATTCCCGAAGCCAACTCTTCAGACAGGGATTGGACTGGACGATGGGTTGGAGAGGGATACTAGTGAGGAGTGTGCTTCTTGGATCAGGTGGACACTTGAGACTATGTTGGCATCTCCTGCCTGGAGGGGAGATGAGAGGGTGGAGGGGGTTAGAAGCTGGCGAAAAGGACACGAAAAGAGAGTGGAGGGAGAGAGCAGGCTGCCTCATTAGGGGGAGAATAATTGGGAGTGTGTAGCAAGGTGTATATGGGTTTTTGTGTGAGAGACTGACTTGATTTGTAAACTTTCACTTAAAGCACAATAAAAATCATTTTTTTTAAAAAAGAAGAGGCTGTGCAGGAGCCATGTTGGCACTTGAGGTGGGGAGCGTCCAGTGAGAGGCAGTGATGGCAGGTAGAGAGCAGAGGTGAGGGCCTCACGGGGTACGATGGAGCCCCCTCCCAGGCTAGCCCACTCAGCCAGAGAGGCTGGGCATGGAGCCGGTCGGCTGGCCTGCAGGGCTCCAATGCTGAGGCCCAGTCTTCACCCTCTACAACCACTCATTTCCCCAGGCCATACATAGATGAGAGTTCAGTAGGCATAAAACCTGCTCTTACCTGATGTTATAGAGAAGGAAGCCTGAGGCATGGAGAGGTGAATGCAGAGCATTCCTGGCAGGGAACAGCATGTGCAAAGGCCCTGGGGCTGTAATGTGCCTGTATGGCTGGAGGGGCATGAAGGAAGAAGGGTGGTAGGAGCCTCATAGCTGTGGTGAGCCCTGGACGAGGATGGGGAGCTCAATTAAGAATGAGCTATCTTGTTTTTTTTTCAACCCCAGGTGTGTAGAGAACTGCTTCATAGGGTTTTCTAGGCTGTGACCTTTTGGAAGCAGATTGTCAGGCCTTTCTTCCAAGGTACCTCTGGATGAGTTCGAACTGCCAACCTTTGGGTAGCTGAGTGCTTGACCATTGGTACCGCCTGAGGACTCCTCAATTGTTCTTTTTACTATCAGTTTTAACCATATATCTTAACAGTCTCTGGCTGCTGTGTTGAGGACAGGGTGGGGCAAGGGCAGAAGTGGAGAGACCAGGTAGGAAATTAGCTGGGCAGCAGCTCAGCAAGTCCTGGCTCCTTGGAGAGCTCATTCTGGGATGGCCTGAAACGAGGTAGGCCCAGGCTTCTGGGTGAGGCTGAAGGGAACCCTCCCTCAATCTGCTCCAAGCTGAGGCTCCCATCCGCCACCAGAGGGGCCTGTGGAACTGAGGCTTGACCAGTGTACCCCAAAGCTGGAGGCATTTGTCCCCAACAGGAGACTTTGGGACACCTCTCAAAGGACTGTGGTCATCCTAATGGGGCCTCACAAGTGTCTCCGTTCCAGGATGCACCCCAGTGACTAGGGGAGCTGGACCCAATCTCAGGACCAGGGTCAACCCCAGGAGCAGAGGTCAGCTTCACAGTCCCAGCCAAGCAGTCCCATGGCAGAAGCCCAGACCACGGGCTCTGCAAGAGAAGGTAACCTTCTGCTTCCACTTAGCAGGCACATCCACATGGGGGCTGCTGCTCAGAGCGGTCAGGGAGAGCTAATTACATTGCTTGCCCCACTCCGAGTTTCAGAGCCTTCTGAGGAGCAAATCCAGGAGCAGCTGTCATGGGAGGAAGATTCTGGGGAGTGAGCAGGTTTGCTGGTCCCAGGAAACATGACCATCCCAACCTTGAAGGGGCTCAGGCTGGGGTCAGAGTTGAGGGGCTTAACACAGAGATGGGGTGACACGCCATAGGAGCTCCTAGGGGAGCTGGATGGTTCTAGAGACCTGTCTGGTCAAGACGAGGTCCCAGCCTGGGCCCAGCCAGGGGAGGGTGGGCAGGGGAGCAGAAGCCTGGAAGAAGCCAGTTGAACAGATCATGTAGAGGGCAGATGTACCCCTTGGCCAGGCCTGAGACCAGGACACTGATGGGCTGGGGCTGATGCCACTGCTCAGCATGGACCCAGCTCATATGGGCTGGGTCCCTGCCTACCTTGTACCCATGAAAGATGTCCAAGCCCCACCTTCAGGAACACATGCTTGTGCTGAGAGAAGCTTGGGGCCAAGAATGGGAAGCTGTAGAACATCACTCCCTCTCCTGCCGAGTTCCCAGTGCAGATTTCCTGTGGGTGGTAGGAAAGAGTGGGGTGGGGGTTCCCACCATAGAAAGCATTCCAGGCCGAGGGGCTCTAGGTGGCCCTCCCCAAAGTGAGAGCACTGCCTGGCTTTGCTTTACAAATAGGTTCTTGGGAGACTGTTTCCATATGGGCAGCTCCTGCTGGAGGAGGGGCTAGTACAGAAGCTTCCTAATGGCTTTGCCACAGGCTCTCTGGGCTGGCTCCAGTCTCAAGTGTGACCAGAGGGCCCCATGTCCTGGGTCCTCTTGGGTCAGAGAGGCAAGAGTGAAACCTCCAGCGAAACACTTCTCCAAAGTGACCAAATGAATGAGCCCATGGCGCCAGGGCAACCAGCTGGGGTGGCTGGAGCATTGCTGGCAACGGGAAGAGGCCCTGTACCAGAGGCGATGCTCACAGGAAGTAGGCGATGCTCCAGGGCTCTGGGCTGCCTCCAGCCACCGATGGGGCGGGTAAAGCAGGGGTGCTGGGCAGATTCCTGTCCTCCTTAAATGGCCATACACCAATTAAGGCTGCAGCCATCAGGAGCCCATCTTGAGCAAATCATTTAGGAAGAAGATGAGGTTAATGACAGGGAGCTGGGATAACAGGGCCAGCATGACTCATCACGGCTCTCGCTTGATCAGCGGGCTGGGTTTCCGGGATTCCAGGCAATCACAAACGCCCACCCGAAAGCCTGGGCTGCTCTAGTGGTGACAGCAAGGGAGGTGGTCTTGGTGTGCCTGAGGCCCTCCTCAGGTGGGGAGGGGCCGCCCTGAGCCTCCAGCCTACTGGCCCAACTCCATCCTCACCACTGGGGACACACATGTTCGGAGGCACGAAGTCAGGAGACAACTTACTCTGGCTGCTTAAGGGTATCAGAACTAGAGAGACCCTGGGACTGTCAGCCTTTATGAACCTTCAGGATACACAGAGCCAAGTTCCAGGGAGGGGACATGACCTACCAGAGCCTCCACCCCCAGCCGCTGGTGGGGTAACAGCACTAGTCCGACAGTAATCATGCCTGCCTGGTGCCAGGCACTACTCCGAACACCTGGTGTGCATACATGGCCTTAACAAGACAGCTGCTACCTGAGAGACAGAGGCAAATAAGGGTCAGGTTGCTTGGCCAAGGGCACAGACTAGTAGGGAGCAGAGAACTTGGCAGTAGGCTCCAGAGACCCCTGACTCCACTGCTCCCAGTAGAGCCCTGCTGTCCCAGGGATGTCAGGAAGCCTCTGGAGAGCTGGGTGGCTGGGACGACACAGGCTTTTGAGGCCCACTAACAGCCTGTCAGGGGCTCCTGGGGAGAGGTGACCCAGGGCTTGCCAGGGGGTGGGGGGAGCAGAGGAAGAGGGTTCGGGGTTGGTTGCAACTGCTTTGTCCTGGGGGCTGCCTGGTTCAGTCATCCAGGCCCACCTAGCTGGTGCCCCTCAGCTCCTGGAAGTGCAGGTTCATTCCTGGAACCCTGAGAATTTAATAAATGGTAGGTGGGAGAGAGCAATTTAAATGAGACACCTATTCTCTCTGTCATGTGTTAGGAAAATTAGGGCATGGAGGGCATTGTGAGAATTGCTGCTGAGATGCATCTCCTAACCCCAAGCCCCTAGCCTCACCTCGTCTTCTAATAAAAAAACAGAGAAAGGCCTGCAATTTGGTGTTCTGGGAGCTCGGTTACCAAAATCCAAAGCGAGGGGGAGATGAGGGCTGAGAACCGCTTGCATTTCCAGAAGGGCTGTTTTTGTAGCCCAAACCACAGGGGAGCCACGGGGAAAGGCTGGCAGGGTGTCACTCATGGAGATGCCACAAGAAAAGCCCCGCCATGTAGCCCTCAACCCCGATAGGCACACACGTGGGTGGGCCCCGATGGTGGCCCTGTCTGCCAAGCTACCTGGAGCCCACCCTCCCCCTGCTGGGAGGCCCTGCACCCACTCCTGCCTGCCTCCATCCCAGACAGTCATGCCAGCTCAGGGTCCTGGTGTGTCTTCAGAGGTCAGGGGCGAGAAGCTGAGTCTAGATGGGCCAGGAACCCCCGTTTCCCACCCCCAGCAGCAACCTGGGCCCCCAGATCCTCATTCAGAGCAGTGTGGTGTCTGGGTCAGGCCCCACATTAGCTAGAACTCGTTTTGGAAGAACTTTGCTCAAAATGAGAACCACCGCCCCTTGTAGCTCTCCCCTGGGCATGGTGATACCCACTGACCCCCAGGCTTGGAGATCTCTGTAAAAGACAAGTCCAGCTCCCCAAGAACCACCTTTCCCCCAGATTCCAGGTCTGGCTGGTGGCTCTGTGCACTGAGACCACAGGTGTCCAGGCTGGTGTGTGAGAGCAGAAACTACTTGGAGGGCCCGGCCCAGCCACTCTAGTCAAGCCCTCCCTGGCTGCTCCCCCCTGCCTATGTCTGGAGAGCCCAGGTCGGGTTAGGCCCAACGCTGACATTTCCAGGCTGTCCCAGGACACACTGGCATCATTCTATAAGAAAAGGCATGCATGGTTGGGGGTAAGTACCCTCCTGACAGTCTGCAATCTGATAACTGTACCCGGAGAAGTGGAACTTCCATTGACAATACACAACCAGGGGACAAATAACACACCACCCATTCCCAGACCACTCCCCAAGATCCTGAATGGGCCCTCAAATGCAGAGAGAGGTGGATTTCAGAAAGATTGCGAAATTCAAAAACGAACACAAGGACTGCAGCATCCCTGGTCTGGCCTGTGAGCAAGAACTGCCGCACAACACCATGGAGACCTTGCTGAGGACCTGCCCCAACATAGCACTGAAGGCTGAAGGCACAGAGGACCCCAGATGCACAGAACACCCTTGCCCGGGCTTTCCCAGCACAGATGCAGAGGGCGGCTCCTAGGGAAGCCCTCATGAGCAAATGGAAATGGGGGTTTCTGGGGCTCCAGATCCCAGTGGAAGAGCCAGTTGGGGCCAGCAGGCGGGAGGCGGATCATACACAGGGGCTCCAGCTGCCCTTGCTCCCCCAACACTCTGAACGGCTACAAACAACGGTATTCTGGCCCTCAGAGGTGAACCCCACAGGGCCCTCCCAAGTTGCTATTTTTATTATTCCTTTACAGGCTGGGGATGGAAAGACTTAGTAGGTCTCACCAACAACAAGCCAAGTCAACTTTAATTCTCAGTCTGTGCCCTCACATGTGCAAGGAGAAGCCCCCAGGCCACAGTGCACCTGCGTGGACGGCAGCCCCCATGCCACAGTGAACCTATGTGGAGAGCAGGCCCCAGTTCACAGTGCACTGGCATGGAACAGGGGAGCCCCCCAGGCCACAGTGCACCCACGTGGAGAGCAGCCCCCCAGTCCACCCACGTGAGGAGGAGCCCCCAGGCCACGGCGTACCACGTGGAGCAGAGAAGCCCCCAGGCCACAGCGCGCCCACGAGGAGCAGAGGAGCCCCACGCTACAATGCACCCGCGTGGAGAGCAGCTCCCAGGCCACGGTGCACCCTCGTGGAGAAGAGCCCCCAGGCTACGGTGCACCCACCGGGGGCGGAGCCCCCAGGCCACGGTGCACCCGCGTGAAGCAGAGGAGCCCCCACGCCACAGTGCACAATCCCGGCTTAGGTGGGTCCACTCTGGGCCTTTTCTCAGATTTAGAGAAAACCGTTCCTGGGAGTATGGCTGAGAAGGTGGAAAACCCACCAGGGAGGTGAGCGAGAAGCAAGGCAGCTGGGCTACCACCTCCAGAAGGGGGACTGAACTCAATCCTCAGGCTCCCAGGAGCAAACGTGGTCTTGGCAGCCAGGCTGTAAACATCCTTTTCACACATGCAGGCCCCTCCCATGGGGGCCCTCCACTTGGATGGGGGGACCTGCATAAGCCCTGGGGCTTGGGTAGGGTTGTGATTCCCACAGAGCTGAGTCCCCTTTATTTATTCACCCAAGTCCCACTACAAATCCCTGGCCTGCCACCCCGCAAATTGACCGAGTTCTTGATTCTGCTCCTTTGATCACGGTGTCTTTCTCTGCATGATTAACTGCTGGTTCTCCAGACACTGCTTCAGCTTATCTTCCGTCAGTGTCAAACGCTGCTCCAGGATGGAGACTGTCTACAAAATAAATGGCGGGTTAGGGTTAGTCGGGGGTGGAGGGGGTGGTGCCAGGCTACCCTGGGGATCCCCTCTGGCCAGTCCCTGCTTGGCAGCCTGAGCCACTGCCCAAATGCCAGGTGCCAGCTCTTCCTGCCCAGGGGTCTGCCTGGCTCCTTGCCTGTGGTGTCTGTAGGGACAGCCCTTGCTACCATCTTGACTCCTCCTGGCTCTGGATGGCTGGTCTCTGGCATTTGTGGCCAGGGGCAGGACGTGGGAAAGGAAAAGAGACCGCAGGTTCCACAGTCCTGGTTGTCCCCTAAGACAACCAAGGGCCTGGAGTCTCCAGACGTGGTGGTCTGCCAGTCAGACTGTGGTGTTCTACAACAGAATCAGGTTCCTCCTTTGGGCCAGGCCCTGTTCATAAACAATTGCATCAAAACCTGTGGGAGCAAGCACCCATTTCAGAGGTGAGAAAAAGTCATCCCAAATGAAGGGGTTCCACCTGGGTCCTGCCCATGACTCAGGCATGTCACCTCTACACCTGCAGGGACCCTTAGGCTGGCAGGAGACAAAGGCTGGGAGGTGAGTGCAGAGAGGCCCACTGACTGTGGGCTAAGCTAAGAGGTCACCGACAAGTGACGATTTCATGTCTGAGTGCGTTCTCTCTGCATGTGGGAGGAAGACCCTAGCTCATGGCAGTCCTGAGGACTGAGTAAGGGGCCCCATACTGGCCGTGCTGACTGTGCTGGTCGCCATGTTGCCTTTCCAAGGCTGAGCCCTGCTCTCCCCTCCACTCCCCCATTCTCACATGATGGCTGGCCCGGGGACAGGGTGCCTGGCCTGCTGAATGTCCCGGCCACTGGGGGCCCCATGTGCCTCATGGGCCAAGGCGTACTGCAGACATGGCTCCCAGATGAGGCTCTGAAAATTGACCAAACTTGTTTGGCTTTGGACAGGGTATCGGCAGAGGGGCAGAGGTGCCTCACGCCCATCCTCCCAGAGAGGCCCGCCCACTGCCCTTGGGCTCTCCCACTACAGGCCTGACCCCAATCACATGCCCACCCACGCTGGCCACTATGATGAATGGGCTCTCATCTCATGGCCTTCCTCCAGGACTGACGTCGGTCTACGGCATCAGAAGCGGCCGGATGAAGGGACCAAACTCTATTAATTTCAACCACTGGACTATGGGATTTCCCAAGAGGTACGCCACTTCCCACAGGCTCCGTGAAGGCTCTGGGCCTTGGCCCAGTGGGAAAAAAAAACTTTCCTTTCATACGTGTAATAAAACATTGAAACATTTTGGGAGGGAATTTCCCCCTAAGACTGCTATAAATCCCACAGCATCCAACACGGATGTCAGCGGCTCAGGGAGGTCGCTCCGCCTGGCAGCCGGCCCGTTCTAAATGAGCTGGCTGGGGCTTCCACGGCACCAAACCCCATGTCACAGGACAGCGCCTGGAGCAGTTGCTGCCCTCAGAATACGAACTGCACCCTGAGAGGCAGAGCTGGCCGAAAGAGACCATCACATTTCCCCACTGCCGGCCGGCCAGCAAGGGAGCGGGGTCTCCAGCTTGTAAAAGTGGCAGCGGAAACAGCCCCCGGCTGGCCTGGAGCAGCGTTCCTGGAAGTTTCCACTGGCTGCTGTGAAACTCACACCAAGCCAAGCTCCAAAATTATTTTTCATCCAGGCTTTTTCCGATGGCCTCAGACTCAAGGCCACAGTGAAGCCAAGTCTGCTGCTTTCCCTCTTCTGCCCCCTCCCCCCCCCTTTTTTAACTCAATTTCCAAACGTGAAGGCAGTGGTCTCAGAACACATTGGACAAGGTGTGTGCATGGCCACAGGCATCCCCAGCCCCCGCCGGCCTTCAGCTAACCTGGGTCTCTGGGGCCAAGGGGGGCCTCAGCCAGCCAAGGCCAACATCAACACCTACTGGTGCTGCCCGCATCTCACACATTTCACGAGGCCTATGGTTAGTTCCGTGGGGGGTGAGGGTGTACTTCAGCTCAATAGGAACGGGGCTGCTTGCTGACATTAAACTTCTCTGAACAGAAAAGCAATGCCTATCTCACAATCAGCTGCTGAATGGAGGGTGCTGGCCCAGCTGGGGGGTCTCATGCCTCTAGAGCTTTGAGGGTACACTTCATAGCATATTATGGGCAAACAGGCTTTCAAAAAGAGCCTACCACCCCTCAAACCTACATCTCCTCTCCCCACTGCTCTCCAGCTTCTTCCCCTCCCAGTCAAACTTCTGGAAGAGTCACCTATGTGCTTGGTCTCCGCTTCCCCATCGCCTTGCCCCCAAGCCTGCCCTGCCAAGGTGCTGGGTGGTGGTCACCACCCAAGATAAATCCACCAGGCACTGCCCAGTCACATCTGATCCACCCCACCCCTCAATGACTGTGGAGCAGGGAGAAAAGGATTGTTTGTGCAGACAGGGTTGGGTAGTTGTTACAGAGTCACTATGGCCCACAAAGCCTAGAATATTTACTATTTAAGAAAAGATTTACTGATTCCTGCCCCAGACTTTTTCTTCACTCACTGAGCATCTCCTCAGCCAACCTGTGCCTGGCCCAGGGTGACCACGGCGCAGGCAGACACAGCCAGGCCACACAGAATGCACTGGTTTGAGGAAGCAAATGCTAAGCCATCGCAGACTAGGGGAGTGAGCAAGAATGGAGGGGTCTGGCCTGCCTGGGGGCCAGGGGAATGGGCTGAGGAAGTAAGGAACAAGTGAGAGCCGAGGCAGAGTTCATCAGGCAAGAGGGGCAGGAAGAGCATCGAGCCAAAGGAACAGTGTGCACGAAGGTTCTGAGGTAAGAGGGAAAAGGCCGGTGTGCCGGAGCAAGGAGAGGCAGGAGACAGGCCAGGTCATGCAGGCCATGCTAGGCAGCTTCACCTTCACCCTTAGAGCAGTGGGGAACTGCTGGGGGATCCTAGGCCAAGGGGGGATGATACCTCTCTGGCTGCTACACGGGGTCAGTGTGGGGAGCAGCTGTGTGGCTGTGGGGAGGCGAGATGAAGGCAAGAGAGAATGAGAAAGAACTGTGAAAGAGTGGAGGGAGAAAGGTGAATAAAATGAGAGACATCCACAAGGTAGGAACCAACACCACCACGTGGTGGGTCAGATAGAGGGCATGAGAGAGGAAGAGACACTCCCCAAGCTGAGAACACAGGACCAGAACCGATCCTTCGTGAGGGGCAGGGGACAGGTTTGGGACTGGAGAGGTGGAGTCCTGTTCTCTGAGACACCTGAGAGGTCAGCTAGATGGGGTGGTCTGGGCTGAGGCTAATCTCTGGGAAGAAGTCTGGCCAGCAGCAGGACTCTCTTGCATTTCTGAATTCACCCTCACCACTGAGGGCAGCAAGGGGGGCAGCAGGAACACGGGGCGGGCAGTGAAGTTACAGCCCCCTGGATACTAGAGAGGAGAAGCCGGTACAGGCGAGCTTAGGGCCCAGCCTAGGCTCAGATGAAGCTGGTGAGGCCCACTGCAAGCAACTGGAGTGGCGCAGCCCCTCAGCGCCCTGCCAGGCAATCCAGTAGAGTTGGTGGGAGGCCAAAACCAAGTGTGTGGTGAGAAGCCCACTTGGGCTGCTTCCAGCAGCTGGACAGCGGGTCTAGGAGCTGGGGCCTGGGGTGGGGCTTCCAGCCTGACTCATCTGCCCAAGCTCTCCAGGGAAAGTCCTCCCAGGAGAGGCCGAACAATGGCGTTTTATGTGAAGCATCATTTTCCTGCTCAGGGGAGAGAAACCGTTGTGATCTGCCTCTTACTGGGGCAACAGTAACAGGGTGCATGTGTCTTCTCTCACTCACAGTTCAAGACGTGTAAGACGTTTCATGCAACACCCTGAAGGGCCTTCTGAGTATGGTACAAAAATAACAAATTTTAAAGTAGCAGCCTTTTATTTTTAGTTCCCTAAGAATTAAAGTGGTGCACAAAGCAGTTGCACCCAAATGCCAGTTCTCGGCGACACGTCTGGCGCCCAGGCCCCCAACTCCAAGTGGGAGGGGAACATACCACTGGGGACATTTGACAAACAGCCCTCCCCTCTATACCTCACGGCCTCAGATGCCCCTTTTCTCTACTGTCATCCAGCAATTAGGGATCCACCAGATGCTGGCTGCAGCCCCGTGGGCTCCAGGATCCGAACAGTGCTGAGTCCAGCTGCCACACCGCCCCCTACACCCTCCAATATCTAAACTGGCCATGCGGGTGCCCTGCACAAGATGGGGCCTGGGTTTGTATCTCTGCCGGCCCTCTTTAAGTGGCTGACCTCATGTCTTCTGACATGTATGCCAGGGACTCTGGCATCTGGGGGCCCTGTAGGAGGCTGTAAGTGGGTATCCAGTGCATGACTCCCCAGCTGGCAAGCGGCAGTGTGGCTGGGACGCGACACTCCCATGGGCTCTGCACGGCCCAGGGAAGGGCTCTCTGTGCGTCGCAGGGGCGAGGCGAGCCCAGTGCTCCCAGGACAGAAGGAATCACCCTGCAGAAAGTAGGAGGATGGCAGAATGAGGGCAGGTTCGACTTCCCATGAGTGACATGCAGCCCTTCCGGCCACATTCTCTGCTCCCCTCCACTCTCTCCCCGACGCCCTCCTCTGGCTATAAGGGCCTCACCTTTGTCCCTCCTTTCTCCTGTTTCCCAACCCCCTCCCAGCCTTCCCACTTCTTCATGGGTTGGTGCTCTCTGCTTTCAGCCTTGCTGGCTTCTTTTCTCCCTGGCCTGGCTTCCCCTTGAGAAGGGCTCGTCCTGCATTTTTCCTCAGCTCTTTCCCCCCAGTTCTCATTTCAGGCCTCTTTTTCATTTCCTTCCAGCAGCTGTGCCACCTCCCAGAGCCACAGAGCTACTACCTTTGCTGACAGCCTCTCTCATGTATCCCACGTGCAAATGTAGCAGGAGAGTTGGAGCTGTAACTTCTCCAAAACCACCCAGCCAGGTGGTGGGGCACAGTACCTGAGTGGCTACGGACATCCACCAACATCGTTCATCCCACCCACCTGCCACGTGCACACCACATGCAGCAGACAAGAGACACACAGCCCTGGCCCGTGGAGTATGGCTGCAGTACCAATCCTGTCTGGGCCAGCTTTTGGCAAATCTGCTCTGCCATAACTAACAGTGAATGGTATTTTGGAGGGAGAAAGAAAGACGGGAGATGAGCCCCCTCTATCTGTATTTCTCAGCTAGCTGGCTAGTTCCTTAGGAGACATGTCCCCATTGCACCCGCAATCCTGGCCAGCTCTGGGGTGGCCCTGTTTCCCAGCAGCCCCTGCCCAGGGCACTGTTCACCTCTACTCTCCTGCTCAGGCAGAGCCCAAGGTGGTTAGTGGTATTGCTGTCTATGGTCTAGGCTCCCTCCTGGGCCTCCTCGGTGAGACTGAAGACAGGCGGGCTGCAGGGGTGCCTGGCCAGACAGAGACAGACTGATGGAAAGAGGTAGAGAGCTGACATATAGCTGTGTGCCACATCAAGAAAGCATTACAGAGCACCAAGCACTCTGCTGGGCAGGGGCACAGTGGCAAGGGGAGCAACTTCAGCCTGGATTGGCAGTCTAGCTGGGAAGCCAGGAGACTAGGGCAGCAGTGTCTGAATGGGGCAAAACAGGGCATGGGGCAAGAGGGCTGAAATGGTTGGGGCAGGGAAGGTGCCAGGCAGCGGAAGCCCATACGAAGTTGCTGTAAGGATTATTACTCCTATTAACAGCTAATATTTATATAGCACTTGCTCTGTGCCAGGCTGGGCACAGGGATACACCGTGGTCAACATGACGTTCCCAGCCCTTGCCCTCCTGGGGGCCATGGCCAAGCTCTGGGCTGTGAGTGAACCTAGGGCACAAACGGGACTTGAGGAGACCTCAAGGAAAGCAGCTGTGGTCAGGCCTGGGAGGGTCTGAGCCATCAGGACACGTGGTGGTCTGGCTGCTTCGTAAAGCTCTCCAGTGATGGAAAGTTCCTTTTAATCATTTCCAGGCTGGTGGTTGATTTGGGCTCCCCGAGGCGGTCTCTCCTTGGAGGGACTGGGGCTCTCCAGTCCTTCTCCCCCAGTACAGGAGCTAGACATGAGGGGGTCCTCCAGTTGCTCTGGGTATCAGAAAGAGCGAAAGGCTGCCAGTCACACCACTGAGGGCACTCATGCCAGGCCATGGGAAATGTCTCGGGTTGGCCATTGGCTCAATGGCCCTGGTCTCAGCTGCACTGCAAAGAATTTCTAACTTTCTTTTGGTTTCATTGCAAAGATGGAAAATGTGGAATTAATCTCCCCTGTAGTGTGGTTTTGACTTGGAATCTAAAGATCTGAAACAGATGCAATAAAAGGGGAATCTCTTTGCTGTGGGGTCTTGTGAGCTATCAAAACAAAGCAGAGCTGCTGGGCCCGTCGCCCACCCCCAGCTCTGCCTCGTCTTCTGCCAGCTCCATCTTTGTCTCTTAGCATATGTCTGTGTGTGTGTGCACACAGAACCCTGACAAGACTGCTTTGCTGATGGTGCCCTGGCCAGCCTGTCACTGTGAGTCAGGGGTGACTGTAGGCTAGAGAGGCCAGCCCAGTTCCCTAGGGCAGGGGCTCCTAGTCTGAGCCCAGCCCCTCCCACAACCCAAAGCTCTGCCTCCTGGCCCCAGCCACTGCCCAATGCCTAATGGTCTGCAGCCTTCAGGGGACGTAAATGCCGGCCCTCAAGTGGCCTGCTGACAACCGTCAGTCTGAATACTAATGCCACAAGGACGGGGGTTTTGGTTTTTTTTTTTTTTGCTCACTACTCTATCCCCAGTCCCAGGCACAGCATCTGGCATACAGTAGGTGCACACTGACTGCTGGCTTGACAAATGCCCACCCTGAGCACCACGGGGATGCAGGAACACAGGTTTGGTGCTTGCCAGCTCGGCTAGGTCCCTGAAGCCAAAGGGCAGCCCTTCCTTCTGGGGATGAGACTGCTAGTGAGGAACCCTCACCCCAACTTGGGACTGGGACCCTTCAGCTTGAGGGAATGGGGAGGGGGGGAGGTGAGCAGGCAGGAGGGGTCAGTCCCTGCCAGCTGGCCTTGAGAGAGAGGAAGCCTCCGGGCTTCAGGAGGAAGGGGTGGGCAAAGTGGGGGTGGGAGTCAAGGAAGCAACCTGTTCCTTCCCTTCCCGCCTCAGGCCTGATCTGATGATGATTAAAAGCTTCGAGGCCACACTTCTGAGGGGAAGCTGTAGAGATTCCCAGCTATACTGACATCTGACATGCTAACTCACTCAGCATCACACAAATATAAGCTCATCCACAAAAAACCAGATTTCTAAAGCAATTCCTCCCAACCTCTCTGGGCTCAGAAAGGTCTTTTTAACCACCCCCTCCCCCACAGTCAGTGCAAACAACACAAAATGAGCTTTAGGTCCCTCGAGTCTGCGGGTCCGTGTTTCTGTTTCAGATTATCTCAGGGATATAGGATTTCTCTGACATTACTGCCTTCCCCAGCCCCGGCCCCTACTGAGGATTAGTTCTCTTCAGGAAGTGCATGAAACGCTATTTGCTATTGGTGGGTTAGCCACAGGATTAAGGAATCTTGGCTAATTTACCTTTCTCATGGCTTTATATCAACTCCTTTTAAATAAACACAGGCTTTTCCATATCACTGCTTTCCCCCAAAGGAGAAGTTATAGAAAGCAGGTCCGTTCTTCACCACCCTGGGATGCTCCTGGGACCGCAGGGCACTGTCCCCACAGGAGGGAGGACCTGTGCAAATGACGGCCCACCACTTGGCCCACACGGGGCTCAAGCACATCTCTTCGCCAGCCCCGTGCAGGCCACCAGGGGAGCCGAGTATTGACAGGGACGGGCCCCAAGGAGGGAGCGCCAGTCACTGCCTGGTCACCGACTGCTGTATTCTGACTCCAGGGTGAGTTCAAGTGGGACCGAGAGTGAGACGCAAACCTTGGCCTTGGCCACCTTCCACATCTCATTCCTCCAGAGGCTAACTTCCAACAATCCACATAAACTATTAACTTACCAAGACCAGATGAAACACTACTGTCCCAAGCCAGAGAGACTGCTCAGTAGCTTGTCAGGGGCCTGGAGACCCTCAGTACAGCCTGGCAAGTCAGACTGTGGTTCCTGCCCTACAGGACCACCTCGGGCAGGGGGAAGCACATGGGCCACCAGGGGTAGAGTCTCAAAGGCCTCCCCCTGCCCCGCTGAATTTTCACTGATTCACAGTGGGAGAACCTGGCCCTTCACCCAGGCCGCTTTCTGTAGTCAACAGCCGGGCCCAGATCAGAGTGGAGGGTACAGAACTGCTCCCTCAAATCTCGTGCCCTGCTGAGTTCAAAGACTCTTTCTGCTTTCTCCCCTCTCCTCCACCTAGCCATGACTACTGTGGGTGCAGTGAGGAGGCCTGCATCAGGGCCCCCTACAGAGCAAGGCGAGGGAAGCGGCAGGCCCAGCTGTAGCCTTCTCTGCCCTACTGTGACCGAGCTTCGTTGAGGAGAACGTGCCAGTGTCCTGGCGTGGCTTAATCTCAGGTCCACGGGAGCTCCAGAATACCAGCTCACAGATCCCCTTCTTGTGCCCTGTGCTCCCCTTCCTTGACTGGCCTTGGTTCCCCAGAGGAGCAAAGCACCTGGCATTCCCTCTTCCCTTCTCTCAGAGCAAGCCCAGGGTCAGCGCTGACAAGATGTGCCTGTACAGGGCCTCGCTCCCTTACACCACCCCCACCCCACCCTCTCTCCAGGCCCGCATGGAGCCTTATGGGAGAAATCTCATACTACCGTGAACATTCCCAGGCCCCAGAGCTAACCACATCCATTGCTGAGCCCATCTGGCTCAAGGCCTTCGATCTGCAGCTCCTTTGGGGAGGGGGTGCTTTTTGCCATAATTGTAGACTGGACAGAAAATGGAAAAAATGAGTTTTCTACCAGACCCACATGAGCTGCCATCTGGCCACCCCCTACCCCATGAAATAAACACGAGCTCACTCAGCCCGGCTGTGTGCCACGTGGGGAGGCCTGGGCATCAGCCCTGACATGGTACTCAGGGAAGACACAGCCTCCTCGACCCCTGCACTTGCAAAGCCAGAGCAGCCTGTGGGCACAATGCCAAAAAATAAACAGCGGGACTGAGGAAGGCCAGGGGCCCATGTGGATGTTCTTCCCCAGGCCCTTCTGAAACCCTGTGGGCTAGAAAAAAAAGAACAAATTACATCCCTAGCACAGACCAGAGAGTGTCTTCAAGCCCTTATGCCCCAGGAAGCAGACTCTTTACAGAGAAAAACAAGCCTCTTGTCTCCAAACTCCAAGTAGTGGGATCTCAGGCTCTCCTAAACTCTACTTTGGCCAAAAGGCAGCCCTTGAACGTCCATAAAGAGGATACTGGCTCAATCCACCCTAGAAGAGATGTGAAAACAGGAGCTGGAGGTGCTGATGTGGAGACAAACACCCCCCACAGCACTCCCTGTGTGTGAGTGCGTCCATGCGCCACCAGGACGGTTGTCCACCATGCAAGCAGTGACTACTGGAGGGGGTGCAGGGACACTTCTACTCCACACATTCCCAACAATGTTGGTCTGGGGCAACTGGAAAGACCCCGCTTCTGAGGAAAGGACATAACTGTTTTAAAAATCTGGAGTCCATTTCCACAAACAATAGCCAGGAGAAGGACACCAAGAGCCCCTCAGAGTGGTCAGGCAGCTCAGTGATGTCAGGGCCCAGTGTTTCCACCTTCCCTGCTCACCTGAGCGGCCCGCCAGATGGGGAACTGCCAGGACCACTGTGTGTGGGGGTTTCTTAGAAGTGAATGAGCCATCCTCTGTAACTCCCCAAAGCAAACAGGCAAACATCCTTGGCCCGCTGAGTTAGGTCAGCAGCGTTACAATGTCGTGGACATTTAACAAACGCAAACGTCAGAGACCCAAACCAGCAGGGCTGGGTGGGCCCGCTCCCTGCCTGCTTCCACTGCATGTGTTTTCAAGTCTGGCGCCCAGCGGCCTCCGTGAGTCACAGGAACCTGAACGTGACATCACAGCATTGCTGTGGCCAGCCTGCAGCACTGGGTGCCATACCAAAATAGTCAGGGCAGTAATTCCATGGCTCGAGATTTTTAAAAAGCTGCAAGATGTGAAACTGGAGTCAAAAATAACCGTGCTGTGGGTTTCTGAGGCAAAACCGCCAAGCCGCTTGTTGGGCCCATGCCTGGACCCTCACAGCAGCCTCCCCAGCCCCAGGGTTACTGTTCTCATCCCCGTGCTCCCCCGACTCCCCTTCACTCGAGGCAGATCCAGGGCCTCAGCAACATCCAGACATCACCGGAACCTCCTGTCACTCAAGAGGGCAGCCGAGAACTGTGTGGCAGCCCTCCCGGCCTCTGAGAGTCCATTAAGGAAATGAAGGGAGCCAATGTGGGAGGTGAGCTCATGTCAGGAATGCTATTTGTGGAAAACAGCCTCTCCCTGCCTACTGGTTAGCTTTCCCAGTGTCTGTGAAAAGGACCCTATGTCGCTGATCCCTACAAGAACACAAGTCAGGGCCCATGTGTGAACAGAGGTGAGTGCCCATCACCAAGCAGGGTCCACCCTGCAGTCCCTCAGGTATGGTCAAGAGGGGAGAGGCCTGGCCCCTGCTGGATGTGAGGGGTGACCAGGAAGGAAGGCCCCAGTCCCACCCGAGATGCTGACCTCTGCTGCCCACACCTATA
This sequence comes from Loxodonta africana, assembly GCF_030014295.1. Taxonomy (NCBI): domain Eukaryota; kingdom Metazoa; phylum Chordata; class Mammalia; order Proboscidea; family Elephantidae; genus Loxodonta; species Loxodonta africana. The sequence continues at coordinate 20,916,357 of NC_087363.1, read as the reverse complement.
GGATAAATGGAGATGGGGAGTACCTTAAATCTCTACTTTATAGATGAGGAAACCAAGGCTTGTCCAGATCCATGCAAATCCTATGAGGCAAAGCTGGGCCACAGCACCTGGGTAGGGGCTTTTCCTGGACCTTGCAGGCCTCTAGGCTGAGCCAACTTTCTCAGTCAGTGACTTCTGGGGCAGCCCTGGGACAGACACATGCTTTCTCCGGAGCAGGAAGGGCTGGGGAGGGGGTCTCGGGACAAGCTCACAGTAGAACCGCTGCACCTCGAGGGATGGATGTGAGCTCTCTGCGGACTCATGAGAGGAGGAGGCAGGCGCACCACGGCACACTCGTGACCTTGGCCACATTCAAAACCAAACACACTGCCGTCGAGTTGATTGTGACTTGCAGCAACCCTATGGGATAGAGTACAACTGCCCCATAGGGCTTCCAAGACTGTAAACTTTCAAGAAGCAGGCTGCCACATCTTCCTCCCAAGGGATGGCTGTTGGATTTGAATGGCTAACCTTTTGGTTAACAGCCAAGCACTTAACCACTGCGCCACCAGGACTCCTTTCGGCCCTGTTAGCGCCTGAGAATTTCCAGGACGGGTTTTGTGGAGCAAAAAGCCCCCCAAAGAAAAACCTAAATTTCATGGTTAGAAAATTCATTTCCCCAAAAAACCATTATGTTAACTCAATGTAAAGAATGGCCATCACTAGAAGTACACATTTTTGACGAGCTTCAATCCTGGCCTCCGGTGTCTGGGCCCAGGTTCCAGGCTCTGATCCAACAGATCTTATCTTCCATGACCCAACCCTGTTCCTCACAGCACCAGTAAGCTCCTTCTCCTTGGGACCTGGGGAAAGGCCCCTTATTTCTCTCCCCCTCATAGGGTCACTATGAGTCGGAATCAACTCGATGGCAAAGGGTTTTTTTTTTTTTTTCCATCTCTGCTGCTGGCATAGAGGTTAAGAGCTATGGCCACTAACCAAAAGGTCGGCAGTTTCAACCCACCAGCTGCTCCCTGGAAACCCTATGGCATCACTATGAGTCGGAATTGACTTGATAGCAACGGGCTTGGTTTGGCTTCACACCTCTGCTAAGAGATCCATTAGAGTCTCGCAGCAGCTCAAACGCATTCCTGAGACGCAAGTGCAGCGGTTAGGGCCCTGTGACATGCCCACTCCTGCCTCCCACGTCCCGGGACTCAAGTGCAGCAGTTAGGGCCCTGTGACATGCCCACTCCTGCCTCCCACGTCCTGGGACTCAAGTGCAGCAGTTAGGGCCCTGTGACATGCCCACTCCTGCCTCCCACGTCCCGGGACTCAAGTGCAGCAGTTAGGGCCCTGTGACATGCCCACTCCTGCCTCCCACGTCCCGGAACTCAAGTGCAGCAGTTAGGGCCCTGTGACATGCCCACTCCTGCCTCCCACGTCCCGGGACTCAAGTGCAGCAGTTAGGGCCCTGTGACATGCCCACTCCTGCCTCCCACGTCCCGGGACTCAAGTGCAGCAGTTAGGGCCCTGTGACATGCCCACTCCCGCCTCCCACGTCCCGGGACTCAAGTGCAGCAGTTAGGGCCCTGTGGCATGCCCCCCGCCTCCCATGTCCCAGGACTTTCCCACACTGCCCTTGGACAATACCTGACTTGATGCTGTGCTTCACAAAACAGCTAGCCCCCATCTAGCACACCCAGTTAACAGAGAGCTCCATGCCCACCACTTCAGGGGGTCCCACAACAGTGCCCAGAGGGGATGAGTCAGGCCCTACAGATCCCAGTCTACAAGGGAGGGAACAGGTCCTGGGGAGCAACATCACACGCCCAAGGTCCCCAGTCAGTGAAGGGTGGAGTTGGCCCTCAGACTCAGGGGTCAGAGGTGCTCAGGCTAATGGGCAGGGGGCTCACTGGGCTGAACAGAGCAGTTCCAAAACCTAAGGGAAACTTTTGCTCTCCACAGCCTGGTCGGGACATGTGAGGCCAAACACACCGCAGTTGGTCAAAACCTGGTGTCCAGCTGGGATCACGGCCCTGAGGGGCTCAGAGGAGAACTAGTGAAGCCCCAAAGAGCAACCTCACAGAAGGAAGGAAGGGGTCTCTTCCACCCAAAGAAGGGCTAGGGCAAAGGGTGCTCTCTGGCTGGGTGACCTCCAGGGTCTGGCCACTGGGATCTGTGATCATAAAGCAAGAACCTCTGGCCCTAACTTTCAAGAAGGTCAAATTTGGTTAGCAGAAGACATCATCTAACGGAAGCATCACTAACTACATCAAAACTGCTGAGCAAGGGAGGAAGCTGGGGACCTCAGGCCCACAGTGCACTGAGATCAGGATCACCTGGCACCCTGGAGAAGCCCCAGGCTGGGTGGCCCTGGGCTGGTCTAGGTACAACAAGCTATTATTAACAGCCTCTCAGCACCTGGCATGATGCTGGCTGCTGGGCACCAGGTGGGAAGACAAAATGAAGGCTGCAAGCCTGAATAAACCTCAGGAGGACGGTGTAGTTACGATGAGGGCGTGCTCCTCACACTGAGGACTTTCTATCTAAAACACCATCACCGCGGAGGCCGCATCTGCTCGAGAGGGCACCTCCAGGCTGGAGACAGGGCAGAGGGCAGTGTGCCTCTGAGGGTCACCTCCAAATTCTACCTTCCCCATGTAAATACACCTTTGAAAAATAATTCACACCTTTTGTAACAGATCATTCCTATCAAGTAGTAAAATCCCAATTCGGGAATTAGCTGACTGGGTTTCAGGTGCTGCACGAGCCCCAATGCAGTCTGCTTTGCCCTCTTAATCTGGGAGGCTCCTGGCCTGGGAGGACTAGGGGACGAGCCCACCTGCTCCGGGAGGCCGGAAGCCTGGCAAAGTCCCGAGTGCTCCTGCTCCTCTCGGCACCCCTCATCCTCCTTCCTGTGCTGAAGTTTGGCTTCAAGGCAGATGCAAAGCCTGGGCAGCTGCAGAAGCTATGACAGAAGCCTAGCTCCCAGCCTCTCTGGAGTCCTGCCCCTCAGCACAGGATAGGCCCCAACTCTGCCCTGCTTAGTGTCCCTACCGGATGAAGCCCAAGTGCCTAGGCCTCCACCGCAGGTCCGGCACGCTCACCCTGCCCAGGCTTTGTGACCATGCACCAGAGGCCCCGCAGCCTCCTGGACCTGGCATGCTGGGCTCCCGCCTGGCATGTGGGTCCCAGCTGCCCGCTCCTCCTGGGAGCCTTGGCTCTGACAGCAGCAGAGTCTGTCCTGGGGGAAGGACTGGCCTCACACAAGGCCCCCACATGGGATGGGTCAGTGACGGAGTATGCTTGGAGGGGACGGAGGAATTGCTCTTCTGTGCAGGAAAGGGCCTAGTTTATATGAGGTGGTGGTGGGAAATTGGGGGAGAGGGCTATTTCTGATGCTGTCGTGCAGATCAGCGACAGCATGTGACACTGCTGGGCACCAGTCAATGAACTCCACCTGGGATGACTCACTCAGTCCTCACAAGAGGCCTGCCAAGTGGGTTCCAGATTGGGACCCTGAGGCACAGGCAGGTTCAGTGACTTGTCCATGACCACCTAGCCAGGAAGCGGTAAAGCCGAGATTTGTACCTAGACAAGGTCGGAGCCACTCCTCTCCTCAGTTCTTGACTTCTGGGCATGTACGTGGGTCCTCAGCCCCCAGACTAGTAAAGCCGAGATTTTTGTACCTAGACAAGGTCGGAGCCACTCCTCTCCTCAGTTCTTGACTTCTGGGCATGTACGTGGGTCCTCAGCCCCCAGACTAGTACCAAACGGGCCACAAACATCCACAGAGGAGGCCTCACCACATTCGGTCACACTCAGCCTGTTGAGCAGGGAGACGGGCTCTGAGGACTGCAAACCTTTGTAAATGGGGTGCCCTGCTCATGTCATCCAGGGGCTGGCGGCTCTGTTACTCCCCCAGCAAACACCCCTGGCCACTGCCCACTACAGTCCCTGTGGTTCTTCCCTGGAAGGATGATCTTTAGGACGGAGGCCTGAAGGACCTGGAAGGGAGAGTTTCTTTCTCAGAGGCCACTTTGAAGTGGATGTCCTTGTTGGGGAGGAAGGGGCAATGAGGCAGGGGTGGGGTGGAGACTCTGAAGCACTTCAGAGCAGAAGCACTTCAGGACCAGGCAAATGGTAAAGAATGTTTGCTGAGGGGGCAGCACCGGAGGCAATGTCCACAGGTCAAGGAGGGAGCCTGCTGAGCAACCCGCATGGGAAGGAAGGATGGTGGTGGTGGCCTGTCTCTAGGCTCCAGGAGAGGGCTGGGTCAGCCTGGACCATCCAGGGAGGGGGCTGTTGTGGGCCAATCCCAAGAGGAAGGGCTGGGGGAGACCTTTTCCAACCCCCTGGTGGAGACAGGTCAGGCTGTGGCGGGAACACCTCAGCCAGAGCCCCAGCTCCAGGAGAGGAAGGCGGGCCAGGAAGATAACTGACCACCACACCCAAGGATGGCATGGCCAGACACAGCTCCACCTTGGGCAGCTCTGAGAAGAGTGTGTACTCAGGCCTCAATGAAGGTGTCATCTGTGGAATCCAAGTTTCCTCAGAACATATTGAATCTACCAGGAACCCTGTGGCATCCAGGGGCCCAAAGACACTGTCAGTTTTGCAAAACAGGAGACTGGTTGATGTGTTTGACATCTGGGCAGGGGTGGATGCTGTTTGGACTTGGCAAAGGGGCTGAGTGGTGTGAGGTAGGACAAGAGTGCCAGGGAGATACCCAGACAAGTTCATAGGGCCAACCACAGGCCAACCTAGAGAGTCTTCACTCTTTCTTTGTGATACAAATTGCTTGCAAAGTTACTACCATACTCCTAACTGCTAACACATAGCAAAACCTTCCATGCACACCCCTAAAACAGTGACAGAAACTGTTTCTAGTTTTACACTCCTCTGGATCCATTAAAGCTATTTTTACCATCGTCTCAGACTCAATTTCCAATTTTATCCTATAAAGTTCTAATTGATTCCACTTCCCCTGATCTCTCACTTGACAAGGCTGTGAAGAACATTAGGCAGGCTCTGCAGCTTCTCACAGGGCTGGAAGCCTTTGCATGTTCCTCCCATCTCTCTCCTACCACATGCCTTCTTCTGAAAGATTACCTGGCTTTCACAAATGTCTGGACACACTCTATAAACCACAATCCTCCAGACACCAATACCTCGCTTTTCCCCTCAAATATGTTTCCCTGACTGGGTCCAATGTGCACAGTCCCATCTGGGCCACTGTGACGTGCTGTAGACGACATGGCACAATAGGGATGACCTTTCCTCACTCAGGGTGAGAGCCGAGGTGAGGAAAGGTGCCGCCACTTTAGCTCCGTTTGACTAGGACATCAAAGGTCCTTTGTGCCCTTGTGCAGTCCAAATGGGGACCGCGCTCCCTTACTGCTGCGCCTGCACTAGCACCTCCCTCCTTCCTCGAGGGCTGCATGTGCTCCTCCCATGGCCTTGCGAAGTACAGGAGCTGGCACAGGAGCGGGGGTGGCAGCTTGACACCAAGAGCCAAGGAGAGAAGGGGTCTGAGGAACCCAGGTTGTTTTGAGGACCGCTACAGAAATGCTCCATTGGCATTTTTGTAGCGTTTTACATCCTGACTTGGTCCCCCATCCCTTAGGTACCACACTCCAGCCACCCCTAGCTTCACACGTTCCCTGGATGTACCTGTGGCCCCTCCAGACCTGTAGGCAGGTTGCTCCCTCTGCCAGGAGCACTCTCCCGCCCCAGGGTGAGACCCCTGCTGGGCAAGCCCCTAGTCCCAGCTGTTCACTTCTCATCAGTGTGCATGCATTTTGCTCTAACTGAAACTGCTGTTACAGGTCTGCGTTACAAGCTGCCAGACCATAAGCCCCAGAGGGCAGGGCCCACATCCACCTCCTGCTGAGGCTGCTCGTGCCACGGCTAACATTTCCTGAGCAGCTGCTACCTGGGGCTGGGCACAGGCCAGACACTTTACACAGATTCACCTCCCTTAATCCTCACCACAAACGTGACGCCCACAGCCACCCACACATCACACAGAGGCTGGGCACTCAGAGGACAAGGAACAGTGCCAGCTTCAATCCCAAGCCGGGGTCTAGGCTGCCTGGCCTTGTCGCTCACAGCTCCCTGACGTGTTCCTGGAGTGCCGATCCAGCCACCCAGCAAAGACTGGGATGAATGGACAGAGAGGCAGAGTCTTATGCTGGTGATTCCTAGGCACTTGGGTGGCTGAGAACCAGGATCCAGGGGCAGGCACAGCTATTTCATTAACTTGGGCTGGAGAAGAGGTTCATTATAATTATGCTTTTAAAAAATCCAGCACCTGCTAGCAAACTTCAAATGGTCCAAATGCCAGGCAAGTGCAGACACTGGGGTGACGCCACCATGGCCTACCTGGGTGAGGACGTCCAATTGGCCCACAATGTGCTCAAGCGTGCTGGTCAGCGTCTGGGGCACGCTGATGGGCTCTGGGGGCTGGCTCTGCAGCGACTCCTGGCTCCTGCCTCTGCTGGATGGGATGGGGAAGTCCACTTCTGGCTATTTCAAAAGAGACAAAGAAAAAAGACAGCCCCTTAGCCCTCATTCAGTGCTAGAGGAAACACTGAGTGAGAAATAGCCCCTCCAAAGAATGAAATGGAAAACCAGCAGAAAACTTGAAAAAACAAGTTTCAGCATCAGTGAGACAGCAATGTGGTGGGTGCTCTCAGCAGCTCTCAGAGACCCTCAGGCTGGCCTGGCTGGGCAGCAGGATTGTCTCCCGACCCTTCAGGCAGGCCCCACCCTCCGGCTGGCATATTGGTGAGCCCAGAGACACTGAAGCCCTCACCTGCCCTGAAGTTCCCTCTCCTCCTGGGTAGCTCAACTTTACTTCCCCATCTCCCAGCATGGGGCTTTCCCAGGTTGCGCTAAAGCCTCCCCAAGGACCCGTCAGCTGTGGATTGACTGGGGCCATGTTCTGACCCTGCGTGGCCCAGGTCCCCTGGGAAAACAAGGATTTCTGTGAGTGTCCTGGCCAGACAGCTGGCAAGAATCAGTCTACAGGACAGGCTCACCCAGGGAAGCTTCAGTCTTAACTCCAGGAATGGTAGGGGCTTGGAGCTGGTGCCTAAGGTCCTTCAGCCCTCAAATGCAGACCCTCTTCCTAGGGCAGTGATTTCCAGTCTAGCACTTGCCCCCGTCGGCCACCATTTCAAGCCCAGAAAGGCTTCTCCTGACCTAGGAAGAGCCATGTACATGTTCAGCAGGGTGGAATTCTAGAGCCACTGGGTTTCCTGACACAAAGCCAGGAAGTGCCCCAGGTCTGGTCTCGAAACCTGCAATTCCTCTGTGGACTTGCTCCCTGTGGGAAGGACATTCCCTGTGGTGGCTCACACCCTTGGCTAGCCAATGTCTCAGTAATCCATAAATACAGCCACACTAGGGGCTCAGGGTTTCAAACAACGACTTCACTAATGGACATTCCAAATGTCACCACATCACTCCTTGCTTTGCCAGGCCTCCAGGCCTCTCTGCTGCCTTTGGGAGGAAATCCAAGCCCCTTGGATGGGGGCAAGGCACCCTGGCCTGGCACTTCTGTACACAGCCCCCTCCTGCCTCTGCACCCTCACGCCCAGCTTGCGAGGCCCTCTCCACTGGGGATGCCCTCACTACTGGGGATGCCCTCCCACTGGGGGATGCCCTCACCACCTCTCCTTTCCCCACTCCAAGCATCCCATCTTCCCCTGTCTTCGCAGGCCCAACTCCCATCAGGAGCCCCCTCTCCGTGCTCCTGCAGCACCTGGGCCTGCCCCATCCCCGCCCTGTTCCTTTGGTCACTACACCTCTGGGGCCAGGATACATGAGTGGAGTGAACACAGGCCAGCCTGCTCACCAGGCCTACCACCCTTTCATGTGCATCTGTGTGTCTCTTCCTCCTGCCTGCACTCATCACTCCCCCGCTCCGGACCCAGGCCATCACTGGTCTCAACGTGTACCAGCTACCCATGCATCATGGAACTAGGCTAAACCATTCATCTCCCCCCCCGCCCAAAGTCAGGGCCAGGGGAGTGTGGTGGGTATGACTGGCACCGCTGCCATGGTGCCATAGTCACTCTGTACAACCTCAGCCCACCAGGCCTCCAGGAATCCGTGTGCTTCAGATCTCAGGGCCCACCCAGAAGTCCATCCCAAGAGGGGATATTTCAAAAGCCCCACCACGGCACCAGCCTGGCCAGGGTGGCCTTCACCCCACCACAGTGACCCCAAGCCCAGGCAGTCCTGTTGGGAGCCACAGCAGAGGGCAGCAATGAAGAGCAATGGTTCACCGCTTAATTGGCTCTGAACCGGGAGCCAGACCAGCCCCGGCTGAACGCGGAGCCCTACCGCCGACCAGCTAGGCAGTCGGGGAAGACGCTTCCTACATCTGTGAAACAGGGTAATGAGTGAGCCTGTCCTTCAAAGAGCTGTGGGAGGTGCTTGTCTGAAGTCACCACCAGGCCTTTCTTGAGAAGCACTTACAGTCCTTCGTCTACTCCTTCTGAAGACGACCCCCTTCCAGACACACATGCTCCTCCCCTGGCCAAAGTCCCCTTTGCTCCCCCAAGAAAGGCCACCAGGTGGAGGGTGGGGGCCAGGCAGCCCCCCTGCCCCCGTAGCCGGCATCCTCTGGGAGTGGGCTAGCTGGGTGCTTCCTGGGAAGGAGGGAACGGAAATTCTGAGTGCTTCTGCAGAATGGCCCAGAAACTGAGTGCTGAGCTGAGTCTCTGGAAGCTCGGGCAGTGGGGTGCAGTGGGGTGAGCACCATGGAGTTTAACAACAGAAACCCTCTTGCTGAGACAGCTCCAAGGAAGTGCTGACGAGACGGCAGCCACGGTGCTCCGGGCCAGCCGGAGAGGCGGCCTTTGTGAGAGAGGCTGCAGGACTGGCGCTGCTTTCCCACCTGCACTGCGCTTTCACAGCTGCAAGGGGCCGCGCTGAAATCTCCTAACGACAGAAACTGCGGCTCGGACTAGGAGCGACCATCTGAGGGTGCCAAGCCACGAGCCCCGGCTTCGCTCACAAGTCCAGGGTCCTGCTGTGCCCTGGGCTGTTCCTCTGGCCACTTTCACTAGGACACGCCTTTACCTGACTCCTTGCCAACTCTCACTGGCAGACAATGCAGCATTTAACACACCACCAGTCCAGCATGTCAGGGTGACAATCACTGCTGTTTACTTGCCACCCACTATGTGCCAGGGTTCTACACGTCACCTCATTTAATCCTTACAATGGATTTTCGCCGTAAGGTTACTTCGCAGTAACCTCATTTTTCAGAAGGGAAAACAGAGGTTCAGAAAGGTTAAGCAAATCGCCCTCAGTCACCCAGCAAACACAGCTCTTTCCAACATCAGGCAGCCTCTGGCAGGAGACGTCTGCTGCAGTTTTGCTTCCATGTGTGCACAGCTCCTGTCCTGCACCCCGAGAGGGGCTCCCAGCTCCTAGTCTAACATTCATGGCCTCACTTCCCCCACCCCCACCCCCAACTCGGTATGCCTGCCCAGCCCAGAGCTTAGTACCGGGCAGGCCCTCCTCAAACACTCGATGCCTCAAAGAACCAAGTCCGCCACGGTGAAATTCCTTCCCAATGTCTGCACCGCACCCCACAGCACGCAGCCACTCACCTGCACTCCAGCACTCTGGAGATGTGGCATTTCCCTGAGAGCTGGGCAAATAAATGATAAAGCGCAGGTAAGAAAGAGGCAGGCAAGAGGTGAGGAGAGACGCGTGTACCAGGGCAGTGAGTAATGTCAGTGGTAGAATAAGCTGGGCAGTGTTTAAGGGAAAAAAAACCAAACATAGTGCTTTGTCTTTTCAGCATCAAAGGGTATCAAAGACTTTGCCTGGTGTTTGGTTCTCAGTTAGATATATCGTTAGTAAAATCCCCATAAAGATTAACCCCTCCACACACATACAGACTGACACTAAGTCGACAGCTTTTCACTTTTGCCAAATATAAACATCTTAACATCAAAATATCTCAACGTCAAAGGAGGAAAGCAGAGATTTGCACCCCAATGTTTACTGCAATACTATTCACGATAGCCAAAAGGTGGAAACAACCTAAATGCCCACCGGCAGATGAATGGATAAACAAAATGGGGTACATACATACAATAGAATACTACTCGGCCAGTAGGAGAAATGAAGTCTTGATACAAGCTACAGTATGGATGGAGCTTGAAGGTATTATGCTGAGAGAAATAAACCAATCATAAAAGGACAAATATTGTATGATCTCACTATATAAAAACAAGAAAAGGCAGATGAATACAGAACAAATTTTATTAGTGGTTGCCAGGGTCGGGAGGGAGGGGAAAAGGGGGAGGGTCAATGGTGATGGAAAAATCACATTAGGGGTAGAGAGGTCCAGATGATTACTGTAACTGCTGTCAGTAAGTTGTAGACCTGTAAAAAGTTGAGTTGGCAAAACCTGTGTGATATATTTACAACAATGACAAAAAAAAAGGGTAGCTGCTGAGATTGCTTATGTACAACCAAATACCTCATGGGATTTGGTTCCTTGGTTTGGAGGTTTAGGGTCATGGTTTCATGGAACATCCCAATTACGTGGCCTAACAACATGTTTAGTTCTTCTGCTCTACCTCCTAGTTTGCTGTATAATGTCTGGGGTCTTAAAAGTTCACAAACGGCCATCCAAGGCACAATTGGTCTCTACTCACCTGGAGCAACGGAAGAAGAAGGAGAGTCAGGAATAGGAGGAGGATATAGAATGTGTGGCTAACTGCCTGAAAGAACAACTGCCTCCTTTGCCATGAGACCAGCAGACCTGGATGGTGCCCGCATACCATTAGTGAACATTCTGATCAGGTTCCACAGAAGAATCCTGATCAAAAGGGACATCTGAGAACAGAATTTCAAATTCTTATGGAATCTAGACTTTCTGGACTCATGGTGGATAGATGAACCTCTGAAATTATCGATAGTCTTTAAACCTTAAACCAAAAACATCCCCTGAAGTCATCTTAAAACCCAGCAACAGTTTAGCTTAACTAGTTAAAAAAAAGCTGCCTTGAGCATTATACTCTTTTAAGAACTATCTATATAGGATCAAACTGACAAGAGCAACTTGAAAGATTAGATAGGAACCTTATGGGGAAGTGAGTTTATGTTAATGAGGAAGGAACTCAGAAAAGGAGGGTGAGAATGGTTGCACAACTTGAAGAATGTAATCGACGTCACTAAACTGTATGTGAAGAAACTGTTGAATTGGTGTTATGTTTTGATGTGTATATTTTCAACAGGAACAAAATAAAAGAAAAAAGCACATCTCAGAATAGATGGATCTCTTGAGCTTTGTGGAAATCTTACTTGGGGCCTGCAGTCCTCCTCTCTCACCCCACCCTGAGTGGGCTCCTGGACTGCCCCAGAAGGTTAATGTTCTGCCCGCCTCTGTTGCTGCCAGCCCGTTGTAGATCACCAGGAGCTCAGTGCTTTGCACACAACAGGAGTTTCATAAATATCAGTGGTTTGATGCTCAGCCCACTCAAACACCTGGGTAGCCCACTCAGAAAATTTCATTTAAAAACAAAGGCAGAACAGCTGGCAGGTCTTCCTTGTGACAAGAAACCAACCCGTGTGTCTCTGAGTTGATTGTGGTCTCGCTTTTTCATCAAGATGCAGGTAATGACAAGGAACTTCCACCTAGGATATAGAAAGCTGGAAAAGTGTTAACCCCACCCTAACAAGAAAAAGACTGTTACTATAAAAGGATACAAACTTTTCTTGAATCAGGGAGCTGAGGCCACAGAGCAACCAATGAGCCTGAAATCTGAGGAAAGACAGATACCTCCAAGGAGAATAGGACATGAGCAAAGCATGGAAGGAGACACCAAGCGCCATATAAGTGGTTAAGAAGTGAGTTAAAAGGCTAACAAGTTACTAAAAGCTGAGTGTGGGCTGGGATGAGAGTGCAGAACTCCTGGGAAGCGTAGGGTTACTGCACCCAAAGGGAATTTGCACCCACCTGCAGGCTCTTTACCACAGGTCTCCACTGGGCACTCACAAGAAAGACTGGGAGCTAAGCAGCAGACCAAAGAAAATCCTCCTTGGATGTACAGGCTTAGAGGAGGGAAGCGGACACAGAAAAGCCTTGGAGTCTCGATAGGGCCCTTTCCCCTACCGAACAAATGCCTTAAGCTACTGGACAAAGGGCAAATATAAAAAAACCCCAGGATACTTGGGGGAGAGTCAGGAAACCATTCTAAGCTGAGATTACTGAAGGTCTCCTATGGCTGGAAGAGGTACAGCACAACTGAGAACGCCCCACTTCTGAGAGTTAGGGGCATAGGACTTGACCAAGATTGAAGCTGACCCAGGACAAGAGACCTCCCCAATCCTCCAGCGCAGAGCTACCAAGCACCAAATAACAAGCAACAGCATCCTACTGCAAGGGGGAAGGGCTAGGACATGAAAACAGACCCCCTCCGAAGGGGCAGATACACAGGGAAGGCCGAAAGCTGAGGGTGGAGCAGGAGCACTGGGAAAAACTCAGTACCCATACCCCAGCCGAAGTACAAGGTAACATTAAACTGAGCTCAACTCCTGACAAGACTGAATATATTTACCTTAGTTTCTACTGCCTTAAATAAAATGTCAGACATTCAATAAAAAAATAGAAGATACAAAAAAGCAAGGCAGGGTGGGGTGGGGAGAAGAACCTCACTGTTAAGAGAAAAGTAATCAACAGACTCAGGCTCAGAGGTTACCCAGATATCGGCACTATCAGACATAAAATTTTAAACAGCTATCATTAACCTGTTAAGGGTCGACTAGAAAAAATGGATCACACACATGCATGGATGGGGAATTTCAGCAGAGAGGTAGAAACCATACGAAAATGTCAAATGCAAATGCTAGAAATAAGAAACCCAGTAACAAGAGATGAAGAATGATTCTGATGGGCTATTAGTAGGCTCAAACCAGCTGGGGAAAATAAATCAACAACCTTAAAGATAAATTAACAGAAATTCCTCAAACTGAAATACAAGAGAAAAAAAACAGAAAACGGCATATATGAGATTCAGGACAATACCAAATTATCTAACATGCATGTAACTGGAATCCCAGAAAGGAGAACAAGAAAACAGAAATTTCTTATAGTGCAAATTCACTGGTAATGAATTCTCTCAGCTTCTGTTTGCCTGAAAAAAAAAAAGTCTCTATTTCCTCTTCATTTTTAAAGGATAATTTTGCTGAGTATAGAATTCGGGGTTGACAGTTTTTTTTTTCTTTCAGTCCTTTAAAGATGTTACTCCACTGTCTTCTGGCTTGTATAGTTTAATCTGAGAATTCTGTAACTCTTCCGTTTGCTCCTCTGTAGGTGATACGTTCTCCCAGCTCCCAGCTACCTTCAAGCTTTTTTCTCAATCTTTGGTTTTTAGCAGTTTGAATACAATGTCTGGAGTTTTGCTTTGTTTTGTTATCACCCTGTGTCCTAGTTATCTAGTGCTACTATAACAGAAATACCAAAGTGGGTGATTTTAACCAACAGAAATTAATTTTTTCACAGTTTAGGAGGCTAGAAGTCTGAATTCAGGATGTTGCCTCTAGGGTAAGGCTCTCTCTGTCGGTTCTGGGAAAAAATTCTCATCTCAGCTTCTGTAGTCTTCTCAACATTCCTTGGCAATCTCCATGTGGCACCTATCTTTCCCCTTTGTGCCTGCTTCTCTCTGTACCTAATCGGTTCTTTTTATATCCAAAGTGTGATTAGGCCTAAGACACACCCTACACTGATAGGACCTCATTAACGTAACAAAGCAAACCTTATTCCCAAACAGGGTTAATCCACAGGTATGGGGTTAGAATTCCAACACATATTTTAGGGGACACAATTCAATATATAACACCCTGCTTGTCATTTCTCTGGGCTTCCTGGATCTCTGGTTTGATATCTTTCATTACTTAAAAAAAATTTTTTGGCCATTATTTTTTTTCATAGCATCACAAAACATGAAATGTTCATGTTAGGTGTTGTACAAATCTAACAATGTATGTACAAAATCTGTATGCTAAAAACTATAAAATACCACTAAGAAAAGTCAACCAAAAACCAAACCCAGTGCCATCGAGTCGATTCCAACTCATAGCGACCCTATAGGACAGAGTAGAACTGCCCCGTAGAGTTTCCAAGGAGCGCCTGGAGGATTTGAACTGCCAACCCTTTGGTTAGCAGCCGTAGCACTTAACCACTACACCACCATGGTTTCCAGAAAAGTCAAAGACCTACATAATTTGAAGAGACATACCATGTTCATGTATTGAAAGGCTCAAAGTTGTTAGGATGTCAGCTCTTCCGCAAATCATCTATATCTTCAATACAATCCCAATCAAAATCTCAGCAGACAAACTAAACCCAAAGCTAGCAGAGGAAGGAAATAATAAAGAATAGTGTTAAGATAAATGAAATAGAGAATTAAAAACAATGAGAAAAATCGATTATACTATTACTTGGTTCTTTTAAAAGATTAACAAAATTGACAAACTTAGATTAAGAAAAAAAGAAGACTCAAATTATTAAATTAAAAAATTAAAGCGGAGATATTACTACCAATCTTACAGAAATTAAAAAAAAAAAAAAAGATTGTAAGAGAACACTGTAAACCACTGTATACCAGCAAATTAGATACCAAAAACCAAATCAAACCCGTTGCCATTGAGTTGATTCCAACTCATAGCGACCCTACAGGGCAGGGCAGAACTGCCCCACAGAGTTTCCAAGGAGTGCCTGGTGGATTTCAACTGCTGACCCTTTGGTTAGCTGCTGTAGCTCTTAACCACTACGCCACCAGGGTTTCCAAAAATTAGATAACCCAGATGAAATGAACAAATTCCTAGAAATACACAAACTACCAAAACTGACTCAAGAAGAAACAGAAAATCTGAATAGGCTTATAACAAGTAAAGAAACTGAATCAGTACTCAGAACCTTCCAACAAAGAAAAACCCAGAACTGAATGGTTTCACTGGCGAATTCTATCAAACATTTAAAAAGAATTCATATCAACCTTTTAAAAACTCTTCCAAAAATAGAAAAAAAGGGAACACTTCTCAACTCAATCTGTAAGGTCAGTATTGACCTAATACTAACGCCAGATAAAGGTATCACAAGAAATTAAAACTATGGACTGACACTCTCTATGAATATAGATGCAAAAGTCTTAAACAAAATACTAGGAAACAGAATCCAGCCGCATATTAAAAGGATTATATGTCATCACCAAATAGGATTTATCCCAGGAATGCAAGGATGGTTCGACATATAAAATCAATCCACGTAATACATCACATTCATAGGACGGAGTGAAACAACCACATGATCATCTCAGCTGATGCAGAAAAGGCATTTGACAAAACCCAACACTTTCATGATAAAAAAAATCTCCATAAACTAGTGGTGGTCCAAACCCACCCAGAGGTACCCCAGAAGACAGGCCTGGTGATCTACTTCCTTAAAACCCTAATGGGATACAAGGGGTCACATGAGTTGGAATCTACTCGATGGCAACTAACAATAATTCGCAGATACATGGTCTTATATATAGAAAATCCTGTAAGATTCCACAAGAAAGCTACTGGAGCCAATAAATTAATTCAGTAAATCAACACACAAAAACAAGTTGTGTTTCTATATACAAGCAATGAACAATCTGAAATAAAAATTAAGAAAACGATCCCATTTACAGGAGCCTTGACAGTCACGGGCAAGGTCTGTGTACACCTGGCCAGCAGGCGGGGTGGCTGGAGCTTTACCATAAAGATATGAGCTGATTTGACAGAACATCTCTCTTGGGTGGGTAGGATGGTCAAGTATTAACACCTGTTCAAGGTAGAAATTTCCCCTTTTCTTTTAATTTCCAACACTGGACCTTGTCCTCTGCCTGGCCAGCTCCAGAAATTAAAACTCTGTAACAGACAAAAGCATCCAGGAACAAGTCCATGGGCTCGAGTCTGGGCCAGAGAGGCCAAGAGCTGGGCTGTCTTACTGGTACCCTCCTTGTACATACCCAGGTAGGCAGCCTGTTCAGCTACTAAAAACACCAAAGCACATCACTGTTTCCAAAGCAGGGCTGAGTACAAAAGTGGAGAGATGGGGACACACATACACGCACGTACATCCCATAATTAAATCTTTTCAACCTAATCTTTCATTGAATTATTCACCAGCTAGTCTGCTAAGTGAGGAGGTGGAGACTGATAGACCCAAGTCCTTATCCCAGGCCTTTGGCTTCAGTGATTTGCCGTCATGAAAAGTTCATATGCTCTAGGATGGCTATTATCAGAAAACCAGAAACTAACAGGTGCTGGTGAGGATGTGGAGAAGCTGGAACCCTCATGCACTGTTGGTGGGGATCTAAAATGGTGTAGCCGCTGCGGAAAACAATTTGGCAGTTCCTCAAAAAGTTAAACAAAGAGTTACCATATGACCAGCAATTCCACTGCTAAAAGTATGTCCATCAACACAAGAATGGATAAACAAAACGTGGCATATCCATACAATGGAATATTACCCAGTCATGAGAAAGAGAGTTCTGGGGATTACGGTTTCCAAATGCAGAAAGCCAGAGGGTCACATGCTACGATACTGATGAACCTTGAAAACATCATGCTGACTGAAATACGTCAGACACAAAATGACCAATATTGTACAACCCACTTATAGGAAATATCTAGAATAGACAAATGGATAGACACAAAAGTTTATTAGTGGTTACCAGGGCCTGGGGACAGAGGGGGCATTGCCCAAGCGGTACCGAGTTGACGTTTGTGGTAAGGAAAAGCTTTTGGAAAGATAGCGGTGATGGCTGCACAATGTGGTGAATATAATTAATTTCACTGAATGGTACACAAAAAACGGTTAAAATGGCAAATTTTTTATTATATAAAAAATTTTAAAAATGTTCTAAAAGTGAATAGGCTATGAAGTGGAAACAGGCAAGGCCATTCTTTCAAATCAAAGCTCAAAAGAAGCTCGGTACTGCATTCCCCACACTTATCTGTGGAATAGATCTACTACAGCCTTGTTTGCCCTATAATTCAGGCTTCAGGCCTAGAGTCCAAGAAGAGAGGAAACCTCTGGTTCTAAACATAGCCCTGAACCCAAGAGGCCTTCTGGTTTCTTAAAATCATCTAATTGTTTGGCAACCTGGCCAACATTGTTCCAAGCCAGCCCAAGTAGGAGTATGGGGTTTGGTTACTGCTGCTGGCTTTTATCTAGAGGGCATGAACATGCAAGTGTGCTGTCACACCTTCCCTATGCCAGGAGTCGGGTGGTTGCTGGGCCATTTGTGACATACAGAGGGAGCCAAGAGACTCAGGGACACAGGGCTGGGTGGCCACACAGCACCCTCCAACTAGCCTCTGAACTGAAACAAATGCTCCATGACTACAGATCACAGCCAGGTCTCAGAGTCACTGGACGACATGCCCCACCTATGGGAAATAGAGGGTGGGTCTAAAGTGAAGGAGGAGGGATCTGCATACCTGACCCACCCTGGTTCCAGGCCTTGTCACACACAGAGCCAGAGCCACCCAGGTCCCAGGGGCACAGGCAGCTTGGCCCACCTCCTCATCTCATGGTTGGCTCATTCAGATGGTGGCCCCTTTGAGGCAGGGATCACAGATGCCTGCCCCATCCTTATCACAGTGTCAGCCACAGGCCTGCCTCGCATGTGGGAGCTGTTACAATGAACAAACAAAGGAGTCCCACTCTCCTCACCCAGGCCCAAGGCCAAGACAGGGGGCCCCAGCCCCAAGGCTGCGACAGGCTCAAGCCACACTTGGGCTCAACTCCCAGCAATTTTCTGCCGACTCCCCAGCCTCACTCTCCAAGGGTCTCTAAGTATGTCCCCACACAAGCAGAGAGATTAAAAAGCTAAAATTTTCAAAGGAATGAAAGGATTGCCTTGGTAGGCAGGAAATGGAAAGTTATCCCAGTGGCCATATATGCCCAAGGAAGTGGAGCTGAGGGCGTGGGGGTGTCTGTGTGACTGAGATGACATGCACTGGTGAAGGTAGCCTTGAAAAGAAGGGAGCAAAGCGGAAAGGCGAGAGGAAGGCTAAGCAATTTCAAACCGGTGGCAGCTGCAAGGAAGCAAGCAGACACAACCATCATACAGTGAGAACAATCCTGGGCACAGAGGAGGTCCCTGGCCCTCTTCCCTGGAGGGGCTCAGAGGGGCAGGAGCACGACCCCAGGCCTTTAGGGGCTGAAGCCCACCAGGTCATTGCACCTGTTACAGACATAATACACTGGTGGGCAGCAAGGTAGAGCTCAGCAGGTAGGGACCACAGGTGAGAAGGAGTGAGGAGGGTGGTGGGTCCAGGACCCTACACAGTCCACAGAAGCCTTGGGAGGCAGTGGGTCCCTCATAGGTCTGCACCCCTGCTGGGAGGCGGCTGCTCATGGCCTGGAATCTGCCCTAGAGTTCCCAGAGCAGATGCACCCTGGAGCATTCTCAGACATGTCCACATCTACAAGCAGACAAACCCACCCGCAGCCCCCATGCTGGTGACAAATATTTTTGTAAAAGCACTCCTCTGCGCACAGCCCATATTCACCTCAGGGCTGGCTCTTGGTCAATCAGTTCCATCAACATTACCCAGGGTTCCTGCAGGCTGGATGTTGAGTGCCTTAGGTTACCTACCCCTATCTGGACACAGAAATGTGTCCCCTCCCCAGCACAGATGGCTGGACTATGGCACCCTGGGAGGGAGAAGACCAAGGATTCTCATAAAGCCCAGTGTTAACTGTCGTTTTTTTTTTTTTTCTTTTTAAATTAAACTGTTTCAAACTAATTTTAAATTTAGAAAAAAGTTGGAAATAGTGCAGAGAGGTTCCATATATCCTTCCCCTAGTGTTAACATCTTACATAACCGTAATACAATGACCAGAACCAGAAAATTACCATTGGTACAATACCATTAACCAAACTGAGGACTCCATTTGAACTTTACCAGTTTTTTTTGTTTTTTTTTTTAACTAATATCCTTGGATTTTAAAGTTCCAGAATCCTATCCAGGATCTCATTGCATTTAGTTATTTCTGCTCAGTCTCCTGCGATCCATGTCAGTTCCTAATTCTTCCCTTGTCTTTCATGACCTTGACACTTTTGAAGACGAAGTTATTTTGTCAAATGCCCCTCAATTTAGGCTTGTCTGATGTTTTCTCAGGATTGAGGTTATGCGCAAGAACACCACCAAAGTGATGTGCATCCTACCACGGGGTTCGTGACAGTGACATGACTTATTATTGCTGGTGCATTGACCCTGACCAATGGTGACACCGACTGTTCTGCTAGGTTTCTTCACTGCGAAGTCGCTACCTTCCTCTCTGTAGTTATTAGGCATCTTGGGGTACTGTGGGTTTTTAAAAGGAAACAGGTTGCTGTCATCACAAGCTCAGTGTGTCAGCCCAGCCTGCTGACGGCTGCAGCTGCCCCACAGATGAGAGGCGTCTAATGAAGATGAGCGGCAGAGCTGACTTCTCGGGAAGATGCTGAAGCTCTCGGTGACAAAGAGGAACAGAAGCGGTTTATTTATAGATCCACTTGAAGACAGCTCATTGTAACTACTGGAGTTGAATTTTTAAAACCCCGGGAACAAAGGCTGGCTATTTTAAACTCCCCTTGCACTTAGTTCAATGGAGAGTGTTAGAGCCACCAACCACACCCTGGGCATCACTCCCAGGCTCTGTAATTCATATTTTGTACAGCATCACAGGACTCGAGCAAAGCCTGCTGACAGATAGCTGGGCTGGCTCTGCCCAACCCGAGGGCCTCCCAGGGCCAGAGCCCCTCCCCACCATCCCAGGCTGCCCAGGGAGAAGTCAGGGGAGGCTGCTTCCGTCTCTTGGCATCTCCGGCCTCCCTTTTCCTGAGGAATGAAGTCAAATACAGATGTTGTGAACCAAGGTTACATCACCTCCCCCCCTCCCCCAGCTGTGAAGAGGGACAGCTCCCCCCAGAGGAGGCCTGTCCCCAGGACAGCTGGCAGTAGCTGGCCCACCTGCCAGGCACAGCTTCAGGCAGCAACAAGGAAGGGCATCCTGGAGCTCACAGGACAAAGCCAGCCCTGATGACAGTGGGAGGGTGATGCCAGTCCAAATGCTGCCCATGTGCTGAGCTCGACTGCGGCTCCGGGGCAAGTACCGCAACGCCCCGAGCATCAGAACCACAAACAGGAGGCAGGTATGTGGGCTTCCTCAAAGCTCCCCACGGCTTTATTTGAACAAAATCACAGAACAACAGTTTTGACACAATAAGGAGGTTGTAAACATGTCTTAGGTATCTTATAAGAAATTATTAGTTTTGTTGGGTGTGATAACAAAATTCTTAGTTTTGTTGAATGCGGTTATTTAACCCAGAAAAATCCTTATTTAGGGTGAAATGACATTCTCTGGGATTAAAAAGTAATATTCTAACTCTTCCTCTAAAAAATATGGGGGGCCAAATGTTGAAGCTGGGTGAGGGGGTCAACGGGAATTTGTTGTATCATTCTCTCTAGTTTTTATGCTAGCTTGAAAATGTCTATAATACAAAGGAATTTTGTTCCGCTTCAATAAAAAAAAAGCTTCCTGGGTGACTTGAATGAGTTATGGAGTTGAGGCCGGGCAAGCAGGACCCCAAAAGGAAGTGGAGACAGAGCCTCCCACCCACCAGCACCCTGGTATTTTCAAGTATAGGAGGCAGATGACTACCTAAATTCATGGAAACTGCAGATCAGCCTTTGGCACTGCCACAGAAAAAGGCCCTGATGGCACTGAGAGTATTCAGCGAACCCTGCAGCAAAGTCTGGACCTTCAAAGAAACTAATTTTAAGATAATCTCCATGGAAACCATCTATTCTGATTTTTTCCATGGTAACCAATGGGAACATAAATACAAGAATTATCCAACACCCTTACACCACATGGGCCACGCTGCCATCCAATCTGGAAAAATATAAACTCCAAAGGGCTCTTTCCCATTTAAGATGAAAAGAGGTATCTTAAACTTCTAGTCTAGGCCTACATGCCAATCTTACCTGCACATTCTACCACCTCTTTCTGAGCCCGCTGCCCAGTCACTGCCCACACCACCCCATGCCACCTACCTCCAAACTGACAAACCAGGCCAGAAAGTGCTTCCTTCATTTAGCCTGGGACCACAGAAAATGCCAAAAGGAAAGAGCCAGAACCTCCCTCTAGCCTCAAAAACTCAGGCCATGCTCCCCACAGACTGCAGGCATTATGTCCACATAATTCCACTCTCCTGAGCATCCTGTGTACCAGGCACCTGCTGGGCACTGTGGGGAGAGCAAGACCCCAGCCCCACAGTGGGACAGACTAGGCCTGCAAAAAACTGACAAGGGGAGAGGGGCTAGTCCAGGAAGGAGAGGGCTCTGTGTAGGTGGAGCAGGAAGCATTCACAGACTGCTGACCTCCCGGGAGGCTGCACAGAGGAGGGCCATCTGGACAGAGAGGGAAAGGATGAGCACTACTTGGGCTGGGGAACACGGGGGGCAGGTGGTCCAAAGAACCAGTCAGACTTAGCAACTGGGTTTATTTCTGCACATGGCTCAATATCTTCCATTTTTGGTTTCTAGGTTTGAGAAACAGCATGTGTTATGGATTAAATTGTGTCCTGCCAAAACATGTGTTGTAAATCCTAACTCCTATACCTGTGGTCACAATCCCATTTGGGACTGGGTTTTCATTTGTTATGTTAATGAGGTGGGATCACTGCAGGGTGTGTCTTGAGTCAATTTCTTTTGAGATATAAAAGAAGCAGATTGAGGAAGTAGAGATGGGGGAAGAGAGATGCCATACCACATGAAGATCACTGAGGAACCAAGGAACCAGGACCTTCTCCCAAATCTGACAGAGAGAAAAGGTCTTCCCTCAGAGCTGGTGCCCTGAATTTGGACTTCTAGCCTCCTAAACTATGAGAAAATAAATTTCTGTTTGTTAAAGCCACCCACTTGTGATATTTATGTTACAGCAGCACTAGATAATTAAGACAGCATAGAACCAAAAACAGACAGAGAGAGAAAAAGAGGAAGGAAGGAGGACTCTCACACGCCAAAGGCCTCAGTTCTTGCCCACCCTCTGCTTTGGACCCCACACTTGGCTCAATACTCTTCTTGTGGCCTCTGCTGGCTCTTGTGTGGAGAGGGGATTTATCAACGTGGCTTGACAGGACTATAGATTGCTTCTCATCACCATCAGCAAAATGGCAGCATCACCTCAGGGGTTCCAGGAGCTTGAGGCCTGCAGCTTGCCCTTGTCCAGGGGCCACGTATACCTTGGGTTAAAGCAACAAAAGGTCAAGATCCAAATGTCTTCTGCCTTGTGATTTTGGCTCATTTCCCAAAGCACAATAGACATGGGAGAATCTACCCTGGACTCTCCATTTATTCTCATGCTTTAACTGCCAGAAGAAAAACCAAAAACAGTTCTGGACTCTTTAAAGACGTAACAGAGCTCTCAAAGGGGTGTGTGTACCCAGGTTTATGTGCCAACTGTATCCGGACATACCCACAGCTGCATATGAGGGCCTCCAGGTCTCATGTGGATCCCAGAGTCAGGCTCTTCCATCTTCATCCATTGTGTCTGTGATAATATGCCTTGCCCTGGATTTCTGAGCATGCGCCTCCTGCTGGTTTAAGCCATTAAGCAGGCCTGCCTTCCTAAGTACCATGCAGCTCTCCTCTGGATAGGGATGTACTTCCTTGTGGAATCGATGAAAATTTCCAGTGGCAGGAAACTCCCATCTGCCCCCACCTACCCACCCACCCACAGGGCAGCTCAGAGAAGAGGGTTCTAGCTCCTGTCCCATTCCACAGCCCCATCCTCTTGCTGCTGTTGCTGTCATCGCTGTTTCAGGGTTTTCCCTACTCCTGCTACCTAGTGGCACTTCCCAAAAAGGTTCTACAAATAAGACCTTCCTCCAGGGGTTAAATGTGGAGCTATAGCACCAGACCATTTCAGGCTTAGGGTCAGAGACTTCCACCCATTCCTGGCCTAGGCACCCACGTGCAAGGCGAGAGAGAGGAGGCAGGAACCCTGAGACAGCAGGAGAGACATCAAGGACAAAGCAGGAGGCCTGGACAGTGTGGCTTCCAGAACAAGGGACTAGACTGATGGCAGCAGGACTGATGGACTTGGTACAGGAGCGAGGGCTATAGGGAGTCACAGTCTCTTACTGATGTCCCCAGCTGGTAATAAAACCACACATCAGCTTAAAAAAAAAAAAAAATAGTCAGTTGTAAATAGAGCCCACTGGGTGCCTTTGGGTTTAAAGGGCCCAAAGGGCAGCACTGAAATTTTTTTTTTAACATTGTACTGAGATTAGAACCAAGGCCATGTCTCTTTCCTCTTCTGAAAAGAGGCAGACTACAGGGGACTGAAAAATACCAATCCTCCAGTTGCCTTTCCCAAGCTACAGCCCGTACGAACTCACAGCAACTTCCCAGGAGGGGCAGCGACTCTTCTTCCCCCCACCTCCATACCCAGAATGCTATGGTCACCATTCGCTAGACTATTTTCCAACAGACGGCCGGTTCATAAACCAGTTCACAAAGCGGGTCGCTGGACCAGGAGCACCAGCTAGGAACTTGTTAGAAATGCAAATTCTCTGCTCAATCAGATACCCTGAGGGTTGGACCCAGCCAGCTGTGCCTTAGCAAGCCCTCAGGGTGATTGTGACACTGGCTAAAGAACCTCTCCAAGAGGCTTAATACAACAAACGTCAAATGTTAAAAGGCCTGTCTCCTCAGGATCACTGCCTGGGTGCCCAGAGAGCGCCTCCTGATGTATTTCTGTGACTACTGTCCTTGTACTTGTCAAAGGCAAACCCCTCTCTTTAAAGAAACACAGTAATGATTGAACATGTAACTGGCAGTGGCTCTGAGCCATCTCCCTGGCAAGTCGGCTGGGGCTTCTGGAAGGAAAGGAGACAGGCCCCTGCCTGCTTCCCAGTAGTGGACATGACAAGTCGGACACAGAGGGAAGGGCCCAGCCCCCCAACTTGGGCCCTGGGCCTAGGGTGGCCCCTCTGCCAAGAGCAAAGGAGCCTGTGGTGCTCTTGGACTTTGCTTAGCCATCTTACCCACCAGCCACTGCCCAAGCAGGCTTTGCTCCAAGTGGGAAATGTAAAAAAAAAAAAAAAAAATCTGATGAGTAGTTGGTAACAAATATCAACCCTTCTGTATTTCTAGTCTCTTCTCTCTTCCCACTGAAACTAAGAAACCCAGAGCACTTTTCATGACTTCCTTGTAGGTAAAGATGAGAAAAAGGCAACTCTTCCGGTCTGAAACTCTGCCACTGCTCTGTGCTGGGTTGCTTTTTATATGGCCTTTCTCACCATGGTCTTGTGACTCCCACCCAATGACTGGGTGGGACTATGCAAATGAGGTGCTTGTAGCCCACCAAGGCCATTGGACAGCTTGCTAATAATGCAAATAAGCTGCACGGCACCCTTGGGGGTGGGTAGGACCATGCAAGTAAGGTGTAAGGAACCCTAACGAGGGGACCTCACTACCACCAAAAAGACGAGCTGGGAGTGGAATGCATCCTTTGGACCCAGGGTCCCTGCACTGAGAATTTCCTAGACCAGAAGACAGAGGCAGCTGTAACACTGGAGATGCTGCAAGACAGCAAGAAACAGCAGCAGGGGGAGCAGTGGCAGAGAAACAGTGGCAGCAGAACCAGGAGACCAGCATGAGATGGCACAGTGGGATTCCCGGACCACAGAGCAAGGTGGTTACAGTGGTCATGCAGAACCACAGAGCAAGAAAGCTGAGCGCCTTCAGGCAAGAGGCTTCCTGGAGGAGCAGGGTGCCTCTGGGCTGTTATCAGGGAGCTCAACAGCTTTGTAACACTTTCCCAAGCGAAGCAGAGGCCAGCCAGAGGGCCCAGGGATTGAGGGAGAGGCCTGCCTGTGAGCACAGCCGAGGAGCTGTCCTGACCAAATAACTGTATCTTGAGTCATTACTGATCCTGAATTGTAACCTGTTACTTCTCTAATAAACCCGATAATTATAAGTATGGTCTTTGAGTTCTGTGTGGCCATAGCAATGAATTATTGAACCAGCAGGGAAGTAGAGAGTGCCACGGGAGGGCCAGCTGCCGTCAGAAATGGTAAAAAGACTGAGGGTGGAAGTATGTCTGACCTCCACCTCATAGGAATCAGTCATGCGCTGATGTTTATGGTGACTCTCTCTCCTCCCTCCTGTGAAGTTAGACAAGGAGACTGGACAACACTGCTGCCACACCATTTTTACAGCCATTGAGAGTCAGCGAATGCCAGGCCAGAAACTTCTGTTCTCCGGAAAGAGATCAAAGTCCTCTGTGCTCCCAGATGAGAAAGCAAATCTATGTGGTGGGTGGAAACAGCCTCTTCCCCACCTCCCCACCCCCATGACTCCCCAGGGCAAGGTGCCTGGGGTGAGACCCAATCTTGAACAGCCACCACAGGTGCCCAGCACCTCTAGATCCTTAACACAGGATGAAATCTAGTGCCAGGAGTCTCTGGTCCAGGAGCTGGGGTTCAACAACCCTAAGTCAAGCCCACTCCTGTGGTGGCGCCAAATGGAAACATGGAGCCTGAGGCATGAACATAAGAGGTGGCTGAGGCCTCGCCCTCAGAGCCAGAAGGACGAGGAAACAGCAGGCCGTCCTCAGAGAAGGATGAGGCTGCAGGATCAAGCCAGACATTCTTAGCCGACCGCATCTCCTTCCTGGGGGATGGTTCTAGCATCAAGAATCTGGGAGTCCTGGGCACCTGAGGTAGCTGCTCAAGATCTGGGTTCTCACCCCAGACACTTTGCCCTAGTCAATCACAGAAGCGAGTGGGGAAGGACCACTGATGCCTGCAGGGGTCCAAAGCTCACTGTGGAACAAGGACCACTTGCTGAGAGTAGTCAACTGAAAATTCTCCTGGTCAGAACCACCCACCCCCACCTGCTTGCCCTCATCCCAATCACTTTGACTGGGCAGGGCAGGGGCCACCTAACTCTCAATCAGACAGAGGAGGGAAAAGGAACATTTTAAAACAGCTAAAGCCTGGTGAGTACTAGCCACGTGCCAGACACAGTCCAAGTGCCTGCTTGGCACGCCCCATCTCATGCGATCTCCAAAGGAGGACCCAGCACCCCCTGATGTGACAGAGAGGAAATGGCCTCATGGAGGTCAGGCCATGCACCCAGGGTCACAGCCTAGGCGAGGCAAAGGCAAGATTCAAGTGTAAGTTTGCTTAAGTTAGGACCCAGGCTCTTAACCACAGATGAGATTTTCCCCTTAAAATGAGGAGGTCTTTTTTTTTTTTGAGAGCCAAGGGGAAAAAAGTCCTTGGCCCCAGAACTCAAGGTCACCATCGGAACCGAGGGCAGCCAGCCCTGAGAACTCAGGAAGCGATTCTGTTTTTCAGTTTCAGTGAATTATCTAGAACTCTGCGTTCTTCCCCTCCCACCCCAGCCCGCAGAACCTGCCTTCCTGGTTGCATAACGGGCCCTCACATGCTTGGAGGGAGGCAAGAGTAGATCAGACAAATGCATCTTTGCTATTTAAAAACTGTTATTTAAAAGTGGTCAAAAAATGCTTCTGCGGTTGAGGCAGAAGTTGGCCCTATGGTGGCTGGGCTTGGAGGGGCAGGTGCTGTGCCTCATGGACAGACCCAAGGCACAGACAACAGTAGAGTGTAAGAACCCGTGGGGATATACACAGAGGGGGCGAGGAGCCAGGCCATGGCAGAGAACAGAGGGAGGCACCCACCCTCGAAAACACCGGCAGGAGCCCGCTCCGATAGCTCCCTGAACCCCACCTTGCCCTGTGCAGGGCACCCGTCTCGCCGCAGTGGCCCCTCCAAGCCTCCTCCAGCCTTGACACCTGTCATGCCCTGCCCACCCAGCCTATAGCACGGGCGTCAATCCTTCCTCTGCAACCTTCAAAACAGAGAATGCTCCCCAGCCACAAGCCCTGAAATCCCGCCTCATGCACAATTCTGCCAAAAATAGAGGGAAAATGGAATCCATTATTCTCATTCTGAATGTCTGGGAAGTGGCTTTTGCTTTGCAACACGAAATGTGCCTAAAAATAAGCCGTGCATCTCAGCCAGCAGTTGAAAATAGCACCGTGCAGTGAACGGAGCTCAGTGCGGAGTGGGCTCAAGGACAGCCTTCATCCAAGAATGAGCGCTGAGACACCACAGCCACGGCAGGGCATTTCCAGGGCACGGGGACTGCTGCAGGCTCCCAGAGCTGCCCAGGTCCTATCTACGGTGGGTCTGCCCCACTGGCTTTCGACTGCCACGCTGGAACTGGCACGTGGCCAGGAATTCAAGAGTTAGCACCTGGCCCAACTGGCTTCCTAAAATTCCCAAATGTGGCTTCATAACCTGAGGCCCAGATTCCTGAGCCCCTGGAGCAGCCACCCTGATCAGTCACCAAACCCCTCACCAGATGTTATCTCAGAGCTGGGAAGCGCTTGGGCAGGTAGGGCAAGAACAACTCTAACCAAGCTGCTACAGGCAAAAGGTCCTTTTTCCTTGTTTACCATCACCTCTGCAGAATCCCAAAGCTTGACAAGCCACACAACATTCTTACAAAACGGGCATCTGTTAGGAACCCAGACATGGCCCAATCCACCAGAAACCCGCTCTGGAGTCCTCACCCCAGGGAATGGCTGGTCCCACCCCACCCATGGTTCTCCTACCACTAGGACAGCCCCCTCCTCGCCATACTCTTCCTGCTGCCAGACCAGCTTCATTTCTGGACTTCCTTCTGAGGCAGGAGTTATTGCAGTGATTCCCAACTGGGGACAACTCTGTCCCCCCAGGGGACATCTGGCTATGTTTGGAGACACTGTTGGTTGTTACAACTGGGGAAGTGGGGTGCTACTGGCATCTAGTGAAGAGAGAACAGGGATGCTGCTGACCATCCGGCAATGCACAGGGCAGCCCTCGCAACAAGGATTACTTGGCCCAACACAGGAATAGTGCCACTGTTGAAAACCCCGGGTGTGGACAGAGCTGGAGAGGGCAGAAGCTCATGGGATTCACAAGCTCCTAGGACATGGCTGCAGTGCTCATGGGCTCCTTGGGGCGCCGAGCCACCCTGGCTAGCCTCCATGGAGCCAGCCACCAGATATTATCTCAGCTCCAGGGAAGCCCTTGGGCAGGAAGGGTGAGGACACAAGTCAGCTTCCCTTCCACCCTCAGAAGGAAACCCAACCACTAAGCAGTGTTTTAAAAACAAGGTCTCCTGTTGACCTAGGAATCCCGGGATCAGAGAGGGCCCCGGGATCAGAGAGGGCCCCGGGATCAGAGAGGGCCCTGGGATCAGAAAAGGCCCCGGAAGAGTATGCCCTGTGCTGTGTATGTACAGGCATGGACGTGTGTCTACAGGAGGCCCACCTAACTTGGAGTCTCAAAGGTACATAGGACAGTTAAGGACAAAGCCCTGATCTAAACAAACAACAATTTAGGATTAACCAGCCACGCTGTGGCTTAGCACAGCTCACCTACGTTACATATGGGGTCCTCAGAGCCTGCTTGTTGGGGTGTTTAGGTCCCATCATGGAGCTGGAGGCTTGGTTAGCGTGAGTGGCTACTTCGCCTATGACCACACAGCCAGGCCTCAACCCCAGTTCTCTGACCTCAAGACCGCATCCTTTCCCCTATGTGAGCCCCAGGTGGTGATCCCCAGCGGGCGGAGCTGTGAGGACAGTCCTGCAGGGTTACATGGGGGGTAGGGGAGGGAGATACAATCTGTTGGAGCCAAAGAAAGTCCCAGGGTGGACGCAGGAGACTTCCTGGCTCTATTCTGGGCTCCAGCCTTGACTTCTGGGGGATTTGGAAGAGCCACTTCCTATTGTTCAGGCCTGTGTCCTTGCCTGGGGGAGGCCATGCTGCCTCTGAGGTCTAGGCGGGAGAGATGTCAATAGGCTATGACCACAGGATCTAAAACCCTCAGGTTCCAATGTCTTCGGCTTTATACTTCTTTCAGCTGAGGCACGAGTGCCTTATTCAATGCGACCGTGGCAGTTATCAATTCCCCCCAAATATTCGTCCAAAAATATTGTTCAGTATTTTAACTCAGGAACACCGCATGCCCTCTACCAACAAAGGTTCTAAAAACGGTTCATGGCTGAGGAACTTCCTACTCTCCAAGGTTTGAAAAAAAAAAAAAAAAAAAGGAAGTGAGAGCAACATGGCCTTTCCCACTGGTCCCAGCTGTGGCTTCAGGCCCCGCAGCCTAGGGCTTCTATGAGAAAGGTCTTTCAATTCCTCAGCCCTCAAGCAAGCAGCAGCACGTGCCATGGAAACAATCCCTACACCTGGGCACCCAGCAGCCCACTTCAACAGCCTCTTTATGTCTTGTTTGTTCATTCTAGATTTAAAACAAAGCATCACAAATGTCAAAGTATTGTTTGGCAGTTGACAAGATCTTACCAGGCCCCCTTCCTCCCCTCAACAGTCTAAGCTCTAAACCCCCACCATCTCTGAGCCCACAGCTGTTCACCAGCCTCCAAAGTCACAGGGTTCAGGACGCTCCTGCCACTTACCAGATTCCCAGCAGAACTGGCCAGCGTGGCTGGGGGCCTCTGTACTTTTACAGCTTCACCATAATCAGCAATATCAAAGTTACTCTTCCAAACCATTACCTGCCAAGACCAAGAAGCACACAGAATCAGAAGGAGAAAAGGCCCTCGCCAGTCTACTCCACCTACAAAATGGCCCAGGGGCCACCCCCAAAGTCTGGGCCAGTGACGGGAGAGCGGCCCCACCTGAGACCCTGACTGCAGGACCCACCCCACCTCCACGACCCCATGGCTTCTTTGACAGGCCTCAAGAGGATCTACACGTGCCACCAAGATGGAGTCATTGCCTTTGCACTTGCTGGTCCCTGTGCCCAGGGTACTCAGAGCCCCAAGCTTCACACTTCTGTCTCCCCCTCAGGCCCAGGTCTCCACCTCAATTCCACCTTCTCAGAAAAGCCTCCCTGACCACCCTATTAACTTTTATCATAGCCCCTCTTTATTTCCTTCACAGCCTCAAAGTTGGTAGCTCTTAATCCATTTCTTCCTTTTCCTGATTTAACATTTGTCTCCCCTACTACTCGAAGCTCCTGAAGGTAGTGGCTTGCCCTCTTACACTGTGAGAAGTGGTTAAGACAGGCTCCAGGCCAGACCACTGGGGTGAAGAGCCTGGCTCCATCCCCTACTCTGTGACCCTAGGCAAGTGACTCGACCTCTCTGTGCCTCAGTTCCCTTGTCTCTGAAAAGGAGATCGTCCTAGTTCCTACCTCATAGGGTTGCTGTGAGGCTCACAGAGGGTGGCTTGACACAGATGCCGGTGCCCAGGGAGTACTCAGTAACATAAGCCATGACCACAAAGGCTAACCTCAGCCACACAAAGTACCTCCCCCATGAACATCTTTCTTTAAACAGGATCATGTCCCGAGACTCCTCTAACAAAAGCCCCGAGAGGGACACATCTTCCTGGGAAGCAACGAGTTACCCCGCTGGAGGGCTATTGGCAACACGACACTGTGTTCTTCTAGGGTTGTATCCAAGATGGCCAACACGAGCCTTTTAAAACAGGAATTGTGGAGCTTGGTCAGAGGTCCATAGAAACCCACCACATCTGCACAAGATGAGACCTCAGCGTACCCAGGCAGGCACTCCCCGTCGGGACATGTCCAGGAGCTGGTTTCTTTGGGAGGCTCCTCAGCACTCCAAGAGCAGCCCGCTGTTCACTGCGCCCCGAATGATGGGCACTGAGGTCCCTCATTCTTTACCATTGCAAACAGCATCAACACACACCTTATTTCTAGGGTCCCTGTGTGACATGCAAATCTAAGTGCTGAATAAATGCCTGGGAGTGGAAGGCTTTCTAGCATGTGTGAACAAAAAGGCTCTCAGAGCAGATTTTAAAATAGCAGCCACGGAGCTGCCTGAAGAGGGGCCAGGGTGGGCAGAAGCTTACATTCCACCAGGCTGCCTCTTGTGCTACGTGAATTTCTTCTGCCATGACTTCATCTGCTGTGTGCATTTACTGTACTAGTTTCCCCAGACTTCTAAGCAATGAGCCGAAGGTCTCCCCTTTGCCCTCCTCCTCCCCTGGCTAGCTAGCGTAGGAGCTGGTGCTCATGTAGAAAGACACCGCATCTCTACCCAGGCTGTACTCAAAAGGCCTCAGATCCCCCTTTGCCTTGCTGTTGTTAGGTGCAGTCGCGTTGGTTCCAACTCATGGTGAACTCATGTACAACAGAATGAAACACTGCCTGGTCCTGAGTCATCCTCACAATCATTGCTATGTTTGAGCCCATTGTTGCAGCCACTGTGTCAATCCAACTCGTTGTGGGCTTTCCTCTTTTTCATTGACCCTCTACTCCACCAAGCATGATGTCCGTCTCTAAGGACTGGTCCATCCTGTAACATGTCCAAAAGTACGTAAGACAAAGTCTCGCCATCCTTGTTTCCAAGGAGAATTCTGGCTGTACTTCTTCCAAGGCTGATTTGTTTGTTCTTCTGGCAGTCCTTTCAATATTCTTCACCAATATCATCATTCAAATGCACCAATTCTTCGGTCTTCCTTATTCACTGTTCAGCTTTCACATGCACGTGAGGCAACTAAAAACACCATGACTTGGGTCAGACACACCTTAGTCCTCAAAGTGACATCTTTGCTTTTTACCACTTTAAAGAGGTCTTTTGCAGCAGATTTGCCCAGTGCAATTGAACCCAAAGTAAATCTGAGGCTGGAGCTGGGTTCACTATAAAGCCAGCGGGATGTTCCCGAGCTGAGGAGTCAGAGCTATGAGGCCCAGTACACTGGGAAGAACATTCTCGGTGACTCACCAGGTTGACAGAGGCTCTGAGCAGCCACCCCTCCACCTGCCTCAAGACAGCACAGTTCTCTGGATGAGCAGCACTGGATGGGCACTCTGGAGAGATTTCCAAGAAGCCTCTGGTCTAGGCTCTGGGCTAGACCCCAGGGGCAGGATGCTCAGCCCAGGAGATGGTTCCTTGGTGCTCAGCAGTCTGGACAGAAGGTACCAGGGCACAAAGAATGATTGGGGGCTGGAGGGGAGAACGTGGCCTCTGCCCCTCAGCCAGTGCACAACTGTTGGCGAGCAGACGGAGGCAGATGATGGGGCAGAGGCTCCCAGGTCAGGGGCACAACTCTGGAGTTAGAGGGGCCCCGTTGCCTGACCAGCTTTGCCACCTGCTGAGACTCAGCTTCCTCATTTACAGAATGGGGTGATGAGGGTGCCTGCCCATAAAGCTGCCACGAGGACTGAAGGAGGTAATGCATGGGAAGCTCTCACCACATGGGCCACATTATCAGGCCCGCAGTAAGTACTAATCAGTATTATTTAATCGTTCATTTATAACCAGGAAAAAAGGAAGTTACAAAAAAAACTTTTAACTTATTCATGGCAATGATAGCCCCAGATTCCTAACTCACGTGGTTTGGGTAATGAGGGGTTTGAGATGCTGTCCTGGGGTCACTGCCTGCAGGAGACCCAATCTGGGGAGGTGAGGGCCCTGGGTCTGAGTGCCCCACCCCAAGCTTCATCAGGGCTTTCCAGGCTGTGGAAAACCACCTAAGGCCAAAGCTGGTAAAATCCAGCCTGTCCCCAAGATGGCCTCTGAATCAGCTTATCTTATCAGGATCAGTTAAAATTCCTTGGACCATTCTTTACTTACTTGTTCATCAGAACCTCCAGAAGCAAAATACTCCCCTGTTCTGGAAAAGGCAACAGTGGTGGCTGGTCCCTGTCAGAACACGCAAAAAAGAACAAACACCAAAGGTCACTCTAAATTCTCAATGACTAGAAGAACACTAGAAGCTCCTGAATGAAAGTACCAGCCCACAGCCCTCTGCAGCCTCTGGCCAAGGAGCCTGCGTGTTGGCAAGGCCAAGTTCTAGGGCTGAGATCTCTGTCTCCAAGCCCAGCTAGCAAAGGCCAGGCCCTGAGGCCTGGGGTCACGGGTGGGCACTATTCCCACTTCCCCAGTGAGGAACTGGAGGTCAAAGAGGGCACTGGTTTGCCCCAGGCCACAGCACTGGGACCAGGACTCGGGTCCCTCTGACCCTGGGCCATGCCCCTGCTACACCACCCTGCTGCTGAGCAGAGAACTGGAGAGCCCCAAGGAGGAGCCAATGGCTCAGAGAGAGGCAGGGCAAAGTCAGGGAGCACAGGTGCCATGGAAACCAGAACCAGGGCAGGGAAGGAGACCTGCACAAGGGAGTGACATGACGTGTCCCTCTGACGTGTGCGTCACCTTCCTCATGTTAGGGCCCTGGGAGATGATCCTATTCTGGTTTCCCAGGGGCTGAAGGTCTGTACGACCATCTGAAAGGATGCCAGGCCCGCTCCAGGCCGTGCTCAGCGCTCGGCGCTGTGAGGGGCAGTGAGCACAGCCAGGCATGGGGCTCCTTCCCCATGCCTGAAATCCATGCCACCATCGGCAAAAACACTACCAACTATCTCTTCCGCCCACTCAGGCTTTTATTGTGGCCAGTCCCTAGCATTCCCCAAGCAAACCAGATAGGAGGTTTGTCCCTAGGTAAAGCAGCACAGCCGCTGTCACAAGGCCACCACGGTTTCTCCAACACAGGGAGTCCCGGGCCCCAGTGGCCTATGAGAGGTGCCCCCAGCAAGGGGGCCGAGGCTGAACCGTGAATGAAAGCAACACTGGGAAGCACCTTTTACCAATTCCAGAAAATATCAGACCAGTTTGGGGCTAGAGAAGGGACCCTGAGGAAGGTTCAGAGGTCCCAAAAGAGATGAGAGCTGTTGCTTGGGCTCAGGCACACTGGGCAGGAGGGGACGTGCCCCCTACACTTCCAGAAACCACCCATTGCTCCCCCTCTGAGAGGTAACCATAATAGAGGTGATGAAGTACAAGTAAGTACAACACCAGCTACCACTGGGTGCTCGGGCCGGCTCAGAGCACCTTACCTGCATTAACCCACTTCGTCCTCAGAGGACGGTTCGTGCATTTACCCTCCCCAAGAGTGACATGTCCAAGTGCGGGGAGCATGGCCTGAGAAGACACGAAGACAAAGCTCCCAGCATGTGCCTCTCACCTGCCTTCTCTACACAGGGAGTCACAGGGAAGCTGAGGGTGTGCCCCAGCAGCCCAGGAATCCGATGCTGCCATTAAGCAGGATAAGATAGATAGGAACAACACCCAGTAACATCGTTGAGTGCAAAATGCCAGGTGCAAGACATCACGGGCCGTGTGACCCTGCTTGTTGAACACTGGCCTGAGTGTGGACGGGGCAGGCTGTATGTCACTCGGTACCCTTCCTGCAGCAGTCAACAAAGGGTTAACAGGACTTATTAAGGCAAGGGATGAAACGTCAGGAAACTTCTACTTGATTCTCTACAATCTGTAATTTTCCACACTTTGAAAAAACTTTTTTTAACAATGACTATATGGTGTTGCTACATTAATATAAAAAGAAACCACAAAACTATTTTCATTTTGAGGAAAAGCAAAGAGGGAAGAAAGAAAAGGGACGGAAACCAGTATGCGGAGCGCCAATAAAGATGGGCTCTCTGCCTGCCCAGAGCTCGCTGAATAATGGCAGGTTTCCAGGAAGCCACAGCAAGTAAGTGACCAAACAAATACCCATGGGTTGCTCTCCTTTCCCGTCATCACTCAACCACCTGATGCCAAGTTGGGAACAAGATGCTAGAGGTAGAGCCACGGCAGCAGTGGAACCACTGAAGAATGAGGCCGCCAGGAGTCAGGGCCAGAGAGCCGGTGCTGGGAGCCCTTCAGGCAAGAGGGGCTGCAGCCCAAGGCCCAGGAAACTCCAGGATGGAGGGAGCAACATGCACCGTGTGGGGAATCTGGAGATGCGAGGCCTCCGCCCTTCCCAACACCCCTGTTCACCACTAAGGGGCCTGGCACCCTGTCCTTCTGCATTCCTAGAAAGAGCGGCCTTCCACACCAGCCCCTGCACTTCTAGGGTACACGCAAGAAGAGGCCAGCCAGCCCTGGGCTTCGCTGAGGGGTAGAGCTCATGTGGCCTAGAATGTAGACGTGACTCTCCACTCCAACGTGCTTCACACTCCCTGATAATCACGGTCCCAACCCCTCAGCTTGGCCTTTGAGGTCCCAGACAGCCTAGTCCCCTACCGCCCTTCCTGTCCCCCTTACCAACATGCTGGCCACACTGGACTGCTCACTGCTCCCCAAATGCTGTAAGCTAGAAACATTCTCCTCCTTCTCTGTTCTGTAGCTCCCTGTGCCGAGCTCTTAATTCGGTCCTTTCAATCTTTCTCAGCTCTAAACAAGTTTATTTAAAGCTACAATCTTGCCTCTGATTACCACCTTAATAGACCCCACAAGTTCCTAATATGCAATATTTTCACGGTCATTAACGTCCCAATTTTTTGTAATTTCCACTGTGACGTCCCCCTTAACCCACTCATTATCTAGGAGACCATTTCCAAACCCTGGGGGCTTGAGGGAGTCTCTATCACTAACAGTGACCAGATCGATACACACGCTTTGAGGCGGTTCTAGCCTCATGGCGGCTTATTCCTTTCATGTCATTCATCATTCTTGATGCATCCAGGGCACCAGCTCAGGGCAGGGACGTTGCCAAGTTGGTTCTTCCCACAGGTGAGTCCTAGGTGCTTGGCAGTGACTCCTGGCTGACTCTGAGCAACAGCTCTGCAATCCCGCTCCCTGGCTGGGCTTTCAGCAGTGTGGATTCCATCAGCTCTCGGTGGTTGGTGCTCTCCTGCCAGAGGCCCTGGACGCCATCTCCTCCAGGCCAGGTCCACAGCAGGGACGCCCCACAGGGCTGTGCTCCCCAGCTTGGACAGCTCAGAGTCTTCTGTGAGATGCTCCTGCCTCATTAATCCTGAGCCCTGAATGCAGCCCAGCCTCACCTGTCCTCCTAACCAGCCACACTTGCCCCTCGAGTTTGGCTAGACCCACACCTAGTCATTCCAGTGCACGCTGTCTCTCCCTGACCACCCTCCATCCCAAGGGACCCACAATGTCCGCTTTCTTCACTCACACAAGCTCTGTAAGAGCAACACAAATGAGCCCAGGGTGATTCGATCCCACCAACTACTGGCTACACTCACTCTGCTGCCCCCAGCACTTTTCTAGATCTCTCTGCTCTCCTCACCCTCTCCCCGCAATGCACTGAACTCCTGCACTACTGAATTCTGCCCACTGTTCCCCACAACAGCCACACTGAAAAAGGCCCAGCCAGGCGCCCCCACCCTACTGCCCCTCACAAGGGTTCTAAAACGTTCTTTTGTTGGCTGTCATGTGCACGGTCTGCCAGTGAACAAACAGGGCTGTCACACCACATAATCCCTGAGTCGGGGTAACGAGGAGTAGACACGATTGATGCTGTGACAAGCAGACATGGAGACCCAGGAGGCCGGAGGTCGTGGCATGCACGCTCTGATCTCTGACCCCAGGTTCAGGCAGAGAAAACCCAGCCCAGCCCGCTGGGCTGCTCTTTCCTCAGGTCCCTACCGAGGAGGCTCCTGTGCTCCTCCTGCACTTGACTACTGAGGTCTGCGGTGTGCCCAGCACAGTGACCTAGGGGCTGGGGTTTTGTCCGAGTGGTGGCCCACAGGACCATCACAGCCCAGTGGACAAAGAAGCAGCCTCTGGGCAGGAGCTGCTGCCCAAGAACACCCAAGCTCTCTCCCAACCTTGGCTGAAGACACTCACTTCGGCCCTCAACCCTGCGCTGCTGACGGGGACGGAGGGACAGGCTGACTTCCTGGTTCCTCAGGGTGAACTGAAAGAGCTACCCCACCCCCTTCATGCCCTCTCATCTCTCCCAGGAGATGCCTAGCCATCCAAGCTAGACACGAGGTGCCTGAGCATCGAAGTAAGCCTCCAAAATGACAAGAGCCGCAGAGTGCTCGACAAACAGGGACGAGAGGTACATTTTCAGAGTGTCTTTCTACCCGGAGTGCCTCTTCTCCCAAAGGGCAGCCTGCACGCCCCTGCCCCTCTGTGCAACTCCCATCCTCTTCCTCAAGGGGAGCCCCCTTTGTTGCTACTTCCCCGCCTCAGCCAGCATGGCCTCGGTGCTCAGTAAACACCTGGGGGTTCTGCCCTCTGAGCCCGTGATTTCTCACCAAGCTTCAGAGCATGGTCCCTCACACATGGCTCAGGTGCAGCCTCCAGGTCTTTAGCAATGGCTGCCGACCACACTGTGGGCCATGTGCCCAACCATCCCTGTGCCACTCACTCTGTGGCGACACGCTCACCAACTGCGCAGCCATAAACACCAGACTTAACTCCCCACCCACATTCCACCCACCAAACTCTCCCAAATAGCTCAAGGGGGCTTAAACTACAGGCGCGTGGCTCGAGAATATGTTTCAGAAAATACAGAAAATAAATCTGTATTTCTAGTACACTGCCCCCACGCGTGCCACAGAGACTGTGAGGACCTCGCTCCAGGCACGAGGCTCTGAACGACAGCTGCAGTCGGTGGGAAAGCCCTTCCCTCTCCCAGCTGGTCTCCCTTCTGTAAAATGAGGGGCGAGGCAGGAAGAAGAGGCTCCTCGGCAGCACCGACATCCCAAAGTCTGTTCAACCCACAAGAAGCAGGGACTCCCCTTCGTCCTGCTTGTCACGGCGCCACCGATCCAGAGCCTCAGAAGGGTACTTGTACCTCCAGTTGCTCCGAGCCAGCCCCGGGGCTGTCACCTGAGCTTCCTGATCCCTGGCCTGTACTCCAGCAGCTGTTCCCCAGAGAAAATGACTGGTGACCAGGGCTAATACAGGGGCACTACAGACAGGCCCAGAGACCAAGGCGCCAGCCACGGCACAGCCACAAACCGTGACAATGACCCTCGAGCCAGTGGTAGGGGGCAGCTGATGGGACAAGCGTGTCTGGGTCAGGGGAGTCACCTCAGCCCCCCCACCAGGAGGAGAGATGTCAGGAACTGCACGATGAAAGGAAAGCCAAAGCAAGAGAGTATTCTGGGGGAGAAGAGATCAACTCTGAACAAAATTAAAAGCCACACAACTCCCCAAGAGACTCCATGGGTGGGTGACAGGAGAGGAAACGGGCATTCTCCCATTAACGGGGCAGCTAAGTCACCATGGACAGCCCCACCGCGGACTCATTTTCGTAATGAACACTGACTGTCCATCACCCACTCGGTGGCAGGGCCGCGCCCGAAAAAGAAACTCCTAATGGTCTTATAAAGAGTTCCCACGAAAACAGCATCAGATCACTTTCCAAGAGCTGTGAGGACCTACTGTGTGCCAGTCTGGTACTGAGCAATTTAAACATGTCATCTCTTACTAAGAGGCAGATACAGAGATGTCAATCTCAGAGATGAAGAAAGAGGCTCGGCAAAGCCAAAATCCTGCCAATGTCACCCAGTAAGAGGCAAGGCTGGGAATGGTCTGACCTCACTGCCCACATCACTCCTTCCCAGTCGGCTGCCTCCCTGAGGTCAGGATGATTCCACTGCACAAGATGGGGGCTCCCATGGGTTTTCAAAGCCAGAAACAGGCAGGTACAAGCTGTTTGTTCCTGGGAACACCGGGGTGTTTCTGTAGAAGGCTGGGCATCACCACCCACCAGATGCACAACCAAACGTACCTTGGCACTCAACCTCAGTCAAAGAAGGTGCTGGCAAGGTGCCTGGGGCAGGCTCTTCACCAGCCCCGGTGTTCCCAGGCGAGAAGGCTGAGGAGGGGGGCCCTGCTCCATATCCAGGGAGGCAGCATCTCCCTGACCTGACCATTCTCTACCCAGGACAGGCAGACTCAGGCTAGAGGTGGAAGGGCACCCCACCTCTCGGCCCCAACAGGCTCCTCTACCCGTCCTGCCCCTGGTAAAGGAAAAGTGTGCTGTACCTGAAGCCACCCCGACCTCCTGCCAGTGCTGAGCTCACTCACCATCAGAGCAGCAGGGCAGCTGATGGTCCAGGACCCATGGAGGTCAGCCAGCAAGGGCTCCAGCTCTCTGTTCACTACCCAAATCACTCAGCCACACTCGCCCTGTGGAAGCTTCTAAAGAGTGCCATGTGCCCCAGCTGCAGCCACAGAGCTCTATTCCTGGCTACAGCACACATGGTGTCGAGGTCCCAGCCTGCGGGAGCAGGAGACCCTCTCAGCCCCAGCCGCATCCCTCAATAGCCTTTTGTAATTTAAGAGTCCCGGAGCCAGGGTAGCAGGAGAGTAGCGTCAGAATTTTTTAGATGACTTCAGGGAACTTGTAAACGATGCTCAGTTCAGGCACACAAAACAAACCTGTCTAAAGACCCCTGAAGTAGGCTGATGGAAAGTGTGGCCAATCGCAACGCCAGAGAATCACCAAGCTGCCACAGGGTCAGACCCCTGGGCTGATGAGCTGCCCTCCCACCCCTAAGGCCAGCACATAGGTCCAGCCCAGGAGACCCAGGGCCACGGTGGACGATCCTGTCCTTAGCCTGCTAGCACACAGTAGTTCCTTGGTCCTGGTGCCTCCATGCCCGTAGGAGACAACAAAAGGAACGTCAGGAAAATGTCAAGCCTCAGCACAGACAAGAGAGTGGCAGCCAACAGCATGCCTCCGTTGACCCTTCTGTCTCCACCTCTCCTACCCATGCCCCCCAGGGGAGGGCCCGGGTGTATGTGCAACAAGTGGGCTCTCTTGGGCCACCCTTGCAGTAGGGCATGGAGGTGTAGTGCCAGCGCCCAGAGCCCCTCATTTCAAGTCAAGGCCAGCCTCGCCTCAGCAGCAGTTCCCTGTGGCTGGCTTCTCTGCTGGCCTCTGCCCCGCAACCTGCTTCTCACAGAGTGGAAATGGAAGTACGAGGTAGCTGCTGCTCCATTGGCAGAAAAACTCAGCGGCCCTCCCTCCCGTCTGGGAATTCCCACAAGCAGGTCCTCCAAGTCCAAGCCAAAGTTTCACAGGTTACCTCCTGCTGGGGCATGCAGAACACAGCGGCCACAAGGCCGGGTGGCATCCACACAGACCGGCGATCTAAAAACAGGAGTGAGATCATAACTCAACTTTTAAAAGCCATATGTGCAAACAAGTGAGCATGGTGGAAATGGCAAAGATTTGAGTACTTGTCCCAACTGTTGGCCTAAGCCATGTGAGACTTCTGTAAGTCTAGACCTCTCTCTGACCCTCAGTTTCCCTGTCTGGACTCAAAAATACCTTCAAATTTTCCCTTTCTATCTATGAGACAATCCTTTGACACCCAGGACCCACTCTGAAGCCCTGCAGCTGCCCAACCACAGGATTCAGGAAGTGGCTGGTAGCAGATACGCTCTATCAGGCACTTGGTCACCAGGCCCGCGTTACATCGCGACCTACCGGAGCAGAATGCCAAGTCACCAAACAGCCAAGCTGTGCATCTCCCTGGACTCTGTGAGTGGGGAGTCCATGAGCACTACCCACCCACTACCAGGTGTAGGAGCCACCAGTGCACAGCACTAATGCAGAGCCAGGCACAGCTCTAGCCCACTGTCAGCCTCACTTCCAGTCGGACCCTCCCCCAGGGCTCAACAGAAGGTGACATGTACCCCCAAAGGGTCAACGGGGCCTCAAAGAGCTTCCCAGAGATGAGCCAACCAGCCAACAGCATCTTTCACAAACCCTCATGAGTCCTGGACGTCCTCAAACATGCTGGGTCATATGTGGCTCCACCTTCAGGGATTTCTCTCTCCCCTCAGGGCTGAGTGAGCAGCCCCTACTCTTGGTCATGGACCTCCACAAGCACTAAGCATTCAGCCCAGCTGGCGGGCTCTTTATTTTAACCAACTGACCAAATTCAGGCCGCTCTCCCGTACTACCCATCCTTAGGAAGCCAATATCGGGTGACTGAATTTCCCTAAGCCCAGGGGCAGAGCCAGGCCAGACAAAGGAGCCACAGCAAATCCTGGCAAACCTCAGTGCCAGGGTTGCCAGGTTGGGGCCACAGGGAGTGAGCTGGGCTTTATTTGGGGTAAATAAGGCTTTCAGCCAGCCCTACTTCACACACACTCACGCATTCGCACCAGCTCCAAGACCAGACTCTTCAATCATGATGACGCTTCCACATCAGTGGTAAGCCCCCAAGAGAAAATGCTCTCAGTGTAGCGACCCAGCTCTGCAGAGGAGCAAGGAAAAGTGGGTCAGGTCTGCCTACGTCGGGCACCTCTCCACTGGGGCCAGCTGTGGGAACCAACACGGAGCTGTCCACCAGTCGTGGGTGCACAGCAGTCTCCCCATGGGTCTCGAAGAGAGGATGAGGAGAATGAGGAAGCAATCACTGTTCTCTGGAAAGAGACAAGGGATTATGGTGAGCACAGGGATGGAGTACAGTCAGAGCAGCCCTGGCTGGGCTCCCTCCTTCCTGAATCAGTCAGCAGAACCCTCAGCAAGCTGGTGTAGGGCGGCATCACCTGCAGGCCCAGGGGCTCCCACATCTGGCACCTGCAGTACCCTGCAGTGGAGCAGGGTGTCACAGGTATCCCAAAAGTAAGAGCCCCTAAAACCTGTGGCAAACCACTGCAGTGTCTGTATTCAACAATAACTTTGGAGGTAGGGGCAGAAAAAAATGTGAGCCTCGAACACCGGCTCCCATTCTCCTCTGAGCTGCACCCTATGGGACAGATGAGGGTCAGCCTCTTCGCCACATCCCCCAAGCACCTTGTAAGGCTCAACCTGCCTCTGCCATTCTCTTCTCTCACCTCATACTCTCCCTTCGGCTCTGTCCACCTCCCCAGGGAGTCGCCTACTCCCTAGGCTGGGAACCCCACCCAGTACCCAGCACAATGGGGCGAGGAGTGAAGAGGGATGGACAAACAGATGGCAAGACCAACAGAGATGAACTTTTTTCTGCTTTCTTCTGGGTACTGTGAGCTCAGTACCCTGAAGAAACAACCCAGCATTTCCACAGCCACTTCCCAGTCTCTACACCCTACAATGCCAGCTATCCCCCTGCTGTGTTTCCACGCTTCCAGGCTCAACAGCAGACAAGCAACCGTGCAAGAAGATGCCCCGGGACCTCCATTTCGCTCCTCAGGGAGCACAATGTCAACGCGTTGTCCTTTGTGTGCTCCCTTAGAGAGCACATCCGAGTGGGCACAGGGCCAGAGGGAGGCGGCTGGTTAGAGAGCCCTCACAAGAAGAGAAAAATTGCCAGGGGATCACTGATGTGCATCTGTTTGCACCTTGTTTTTGTGTATTGCTTTTTTTCTTTGGAGAGGAGTGTGGAGAGGTAGCAAGGTGCACATGGTTTTCAAAAGCCCTCCTGGTAATAAGATCCAAGACTAGTTGAACGCGAGTCTAAATAATCACCCTGCCAAGGAGTTAACACGGGTACCTCCCCAGCAAGGGGGATTACATGCTTGTGACAAGACCAGCTGTCCCTCCAGCCCAGCCGTACCTTGTGTCTGGCTGTGCCGGCCTACCCAGTGTAAACAGCCCACTAGCCCTGCACACCACACGGGTCTCTGACAGGGAAGACCGGGGTCATCACAAACCTGAGGGCAGCAAGTGGCCTCCAGGCCCTACGGCAGCAAGGGGAAGGAAGGCCCTGGCCCCCAGCCATGGCCAAATGGCCCCCATGTGCCCTATCTCGGATGGCAGGGGATCCACAACAACAGCTCAGAGAGCCCTAGGATGGGCTCCCCACATCCGGCCACCTCACCCAGGATCCATGAACACACCTGGCCTCACTAGCCCTCAAGGGCCTGTCCTCCACCTCTATCCTGCCTGCCTCCTGCTTAGCAGGAGACGGCTCAGCCACACTTCCTGAGGGAGTGTGTGTGAGAGGCCTGAGCTCAGGCCAGTGGCTAGGGAGAGCCCCAAGCAGCCCAGCTCAGATCCCCAGGAGCCCACGCAGCCTGGCCACAACCCATTCAGAGAGTCCAGGGCCCCAGATACTTTGGTGACGGCTGCTGAGAAATAAAGCTTTTGCTCCCTTGATTCAATTCTAGGAATTCTCCAAACAAAAAATACACAAGAGATTCCACTCCTTCACACCAGCCTCTGCCAAACACTTGTCATTGTCTTTGTCTCCAAAGGCATCGATGTCTAATTCTCGCAGAACCCTCAGGGGACCCCAGTGGCGACTTGGGACATGGATTTCAGGGTTCAACTCAACTGCAGGGCCATGGGATTTCTGAGGCCATTAGTGGACAGATCCATTTAAACTTCCCTGGGAGGAAGTTTGCTAACCATGCCCAGATGCTCCCTCCCATCTCTCCCACTATAACTCCTGTACTTCCTTCTAAGGGGCACCAGTACCAGGCCCCACGCTTCTACCCGAGGTCACGGGAAAAGGCCTCTGTCCCTCCTCCCTGCAGGTCTTATGGGTGGCAAACCCGTTTCCACATCTCACACCAATGCCTAGGCTGTGAGGGCACCACAGCAGCTGTCCCCAGTGGGCTCCAAGGGAAGGCCACCTGAGGTGCACAGGCCTCAAGAAGGCACCTCCGCCTCGCTCCATGCTGTTTAGCACCAGTCCAATGCCCCTCACCTGGTGCCCATGGAGCGTGTAGAGCAGCCGGCCCTCCATCAGGTCCAGGATCTTCAGGGTTGAGTCGCTGGAGGCCGTGATCAGGTAGTTTCCCGAGGGGTGGAAGGAGAGGGCGTTCACCGCTGCGCTGTGCACTAGGGGGAAGGACATCTGTCAGGTGCCGTCCCGATGCCCAGGGAGCATGGCCGGAGCCTGCGGATGGGCAATCAGGGCCAAGAGAGGCTCAGGGCCTGGCTGTGACGAGGCTGGGCCAGGGTGGCCTTTGCTCAGAGGAACTGGGAGAGCCCCACAAGGATTTCCTGGGAGAGCAGCATGATTGGAGAGAACAGAAGATTCCTCCAGAGCCGAGGGCAGGCAGCCAGGGACGGAGGGCAGGCAGAGGCACGTGGCGCAAGGCTAGAGAAAGTAAAGATTCCTCTATCCTCTCCCACTACAGCGAGCAGTCAAACTAGAGCAGAAAGAGTGCTCAAAGCTAGCATTTAATCTGTCTTATATACTGTTA
Source organism: Loxodonta africana (assembly GCF_030014295.1). Classification (NCBI taxonomy): domain Eukaryota; kingdom Metazoa; phylum Chordata; class Mammalia; order Proboscidea; family Elephantidae; genus Loxodonta; species Loxodonta africana. The sequence continues at coordinate 20,872,388 of NC_087363.1, read as the reverse complement.
CTTTAGGAAAACCAAGTGTAACATAAATACTAGTTGCTATCAATCAATTCCAACTCATAATCAACCCCATGTGTGTCAGAGTAGAACTGTGCTCCTCAGGGTTTTCAATGGCTGATTTCTCAGAAGCAGATCCCCAGGCCTTTCTTCTGCAGCACCTATGGGTGTACTAAAACCATCAACCTTCATTTAGCAGCCAATTGCTTAACCGTTTAACTCTAAAGGTTGCTGTTAGGTGCCACTGAGTCAATTCCAACCCAAAGCAACCATACAGAACAGGGTAGAACTTCCCCATAGGGTTCACTAGACTGTGATCTTTACTGAAGCAGGTCGCCAGATCTCTTCTCCTGCAGAACGGCTAGTGGGTTCAAATCACCAATCTTTTAGTTAGTAACCCAGTGCTTAACCACTGTACCAACAAACCCGTTGCCACTGAGTCGATTCCGACTCACAGCAACCCTGTAGGGCAGAGTACAACTGCCCCATAGGATTTTTTTTCTTTAATCTTAAAAGAAGCAGACTGCCAAGTCTTTCTCCTGCGGAGCTGCTGGGTGGGCTTGAACCGCCAACCTTTAGGTTAGAAGCCAACTACTTAATCACTGAGCTACCAAAACCCACTGCCATCGAGTTGATTCTAACTCACAGCGACCCCATATGGTTTCCAAGGCTATAAATCTCTACCACAGCAGACCGCTACATCTTTCTCCTGGGGAGCAGCCGGTGGCTTCGAACCTCCGACCATTTTACTTAAGATCGCTTTAGCCACTGCACCACCAGAGCTCCTTTTCCTTTTTTCTCTCTGCCTCTGCCTCCACCTCCGCCTCTACTGCCGCCACTCGTGCCTCAGGCTACCGCCACCACCCCCTCTGGCCTGCGAGCTCTCCTCCTGCATCTGGCACCAACCACTACCGCCACCACTGCTGCCATCGCGCTGCGTCTCCACGCTGTGCGTCACCACCCCTGGCTCCGCCCCCACTGAGCTACAAAATAAAACAAAAAAAAACCCCGTTGCCATTGATTCCAACTGATAGAAACCCTATAGGACAGAGTAGAACTGCCCCGTAGGGTTTCCAAGGAGCGGATAGTGGATACGAACTAACGACCTTTAGATTAGCAGCCTGAACTCTCAACCACTGTGCCACCAGGGCTCCTTAAAGGTAACATACCCATTGCCGTCGGGTTAATTTCGACTCGGGCGGTCCACATGAGGATAAAGTAACTCCACAGCCAATACAAGGGCCGTTGGCATCTCAGCAGCTGCAGAGGGAGGCCCCGGGGCCTCCACACCCATTACCACAGGTGTGACCCCGCCATGTCACAGGTGCCATAAACATAAAGGCGAATGCTAAAACCGCCCCTCGTCCTGGCACCATGAGCTGCAGGAACTGCTGCAAAACTGGGAACCACGTCGGCCACGGACAGTCCTCAGGAGAGCCCACAGCTGATGCACCATGCTGGGGGCTGTGGATGCATGTTCCCGAGCACACCTGGGCCTTACCTAACGCAATATTTATATCTGAATGCCCTCAAGAGTCAGCAACTCCAGGAGGCCGCCTGGAGAGGGGCTGACAGGTCTAGGCAGCCAGCTCCTGGGGGCTGAGTACAGAGGCCCCCAGTCCCATGCTCATACTGCACTTGAGCCACAGAGGGGGCAGGACCCAACAGCCACCAGCGTTTACCAAGCTGGGGGCATGCCAAGCAGGGGAAAAAAGCCACAGCCGACCAAAGACCAAACAGACGCCACAGACAGAAGCAGAAAGACTATTAGAAATGCATAGAGTGGCCATCCCTCCTCACGAGTGGACGTGCAAACACGTGTGCACAAGCAGAGAGGGATCCGGAGGGAAGCCCTAGACAGAGAGCAGGGGTGGCCTCTGGGGAGGACAGGCACGGGGCACTGCTAATTTTTACTGTGCCTGTTTCCAAAATACTTAATAAAATACGGTAAAAACCATGAGTACAGTCACATACGATTACACAACTGAGTGAGTCATTAGAAGAGAACCCTCACCCCCTAAGAGCGTGTTGCGCTTGGGGAGGCAGGAGCACGGTTGGCCCACCTGGCCTTGCAGCCTCTGGTGAGCCGGCCGGTGCCCGAGGAGGAGACGCCTGTCAGGGGCAGGCCCTCGCCACAGAGGGTTCAGCCTACTTGACCCGGGGTGGCTTTTTGGGATGCACAGCTGGCATCACCAGTGACACAGCGGCTTCGAGTCTCCAGAGGGCTCTGGATTCATACAATGAGGGTGCTCTGATGCCAGGGGTAAGGGACACCCAAGATATCCCTCTTTCCAAATGCATGTCAGTGCCCATTTTAGGAATGGGGAGGAAATAGCCAGCGAGCCACTACTTCAGGTGAGACAGGGCACTGCCTCCAGATGAACCCTTTCCAGCTGAAAACTCCAAGGAAAGGGTCAGGCTGTGTGGGCTACTCAGCTGCCTAAAAACGCTCCAAGACCCTATATGGGGTGGGGTGAGGGCCCAGGGGTGCATTAAGGGCAAGAGTTCTGACTCCGGCTTCTGGAGAGGGCCAGGCCAAGCCCTGTGGACAGCCAGCCAAGGAGACAGCCTCTCCCAGGAAGCCGGGGCACAGAAATGGCAGGAGTCATCACAGTGTAAGGAAGTGGCACAGGATGTGGACACAGTGCCAGACTTGGAGGCCCTGGGCTAGTGACCAGGTTCACAGCTTTCCAGCTGTGTGACTATGGGCAAGTCTCACACGCTGCCCACCTGTTAGGGAGGAGGAGCCCTGCCTGGCTGACTGCTAGCCTGTCACCGGACAATGGGCTGGCCTGTGCCGGTGCAGCACAGAGCACGATGTGGTTCCGGGGAGAGGGCTGCAGCTCAGATGTCTGAACAGTCTTAACATGGGCTTGGAGCATACGGAGCCTCGCCCACCCCCATGGGGATTGGATCTCCCAGGGTTCCACCAGCACCTCCAGCTCCTGGAAGAGCTGGGAGATCAGAACTGCTCCCCCCAGTGAGAGGCCAGAGCCCAGAAACTCCTTGTCTGAGAGCAAATGACACCAAAAAGCCCCCAGCAGGCATTGACTCCAACAACTCCAACCTGGGACAGGACGGGCCCTCCATGGAGTGTGACCATGGCTGCGGGACACAGGCAGACAGAGGCTTGTAGCCACACACCGCAGTATCGCTAGCTAAAAAACCTCTCAGAAGAGCCCATCAGCCTCACATGCCTAAAGCCCACTCAGGAAGTTCCCGGTGCACATTCAGGGTCACTAGGGGTGACACGGATGTCACCGTGTCCTTAAAATCTCTCCTGGGTTTCCTAGGGATCAGGGACAGCAAACAGCTCAGGTGTCACTGCCAGAGGGCTGGGGGCCCTTCTTGGGAAACCGGCTTCTAAACAGACCCCACTGCATTTGCAGGGTGGGACAGCTGTTGCTGATCGGGCCGGGGGTGCCTCCAGGGAGAGGGTTTCAGCCACAGAGCTCTCCAGAAGAGCCCCTAGACCTGATCGACCCAGCCAGGTACCTCCATCAGCAAATGAGTTCAGCTCACCCAGGCTCTCGTTGAGCCCTCGAGGTGAGCCGAGAGGCTATGGATCCGTTTGCTGTCAGGCAGGGCTGCGGGGGGGACCAGCTGTGTTTACAGGGTATTCTAAGCCCCTCTAAGCCTCTGGTCTAGACTAGAACAAGACGCTGCAGCTCAATGAGTGGCTCCATCTGTCACAGGAGGAAAGGACAGCAGCAAAGCAGGCTGAACCCTCACAGCAGAGCCGACAGCCACATGTACCTGGGGCTCACTGAGGACAAGGCCCTGGTGCTTACTCACCCAACCATGACCTCCAGGGCATTGCCAGCCATCGAGCGCCTGCTCCTGTGAGAGCCCGAGGGACCTCTCCCCAGCACCCACCACTCTCCTTGACTGCTCTGCCTCACACTACCCTCCTGACCACCAGTTTTATGAGATCCCACTTTCCTTCATTCCCTCAGCTCTGTCCCTCCCAGCCCTCCACCGCTGGGAGATGGGGCCCATACCCCTCACTCTGGCTGCTTTGTGGACCTTTTCCTTCCGCGACCCCTCAATTTCAGGGGGCCAGGCTGTGGCCTCCGTCCTTCTCTTGTCCCAGAGTCAGCATTTGCCTCTACCTAATCTCCAATTCATGCCCCCAGCCTGACCCCTCCCCCACTCTCATGTCCAGCCCTCACTTGGACATCAGGCATGGACAGCCAGCACAGTCACCCAGGCACATTGGCCCCCTGCCCCAGCCAATGATCTGAGCTGCCGTCCTCTCAGACGCCCCTCATCCCTTTGCTCCTCAAGTGATGGCAACAGTCCCAGCACTGCCTTCCAGCCATGTCCTTGGACTTCAGGCCAAAGCAAGGCATTCAAGGCCCTCCCCCATGGGTACCAGCTGCTACACCCTGCTCACACCAGGGCCCCAATCCATCAGATAGGCCTGGACCCTTCCAGGGTCACCAGAGATCCTTTCTCCCAAAGCCACAACAACCAAGACTCATGTGGAACGAACCACATGCCCAGCACTGTATTAGGATCCTCATGTGGATTCTGCCGTCAGTTCCACGCAAACCTCGTGAGCAAGGCACTATCATCATGCCTTTTACAGATAAAGAACACAGCAGCCTGTGCTCCTTCCCTTCCCACCTCTCCCTGTCCAAGCCCCCGCCCCAGCTCACACTCAGAGGCTGGCGTGCCCACCCCGCACTCCTCCGCACCTGCCCACCTGCCCCAACTCCCAGCCCTTAAGTCAGGCCTGGTCCAGAACAGGAGAAGAAAGGCCTCTAAGCCTGCAGGAGGGAAGGGAGAGGCACAGCCTCCACGTGGATGCTGCCCTGTCAGAAGCCTTTCTTTGAAACGAATAGCCTCAGTGACAAACCCCAGGGCCAAATATTTCAGAAAGAATTGGTTCTTGTGGCTGGCTCCTGCCACCTGGTGGTAGTATTGGGTACTGCAAACCTTGACCAAGCGGGCTACCCTCCCCAGGAGACCAGAGTCCTGGACACCAGGGCTGTGACTCTCAGCATCATCAGTGCCATCATTGTCACTAACACTGTACCTGGTTCCTGTTCTGTGCAAGCACTCTAAGGTCTTGATGTGGACCATTCAATAATCCTCCCAACACCACCTGTGAGACAGGTCCTATCACTGTCTAGGGAGCCTAGAGGAGTCAAGTGACCTGCCCCAGGTTGCACAGCTAGGAATGCCAGAGCAGGCAGCAGAGCGCACCCTCCACCACATGCTCTTCAAGAATGGGCTCTTCTCCACCTTCTTGGGAGGTCTGCTCACCTCCACTACCCTCAAGAAAGTGCCAGCCTCTCCTACTGCCAGTCAAGCGTCTGAGAATCAGCCAGGAATAGGGCTTGCGGGAGGTGTGTATGTGGGCGGGCGAAGCTCAGCTCAAGCCCCACACCTTTGTCCAGCCACATCCTTCCCATTTTCAGGTCTGAATTTTGGAAATGGTGTCCCAAGCCAACAACCACTGTTCTTCGCACAACTCCAGCTCTGTCTCTTCCCTGGTTGGTCTCAGCCCTGAGCCCACAGTCTGCCCATCCCTGTTCTGCCCGCTGCACAACTCCCGATTCCTCCTATAGTCCCTCGCCAGCTTCCTAAACCCAAATCCCATCGCCAGCATTGGGGGCCCTCATCACCCTGCCCGGCCATACTCAGCAACCCCCAACACCTTTGGCTACCTCACCCTCATCACACTCAAGCCCCCTCTCCCAACCTGGAGCCTGCCAGCAGCCCATGTCTAGTGCCCTGCCTTCCAAGAGCTACAACTGAATTGGGGGCAAAGCCCTGGGTCTGGCTCCTGAACCTGGCCTCTAGCTAGGTCCACCCTTACACAATGGCTCATGGACCCACATCTGTGGAAGACACCATGGGGCCAGAGGTGGCCATGGTCCCAACAACAGTGACCTCTGTTGACAGCCCTGCCCCTTCACCACAGATCACCTGGGGAGGGCAGAGCCTCCATTACTGAGGGTGAATGGTATGGGCAGCTCCTGAGAAGCCTAGCGGAAACTTGAAGAGCCCTGGCCAGATATTCACTGAGGCCCCTGTCTGGCCCTGCAGCGAGCATGTGGCTCTGCCGCTTGTGGGCGGGCATCAAAGGACCTGGCAGAAGCCAGGCAGCACCACGCCCACCTTGTGACCACAGTTCCAAGCCATGCCACAGACTACCCACCCCTGGAGATCCCCACAGGCCCAGACTCTACCCACTCACCAAGGCCATCCTCAGGCAGCACAGGCCATTTAAGCACCACGGCAATAAATCAGACCCCTGGTACCAGCACGGCCCCATGGAACCAAGAAGCCAGCAGACACTCACGCTGATAATGCTGCAGCAGCCGGTGAGTCCGGACATCCCACACCTTCACTGTGTTGTCCATGCCGGCAGCAGCAATACATGTGCCGCTGGGGTGGAAGTCCACATAGGTGACAAAGCTGGAAAGACAGGGCAGCCACATGCCATAGGTCTTCCCTGGCCCCGAAGAGACGTGAAGGCGTCCAGTGCACTCCCATCCCTGTGCCTTGGCTTACGTTGTTCCCTCAGCCCAGAACACCCTCCCTCCTGCCACGTGTCTTAATAGGTGGCCAAGGGGCACCAAGGAGACACTGTGAATTGAGGTGGACTCACCAGGGACCAAGTCCCAGCATCACTTTTTAAAATACAAGTGGAGGAAGTGGCCTTCATACCCAAAGGGCAGCTGGGTAGCTTGGGGTTTCCAGTGATGGAGCCTTTTGCTTGAGGGTCCTCTTGGTGGGAGGGGGGGTGGGGTACTCACCCGCCGTGCTCACAGTATGAGTAGACACACTCCCGGCTGGTCTTGTCCCACAGCTTGACAGTCTTGTCATCACTGGCAGACACAATGAGCCGCCCATCGGGGGAGAACCTGCACCAGGCAGCAGCAGTAAAGTCACAGATTAGCAGACAACTGGGCACCACACGCCATCTTCCATGCCATACCCTCCCCTGCGCTGCCCACAGCCTGACCCCAGCAACTGCCCAGGTCACACGCCCTGTTCTGAACCCAAGTGACCCTGGGCAAGTGACTTCTCCACACTGTGTGTGTGAGAGGCAAGAATGGGGTCCCTCACAGAGCAAGGTGGGCATGGAGAAGGATACTTTGTGAAAGCCCAGCACTGCACATGGCTACATGTGGCCAGCGCTGACCGCTAGCACTGTTAGCACTAAGGTGACTAAAATCCCACCGTTGGCATCAGTATTCTGTACCCAGATCATCCCCCAAGCCTACATTTGACTCTGCATCTGAGTCGGCAAAACAAGCTGCTGACAGAAAGGCAGGAAGGTCCTAAAGACCCACCACCAAGGCCTGGTGTGGCCCTGACACTCCCAATTTGCTGGCTTGGCCCTTCTGTTCTCAGGATTTTGATCATAAGGCCCCTCAGTGCAACCGTGGACCTCCCAGAAAAAGGAAAGGGGGTCCCCAGGGGGACAGGTAACTTGTGTAGGGTCCCCAGAGCAACACAGTGCTATAGCCCCTGACCTCTGGCTCTCATGGCTTCCCGGTGTCCCCTAGCCACACCCCACTCCCCCCACACAACAGAGTGGACACATGAGAAAGATCTGTTGAAAGGAACAGAATAAGCTAGAAGTGGGCACATTCGTGTCTGCAATTCTCAAACCTTAAAAGGCCCTTCAGGTCACCTGGCTCCCTACCTCCAGAGTGCCACCCCCCACATCAAGGGGAGGGCCAGCCTTCAGGCCAACCACTCTCGGAAGTCTGTCCAGCACTGAACCCCTACCTGGAACAAAATCTCCCTTCGAGGAGCAGCACATCCCAGAGGAAAGCAGGCAAGCCTTCATGCCAGACAGACTCGAGTCCAAAGGCCAGCCCTGTCACTTCCCCATGGTGCCCTGCGGTAAAACACTGTCCCGTGCTAAGCCTCAACTTCCTCATCTGCCAAGTGGAAACTGACCCCCTGTCTTGCAGGGCTGTGAGGAACAAGGAGTCACTGTACAATGGCAGTACTGACGCTATCATTACTTTTCTTGTTGCTATGGTTCCTAAGTGGCCCCTGTTGACTTGGCTTGGGCTGCATCAGCATGGGTGTCATGGCTGGCAATGGACTTGCTTTTCGTGCATCATCTCACTAAAGCTTCCCAACAACTTACAATGTAGAACTATTATTGTTTTCTCACAGATAAGAAAACTGAGGCTCAGGGAGGTTAAAGAGTGGCTATGTAGGCTGCCCAGGGTCATGCTACTGACACCTGGTGGTCCCTCTGTACCCCCAGCCCCCAAGCTCTCTGGGAAGTTCCATGCTCACTTGGCACAGCGGACCCAGTTGATGTGCTGGCTCAGGGAGAACAGGAATTTCTGGCGATGGGTGGACCACACCTTGACTGTCTTGTCGTCTGAAGCCGTCACAAGGGACTGGCCATCGCTGCAGAAGTGGACGCTCCTCACCGTGGCTGTGTGCGCACGGAACGCCGTCGACTCACCTTTGCTGGGAGGACAGGCAGCCAGAGAGTCAGGAGGCCACGGCAGCGACAGGGAGGCCCACAGGCACATAGATGCTCTCCCTGCCCTGCCCTGCCCTGCCGGGGCCCCTCCCAAAGTCAATCCAGGCTGAGTGCCCCAGTCCCCAAAAGACAGGCAGAGTCTATCCCTCAGGAGCAGAGCACTGTCCCCACCATGCGCACTCAGCAGCAGGCCCCATAATCCCTCTGAGGACAGCCAAGGTCAGCTCAGTATTGCCCTCCTGACCTGAGGGGAGGGCCCCAACTTCAGCCCAGGCCTCTCATGGCCCCTCGTTGTCCCCCTGTGACCAGTCAAAAGAGCCAGGATGTGGACCTGGGTGAGGGTGGCTCTGGCACTGGCACCCCAGCCTCAGAGAAGCCCCTCAAAGTCTTGAACTCACACGTTGGGGACCCAGATGCGAACGGTCTTGTCACGGGAGCCTGAAGCAAGCAGGTGGCCCGAGGGCGAGAAGTGCACGCAGGTGACGGCGTCCTTGTGACCCGTGAAGCGATAGGCACGTGACTGGGGCTTCATGTTCCAAACCATGAGGCATGAGTCCGTGGAGCCACTGGCTGAGGAGAGTGGGTGACACTGGGGCCTTGGCTCTAGCAGGCCTGGAGCCTCCACCAGGATGGTGGCACACAGCCCCTGGTAGGTCCAGCTCTGCTTTCCCCAGCGTCCTCTGTGCAAACTGGCCACAGGCACACCCTACATGTACTAGACAGCAAGACCTCCCAACACTGGGCACCAACCCAAGCCAATGGGCCTTTTATCACTGAGAGGGCCTGCCTCAATTTGGAGAGCCCCAAAACAGACCAAAAATGACTCCAGTTCCCTCTTAACCTACAGGTACCACGAGGCCAGCAGCCTCTGGCAGGGGACATTGGCCGTGGAATGAAAGGGTAAGCCTCGTCCATGGCAGCAGAAAGCTGCCACCCTGACAGCTGTGTATGAGCCCCCAAGCGGCTGGGGGGGCCACTAAACTGCTGCACAAAGCAATGGGGGCAACAGGGTGCCAGCTCTGCTCAACATCCTTCTCACTGGTGGGCATCAACCAGGTGTGCCCGTGCTGCTTGTGGATGACAAACTCGATAAAGACCCAAGGAAAAGGAGCAATTCTTTAGGCCCCTTCTACAGACCAGGTCCAACATGCAGCTGGGTACACAGGGAAAGCCCAGAACCCAGTCCCACCCTCAGAGGCTATGTGATCTGGCAAGGCTTCTAACTTTGCTGATTCTCACCCTCTGTGCATGTAAAATGGAGCTCTGAAGGCCAGCACCCAGAGAGCTGGCAGGCTAAAGCAAGACGTAGATCCAGACAGAGCCCCTGTATCCTCGCTGTGCTGTGCACCCCCCAGCCCACTCCCCTGGTGGAAGCTCAGTCCTCTCAGCTCGTAACCTAGTCCCTCGGACAAGATGCCTGCTCTTACCCAACTGCTTCGTGTTGAGACTGAAGTCCACACTGGTAACTGCATCTCGGTGGCCCTTAAAATGCCTCTCCAGCGAGGGGTCCTCCTGGGGGAGAGTGTGGGTCAAATGTGGGAAGCGTGGGTGAGGAAGGGGCTTTCCCAGGGGCCAAGACTCTTCCCACAGCAGCTGCAAGGGGCTTAAAAATGTTTGAGGCGTGATCTCACGTATAGACAATCCTAAGGAATCCCCCCAAAAACTACTAAAACTAATAAGTGAGTTCAGCAAGCTTGCAGTATACAAGATCACTACACAGAAATCAATTGTATTTCTGTACACTAGCAATGAACAATCTGAAAAATAAAAAGAAAACAATTCCATTTACAATAGCATAAAAAATAGAAATAAATTTAACAAAAGAAGTGCAAGAAAAAAAATGAAACAGGACCCATACCTCACACCATGCACAAAAACTAACTCCAAGTGGATCAAAGACTTAAACATAAAGGCTAAGACGATAAAGATCATGGAAGAAAAAATAGGGACAATGTTAGGAGCCCTAATACAAGGCATAAACAGAATATAAAACATTACCAAAAATGACGAAGAGAAACCAGATAACTGGGAGCTCCTAAAAATCAAACACCTATGCTCATCTAAAGACTTCACCAAAAGAGTAAAAAGGCCACCTACAGACTGGGAAACAATTTTCAGCTATGACATCTCTGACCAGCGCCTGATCTCTAAAATCTATATGATTCTGTCAAAACTCAACCACAAAAAGACAAACAACCCAATCAAGAAGTGGGCAAAGGATATGAACATGCACTTCACTAAGGAAGATATTCAGGCAGCTAACAGATACATGAGAAAATGCTCTCGATCATTAGCCATTAGAGAAATGCAAATTAAAACTATGATGAGATTCCATCTCACTCCAACAAGGATGGCATCAATCCAAAAAACACAAAATAATAAATGTTGGAGAGGCTGCGGAGAGATTGGAACTCATATACACTGCTGGTGGGAATGTAAAATGGTACAACCACGTTGGAAATCTATCTGGCGTTATCTTAAACAGTTAGGAATAGAACTGCCATACAACCCAGAAATCCCACTCCTCGGAATATACCCTAGAGAAATTAGAGCCTTCGCACGAACAAATATATGCACACCCATGTTCATTGCAGCTCTGTTTACAATAGCAAAAAGCTGGAAGCAACCAAGGTGTCCATCAACAGATGAACGGTTAAATAAATTGTGGTATATTCACACAATGGAATACTACACATCGATAAAGAACAGTGAGGAATCTGTGAAACATTTCATAACATGGAGGAACCTGGAAGGCATTATGCTGAGTGAAATTAGTCAGAGGCAAAAGGACTAATATTGTATAAGACCACTATTATAAGATCTTGAGAAATAGTATAAACTGAGAAGAACACATACTTTTGTGGTTACGAGGGGGGGAGGGAGGGAGGGTGGGAGAGGGTTTTTTACTGATTAGTTAGTAGATAAGAATTACTTTAGGTGAAGGGAAGGACAATACTCAATACATGGAAGGTCAGCTCAACTGGGCTGGACCAAAAGCAAAGAAGTTTCCGGGATAAACTGAATGCTTCAAAGGTCAGCGGAGCAAGGGCGGGGGTTTGGGGACCATGGTTTAAGGGGACTTCTAAGTCAATTGGCAAAATAATTCTATTATGAAAACATTCTGCATCCCACTTTGAAATGTGGCGTCTGGGGTCTTAAATGCTAACAAGCAGCCATCTAAGATGCATCAATTGGTCTCAACCCACCTGGATCAAAGGAGAATGAAGAACACCAAGGTCACACGATAACTATGAGCCCAAGGAACAGAAAGGGCCCCATGAACCAGAGACTTACATCATCCTGAGACCAGAAGAACTAGATGGTGCCTGGCCACAACCGATGACTGCCCTGACAGGGAGCACAACAGAGAACCCCTGAGGGAGCAGGAGATCAGGGGGAGGCAGACCCCAAATTCTCATGAAAAGACCAGACTTAATGGTCTGACTGAGACTAGAAGAATCCCGGCGGTCATGGTCCCCAAACCTTCTGTTGGCCCAGGACAGGAACCATTCCCAAAGACAACTCATCAGACGTGGAAGGGACTGGACAATGGGTAGGAGAGAGATGATGATGAAGAGTGAGCTACTTGTATCAGGTGGAAACTTGAGACTGTGTTGGCATCTCCTGTCTGGAGGGGAGATGGGAGGGTAGAGAGGGTTAGAAGCTGGCAAAATTGTCACGAAAGGAGAGACTGGAAGGGCTGACTCATTAGGGGGAGAGAAAGTGGGAGTATGGAGTAAGGTGTATATAAACTTATATGTGACAGTCTGACTTGATTTGTAAACGTTCACTTGAAGCTCAATAAAAGTTAATAAAAAAAAAAGTGCAAGATTTGTACAGCAAAAGCTACAAAACATCACTGAAAGAAATTCAAGTCCTAGATAAACGGGAAGACATCCCTGTTCATGGTTTGAAAGACTTAACAACGTTAAGATGGTAATACTCACCAAACTGATCTACAAGCTCAATACAATTGCTATTGAAACCCCAGCTGCCTTTTTTGCTGGAATTGATAAACTAATCCTAAAATTCATATGAAAATGCAAGACACCCAGAATGGCCAAAGCAATCTTCAAAAGGAACAAAACTGGAGGACTGAAACTTCCCAATTTCAAAACTTACTGCAAAGCTACGGTAATCAAAACAGTGTAGTACTGGTATACAGACAGACATATAAACCAATGGAATAGAATTGAAAATCCAGAAATAAATCATTACATCTATGACCAGTTGATTTTCGACCAGGGCACCAAGACATTCAATGAGGAAAGAACAGTCTCTTCAACAAATGGTGCTGGGACAATTGGATAGCCACGTGCAAAAGAATGAAGCTGGACCCTTACTTCCCACCATATACAAATACTAACTCAAAATGTATCACTGATCTAAATGTAAGAGTTAAAACTATAAATCTTAGGAGAGAAAACAAAACCCAGACCCATTGCCATAGAGTAGATTCTGACTCATAGCTACTCTATAGAACAGAATAGCACTGCCCCATAGGGTTTCCAAGGCTGTAATCTTTACTGGAGCAGACTGCCACAGAGTGGTGGATGGATTTGAACCACCAACATTTCAGTTAGCAGCCACGTACTTAACCACTGTACCACCAGGGCTCCTTCTTAAGTGAAAACACAGGGTAAATCTTCATAATCTCGGACTAGGCAATGATTTCTTAGATATGACACTGTTATAGATTGAACTGCGCCCCCCTAAATGTATGTCAACTTAGTTAGGCCATGATTCACACTATTATGTGATGGTCCACCATTTTGTCATCTGATGTGATTTTTCCTATGCATTGTGTTGTAAATCCTACCTCTATGATGTTAAAGAGGCAGGAGTAGAGACAGTTATGTTAATGAGGCAGGGCTCAATCTACAAGATTAGGTTGTATTTTGAGTTAATCTCTTTTGAGATACAAAAGAAAGAAGTTAGCGGAGAGACAGGGGGACCTCCTACCACCAAGAAAGCAGAGCTGGGAGCAGAATGTGTCCTTTGGACCCAGGGTCCCTGCACTGAGAAGCTCCTAGACCAGGGGAAGACTGATGACAAGGACCTTCCCCCAGAGCCGACAGAGATAGAAAGCCTTCCCCTGGAGCTGGCACCCTGAATTTGAATTTCCAGCCTCCCAGATTGTGAGAGAATATATTTCTCTTTGTTAAAGCCACCCACTTGTGGTATTTCTGTTATAGCAGCACGAGGTAACTAAGACAGACACCAAAAGCACAAACAACAGAAGAAAAAGCAGATAAGTTAAAATTACTAAAATAAAAAACTTTTATGCATCAAAAGACACTATCAAGAAAGTGAAGAGAATGCACAGAAGGGGAGAAAACACATGCAAATCACGTCTGCTAAGGTTCTAGTACCTAGAATATATAATAAACTCAACAGCAAAAAGATAAACAACCAAATTTAAAAATGGATAAAGGACTTGAGTAAGCATTTCTCCAAAATACATACAAATAACTAGTATGCAAGTGAAAAGATACTTGACATCATTAGTCACCAAGAAAATGAAAATCAAAACCACACTGATATCTCACTTAACACCCACTAGAATAGCTAGCCTCCATGCCTCTGTCAGTCTGTCATACTATGGGGGCTTGCATGTTGCTGTGATGCTGGAAGCTATGCCACCAGTATTCAAATACCAGCAAGGTCACCCATGGCAGATGGGTTTCAGCTAAGCTTCCAGACTAAGACAGACTAGAAAGAAGGAGTCAGCAGTCTAGTTCTGAAAAGAATTAGCCAGTGAAAACCTTATGAATAGCAGTGGAACACTGTCTGATAGAGTACCAGAAGATGAGCCCCACAAGTTGGAAGGTACCCAAAATATATCTGGGGAAGAACTGCCTCCTCAAAGTAACGTTGACCTTAATGACGTGGATCGAGTCAAGGTCTCGGGACCTTCATCTGAAGATGTGGCACAACTCAAAATGAGAAGAAACGGCTGCAAACATCCATTAATAATTGGAACAAGGAATGTAAGAAGTAATGAATCCAGGGAAATTGGAAATTGTCAAAAACAAAATGGAATGCATAAACATCGATATCCTAGGCATTAAAAAACCTCTTGCTGTAGAGTTGATTCCGACTCATAGCAACCCTATAGGACAGACCAGAACAGTACCATAGGGTTTCCAAGGAGCGGCTGGTGGATTCGAACTGCTGACATTTTCTTTTTTTTATAATTTTTATTGTGCCTTAAGTGAAAGTTTACAAATCAAGTCAGTCTCTCACACACAAACTTATATACACCTTGCTACATACTTCCAATTACTCTCCCCCTAATGAGACAGCCCGCTCTCTCCCTCCACCCTCTCTTTTCACGTCCATTTCGCCAGCTTCTAACCCCCTCTACCCTCTCATCTCCCCTCCAGGCAGGAGATGCCAACATAGTCTCAAGTCTCCATCTGATCCAAGAAGCTCACTCCTCACCACGAACCACTGACATTTTCGTTACCAGTCACAGTTCACTGTTGCCCTTAACCACTGCACAACCAGAGCTCCATCCTAGGCATTAGTGAACTGAAATGGACTGGTATTGGCCATTCTGAATTAGACAATCGTTGGGTCTACTATGCTGAGAATGACAACTTGAAGAGGAATGTCGCTGCATTCACTGTCAAAAAGAAGATTTCAAGATCTATCCTAAAGTACAATGCTGTCAGTGATAGGATAATATTCATACACCAACAAGGAAAACCAGTTAATATGACTATTATTCAAATTTACACACCAACCTCTAAGGCCAAAGATGAAGAAATTGAAGATTTTCACCAATCTCTGCAGTCTGAAATTGATCAAACATACAATCAGGATGCACTGATAAATTACTGGTGATTGGAATTCGATAGTTGGCAACAAAGAAGGATCTGTAGTTGAAAAATGTGGCCTTGGTGATAGAAACGATGCTGGAGATTGTGTGATAGAATTTTGCAAGACCAACAACTTCATTGCAAATACCTTTTTTCACAAACATAAATGGCAACTATACACGTGGACCTCGCTAGATGGAATATACAGGAATTAAACCAACTACAGCTATGGAAAGAGACAATGGCAAAGCTCAACATAATCAGTTAGAAGAAAGCCAGGGGCCAATCGTGAAATAGACCCTGTGGAATAGATCATCAATTGCTCATCTGCAAGTTTAATTTGAAACTGAAGAAAGTTAGAACGAGTCCACAAGAGCCAAAGTACGACCTTGTGTATATCCCACCTGACTTTAGAGACCATCTCAAGAATAGATTTGACATGTTGAACACTTAATGACCAAAGACCAGAGCGGCTGTGGAATGACATCAAGGATATCATACATGAAGAAACCAAAAGGTCATTAAAAAGACAGGAAAGAAAGAAAAGACCAAAATGGATGTCAGAAGAGACCCTGAAACTTGCTCTTGAACATCGAGCAGCTAAAGCAAAAGGAAGAAATTATAAGGTAAAAGAACTAAACAGAAGATTTCAAAGGGCAGCTAATGAAGACAAAGTAAAGTATTATAATGACATGTGCAAAGACCTAGAGATAGAAAAACAAAAGGGAAAAACATGCTCGGCATTTCTCAAATTGAAAGAAATGAAGAAAAAATTCAAGCCCTCGAGTTGTAATATCAAAGGATTCTATGGGGAAAATATTAAAGGACGCAGGAAGCATCAAAAGAAGATGGAAGGCATACACAGAGTTACTATACAAAAAAGAATTGGTCAGCATTCAACCATTTCAGGAGGTAGAATATGATCAGGAATCAACGGTACTTAAGGAAGAAGTCCAAGTTGCACTGAAGGCATTGGCAAAGAACAAGGCTCCAGGAATTGACAGAATACCAACTGAGATGGTTCAACGAACGAATGCAACACTGGAAGTACTCACTTGTCTATGCCAAGAAATGTGGAAGACAGCTGCCTGGCCAACCAACTGGAAGAGATCCATATTTATGCCTATCCCCAAGAAAGGTGATCCAAACGAATGTGGGAATTATCAAATAATATCACTAATATCACACACGAGTAAAATTTTCTTGAAGATCATTCAAAAGTGGCTGCAGCAGTAGATCAACAGGGAACTGCCAGAAATTCCAGCTGGGTTCAGAAGAGGATGTGGAAACAGGGATATCACTGTTGATGTCAGATGGGTCTTGGCTGAAAATAGAGAATACCAGAAAGATGTTTGCCTTTGACTACGCAAAGGCATTTTGACTGTGTGGATCACAACAAATTATGGATAACGCTGCGAAGAACAGGAATTCCAAAATACTTAATTATGCTCATGAGGAACCTGTACGTAGATCAAGAGGCACTTATTTGAATAGAACAAGGGGATACTGCATGGTTTAAAGTCAGGAAAGGTGTGTATCAGGGTTGTATTCTGTGACCGTACTTATTTAATCTGTACTCTGAGCAAATAACCTGAGAAGCTGGACTATATGAGGCAGAACGGGGTATCAGGATTGGAGGGAGACTCATTAACAACCTGCATTATGCAGATGACAAACCTTGCTTGTCGAAAGTGAAGTGGACTTGAAGCACTTACTGATGAAGATTAAAGACCACAGCCTTCAGTATGGATTACACCTCAACATAAAGAAAACAAAAATCCTCACAACTGGACCAATAAACCACATCATGATAAACAGAGAAAAGACTGAAGTTGTCAAGGATTTCATTTTACTTGGATCCACAATCAACACCCATGGAAGCAGCAGTCAAGAAATCAAAAGACACGTTGTATTGAGCAAATCTGCTGCAAAGGACCTCTTCAAAGTGTTGAAAAGCAAAGATGTCACTTTAAGGATAAGGAGCACCTGACCCAAGCCATGGTGTTTTCAATCGCCTCATATGCATGTGAAAGCTGCACTATGAATAAGGAAGACTGAAGGAGAATTGGTGCCTTTGAATTGTGGTGTTGGTAAAAATACTGAAAATACCATGGACTGCCTAAAGAATTAACAAATTTGTCTTAGAAGAAGTAACCAGAGTGTTCCTTAGAAGCAGGGACGGCGAGACTATGTCTCACATACTTTGGGCATGTTATCAGTCCCTGGAGAAAGACATTATTCTTGATAAAGTAGTCAGTCAAAGGGGGAAGACCCTCAAGGAAATGGACCGACACAGTGGCTACAGCAACGGGCTCAAGCGTAACAATGATTGTGAGGATGGCACAGGACCGGGCAGTGTTTTGTTCTATTGTACACAGGGTGGCTATGAGTTGGAACTGATTCGATGTCACATAACAACAAAAAGAAGGATGGCTAGAATCAAAAAGTCAGATAGTAAATGTTGAGGAAGACGTGGAGAAATTGGAACCCTCGTACATCGCTGGTGGGAATGTAAAATGGTGCAGCCACTGTGGAAGACAGCCTGATTGTTCCTAAATGGATTACACATAGTCCCTGTATGACCCAGCAATCCCACTCCTAGGAATATACCCAAGAGAACTAAATATATGTTGTTGCTGTTGTGTGCTGTCGAGTCGATTCCAACTCACTGCAACCCTCTAGGGCAGAGTGGAACTGCCCCATAGGGTTTCCTAGGCTGTAATCTTTATAGGAGCAGATCGCCAGGTCTTTTCTCCCACAGAGCTGCTGGTGGGTTTGAACTGCCAACCTTTCAGATAACAGCTGAGCATTTAAGCCTTGCATCACCAGGGCTCCTTATTGGACATATATGTCCACATAAAAACTAATACACAAGTGTTTATCACAGCATTATCCGTAACAGCCAAAGGTGGAAACAAACCCAACGTTCATCAACTGGCAAGAGGATAGGCAAAGTTGGCGTAGCCATACGATGGGACATTATTTCACTACAAAAAGGAGTAAAGCACCGATACACGCTACAATGTGCAGGAACCTCGAAAACGTCATGCTAGTGAAAGAGGACATTCACCAAAACCCATATATTATATGGTTCTATTCAAACGAAATGTCCAGAACAGAGAAATCTACAGAGTAAGTAGATTAATGGTTGCTTAGGTGTGGAGTATGTGCCCTGGTTGTACACCTCTTAAGCACTCAGCTGCTAACCAAACCCACCCAGCAGCTCCACGGGAGAAAGACCTGGTCATCTGCTTCTATAAGGATTACTGTTGCTGTGGTGTGTCGAGTTGCTCCACTGGAGAAAAGACCGTAAAGGTTACAGCCATAGAAACCCTATGGGACAGTTCTACTCTGTCACACAGGGTTGCTATGAGTCGAAATCAACTCCATGGCACCTAACAATAAGGGCTGGGGTGGGGTGAAGGGATAGGCAGGTGTAGCTAAAGAGCATGGGGTTTCTTTTTGATGTGATGTAAATGCTCTAGAATTGTGGTGATACCCATAAAATAAACAGTAACACCTGAGAGGACCATGCTGCTTGGAAAAATCAATTATACAAGATCAAAAGGGCAATATTTGCCCAAAAGCAATGATGAGAAGGCAGGAAAAGGGTAGAAAATCAGGACAAAAGGAAACAGGGAACCCAGGGCAGAAATGGGGAGAGTGCTGACACATTGTGGGGAACGAAACCAAGGCCATGAAACACTTTACGTACAAACTCTCCAGCGGGAATCTAATTTGCTCTGTAAACTTCCACCTAACACACAATAAAAAAAATTAATTAAAAAAAATTGTGGTGATGGTTGCACATACCTGTGAATACACTAAAAATCACTGAATTATACACTTTAAGTGGCTGGATTGTATATCTTGAATTATATCTCAATAAAGCTATGTTTTTAAAAAGTGAAAACACAGCCCACAGAAGGGTGAAAATATTTACAAATCATATATCTGATAATAAACTTGTATCCAGGATATTTAAAGAACTCTTACAACTCAATAACAAAAAGATAAATAACCCAATTAAAAAGTGGGCAAAAGATCTGAGGAGACATTTCTTCAGGGAAGATATATATAAGCATGTGAAAAGATTAGTCATTAGGGAATGCAAATCAAAACTACAATGAGATTATCATTTCACACCCACTTTTTAAAATTTTTTTTTTTTTTTTAGAGTGGCTAGAAACGAGCCCTGGTTGCACAATGGTTAAGCACTTGGTTCCTAACCAAAAGGTCAGTGCTGTGGGCCCACCAGCTGTTCTGCAGGAGAAAAGATCTGGTGATCTGCTCTGGGAAACCCACACAACAACAACAATAGGGTGGTTGGAATAAAAGCAAAGGAAAGGAAGAAGAAAAAGGGAGGGAGGAAGGCAGGGAGGGAACAAGTGTTGGTGAGGGTATGGCGAATTCAGAACCCCCATACAGTGCTGATGGGAATGTAAATGGTGCGGCCACTGTGGAAAACACTTTGGCAGTTACCAAACGAACCAGCAATTCCACTTCTAGGCATAGAGCCAAGACTCAAAAACGTGTTCACACAAAAACTTGCACGTGAATGTTCATAGAAACATTATTCATAAAACCCCAAAACTGGAAACAACTCAAATGTCCCCCAACTGATGAAGAGAGAAACAAAATGTGGTATATCTATGCAATGAAATATTATTCAGCCATAAAAAGGAATGAAGTACTGATAATATGCTACAACATGGGGGAACCTTGAAAACAATGTGCTCACTGAAAGAAAACAGAAACAAAAGGCCACATACTGTATAATGCCATTTATATGAAATATCCAGAATAAGCAAATCCATAGAGACAGAAAATAGAACAGCGGTTGTCAGGGGCTGGGAGTGGGGAGGGGAATGGGGAAAGACTGTTTAATGGGTACTATTAAAAAAAAAAAAAAAAGGTTTTTTTTTTTTATTATGGACTGAACTGTGTCCCCCAAAAATATCTGTCAACTTGCCTAGGTCATGATTCCCTTGTATGATTGTCTACCATTTCATCTTCTGATGTGATTTCCCTATATGCTGTAAATCCTATCACTACGGTGTAATAAAATAGATTAGCGGCAGTTATATTGACGAGGTCTACAAGATTCCGTAGTATCTTAAGCCAAGCTCTGTTGAGATATAAAAGAGAGAAGCAAGCAGAGAGACATGGGGACCTCATATCACCAAGCAGCACAGGGAGCAGAGTGCGTCCTTTGGACCTGAGGTTCCTGCGATGAGATGCTCCCAGACTGAGGCAAGGCTGATGTCAAGGACCTTCCTCCAGAGCTGACAGAGAGAGAAACCCTTCCCCTGGAGCCAGCACCCTGAATTCAGACTTCTGGCCTACTAGACAGTGAGAAAATAAATTTATCTTTGTTAAAGCCATCCACTTGGGGTATTTCTGTTACAGCAGCACTAGGTGACTAAGACAGGTACAGACAGGGTTTCTCTTTGGGGTGATGAAAATGTTCTGGAATTAGTGCTGATGGCTGTACAACACTGTGAATATACTAAAACCACTGAATTGTATACTTTAAAAGAATTTTACGGTGTGTGAATAACATCTCAATAAAGTTATTTTTTAAAGTTCAGAAAGAGAAAAAAGGGGAGGGGGTCTTTCAGAACCCCCATCTCAGGAAGTAGGTCCCATACCTTCAGTCTCACCACAGACTGACCAGTGAACCCAAAGGTCAGCTGTCTCAGCCATCTAGTGCTGCTGTAACAGGAATACCACAAGTGGATGGCTTTAACAGAAGTTCATTCTCTTACAGTCTAGGAGGCTAGAAGTCCGAATCCAGGATGCCGGCTCCGTGGAAAGGCTTTCTCTCTCTGTCGGCTCTGAAGCAAGGTCCTTGCCATCAATCTTCCCCCAATCTAGGAGCTTCTCAGTTCAGGGACCCTGAGTCCAAAGGACTGCTCTGCTCCTGGCACTACTTTCTTGGTAGTATGAGGTCCCCTGTCTCTCTAGTCGATTTTCTTTCATATCTCAAAAGAGTTTGACTCAAAATACAACCTAATATATTCACACAGTGGAATACTATGCATCAGTAAAGAACAATGATGAATCCATGAAACATTTCACAACATGGAGGAATCTGGAAGGCATTATGCTGAGTGAAATTAGTCAGTTGCAAAAGGACAAATATTGTTTGTGACCACTATTATAAGAACTCAAGAAATAGTTTAAACACAGAAGAAAATATTCTTTGATGGGGAGGGAGGGAGGGAAAGGGTATTCACTAATTAGATAGTAGACAAGAACTATTTTAGGTGAAGGGAAAGACAACACAGAGTATAGGAGAGGTCAGCACAACTGGACAAAACCAAAAGCAAACAAGTTTCCTGAATAAGCCAAAAGCTTCAAAAGCAAGAGTAGCAGGGGCAGGGGTCTGGGGATCATGGTTTCAGGGGACAGCTAGGTCAAGTGGCACAATAAGATCTACTAAGAAAACATTCTGCACCCCACTTTGGTGAGTGGCGTCTGAGGTCTTAAACGCTAGCAAGCGGCCATCTAAGATGCATCACTTGGTCTCAACCTACCTGGAGCAAAGAAGAATGAAGAACACCGAAGATACAAGGTTAACTATGAGCCCAAGACACAGAAAGGGCCACATAAATCAGAGACTACATCAGCCTGAGACCGGAAGAACTAGATGGTCCCCGGCTACAACCAATGACTGTCCTGATAGGGAACACAATAGAGAATCCCTGATGGAGCAGGAGAGCAGTGGGATGCAGACCTCAAATTCTCGTAAAAAGACCAGACTTAATGCTCTGACACCAGAAGGACCCCGGAGGTCATGGTTCCCAGACCTTATGTTAACCCAAGACTGGAACCATTCCCAAAGCCAACTCTTCAGACAGGAATTAGACTAGACTGTAAGATAGAAAATGATACTGGTGAGGAGTGAGCTTCTTGGCTCAAGTAGACACACGAGATCATGTGGGCAGTTCCTGTGTGGAGGGGAGATGAGAAGGCAGAGGACAGAGGCTGGCTGAATGGACACAGGGAATACAGGATGGAAAGGAGTGTGCTATCTCATTAGGGGGAGAGCAACTAGGAGTACATAGAAAGGTGTATATAAATTTTTGTGTAAAAGACTGACTTGATTTGTAAACTTTCACTTAAAGCACAATAAAAAATCATAAATAAAACCTAATCTTGCAGAGTGAGTCCTGCCTCATTAACATAACTACCTCTAACCCTGCCTCATTAACATCATAGAGGTAGGATTTACAACATGTAGGAAAATCACATCAGATGACAAAATGGTGGACAATCACTCAATACTGGGAAACATGGCCCAGCCCAGTTGGCACACATTTTGGGGAAACACAATTCAATCGATAACATCAGCTACGCCTGGACAGGCCCGTAGTGACATCACCACAGCCGCCGCCGCCGCCGCCGCCGCCGCCACTTAAACAACATCAGAGAGCAGTAGGGCCATTCAGGCACTGCTTTGGCAGACAAAGGTGAGAATATTCTGGGGAATTTCTCCAGAGACACAGAGCTCCTGACTCAGCCATCAAAACATGTCCCACCACCCCAAACATCAGAAACCTCAAAAAAGTATCTTGGGTGTCCCCAGGGAGCTCAGCAAGCCCTCCTCTTGGGAAAGAATGCCCTTGGGGTAGACCAAGGCGGCCACCACCCCACAGAGCTGTGCCCAGCTGCACCCCCAACACACCTGCCTAAGTCCCTTTTCAACAAGAGGCAATGGCAGTTGGGGCCCCCACAAAATAGTAGTAAGTAACTGCCTCATGGCCACCGAGCTGTCACCTGAGCTTCTTGGAAGAACAAGAGCAAGACAGTGTCCACCTCTAGGCTCAGTGCACAGAGGCAAGTTCAGGTGCACCGCTGACTTGGGGGCCCTTGAAGCCTCCCTCAAGCCCCCCTCCCTTAATCCCACAGGTTCTGTGTTCCCCGTAGGCCAGCCTCGTCTCCCCCAATCCAGTGGTTTATTCAAGTGTGGGGGGGCACCAAATTAGTGGTCAAAAGGCCTGGATCTTAGTCTGGGCCCTCTGCCCAAATCCCCAGACACCGAAGGAGGCCACAGGCTGCCACCCAGCCTCCCTGACTCTCCACCCAGACAAAGGGCCAGGCTGGTTCAAAACAACCCGCAAAAAGAAGGGGGCTTTTCTGAGCCTGGGACTCAGAAAGGATGGCCAATCCAGGCATCCCAGCTGCCCGCTGTTCCCTGCTGTCGAGCTGGACGTGTCCTCAACAAGGCCCCCATCCAGCCACCCACTGCTCAAGATGGAGATACTGAGGCCAGTGAAGCCCGACGCTGGCCCCAGGTCACACCTCGAGTCGGGCTATCCCCCACTAGAATGCAAACCCTGGGACATGGACTGGTTTCTTCGCCCCAGCGGCCCTGCACAAGGCCTGGTACGAAGGAGGCGCTCAGTAAGTGTCCCGACTCTGCGCTCCCTGCACAAATGGGTAAACTGAGGTAAGAGAGGATCGGCCCGGAACCCGGCGCCCCATCCGCTTCTCTCGCAGCCATCACGCTGGCCAGGCGCCCGCTGCCCCAGCGAGGAGACTAAGACCGGGCGCCCGCCGCTGCCAGCAGAGACTTACCGGGCAGGGTATAGCCATCGCCAGGCTGGGGTCGCCCGAGGAGTCCCGAGAGCTCTAAGAAGCAGCGGCAGCAGCCGTTGCGGCCCGTTCAGTTTCCGCGCCCCCAACCGCCGCCAATAGCAACGCGGGTCGCGCCACCGCTCCCCGCCTACTGCAATTAAAGGAGAGGCGGCCCGCAGATTTTTGTCCCCCGACCAGAAGCAGCGCTATATTGCCAGCTCCGTGGTCTCGGCGCCCTCCGCCCAGTTGCGCCAGACCAGACAGCCCACACAAGGCGCTGCTAGAGGCTTCTGTCCGCTGTTGCTCATTTCTCCACAAAAATTAAAAAAGCTCAGGAAGACAACTTTCCCCACCTGCCTGTTGCCCTGCTGACATGACGGCGAGCAGAGTCTTCTGGGAAATGCAGTTCCAAGCCGCCCCGCATTATCCTGTCTGGAGAAAGGAGGAACTACATTTCCCGAGATGCCATGAGGTAAGGGCCGGGTTTCGAGACCCCAAGCGAGGGCCTTAAGGGTCCCGGAAGTGGAGGACACGTGGCCGCCGTGTTAGTGTTGTCTTAAAGCACCAATGCGCCCAGGCGCAGCTGGTTTTTCGGCAAGATTCCGTTGAAAGAACCAATTATTCGCCCCTCCGGAACTCTTTAAATCGTTCGCCTCTCCTAACGCGCGTAAAACAAGGGTTGATTTAAAAGAACACAAGTCCCTCGGAAGTACATCTATGGAATGAGAGTGACTTGGGTTCTGATCTGGACTTAAAACCTGTTCGGTTTGAACCCCTGGAAGAATTTACATTTCCACCACAAATGTACTGAACCAGAATTTACATTTTAACAAGATCCCCAGGTGAGTCTTATGTATAATAAATTTTGAGGACAGAATTGGCCCCTAACCAGCAGCCGTAGCAAGGCCTCGGAACTTGTACAGCAAATCTCAGCAGGGGTTAGAACTGGAATGAACTGGTTCGAAGCCCTGGTTCCGATTCCACTTCTCGCTTCGTTGTGTGACTTTAGGAAAACCTCATCTGCTCTGTGGGCTTCAGTATCCCCATTTGTAGTATGAGGGCATGTGATATGGCCTGACCCTCTAAGGAGCCTTTCAAAACGCGAGCCCGTTGCCATCGAGTCGATTCGGACTCATGAGCCTTTAGACCTGAGAAAACCGCTTGCCCTCAAGTCCATTCCAACTCATAGTGATTCCACGTGTTTCAGGGTAGAACTGTTCCGGAGGATTTTCTTGGCTATAATCTTTTACAGAAGCTCATTGTCAGGCCGTTCATCTGCAGCGCCGCTGGGTGGATTCTAACAGACCAACCTGTAGGTTAGAAGCGGAGTGCAAACCGTTTGGGCCACCCAGGAACCTGTCAGACCTGAGGAGCTATGATAAATTATTGTTGCTGTTGTTACGTGTCATCAAGTCAGTTCCAACTCATAGCGACCCTATGTCTCACGGAACAAAACACTGCCCAGTCCTGTGCCATCCTCACAATTGTTGCTATGTCTAAGCTTATTGTTGCAGCCACGGTGTCAATCCATCTTGTTGAGGGTCTTGCTCTTTTTCGCGGACCCACTATTTTACCAAGCATGATGTCCTTCTCCCTTCTGATGTTTAAATGAAGGAAGAAGGCAATCCAGGGGCCTGCCACCAGAGCCCGCCCCTGCTCACTTTCTACTTCGGCAGGCCGGCCCAGACTTTTCCTTTACTAGGCCTCACTCCTTCGACTCTATGACACTGGGCCTGGGTTCTGGGTAGGCCTCACTCCGGGCACATTCCCTACCTGAAGCTGACCTGGACCGGATGTTTTACAAGATTCTGGAACCTTCCATCACCTCCTCTGGGCAGATCATGTTGGCCAGACTCCACCACTGATAAGGATCTGGCACGCCCTTAGGTTTATTACTGCATGCTGAGATGGTGTCCCTGCCCCTGCAAACCAGAGCCTGGTTCTGTAAACTCAGAACCTGCACTGGGGGCAGCTGTATGTGGAGCAGCAGGTATCTCATTCGACTCTGGAAAATCTGGGGCCAGATATAAGAAGCACCCAAACCCAATGCCGTCGAGTTGATTCCAACTCCTAGCGACCCTATAGGACGGAGTAGAACTGCCCCATAGAGTTTCCAAGGAGCGCCTGGCGGATTCAAACTGCCAACCCTTTGGTTAGCAGCCATAGCCCTTAACCACTACACCACCAGGGTTTCCATAAGAAGTACAGGTACATTTAATCTCATCTTCCCTGTGATTTGGCGTAGAAATGTTTGGCTACTATGAAACTCCCCATAAAACAACTACACGCACACCTGTTCACTCACACACACCCCAAAACTGTTCACTGCTGCTCAAAGGACAGTTTTCGAGCCTTCCCACCAACATTGGCATCTTATTCAGATGTTCTCTTGCCTGCCAGCCAAACATTTAAGGGGGGAAGTTAAGGAAGAAAAAAATCTATATACAGTACAGAAAAAATCTAATCAGTTAAACTTAAGGGTTCTTTTGTCGTTAGGTGGTATTTTGTCTTGTTTTTGTCAGTTGTTCCTGTGGCACACCCATATTATCTTAGTCACCTAGTGCTGCTGCAACAGAAATACCACAAGTGGATGCTTTAACAAAGAGAAATTTATTCTCTCAGTCTAGGAGGCTAGAAGTCCAAATTCAGGGTGCCAGCTTCAGGGGAAGGCTTTCTCTCTCTGGCTGCTCTGGGAAAATGTCCTTGTCATTAATCTTTCCCTGGGTCTAGGAGTTTCTCAGTGCAGGGACCCCAGGTCCAAAGGTTGCATGTTCTCCTGGTTCTTATTTCTTGGTGGTATGAGGTCCCCATGTCTTTCTGCTCTCTTCTCTTTTATATCTCAAAAGTTCTGCTTCATTAACATAACTGGCTCTAATCCTGCCTCATTAACATCACAGAGGTAGCATTTACAACATGTAGGGAAATCACATCAGATTACAAAACAGTGAACAATCACACAATATTGGGAATCATGCCTTAGCCAAGTTGACACATATTTTGGGGGGACACAATTCAACCTATAACACATGCCCTATAGGAACTCATAAATTAGAAAGGTGAATTTAAAGAAATTCTTCTGTAAAATGATTTTCAAATGTCAGGTTTGCTCAAAGTGAGAGGCACTGGAAGATTTTCCTCACCCTCCCTCGTCTTTCCAGACCACACTGTCTTGTACCCTTACCTACCAGGGAGAAGGAGCTCGTGATTCTATTACCCCCCATCTTGTTCATTTCTTTGCCAACAATTGCAAAGAGGCTGACTTTGCCAGCGTCGCATAGACAATCCGGGATCTACACTGGTACAACCTTTATAAACCAAGATCAGTGCCTATACTTTCTGACAGGGCAGTGTCTCCCCACCCAAGTGCTACCTCCATCAGGTTAGACTGTAGTTCTAACCGTGGCCTTCATGTTTGGGGGACTCAATGTTGAGGATGCTCCATGGTGGGGGGTGAGAAGGGAGCTTCTTTTTCAAGACCCTTCATGGCAAGGATGTGCCCTTCCTGTTGCAAAGCCCATCAGCAGGCCTCCTACAAGAGCCTCTAGCCCTGTCATCACTCCCCAGCCCCCAGCCCAAGGGCCAAGGCCACTCTGGGATGGCAGAGAAAAGAGGAGGAAGGACAGGGTGATCCCCGCTGGCCTAGCCCAGCCCAACCTGGTAAACCCCGATCTGGAATCCTCCCTGCCTGGAAAGCCCCATCAAGGCCATCAAGTCTGCCCCGCACTACTGATGCACTACTGTTGGAAACTCTAAGCAGAGCAGCCCAGGGCTTGTCCCAGGGTCAGACAGATCTGGGGGTGAATCCAGACCCTGCCACCTCTGAGCTGGGTGACCTAGGAGGAGTCACCTCACCTCCCTGAGCCTCAGTGTCGTCGTTTGTAAAACAGGCATAATATGTTTTCCACAGTGGAGGAGAGAGGATTCCGTGAGCTATAAATTCATGCCAGAGCTTGATGTTGAGTTGTCACCTAATACATGTGGCTTCTTACTACAACCTCAGTCACATCACGTCCCTCCATTGCTCCAGTGATCTGGCCTGGCTCTCTCTGCGTTGGCTCCCACCACTCTCCCTGGCTCTTCTGCCCCAGCCACATTGGCCTTTCTGCTGTTCCTTGAACAAGAATGTGCCAAGCACACTCCCACCTCAGGACTCTTGAACTGGCTGTTGGCCCAGTGTCCACTTAACTCAGTCCCTCCCTTCCATCAGGTCTTTATTCAGATGCCATCTTCTCAGCGTGGCCTTCCCAGACTACCCTATGTAAAATGTCAGCTCACCACTCACCCTTTCCCGTCTGTATTTCTTCCGGGGAATTATTGCCATCTGACATCCTGGACTTGTCTCTTTCTTGTCTTCTCCACAGGAGAATGTCAGCTCCAGGGACAGACATGACTGTACCCCCAAACCCAGCACAGGGCCTGGACTGATATTTATTTATATCAATAAATATTTGCTGAATATATAAATGAACCATTTCAAGATTGCTCATAGATTGTAACAGAGTCTGTGCTGGGCAGGGCTTGTTCTCCACAGAGAGAAGGCAAAGGGATTAGGGTAGTCAAAGAAAGCTTTTTTAAGGGGCCCAGGAGACCTGCGCTTTGGAGCATGGGTAAGGCATAGATAGGAGAGGAGACAAAGGAAAGTTAGGTGCAGGGAGCAGCCTCGGCAAAAGTCTGGTGACAAGACTGAACATAGAGTGTTTGGAGACCAGGGACAGAGCAGGTAGGGTTAGGAATGAGGCCAGATTGTGAGGCCACAAATTCCGACAGGACTTCTGGGGACATTAGTGAGGACATTAGGGGGTCCCTCTGGAAAACATCCAGCTCAGGCCTGTCCTTCTATGTTGCAGGCAATAGATGGCATGACCAGAACTGCCCTGGGGACAGTGATGTCAATGGGCCTGGGGCTCACAGGGATCAGCTTCTAGGTGTGAGGAACACAGAGCTGGCAGTAGCCACACTCTGTGCCACTCACTCAAGTCAGATGGGGAAGCCCTGTGTGCTGTGTCCTTCTACCCACATCCCATGACTCTACTGGGGTCACAGCCTCCTCTCTCCCCCACTCCTTATAGCCCCTTAGAGATGCTGGGCAGTGTTTCACCCTGTCCAGGGGCAGGGGGAAGGACCAAGGAAGCCCAGCTGTGATGAGGGTGCACATCCCCCAAAGCCAAGTTCCCTGCCGCCCACCTTGGCCCTGTAAGCGTGGGCTAGGTGCCAACGCTCATAAAAGGCCTGACCTCAGTGCAGAGAACCTTCCCAGCAGATAATGTAGATGGAGATTTAGAGCAGGAGTTTTCAGTCTTAGGGCCGTAGGGAACCTCTGCAGGTGGGACCTGGGTGGAGCTGTATTTTAAAAGCGCCCCAGGTGAATCCAGTGGGCAGCCAGGGCTGGGAACCACTGCTCTAGACCAACGTCCAAAAGCACTTCCTGCAACGATGGAAATGTTTTGTATCTGCACTGTGCATTATCACAACTACCTACCACATGTGACTAGTGTGGCCGGTATGAATTAGAAAGTGAATTTCTCATTTAATTTAATTTTAATTAAGTGAAATTTAAGTAGCCATGTGTGGTGAGTGGCTACTGCATTTACAGTGCAGTTCTCTATCGTGGGCAGCCTCTGTGGCCTTCGGCAAGTCACTGAGCCTCTCAGGTGTCAGTCTCCTCGTGGGGCCATGAGGGGCATGGTGCCCAGTCCATGGTAGCTGTGATGATTCTGTGTCCCTATGCCCCGCTGCCCAGCTGAGGTGGGTTTGGAGATACCAGCTCAACTCCAGGGCCTTGGGCAAGACAGAAGCATGCAGGCCACACCTCTTATGCCCCATAGCAGGGCTTTGCTGGCTATCCCCAAAGTGTTTAGGGTAGGAAGACAGGGCCAGGTACCTGAAAGCCCAGAGGATAAATCAATTTTCCTCCTCCAGGGAGCCTGGAATTGTGCTGCAGTGAACCAGCCCAGGACAGCCCTGCCCTGTCTTCAAGGTGCAAGGGCATTCTCACTCAGCTAAGATGTGCTGGCCAGGGACCCAAGGCTGGACCAGTTTTCAGCTCTGACCCCAAATTGCTCTGTGATCCTATCTCAGGCTTCAATTTCTCCATCTGTACGACAAGGACATCTATAGATCACCTCTACCACCTTTCTGGTCTCGATGGTGGGGGTCAAGAGGACTTCTGGAGGATGTGGCTGGAGGCAGACCCAGCCAGGCTCCCTTTGTCCCCATCCTCGTCACACTACACTGACCTGCTTGCTACCCCTCCAATGTGTCATACCTGGGCCCTCCTCAGGGCCTTTGCACTAGCTGTTCCCTCTGCCCAGCCTGCTCTTCCCCCAAATCATCACTTCGCTTGCAGGTGATCTTCCAAGTCTCAGCCTCAACATCCCTTCCTCAGAAGTGCCTCCTCTGACCCCACCCCAGCCATCCTCTCACACCTCCGTCCCCCTTACCACTCCTATCTCTACCTAAAATTACGGTGTCTGCTTACATGTTGCTGGTTTACTGTCCATCTCCCCCCTGGCCTGTGAGCTCCATGAGGTCAGGGACCACACCATGCTGGTCACTGCTAGGTGCGGGGCACTCAGCCTGGCTGGCACAGGGAAAGACCACAGAGACTTGTCTGACAAGCCAATCTCTAGAGTCACTGGGTCTGAGAAGCATCAGGAAATCCCTAACAAACCGTTCCCCAGGGATGCTCCGACTCAGGAAGCAACTTCCATGGAGTCAGGGGCAGGCAATTCAATTCCACAAGCATTTGCAAAGTCCTGGGTATGTTCTGGTCCTGTGCTGGAATTGCGAAGTATTTATGGAGTGCCAGGTGTATATTAGCCCCTGTGCCTGGTTCAGTGGGAGAGACAGGGTGGCTAACACCTGAGTCCTGCCTGGGAAAGCCAGAGAGGTAAAAGGCCAGCTCTGCCACTGAGCAGGCTGAATGTTCTCGAAGGCGTTCAAGCTCAGCGTGGGGTAGGGGAAGGGGGGCTCTGCTGGTGGGTTAGGAGACTTTTGGGAGGAGGAGGAGAAGACATTTATGGGGGCTTGAAGGACCAGCAAGTGTTCCTTAGTGACGTGGGCACCCCAGGCCCCAGAGGAGAAAGGCGTGGGATGAGGAGACAGATTTCTGAGGTGAAGCGAGCAGCGACAGGCCTGGCTGGTGTGGACTCACCTCTCCTACTGCCAGCCCAACTATCAGCTCCCCTGCCCCACAGGGACTGTCCCCTCCCAGGCCAGCTGCAATGAACCAAGAAGCTCACCCAGGTGACGAAGGCCTCCCTTCGGCATATGAGTCATCCTTGGGTCCCAGGTAGGCTCATCTCCAAATCACCCGCCCTCAGGGCCAGGGTAGCTACCCTATGCAGGGGGAAGCTGAGTTCCAGAGCGGAAGGAGGCCTTCCGGTCCTGGATGAGGGGAAAGGCTTAGCATAGATGTGGGGTGATGGCATTTGTCAGCCTCCCTGGGGCTGGCCACATGGCCCCATGCTCAAACTTATCTGTGGCTTCCCATGCCCTTGGGATAAGGCCATACTCCCAGCAGTGACCTTCACAGCCCACCCAGTCTGCCCCTGCTACCTCTGTACCCTCTCCTTGGACTCTGGCCTGCTAGGACTGCCTCATGAACTAGACCTTTCCACCCTTGGGCCTGCTCTACCCTCTGCCTGGGAGGTCCCTGTGTTCAGGCGCTCAGAGGAAGTCCTACCCTCCAACCTTGGTTCACATGCCCACCATATGTGCAGAAGAGATAGCTGCGCCTTCTCCGGACCCCACAGGGTACAGGCTGTCAGGCCTTCTCAGGCCAGATCCTCCCTCCCCAGTGGCTGCTGGGGCCAGATCTTATTCTATCTGATGATCCATGTGCTCTGGGACAGAAGGTCCTATCGGGTTCTCCCTGTTCCCCTCTCTTGATCATGTGGAAAGGATGAAGATGGGTGCACAACTGTGTGTGCCTGGCTGTGTCTGTGAGCATGTGTGTATGTGAGCATGTGTGTGTGAGCGTGTGTGTGTGTGTGTGTGTGGCTGTGCCTCTGCATGCATGTGTTTGTGTGTGTGCATGCTATGTGAGACTCGATCTGTCCCTGTGCCTGTGCCTATGCCTGTACATCATCGTTTGGGTTTCTCCAAAAGCCGACCCCAAGAAAACCTCAAGTGTAATTGGTTTATTTGGGAGGTGATTCTGGGAAACACCAGTAGAGAAGTGGGACAGGGATGAGACAGCACCCACCAAAGGGTGTGGAATGAAGCAAGTTACCGTTGTGAGTGACCAGCCCAATCCCACTGGGAGCTCTGAGTAACAGCTGATGGTGCCTGAGAGTCCTCCCACCTGAGGGGTGAGGGAGGCCAGAGGGGTTTATCCACCCATTCTCAATGGCATGGCTGAGAGCTGCCTTGGGCAGCAGTAACTCCTGGCACTTCCAGCTGGCACTACACCCAGGCAGGGGCTATTGGGGCAGAGACGCCCTCAGGCACAGGTCCCCAGTATCGGCAGCCGGAAGTCAGGCTTGTGTGCACAGAGACACTAAGTAGACGAGGACACAGAGATGCTGTGTGCGTGCCTGTGCCCTATCGTGCTGCATGGACACAGGGACTCCAGTGACCTCTCCTTGTGCAAACTTCTGCTGCTCCAAGGGAAGGTCGGCACGACATCAAGCAAGCCCTGGCCTTGCCCTTTCCCTCCCCTGACCAGGCCAGCTCATGCCAGGAGAGGCCAGGATTTGCTAATTCGAGCCAGGCCACTGTCAAATTTGCCCAAACAGCTCTGTACCCTCTTTGGACAGTGGCAGCAAAAGGCTGCTCAGGAAGTCACACCCAGGAGGGCTGGAACAGGTGACTCAGGGCATGGCACACCTCAGCCTGCATGCAGCCCACCTCACCAGCAGAGCCACTCAGAGCAAGACTCAAAGTCTGATGTCAGTTCCGTAGGGAGAAGGCCTCCGAAGTCAAAGCTTCGCTCGTCAGAAAGTTCCTTGGAAGTCCTGAGCAAGGCCATGATATCGTATGCAAATTCACGGACAGCACCCTACAGCCAAGGCTTTTCAAACCCACAGCCTTGGCAGGATGCAGGAGGGCCTTGGGAATATAGCCAGCACAGCTGCATCCCAAAGCAGGCAGAAATCCCACAGGCCCAGGAACTTGGAGGCTCACTAGATCTCGGCCCCTACCCTGACATAGCTTGGCACACTTAGGGCAGGAATCAGACAGGCTCCAGGGAGCCCAGTGAAGTCACCTGGGCAGCCACCCACAGAGGAGGAGGGCAGGAGAGAGTCTCCTGTTTTCCCATCCTCTGGGCTTGCACCTCCCGCTGCCAAATCCTGGGCCTCAGCTGCCCAACATTTACATTGAGCATGGAGCTCCAGGCCATGCTGGGGGGACCAGGGACAAGTGTCATCCTCGAGAGTGCTGGGGAAGGTAAGGGGGCTGCGGCAGCAGGGAAGCTTCCTGTAAGAGAAGGGCATGAGTAGGGAGGGAATTTCTAGAGGGGTAATTGGTATGAGCAAAGGCCCTGTAGTGGGGACTGTGCTTGGAGGACTGAGTTAGGCCCATCTGGCAGGAACACAGCATCAGAGCAGAGGGCTGGGGGTGGCTCTGAGGGGATGTTGGCAAAGCCCACCAATTCTCTGAATCCTCTCCTCCAGGTCCTGACCCTGACTCGTAGAACTGGTCCATCACCTCATACTGAGGTGGTCTGGGGGCAGGGACCTGTGCTCAGCTCTGCCCCTAAACCAGAGGCAGGAGGACGACAGGGTTGGGCTTGACTGCCATCCTCCCGCCTCATAACTCCGAGGCCTCTGGCAGACCGGCCCAGGCTAACACCCCTTCCCCAGCTGCCCACCCAGCTCTCCCCTAGTCTATAGCAGGACCAGCAGGAGAGGGAGAGGACAGGCATGGCCCCGGTTCCTGTCCTGGCTCAGGGCCTTCTGGTTTCTGCCACAAGACAGCCTCTCAGCTCATCAGGGTCACTGTGGGCAGCTGGGTGAGCTAAGTTCACCTGCACTGCGCTGACCTCTGGGGAGATGCATCAGGAGTACAGGGTGCTCCAGGATGGGCACTGATAAGGTTCACCGAGGTGCTGGCAAACCCTGTGCCCAGAGGGCCACTCCCCATGGCCCCAGTCCAGGCACCTCTGCTCCCCCTACCCCCACCAGGGTGCTCAGCCTGGCAGCAGACCAGAAATCCCCACCTCGTCCTCCCGTGTGAGGGCTACCATCTGTTCAGGCCTGCCTAGAGCTCACCTGGTGTTCCAGGTTTGTTCATGGAGCAGGTGCTTTCTGAGCACCCCCATGTGCCAAATCCTGTGCCAGGGTTGGAGTCGTGAACAAGATGGCATGGCTCTGGCCTTGTGGAGCTGACACACTGGTGGGGGAGGCGAAGGAGGGAATGGCCTTAGGTGTGAGGAGGGCTGTGCAGAACAGTAGAACAGAGGGAGATGGGAGAGGGCCCTGACAGGAGGTGCTGCGGAAGCTGTGGTGGTTAGGGAGAGCCCCCTGGAACAAGTGACACTGGAGCAAGAGTGTGAGGTCTGGGGGGAGTCGCCCCCACCAAGGCCAGGGCAGAAGATATAGCAGCAGTTAAGGCCTGAGGAGGGCATTTGCTGAAAGAGTTTGTTGTTATTAGTTGCAGTGGAGTCAGCTCCAACTCATAGTGACCTTATATACAACAGAGCAAAACACTGCCTGGTCCTGTGCCATCCTCAAGAGCATTGTTATGTTTGAGCCCATTGCTGCAGTCACTGTGTCAATACATCCCATTGAGGGTTTTCCTCTTTTTTGCTGACCCTCTACTTTACCAAGCATGATGTCCTTCTCCAGGGACTGGTCCCTCTTGATAACATGTCCAAGGTACATGAGACAAATCTCACCATCCTTGCTTCCCAGGAGAATTCTGGTGGTATTTCTTCCAAGATAGACTTGTTTGCGCTTCTGGCAGTCCATGGTATATTCAATATTCTTCACCAACACCATAATTCAAGGGCATCAATTCTTCTTCAGTCTTCCTTATTCATTGTCCAGCTTTTTCATGCATATAAGGTGATTGAAAATACCATGGCTTGGGTCAGGCACACATTAGTCCTCAAAGTGACATCTTTGCTTTTTAACGCTTTAAAGAGGTCTTTTTCAGCAGATTTTCCCAATGCAATACTTCATTTGATTTCCTGACTGCTTCCGTGCATGTTCATTGTGGATCATAGTAAAATGAAATTCTTGACAACATCAGTCTTTTCTCCATTTACCGTGATATTGCTTGTTGGTTCAGTTATGAGGATTTTTGTTTTCTTTATGTTGAGGTGTAATCCATTCTGAAGGCTGTAGTCTTTGATCTTCATCAGTAAGTGCTTTAAGTCCACTTCACTTTCAACAAGCAAGGTCGTATCATCTGCACATCACAGGTGGTTAATGAGTCTTCCACCTATCCTGATGCTCTATTCTTCTTCATATAGTCCAGGTTCTTGGTTTATTTGCTCAGCACACAGAGTGAATAGGTGTGGTGAAAGGATGCAACCCAGAAGCACACCTTTCCTGATTTTAAACCATGTAGTATCCCCTTATATATATACTAAAACCATATACTACATGGTATATGTACTAAAACCATATACTACACGGTTTAAAATCAGGAAAGGTGTGCTTCTGGGTTGCATCCTTTCACCACACCTATTCACTCTGTGTGCTGAGCAAATAAACCAAGAACCTGGACTATACGAAGAAGAATGGAGCATCAGGATTGGTGGAAGACTCATTAACCACCTGTGATGTGCAGATGACACGACCTTGCTTGTTGAAAGTTAAGTGGACTTAAAGCACTTACTGATGAAGATCAAAGACTACAGCCTTCAGTATCCCTTTGGAAACCCTGGTGGAGTACTGGTTAAGTGCTACAGCTGCTAGCCCAAGTGTTGGCAGTTCAAATCCGCCAGGCGCTCCTTGGAAACTCTATGGGGCAGTTCTACTCTGTCCTATAGGGTCACTATG
The DNA here is from genome assembly GCF_030014295.1 of Loxodonta africana. Taxonomy (NCBI): domain Eukaryota; kingdom Metazoa; phylum Chordata; class Mammalia; order Proboscidea; family Elephantidae; genus Loxodonta; species Loxodonta africana. Next base: position 20,836,563 of record NC_087363.1, on the reverse strand, counting down.
AGTCTGAATCGACTTGACGGCACTGGATTTTGTTTTTTTTTTTTAGTATCCCCTCGTTCTGTTCAAACGACTGCCTCTTGATCTATGTACAGGTTCTGCATGAACGTAATTAAATGTTCTAGAATTCCCGTTCTTCGCAATGCTATCCATAACTTGCTATGATCCCCACAGTCAAATGCCTTCAGCATAATCAGTAAAACACAGGCAAACATCTTTCTGGTATTCTCTACTTTCAGCCATGATCCATCTGACATCAGCAATGATATCCCTGGTTCCACATCCTCTTCCAAATCCAGCTGGAATTTCTGGCAGTTCCCTGACAATGTACTGCTGCAGCCGCTTTTCAATGATCTTCAGCAAAATTTTACTTGTGTGTGATATTATCGATAGTGTTCGATAATTTCCGTATTCTGTTGGATCACCTTTCTCTGGAATGGGCACAAATATGGATCTTTCCCAGTCAGTTGGCCAGGTAGGTGGGTTTAGGGGACAGAAAAATGTGTGTGTGTGTGTGTGTGTGTGTGTGTGTGTGTGTTGGGGGGTGTCAGCGAGGTGGGCGGGCCTCACAGACTCCAGTGAGGACTCAGCCTTCCTCTGAGTGGAATAGAGCCACAGAAAGACTTTGAGCAGAAGTTTTGCTTTAAAAAGTTCACTCTGGCTGCTGTGAGATTAGACAATCAGTTCTCAAAGTGTGGTCCCTAAGCTCCAGCATCAACACCATCTGAGAACTTGTTGGAAATGCAAAATCTGGGGCCTGACCTGCCAAGTCAGGCACTCTGGGGTGAGGTCAGAGACCTGTGTTGTAACAGCCTCCTGCAGGCCAGCATTTCCCAAATGTTCTGTGGAACCCCAGCCCCCCACCAGATGTTTAGGAGAAAAGGGCGGTCAGACACGTGTAGGAAATGAGATACCTGCTATTTGGCTCTCCCACGCAAGCCCCCAGACACTTTCCATGGACCCAACTATGAGAGGCTCTGCCAGGACCCACAGAGAGGACACTGGCTCACCTTTGTCCAACCCCATGAGGTGCTGTAATATGGTTTCCTAACTTCTTGGAAAACCTGGCGGCGTAGTGGTTAAGTGCTACGGCTGCTAACCAAAGGGTCGGCCATTCAAATCCGCCAGGCGCTCCTTGGAAACTCCGTGGGGCAGTTCTACTCTGTCCTATAGGGTTGCTATGAGTCGGAATTGACCTGATGGCACTGGGTTTGGTTTTTGGTTTTTAACTTACTTGGCCATGGAACACTTATTTCAGAGAACACCTTATAAACATCCTGCCATGTTGAAAAATGCCACTTGGGGTGCACTTTGTTTTATTTGCTCTAGGCTCCCTGACTGAACCTGGCACAGAGCGACTGCTCAATAACTGCCTTTGAAAAATGCACACATCTCTCCATGTGATCCTGATTGGACTTGGGTGGTATACAAACCAATTTCCCCAGGCTTTGGGGAGACCTGGCCACAGTCCCTCATACACTGCCTCTTGGGCTGCCCTGGGTGCCCAGGGGTCTAGGAGGATCTGGGAACAAGAAAGGGAAGAGGCAGGGGGCTGCCATCTTGGCCTTCCCAGAATGAAGCGCTCAACTTGCTTGAGTTTATGGTTGAGTCACGAGGCAGCTTCTCTAGAAGCTCTTTTTGTCCCAAGAACCACCCTCTAAGCCAGGTAATGTGCTGCTTGTAGAAGACTTTGTTGGGCCCCAGGAGGTCAATCCAGCCAACCCTCTGCCTCTAAGCTGGATTGCCACTCCTCTGGCTCTTGCAGGTAACTGGGCTTCAGGACTGCCGCAAGGGCCTCTTTGAGGTCCCAAAGATAACTGGGCTCTCCCTTGCTCTCAAGGAAACTCCTCTGGGGGCCCCTTCGTTAGCAACAGGCATCTAGCCCACAGGTTCCAGTAAGGACTCAGGAACCAAATGGCCCCTGCTCATGAAGCTCATGGCCCAGGAAATGCCAGCCTCAGGATCGTAGCCATGCCCATCACAAAGGGGTCTTACAATCATCAGGTCCCATCCCCCCATTAAACAGGTAGAGAAACTGACGCCCAGAGAGAAGGGACAGTCTCGACCACACAGCTTGACTGTAATGCCCCAGAGACCTCCCGGGGCCCACACTCTGGTGAGTTTCGTAGTTTTCAGGGGGCACAGGCCATCAGGGCAGGATGGCCACAGATGAGGCAGCAGAGGGAGGGCAGACAGGGCTTGGGGTAGGCAGGGGGAGGGAGGATGATGCCACATTCCAGGGGGCAGGAAGGAAGGGGGAAGCAGTATGCACAACCCTGTGATCCTACACACCTATTCTGTGCGTATGACACCATGTATGACAATGTCACCACCACGGGCGCACTGTGGCTGTGCTCATGTGTCTCTGTGACACTGTCACAGCCATGGGTGCTCTGTGGCTGCAGTCGTGTGTCCCTGTGACAGTGTCACATCCATGGGCGCACTGTGGCTGTACTCATGTGTCTCTGTGACAGTGTCACAGGCATGGGTACACCGTGGCTGTGCTGGTGTGTCTCTGTGAGAGTATCACAGCCATGGGTGTACATTGGCTGTCCTTGTGTGTCTCTGTGACAATGTCATAACCCAGGGCTAAAGGTGTGTCCACTGTAACAATGTTCCTTTGCAGTTATATACGGCTGTATGTGTATGTGTGGGTTGCTGTCACTGTAATAAAGTGAGTGACCAGGCATGTGGCTGTGTGGGAGAGGGTGTTTGTGATTCTGGGAGCCTCTGGGCCTGGGACAGCGTGTGTATATTTGATAGATATCCAGCTTGTGTCCCTATGAATATGACCAGCAGGCTGCCCTCGTGGAAAACTTGGCCCTTGTTATTGTTGTTAGGTGCCATAGGGTCAGTTCCTACTCATAGTGACCCTACGTACAACAGAACGAAACACTGCCTAGTTCTGTGCCATTCTCACAATCGTTGTTATGCTTAAGCCCATGGTTACAGCCACCGTTATCAATCCATCCCATTGAAGGTCTTCCTCTTTTTCGCTGACTCTCTACCAAGCGTGATGTCCTTCCCCAGGGACTGATCCCTCGTGATAACATGTCCAAAGTACCTTGGCCCTAAGGGTTCCCAAACCTGAATTGTCACTTTAGAGCTGCCAGCGGTGTCTGCTAAGACATGAGCAGGCTGTGCAAAATATGATTTTCTAAATGTAGCAACACAAATATGAAGTGAAAGATCCCCCACCCCCGCTGCAGAGCCATGAGGAGAGTGAGACAGGAGCCAGGGAAGGGGGCTGACTTGCCACCTGCCCTGTTTTCTGTCCCGCAGCCCCCACCACAGTTCATTCAGCTCTAAGGGGCTTTAGTGGAGTTCTGACGACACCATGGCCCACAGGCCGGGCCCAGGACTGGAGGTATCTACCACAGGGGGGCGCAGGAGAGGCATTGAGGGGGACTGTACGGACCCCTGGTGGACCAAGGGAGCCTATATGTGCAGGAGTGCTGGTGCGGTGGCAGGTGCTGGGGATGTGGGCACCCGTCCCTGGTAGACAGCCTTGCTCAGTCCTCCCACCGCCTGGGCTATCTGCTGACCCACCATCTGCTTCCAGCTTTCATTTTTGCTTCTGTTTCTGACACAACCTGCCCACAAACTGCCACATCTGTGGGGCCCGAGGGCTTACCCACACAGCCCCATTTGCACACAGGCCACAGCCACCCACCCCATTTATTCATTCACTCATTCATCCGTTCAACAAGCACTCACTGAATATCTCCTGTGGGCCACTGGTGCTACTGACCTCCTCTGCCTCCAGCCCCCAGGTTGGAGCCATGGAAGTGCAGTCCCAATGGACCTCGGTGTGGGCGAATTAGCAAAGAGGAACCTAGGAGTTGGGTGGTCTGGTTGCAGTTACTGAGGTGAAGCCTCAAGCCAATGTCACAGCCAGGTCCCGCATTAAGTCAGATGGGTTCTGGAGGTTGGGAAAGCATTGTGGCTGCCCTGTCCCCACCCGAGGCTCCCGAGGGCTGGGTCTGGCACAATCATCTGACCGGAACCTGAGGTCTGCCTCAGCTAGGGCTCAACTCTGAGGCTTCAGAGCTGTTCCCAACCACAAACTCCACAGAACAAGGCCCACTTCAGTCCCCCCACCCCCTGAAGTGCCTTTGCTACCCCTCTCTCTCCCAACCCTCAGCTACACCAGACTCTGTGACTTCACCAAGACTAGGAGGACAGTGGCCTTTCAACTCTTCCCCACTCCCCTCCTGTGGGTCTTCCAGAGGCCCAGAAGTCCCAGAGCCCTTTTCTACGGGCCGCCCACTACCCCCAACTTCCCTCCATGCCTCCTGCCTAACATTTCAGTCATAATAATAGTAATCATTACCTGTATCCAGTACCTCCTTGGCACTGGGCACTTCTGAGTGGTATTTCCAACTCTCTCATGTTACAAGGCCTAGTGGTCAGAGGTGGAGGCAGCCAAGACTACAGCCTCTGGATCCAGCCTGGCCCACACCACCCCAGTCCTCACACGGTGGGCTCCTTCTCGTCCTTCAGAACTCACCCTGAACATCCCCTCCTCGGAGAGGCCTCTCCAATGCCCCAAATAAAGAGGGCCCTGTTCTTGTCACTCAGACCACCCAAGTGAGCTCTCACCCTAGTGAGAGTGTGTGTGCGGGTGGACTTGTATTTACTGAACATCAGTCTTCCCCACTAGACTGTCGGCTCCACAAGAGAAGGGACTACATCTGTCTTGTTTATGTTGCCATCCCAGGAACCAGTTCAACGCCTGACAAAGAGTAGATGCCTAATAAATATTTGCTGAATGAATCAGCCAATTTACCCACTTCCTGAAAGCTGCCTCACTCCATTCAAGGATCTAAGGTCACTTACAAGAAAACATATAATTCATTATGAGAAAAAAAATAAGGAAGTTCAATAAAAGATGAACCTTTTAACACAGTGATTTTGTCGAGGGGTTTATCCCACAGAAGGCCTCACCCCATACAAAAAGGCATGTTCAAGGATATTTATAGAAGCAGTATATTGGAAGCCATCAAACAACTAGTAGGGGGTGAGGCAAGTGGATCACAGTGCATTGGTACAGTAGAGTACTATGCAGCCATAAAAAGGGGTAGATGGTCTGTTCAGATATGGAGCCCTCTCCAAACTATAGCATTAAGTATAAAGAGCAAAGTGCAAACAAGGAGGAGTATTTTTGCAAAGCGCCATGCTGGGCATTGTAGTAGGCAATCCCTGGGTGGTTGTCGAATGGATGAGTGGGATCTTTCTGGAAAGATTCACTTTCTGGAAGCAGTGGTTGTATGTAGGGAGAGACTTGGAGGAAGGAGATTTCTTTGGTTACTTCTGTTATACTATTTGCATTCTTATCATATACAAGTATTATCTATTCAAATACATTTTTGTTATTAAAAGATAAGAAATCACAGCAGCTGAACCATTTTACATTCCCACCAGCAATGAATGAGGGTTCTGAGTTCTCCACATCCTCACCAACTTTATTTTCCATTTTGTTTTTTTTTTTAATCTTAGCCATCCTAGTGACTCTGTTTTTACAATAATAAATCTACGTGCTCACATAAAAACCTAGACTTGAGGCTTTTCTTGGAGAATGGGAAGAAGGCCTGGCCACACTGAGCGAAGTTCCTGGGAGCTGAGTTGTGGCTGCCCCTCGGCCCAGGGAGGCCCAGAACCCCCACCGCCCTCTCATGTCTGCCCCCATTGGCCTCTGCTCTGCTGGTTCCAGGTTTATGCTGCAAAGTGATTAGTGCAATGATGTGCCTGCTTGCTAGGCCTGCAAGGTGAGGAGTGGGGCTCAGTGGACTTCCCCAAGGCCAGGAAGTTGTTATTTAGCTGTTACCTCCCTCTCAGCTTCAGTTACAACAACCTCAAAGGCCACAACAGGGCTGTGGCAGTTGCAGGGCAGGCGAACGTTAGTGTGTCACAAGCCTACTGGTCACAGAAGAGCCTTTAATCAGTACCAGTCCGACCCCAATGGTGCCTGTGGTCCCACCTCCTCCACCAGGGCCTGAGGCTGTAATTAAACCCCAAGAGAACCCCTGGAGCGGGGGAGCCACATGTGGTCCCTTGAGCACCTTGACTGAGGGTCTTGACAGGGAGGTGAGGACACGGTGAGAAAGGCGTGGCTTCAGGAAATCTGACTCTAGATCCGAAACTTGGGACAGGTCACTTTTCCGGACCTCAGTTTGCTCATCTATAGCCAACAGCTAGCACCAAGTATGGGCTGTCTTCAGGTGCTCGTCCTGCACCAAGCATGGAGGCAGTGTCTCATCCTCGCTTCAACATCACGGGGAGGAGTATTACTCCATTTCTGCGCAGGAGGACACTGAGGCACAGAGAGACGGTGCCAACTGTTTAAGGGCACAGAGCATACAGAGGATGGAGCTGGGGTGTGAACCCAGGTAGCATCCTGCCTCCACTCTCTGAAAATGGGACTGTGGATAGCTACTCCATAGGGTGGTGGTTAGAATATTAAAACACATAGACAAAAACAAAACAAACACACACGCATAGTAAGTGCCTGGGAGGGCACCTACAGTGGAGATGAACTTTAATAGTACTACTGTTAATACTTTTAACACTGAACCTGGGGGGAAGTGGCTGTGGAAATGGGGAGAGGAGGCAGGGAGGAGGTGGCTGCTGCTCCCTGGCCCTTGGAGATGAGTTCTGGGGTATAGCGCAGAAAATCTACAGCCCCCAGAGCCCCCTTCCCTCCTTCTAGGGGCCCCAGAGGAGAAAGAAGGCAGGGAAGAGGTCCCTAACCACTGGATGGGTGCAGGAGAGAGAGAATGAGCACAGTGTCCTTAGTGCATCAGTCTGCAAGGAGCCTTGCCTCCTGAGGCTGTGGCTGGCTATCCAGAGGTTCCCGGAAATGGCTGACTTCCCCTAAGGGTCAGCCTGGCCCTTGGCTGGGGTAGGCACTCCGATCTCCCTGCCTGAACTGAACCTCCCACCCAAAAGTAGAGAAATGCTTCCACCGAGACCCTGAGGCTCTCCCAGCAGCTCCAGCCCTTTCAGTTTCCCCAACCTCCCTGGGGTGGAGCATTAGGCTGCAGGGCAGAAGACTAGCAGGTCAGCCACGTTTCCCACTTGCTAGCTGTGTGACATCGTACAAGTTACTTAACCGTTCTGAACTTATGTCGTACCTATGGGGCTAATCGCACCTATGGGGCTAATCATTGCATCGACCTGTAGGGCTGATTTGAGGGACCTGACAATGGACACCAACCAGCACTACCGATACCTGAGGAGAACAGCTGGCCCAAGGTCATCCCAAGCATCAGGCCCTATAGTAGGTGCTCAAAGGAATATCTGAATAGAGCCACTATTGTTGTCATTACTTGTCGGTTGTATTACCATCCTCCCTGACTTACTCCTCCTTGCCCCTGCCTACCGCAGCACTCCTCCTCCTCTGAGCCTCCATCACTCCCTCCATATTTAGGCAGAAGGGGTGCTGGGTAGGTCTTCAAATCCCTTCAGAGCCAGAGAGAAACGAAGTCTCCAGGCAAAGGTTGTTAATCACATTGAAAATGTTGGGATTTATGGTAGCAGTTGGCTGGGTTTTTGGCCTTCTGCCCCACCCCTCCTTGTCCCTTCTCCCCTTGCTTTCTCTGCTCCAGCCTCCCTGGCCCCCTCTGTCTCCTCCCCGACACTGGGCTCCTCAGCCTTGCCTGGTTTGTCCCGGACAACAGCTTCTTGTACCATGTCCCAGCCCCAAGGTGGTCCCCTTCCGCCATTTTCTTTCCCGGCGCCCTTTCCAACACTGGTCACAGTCTGTAATGGCTCCCGTCCTGATGTCTGTCTCCCCAGCAGCCTGAGAGGCCAGGGGCAAGGCTCCTTCTCACTGTGCCTCCGGCACCCAGCCAGAGAATGGGCTCAGCCAGCTCCTGTCTCCTGCCTTGACCCTCTTACCTCAAGAGGCCCTGCTCTGACCTGATAGCATGCAAGGTCTGGAGGGGACGGGACAAGCATTTGGGACCCCACCTCTGGGCCAGTTCCTCCTAGAGAGCCCCTCACAGCCAGCCTGACCCTTTCCCTACCCAACTCCCAGTCCCTCCCAAGGACTGCCCCCTCCAGGGGCTCTGAGGGCAGAAGAGCCCAATGTGGGGATTAGAAAGCAGGATAACTGTGCCCCACAGCAGCCCACACCTCACTTGCTATGCGACCTTGAGCAAGTTTTCTTCCTTTCTGGGTCTTAGTCTCCCTGGCTCTAAAATGGGTTAGGGCAGGAGACATACACTCAGATGCCTACAGGGCCAGGCAGGTGTCATGGCTTGGCGGTCACTTGCCCTCAGAGTGAGTTTGGACCTACTAAAGAGGGGGCCTGTGGAGAACTGGAGAAAGCATGTCCTGCTCTGTCAACATTGTTAAATGTTGACAACTAATTTGCATTTTTAAAAAGTACTCTGTGGGCCAAACAGAACATGTCTGGGCCTCATGTTGTGGGTGTTAGGGGTCCTCCTGGGGTTCCTGGGGAGGGAGGACAGTGTTTGTTCTCTGGGCATTTCCTGCTTTCTGGGGGGCATCTGTTCTCTGTACCCTAGACCTGCCTCCTTGATGTTTTCCTCCACTCCAGCCCCTTTCTCCTGCAACCAACCAAAGCCTAGCCCTTGCTCTAGGAGCTAGCTTCACAAACCCAGGCCCAGGCCTGCCCTGCCCTCTCAGGCTGTCCCAGGCCAGCTAGAGCCTGAGGGGGTTCCAAAGGCCGGGCCAGGACAAGGCAGATGTGGGGGGCCTCAGAACCCTCCAGCCCTGCCCAACCTCTACACTCCATATAACCTAACGACCCCTTGGCCTGCCACCTCAAACCCTGAAGCTTATGACTCCAACCCTCCAGGGCACAGCTGAGCTGAGGTGTTTCTAGAACCTCTAGCCACTCTGCAGGGCTAAGCACTTGTCTCCTGGCACCAACCCAGTGCTATGTACACAGGCACTGACACCTGAGGAGAACAGCGAGCCCAACCAAGGTCATGCCGAGCATGAGCTGCACGGGTTGTAGGTTTTGTCTCTCTTCAAGGCTTTCTCATTCCTACCCTGGGTCTCCTTGATGGGAAGGCTGGCCGGATTTCTTGTCTGGCTAACAGATGGGGAAACTGAGACCCAGACGATAACAGTAAGCTTGCCCAAGGTGAATGGGTGAATACTGGGGCTGGCGTTGACATTTTTCTTCTGCCGTGACTGCTGGGCTGATGCTGTGTGCAGCAGCCCTTGCTGGTGATGACGCAGACTGGGGGCCTGACCTTGCCCAAATTTCAACCGCTTGGGCTCCTCTGCCCAGGGCCAGGGTGATAAGATAGGTTTGTAGGCTGCTCTGAGGCTGGGGACAGGGAATGAGGGAGGGAGAAAGGGAGGAAGGAGAGAGGGAAGTGAGAAAGGGAGGGGAAAAAAGGGAAGGGAAAGAAAAGGAAGTGATTAGGGAGAAAGGAGGAAGAAGGCTGAACTCAGGAGAGGGATCATCACTCAGGCAGGTGGAGTAGCTTCTACTTCACAGGTATAAAAGCTGAGGCTTAGGGTACAGAGCAATTTGCCCAGATCCCAGGGTCAGAAAGTGGCAGAACCAGGATTAGAACTCATGGCTTTAGCCCTTGTCCTTGTAGGTCTCAAACTGGAAACCACTCAGGCAGCATTTCCCAAAATGTGGCCCGAAGACACCCCACCCCTGCATAACCAGGAGGGCGGCTTGGTTAAAATGCAGATTCCTGGGACAGAATCAAAGGGGCAAGACCAGTATCTGTGTTTTAAATAGCATCCCGGTGGTGGGTCTTAAGCTCTGATGCCGGGAAGCCCCACAGCTTGTTTGTAACCTTTCTAATCCAACTTTCCAGCCCCATGTTCCAGCTGCCTTCCTCCCCACTGCCCCCCACTCACTCTGACAGGCCTGGGCCTTCCCCACTAGAGACTTCACCTACCAGCCTCCCAGTCTCAAGTAGACCCACCCTTCCAGCCAGCACCTGCCTCTCCTCTGGAAGCCTTCCTGGTGATCTCCCCTCCTTCAGAGCCTGCTGGAGTAATACCCGCCTCCTCCATCTGGAATTGTTTAGAAATTCTATTTCACTTTCCGTGTGAGTATGCCTTGTTTCCCAACCATTCTCTCTATTAAACAGGAAACTCCCAAAGGGCTGGAGCCTTGTTGCTTTAAAAATAAGACTCTGAAACCCATGACTTCACCTAACCCTGTGGCCAACCATTAAATAACAGGGGTCGGAGAGCTTTATAAATGAGGAAACTAAGGCTACCACCAAGTGTAATTCAGAGACAGGTATGGAACCCATGTCCAGCTCCTAAGTCCAGTTCTTTCTGCTTCCACTTTGCCTTTGATCACCCAAACAGCCCTGTGAGACCAGCACAATGGGGATTAGATTCTACTGCACAGATGAGGAAAGTGAGGCCCAGAGATGGGCAAAGCGCTCAGCACCATCCTTGCCTATTCCTACTTCTAGCTACACTTGGGTTTGAGTTTAGGTGCTGATTTTCCTCTTTCTGTCTGCTGGGCCCTGCCCAGGCCCTTCAGCAGAATGAGGCAGAGTTGGGCCTTTGACTCCCAGGCCAGAACCCTCACCCTGGGTCCCTGACCTGGTCCCATTGCCACTCTGGACCCAGGTGCCTCCTCTGCAGATGAAGGCTCACTTCTGGCACAATCCAACTCTAAACTCTGGGCAGGGGACTTTGGACAGACCCAGTGGAAAATAAACATAATAGTTAACACGTGTTAAACCCTAACTATGTGTCAGGCCCTGTTTGTCTTCCCCCTTCTCCCTAGCCCATAGGTGCTCAGTTAGTTGTGGAGTGGATGGGTTCCATCTGGCCCTGTTCAGTCTTCTCTATGCATCAAGGTTGAGTCTCTTCATCTCTGACCAGAAAGTGCCAAAGCTGGTTCTCCCTACCCTTCTGCCCCCCTCCCTCCCACCACCCTCACCAGCCCCCTGGGCATCCTGGCCCCCAGGACCACGACATCCTTCGGCGCCCCAGCCCCACCTCTCTGGGAAGTCCTCTGTCACATCCCCACAAGGACGGATTCTACTTAAGACCCTGACCCCGACCCCTTGTATTGCCTCCTTCTACCCTGCCCAAGGCACCCATTTTCACAGTTCCATGGAAAGGACAACAACCAACAACAATAACCCCAGTTGACCATAGTGCCACTTCCTCTCCGACCCCTGACCGTTTATGCCCCACAATGGGGGTGTCGGATTCTGAGGGACAGAGCAGTTAGTTGGGGGGCGGTATAGCGTCGCTGTGAGTCGGAACCCACTCGGCCGCAACAGGTTTTTGTTTAGGGCGTAGAGCCTGAGGTCCAGGAAGGCGACCTGGCCCGCCCACCGCCTGGGCGCTGCCTGGCGCTGGGCGAGCCCGGAAAGCCCCCGCCCCAACCGCGCCCATCGAGCTCTCGCAGGCAAGTCTCCCTGCCCGGGCCTCCAGGCTCCGGGAGCGCGACGCGGCGCGCCTGCGCAGAGGGAATCCGCGTTCATGGCGCATGCGCAGCGGTCCCTTTCACTGTATATCAGGGCGACGGCGCTCGCGGCCTGAGGTTTCTCGCGGACAAGGGTAAAGGTTTGGCTCGCTTTCTCGGCTCGGGTGCCAGCCGTCGCCGCCGTCTCCGTAGAGCCCCCCGCGCAGGTGAGGACCCGCGCTCTGGTGCGGGGCCAGGAGGGGAAGCCCGCGCGTGTCCTGCCAGCCCGGGCCCTGCTCCCGGACGCCATCCCCCACTGTCCCAGCCACTCGCCGCTTCGGGGTCAACTTTCATCCCGAGACTTTTTGCCATTTTGGTCGCCCCAGCTTCCCCCATTCGGTGCCCTCCTGACATTCCCCTTTTAACTGGCCGCTTGAGAATCCCTTCTGATCCCCTTCCCGTTATTCCCAAGCCGTCAGCTCCCGGGTAACCTCTGACCCCCATTCCCCGAAGACCGCCCCCTTCCACCAGATCCAACGCCCTGGATTTTACAACCCCTGCCCTCCCCGGTTAGCCCCAAGGCGCTTCTCCGCGGATTCCTGCCCTTGTTTATGTCCCCTCTTTTCTCAGTTATGCCCCATTCACCGGGCTGTGGCGGAATGAGCTCATGGAAGTCCTTCCCTCACAGACTTAGGGCCTGCCTGGAAGCCTCCCTAAGATTTCGAGGTGTGGGGAACAGGAGAGGATAGAGGCTCCTAAGGTCCAGCCTCCCCCACTTCCAAGCTGTCAGGGAGCAGAGACAGCTTTGCTTGTTTGAATGGATGACCGTGGTCCTTACCAGCTTCTCTTCTCCCCCTGTGTGTCCACCAAAGTGTCTTTGCTGTGCATCTCCCTCCAGGAGCTTCTGACCTCCCAAACCTGTTCCTGGCTCATTCTCATCATCCCACACCCTATGTTATTAATTGTCAGTATTTGGTGAAGCTGCCTTGCAGGTGTTTTTGTATAGAGCTGGAGAATGAAGGAGGAGTTGGTGACCCGGATAGAGAGTGGTCACCAGCCCTTGGTTGAGTCTCACATTGGTGCCGTCCTTAGTTTTGAGCAAGACTTGTTAGTATCCCAGGGTACCCTTGCTATAAACCGCAGGTGACACCTAGTCCCCGGTGACCTTCGCAGTGGTAGTTGCCTGATTATTAAGAAGTGTTGATGTCACTCGTCAGTCTTTCTACAGGAACCAGTGCACCTCCCGGACATGGAGACTGTTGTTCGCCGCTGCCCATTTTTATCCCGAGTGTCCCAGACCTTTCTGCAGAAGGCAGGCAAATCTCTGTTGTTTTATGCCCAAAACTGCCCCAAGATGATGGAAGCTGGGGCCAAGCCAGCCCCCCGGGCCCTGTCTACTTCAGCAGTTCACTGCCAGCAGGTCAAAGAAACCCCTCCAGCCAATGAAAGTAAGTATCATTGGCAGTAAAATGGGAGGGGGTAGTCTGCACTCATTACTAGACCGGGAGCACTTCCAGTCCACGGGGGCACTGAGGTTCACACTAACAGAGGGGTTACTCTGTGCCAGGCTCAGCTCCTTACACCCGTCACTTCATGGCCAGTTCCCCTAACCCCATAGGAGAGGCACTTGTAGTTTTCCGAACTTTCAAGATAGGACAGTGGCCAGCTTTCTACCTAGTAGGGCTCTGGATCGCATGTCAGTGTGTGTTGCAGTTTTAGTGTATCAGCAGTACCGTATTCATGTAAATATTAAATTGTGATATTTTATTCCAACCTTCATTAAATACTTGGCCTTTGGCTTTTTTTTTTTTTAAACACGTGTATCTATTTCATATATACTTTTTCATTTTGTTTTGTTTTTAATAAAGAGACCACAGTTGAGTTTAGTTTGGATCTGGCTCTACCAGGAGAGAATGCAGCTTTTTAGATTCCACTTAATCCTAGAAAATACCTTACGGGCTTCTCTCAGGTTTGTCCTCTGGGTGTGGACTTGTGAAAAAGGAATTTTTTTTTTCCTCTAAGTAGAAAGGTGATACCGTGTTTGTAGGAGTTGTTTTCCTCTTTACCATTGTTCAGGAGCTCTGTTGTTATGTCTTTTTACTGAAAGACCGAAATCCTCTTTTATCACTTTGCTCCTAACAGCAGAGGAATAGTTGAGTAAAATGTGGCTTGTCCACTTGGTGGACTACTATGCAGCCATCACAAGTGATGTTCATAAACTCTGTTTACTAGCTTAGGCAGATCGTTATAATGAAAAAAGCAGAATAGACAAGTATATAGAGTATAAATTAAGAAGTGTTTTTAAAACATGTACATAGAAAAAAAGTTAATATGCTAAAATGTTTGCAGTGGTTGTTTTGAGTGATGGGACTGTGTTTTGGTTTCATTTTCTGAACTCTCTCTGACGAATATGTATTTTATAATGGGATAGGGAGTTGTCTTAGTGTACGTAGTGAACTTCAAAGTAATTTTTTTGGTTTTCCTTTATAGAAGATTTTAATGAAAACCATATTGAGACACCTTACCCAATTTGTAAGAAGGGCTAGCCAGTGATTCACAGGAGTATTCCAGAATTGATGAAGAGATAAGGAAGGTGAACTAATTCGCTGAAGGGGAGAGGGTAGTCATTGTAACTAGAAGCTTAATTACCAGCCAATTGCGTTAAGTTAATGTACTTCTTTGATGCATTTAGATAAGAAAGTAGATGAGGTGGGTGAATGTAATTATCCCTTTTTTCCTTAAAAAACTAACTTGTATTATTTTTTCCTTAGTGTACTAATATTTGAACTCCGCTAGACAACAGTCTAACAATCTCAGTTTTAATTTAATTTCTTTTGTTTGGAAGAAAACCAGTAGTTTGTATGGTAAATGATAACAAACTTCTTTGTCAAGAACTTCTTTAGAAAATATTAGCAGAGCAAACATTGTATAAACACTTCTAGTTACCTTAAAAAGTGTGTCCTGTCATGAAATACGCTGAATGTACTTAGAATAGAATTTACTGGAAATAATCCAATTCAGGAACTCTAGGTCGTCTAAAACTAGAAAATACAACTTTTTAGTATTTATAAGTGAGAAGTACTATGGGTCTGAGAGGGAGCTAGAAGGTGCGAATTAACTCATCACAAGACTGTTGTTTCCAGTGAGGCAGATGAGAAACTAGCTAGGTTAGCAGGACCTAATGAAAATAAACTTGTATCTGGGTTGTGGGGTAGAGTAAGTATAAAGTTTATCTTTGGAGCCATGAGAGAAAGAAACAAGTGGGCTTCAATTTTTCCGTTTCGCCCCTCAGAGGACAAAACTGCCAAAGCTGAGGTCCAGCAGGCTTCTGATGGATCCCAGCAGACTCCAGATGGAGTGCAGCTTCCATCTGGACACCTTTCCCCTGCCACGAGCCAGGGCACTGCAAGCAAATGCCCTTTTCTAGCAGCCCAGATGAGCCAGAGGGGCAGCAGTGTCTTCCGCAAAGCCAGTCTTGAGCTTCAAGAGGACGTGCAGGAAATGCATGCCTTGAGGAAAGGTAAGCAGAGGAGCCCGATCATTAAACAGAGTGAAGAAGTGCTTTTGGCATGTTTGAACCATCAGATTTGTATATTAGACATTATTAGGGCAGTATTTGTATAAACAGCTTCCTCTTCTAAGAGCCAGGAGGAAGGTCATCAACATAGTCAAAAGACTGTGACGGTCAGTATTGCAAAATGTGGGACTTTCTTTCTGGTGAGTGTGTAGGATGTGACCAGCTTCTACAGTATCTTCCTGAGTCCTGAAGATACTCTGTGGTCGAGAGCTACTACCAACTGCCATTTGTTTCTTCCCCACCATCTGGTAGGACCAAAGCTAAAAACTGATGGGGTCACTACATAAAGTGCTGATCTGAGGACCCCATGCTGTGTGTCTTACTGATGGTCATCAAGTGGCAACCTTAATTCCAGCTGTGGCTGTGTTCCAGGGAGCATCCAAGCCCCTCCCCGCCGCCCAAAAAAAAAGCCCCTCACCGGCAGAGATTATATTTATGATCAGGACTGTGTTTTCTGTGAAGAAAAGTGAGATTAGTGTCAGAGGAGGGGGCAGACAGGGAAGGCATGCTGACCAGAGCTTTGGACTTGAATGTTTACTAAAGCTGGCTGGTAGCTCTGAAAACAACAGCACCATACCTGGGCCATTACAATAAAGTAGAAGAAGAGAAGCTTCATACACTCAGTTATAATTAACTTTGGTTGTGATTGGCTTGTGTGTGTGTGTGTGTACCAGGCAGGAAGCCATTTTTTTGACAACATGTTTGGGAGGTATTGGAAACTCAGAGTGTTAGGAATGATGTAAGTCAGTCACAAAAGGACAACTATTGTATGATCCCTCTTGTATGAAATATCTAGGACAGGCAAGTGTAGAGAGACCAGAATTTATTAGTGGTTGTCAGCAGTGGGAAGGGGGGAGTCATTGTTTAGAGGGCACTGAGTATCTGTTAATGGCGATGGAAAATTTGGCATCAGGTACTGGTGATGACTGCAGAACATGGTGAACGTATGCAGCATTACTGGGTTGTACTTGTAAAAATGTTCTATTGGCAAATGTTGTGTTATGTTTTTACCACAATTTTAGAAAAGAATGTAGGTCCCATTTGCCTTTTGTTACTTTTGTTACAGAGGCTGCTCAAACCTCTGTGAACCCCAGTGTGATTAGTGTGAAGACCGACGGTGGGGAGCCAAGTGGATTGCTGAAGAACTTCCAAGATATCATGCGAAAGCAAAGACCAGAAAGAGTGTCCCATCTTCTTCAAGATAATTTGCCAAAATGTAAGTCTTACTGTCATTTGTCCGATGCAAGAGAGAGTTTGTAAATTAAACACGGGTCAGATTAAAACATAAAATTGCATGGTGAGTTGAGGACTGAAAATCATGTTCCTTGCTTGATTCTAGTAGGTGCACTTGGTCACAATGGCTACAAATCTTACTAGCAGACTGCCTGCTCTCTCTTCATACCTACCAGGTGCTGTGCTAAACACTTAATATGCAAACAGTCTCATTCGCTCCTCACAAGATGTGTGGACATCAGGTAGCTTACTTAGATGAATATTTCAGTAACTTGCCTAGATGCTCCCTGCTGCTGAGTTGCCGAGCTGAGATTTGAACCCGAGTTGATTGTCACAGAAGCCCAGATGTGCTCTTTAACCATCAGGCTGTACTGTCTTTTGTTTGTTTTTTAGCTGTTTCCACTTTTCAGTATGATCATTTCTTCGAGAAGAAAATTGATGAGAAAAAAAATGACCACACCTATCGAGTTTTCAAAACTGTGAACCGGAGGGCACACATCTTTCCCATGGCAGATGACTACTCGGACTCCCTCATCACCAAAAAGCAGGTGTCAGTTTGGTGTAGCAATGACTACCTAGGAATGAGTCGCCACCCACGGGTGTGTGGAGCAGTCATGTAAGTAGTCCTTGGCTTTCAGAAACCACTGGCATTGTTTGGCTTGTAGGGATTGCATCATTTATGGGGGAAATAATATTTGGCAGCTAAAGTGTATAAGCCAACAGCTACTTCGGTAGTATTAGCGGTTGAAGAGTTAATCTGTTAAAAATAAAATAGCTTCTGGAGCCATCAAGGGCAGATGAACCCCTGAAGCTCTTGCCCTGAGATAACCTGTAAACCTTAAAAATATCCCTTGAAAGGACAATACTCAATACATGGAAGGTCAGCTCGACTGGACCAAAAGCAAAGAAGTTTCCGGGATAAACTGAACACTTCAAAGCTCAGTGGAGCAAGGGCGGGGGCTTGGGGACTATGGCTTCAGGGGACTTCTAAGTCAATTGGCAAAATGATTCTATTATGAAAACATTCTGCATCCCACTTTGAAATGTGGCGTCTGGGGTCTTAAATGCTAACAAGCGGCCATCTAAGATGCATCAATTGGTCTCAGCCCACCTGGATCAAAGGAAAATGAAGAACACCAAGGTCACACGATAACTATGAGCCAAGAGACAGAAAGGGCCCCATGAACCAGAGACTTACATCATCCTGAGACCAGAAGAACTAGATGGTGCCCGGCCACAACCGATGACTCCCCTAACAGGGAGCACAACAGAGAACCCCTGAGGGAGCAGGAGAACAGTGGGATGCAGACCCCAAATTCTCATAAAAAGACCAAACTTAATGGTCTGACTGAGACTAGAGGAATCCCGGCAGTCATGGTCCCCAAACCTTCTTTTGGCCCAGGACAGGAACCATACCTGAAGACAACTCATCAGACATGGAAGGGACTGGACAATGGGTTGGAGAGAGATGCTGACGAAGAGTGAGCTACTTGTATCAGTTGGACACTTGAGACTGTGTTGGCATTTCCTGTCTGGAGGGTAGAGAGGGTTAGAAACTGGCAAAATCGTCACGAAAGGAGAGACTGGAAGGAGGGAGCGGGCTGACTCATTAGGGGGAGAGTAAGTGGAAGTATGGAGTAAGGTGTATATAAGCTTATATGTGACAGACTGACTTGCTTTGTAAACTTTCACTTAAAGCACAATAAAAATTATTAAAAAAAAAAAAAAAAGACTAAAAGGGCATACCAGCCCTGGGGCAAGGACTAGAAGGCAGGAGGGGATAGGAAAGCTGGTAATAGGGAACTAAGGTTGAGAAGGGAGAGTGTTGACATGTTGTGGGGTGGTTAACCAATGTCATAAAACAATATGTATACCAACTGTTTAATGAGAAACTAGTTTGTTCTGTAAGCCTTCATCTAAAGTCAATAAAAAAAAAAAAAACCCTTGAAATCATCTTAAGACCAAACAGTACTTTAGCTTAACTAGTAAAAAAGGTCTACCTTGAGCATTATGCTCTTTGAAGAACTGTATGGAATCAAATTGACAGCAGTGACTCGAAAGATTAGATAGGAAACTGGGGGGCAGTAAGTTGATGTTACTGAGGGGGAACACCTCAGAAAATGGGGGTGAGGATGCACAGCTCGAAGAATGTGATTAGTGTCACTGGGTTGTACATGTAGAAACTTGAATTGGTGTCTGTTTTCATGTGTATATTCACAACAACAACTAAAGAAAGAAAATTTAAAGAAAAAAATCGATATGGGATCAAAAGGTCAACAATTACTCCAAAGAAAGATGAGAAGATAAAGGAGGAGGGAAAGCACCACAGGTGGAAGAACCAGAACACAATTAAAGAAAACATTGACACATTGTGAAAAATGTAATGTCACTGAACAATTTGTGTAGAAATTGTCAAATGGGAACCTAATTCGCTGTGTAAATGGGAACCTAATTTGCTGTGTAAACTGTCACCAAAAAAATATATATATATATATATTATTTAAAATAATAATAAACGAAGTTGCCCTTACAGGCAGCTTTCACATGAAATGCAGGTGAGACCTCCATTGCAGGGTCTACCGTTTACCATTTTAGAGTTATGTTAACTTTGTTTCTAATGGGTTCTAGTAAAATTCTATTCCTAGGCATTAAAAATATTATATAGATTACTTTTTTAAAAACTCTAATGTGTGAGTAGTTGGTGGAGCCCCTTAGTGTGTTTACGTCTGTGGGCTCATCAACTGTGTGTATTGGTTAATTTCCCACCACTCCACATGTGAGCATGCCTTTAATTTAAATGCCAGACACTCTTGCACAGAGACATCCTTGGTTGCGGCCCTGGATGGAGAAAGACAGATCTAGAAGCGCTGAAGGAAAAACTACCTCAGAAAGGCGAGTTATAAAGTATGGTACCACCAGTGGCCACAGAGTAGATTCCGACTCATGGGGACCCTGTGCGCGTCAGAGTAGAACTGTGTTCTAAAGGGTTCTCAGTGGCTGATTTTTTGGGAAGAGATCGCTAGGCCTTTCTTCCAAGGCACCTCAGGGTGCACTTTGGCCTCCAACTTTCAGTTAGCCGAGTGTGTTAACCGTTTGAACCACCCAGGGACTCCAGAAAGGATGGTAACTCCCATCATTTGTGTCCTTCAGGAGAATCACTGTGGCTAGGGAGGACACTTGGGAGAGTTCCTTTCTAAGAAAGCTTGCTAAAGAGAGCCCTGCATGAGCTTTAATGGTAGACGTATCCAAACATTACATGACTGGTTTGCAGAGGGCATAAGGTAACCACCCTAGAGATCGCTTTTTTTTTTTTTTTAAGATGCCCTAGTATTGGGGGGAGTGATGTTTCTTAGAGGAAAGAAGTCTTAGTAAATTAACTCAGCTAATACTTAGTTCTTAATCACTGTTAAATGAACAGTTTTTCTTGATCATCCCCAGAGGTAAATTTGTTCTCCCGTCTAGTTTGAAGATGAAGTTGGTTGAAACTTCTGGCCCTGGGTTTCACATTAGAGAACTGATAGATCAACATAAGTTTGTTTCCTGGGTCCTGGAAAGAGAAACAGTCCACATAATGTTTAGAACCAAAAGATTTATTTTCTATCTAATGTTCTTGTGTTTTGCTTTGTTTTGCTTTAATATTGTGTTTTAGGTGAAAGTTTACAGAGCAAATTAGTTTCCCATTCAACAAATTGTACACAAAGTGTTCCATGACATTTGTTGCAATACCCACACTATGTCAACCCTCTTCTCCATTTCCACCCTGGGTTCCCTGTTTCCTTTCACCTGGTTTTCCTAGACCTTCCTGACTTCTTTCTCATCTGTGTTTTTGGGCAAATGTTACCCTTTTGGTTTCTCATAGTTGTTCTGCAGAGTACTTCTTTTCAGGTGTTACTGTTTATTTTGTAGGCCTGTCTATTGCTTTTTTTTTTTTTTTTTTTCTATTGCTTGGCTGAAAAGCCATTTGCAGGAACGGCTGCAGTTCCGAGTCAGAGGGATGTCATAGGGACATAGCCTTAGGGGTTCTTCCAGTCTCTGTCAGTCCAGTGAGCTGGTCTTTTTATGAATTTGATTTTTCTACATTTTTCTCTTGCTCTGTCCAGGACCCTCTGTGGTGATGCTGACCAGAGCAGTCGATAGTGGTAGCCAGTACCATCTAGCTCTGGTCTCAGGGTTGTGTAGCCTGTGATGCATGTGGTCCATTAATCCTTTGGACTGATTGCGTACCCTTGAGTCTTTGGTTTCCTTCACTCTTCTTTGCTCCAGACAGGGAGAGACCATTAGTGGTACCTTAGATGGCTGCTTGCAAGCTTTTAAGACCCCGAATGCTACTTACCAGAGCAGGATGTAGAACGTTGTTTTTATGCACTATGTTATGCCAGTTGACGTAGATGTCCTCTGAGTCTGTGGTCCTTAGTCTTCAAACCTAGTATCTTCATTCCGGGAGGTGTTTGGTTGTGCTTAAGAAGTTTCCGTGACTGTACTCCTAGTGTGTTCTTTTGTCTGTATTAGTATAAGTGTAACATCTACGAATAACGTATGTGGAGATATCCACAACCTAAGCTATATCTGCAGGTAGGTGTGTTCCCTTGTCTCCTCCCACACCTTTTTAGCATACCCATATACCTGTGTATCCCTTCATAAGTTACTGTTGGTACTGTTGTCGCGGGATTGTTTATGTTACAGTAATTGCCGTAGTTACCCTTTGTTCTTGTGTTCCTCTCATTGTCTTCTTTTGCCTTTGTCATGTTGTGCTGCCTTACTCCATGTACTGTATTACCTTTCCCTTCACCAGTATTACCGTGTGTCTTCTATTCAGTAATTTACTCTCTCTCCCCCTGCCTTCCCTGGTAGTCATCAAAGAATGTTTTCTTCTGTGTGTAAACCTTTTATTTTTTATATTAGCGGTCTCCTGCAGTATTTGTCCTTTTGTGATTGACATTTCACTCACCATAATGCCCTCCAAATTTATCCATGTTGTGAGATGCTTCACAGATTTGTTATTCTTTATCATTGCATAGTATTCCATTGTGTGTATGTACCACAGTTTATTTATCCAGTTCATCCACTGTTGGGCACTTAGGTTGTTTCCATCTTTTTGCTGTTGTAATACTGCAGTGAACTTGGGTGTGCATATGTCTATCTGTGTGATGGCTCTTTTTTGTAGGATATGTTGCTAGGAGTGGGATTTCTGGATCATACAGGATTTTCATTTCCACCTTCTTAAGGATGCATCATACCATTTTCCATAGTGGTTGTACCATTTTACATTTCTACCAGCAGTGTATAGGAATCCTGATCTCCCCACAACTTCACCAGCATTTGTTGTTTTCTGTTTTTTTGATTAGTGCCATTGATGTCGGGGTGAGATGGTATCTCATTGTAGTTTTAATTTGCATCTCTCTAATGTCTAATAATCGCAAGCGTTTCTTCATATTTTTGTTAGCTGCCTGAATGTCTTCTTTGGTGAAGTGTCTGTTCATGCCCTTTGCCCATTTTTCAGTTGGATTGTCTTTTTGTTGTTGAGGTGTTGAAGTTTTCTATAAATTTTAGAGATTAATCCCTTGTCAGATATGTCTTAGCCAAAATTTTTTTCCCAGTCTGCAGGTTCTCTTTTTTACTCATTTGGAGAAGTCTTTTGATGAGTATAAGTGTTTAATTTTTCAGGGGTCCCATTCATCTAGTTTATCTTCTGCTGTTCGTGCATTTTTAGTTATGGGTGGCATACTATTTATTCCATATATTAGGGCCCCTAGGGTTGTCCCAGGAGCCCTTGTGGCACAGCGATTAAGAGCTTAGCTGCTAACTGAAAGGTTGGCAGTTCGAATCCACCAGCTGCTCCTTGGAAACCCTACGGGGCAGTTCTCTGTCCTACGAGGTTGCTATGTGTCGAAATCGAATCGAATGGCAGTGGGTTTGGTTTTTTGGTTTTAAGGTTGTCCCTTTTTTTTCTTTTATGATCTTTATAGTTGTAGGTTTCGTATTTAGGTCTTTGATCGTTTCGAGTTAGTTTTTGTGTGTGGTGTAAGGTATGGGTCTTGTATTGTTTTTCTACAGTTACATACCCAGTTTTGCCAACACCATTTGTTAAAGAGACTGTTTCTTTCCCATATAATGGACTTTGGCCCTTTGTTGAAGATCAGCTGTCTGTAGGTGGATGAATTTACTTCTGGGTTCTCAATTCTGTTTCATTGGTCTGTGTATCTGTCATCGTATTAGTACCAGGCTGTTTTGACTACTGGACCTGTGTAGTAGATTCTGAGATCAGGAAGTATGAGGCTTCCTGCTTTGTTCTTTTCTTCGATATTGCTTTACTTATCCATGGAAACCCTGGTGGTGTAGTGGTTAAGTGCTACGGCTGCTAACCAGAAGGTCAGTTTGAATCCACCAGGCGCTCCTTGGAAACTCTATGGGGCTGTTGAGTCAGAATCGACTCAACAGCAACGGGTTTGGTTTTTTGGGTTTATCCATGACCTCTTTCCTTTCCGTATAAAGTTAGTTTTTCCATCTTATTAAAGAATACCTTTGGAATTTGGATCGGGATTGCATTATAGCTACATATCACTTTTGGTATTATTGATATTTTCACAATGTTGTCTTCCTGTCCATGAGTATGGTATGTTTTTCCATTTATGTAGGTCTTTGTTGGCTTTTTGCAGTTTTCGTTGTATGTCTTTTATGTCCATGGTTAGATTTATTTCTAAGTTTTTTAGTTTTTTGGCGGGGGTGGGAGTATTATAAATAATACTGTTTTCTTGATTTCCTTTTCAAGGTTCTCTTTGTTGGTGTGGAAGAATCTGATTTTTTAATGTTGATCGTATATCCTGCTACTCTGCTGAATCCTTCTATTAGTTCCAGTTTTCTTGTGGCGTCTTTGGGATTTTCTAAGTATAGGATCAGATCATCTGCAAATAGGGATAGTTTTACCTCTTTATTGCCTATTTGAATGTACTGTATTTCCTTTTCTTGCCTGATTGCTCTAGCTAGGACTTTCAGTACAGTGTTGAATAGGAGTGGTGATAAAGGGCACCCTTGTCTAGTTCCCGTGTTCGAGGAAATGTTTTCAGTCTCTTTCCATCGAGGATAGTGTTGGCTCTTGGTTAAGTGTAGATGCCTTTTATTATATTGAGGAATTTCCCTTCCATTCCTCATTTGCTGAGAATTTTTATCAGGAATGGGTGTTGGACTTTATCACATGCCTTTTCCATGTTGTTTGAGGTGTTGATGTAGTTCCTTTCTTCTGTTTTATTTATGTGGTGGCTTATATTGATTGATTTTCTAATGTCAAACCATCCTGGTATACCTGGTATGGATACCACTTGGTCATGATGTATTATTTTTTTGATATGTTCTTGAATTCTGTTGGCTAGAATTCTGTCAAGAGTTTTTGATTCCGTCTAATGTTTTGGGTTTTTTTTTTTTTTTTTTTTTTGCAGGGACACTTTGAAACAACATGGTGCTGGGGCAGGTGGCACTAGAAATATTTCTGGAACCAGTAAATTCCACGTGGACCTGGAGCAGGAGCTGGCTGACCTCCATGGGAAGGATGCAGCACTCTTGTTTTCCTCATGCTTTGTAGCCAATGACTCAACCCTCTTTACCTTGGCTAAAATGATGCCAGGTAAGGAAGTCCATCACAGGTGCCTGAGAGTTTTTTGGGTTTCTTAGTAATAACAGGAAGTTTAGCAACAGAAAGGCTTATCAGAAACACTCAATTGAAGGTAAGGGTTGTATCAGTGACTGTTTGTTCTTGGATCAAACGTGAAGTGTGAACTGTACATTATAAGTTCCTGTGGAACATAACACCAGTGAAGATTCAGACTTGAAAGGTCTTGTCCTTAAATTTATTGCCTGGAATATGCTTTGTATTCTAAAAGAATCCTTTGGAGAAATTTCATAGTCATTTTTAATTATTTCTTGATTGAGTTTAGAATGAAGCAACTAGATTTAAAAGAACTTAATTGCCCATCACAGGATTATTCTGTGCCTATCGTCCTTCTCAGAGGAGAAGCACTATTTATTTAGTTTGCCAGGAAGAAACCAGCATGCAGTGTCTTTCTCTCACTGGGAAAAAAAAGCAGCATTTTTGGGCAAAGTCTGTGGTCTGACTGTCTAGGAAATAATTTATGTTTGGTTTGGTGCAAATGACAATAAATAGTATTTTTGTTGTGTTAGACTGTGAAATTTACTCTGATTCTGGGAACCATGCCTCCATGATCCAAGGGATTCGAAATAGCCGAGTACCAAAGTTTATCTTCCGCCACAATGATGTCAGCCATCTCAGAGAACTGCTGCAAAGATCTGACCCCTCCGTCCCCAAGATTGTTGCATTTGAAACCGTCCACTCAATGGATGGTGAGTCTCTTAGTGTTTTTAAATAGAGGCTAATCTGAAACCTTAAATGAAAAACTGGACTGAACTATTTAAAAGCATGAATTTGGTTTGGTTTTGCATTTTCTTTCCACTCTGTGCTGGGATCTTGGTTCCATACATAGATTTTTCTCTGGTGGCTTTCACTAGGCTCTGAGGCTCCTGGGTAACCTAGACATTGTAGGAAGTTCTTTTTCTTCCCAGTATTAAAAAATGATACCTTAGAACGTAAGTTATTTTGTTCTGCCTGACTCTAATCAAAACAGAAATTTGTGAAATGAAAAGTTTTCCAGAGCATTCTGTGGTCTTTCCTTAGGGGCGGTGTGCCCACTGGAAGAGCTCTGTGACGTTGCCCACGAGTTTGGAGCAATCACCTTCGTGGATGAGGTCCACGCAGTAGGGCTGTACGGGGCTCGAGGAGGAGGGATTGGCGATCGGGACGGAGTCATGCCAAAGATGGACATCATTTCTGGAACACTTGGTGTGTATATTCTGCTCATCCTGACAAGGCCCAGGACTAACTAGTCTAACTGGGATCGGGTGAGGAGACAGTGCGGTAGCTGATAAAGCCTGAGCCACTTTATTTTAATGGCAGCACAGCTTAGCAGAATCCCTGGACTCATGTGGCAGGGCTTTTGGAATCAGAGTAAATCTCACGGCCTAACACAACCAAATACCTTTTATTGCCATCTGAGCTCATTCCAAACAGTCGTGGATCTGGCTGCGTGCCATAGGCCACAGTGTTTACTCTCTCTGCCTCAGATTGTTCTCCTATCTTTAAAAAAAAAAAAGTGAATTCTAGTACTTTTCTCCCCCAGTGGTCGTGTGGGCCTGCAGGTTCAAGCATTGTGAAGTGCTGAGCTCTCTGCCTGTCACGTGGAAACATTCATTCTGGTTCGCTCTGGCTGCTTTTGATTTCCTTTGTTCCTCTGAGTAGAGAGGTGGCAAACTCTGGAGCCATGCTGCCTGGTTTAAATCCTGGCTGCAGAACTCACTAGCTCTGTGACCTTAGGCTAGCCAGCAACTTCTCTGCACTGTGGTTCGTGGAAACATCAGTAGATTCTGGTCAGAGTTTTTGTGGAGAAGATATATGAGCTATTTGCAGACAATTACTGTAGACATTTCCTTTGCCTAGGTAGACCCTAAAGTATATAGAGATGAAGATGTAAATTGCAGAAACTTGAGAATATTTTTAAAACCTTCAGAAGTTAGTAAGACAGTTGCAGACCGTCATTGCCATCAATTCGGATGCCACTTTGCAGCTGTCGCTTCGTAAAGGAAGGGCAGGCCAGAAGGAGTTTCCTCAGCATTGTCAGGGAGTGTGAGAACCCTGTGCAGACCAGGAGAGCTGGCGTGTTCTCAGGGCACAGCCCTGCCAGGGGAAAGCACTTGTCCACATGGTCCTGATCCTGGCAGCTCTTTTCTTCTAAAGAGCCTCTCTTGACCTGGGCTCTTTGAAAGTACAGTCATTGTGAGACGGAAAAGCCTAGAGAGAAATTTTCCACTGTGTGAGCTTGTACCAGCCCAGCCCTGCATGGAGTTCAAAGAGGAATGTTAATTATATAACATTAAGATCTGTGAGGACTCTTCTAGAGTCCTTAATCCTGAAACTTGAGATACAGATTATACAAAGAGACTTAGTGAGAATTGAAAAATAAAGC
Source organism: Loxodonta africana (assembly GCF_030014295.1). Lineage (NCBI taxonomy): Eukaryota > Metazoa > Chordata > Mammalia > Proboscidea > Elephantidae > Loxodonta > Loxodonta africana. The sequence continues at coordinate 20,810,351 of NC_087363.1, read as the reverse complement.
TGGCTCTAAGTCAGCCTTAACAGGTTCTTAGTTTTCATATTTATCTGGCAAATACTAATTGCCAGGTTTTAAAGCACTTGGCTGCTAACCAAAAGGCCGGCAGTTGGAACCCACCAGCTGCTCCCCAGGAGAAAGATGTGGTGGTCTGCTCCCATAAAGATTACAGCCTTGGAAACGGTATGGGGCAGTTCTACTCTGTCCTGTAGGGTCGCTGTGAGTCAGAAACGACTCAGTGGCAAGGGGGTTTGTGTTGACTTAAATCAGAAATAACACTGGTCACAGCAAAGTGGCTAATGTCTCAGCTGGGCTACACTGCAGCCTCAAGAGTAACGTGCACAGTGAGGGGATGGTGCAGGCAGTGCAACTCATCCTGTTGCAGAGAGCACAGAACGTGGGAAACAGACCCTTACAGGGTGGCAGAGTGGCAGCCTGGGTGGGAAAGGCACATGAATCAAATAGTGAAAAGAGGGGCAATGGCTTGATCCCCGGGCCCCCTAGGACCAGTCACAGGGGTGCTAGGCCTGTTCTGCAGACCTGAATTTTAGTCCAGGTCAGTCATCAGGTGGGCCGTGTTGCTTTGGGCAAGACCCTTCCAGAAAGTTCCTCAGTTTTTTCTCTTTTAGAAAGGGGCGGCCATCCCTTTACTTCACTTGGTCTCAGGGGAAGTTAGGCGGATAAGGAAGAAGTCAATTCTCTGAGGCTCTGCAGCACCTTACTGTGTACACTGAGAAGCGTTGCTGTTACAAATAGGGCTGTCTCCTCCCAGGCAAGGCCTTCGGCTGCGTTGGCGGGTACATCGCCAGCACGAGTTCTCTGGTTGACACTGTGCGGTCCTACGCTGCGGGTTTCATCTTTACCACCTCCCTGCCACCCATGCTGCTGGCTGGGGCTCTGGAGTCTGTGCGGATCCTGAAGAGCAGTGAGGGGCGGGCGCTTCGCCGTCAGCACCAGCGCAACGTCAAGCTCATGAGGCAGATGCTGATGGATGCCGGCCTCCCGGTGGTCCACTGCCCCAGCCACATCATCCCTGTCCGGGTAATGGCCTGTCTGTGACGGGTTGCAGTTCTGGTTGACACCTTCCTGTGGTTGGGTTTGGGCAGGGTGACTACCAAGGCAGGTGACTGCTGGGCCAGGGAGCTGTAACCATTGGCTCTTTACTGTTTCCACCTCTGGCTGACTTCACAGTGAGAATGAAGCCTTTGAACCGAGCAGGCTGGAGTAGAGGCTCCCTCTCCAGAGCACTGACCTTAGCAGGGTGAAACACAGAACTTGAATCTGGCAAGTTCTGCGAGCCTGAGCTTGGCCAGTTTTGAAGTGTGGCTTTCTATTCTGTTAAGTTCTAATTACATCTTGCCCTTCCTACTGCAAGTGTTAGCCCTGTTGGTGTCATAGTTGAGTTGGTGGTGTGTAACTGGTTACTTTTTCATCCCCACGGTTTACACTTGCCTGGTGTGGAGACCACGGTGTGACCTGGGGTTACAGAACCACTTGCTTTTTTTGTGAGGCATGGGAGGGAAATCAATGGAAATTTACTTCTAACATGGTTTCGGTTCTCTGGTCCCTCCTGAATAATGCCGGGCCCTTTATGTTACAGGCATCTGGGGGACACTTTCCCTCTCCCCCAAGCTTGCATAGCTCTGCTGTAGTCTGGCTCTCCAGCCTGAGCCTGTGGGCACTGTGCTCACGAGAAGCCACCTCACCTTCTGTTTCGTTAAACTTAGGTTGCAGATGCTGCTAAAAACACAGAAGTCTGTGACGAGCTAATGAGCAGACGTAACATCTACGTCCAAGCAATCAATTACCCCACGGTGCCCCGCGGGGAAGAACTCCTGCGGATTGCCCCCACCCCTCACCACACACCACAGATGATGAGCTACTTCCTCGGTGAGTGCATGGGGCTGCAAGGGCTTTATGGGGCGCTACAGAAAGCTGTCTTTGCAGTATTTATAACTGAAGGCCTTCAGAGCCTTTCAGGTTTGCTGCTGCTTTTTCCAGGCAATAAAGAATGGGGAGGGACTCTCACTGTTTAGAACGCAGAGACTTTCCGTTTGCGGTGATGGGAAATTTGGCAGCAGTTATGGGTGATGGTTTATACCTCATGATTAATGTAATTGATATCCCTAAATTATACACTTGAAAATTGTTGAATAGGCAAATGTTGTGTTATATATATTTTTAAAATAATAAAAAATAGCAACAAAAAGAATGGGAAAATATATAGTGCCTCAGAGGGTCAAAACTCTAAAAGACATTCAGTTGTTTGATTCACTTTAAGATGGTGAGGGAGTCATTTTGGAAGATGTAAGGGAGCCTGCTAATTCACCCAGTGTTTCCAGCGGCCCCTGAGCATACGACTTCAGGACGCACAGTAACAGTTGTTGCAGGAGAGAAGAGGTTCTGAAGGCTTGCATCACCCCAAGCCCTCAGCACTTCTCTCTGCTGCGCCAACCTTGTGTGCTCCCTGCACTACTAACCTCACACCTGCTTCTGTGGATAACAGTAATTGCTCAACATTTTATTCTGCTTTGTAAACCCTCCCCTTCCCTCTCCTGACTCTGCCTACCCTAAAGGCAAAGACGCAGCAGGGGCTTTTAGGCCCAGGTTGCTTCTGCCCTGTGGGTGCGTTGCCTCCCTGAGCCCTCCAGCGGTGGCTGCAGCCTCCTTACGGGCTCTGGGGCCGCTCCGGTAGGAGGCTCAGGGTTTAAACTGCAGTGTGCCAGTGTCGGGGCAGCCTCTTCTCTGAAGGCTTGTAAATACAGCCGGAGTCAAGCTTTGTTTCTCTTTTTATTTATATTTGTGTAACACTTTACCAAAGTAAAATTTTAAAAAAATTTACATACCATAAAATGTACCCTTATAAAGTACACAGTTCAGTGAATTTTAGTTTATTCACGGAACTGGGCAACCATCACCACGGTCTAATTCCAGAAGATTTTCATTCACCCCAGAAGAAACCCCAGACTCATTAGCGGTCACTCCCCATTCCCCCAAGCCCTGGCAACCACCAGTCTACTTTCAGTCTCTCTGAATTTGCCTGTTCTGGATACTTCTTGTAAGTGGAATCACACACCGTGTGATCTGTTGTGTCTAGCTTCTCCCACCTATACTGTAGTGGGAATCAACATTTCATTCCTTCTTATTGCCAAACAATCTTCTATAGTGTGGACCTGCCACCTTTTGTTTATTCATCAGTTGAGGGCTATTTGGGTGGTTTCCACTTGGGGCTATAACAAATAATACTGTGAACATTCATGTACAAATTTTTACGTGGACTTACATTTTCAATTCTTTCGGGTATATAAAACTCCCTTTAGTTTTTAAAACGTTTCTCCTCGCAGAGAATCTGCTGGCCACGTGGAAGCGAGTGGGGCTGGAGCTGAAACCACATTCCTCAGCTGAGTGCAACTTCTGCCGGAGGCCGCTGCATTTCGAAGTGATGAGTGAAAGAGAGAAGTCCTACTTCTCGGGCATGAGCAAGCTGGTTTCTGCGCAGGCCTGAGCGTGACCTCAGTTACCTAGTCCCAGATCATATCGTATCCACATAGTCTCCAGAGTTGTCTTTATATGTGAATTAAATTATATTAAATTTTAATCTATAGTTGAAATGTAGTTCTAAAAATAAATTCTTGCTTAAGCGATGGTCCTTCTGCTACTGGCTACTGAATCAAAAAATAATTTTTCTTCATCCCTTTAATTTGCTCTGTGTTGTGTGCATATGTAAAACATCTCAAAATATACTGGTGTTCTGGTAATGGCTTCAGACCTTCTGGGGTGGTACAGCCTCCCGTTCTGCTTGCCCCAACTACCTCTTCTTGCCTGCTGCACCCAGTGGCTGACCCAGCTGCACCCAGGCAGCTGGACGACTCTGAAAGAAGTGACACCACCATGGCAGCCAGTTTTGTCTTTGCGTTTCTCACCCCAGCTCTCAGATGGACAGCTTTCACTGCCCACAATCCTATTGCAGCTGGTTCCCTCCCCACTTCCCATCTCAGCTACTGCTTTGACTTCGTATTTCTGTATGAAAGTCGGAACCACTGCTTCTGTCACCACGGAGCCCTCAGCCCATCTGCCTCTTGTGCCTGTAATCTCATCCCCTCCAGTGAAAATGGAGGTGTTTGCGCTGCTCACCTACTCCCTCTTCTCTTCTGGGTCTCAGCCCTTCTTCCACGTTCCTGCAACCATCTCTTCTTCTCTGCCTTCAGTTTTGCCCCCTCTGTTGGCTCCTTCCCATCGGCTTTCAGCAAGCTTTGTTACTCATTCAAAAAAAAAGCCCGCCCTCGGTCTAAGCCCCCTTCCAGCCACTGCCCCATCTCCGCTCTCTCCTTGCTCTACTTAGTCCTCCACTTAGCCTTTCAGCCCTGAGGCTGCCTGCCCTCCCCTGTCTGCTCTTTCCCCAGTTATTCAGGCCTCTCATTTGGAAGTCAGCTCTGTCTGTCATCTAGGCTATTAGAGCTTTAAGTTCAGCTCTGGTCAGGCTACTTCTCGTCACTCCACTGCTACCACCCTGGCCATCCCACTGTTGTGTGTGGTATCTGCCCCCGCCTCCCCACCCAGCAGCCTGGGGAACCTTTTAAAAAACATCAGGTTATGTCTCTCTCCAGCCACAAACGTGGGTCCTTCCGTTGCACTCAGATTGGGTTCCAGATTCCGCACACAGACTGACAAAGCCCTCTCCGCCTTATCTCCTGTCCCACCCTTGTTGCGTCCCACTGCTGCATACACTGGGCCTCACTTCTGGGCCTCAAAAATTCCGTACTCTTTCAGGCTCCAGGCCTTGGTGTTGGCCATTGTTTACCTGCTTGGATTTTTTGACCCTGGTTCATGGTGTAACTGCCCCTCTTCATTCAGGACAAAGGTCCCCAAGGAGACCCCTGAGTGCTCCAGCTAAGACAGCCCCTCCCACACTCTCAGCATCACTTGACCTCCTTCCATGCTGCCCTTACTGTTTGTCTTAATGTAGTCTTCACAAGGGCCGATACTTCCCTTTCTCCTCTCTTCTGCATCCTCAATGCCCAGTACAGTGCCTGACACAGCAGGTGTTCGACAAATGAGGGCTGGCTAAATGTGGGGACCAACAACAGCAGCCACGTCTGCTTCACTAGGAAGAATGGGTGAACTGGAGAAATGCAGCGGACGACAGGAGGCTCGACGTTTGCCTCTCCTTAGAGCTCTAGAAGGCAGCAGTGCCTCCTCCTTCCCTGGGAGAGACACAGGCACACCTTCCCGGGATGCTGGGGTGGGCCGGGTTTCCTGGGCACCCACACCCCTTATCAGGACCAGCCTAGGCAGAGCTCAGCTGAGTCATGGTCCCACCAGATAAAACCACATATCCGGGCAGGCTGCCAGGCACAAGGGAAGTTACGTCACCGCTGAACCACCATGGTCCCTTTCTGCTCAGGAAACAAGCCCCACTCAGCTTTTCCAGCTCTGTTATGCACCTTTGGGGCTTTCCATCGTCCCTCACATTCCCAGTCTGGAACTCTGTCCGCCTCCTTTCCTTCAAATGTGACTTTTTCTCTGAGCATGGACAACGTTCTGAACACTTAGGAAGACCACTTTTCCTCTTCAGAGGACTCAAGTGACAGCTGGGTCCACAGGTCTTTAAGTGCAGTTTCCCTCGCTGCTGCTGGGGCTGCTGGGGCTATGAGAACAAAGGATAGAAGGAGTGCCAGGAAAGAGATCAGACTTGTGGACTGCTTACGAATGAGAAGCTTGACTCGAATAAACAACTCGAAGATCTCATGGAAGTTTTCAAGGATGTTTAGAGGCCTGGGGTTTTAAATATAGTGTCCTAGAGGGAAAACGGTGAGTGATATTTAAAATCTCAGTGGATAGAATTTCTTTGCGTTTAAGAAACTCTTCCTGTTAGGTTTCCTGACCTTTGTGTCCCAGCTTCTGCCTGTCTGGTGCCCACTGCCCCCGAGGAACAGAGAACACAGGAGGGCAACGCAGGGTCTGCAGACTGTCATCCCTGGGATTCCAGGGGTGCTCCCAAAGGGAGCTGCTCTCTCCAGCTTTAAAAGCCTCTAATTCAACCATGTCGGGCTCTGGGTAAGGCTCCCTGACCTGAGAAGATCTGGTGGGAGAGATAAAACATCAAAGCCCATCAGCTGGGGGTCCTAAGCACAAGTCCCCTTACCTAAGAGTGACAGCCGAGACCCTGCTAGGACTGCCAGCCTTTACCAGCAATCTTCTTAACAGCTAGCAGAGTAGCTCTGAAAAAAGAAAACAAACCCATTGCAGTCGAGTCGATTCTGATTCATAGCAACTCTACAGGACAGAGTAGAACTGCCCCACATGGTTTCCAAGGAGCTCCTGGTGGATTTGGACTGCAGACCTTTTTGTTAGCAGCCATAGCTCTTGACCGCTACGCCACCAGGGTTTCCTAGAGTAGCTCTAGCCATCCCCATTTACAGATGAGCAAACTGAGGCTCCCAAAGGGAAGGCCACCTACCCAAGATAACCTAAATGGCAGAACTGGGAGCAGCCCCAGGTAATTTGATGTGAGTCCTATCTCTTTCCCGGCCTTGCAGAGCCAATGAACAGTGTTTAATGGTCAAGGATGGCTGGCTGGGTGGTGGAGAAGGCTGGAGCCCCCCATGAGCACCCTTCCCGATCCCAGTGCAGTGGAAGCCACTCCCACTCTGTCCCACCTGCGCCCAGCTCCTGCCACCTCCTGCAGGCCCTGGAATAGGGGAGCCCTGCCCCTTCCGCTCGTGTAGACAGCAACAGAACGTTGCCCTGCTTGTGGACCAAGTACCCTGGACCCCCAGCCTCATCCAAGCTGAGCCCAGCAGTCCTCCTACCACAGCGCCCCAGCTCCATTTCCAAATGCCCAGGTCTGAATCCCAGCCCCCAAAGACCCAGGACTGTGAGCATAAGTGGATCAGTGGGTGGCTGAGCAGGTTTTACCAGAGGCCAGACTCGCTGTTCTAAGACACAGGCAAATTGTGCTTCCTACGTGCAAAGCAGGGTGCTTTGGACGGGCCCTGCTTCCTGCTCCTGTTCCTGGATCCGGCCAGAAGAGTCAGAGCCTGCCAGCAGAGCCTCTGCAGAGACTCCAGCCTGGGGAAAGGGTGGCTGCTGTGTTTCTTCAGGCCCTGTGATTTTCTCCCCCGGCACAGGCGAGGGAAGTACGTGAGGCCATGCCACGCTTCCAATCTGCTCCCTTAGGAGCTGGATCTGCCCTCTCAGGGCAGGCCACAGCTCACACTGGGCTTCTGATCCATGGATCAGTCAATCAGAGGGCCAGACACCTTCCTTCCAGCTTACCCAAGTCAGAAAGAGAATGGCGGCCTCTAGCGGCCTCTACTTCCCTCCCAGTGTGCCTGGAGGCCGGCCACAACTGCCACCTCCAGGCCTGCCCACACTCAGGCTGCAAAATCAGCCATGCCTGTAGCCAGCTCCCCCACAGGCCCCAAGCAGCCAAGCTGGCCCTGAACTGGCTTGGGACAGCCAAACTGGGCTCAGCTTTCCTGACACCCAGGTCCCAGCCCCAACCGTCAGGCTGCATGTGTCTCCCCTGTCCTCAGAGGGCAGGTACAGGCAGGTAGTGATGGTGTGGACCCAGGACAAGGCCTCTAGAGGGCTCTGAGCCTGACCCCACCCACAACTCCGCATACCTTGTTCACTGTAGACCCTGGACAGGCTGTCTCCAAACATCGGTCCTCAGGCTCAAAATCTATACTGGGTACCAAAAATAGAAACAGACACACACTCCATCCTAGTCGGATTCACTGCATCTTCCACCTAAGTATAGTCAGCTCTGAGAGATAGGGATAGGGAAGGCGGGTCTCCGCCTTTGTAGCCAGGTGGTACGAAGGCATCCTTTTGATAATAGAGACAACCAGCCCCCTCCAGGTGGAAACAGAAAGGAGCAGATTGGAAGCTCACCCTAGAACCTTCTGTGGCTCTCAGTACCCTGCTGCTGGGGATCACCCATAACCCTCCTCCCTCTGACCTGGGGCAGCCTCCTTGGCCCAGCATAGTCATGACTACCAGAGGTCGCGATCACCACTGATGACCTAATCACCAACCTGGGAATGAATGTTTCCCAGGGTTGCTGCCTCTCAAGGCCTTGCTGGGGCGCAGAAGTGAACCAGGCCTCCAGGTTCTCTGCATTCAAGGTCTTCTCAGTCCAGTGAGTGAGAGAGGCAGATACCTGAGACCAATACACAGCAGAGGCTTGGGCCAAGGTATGCGGGGAGAAGCTGGAAGGTGCAGGAGACCCACCCCTGCTTTCTGGGAAAGAGCAAGACCACATTCCAGGGATCATCATGAGACTCTCCTGAAAAGATCCCTGTGAACAAACCTGCCCTTGGCAGCCCGCTCCCCGCAGCCCCGCCCAAACCACCTCAATTCTCCCCTCTTTTCCTCCCCCTGCCCCTCCAGTGAGCTGAGAATTAGCTGTCTGGCATTCCAGTAGCATTTATTGAGTGCCTGCAATATGCCAGGTGTGCTGGGCTGGGAGAGGCAGGACAGTGGAGCTGTAGTGAGGCAGGTGAGGGCAACCCGGGCAGAGAGGAAGGCGGGGCGTGGAGGCGGGGGTGTGCCGGGGGTCACCAGCCCAAATACTCAGGGCTATTCAGCTGTAGGTCCCTGGCAGAAGTTCCTATTATAGAAGTGGCGGTTGTCCCTGGTCAGGGCCGTGCCCAGCTGGGCCCAAAACCTGCCCTGGCCACTGGGCTGGTGGGGCCAGAGGAGGACGCTCTGGCTGCAGAGGCGCTGGCGCAGCCGCACATAGTGGGACCGGTGGGCATTGGGGCACAGGATCACCAGCACCACCACGTCCTTGCGGTCCTCCAGCAGGCGCTGTTGGGCCAGCAGGAAGCTGGCCCGCAAGAGGCCACTGACACGGTCAGTGCGGGCTAGCACAAACAGCGTCTTGCGGCTGCTGTAGACCGAGGCCCACAGGTTCTCAAAGAGTGTCTTGCCCGGCAGCCAGTCTCGCTCCTCTAGACAAAGGCGCAGCGCTCTGCGCCCGCGACGCTCCTCCAGCTGCACCCGAAGTTCGTTGTACACCCAGTCGGCCACTGCACCCTGTGCCTTGTCAAAGACCACGAAGGCGTCATAGGGCAGCGCATCTGCAGCCTGCCGCCGCCCCCGCCGTGGAAGCCAGGCCAGGCACAGGTGGAAACAGTACCAGAGGTCCCAGCCGCAGAGGTGGTGCAACAGGGGCACAGCCAGGCCCAGGGTCACCACCATCATTGAGAGGCCAAAGCAGTCCCAGGAGAGGGCCTCATCCAGGCAGAGGCGCAGGTCCTGAGCAAAGATGCTGAGGCCCTGCAGCTGGCTCGGGCTGCCACACCTCACACGGCTGGGCAGACTGGGCACAGCAGCCTGCACCTCCAGCAGGAAGTCCACAAAGACCGCCCCGCAGGAGCAGTGCAGGGGGTTGGCGCTCACATCCAGCACCTTCAGGGCACCTGCCCTGGACCCAAACCAAGAGGAGTCCACCGTCTTGAGGGCGTTGGAACTGAGGTTGAGCTCCTGTAGCCTCTTGGCCTGGGCAAAGAAGCTGGACGCCACCATGTTGATGCTGTTGCTGCTGAGGTCCAGCCGCCGGAGCCTCGTGTCAGAAGGCAGGCTGCCGTTGGTCAGGGTCTTCAGCTGGTTTCCTGCCAGGTCCAGCACTTCTAGTTTGGGCAGGAGGGCCAGGTTGCTCCAGTTGAAGAAGGCCAAGTGATTGCCACGGAGTCGCAGCAGCTGCAAGCTCTTGGGGAGGTTGTCTAGGGTAGGGGGCAGGAGCGTATGCAGGTGATTCTGGGACAGGTCCAGCCTCACCAGACCTTGCAGGCCTTGGAAGAAGTGGGAATAGAGGTCTCCTTCAGCCCACATGCGCCCCAGGACGTTGCCGCTGAAGTCCAGGGCCTGCAGCGAGCTGCTGCAGAGCTTCTGGGACACCCGGCCATCGATGTTGTTGTGCGCCAGGCTGAGGTAGCGCAGGGCATGCAGGTTGGCCAGAAAGCTGAGGTTGTGGCCTATGCCCTGCATGCTGAAGGGCTGGCTGTTGTAGCTGAGGTCCAGGGCCTCCAGTTGCGGCAGTTCCGTGAATGAGCGCCCATGGTACAGGTCCAGCTTGTTATAGGACAGGTCCAGTACCCGCAGGCTGATCAGTGGCATGAACTGCGAGCCATTGACTGCCTGTGCTATGCTGTTGTGGCTCAGACGCAGGCACTGGAGGCGTGAAAGCTGGGCAAACATCTCAGGCTGGATCGTCACCAGGTTGTTCCGGGACAGGTCCAAGGTAAAGTTGAGGCTCTGGCAGCTTGGCATGAAGTCCTCAGAGCCAGGGGTGTCCAGTGGGGCTGGATCGAGGTCCCCAGACCGCAGCTGGACCTTCTGCCCACCACCTACCTCCCTGGTGCTGGCCGCCAGCTTCGCAGCTCCGCTGATGCGGTTGTCTGACAGGTCCACATACTTCAGGCTAAGGAAGCCCCCGAAGATGTCCAGCTGGGCCTGGTTGATGAAGTTCATCTGCAGATGCAGACTCTTGAGTGTGGGCAGGCGGGTCAGCGACTGCAGCGTGGACTTGCTGAGCGAGCGGAAGAAGATACCATGCATGTCCAGCTCCTCCAGGGAGGTCAGGTACCTGAAGGAGGGTGCCAGGCGCAGGTGGGCAAAGGACACCTTCTTGTGGTAGTTGAAGGACAGGTTGAGCTTGCGCAGCTGTGTCAGGCTCTCGAAGGCCACGGTTTTGGTGATGCAGTTGTAGAGGAAGTTCTCGCTCAGGTCTAGCACGGTGAGGTTGCTCAGCCCACGGAACCAATCACGGTTCAGGCTGTAGAGAGAACTGTCCTTCAGCACCAGGCCTTTGAGGTGGCTCAAGTGGCTAAAGGTATCGGGGTGCAGCCGTGGGAAGCCACGTGGGCACTCCCTGCAGGGGTTACGAGCGTGGTCACAGCGGCGGCAGTTCCCGCCTAGGTCCAGCACACGTAGGGCAGTCAGGTTGGCCAGGTCCCCAGGTGCCAGGCTGACAATGTGGTTGTAAGACAATAGCAGGGACTCCAGACTGGGGGGCAGGCTGCGGGGCACGGCTGTGAGGTTGTTGTACTTGAGTGACAGGTGGGTGAGGTTGCTCAGGCCGAGGAGGGCGCCCGGGGCCACCCTCAGGGCCCACGTGCACGGATTCTTGTAGTAGCAGTTGCCATCCATGTACAGGAAGCGCAGGGCGTGTAGGCCAGTGAAGGTGGTGGAATCGAGCTCCAGGATGTTGGTGTGGCTCAGGGACAGTGACACGAGGGAGCTGGGCAGGGCGGGCACAGTGGTGATGCTGTTGTAGCCCAGGTTCAGCTCTTCCAGGGTGGGTATGGCCAGGAAGGTGCCCCACTCGATAGTCATGTGGCAGGGATAGTTCATGGGGCTGAGGGGGGCTGGCGGGCAGTTCCACTTGAGGTCGAGATGCCGCAGGCTGGGAAAGTGGGCAAAGTCAGAGGCATGGAGGTGGTGGATGCGGTTGGAGCGCAGTAACAGGCTGGTGACGTTGCCACGGGGCGCTGATGCAGGGAAGTGGGGCACTGACTTCAGGAACAGCCACTTGCAGTTCACCACGCCATGGGGCTGCAGCTCACACGGCAGAAAGGCAGGCAGGGTACCCAGGGCCAGCACCATGATCAGCGCTGAGGCCTGCGCCAGGAGAGACAGCGGGTGCAGGGCATGGCAGCAGGGGCCCTGCGGTGGGGGGCTGTGTAAGTGTGCAGTCCCAGCTCCACCCCCACCCACTCCACTTCCCAGGGATCCTCCAAGCACAGGCCCCAATCTTTCCTCTCCAAGCCCACCTCAGGGAGGCTCCTCCGCCTCTGCCAGCCCCCATCCCACTCCCTGAAGCTCATGGGAGAACTTGGCTTCGGAATCTCTGCGAACCTGAACTCAGGTCTCAGACCCAGCCTTTGACTCAGAACTCGGACCTGGAATTCAGCCTCATGATTTAAAGTTTTCATTCATAACCCAACACCAGCTAGACAGCGGACCCACTGGGCCTTTCCCCAACTTTCCCTTCCTCTGATCAGGGGCCATTTTTCTGTTCTCCTGAACAAGGTGGCACCTGGCCCCTTCCCTCTCACCGCCCTGAAAAAAAACCCTATGCCCTCTGCCAGTCACTCCCAGCCCCTCTGTCTCCCCTTGGCCAGGGTCCAGCCAAGAGTGAGGGTCCCCTGCCAAGCCCCTGATGGCTACCCTGCCCAGTACCCCTGGCTACACCAGTTTGTCCCCAGCCCATGCTACAAGTCAGAACAGATTGGAGGGAGGGGTGGGCAGCAAAGTGGCAGTCAGAGCCCAGCCCTGGGCATCAGGACTTTGGCTGGTAGCCCCAGCTCCACCTGACTGCAGCCCTGGGCCTCAGTCTCCCCATGCGCACAATGGGTTTGGGTCTCACTGCTCAGAGAAGGGCTTCGGCTCTAATCTCTCCAGGGTTCTGCGGGTGTCCCCAGGGCTATGTAGGTGATAGCCCCTTTCACTGTTGCCTGCGGCCCCCAAGCCCACCGCCCTCCCTCCCTGGCCAAGTTGATCCCTTCTTAGGGTTCAGGGCTGTTCTCCTACCATGGTGGGCAGCTGGGACTTCTCCAGAGGGCTGGCTGGCAGACTGCGCTTTGATCTCAGGGTCCCTTCTGCCAGCAGCAGAGACACAGAGGAAAAAAAAAGAAGTGAGATTTCACCCCAGCCCCTTCCTCCTACCTCTACCTCAATCCTGGAACCCCAGCCAGAGAGCCAGGAAAATCAGTGTTCTGCTTTCCAGCAAAGTGGGGATGGAACAGGTGGAGGGAGTCCCCCAAGAAGCGCTTTGCCAGAGGAGGAACAGGCTCCCCATGGGCCCACCCCTCCTGTGGCAAGGGTAGGGGGCGGGGGTGAGATGAGTCAGACGCCATTTGCATACCCAGATGGCAGACACCATTTTATCCCTTCCTCTTTCCACTCGCCCCACAAACAGCCGTCGCCCATGCCCCTCCTAAGAACCCGCAGCAACCCATCGGGGCCTTAACACCTGTCTTCTGGGGGATCTAGGGGAAAGAGGCCCAGAGCCAAAAAACAAAACCCGTTGCCGTCAAGTTGATTCCAACTCATAGTAACCCTATAGGACAGAGTAGAACGGCCCCATAGAGTTTCCAAGGAGCACCTGGTGGGTTCAAACTGCTGACCTCTTGGTTAACAGCCATAGCACCTAACCACTACGCCACCTAGTCCAAAGTCAGTGAAACCTGAAATTGTTCCATTTTTCTGGGCTGGGCACTCTGACACCCAAGTCGGAGCCCCTCCCCAGTTGTAATAGGAATTTTTCACCCTCAGCCTCAGCCCCCTCAACCCCTTCAACCTCTGCCCCACAGCTGGTCCTTTCACAACAGGGGTACTGGCACCTTCCTGCTCCTGTCCCTGTGGAGCTTGTGGGGCACACCAGGGCAGGCAGCGTCAGCAGGTTCCAAGCCCCCCATCAGGCTGCACCTGCCTTCACTGCAGCCTGGCCACACGGCACCTCCTCTGAGAACAGAACCCTCTTCTCTATGTCCGACATCCCCAGGTCCCCCTCAGAGCACAACCCCATCCCCAGGGCAGGGCTCCATTGGGGGCAGGTCCACCGCTGGTCTACTGGGACCCTCTGGCTGATCCCCTCTGCCAGGTGACTGTAACTCTGATGGCTCAGGCCCAAAGCCCCAGGGCAACCTGGGAACCCTCAACAAGTCGTGCTGGTGCCACCTTCAGAATCTGCCCAAATCTGCCTACTGTGCACCACTTCCATGTCCACAGCCTGGCTTGAGCCGCCGTCACCTCTCACCTGGACCAGCACAGCCTTCTCACTGGTTGCTCAGCTGCTGCTCTCACGCCCCACAACTTGTTCTCTTTTGGGCCCTGGAGGGACCCATTAAAACCTAAGTCAGGTCACACCCTTCCTCTGCTCAGACCCTCGTGACCCTCTCCAGAGTCACAGCCGCAGTCCACACCCCATAATGGCCACCAAGGCTCTACAGGGTCTGCTCCAGCCCACCCTGCCTCCCTGACCTATCTGCAACCACCATGGCCTCCTCAGTTGCTTGAACACACCCATCTCAGGGCCTTTGAACACGTGGCTGTCTCTGCCTGGAAGCTCTTCTTCCAGATACTCATATGGGCCCTCCTTCACCTCCTCTGAGTTCTGCTCACACTTCTCCACCTCAGTGAGGCTCCCTGACCCTCATAAACCCTCCTGGACCCAGCACTCCCGAACCCCTTTTACCTGCTCTTTCTCCTTCTGAGCAATTTCACCTTCTAACATACATCACTGATTTTTCATGGCTCATTGCATCTTGTCTTATTCCCCTGCTGGAATGTTGGCTTCTAGAGGGTGGGGGCCTTTTTTGTGCACCCCCAGGGCCCAGCACCATGCCTGGTGCATGGTAAGTGCTTAAGATTTGCAGAGTGAATAGGTCCCCAGCACTCAACTCTGGGCAGGCACAGAGAGGGTATCTGAGTGATGGAATTAATGCATGAATGAACAAACAAGCAAATGGGGTCTCTGCTTGGAGGAGGCAGGGCTGGACAACTGCCACGCCTACCTCTGGGTGGGTGCCACGGTAGGCAGGCTCCAAGGGGCCAGGCATCTAGCGGGCTCACAGGCCCCAGTTGGCTCAGCAGCCTCGGTGTAATAGCTGGGGACCAATGTTTGAAATGGGCAAAGACAGATCTTCTCTAGGTCCTGGCTGGGGTGCCAGCTTTCCTCCCTACAATTCTAGGGGCTTAAGCAGGGGCTGAAAAAGACCTCAGCGATGGAACACTGCCCAGTTTCCACCCAAGCCACCCTCCCAGGCAGAACGGGAGTCCCCATCCAACAGCTGAATCCTTCACGTCCCTGTCCCTCCCTACCCTGGGATGTGGAGACTTCTACCCATTTATCAGAGGTACAGACTGAGGCTCTGGCACCTGCCGAACCCCAGGCCTGAGGGAGACTTTCTCAAAGTCTGTGGTTAAGAACAGGGACACAGCGGCCCCCTTCCCCTGCTTCCCTTGGGGACAAACAGGTACCCAAGAGAGGGCCAATGAACTGACAGGCAGGAAAGCCTGCATACATGTGCGCAGACACGAGCGTTTCCAGATAAACACCCAGCACAGCCTAGGCCCCATTGAGCCGGGAAACCTAGACCAAGCCCCTCCCCAGACTGGCTGGCTGAGTAATATTCCAGAGCTAGCCACAGCCTCATCCCCAGAACCTGGGAAGATGCTACTTTACATGGTAAAAGGGACTTTGCAGATACAATAAGGGTCTTGAGATGGGAGATTATCCTGGATTAACTGGGTTGGCCTTAAATGTCATCACAAGTGTCCTTTAAGAGGGAGATTTGTCTGCAGGACATGTATCGATGGAAGCAGAGGGAAGTCAAGTCAGGGATGCTAGGCTCTGGCCTTGGAGACAGGTAGGGGCCACAAGCCAAGGAATGCAGGCAACCTCTAGAAGCTAGAAAAGGCAAGGAAATGGATTCTCTCCAGAAGGAACCTTCTGACCTCCAGAAAGAACCAACCCTGCCAACACCTTCATTTTAGCTCCTAAGACTCATTTCAGACTTCTGGCTCCAGAACCACATGATAATAAACTTGGGTTGTTTTGAGGCATGGACTTTGTGGTAATTTGTTACTGCAGCCACAGGAACTAATACATCCACATCCTTCCCATTCCAGTGAAGGTGTGCCTATCTCCCGGGCGTGCCTCCCCCCGGGGTGCCTACCTCCTGGGCCAGGTTCCTGTCAACAGAGGCCCACATAAGGCTGCAACCTTGCTCACACATGGACATAGACCGCCCTACGCCCATGGAAAGGAGGACTGGGCCTCTACCTACCAAGCTGACGGTTCCCTTATATTGAGACAGGGCAGGTATATGCACGGGGCCTCCCCGTCCCAGTGCCCAGAGGTGGTCCTTCAGGGGCAAGCTCAGGTGTTGATTTAAAAATATTTTATTCTTTAGAAAATACAGCATTCACCCATTCCGTCCTGCAGTGACCCCCTGCCCCAGCCCCAGTGGACCCCACCCCTTGTGGCTAGAGGCTTCTGGAACCTTAGTCTCAGTTCCCCCTGGTGGCCAGGGCCATGCTAGGCCCCCACCTAGCCCTCCCGAGTAGCCAGGCAAGATCCCCAGACTCCTGGGCACATGGATGAGAGGCATGGACAATGGGGGAGGGTCACAAAATGCCAGCCCAGTGGCCCTTGGAAGCTGCAGGGGGTGTTCAGCCACCAGCACCCCCGCCCCAAGGGAAGCAAGCCTCCCCGGGAGCCCAGGCTGAAGGAGGAGAGATGGCAGGGAGTGGTGTGGTAGGCGGCCCCCCAGTCCACATGCCGGCCTGGCTCAGGTCCAGGCTCCTAGCTGTCATCGCCGTTCTCGCCGGGGCCACGGATGAGGCGCTTGTGACCCCGCTTGCCCCCTGGACCCTTGGGCTTGGCAAAGGCCTGCTTGAAGGCATGCTGCTTGGGGTGTACCTCGTCGTACAGGAACTCGGCTGTCAGCTCCGCCCCATCACCAATCTCCATCTGCATCAGGTAGAGCCACAGTCACCCACTCAATATCTCGTACCTCAGCCCAGGGGTCTCCTCCCAGATCCCCACCTGGAAACCCATCCCCAGGAACACAGACCCTGGGGCCTGCTGCCCTGCATGCCTGGGGCACCCCCTACCTGCCCTCCAGACCCAGGGGAAGGGGAGGTAATGGGTACCTGGGGCTTGTTCACGCCACTCTATCAGCTCGGCCACCTTGGGCAATGCATGCCACCCCTCAAGCCTCGGTTTCCCCACCCATCCAACAGGGCAACCCTGACCCCTGCTCCACCGTCACCGCAGGACTCCCAGTGCCCCATGTGGACGGTGGGGTGAGGAGCCCTGGGAGGTGGGCCCTGGGGAATGGGCCCACCTTCTTGGAGATCTCCAGCTGGAAGTCCTGCTCCACGGAGTCCAGGAGGCGGCTCTTGCAGCTGGAATAGAGCATGCGCTCCTTGATGCTGCACTTGTAGCCTGGCATTGAGTAGATGAACACTACGGGAGGGGCGTGGAGGTAAGACTAGGCAGGTGATACCCCCAGTAGCAGTCCACCCAGCTGTAGGCAGCGCCATTCCTGCCCAGTCAGGCTTGGGGGACCTGCCGCAGCCACTTACCCACAGACTCGAGGGGGTCGCCCTCATGGGTGTGCTTGTAGAGGAAGAAGTGGTAGCGGGCAACGTCTCGGGGCACCCTTGAGGGCAGCTGGGCCACATCTGTAGGCTCTGTGTGCACCAGCTCGATGGTCTCCCGCTCCAGGTCCAGCTTCTGCCAAGGGCCAGGGGAGATGTCAGGGCACCTGGTGGGTGGTGGCCCAGGCCCAAGCCACCAAACAGGAGCCCCCAAGGGGGGCTTGGCTGGCAGGCAGCACCCAAAGTGGACCTGCGTGTGTCCACCTTCCAGGGCTCTTCTCCCAGCAGCTGTCACTCTGTGGGGGTCCCTCTGAAGAGAGCACTCCTGGGCCCAGCCCCAACTCTGCCCCTATGGAGGCTCTGCTGCAGGAGGAGGTCCCACCAAGGGAGTGGGCAGGGCACTAGAGGGGCCTCACCTGGGAAGGGAGGAGTCATTCTGCTTGAAGGGGGCTGCCCCATTAGGAGGCTGGACGTGAATCAGTGGGGCACAGGGGCCCTGCCTGGGGGAGGGGGTGGCCAAGGGGGCTGCAGAGGGAGTCTGGGGGAAGAGAGGGACTCGGGGATGAGGGGTCAGTGTGAACCCAGGGGGAGTGTTCATGCCGGGTGGACAGGTGGAATGGGGGCAGTGTGTTCACTGATGGGCCCGTGTGTCAGCAGGGGACAGAGTGCATTCCACCTATTCATGGAGAGGGACCCAAAATGGGGACAGGCAGGGACCCAGCGGGTGGACCGTGTGCTCCCACGAGTACAAGACCAAACTGCAGGGTCCAAGCTGGGAACTGCCTGCACACATGCACATGCGTGTGCGTGGGAACAGGGGTGGGCACAGTGTGCCTGCATGTGTGCCAGGGCAGGGACTGGATGCCCACCAGCTGGATGTAGTTGATCATCTTCTGCTTGAGCTGCTGTAGCGCCCGCTGGGCCTCAGGCTGTAGGGGGAAGGCCAGGCCCTGCAGGGTCTGGTGCTTGCTCTCCACACTGATCTCTGTCTTCACCTGGGGAGGATGAGAAGGGTGAGCAAGGCCCCCACCTGCCAGAACCAAGGTGTGGCCCACCAGGGGAGCAGAGGCCTCAAGGGCCTCTGACTAGAACTCCTGCTACCCTGCTCAGTGCACCCAACCCACCTCGTTTATACGGATCTGCTGGAGCTCTCTCTCTGCCAAGGTCAGCGGGGCAGGTGCTGCACAGGATGACAGGTGCTTCTGGTACCCAGCAAAGGAGAGATCGTCCTGCCAGAGAGTGGAGAGGCATAAATAGGTACCTCTGGGAAGATCCCGGCTTGCAGCTCCTGGATGCCCCTATCCCGCCCCCAAGCCTGGCACTGGGCTGTGATAACACCTGGTGGGGCTGGTCCCCGCCCAGGATGCTGGTGGAGGGATGGTGGGGGGGAGGGGATGAGAGCTACCTTCACAGTCCCAAAGAGCTCATCCTTGATGTGGCCGCCCCCAAACTCCTTCTTCACTGTGGCCCGTGTGGCCGCATACAGCATCTTCAGCCGGACCTGAAGAGAGGGGCAAGCTGTGAGACCCCTTGGGGCAGGGCTGCCTCTGCCAGGAGGAGGCAAGAGCCTCTCGGTGGGGACCTGGCCTGTTCATTGTGGCCACACACCCAGCAGAGGGCACAGCATGGAAGCAAGGATGCAGCAGGGACAGCTCTGGCCAGCAGGGGGAGCACCTGCTCAGGGAAACACTTCCACCTCCCAGGGGCCAGGCTGATGGCTGGGAGGGCTCTAGGAGACCCCAAGCTCCAAGCACAGGGCCTTAACCTCTGACTCTCTGGGGCACAACCTGACCGTTTCCCCCCTCAAGCTTCCCAGGGCAGGGTCTCAGATTTGGTGGAGGGGGGGTCCCCTTAGGACCCCCAGGGTAGGGCCTTCTCTCCCCCCTTGGAC
The DNA here is from genome assembly GCF_030014295.1 of Loxodonta africana. Classification (NCBI taxonomy): domain Eukaryota; kingdom Metazoa; phylum Chordata; class Mammalia; order Proboscidea; family Elephantidae; genus Loxodonta; species Loxodonta africana. The sequence continues at coordinate 20,791,345 of NC_087363.1, read as the reverse complement.
CCATCCCTTCCAGCCCTGAGGTTGGAGATAGGCAGAGGTCCCTCAGACTCACAGGGGAACTGTCAGGCGACCAGGCGAGGAAGACCCACTCGAAGCCCTGGGCGTTCTGCGAGTCAAGGCGGTAGAGCAGGTAGCAGGGCTGCTGGTCATCCAACAGTGGCAGAACGGCCCTGTCGTAGTCCTGGTCCCAGCCACCCACCAGCTCCCTCGAGGCACCCAGCACGAGCTGCTCTAGGGGCAGAGGCCGGGTGAGCCGAGGAGTGGCCATCTCCCACCTCCACCTCTGGCTGCAGCCTCCTGACCTGCTGGCCACTCTACCTCACCTTCCCCGGATCCCCCATGTCCCTGAAGCAGAACCAGTGAGTGAATGAATGAATGAGGGCACAAAGCTGCCAGCTAGAGGCGGCTCAATACACACCCCCAGCATACACACATGTACACGCACAGATGTAGTCATGAGAATATACCCACAGTCCACCCAACACACACAATCCCGTGAAGACACGGCCGTGGCTGACAGCCACTGCGGCCCCCTCACGGACACTCACACACCCAGCTGCTCACTCAGACCCCACCCGGCAGCTCAGCTGCTCAGCACCCAGCCCCCGTGTCCCCTTCTGCTTCCCTCCTCCCTCAGCCCAGGAGCCCAGCAGGCCCCCAGCCCACCACCACTTTCGAAACAAACGTGCTGAGGGAGGTGGTGTCACAGCCTCAGGCCACAGGGGCTTACAGAGGGGGCTGGGGCTCCCACCAGACACTTTATAAACAGGAATCCTGCTGCCACTCTGCCAGCTGTAGTCCCCTCCCCAAATAGTGACAGAGCAAAAACAGTCAATCTCCCAATACTTGGGGCCAAGAGGCCTACCACCTCCCTGGGTGGTGTGCGAGCGGCTGAGTCGGATGTAGGAGCCAGGGCCTGGCTGAGCTGGACACACACTGGGCCTATCAGCCATGCCTGCAGGGCACCAAACACCAGCCCAGAGTGCACGGCCCAGGCTGGAAGGGAAACTGGGCAAGGGGCAAATCATTGCCTGGCCAGAGGTGCATGGCACCTGAGCCACTAGCCCCAGGACCCTCAACACACAAGGCCCAGCAGCCCAGTCATCTCTCTGCGGGCCTCAGCCTCCTTGCCTATCCTCCCCAGAGCTCAGATCAGATCAGATCAGGGCTAAAAACCAGTAGTCACAGCCTGAGTTTGTAACATTGTTTAATCTGTTGCCAAAGTTTTCAAGCTAGGAAATTTTACTTTAAGAAGTGGAATTCACCGCTTCTCTAGAAAATCCAGGAGCTCTGGCTACATGGGGCCACACTCTTGTGGCCACAACAGCTGGACGTGGACAGTGGCCACCCACTGGCGGGGCCTGGACCCTCTTGTCTACCACTCCCAGGTTATCCCACCTAGAGATACTGTCTGCTTAAAATCTGCAGGTTCGTCTTGTGGCGGGGGCGGGGGGGGGGGGCGACAGGAAGAGGTGAAGACTGGGGTCAATAAAGGGGAACCCACCTGGTTAAGGTGGGGGTCGTGGCTCACCATCATGGAGGCCTTCACTCATGGCCTGCCACAACGAGCCCTGCCCAGCCTCTGCGGCATCTGAATTTGGGGTCCCTGGACAAAGCCCAGGACGGCTTTGGCTTTAAGGCCTGGGGTGAATCCTGGGCCTGGGTGGAGTCTACTCTGAGCCAACTCAGTGTGTGAAAAGTCAGCTGGGCACCAAGCCCACTCGGGGAGCCCCCGAAAAGGCCTGCCATAGCAGGGCTGGAAGGACCCGTGGGGGAACCAGCCCACTCCCAGTGTCAGAGTTGTCTGTATCCCTCACCTCCTGGGGCAGCCCCTCAGCATGGAAAGAAGGGAAGGAGCCCTCTTCCCCCAAACTCCCACCTCAGTCTCTCTGCCTCCTCAAACTTTCCCCACTTTGGGACTCAGTTCAAGCCCCCCGTCCCTGCACCTCCTCCTGTGCAGCCCCCAGGGTCTGGGCCAAGGCTCAGCCAAGCCCAGAATACCTCTGTCCTGCTCTTGGAGTCAGCTGGACACAAGTCCCTTCTCCCTGCTGGCAGGGTGCTCCCCAAGGGCAGCACCCCTGGTGCTTCTTTGGTTCCCCCCAGGCTGGCAGCTGAGCCAGGCTAAGCCTGTAGGCCACAAACAGGGAGATGGGGGGCACTAGCCACACAGGGCGGGCCAACCTGGTTGTGCTTGCTGCCTGCCCTCACTTATTCCCTGCCCCCTGGACAGCCCCGCCCAATGTCCCGACAAGGCCCCTCTCACCACCTGTGTCTGGGGAGGTTGGGCAGGACCCCCGGACAGGGCTCCCCCTGCTCCAGGTTCCTGCCCTGTACCACGGGGGTAACAATCATGCCCACCTCCACATGCTCCTGTGAGGTCCTTTGCGAGTGACCTCAACCCCTTATTCCCAGATAAAGAAACTGAGATCCTGAGGGGGCCAGAGGCTGAGGCCCCTCCCCACCAGAAGCAACTAAGTCCAGCCCTCAGCCCGTGCCTTAGCCCATGGGCGGGGGCGGGGGGGGGCACTCACCGTCTTCAATGATAACTTTGATGAGCCGGATAGAGCCGGCCCGGGCTTTCGCAAAGAATTCCTTCAGCTCCTCAGTGGCTACGAGAACAAGAAACATGGTGGGGGCTGAGCAGGGAGAGTGGGCAGGGTGGACGGGGCTGCGTGTAAAGTGGCTCTGTCCTCCGGGGTCTGGTGGCCGAGCTGGGAGCCTGGGTTAAATACAGCGGCTGGCCCCCCATGTGACTGGGAACCTGAGACAGCTGATGACCACAACTCCCAAATTTAGCCAGCAGAGGCGGCAGGCGGGTGGCCTGCTGGCTGGGACAGCTTCAGTGACAGGGTGAGTGGGGACAGGCCAGCCCACCTGAGGATGTGGCAAGTTCTGGGACAGGCTGGGCCAGCCCAGGGTGAATCACCCCACTTTTCCCCTCCCTCCAGGAAGGCCCACCACTGGGCTGGCCTGGGACACTCCCAGGCCATATCCACAGGCACAGGGACACCTGGACAAATGCCCTCAATGTGCCCTGACACAAGTATGTCCATTAAAACACACGCATACATTGCATGTGCCAATGTGTACATACTCTACCCTGCACGTGTGAACACTCGTGTGCACAGAAACACATTCTGTGACAGAGCACAAATGCATGCAAACACTCACACATGAACACACTCAGCTGGCCAAACACACACGGACACACATTTAGACATGCCATCACACACACATAGTCCCCAGATTGCTAAGACACATAAAGGCAAATGCAGAGCTCAGCTACAACTTGTGTGCAGGCAAGAGAACATATCAGCATACACATATGTACATGTGCACATGCCAGACCCAGCTGCCAGCCAGGCTGTCTGACTCAGAGAGGACCTGGGGAGCCACCCTCACCCCCCAGCACCTGGGAAAGGGCAACAAGTCTCCCAGCCCCGAAGCAGTATGGAGGGCTTCCTGGAGGAGGAGTAGCTTCCAAAACAGACTGTCTTCATTCGTGGGCCACAGAGCTGGGAAGTGACAGCCAGTGAACAAGGCCCTGGTGAGCAGGGACAGGACAGGTGACCTTGAGGTTGCCCAGGGGTCACAACTCCGGTAGGAGCACAGCTGGAGGGCTGTCAGAAAATATTTATAGGGCCTGATCTGGGCAGCTCAGGGGAGGGGGAACCTTTAGGAAAACAAGCCCTGGTCATGTCCTCAGGTGCCCCCCGCCTTGCAGGGTGACCCTGAGGAGCCTGAGACTTGAGGCTGTTCAGCTCCATCCAAGGTGGCTAAGTGGGCAGGGGCCTGCCTGAGCGCAGCAGGTCCATGGAGCTCAGAGCCGCGTGGTACAGAGCTATTCGCAGGTGGACGCAGCACCCAGTGGCAAACCCCTGGCCTCTGGGGCTCCATCTCTGCCTTAGCTTTACAGCCCCTGACTTCTGAGCCTCCATCTCATCTGTAATATGGGGATGACACCCCCAAACTCCACGGGGCTGTGGTGAGGAGTAAATGGGAGAAAGTGTGACAGGACCACTAGCAATAATGATTAACAATGATTAAACTTTATTACCACCAGAAGAAATGAACACATCTGTCCTGGACGAAGTACAGCCAGAGCGCTCCTTAGAAATGAGGATGAGGAGACTGTCTCACAAACTTTAGACATGTTATCAGGTGGGGTCTGTCCCTGGAGAAGGATATCATGCTTGGTAAAGTAGAGGGTCAGCAAAAAAGAGGAAGACCCGCAACAAGACGGATTGGCACAGTGGCGCCAACAATGGGCTCAAGCATAGTAAGGACTGTGAGGGTGGTGCAGGACCGGACGGTTTTTTGTTCTGTTGTACAAAAGAAAGAATAAAAAAAAATTTTTTCCCCCCACAAAAGATCGCTAAGAGCTGGAACTGACGCGACTGCACCTAACGACAACATAACAAACTTAATTACTACACTGATGGCAGGCAGGCTGGGCTGAGGCGTCCCTCCATCTGCTCAGAACTTCTGGGAGGGGAAGCAATATGCACCCCCCAGGGGAGAGGCTGGCCCGCCCCTCCTACTGTTACCAGGGCAAACTGACACCACAGCAGAGGAAGAGCAGAAGGAGACATCCCCACTCCCTCCCCACCTCAAGTGTGCCTCCCCCACCACATCAATAATCCAGAGGCCAAGCCTGGGACACCTGAGCCTCTGGCATCAAAGATTCATGTACCCCACCCCCAGGCTACTTCACCCTTCTCACCCCATAAGCCTCAAGTTACTGGTCCCTCCCCCGGCCCGTGCTCTGAGGTCAGCTGATTCACACCTATGGCAGGACAGGGCTGGCACCTGGGTGTTCAGGGTGATCTCTCATGCCACCTCCCCAGGCCAGAAATGGAACGGAGTAGCTGCTCACAGGCAGAAGGAGGTCTGGGGACCCAGCCCCAGTGATCCCCTGGGCAGACCTGCAGGGCCCTGGCCACAGGACCTGTCAGCCTACAGAGAGCTCTTCCTTCCCTCCCAGCTAGAAGCAGCACAGCGACCAGACAAAGGGGAAGGAAGGGGCCTGTGGCCACTCCCTCCTGCCCCTCTAGCTCCTCAGGAAAGAGGCTGGCCCACCTGCTGGGGGTCAGTCACTAACCCAGGCTCCTGCATTCTCTGGTCCTGCTGGGGAGGGGATGGGGCCGGGGAAGCCCTCCCGGGGCAGTCCAGCCACCAAGTGGCCACAACCGCAAGCCAGGATCCAGGTGGTCAGCTGGGTCGATAGTGGCAGATCCTAGTGTGGTGGTAGGAGTGGCTAATGGCCAAACCACAGAGCCTGTTTGGGCAAGTGGCCTGGGCCTTCCCCACAGGCCAGGCGGCCCACTCATGCCAGGGACAGGTGGGAACAATGAGGCCCAGGTAGGGTCAGGGCACTTGGCTCCTGGCCACTGCTTCTCTCCCAGCCTGTCTGAGAAGCACCCCTGGACCTCTAGGAGGGAGCGGTGATGCTCTGGGCTAGAGAGGATTCCTGGGGGAAAGGGAGACTGGCCTGGATTCTCTAGGGCCAGGACCCTCCCCACAAACCCCAAATCTGAACCCTCTTCCCTGCCTCCAGGCTGGCGCTGGAACCTCCCACCTCTGACTGGGGCCAGCTCAGGAGATCAGAGTGGAAAAGGGGAGGGAAGTCAGAGGTCAAGGTCAGACAGGAGGCTCTCCCCATCCCAGCCTTCGGGAGGGTGTGAGGGTCCTGGGAGGAGCCGAGGTGAGGGCCCCTCCTTACACACATACACAAGCCCATACAAAGTCATACACAGACATCTGGTACATGCACCCAGTACATGGTGACAAATGCCCACTGAGATGTGCCCAAAATTGTGCACACACGCACAGACACTCACAGACAAAAACAATGATGTCTAAAGACGATCCCATGCCACCTACACAGCGCCCATCCAAACCCCAGTAGTGGGTGTGCATGAATGGGCCTGGATACGCACACGCACAGCCACAGCCAGTGTGCGCCCACAGGACTGAACACACAAGGGATGTGCACGGAAGTGTTCACGCCTCCAGATGCGCACATTCGTTACAGCCACCCCCAGAAATGAACAAATATGCACACCTGGACTCGGATGGACACACACACACACACATCCAGGTGGGCACACAGATACTCCCTCCTCAGCTGTGTAGATACATGTACCCCCTCCCAGCTGTGCACAGCAAGTCCATACCCCTCCCCCTGAGATGTGTCCACCACAGGCGACCCTCGGCTGCAAAAAACAGGAAGCTCCCCGGGGCCATTGCCCGGGAGGAGGGAGCGGCCGAGAGTCGGGGAGGGGGCGCAGCCGCGAACGGAGACCGCCCCCCGGCCCTTCCCCTCCCGCCATCCCCCTCACCATGGATTCCCGTCTGGTGCGCCATGGCTCCGCGCCCCGCTCTGCCCGCGCCCTCGGAGCCCTCGGCTCGGCCCTGGCCCCGCGCTGCTCGCTTGGACCGGGAAGAGGAGGAGGAGGATGTGGCGGCGTCCGCCAAGCCTCGCGCAGCTTCCCGGGCGGTGCCGCAGGACCCGCCCCTAGCGGCGCCCCGCCCCCGAAGGGCGAGACCGGGAAAGGGGAGCGGGGGCCTAGGGCTGCGCGTGCGCCCGACTGTGCGCCAGGGGCCGGGCGAGTTTAGGGCTGGGAATGGGTCGACGTGTGTGCGCGCGCCTGCGCGTGCGTCTGTTTGTGGCGGGGAAAGGGCTTGCGTGGCCGGGCGTGCGTGGACGCACGCGCGTGTTCCTGTGCACCTTCATCCGGTGATCTGCGGCCGGGCGGGTCGTACGTGCGCGCGCCCGAGGCTAGGTGGGTTTGCGGGTGGGCACGGATCGGCGCGTACCCTCGTTTGTGCTGGGGCCGGGGTCTGAGCATGGCAGGGCCCGCTTGTGTTTGTCATCCCTCCCCCTGGGACGTTCCCTGAGCGCCTCCCTCGGGGCGCTGGCACCTCAGGGCGGTCGTGGTCGGCGGGCACTGCCCTCATGGTGGGAGCCTGATTCACTTTCTGCAAGGCAGCGAGGAAATGATCAGCGCCGAGGGCAGCTAGGAGAGGCGAAATTGGAGCAGAGACCTTGAGAAGAGAATGGAGGACCGGCAGAGTGAAGGGAAAAGTTTTCTGAGAAGAAGGAATCTCAATACGCAGAAACCCAGGAGTGAAGGAGGGCTAGAGCTTGGTAAATCTGAGGAACTTCACAACTCCTAGTGAACTTCTGTTTCCATGCCCAGCATCCTTGCTTTCGCTGGCATCAGCCCTCGTCTGCTGCTACCAACATATTGTGCCTTCCTGCCCACTGTGATTGATTCAGGGGTGAACACATGACCCCAGCTGGTCCAATCAGAGCCTGTCCCGGGACTTGGGAAGATTGGAAAGGGGGGGCACCTTTTTGAGCTAGGGTATCTGAGAGATGATGACTGCAGTGTGGGGCTCGCCTGCCTGATACATGGCTTCAGCGTGTGCTCCCTGCTCAGTGCCACACTGCTCTCCCCTGGCTGGGCACTGAAGCCTTCTCTCTGCCCCTAGACCCTGGGTTTCTTGTCTGAGAGCCAGCACATACAGACTTGAGATGTTTTCTTGTTCTTCTGGAGTGCACCCTGGGGACAGGGCCTACCTAGTCCGTTCACCACAGTCACCTCAGTGCTCACAGTGGAAACTGTAAACTCAGTGTGGCCCCATAGCCTGCCTTTGGAGAACAGCTCATAGGCAAGACCTCCCTACTACGAGTCCTACTACAGCCCAGATGTGGCTAGCAACACAGCCACTGGTTACACCGGCTCTCAGACCTGGCCACCTCCACAGGAACAGTTGCCAATTCAACGGAAGCATAAGAGCCTTGATCTCGTGGACATTGGAATTAGCCAAGATGACAGATGAATGAAAAACAATAAGGTTATTTCCCCTGTAAAATGCCCATCAATGGAGGCACTGTGACAGGCAGGATCACTGATAGTACTACCTTAACTTCGAGGTCTATCCTGACAGCATCCACCAACCCATGCTGCTCCCTGCCTGACCCTCTCCCTGTTCATCCCCTTTGTTCATATTGACACATATATTTACTGCCTTTCCTCCACCATAAGTTTTTGTCCCCACTGTATCCCCACCACCTACAGTAGTGCCCAACATTGGTAGGTGATCAATATTTGCCAATTCCCATCCAGTGGTTCCATGGGAGAAAGACCTGGCCATATGCTTCCATAAAGATTACAGCCAAGAAAACCTTATGGAGCAGTTCTGCTCTGTCACATGGGATCACTATGAGTCAAAATAGACTCAACGGCGCACAACCAGTATTTGCTGAAATATCTGAGTAAATGTAGAATTTTAATAAATACTTTTGTTGAATTAAAAAAATTTCTAAATAAGCAAACGTGTGGATGAGCCATTAGAGTGTGTGTTGCACACTTACTACACACTGGGCACATTTATTTAATCATCATGGCCTTGCAAGGTAGGTGTTATTTTCTCCATCGTACAGATAAACAGGTTTGGAGAGGTGAAGTGACCTGATCAAGATCACCAAATAGTGAGTATGCCCCAGAACCTGTTTCCTTAACTCAAAAAGTTGGAACACCAAAGAATGAGAAAGCCGCATACGTCAGTGCTGAGGATTTAATGAGGTGACTTCCTCTTGGGGTAAGATAACCCAGAGAAAGGAAGCTTCTGGAATACTAGAGTTTGAACCCAGTCCTCATCTTCAGAGCCTGGGACTCAGGTGAGGAACTCAAGGGCCAGCAGGTGCCAAAACAGACTTCGTCTCTGACTGAGATCTGGTTTCAGGTGGAAAGATTGACATCTGTCTGTATACAGATCCTTCTCACAGGAGTCCAGGGTTGCACACAGTGTCCAGGAATAGATTGGCTGCCCCTTTCTTCCTGACATTTTACAACACAAAGAAGTCAGCCACTGAGATTATTAAAATAAACTTTATTTTTCCAGGTGAATCAAAGACTGAAGTGTAAAAAAAAGTAAACTATAAAAGTACTAGAAGAAACGATTAAAAAAAGAAAAGGTGGAAGTATCTTAAATGAAAATTTCAGATGGAGACTACAGCGTGGAGAATGATATTTGCACAAAAAAAGAAAAAGATTATATATATAATATATATGTATGTATTTATTTATATGTAACAAACCAGTTGCCATTGCCGTCGAATCAATGCCAACTCATGGTGACTCCATGTGTGTCAGAGTAGAATTGTGCTCCATAAGGTTTGTTTTTTAACTGTCTATTGCCCAAGTTTATTGGAAAAAAAAGGCCAAAATTGAGACAGATCTTGAAATTTCAATTCTCGGGAAAGTTTGGGGGAATTAGCTATCAGCAAAATATCTTCTTTTGTAGTTGGTACATGGCATGTAAATCAAATTCCACGTCATGAGAATTTTTAAGCCACATAGAGCCCATTCATTGGATGATTGGTAGAAATATATAATCTATAAAAATTCTAGAGAAGAATCATGAGAAACTCTTGAAATTCAAACTTCTTTTCAAAAGTGGAAAGAGAGTTCTAAAATTGCATTTCTCAGGTTTAGGATTTTAGATATTTCAGAATGTTTTGAGTGTACAGTAGGTTTTTTTAATCAAGGGAAAACAATGATGCTTCCTACATGTACAGTTTAATTTTCATCCATATACACACCTTCCAGATCAAGATATGGAACGTTTGCTTCACCCAGAAGGTTCCCCCATACCCATGTATAGTTAATACCTCCCTTTACCCCAAGCTAAACACTATTCTGACGTCTGTCATCATGGATTAATTTTCCTGTCCTTGAATTTCATATAAATGGAATTGTACAGTACGTGCTTCTTTTGTGTTTGATTTATTTTGCTCAACAATATTTTTGGGACCCATCCATGTTGATATATTTATTAGTACTTCATGTTTTCTTATTATTATATAGTATGAATATACCACAATTTGCTCATATGTTCTGCCCTTGATGGGTATTTGACTGTTCCCAGTGTTTGTCCATATTATGGACATTCTTGTACATGTCTTTTGGCAAACACATATACTCATTTCTCTTGAATATATAATCTAGAACTGGCATTTCTGGGTTATATGGTAGGTGTATGTTTAACTTTGATTCATACTGCCAGACGGATTTCCAAAGTGGTTGTATGTGGGATACAATCAAAAGCAAAAATTTGCACGTGATCGAAGTTCCAGAACAGGGGGAGAAAATGGAAAACACAGAGAGCATCACTGAAGAATTGCTAACAGAAAACATCCCTAATATCATAAAAGATGAAAAGCTGACCATCCAAGAAACTCAACAAATCCCATATAGGATAGACTCCAAAAGAAAATCACCAGGGCATATCATAATCACACTCCCTAAAACTAAAGACAAAGAAAGAATCCTGAGGGCAGCTTGAGAAAAACAAAAAGTCACATGCAGAGGGGAAACAATAAGACTAAGCTCTAATTACTCAGGAGAAACAATGCAGACAAGAAGGTAATGGGATGACATATTTAAAACCTCAAAAGAAAAAAATTGCTGACCAAGAATAATATACCCTACAAAATGCTTGTTCAAATATGATGGTGAAATTAGGACATTTCTAGATAAACAGAAATTAAGGGAATATGTAAAAACCAAACCAAACTTACAAAAATCACTAAAGGGAGTCCTTTGGTTTGAGAACAAACAACATCATACCACAGCCTGAATCTAGGATGCAAGATCGTACCACCCAGATGCCAACCTAGGAAATGAACTTTCAAGGACAATACGAAACTAAAAGATTTACAACAGGGAGCCAGAGAGGTTAATCTCTAAATGACAACAATGTCAGAACAATAAAAGAGGGAATAAACAGTGTAGGTATAGAACTTTCTAATGAAGAGGAAGGCAAGGTGATACCAATAAAAGACTGGTTCAAACCTAGGAAGATCAGGGTAAATTTCAAGGTAACCACAAAGAAAGTTAACAAGCATACTTATTAAAATAAAGAAGAAAAATATGAAATCTCAGTAAAAACAAAATCTACAAAAACAAAAGAGATGAAAAAAAAGATCCACAAACAAAAGGAATTCAGCACAGGAGAGTAAAAGGAACAAAGAAAATGTCAGCACCACAAAAAAAGCACTACAAAATGACAGCAATAAACTCGCACCTATCAATAATTACACTGAGTATAAATGGCCTAAATACACCCATAAAGAGACTAAGAGTGACAGAATGGATTAAAAAAACAAGATCCATCAATATGCTGTCTACAAGAGACACACCTTAGAAAAAAAACGAAAATGTATTAAAAATCAAAGGATGGAAAAAAATATATCGTGCAAACAGCTACCAAAAAAGAGCAGGTGTGACAATACTAATCTCAGATAAAATAGACTTTAAAACTAAATCCACCATAAAAGACAAAGGAGGGCACTACATAGTGAGTAAAAGGATAACCCATCATGAAGACATAACCATAATAATGCACCCAATGACAGGGCTCCAGAATACATAAAACAAGCTCTAACAGCACTGAAAAGAGAAATTGACAGTTCCACAATAATAGTAGGAGACTTCAAAACACCACTCTTGGTAAAAGACAGAACAATCTAGAAAGAAACTTAACAAAGATACAGAAGATCTAAAGGCCACAGTCAGCCAACTTAAACTCGTAGACATATATAGAACACTCCTCTCAACAGCTGCAAATTATGCATTCTTTTCAAATGCACTTGGAACATTCTCCAGAATAAACCACATCTTAGGCCACAAAGCAACCCTCAACACAATCCAAAATGCTGACATAATACAAAATATCTTCGCTGATCACAAAGCCATAAAAGTAGGAATTAACAACAGGAAGAGCAAGGAAAAAAAAAATCAATTACATGGAAACTGAATAACACCTTGCTTAAAAAACACTGGGTAACAGAAGAAATCAAAGATAGAATAAAAAAATTCCTAGATTCAAATAAGAATGAAAACACATCATACCAAAACCTTTGGGACACAGCAAAGGCAGTACTCAGAGGTCAATTTATAGCAATAGATACACACATCAAAAAAGAAGAAAGGGACAAAATAAAAACATTAGCTACACAATTCAAACAAATTGAAAGAGAACAGCAAAAGAAGCCCACAGCCAACAGAAGAAAGGAAATAATAAAGATCAGAGCAGAAATAAATGAAACAGAGAATAGAGAAACAATAGAGAGAATCAACAAAACCAAAAATTGGTTCTTTGAAAGGATCAACAAAATCAACAAATCACTGGCCAAACTGACAAAAGAAAAACAGGAGAGGATGCAAATAACCCAAATAAGAAATGAAATGAGGGACATTTCAACAGACCCAACTGAAATAAAAAGGGTCATAACAGAGTATTATGAAAAACTATGCTCTGACAAATTTGAAAACCTACAGGAAATGGACAGATTTCTAGAAACATACTACCTACCCAAGCTAACACAAAATGATGTTGAAAATCTGAACAGACCCATAGCAAGAGAAAAGATCGAAAAAGTAATGATTCAAAAAAAGCTCCCAACAAAAAAAAGTCCTGGCCCAGATGGCTTCACTGGAGAATTCTACCAAACATTCAGAGAAGAGCTTACACCAGTACTACTGAAACTATTTCAGAACATAGTAAAGGAAGGGATACTTCTAAATTCATTCTGTGAAGCCAGCATAACCCTGATACCAAAACCAGGCAAAGACACCATGAAGAAAGAAAGTTACAGACCAATATCTCTCATGAATGTAGATGCAAAAATTTTCAGCAAAATTCTAGCCAATAGAATTCAGCATCATATCAAAAAAAATAATACACTACAACCAAGTAGGATTCATATCAGGTATGCAAGGATGGTTCGATATTAGAAAATCAATCAATGTAATCCACCATATAAATAAAAGAATCACGTGTTCATCTTGATTAAGGCAGAAAAAGGGTTCTACAAAGTCCAACACCCATTCCTGACAAAAACGCTCAATAAAATGGGTATAGAAGGGAAATTCCTCAACATAATAAAAGGCATCTATAGAAAACAAACAGCCACCATCATTCTTAATGGAGAGAGGCTGAAAACATTCCACTTGAGAGCAGGAACAGGACAAAGATGCCCTTTATCACTACTCCTACTTAACATTGTGCTAGAAGTCGTAGCTAGAGCAATAAGGCAATACAAAGAAATAAAGAGCATCCAAATTGATAATGAAGAGTAAAACTGTCCCTATCTGTGGATGATATGATACTATACACAGAAAACCTAAAAGACTCCACAAGAAAACTACTGGAACTAATAGAAAGATTTAGCAGAGTAGCAGGATACAAGTATACAAAAATTAGTTGGATTCCTATATACCAATGAAGAGAATAACAGAAAGGAAATCAGGAAAACGATACCATTTATAATAGCCCCTAAAAAAATAAAATAGGAATAAATCTAACAGGGATGTAAAAGACCTATACAAAGAAAACTACAAAACACTACTTCAAGAAACCAAAAGAGATCTACATATATGGAAAAACATGATAAGCTCATGGACAGATAGACTCAACATTGTGAAAACAACAATTCTACCCAAAGCAATCTACAAGTACAGTGCAATCCCGATCCAAATACCAACAACATTATTTAAAGAGATGGAAAAACTAATCATTGACTTTATATGGAAAGGAAAGAGGCTTGGGCTACATAAAACACTATTGAAGAAGAAGACTTAAAGTAGGAGAATTCACACTACCTGACCTAAGAACCTACTATACAGTTATGGTAGTCAAAACAGCCTGGTACTGGTACAATGACACACACATTGACCAATGGAACACAACTAAGAACCCAGATGTAAATCCATCCAACCACCTACGGTCACTTGATTTTTGACAAAGGCCCAAAGTCCATCAAATGGGAAAAACACAGTCTTTTTAACAAATGATGCTGGCAAAACTGAATGACCATCTGCACAAAAATGAAACAGGACCTATACCTCACACCATATACAAAAACTAATTCAAAATAGATCAAAGGCCTAAATATAAAACCAAAAACTATAAAAATCATAGAAGAAAAAATATGATCGACACTAGAGGCCGTAATACACAGCATTAACAGGATACAAACTGTAACTAACAACACACAAACTTCAGAAGATAAGCTAGATAACTGGGATCTTCTAAAAATTAAACATTTATACTCATCAAAAGGCTTCACCAAAACAGTAAAAAGAAAACCTGTAGGCTGGGAAAAATTTTTTGGCTGTCACAAATCTGACAAAGATCTAATCTCTAAAATCTACAGGAAAATCCAACACTACAACAAAAAGACAAATAATCCAATTAAAAAATACGCAAAGGAAATGAACAGACACTTCATCGAAGAAGACATTCAAGCGACTAACGGACTTGTAAGGAAATGCTCGAGATCCTAGCCATCAGAGAAATGCAAATCAGTGAGATACCATCTTATACCGACATTACTGGATTGAAAAAAAAAAACAGAAAATGACAACTGTTGGAGAGCCTGAGGGGAGAATAGGACTCTTATGTACTGCTGGTGGGAATGCAAAATGGTACAACCATTTTGGAAAATGATATGGCGCTTCCTTAGAAAGCTAGAAATAGAAATACCATATGATCCAGCAATCCCACTCCTAGGAATATATGCTAGAGAAATAAGAGCCATAGCACAAGTAGATATATGCACACACATGTTCATTGCAGCATTGTTCACAATAGCAAAAAGATGGAAACAACCTAGACACCCATCAACAGATGAATGGATAAACAAACTACGGTACATGAACACAATGGAGTACTACACAATGATAAAGAATGATGATGAATCTGTGAAGCATCTCACAACGTGGATGAATTTGGAGGGCATTATGCTGAGTGAAATAAGTCAATCCCAAAAGGACAAATATTGTATGAGATCACTACTATAAAAACTCATAAAGAGGTTTACACACATAAAAAGAAACAATCTTTGATGGTTACGAGGGAGGGGAGGGATGGGGATGGAAAAACACTAAATAGACAATAGATAAGTGGTAACTTTGGTGAAGAAAAAGGCAGTACACGATACTAGAGAAGCCAGCAGGACTTGTACAAGGCAAGGTCATGGAAACTCCATAGATGCTTTCAAACTCCCTGAGGGACTGAGTTACCGGGCTGAGGGCTATGGGGATCATGGTCTCCGGGAACATCTAGCTCGGTTGGCATAACATGGTTTATAAAGAAAATGTTCTACTTTCTGCTTTGGTGAGTAGTGTCTGGGATCTTAAAAGCCTATGAGAGGCCATCTAAGATACTCTGCTTGTCTCACCCCTTCTGGGGCAAGGGAGAGTGAAGAAAACTAAAGACACAAGGGAAAGATCAGTCCAAAGGACTAATGGACCACAACTACCATGGCCTCTACCAGACCGAGTCCAGTACAACTAGATGGTGCCCGGCTACCACCACTGACTGCTCTGACAGGGATCACAATAGAGGGTCCCAGACAGAGCAGGAGAAAAATGTAGAACAAAACACCAACTCACAAAAAAAGACCAGACTTGCTGACCTGACAGAGACTGGAGAAACCCCGAGAGTATGGCCCCCAAACACCCTTTTAGCTCAGTAATGAAGTCACTCCTGAGGTTCACCCTTTAGCCAAAGATTAGATAGGCCCATAAAACAAGACTAAAGGGGCACACCAGCCCAGGGACAAGAAGTAGAAGGCAGGAGGGGTCAGGAAAGCTGGTAATAGGGAACCCAAGGTTAGGAAAGGAGAGTGTTGACGTGTCATGGAGTTCTTAACCGATGTCATAAAACAATATGTGTACTAACTGTTTAATGAGGAGCTAGTTTGTTCTATAAACCTTCATCTAAAGTACAATTGAAAAAAAATGGTTGGCAATTCGAATCCACCAGCCACTCCATGGGAGAAAAATGTGCCAGTCTGCTTTTATAAAGATTTAGAACCTTGGAAACCCTATGAGGCAGTTCTAGTCTGTCCTTTATGAGTCTCTATGAGTTGGAATCAACTCGATTGCAGTGGGTTTGGTTATATTTTTTTTTGGTTTGTTCACGCAGTGGTTAAGCACTCAGCTGCTAACAGAAAGTTTGGCGGTTGGAACCCATCAGAGGCTCTGTGGGAGAAATATGTGATAGTCGGCTTCCGTAAAGATTTACAGCCTTGGAAATCCTATGGGGCTGTTCTACTCTGTCCTGTAGGGTCACTATGAGTGGGAATTGGCTCGACTGCAAAAAGTTTTTTTGTTTGTTTTTTCTTGAATTTGCACAGAATAGCCCTGATGTCTCTAGAAGAATCCACAAGAAATAGTAACATCGGATGTCACTGGGAAGGGGAACTGGGTTGTCAGCCGATGGAGTTATGGGGGAGACTCGTGCCAAAATACCCTTTTTATGTCTTTTGGGTTTGGACTCATATGAAAGTATTAAAAAAAATTTTTTTAATAATTTTTATTGTGCTTTAACTGAAAGTTTACAAATCAAGTCAGTCTGTCACATGTAAGCTTACATACACCTTACTACATACTCCCATTTACTCTCCCCCTAATGAATCAGCCCGCTCCCTGCTTCCGGTCTCTCCTTTCGTGACCCTTTTGCCAGTTTCTTACCCTCTCTACCCTCCCATCTCCCCTCCAGACAGGAGATGTCAATACAGTCTCAAGTGTCCACCTGATACAAGTAGCTCACTCTTCATCATCATCTCTCTCCAGCCCATTGTCCAGTCCCTTCCATGTCTGATGAGTAGTCTTCGGGAATGGTTCCTGTCCTAGGCCAACAGAAGGTTTGGGGACCATGACCACCGGGATTCTTCTAGTCTCAGTCAGACCATTAAGTCTGGTCTTTTCATGAGAATTTGGGGTCTGCATCCCACTGTTCTCCTGCTCCCTCAGGAGTTCTCTGTTGTGTTCCCTGTCAGGGCAGTCATCGGTTGTGGCTGGGCACCCCATCTAGTTCTTCTGGGCTCAGGATGATGTAAGTCTCTGGTTCATGTGGCCCTTTCTGTCTCGGGCTTATAGTTATTGTGTGACTTTGGTATTCTTCATTCTCCTTTGATCCAGGTGGGTTGAGACCAACTGATGCATCTTAGATGGCCGCTTGTTAGCATTTAAGGACCCCAGACGCCACACTTCTAAGTGGGATGCAGAATGTTTTCATAATAGAGTCCTCTTAATGTTATCATAATAGAGTCCCCTTAAGCCATAGCCCCCAAACCCCCGCCCTTGCTCCGCTGACCTTTGAAGCATTCAGTTTATCCTGGAAACTTCTTTGCTTTTTTAGTCCAGTCTAGTTGAGCTGACCTTCCCTGTATTGAGTGTTGTCCTTCCCTTCACCTAAAGTAGTTCTTATCTACTATCTAATCAGTAAATAGCCCTTTCCCACCCTCCCTCCCTCCCCTATCTCGTAACCACAAAAGAATGTGTTCTTCTCAGTTTATACTATTTCCCAAGAACTTATAATAGTGGTCTTATACAGTATTTGTCCTTTTGCATCTGACTAATTTCACTCAGCATAATGCCTTCCAGGTTCCTCCATGTTATGAAATGTTTCACAGATTCGTCACTGTTCTTTATCGATGCGTAGTATTCCATTGTGTGAATGTACCATAATTTATTTAACCATTCACCTATTGATGGACACCTTGGTTGCTTCCAGCTTTTTGCTATTTTAAACAGTGCTGCAATAAACATGGGTGTGCATATATCTGTTCGTGCAAAGGCTCTTATTTCTCTAGGGTATATTCCGAGAAGTGGGATTTCTGGGTTGTATGGTAGTTCTATTTCTAACTTTTTAAGAAAACGCCAGATAGATTTCCAAAGTGGTTGTACCATTTTACATTCCCACCAGCAGTGTATAAGAGTTCCAATCTCTCCGCAGCCCCGCCAACATTTATTATTTTGTATTTTTTGGATTAATGCCAGCCTTGTTGGAGTGAGATGGAATCTCATCATAGCTTTAATTTGCATTTCTCTAATGGCTAATGATCGAGAGCATTTTCTCATGGGTCTGTTAGCTGCCTGAATATCTTCTTTAGTGAAGTGTGTGTTCATATCCTTTGCCCACTTTTTGATTGGGTTGTTTGTCTTTTTGTGGTTGACTTTTAACAGAATCATATAGATTTTAGAGATCAGGCGCTGGTCAGAGATGTCATAGCTGAAAATTCTTTCCCAATCTGTAGGTGGTCTTTTTACTCTTTTGGTGAAGTCTTTAGATGAGCATAGGTGTTTGATTTTTAGGAGCTCCCAGTTATCTGGTTTCTCTTTGTCATTTTTGGTAATGTTTTGTATTCTGTTTATGCCTTGTATTAGGGCTTCTAATGTTGTCCCTATTTTTTCTTCCATGATCTTTATCATTTTAGTCTTTATGTTTAAGTCTTTGATCCACTTGGAGTTAGTTTTTGTGCATGGTGTGAGGTATGGGTCCTGTTTCATTTTTTTGCAAATGGATATCCAGTTATGCCAGCACGATTTGTTAAAAAGACTATCTTTTCCCCAGTTAACTGACACTGGGCCTTTGTCAAATTTCAGCTGCTCATATGTGGATGGATTTATATCTGGGTTCTCAATTCTGTTCCATTGGTCTATGTGCCTGTTGTTGTACCAATACCAGGCTGTTTTGACTACTGTGGCTGTATAATAGGTTCTAAAATCAGGTAGAGTGAGGCCTCCCACTTTCTTCTTCTTTTTCAGTAATGCTTTACTTATCTGGGGCTTTTTTCCCTTCCATATGAAGTTGGTGATTTGTTTCTCCATCACTTTAAAAAATGTCATTGGAATTTGGATCAGAAGTGCATTGTATGTATAGATGGCTTTTGGTAGAATAGACATTTTTACTATGTTAAATCTTCCTATCCATGAGCAAGGTATGTTTTTCCACTTATGTAGGTCCTTTTTAGTTTCTTGCACTAGTATTTTGTAGTTTTCTTTGTATAGGTCTTTTACATCTTTGGTAAGATTTATTCTTAAGTATTTTATCTTCTTAGGGGCTACTGTGAATGGTATTGATTTGGTGATTTCCTCTTCGATGTTCTTTTAGTTGATGTAGAGGAATCCAAGTGATTTTTGTATGTTTATCTTGTAACCTGAGACTCTGCCGAACTCTTCTATTAGTTTCAGTAGTTTTCTGGAGGATTCCTTAGGGTTTTCCGTGTATAAGATCGTGTCATCTGCAAATAGAGATAATTTTAGTTCTTCCTTGCCAATCCAGATGCCCTTTATTTCTTTGTCTAGCCTAATTGCTCCGGCTAGGACCTCGAGCTCAATGTTGAATAAGAGCGGTGATAAAGGGCATCCTTGTCTGGTTCCCGTTCTCAAGGGAAATGCTTTCAGGCTCTCTCCATTTAGAATGATGTTGGCCGTTGGCTTTGTATAGATGCCCTTTATTATGTCGAGGAATTTTCCTTCAATACCTATTTTGCTGAGAGTTTTTATCATGAATGGGTGTTGGACTTTGTCAAATGCCTTTTCTGCATCAATTGATAAGATCATGTGGTTTTTGTCTTTTGTTTTATTTATATGGTGGATTACATTAATGGTTTTTCTAATATTAAACCAACCTTGCATACCTGGTATAAATCCCACTTGGTCGCGGTGGATTATTTCTTTGATATGTTGTTGAATTCTATTGGCTAGAATTTTGTTGAGGATTTTTGCATCTATGTTCATGAGGGATATAGGTCTGTAATTTTCTTTTTTTGTGGTGTCTTTACCTGGTTTTGGTATCAGGGAGATGGTGGCTTCATAGAATGAGTTAGGTAGTATTCCATCATTTTCTATGCTTTGAAATACCTTTAGTAGGAGTGGTATTAACTCTTCTCTGAAAGTTTGGTAGAACTCTGCAGTGAAGCCGTCCGGGCCAGGGCTTTTTTTTTGTTCGGAGTTTTTTTGATTACCTCATCAATCTCTTTTTTTGTTATCGGTCTATTTAGTTGTTCTACTTCTGATTGTGTTGGTTTAGGTAGGTAGTGTTTTTCTAGGAATTCTTCCGTTTCTTCTAGGTTTGCAAATTTGTTAGAGTACAATTTTTCGTAATAATCTGATATGATTCTTTTAATTTCAGTTGGGTCTGTTGTGATATGGCTCATCTTTTCTCTTATTCAGGTTATTTGCTTCCTTTCCTGTATTTCTTTAGTCAGTCTGGCCAAGGGTTTATCAATTTTGTTAATTTTTTCAAAGAACCAGCTTTTGACTTTGTTAATTCTTTCAATTGTTTTTCTGTTCTCTATTTCATTTAGTTCAGCTCTGATTTTTTTTATTTGTTTTCTTCTGGTGCCTGATGGATTCTTTCGTTGCTCGCTTTCTATTTGTTCAAGTTGTAGGGACAGTTCTCTGATTTTGGCTCTTTCTTCTTTTTGTATGTGTGCATTTATTGATATAAAGTGACCTCTGAGCACTGCTTTTGCTGTGTCCCAGAGGTTTTGATAGGAAGTGTTTTCATTCTCGTTGCATTCTATGAATTTCTTTATTCCCTCCTTTATGTCTTCTATAACCCAGTCTTTTTTGAGCAGGGTATTGTTCAGTTTCCAAGTCTTTGATTTCTTTTCCCTGATTTTTCTGTTATTGATTTCCACTTTTATGGCCTTGTGGTCTGAGAAGATGCTTTATAATATTTCGATGTTTTGGATTCTGCAAAGGTTTGTTTTATGACCTAATATGTGATCTATTCTAGAGAATGTTCCATGTGCACTAGAAGAAAAAACTATATTTTGCAGCTGTGGGTGGAATGTTCTGTATAGGTCTATGAGGTCAAGTTGGTTGATTGTAGCAATTAGATCTTCCATGTCTCTATTGAGCTTCTTACTGGAAGTCCTGTCCTTCTCCAAAAGTGGTGTGTTGAAGTCTCCTACTATAATTGTGGAGCTGTCTATCTCACTTTTCAGTTCTGTTAAAGTTTGTTTTATGTATCTTGCAGCCCAGTCATTGGGTGCATAAATATTTAATATGGTTGTATCTTCCTGGTCAATTGTTCCTTTAATCATTATGTAGCGTCCGTCTTTATCCTTTGTGGTGGATTTAACTTTGAAGTCTATTTTGTCAGAAATTAATATTGCTACTCCTGCTCTTTTTTAATTGTTTGCTTGATATATTTTTTTTCCATCCTTTGAGTTTTACTTTGTTTGTGTCTCTAAGTCTAAGGTGTGTCTCTTGTAGGCAGCATATAGACGGATCTTGTTTCTTTATCCAGTCTGAGACTCTCTGTCTCTTTATTGGTGCCTTTAGTCCATTTACATTCAGTGTAATTATAGATAAGAATGTGTTTAGTGCTGTCATTTTGATGCCTTTTTGTGTGTGTTGTTGACAATTTCATTTTTCCACTTACTTTTTTGTGCTGAGATGTTTTTCTCTGTAAATTGTGTGTTCCTCATTTTCATAGTAGTCGAATTTATGTTTGCTGAGTCGTTACGTTTTTCTTGGTTTTTATTTTGAGTTATGGAATTGTTAGACCTCTCTGTGGTTACCTTAATATTTGCCCCTATTTTTCTAAGTAAAAACCTAACTTGTATCGTCCTATATCACCTTGTTTTCCTCTCCATATGGCAGTTCTATGCCTCCTGTATTTAGTCCCTCTTTTTGATTATTGTGATCTTTTACATAATGACTTTAATGATTCCCTGTTTTGAGCATTTTTTTCTTTTTAAAATTAATCTTAATTTGTTTTTGTGATTTCCTTATTTGAGTTGATATCAGGATGTTCTGTTCTGTGACCTTGTATTGGGTTGTTATCTGATGTTATTGATTTTCTGACCAATTTCCTTTAGTATTTCTTGTAGCTTTGGTTTGGTTTTTGCAAATTCTCTAAGCTTGTGTTTATCTGTAAATGTTTTAATTTTGCCTTCATATTTGAGAGAGAGTTTTGCTGGATAAATGATCCTTGGCTGGCAGTTTTTCTCCTTCAGTGCTCTATATATGTCATCCCATTGCCTTCTTGACTGCATGGTTTCTGCTGAGTAGTCTGAACTTATTCTTATTGATTCCTTTGTAGGAGACCTTTCTTTTATCCCTGGCTGCTTTTAAAATTTTCTCTTTATCTTTGGTTTTGGCAAGTTTGATGATAATATGTCTTGGTTATTTTCTTTTTGGATCAATCTTATATGGGGTTCGATGAGCATCTTGGGTAGATATCCTTTTGTCTTTCATGATGTCAGGGAATTTTCTGCCAACAGATCTTCAACTATTCTCTCTGTATTTTCTGTTATCCCTCCTTGTTCTGGAACACCAATCACACGCAAGTTATTCTTCTTGATAGAGTCCCACATGATTCTTAGGGTTGCTTCATTTTTTTTTAATTCTTTTATCTGATTTTTCTTCAGCTATATTGGTGTCAATTGCTTTATCCTCCAACTGCCCCACTCTGCATTCCAATTCCTCAATCCTGCTCCTCTGACTTCCTATTGAGTTGTCTAATTCTGTAATTTTACTGTTAATCTTTTGGATTTCTGAATGCTGTCTCTCTATGGATTCTTGTAGCTTATTAATTTTTCCACTATGTTCTTGAATAATCTTTTTGATTTCTTCAACTGCTTTATCACTGTGTTCCTTGGCTTTTTCTGTAGATTGCCTTATTTCATTTCTGAGGTCATCCCTGATGTCTTAAAGAGTTCTGTAAATTAGTTTTTTATATTCTGCATCTGGCAATTCCAGGATTGTATCTTCATTTGGGAAAGATTTTGATTCTTTAATTTGGGGAGTTGTAGAAGCAATCATGGTCTGTTTCTTTAAAATTTTTTAAAAATTAAAAAAATCCGATATAAAATAAACCTTGTTAAAGGACAGATAGTTGTTGTTAGGTGCTGTCAAGTCAGTTCCAGCTCATAGTGACCCTGTGTACAACAGCACGAAACTCTGCCTGGTTCTGCGCCATCCTCACCATCACTGCTATATTTGAGCCAACTGTTGCAGCCTCTGTGTTAATTCATCTCATTGAAGGTCTTCCTCTTTTTCACTGACCCTCTACTTTACAAAGCATGATGTCCTTCTGCAGGGACTGGTTCCTCCTAATAACATGTCCAAAGTATGTGAGACAAATCTTGCCATCCTCACTTCCAAGGAACATTCTGGTTGTACTTCTTCCGAGACAGATTTGTTCATTCTTCTGGCAGTCCATGGCATATTCTATATTTTACGCCAACACCGTAATTCAAGGCATCAATTCTTCTTTGGTCTTCCTTGTTCATCGTCCAGCTTTCACATGCATATGAGGCAATTGAAAATACCATGGCTTGAGTCAGGCACGCCTTAGTCCTCAAAGTGACATCTTTGCTTTTTAGCACTTTAAAGAGATCTTTTGCAGCAGATTTTCCCAATGCAATAGTCATTTGATTTCCTGACTGCTGCTTCCATGGGCATTGATTGTGGATCCGAGTAAAATGAAATTCTTGGCAACTTCAATTCTTTCTCCATTTATCATGGTGTTGTTTATTGGTCCAGTTGTGAGGATTTTTGTTTTCCTTATGTTGAGGTGCAATCCATACCGAAGGCTATAGTCTTGATCTACATCAGTAAGCACTTCAAGTCCTCTTCCCTTTCATCATATATTGCAGGTGGTTAACGAGTTTTCCACCGATCCTGATGCCACGTTCTTCTTCATATAGTCCAGTTTCTTGGATTATTTGCTCAGCATACTAAATAAGTATGGTGAAAGGATACAGCCCTGCCATACACCTTTCTTGATTTTACATGCAGTATCCCCTTGCTGTGTTCAAACGACTGCCTCTTGATCTATATACAGGCTCTGCATGAGCACAATTAAGTATGCTGGAATTCTCATTCTTCACAGTGTTACCCATAATTTGTTATGTTTCACACAGTCAAATGCCTTTGCATAGTCAATAAAACACAGGTAAACATCTTTCTGATATTTTCTGCTTACAGCCAAGATCCATCTGACATCAGCAATGATATCCCTCATTCCACATCCTCTTCTGAATCTGGCTTAGTTTCTGGCAGTTCTCTGTCAATGTACTGCTGCAACCGCTTTTGAATGATCTTCAGCAAAATTTTACTTACCCGTGATATTAATGGAATTATTCAATAATTTCCACATTCTGTTGGATCACCTTTCTTTGGAATGGGCAAAAATATGGATGCCAGGTGGCTGTCTTCCAAATTTCTTAACATAGACAAGTGAGCACTTCCAGTGCAGCATCCCTTTGTTGAAACATCTCCACTGGTATTCCATTAACTCCTGGGGCCTTGTTTTTCTCCAGTGCCTTCAGTGCAGCTTCAATTTCTTCCTTCAGTACCATCAGTTCTTGATCACATGCTAACTCCTGAAATGGTTGAAAATCTACCAGTTCTTTTTGGTACAGTTACTGTGTATTCCTTCCATCTGCCTTTGATGCTTCCTGCATTGTTCAATATTTTACCCACAGCATCCTTCAAAATTGTAACTCAAAGCTTGAATTTTTTCTTCAGTTCTCTCAGCTTAAGAAATGCTGACATGTTCTTCCCTTTTGGTTTTCTAATTCCAGGTCTTTACCCATTTCATTATAATATTTTACTTTGTCCTCTAAGCTGCCCTTTGAAATCTTCTGTTCAGCTTTTACTTTATTATTTCTTCCATTCGCTTTAGCTACTCTAGATTCAATAGCAAGTTTCAGAGTCTCTTCTGACATCCATTTTGGCCTTTTCTTTCTTTCCTGTCTTTTTAATGACCTCTTGCTTTCTTCATTTATAATGTCCTTGATGTCATCCTACAACTCATCTGGTCTTTATTCATTAGTGTTCAATGCGTCAAATCTATTCTTGACAGATGGTCTCCAAAATCAGGTGGGATATAGTCAAGGTCATATTTTGACTCTCGTGGACTTGTTTTAATTTTCGTCAGCTTCATCTTGAACTTGCATATGATCAATTGATGATCTGCTCTGCAGTCGGCCCCTGGCCTGTTCTGATAGATGGTGTTGAGTTTTTCCATCATCTCTTTCCACAGATATAGTTGATTTTATTCCTGTTTTTTCCATCAGGTGAGATCCATGTGTATAGTTGCTGTGTATGTTCTTGAAAAAAGGTATTTACGATGAATAAGTCACCAGTCTTGGAAAATTCTATCCTGCTGTCTTAGTCATCTAGTGCTGCCATAACAGAAATACCACAAGTGGATGGTTTTAACAAAGAGAAATTTATTTTCTCACAGTCTAGTAGGTTGCAAGTCCAAATTCAGGGCATCATCTCCAGGGGAAGGCTTTCTTTCTCTGTCAGCTCTGGAGGAAGGTCCTTGTCCTCAATCTTCCCCTAGTCTAAGAATTTCTCAGGCGCAGAGACCCCAGGTCCGAAGGACCCGCTCTGCTCCTGATGCTGCTTTCTTGGTGGTATGAGGTCCCTAGCTCTCTGCTTTCTTCCCTTTCCTTTTATTTCTTGAGAGATAAAAGGTGGTGCAGGCCACACCCCAGGGAAAATCCTTGTACATCGGATCAGGAATGTGGCCTGAACAAGTGTGTTACATTCCACCCTAATCCTCTTTAACCACAGGCAGAGATTATGACTTACAATACATAGGAAAATCACAAAATAGAGGACAACCACATATGGCCTAACCAGTTTGACACATATTTTTGGGGGGACACAATTTAATCCACGGTAGTCAGTGAAAAAAATGTGGCATGAAAATCTTTTTTCTTTTCCTAGGCTTACTCCCTGTTATGGATTTATAACCCCATAAATGTGTGTCAACTTGGGTAGGCCATGATTCCCAGTATTGTGTGATTGTCCACCATTTTGTCATCTGATGTGATTTTCCTACGTGTTGTAAATCCTACCTCTCTGTTAATGAGGTGGGATTAGAAGCAGTTATGTTAATGAGGGAGGACTCAATCTACAAGATTGGGTTGTATCTTAAGTCAATCTCTTTTGAGATATAAAAGAGAGAGGCGAGCAGAGAGATATGAGGACCTCATACCACCAAGAAAGCAACGCTAGAAGCAGAGCTTGTCCTTTGGACCTGAGGTTCCTGTGTTGAGAAACTCCTAGGCCAGAAGAAGATTGATGACAAGGACATGCCCTCAGATCCTACAGAGAGAGAAAGCCTTCCCAGGGGCTGGCACCCTGAATTGAGACTTCTAGCCTTCTACGTTGTGAGAGAATAAATTTCTCTTTGTTAAAGCCATCCACTTGTGGTATTTCTTTTAAAGCAACACTAAATAACTAAGACATTCCCCTACCCCACTATGTGCTGAGTGTGTTAGCTGAGGAGAGGCTTCTGGCCAGGAGGGGGCAGGCTTGGGTTCATTCAAGTTGTTAGGAGAAGGTAGTTGCTGAGGAGTGAGGGAATTCATGCTCTCCAAGGAGGGCTCAGCCCAGGAGTGAAGACAGGCCAATCCCAAGGGATCTCACCTGTAATTTCAGACACCAGTGATAGAAGAGCCTGGAAGATTCTGGAGAGAGAAAAAGGCAAACACAGACCAGTCCAAAGATCTGCAGTGAGTAGGGCACCAGATTCCAGCAGCAGCAGTGGAGCCAAAAGACAACGAACAGAGCAGTCACAATTCTGAACAAGGACAGAATACAAACCCTTTCGGACTTGAAAGACAAACAAAAAAACCCAAACCTGCTGCCATCTAGTCGATTCCAACTCATAGCGACCCTACAAGACAGGGTAGAACTGCCCCTATAGGGTTTCCAAGGCAGTAAGCTTTACAGAAGGAGACTGCCATATCTTTCTCATGGAGTAGCTGGTGGATTCAAACTGCCAACCTCTTGGTTAGTAGCTGAGTGTTTAACCACTCTATCACCAGGGCTCCTTTCAGAATTGCAAGGACTTAGGAAATTACCTCCCAGTAATCCTTGTTGGAGGACGTGCTTTAGCAACATGAGGGAGTAAATCAAAGCCAGGCATAGGATCTAGGCAAAAGCAGAGGCACCTAGGAGAGAAGTGTGGGGAGCCAGGGAAGACTGGGTAGCACTGAAGGAACACTCAGGTCACCTTGGAACAGGGAGGATGAAATTGCCAAAGGACTCCACATGGCTCCAGATGGCTAAGCTGGGCAACCAACTGCCTATGTCATCTGGCTGCCAGAAGCTTCTGTGAATGCAGCTTAGAGGATAGGACTTGCACCCTGCCTAGGTGAGACTGGGGCAGTGGCTTGGAAAATAGACTGTGTTATTTCTTCTAATTTCAAACTTTAAAAGCCTCTGAACAATCAACTGGTAGGGGTGAGGAGGTAACCCCACAGACTGAACTGGGCTTGCCCCATCCAGGGTCCCTGTAAGACAAAGGTCCCCAGGCTGCAGAAAATTCCACTGCCTCAGGCAGCCTGGTAGACATGCCCCATAGCTTTACTTTAAAATCCTGGTTCCCTTCTCCTTAACTGCTGTCCAAAACTTGAGGAAATAGGTGGAAACTGGTTTAAGCGCCATGTTGATATCCTGAATAACCTTTTAGCTCATTAAATACCTCATACATAGTGACTTCCCAGCCTCTGGGTAGAGTTTAACTGCCATTTTCTGACATGTGATTCACAAAGTTATATGTAAACTCCATGGCACCTGTGTAGTGTGATTAAGAATGTTGCTGATGTAACTTGTGTGAACTTCCTACTTGTAAACCCCTTAAAAGTAACCTTCCCCCTTGCCCTTGGTGAGCAGTCTTGGTAGCAGTATCCCCAACTGCTCCTTTCCTTGTACAATGAAATAAAGGCTCCTTTCTACTCTCCTACCTCTGTCTCTTGTTTATTGGCTGAAACGAGTTGCACTGAGCAGAACCTGGGGTTTCCACCCGTCAACATTCGGTTCATTTCTGTCCCAATGACAGGTCTCAACTCAGATATCCTTTGGAAAGTTTCCTGACCTTTAGCCCACCCCCTCAACAGTTGGATCAAGCACCACCCCCAGTGCCAGGGCCTCTACCATCACTGTACTGGAGCTCAGTGGGCAGGCATCTGGCTCATCTCTGCTAGCACTGTGCTCCTGTGCCCTGTGTGGGGCCTGGCACACAGAGTAGTTTCAGTAAATTAGCCCCCAGGCTGCTTTGGAACTGAGCCACCTGAGGGAGGGTACAGCTCCCTGTTCCAAGAACCCTCCTCCAACGGCCTGGGGAACTCCCAGTGGGGCAGAGCTGGCCAACAGAAGGAAGTGGTTCTGCTGAGCCTGAGCTGGGGCTTGGGAGTAGAGGCGAATGTAGAGCTTTCTCCTGTCACCCTCCCTGGGGACACAGAGCTACAGGGCTTCAGGGGCTTTGAGTTTGAAAGCCCTGCCTTCCCGGAGGAGAAAAGCGGAAGAGAAATACCCTGAAGGCAGTTTTGAGTCAGTTGCAGTGTCATAATGGAAATATCACAGCCCTGTGTGTGGGGAGACTTCCCCTCCCTGGGCCTAAGGGCCTCAGACTCCTCCTTCATGAAGTGAAAATACTAGACCTGCACAGGGAGTAGGGCTTAAGTGCAAAAAGGTGATAAAGTGCTTTGTGCACATGCAGATATGAAGGAGAACACTCCTTGTCCCCATGGTGACAGCTACCCAGAGGTTAAGAGACTACAACATCTTGCCCCCAGCCCTGATGACAGTATTTCACTTCCCTTGGTCCTAGGTCTGAACTGACCAGTGGAGCCTTTTTGGGACCCGGAATTCCCCTTTAAAAATGGATCTCCCTCTTGTCCGTCAGTCCTGCTGCCCAGACAGGACATCTTGGTCAGAGGGGCGGCAGTCTGGGAGTCTGGTTCCAGGTGGGAGCAGAGTCTCCAGATCAGGGAGGCCAGGGTGACCACCAAAACCCATCTGAGGGTGGAGGGTGCCAGGCTGAGTGAGTGAGGAATGAGGCCGCCTGAGGGGACACTGCGCTCCAAGACACTCTTGGGCAACGTATGATCTGACACCTTCAAGGACATCCTGTCCCCATTTTCCCCTTGTGTAAGGTCTGAGTTCAGTGGGAGGAAGCTTGAGGCCCTGCCTGGGACACTGACCCAGCCTGAAGGCCCACGGTCTCTGTGATCAACGTCCCCTTCCCCCCGCCCCCCCACATACACACCCCTGTTGGGTGGGAGAACGATTTTTTCCCTCTCAAGGGCTAGTGCCCCGCACATGCAGCGAGCATTCAATCCTGCTCAGTGCAACTGGTGGGACACGGGTTGACTTCACCTGTCTAGGCCTCGGTTTTCTTGCCTCTAAAGTGGGGTATGGAGGGGCTGTGGTTAAGAGTTTGGCTGCTAACCAAATGGTCGGCAGTTCGAATCCACCAGCCACTCCTTGGAAACCCTATGGGGCAGTCCTATTCCGTCCTATAGGGTCGCTATGAGTGGCACTCGGCTCAAAGGCAAGGGTTTTTTTTTTTTTTTTTTTAAGTGGGGTCGGTAACACCGCTTGCTTCTAAGGGTTGTTGTGAGGACTTAGGAGCCCGACAGGCCGGGCACCAGCCGCGAGAGGTTGAGGTTTGGGGACGTCACCGCCCGGGCCCCGCCTCCCAGGCCAGTTTCTTCCTCCCAGGGGCGGGAGGGTGATGTCCGGCCCCGCACTCCCGCCCCGGCGCTCCGCGGGCAGCCCCCTGCCGCCACGCCATGTCCGCCGGCTGGTTCCGGCGCCGCCTCCTGCCTGGGGGTCCGCTCCCCGCGCCACGGCCGCCCGGGCCCCGTGCCAGCCCGGTCCCCTACCGGCGGCCTCGCTTCCTGCGTGGCTCGGTCTCAGGCCCAAGCGCAGCCGACGCCTCGCGCTGCCGGGACGTCCGACCCGTGCGCAGCCCAGCGCGGGGCCGCGTGCTGCCCTGGAACGCGGGCTATGCCGAGTGAGTGCTCCCACCCCGGGGCGACCCCCACCCCGGGGCGGCCCCCACCCCGGGGCGACCCCCCCTCCCCGATCCAGCCTGGGGCCCTGAGCTGACCCAGAACACAGGCTGAGTGAGCGACATCCTCCATCCCACCTTGTGGATAACCCTCTTGTCCTCACTGTGGGACCCTTGACAACCCTCCCCCCTTATCCCTTCCCAGCCTTTTCTTTGGGACTCCAGCCTCCTTCAGAGAGGGTTGGGGGTGGGAAAGGACCTGCACCCCAGGAGGTGAGACTGGGTAGAGTTCCAGCCTTCTGGGTCTTGGAGATCAATACGCCCACACATACATCTGCCCTGGCTTTGCCTGTATGGGACAGGTGAGAGGGGCCCACGCTGAGATGGGGCTGAGATAGGAAAGGGAACCCCAGATCTCCCTGGGCAGCTGCACCCTGACCTCCCAGCCCAAGTCAGCAGGAAGGCTCCAGAGGGCTGGGCTCTGAGTTTTTCCTTAGCATGAGGTCACTGGCCGGGTAGGAAACTGAAATGGTGGTTGTCCAGGTGTCTGTCAGGGATAGCACAGAGCTGTAGCTACCTCAGAGGGGGTGCTCCTCTCTCTGTGCGCCGGCTCAGGTCTCTTGTCATGGGGGTGTGGGTGTATCCCTGAAGGGTCACTGATCACTTCCTGGCCTCAGGATCATCAACGCAGAGAAATCTGAGTTCAATGAGGACCAGGCCGCCTGTGGACAGCTGAGCATCCGGAGATCTGACTTTGCGACTGAAGAGGACGAGGAGTGGCTGACACTGTGCCCGGTGGAGGTGAGTGCAATGGGCCTGAGCCCCTCGCAGAGGTGGGCTAGGACGCACTGCCAGCTGAGGTTCCTGCCCTGCTGTCCTGTGTTCTGGTTCAGGCTGGCCCACGTGACAGCTGGGGAAGCCAGGCGGGGCCTGGTGCTGAGCCCTTCCTGTACAGTTCCTCACAGGTCATTACTGGGCCCTGTTTGATGGGCACGGCGGTCCCACGGCAGCCATCCTGGCTGCCAACACCCTGCACTCCTGCCTGCGCCGGCAGCTGGAGGCTGTAGTAGAGGGCGTGGTGGCCACTCAGCCTCCAATGAACCTCAGCGGCCGCTGCGTCTGCCCCAGTGACCCCCAGTTTGTGGAGGAAAAGGGCATCCGGACAGAAGACGTGGTTATCGGGGCTCTGGAGAGCGCCTTCCAGGAATGTGTGAGTGTGGCCTTTGGCCCAGACAGGAGGCCAGGGTCTGCCCGAGTGACCTGAGGGTACTCTGGGTTGTGGGGATCCTTGCACACGATGGTGGTCACCCTGTATCTTCGCATTGGGAGGATGAGACTGGATTTGTTTGTTCTTCACTAGTGGCTATCATGGTCGTCGTACCCTTACCCTTACCTGTTGCCATTGAGTTGATTCCGACTCATAGCAACTGTATAGGACAGAGT
This sequence comes from Loxodonta africana, assembly GCF_030014295.1. Taxonomy (NCBI): domain Eukaryota; kingdom Metazoa; phylum Chordata; class Mammalia; order Proboscidea; family Elephantidae; genus Loxodonta; species Loxodonta africana. Next base: position 20,760,256 of record NC_087363.1, on the reverse strand, counting down.
AGGGTTTCCAAGGAGTGGCTGGTAGGTTCAAACTGCTGACCTCTTGGTTATCAGCCTGAACTCTTACCCACTACGCCACCAGGGCTCCATTCTCTTAACCCCTCCCATTTATCCAGCACCTACTATGGGCTTGGTGCTTCTCCTGTATCTTGTTGCACACTCTTTTGGCCTGGGGCTGGTTTTCCTCCTCCCGGGGAACATGTCTAGATCTCCCTACCATAGGGATGCCTGAACTGGGCCAGCCAGGCCTGCCAGCGGGGAGGCGAACTGTAGCGTGGGAGTCGGGGGCAGGACGGTATGGTGGCAGTAAAGGCGGCCGCTGAGGTGGCCTTGGTTTGCCCCAGGATGAAGTGATTGGACGAGAGCTGGAGGCCTCAGGCCAGGTGGGCGGCTGCACAGCCCTGGTGGCCGTGTCCCTACAGGGAAAGCTATATGTGGCCAATGCTGGAGATAGCAGGTGAGTGAGCCCTGGAGGGTGGGCAGGTGGGCACCAGAAGAAGCGGAGACAGTGAAATGGAGCTGAAAGCTGTGGGGTGTACATCAGGAGGATGACTGGCTCGTTTTTGTGTGTGTACCTGGCATGTGGCAAGTGGAGGCTGGGCAGTGGAATGCCAGGCTGCCCAGGGCAGGCAGGGGCCTCAAGTGCCAGTCCAAAGGGCTGAGCCTTTACCTGTAGGCCACAGGTGTCATGGAGGGCTTTGAGCAAGCTGTTGGCATTGGCAGAGCTGGCTTCTGGTGGTTGGAGGAGGGGCCAGCAAGAGGGAGGCCATGGGTGGAGGCTGCCTCACAGACCCCTGCCTCCCTGCCCCCTGCCCCCTGCCCCCAGGGCCATCTTGGTACGGAGAGATGAAGTGCGGCCACTGAGTTCTGAGTTCACCCCGGAGACCGAGCGGCAGCGGATCCAGCAGCTGGTAGGTGCCCTAGGCAGAGGGAGGCTGTGGAGCCCCGACTCCTGGGTCCAGGGCCACCAGAGGGCACAGGAGGGAGCCTGACCTGAGCATGGCCTCCCCACCCCAGGCCTTTTTTTACCCCGAGCTTCTGGCTGGTGAGTTCACCCGACTGGAGTTCCCTCGACGGCTGAAGGGGGATGACTTGGGCCAGAAGGTTTTGTTCAGGGATCACCACATGAATGGCTGGTGAGCCAGGCGGAGTGGGGGACACGGTGGGAAGGGAGAGCCCTGGGGCCCTGGCGCAGCTACGTGCTCTGCAGTAGTCCCCTTCCTTTGGGCATTGGGGGTACTGTGAGGGTGTGGTAGCTGGAGGAGGGGCTGGGTCAATGCAGGGTTTGCTCCTCGTAGGAGTTACAAGTACGTGGAGAAGTCCGATCTCAAGTACCCACTGATCCACGGACAGGGCAGGCAGGTCAGTGCCTGGTTCCCCTCCAGGAAGCCCTCTTAAAGTGCCCCCTGCAGCAGTGGGTGCTCCTTTGTCCCTTGGTGGTGGCTGTGGCTGGTGTCCTGGGCTCTACTCCCAGGCCAGTGTGTTTCTCCCTCAGCCCCGGGCTCCCCAGGGTGGCGTCGCCCTCTCCCCGTGTGCTGCGGTGCTAGAGCCTGACACTTGCATATCTGCTCGGGCTTCTTGTCATCCCCTCACACTCCCTTGCCCCCAGGCTCGGTTACTGGGAACACTGGCCGTCTCCCGGGGCCTGGGAGACCATCAGCTCAGAGTCTTGGACACGAATATCCAGCTTAAGCCCTTCTTGCTCTCTGTCCCACAGGTGAGGGGGTCATATGGCCCACCCCAACTTCCATCTGTCCGGAAAGGTGGATGATAAGGCTAGTGGGGGCTGGGAAAGGGGTGTGAGGGCTCCTTGGGCTTTGCTTGCAGGTGACTGTGCTGGATGTGGACCAGCTGAAGCCACAGGAGGAGGATGTGGTTGTCATGGCAACTGATGGGCTCTGGGACGTCCTGTCCAATGAGCAGGTGGCACGGCTGGTGCGGCGCTTCCTACCTGCGAACCGAGAGGACCCACATAGGTACCGTAGCTGCTGGGGATCTGCCTGGGCCTAGGCTGGTGTCAGCAGCACCAAGTAGTTATAGCTGAGAAGATGGCCCTGACAATGAGCCTGGCTCAGGGCAGGTGGCAAGCATCAGGGCTGTCTCAAGCTTCCTGGGGATGGCTGACGATTCTTTCCTTCCCCAAAATCTCTGGGTCGACTCTGGTCCAACCTAAGGCCTTCTCAGGCTTGGGGCTTGCCTGGCCCCACAGTCGGACTGCATTGCTTGGGTCCCCAAGGGTCTAGTCCTGAGCAGTGGGTTCTTCCTGAGAGCCGGCCCTGCCCCTTTGCTCTGCCCCCGAGGTGCATCTTCAGGATGGTCTCCACAGGTTCTCGGAGCTGGCCCAAATGCTGATCCACAGTACACAGGAGACCGAAGATGGACCCATGGGAGAAGGACAGGTGTCCTATGATGACATCTCTGTGTTCGTGATTCCCTTATACAGCCGGGACCGAGGAAGCAGTGGCCACTGAGGATTCACGCAGGACACAACATCCCAGTACCTCTTGAGCTGGTGCAGTCTGGGCGCCCCTCTGCCATGGCCAAGAGCAGGCCCTTCCTGCCCTGTCCCCAGACATGGCCCAGTACCATTGCCCCTCACCCCAACTCTTGCCCACTCAAGGGGAGCATTACCAGGCAGGCAGAGCTGGCAGAGTGTAGAGCCCGGCTCACCAGGCACCCCGTTTAGCAAGCAGGGAAAGAGCACCATGTCAGTAACATCCCAGTGGGGGAGGTACTTACAATTTACAACACCCACCCAAGAATCCTTAGACAGGATCCTCAACACCCCAAGGTATTATTCCCAGATAGGGACCCTGGGTAAGGGTGTTGGCCAAGGATGCCTGAAGGGACAGTCTGTTTGGATCCAGGTCTCCGATCCATGAATGTCAGGGCGTCCATTCAATGCCCCCAGTCCACGCAGGGTAGGAACCTTTGGGTAGCCTCGCATCTGCTGCAACAGCCACCTTAAAGATGGCCCCTCCTCCACTGGAGGCAAGGCACCGGCCCTGGGGTTAAAGTCAGGGGACAGCAAAAAGGGACAAGAGGAACCCTTGGCTGGTTGGGGCGGGGGTGTGCTCTGACCACTGGCTTCTACCTCTGGCTTGGCCCCAGCCCCACTCTGACACCCCGATGGTGCCTTTGCTTTGCCGCTCCCCATCCCCACTCTACTATTAAATGGTTTTGTGCAGAAGAGCCCTTGTGAATCGTCAATTGCTGACCAGCTTTTGCTATCTCTTGATACTTTGTAGTGGATTAGCCTTCACTCCATCTTGTGAGCGCCTTGGAGTCAGGACCATGTTTTCTCTGTGTTCCCCTAGTTCTCAGCTCAGCTCAGGGTGAGTGCCCCTCTCCCATCTGACGTGTGAGGGAATGGTTGCCCAGGGAACAGGAGGCCTCCCCTACTGGCTGTGAGCTTGGGCTTGAGGCACCCAAAGGGTAACTTGGTTTTGAGTGCACATTTTGATGAAGCTAGATTTAGCTGGAGACAAGTCATTTGGGGCCCTGGGGATTGCTGTTTGTTGATCACCTTGGTTCTTCACTTTCTCCAGGCTGTGTTTCATCTTGAACTTGCAAGGCTCAGGTGCTGGGAATTACTGAATTGTAAGGCAACCACTTTCATGATCTCTGCTCTACTAACTCATTCCTACTTCAGTTTACAAGTGAACTAAATTCACAACAGGGAACTCATACCCTTAGACTGCAGCCAGGAAGGAGGTCCAATAGGCTCCCTAGCTGACAGCAAAACTCAAAAAACTCACGTACTTCACCCATCTGAGAGGCTCTCAGAACCCTTTCCTGCCCATTACCTCCTTTTAAACTTCATGTCTACGCGTTCTCCAGAGAAGATAGGAAAAACTACAGAACCAGACATTTCCCATTTTCACATAGCCGTATTCCACAGCCCAAGACTTTGGGCCTGCCCCTGTCCACAGCCGGGTCCTGACTAGCTTGCATTGGCCCTGGAAGCTCCAGGCAGCCTCTCCAAGGCTCTACCAATCAGGCAGCCGGCAGACGCAGGAGTTTTACTTCTCTTTTCCTCAGCACAGATGTCCCCTCCCCACTCCTCCCTCAGCAAAGCGTGGGCAGAGTCCTGAGCCTGCCTCTCCCCACATCAACTGCTGAGCCAGCTTGCCCCCACAAGCTTAGCTTGCTTCCGACCTGGCCCACTGCCTGCTCTTGCTCTTCATACCACAAGCCCAAGGCGCAGGTGCAGTGGGTCTGCCAACTGCAAGTAGGCCCAACAAATTGACAAAAGTGACTGCTGCAAGGGAAGCCATGCTGACCTTTTTGTTCAGGTCTCCCAGCAGAGCCAAGCCTGCAGCAGTCTTCCCACCAGGACACATATGGGGCTCTCTTCCTCCTTGAGCAGACCCCACCAGAGCGACTCTTGTGGCTGACCACACACGAGCCGGAAGTTTCCCTCTGCTGCCCTAGCTAATGACCATGGGAAAATAGCAGGCCCAAGGTTTTCTTAACTCTGGTTCAGAGAGAGCAAGGCTAAGGGGCAGGAGGTAGGTCCTGCTGCTCTGCAGATGAACTAGAGTAGCAACCTGCAGGGGTTACCAACTCACCCATCAAGGGATGGGCAAGTAGTGGGCCAGGCCTTGCACCAGAGCTGCTGCGTAAGCCTCAAAAGAGTGGCCCCTCTCTGCCTGCCCTCCTTCTGCCTAGCTGCGTGAACCTTCTTCCAGCTGAGGTTTCCAGTCTGAGCAAGAGTTGAGACAGAGAAAAACAGTGGGGGGTACAAGGAACCTGAGGGTGTGTGCCAAACGCAGTATTTAAAGGTGCAGTTTGGCTCGGGCAGGCCTTTCCTAGTAACTCACTTCAGGGCTTGTGGCTGCTACTAGAGCCCGAGGTTGCGGAGACCCAAGCCGTGTTCTGAGGGCTGGGTCTAGGGGCTCCCTCCTCCAGCCCACAGACCGTAGTCACCAGGGGACAGGCAGAGGAAGCTCAACAATCCACCTACATGGCATTACAGTGAGCCCCAGTACAAGCCAAGATGACTAACAGGAGACCACGCACCCCTCCCTCGAACTCTGGGAAGCAGGTTAACAGTGCTACAGAAACTCAGTGGAAACAGCTGCAGCCATAACATTCTGTTCAAGAATGGTAACATGGAAAAAAATGTTTATATGTTAAGTACAAAAAGGACATAAAACTGTATATACAGTAGAATAACCACTATGTAAACACACCAAAAGACTATGCACAGAAAAGTCTAAAGGAACATTTGACACCGAAAGATTAACAGTGGTAGTAGCATTTGGGTGACAAACTGATTCTTTTAAAAATTCCCGAATTATTAATAAGCATTGTGATTACAACAGGGAATAATTGTTAAAAATACCTCTCTGGCTGGTGGTTGAGCAGCACAGCGTAGCTGTCGCATACCAGCAGGTGGCTTTGGCCTGACTCTAGAGAGGGCTGCAAGCCGGCCCCTAACAGAGGAGAGCTCAACTGCTCCTGACCCCGAGGACAGCACCCAGGCCGGCCCCGCCCCCTGCCGCCGGGGCCACAGCTCCTTCCCTCTGCCCCATCCCCATCATTCCTCCTCCCTTCCCAACTCAGGAGCCAGCTCTGCAGCCACAGGGCCCGGCCTAGAAAGAGAGGCCCTGCCGTGCAATGGCATGTTTTCAAAAGATGGTGTCTCAGCTTTCTGCACACAGGAACTCAAGTACAAAACACTTTCCTGCTGCTGAGCGAGTCAAGCTTGGTGGTTGCTCAGGTGGCAGATATGTTAATTATGCAGTCTTTTCACTCACTTGAATAGTTACTCCTAACACAAATATTCTACCCTGGAAGGCTGCAAGTAGGCACAAACAGCTCAGATCAGGCGGTTTTCTCAAAGCCCCACCTCTACGCAGTGGGTGGCACCTCAGCAGCTGCAGACTTCAAGCTGCGTTTGGGGAAGGCATCCGTCCTTTGACTTGAGGAACAAATCAGAAAGTAATTGTTAGCAATTCAGGGCCTATTCCTGCAGCTGAACAGAAGCAGGGATGGCTTGTTTATATAGCCTCGCAGCTATGTGTGCTTGGGCAAATGAGAACCTTGTTGAGCCTCAGTTTTTAGAACAGCAGGAACTAGGTGCGTGGCCTGCTCAAACGTTTGTTTGTTTGGGAACTACGCAAATTAACATGCCACTCGCCCTGCTCCAAGATCGCCATGCAGGGGAGGGAAAGGCCAAGAGCCAGCTGCTCCAAGATAGCCATGCAGGGGAAGGAAAGGCCAGGAGTCCACCTTGGCTGATCTCAACCTGTGTCTGGCCAGTGCCCCTCCCTCTCCAAAGAGAAGGCAAGGAAAAGAAGCAAGCAGACATACCAGAAAAAGAGAGTGACCTGTAATTGGCAAAGGAGCCTCAGACAAACTGAAAATGCTCTGGTTCCAGCATCCTGTTCCCAAATGCTGCAAGCCAGACACAACAAAAGGCATGCAAGAGTGACTGTCACGTATATACAGGTGCAGACAGGGCATCACTGGGCAAAAGGGGGCTAATACTGCAGGGAGGGCCCCAAAGTGCCGTTGGAGAAATACAAGGGAGTCAACCCAAGACCCTCACACTTAACTGCCATGGAAACAGCAAACACTTGAAGCTTTGCTTCGTTTAGCCTCCTGAAGGAAAAAAGGTAATAGGGAAGACTCACTAATACTCGTGGCAAACACTATTAGCAAGGATACAGTCTTTCTCCCGGGCTGAACTCTGAGAAACTGCAGATGATTATACGGAAACCAGGTTTCTTAACATCCTTAAACTATATATAGATATATATAGTTTATATATATGCACACATGTACGCACCCACACACGTATTTAAATGAAGGTGCACACACTGTGCTAAAATACAACCAGAAATCAAAGGTCATATATAAAAGGCTAAATAGAACATATAACACAGGCCTAGAACCAGCTCTTGGCTGGGGAGCTGGGGAAAAGGGGTGGTACCACCTGGAGACTATGTACACAATCTGTGGCAGGCAGGGACGCATCAGTGTAAACAGCTCAGACTCACTCCACAATACTGGCCCACAGGAACGTGTGATGTATCTAATGTGCAAAAAGAGGCTCCCGCCTTGCTTTGTACACAACCAGGCTCCGCAGGAACCTAGGAGGCCCGCAGGTTTGTCTTGATGACGGGACTGCGCCAAGCTGCTGCTAACCTCTCAGCCCTGGGAACTTACCTGTTACCCCTTTCAGGCTCTTGGGCCTTTTACCATCCAATACCCAGGGCCAAAAAAAAAAAAATTGTTTTTTCTTTTACCCAGGGCCATGAGGCGCACCCAGACCACTCGCCCTCACAAGAGTAACTGCACAGCCTCCTGGCAAGCAAGGTCTTTTTGTATCTGTCCCTTTCTCTGACTCCAAGATATATGAAGGCTTATTTCTGTAAATAGTTGGCACCTAAGAAACACCGTTGTGGAATGATGCCACGACACAGCGAGACCAGTAACAAGACATGCAGGGCAAGCAAGGGCAAGGGGCTGAGCTGCCCCGGCATCTCAAAGCCAGAACTGCAGCTTCCCATGCATTACAGGGTGGAGAAGGGATGTGCCGAATGAACAACTTCACCGGCTCCTCAGCGGCAAATACATTCAGAATTGAAGGCGTCTTGAGGGCCCCACTAAACCCTAATCATGAGTCTGGTCACTCCTCTGGAGGAACTGGTGCAGTGACAGCTGGAAAACCAGAGTCCCGATTGAGCTGCGGTTCCGAGAGTCCTGCTGAAGAAGCAGGGCACAGGAGTTTTTTTTGCTTGAGTAGATGTACGGCAGTACATCCACGGGAAGGCCATGTGAAGGATGCTCTCCAGCCCAGTCAAATGATCCAATCCCGGTATGATCTCAGTCCCCTCTGAGTTTTTTCCTGCTGGCCCCTCACAAACAGCTGAGTAGCATCAGGGTCAGTCATCAATGGTAGGCAACCAGAAGGCCTGGAAGGAGAACACAAGTCAACTTAAAAAACCTGCGGCTCTCTCCTCACTGCGGAGGGTTTTTCATACTCTGCCCACAGCATCAAGGGCCCCAGCCCCAGTGGTGGGGGAATTATGGCTGCAGCCCTCCCTTCCGCCCAACCAACTCTGGCAATCTTTGAAGACTGAAACACTCCTCTCTCTACGTGAAGGCAAGCCGGTTCTGATCCCTCCAACATACATCCGCCTTCTACCACAGTAGTCCTAGTGGTGAGGAAAAATAGGAATGTGGCCAGGAGGGGTAGGCTTGGGCAACTTGGCCTTACTGCTAATCCACCAGGTGGCCTTCCTGAGCTGTAGCAGTTTCCAGATGGTGGACGGGAGGGTTCTGCTGTGTTTCTTCTCACACTGGTTAAAAAAGGGGGGGCTGGGCAATGTACTCTGGGTGGGATGGTAGTAAACTGCCCCATCCCTAAATTCCCAGGAGATCCCAAGAGGAAACTGGAGGCTGAACTCACTGATCCTTTGTTCTGTTAGTGTTGTCTAGGAAGTGACAGAGGCCTGGAGGAAACTCTAAGTGGTGAATTACAATTAACTGTAAGAATTTCTGAGGAATCCAGCATAAACTGAAAGAACTGGAAAACTGAAAAGTTGCGGCCACAAATGGCTAGTTCAGAGTATTTTTAAGTAGCAAAAAAAAAAAAGGTCAAGTGTGGTCCTAAGTAGTCTGGGCCTAAAACCAGGGGCCACAGTGAAAACTGGCCTGTCTCCTAGGAGCTCAGAGGTGATCCCCGCTCATGGGAAGAAGAGTAGACGTGAACGACCAGCCCAACCAGAGATCAGACAACAGGAGGTGAAAACAGGGAGGCCAAGAGCTGAGAAACACGGACCTGGGTGCTTGGAATGTATCTAATGTTTAGAACACAGCTTTCTGTTAGGGCATCCGCCAACCAACTGCAAAGTGCCCTGAGGTGGACACCCCCGTTAGTCACATACCATGTTGGAACACGCGCTGGCAAAGGTCATGAACTTCGGGTTGAACTGCAAACAGGTGATGGGGCCTGTATGTTTTCCATCCAGCACAGCTACTTTGATGCCACTCTCTCCATTCCAGACGTGGATCTTGCCATCCTCTGAACCTAAAGAGAATGACCAAGAAAAATGTGTCTGCTCAAGACACCATACAGACAACTGAGAACCAGACACGGATTGAGGTCTAGAGAAGGCTGAGCCCTTAGCAGAAATTGAGAGGGGGAAGAGGCAATGAAGGAAGTATACTTCAGGAATTCTTTTTGACCCCAGCTATTTGTTCTCAGGCAAGTCACTTCTCTCAGTTTTCTCATCTGAAAAAGGGACTGACTACCATTTGCTCTACCAACACGCAGTCATTAAAACAATTTGAATGCAGGGTTATTCCAGAAGTTAGCATTACCAGTAAGGTAGCACTTGTAGAGTTTAACCTAATGGTGATCCAGAGAAGAACAATATTAATGCCATTCCCAGCAGAGAATACACAAGTCAGTACAGTTTATACACTATACTTTTGGTATAATGTGAAACATAGGAATCTGAGAATATATACCAAGCGGATAATTTAACAAATAATATAAGAGTTAATCATCACAAAAATAATTTAAATAAACAAAGGCACAGTACTAGAGAAATACCAAGGCCAAGGGGGATAAAGGAACCTCACCAATCATAATAAACTGGGAGTCTGGAGTAAATGAGGCCTCCAGTGTGACAGCTTTGCTGTTGGCATAACCCTAAAACAAAGCAGAGCAATTACAGGGCCATTAACAAAACAACTGCCTACAAACACCGACCCAGCACACGCAGCACCTTCCTTTTCACGAAACCCACCCCTGCTCACATACAGCACCACCAAGGTTCCAAATGGTGCCACCGCCCTTTAAAATCACCCCCTCCTCCCAGCCCCCTATTAGGAGGGGGCAAGAGAATGGTTTACAGTCAGGAATTATTTTTTATTTTATATCTAAATACCAAACCTGCATCACTGGGTGAAAAGTGGATGTGTTCCACTGCCTCAGAATCCAAGGGAAATGAGCTCACGTGGAGAAAGAGAATGCAAGCTCATGCCCTGATCAGTCAAGGGTAACTGCTGGTCTCCACAAACCAGCTTAGACAATTCTAGCCCAGGAGGTATGAGCACGGAAACAACCATACTCAAAGGCTGCCAGCTCACCCCAAATGTGTGCATCACCACTCCCTTGAACGCATCAATGAGACGAATGAAGCTGCCATTGGTGGAGATAAGGATGAGTTTGCCATCATTGCTGAACTTCAGTCCTGTCCACTCACAAGTTCGATCATACTGCATCTTAAAGGTTGCAAATGGTCCCTGAAAGAAACAAAAATAGCATTCCCAGGCCCAAGGCACATTAATAATTCCTTCTGCAGGAGCCAACTCCCATCCTGTCCCTCTAGACTCCTTTTTGACTAGGGAAAACAGAGACAGAAGCCTGGCTCTGCCCCTCTCTCACACCACCACATACCTTCTCTACTGTGAGAAGGCTCTTAAACATCCATCTCACCCTTAAACGCTTCCGTGTCAAGGTTGCTCAAAAGGTTCAGAGATTTACCTTGTCAAAAGAACGAAGATCATAAAGTTTGACCATTTCAGAATTGACACCTGCAGCAAAAATTAAGCCTTCTGGATCAAAAGAACAAACCGGCTTGCCCTGTAAATGCATGAGGCCCTGGGGGGGGGGGGGAGACAAAAAGTTAATGAATCCAGGACTCTAACACTGTCTAATTTACTTTTACCAATGAAATCTAAAAAAGGGAGAGGAATAGCGACCAGCCTACCTACAGAAGGGAAAACACAAAGATAAAACTAACCAAAATAAGGCTTTTTAAAAATAAGGCCCACACTCAAAAAAAAAAAAAGATCCCCATTCTGTACAACTGATTTCAGACCAACCGAAGCTGCATAATATAGACAGTAAGTTCAAATAAAAATAAACCCCCAGAGGCTAAAAGCTATAGTTCAAAAGGTCTAGAAAAACCATTTTAAGGCAGTAAGCCACAGAGCATAACAAAATCTGCACTAGGCTGGGGTTATCTGCTTACCAGCTACTACCAGGAAAACAGTTTTCTCCAAAAATTAAGAAGACTCTGGGATCCCAGAATGGAACTACTGCTTCCTGCTTGCCCCCCAGGAGCAGAGGCGATGACAGTGCCTTCCACAGAAAATGCTCAGAAAGTTTAACTGTGAGTAGCATTACCTGGCAGTTAGGAGACCGAAGGTCCCAGAGTCGAATGGTCTTATCAAGGGACCCAGAAATGAAAGTGTCATCCACAGGTGACATGGACAAGGCCACCACCCTGCAATGCATCAAGATAGATAAGAGTTGAAGCAAAATGTTAGCAAAAAATGAATGTGAACTCTAAACCACTCTGCATACCTGTACATACCCTATCTCCCAAAACTGCCATTTTAAGAAACAAACTAAAACACACATATATAAGCATATCAAAGACAAGTATAATGAAAAAAGCAACTTAAAGCTACAGCAAAAAATGTATGATTCCAATACAGACCAAAACCACGATGACATACCACTCCAGACCCACTAGAGTAACTACAATCAAAAAGACAGTAACAAGTGTTGGTGAGCACGTGGAGAAATTAGAACCCTCATACAATGCTGGTGGGAAAACAAAACTGTGCAGCCACTTTGAAAACGGGTTTTGGAGTCCCTCAAAAACAGTTACCACAGGACCCATCAATTCCACTCCTAGGTATATATCCAAGGGAACTAAAAACATATGTTGTTGTCACGTGCTGCTGAGTCAGTTCCAAATCATAGCAACCCTATGTACAATAGAATAAAACACTGCCTGGTCCTGTGCCATCCTCACAATCATTGTTATGTTTGAGCCCATCGTTGCGGCCTGTGTCAATCCATTTCATTTGAGGGCCTTCTTCTTTTTTCGCTGACCCTCTACTTTACCAAACAGGATGTCCTTTTCCAGGGACTGGTCCCTCCTGATAACACGTCCAAAGTATGTGAGACGAAGTCTTGCCATCTTTGCTTTTAAGGAGCATTCTGGCTGTACTCCTCACACAAACTTGTACACAAATGTTCACAGAACCATTACTTGTAATAGCCAAAAAGTGGAAACCACCCAAATGTCCCTGAACTGATGGATGGATAAAACAAAATGTGGTATATTAATACAATGGACTATTACTTGGAAATAAAAAGGAATGAAATACTGATTCATGCCACAGCGTAGATGAACCTTATAAAACACTATGCTAAGTTAAAGAAGCCAGACACAAAAGGTTGACACATTGCCTGATTTCATTTATATGAAATGCCCAGAACAGGGAAATCTATAGAGAAAAACTATTGCTAAGGGCTTGGGGACAAGTGAGATGGAGAAAGTTTACACAGCAAGTTAGGTTTCCATCTGACAATTGCTATACAAATTGTTCAGTGACATTAGTTACATTTATCATAATGTGTCAACATTCTCTTTGTGTTCTGTTTGTTCCCTTTTCAGTACTCTAGTTCTTACGTTCTCATCTTTGCTTTTGAGAAACTGTTGACCTTTTGGTCTCATAATGATTTTTAAGTAGAGCACCGATCTTGCGGGTAATATGATCTTGCAGGTAATACCCTTTATTTTGTGTACCACTCTGCTGTTTTGCTAAAAGGTGACCTCATGGGAAAGGCTCAGTTCTAGGTCTCAAGAGTGTCTCAGAGTGATGCTCTCAGGGAGTCCTCTGTTCTCTACTGTTCCAGTTTGTCTGGCTTTTTTTTAAAATAAGAATTTGAGTTCTGCTCTATATTTTTCTCTCATTCTGTTCGGGACCAAGTATTGTGACCCTCGTCAGAACAGTCAGTGGTGGTAGCCGGGCTTGTTTCTTCTCCACGCCTTTGGTCTTGTTACTCTTTTGCTCCTGGTGGGTAGAGACCCACTCAAACTTGTTGCCGTTGAGCCGATTCTGACTCATAGCGACCCTACAGTTGTGTCTTAAACAGCTGCTCAAAAGGTTTTAAGACCCCAGATGCTACTCACTTCCCTAGGATGCAGACCATGATTTTTGTCAACTTTGTTATATCAACTGACCAAGCTGTCCCATGAGACTATGCCTTCACACCCAGAAAACCAATCTCAGAAGGTGTCTGATTATGTCTGAGGAGTATCTGTGTCTTCAATGAATATATGTGCCTGCACCCATGTATTTGTTTTTACACATACCTATAGATACTTCTGGAGCCCTGGTGCCAAAATGGTTAGGAGTTTGGCTGCTAAACAAAAGGTCAGCAGTTTGAATCTGATCCTTGGAAACCCTATGGGGCAGCTCTACTCACTCCTATATGGTCACGATGAGTTGGAATCAACTTGAAGTCAACAAGTTTGGTGTTTTTTTTTTTTTTTTTGGTATAGATACTTCTATCTGCTCTCATCTATGTACACACCTGTACCTGCCCATATACCAATTTGCCTATACCCATCCACATGTGCTCACTTTGGTCGTGCTATGCTGACTACATCTATATTCGGTGCCACTTTTCCCATCACCAAAAAAAAAACTAGTCTCTACAGTATAAACCGTACTTTCCCCACCCTCCACCCCCTCTCCCTGGTAATCACGAATGAACATTGTGGTCTCCCTGTATTTATCCATTCCTATCTTCTTATAAAAGAGGAATCATACAATCTTACCCTTATATGCTTGACTTATTTCATTTGGCATTATGTCCTCCAGGTCTATGCATGTTATATGTTTTGCAGCCTCATCATTGTTCTTTATAGTTGCATAGTATTCCAATGTACGTATGTACCATAATTTGCTTATCCATTCATCTGTTGATGGGCCTTTCAGTTGTTTCCATTTATATGCTATTGTCAATTTGCTATTGTGAACATAGGTGTGCATATGTATGTTCATGTCATTATCTTTAGATCTCTAGGGTATATACTTAGGAATGGGATTGTTGGATCATTGGGTAGTTCTATTTCTAGTTTTTCTGAGAAAGAGCCACACCATTTTCCACAGTGGCTGTACCATTTTCCAGTCCCACCCGCAATGGATAAGGGTTCCAATCTCTCCACATCCTTGCCAACATTTGTTGTTACCTGTTGTTTTAATCAGTGCCATTTTAGCAAGGATGAGATGGTATCTCACTGTAGTTTTGATTTGCATCTCTCTCTAATGGCCTTGGTGGCATAGTGGTTAAGAGTTCAGGCTGATAACCAAAAGATCAGCAGTTGGAATCCACCAGGCACTCCTTGGAAACCCTATGTGGCAGTTCTACCTTGTCCTACAGGGTCACTATGAGTTGGAATCGACTAGATGGCAATGGGTAATGGTTAATGATCGTGAACACCTTTTCGTACGTTGGCTGCTTGGATATCCTCTTTGGTGAAGGTTCCGTTCATGTCTTTTGCCCATTTTGTGATTGGGTTGTCTTTCTGTTGCTGAGTTGTTGCAGTTTTCTACAGATTTCAGAGATTACATCTACAGGGTTTCTTTCTGGTTGATGAAAGTGTTCTGGACAGGGATGTGGTTGCTCAACTCTAAATATACTAAAAATCACTGAATTGTACACTTTAAGAGTGAACTTATGGTATGTGAATTATATCTCAATCAAACAAAAAAGTATTATTCCTTAACTAGAAGTCTGTGGACTATACCAATGTTCTCAAGCTTGAGCGACATCAGCATCACCTCGAGGGTGGGTTAGAACAGGCTGCCAGGCTTCCAAACAAGGAACTGGGTCCCATGAGGTGTTTGGTTTGTACATAAGCAGTCTCAGCCACTGTGATCTTTTAAATTATCTTTGTGAGATGAATTTGACAACAGCAACTAGAAATGTTGGATGAGACGCTTAGGGAGCAGTGACTTTAAAATAATAGTTGTAGGATAATGTGGAAAAGGATAGCAATGATGGTAGAACAAAATGAATAATCTAACCAATGTCACTGAACTGTACACACAGAAATTGTTGGAATGGTTTATCTTTGGCTCTGTGTACTTTCACCTAAATTAGAAACAAAAAAAAAAACAGAACAGATTGCTGGAATCTATTCCCGGAGCTTCTAATCCAGTATGTCCAGGGTGGAATCTGAGAATCTGCATTTCTAACAAGTTTCCAGGTGATAGTGATACTGCTGGTCCAGGCACCACACTCAGAGAGCCATAAACCAAAGCCAAACCTGCTGCCATTGAGTCCATTCTAACTCACAGCGGCCCTATAGGACAGAGTAGAACTGCGCCATAGGGCTTCCAAGGAGTGGCTTGTGGGTTCAAACTGCCGACCTTCTGGTTGGCAGCTAAACGCTTAACCACTCCACCACTAGGGCCCCCAGGGAACAGAGGCCTATGCTAATAGCAACTATATTTCTGATATGGGCCCCCTTTAGTGGTTATACCACCAGGAGTCATTTGCTTAAAAACATTTCTTCCAATATGCAGTTGATGGATCACTTTTGTGTGGTATTTCTCATCATGGTCTTGTAACTTGGGTGGGTCTGTGCAAGTAAGGTAATTGTAGCCCACCAAAGGGATTGGTTAGTTTTGCCATCCTGCTAAGCTTAAAATGAGCCATCCCAAGAGGTGGGAAGGAGAGGATCTCACCATCACTAAGGAGGAAGAACCAAGAGTACAGTGGGCCCTTTGGACCCAGGACCCCTGCGCTGAGAAGCTCCTGGAACCAGGAGACGGAAAGATAGAGAGAGCTGTGACACTGAAGACGGTGAGAAGCAGCAGTAGAGAAACGGCAGCAGGAGACTGGCAGGAGCCGGCACGGTGGGATTCCCCGCTCGGCGAGAAAGCTGAGCGCCTTTGGGCAGGAGACTTGCTGGGAGAGTAGGGTGCCTCTGGGCACTTGGTGGAGCTAGGTTTGCAGACCTATGGAGCTAGAGCTGAGCGCCTTCAGGCCAAGGCTTACTGGCAGAGTGGGGTGACTTTGGGCACTTCTGACAGAGCTAAAAGAGCTTTGTAACTCTTGCCCAAGCAGGGCAGAGGGGGAGGGTCAGAGAGGAGTGCCTGGGGACACAGCTGAGAAGAGACTGTCCTGGTGGAAGAACTGTATCCTGAGCATTCCTGATCCTGAAATGTAAACTGTTGCTTCCCTAATAAACCCCACAATCGTTGAGTATCATTTCTAAGTTCTGTGTGACCGCCGCAATGAATTACTGAACCCAGCAGAGAAATAGAGAATGCCATGGGAGGGATGGTTGTTGACAGAATTGGTAAAGATGGTGGAGAGAGGGGGCATGTCTGACCTCTGTCTCATGGTAATCAGCCTTAGGATGTTGATCTTGATTCTCCTTCCCCCTTGTTAAGTTAGGGGAGGTCAGACACCTCCCCCCACTCCATTTTTACACAATATAACTAAACTAACATTTGTACTAGCTTCTCAACTTAAAAATTTAAAAGATACTATTAAAAGTTAAAATTCCCAAACCCAAAACCCACTGCCGTGGAGTTAATTCCAACTCATAGCTACCCTATAGGACAGAGCAGAACTGCCCCATGGAGTTTCCAAGGAGCACCTGGAGGATTCAAACTGCCGACCTCTCAGCCAGCCCCTGCAGCACTTGACCACTACGCCACCAGGGTTTCCTGGGAATGCTTAGGTGGTAATAAAACAAAGTGAGCAGAATGCATATCGATGTGTGACTTTGTACCGTGGCATTCAGCGCAAAAGCTCAGAGAAAGTATCTGGTACAAGGCTTAGAAGTGCGGGTAACACGAGGAGGAGCAAAATCCCAACCCTAAGGAAACTTAACTGTCTAGTCCAGGCAATGCCAAGAGAAAGGGTCAGGAGAGGCTTTCTGGAAGAAGCAGCATTTGAGGTGGACAGGGTTTCAATGGGAGACACCTTTCTGGAAGGTAACAGACAAGAAGGCATAAGGCCCATGTTCAGGAAGCAGCCCTGAGTTTACCTCATCTGGAGTGGTAGGAGATAATGCTGGGAAATGAGTCAGAAGCAGAGTGAGCAGAGCTTGACTGCAAGGGGAAGAAACAGACAGATCTGGAGAACCACTGAGGTTTCCTGAACAAGGCTGTAACGTGGTCAGAGCTGTACTACAGAATGCTTTAGCAGGATAATGAGGTAGGAGAGATCGATCAGGATTTGACAAAAATCCACCTGACAGCGCATGAGCTAGGGCAAAAGCAGAGGAGAGTCAGGAGGGAAGTGACACTCGAGGCTAAACCTAGGCAGAATCCATAGGGTTTGGCAACTTAATGGACGTGAATACAGGAAAAGGGAGTGAACAGACAACAGAGACTTCGAGTCGGGGAAAGTGGAAGGCATGGAGATGAAGAAACTTAAGGCAGACAGGGAGATGCTGGGCCAAGGAATATAACAATGAGGAGAGGACTGGAGTGCCGGACCTGTCAGGTGGGGGCACAGAAAACACATCTGGGTAGATGTGTATAAAGAGTAAATATGTATAACACCTGCGGGTGGAAGGTGAATCTGGAATTCAGGACAAATGTGGGCTAAAAATACTGATTTGGGAAGCCATCTGAGCAGAGGTCAATGACATTAAGATGGAGATATTTGAGAAAATGCTGAGAGGGGAAAAAACCAGGACAGACCCTTTGTTTATAAAGAGGGGCCATGAAAGGCAAGAACAGAACTAAGATGGGAAAAGTCAGCAAAGGAAAATAAGTTTTATTGAAAGGTCAAGCCTCAAAAAAAAAAAAAAAAAGCCTGGGACAGTGGATTCTAACTGAGGGCAAGGAAAGGAAAGGGAAAGGACTTCAGGGAGGGGGGAGGATGATTCTGAAATTAGATTGTGATTTAAACAGTGACTTGAGTATGAAGAGGTAGAGATGGGGGTGTGCAGATTATTCTCTCAAGTTTGACAGTGAAGAGGAAAGGATAATAGGGTCAAGAAATAGATTTAAGATAAGGAAGACCAGGTCCGTTTGTAGGCAACAAGGAAAAGGCCAGTTAAGGAAATGGGGGCAAACAGAAAGAGGGAGTTAAGCTTTGTCAAGGACGATACGCTACTTTCTCAAGGAAAGGGTGCCAAGAGAGGAATTTAGGGGAAAGGGATTAAGTTGAAAAAAACTTTAGATGGCCTTAATTTTTTCAAAAAAGGAGAGACCAAGTCATCTACTAAAAAACAGGAGGTCAAGAGCTTAGATAACTGAAAAGATTTGGGAGAATTTCAAAGAACTGTAATTAACCCTTAATTGCAGATGGTACATTTGTTAACTTTAACTTCGCTACCCACTCACTGCCTTTGAGTTGATTCTGACTCATAGCAATCCTATAGGACAGAGTAGAAATCCCCATAGGGTTTCCAAGGCTATAAATCTTTAGGGAAGCAGACTGCCACTTCTTTTTCCCACAGAGAGGCTGGTGGGTTCAAATCACCAACCTTTTGGTTAGAAGCCGAGCACTTTAACCAAAACCAGCAAAAAATTTGCTTATCACAAGCCATCCTTTGTCTGGAAATACACAGTAATCAACGGCTGCAACCTCCTGTCTTCGGCAACACGGGAAGGCCCTGCTCAACCAGTAGTGCAGCCTACAACATGGGGCTCCAGCCATTACCTGTCAGGTTCTATACCACTCACTCCAAGCTGTAATGAGTTACTATATACTTGTGAGTGAAAGCAGGAGCAAATCCCCCAGGTAATTAAAATGTTATCCAAGGGGAAAATGTGTTCAACATTCAACCAAAACTTGAGGAATCAGAGGAAAAACCTGAGGGGAGAGGGTGGAGGACCAAGAGAACCTGTACTACAATACAGACTAGAGAAACAAGCTTCTTGTCTTCTGCATCCTCACTAAGGTCTTCAAGTGGGACATTTTTATGTAGGGCAGGGGCCTGTGAAACAGGAGCCACCTTTACCGGAAGGCCCCAAACAAGCAAACAGTCCTTTCACTAAGAAACATCTGAGGCTTGGGATAATTTTTACACTAAATGTAATTTTTACTTCATAGGTTTTCACTGCATATCTTTAGCCCACATTTTTCCTAATTATGTTTTAAGTGAGATTTTGGTTTATCTATGAACCCCTACCTCAGCCTTCTGATCTCAGTTCATCAGGAGTTGGCTGTTTTGGGAGATTTAACAAGACTAAGAAGAAAGCTAAAGAGCAGTGAGGAACTCTTCAGTTCACTAGTAAAATCTCTCCATTTTTCTATTCCCTAGGTAGCCTCAGGGACAGAGGAACTACCTACTTTTACAACACCTGGGTCTTACCTTTTGCTATGTCCAGGAAAGTATCTGATGTATTTGTTGTCATGCAAAGACAGGTAACGAATAGTATCTGTAAGAAGACAAATAAGGAATGATGATCTCATGCTATTCTAAAAGGAATTTGCTTTCCATTTTCATCTCAAAAAGACAAGGTCAAGAACTGACTGTTTTTCATAACCCAAGCAAGGTGTGATAAATAACGGCCAATAATTCCTCTCCAGCGGCAGAGATGACAGTAGGCATGTACAGATTTCACAGAACTCAAAAACAGATTTTAAGTTGACAGTATGTAGAGCTATGTTTAAAATCACCGTTCTACTACCAATCTTTGGCTTCTGTATAATTACAATACAACTTGCCCTGCAAATATATCCCGATCGAAAATAAAATAATCAGTTGTTTTAGGCATTGGTCTAGTGTGCCCACAGAACGGCAAACCTTAAAAGAAAATATTTGGCTGCTGAGGAAACAGGCTCAAAGAGGTGAGCAGCCATGCTAAACTGAAGGTCAGGCTAGACACTGACAATAGATTTTGTTCCAGGGTTCAACAACATGTGGACCCCAGCCTGGCCTTATCTGAATGTTCAACTGCATAAACAACTTATATTGAAACTGAACAAAATGGAAAGAGAAGTAGTCTCTTAACTACTTCTTTTCTAAGTAGCCAACTAAGCACTAGTCTCATGTACATCAGGTAAGAATACATCTGAGTTTTAAAAAAAAAGGTGGTCAAAAGGAGAAGTGAGGAGCTTTAGGTTAAAAAGATCTCAAGACATTTTAAAATCAAACTCACAAAATATATACCAAGTCATAGCAGTGAGATTTTGACAGTATCAAGTATCAAAGGAATAATCACAGAGATTTATGCTTAGTAAAATCAGACACTCCTGAAAACCAAATGATTCTGAGATAGAAAACAAACAAAAATAGGCAATGATGGTAGGGGAACGAAGTGCCAAAAAGACCAGAACTGGAAAGGAGGAAAGTACTTGGGCCTTAAAAGGTCTAGGAATAAGGAACAATTGTTGAGAAGGAGATTAACAGGAAATGATGCCAAAATGCTGAGAGGAAAGCACAGGGAGAACATTCTTGAGGCAAACAGAATCCAGGAATAGAGAGGGTGAAAGCACCAAGCCATCTCAGTAGTTCACAGGGGTGTTTTCTGATAAGAGGGCATTTAATCTAGAAGGGGAAAAAGGGCACTCTGTGGGTTCCATACCTGAATTCTACATGGTTTGCCTTTAAAATGTCTTCAAACTTATCAAACGACAACTACAAAGTATTCTTGGTTGTTCTATTTCTAGAAGCTACTCACCTGCCCTAAGAAGAAAAGACTTCTTCCCCATTACCTGATTTCCCAGAGGTGAGCAAGGTGCCGCCATCCTCTCCGCCCCGCTTGGTAGCTGGCGCACTGTTCCTGGCAAGGCAGTGGCCTGTACAGTTATCTCCTGTACCGGGTGGTATCATAGACCCTCAAACTGTACAAACTACTACCTCAGCCTGGAATCAGGCAAAAGGGAACGGAGCGCTGGAGGAACTCTTCAGGATGCACTCGAGACAGGAAAGGCAACATCCTCACAGCAGAGGCCTGGCAGCAAAGCTGCAAGTGCTATGCATTTGCCTCATCTTGCACCACATATGGAGAATTCTCCTTTAATCACCCAGAAAGACAGCCCCACAGAAGAAATAAACCAGTTTTATATTCTTTTGTCCAAAAACATCAATTGTACTGCTTACTTGGAAAACCACTTCTGGAACAGAGGCATGAAAAGTAGAAATGATACACTTACTAAAATCAATTACAAGCAGAAAAGTTTCGTTTAAAAAAAAAAAAAGACTTCTGCACATCTGTTCTAGATAGGCACAGTCAAAATAGCAGTCTAAGCAATCCTTGTTGAATGACATTAGAAAAATCTTTCTACAAAAAGTGAAATAGTCGATAAACCAGCAAGATAAAGAACAAAACTCATTCACCTGAAGAGTTTTAACATGAAAATAAGTGTTACAACTTGATATCCAAGACAATCTGTCAGCTGAGAATGACTTATACCACGAGAAATGCAGGTAAAAATAGAGACCATTTATTAAACAAAGCAATTCACAAATTTAACTTCTAAAAATAACTCTTTACTCTTCAAAGATAGTAGCTTTATTTAACAGCAAAGAGGGATAAAATTCAGATAAAATGTTCCTGGAATCGAAGATGACTAAGGTCAGTACGCTGTCTTCTGTAACACTGAACGTAAAAGGTGGGCGTTCGCCAAAAGCTCTTCTAAGTTTCCTTAAGCCGCCAGAGTTCAAGCATTTGTGAAAAGACTTCTCAAACCTATGTATTTTGAAAATGAAGGTACTGTTGTTTACCACCTGCTACATCAAGTGTTCTTTCCTTTTATTTGTTCTAAAAGTATTCTTTTAAGTTTCAAGAAGTACAAACCATAAATGCAATCCATTGTTTCCTTTTTCCACTCCTCACTCTCAAACTGGAGAAATTCCACACCCAGTTCCAAGTCCATCAAAAGGGCTAGTGATGGTGCTTGCTTCCAGCATTTTTTCAGTCATAACAAGGTTAATTAGCATTGCTAACATCAGAGGAAAATATTTAAACTAAAGAACTATAACCAGAGCAGAAGCAGTCACAAAGATTCCATGAATAATTTAGAAGAAATCATGACCATACTTCCTAAAAAAAGGCTTGCTTACCGTCTATTTTGTTAGAGCTGTAAACAACTGTGTTTGCCGCATGTGTGTATCTGATGAGGTCCACACCATATTTCTTACTGTACAGGGTTCTCTTTGGTCTGAAGAATAAATGCACAGAGAAAGAAAACCATCAAAATCCTCCATCACTGAAATTTGGGACCTCTATATTAAAAAAAAAAAAAAATTTTTTTTTATATAAACAGATAAAACTCTGGTGGCGTAGTAAAGAGCCTACAACTGCTAACGAAAAGGCTGGCAGTTCAAATTCACCAGGCGCTCCTTGGAAACTCTGTGGGGCAGTTCTACTCTGTCCTATGACTCAACAGCAATGGGTTTGTTTGTATATAAAGAGAAACACTTGGTCATGTGGTGAGGGTGAAGATTCTTTGGTAAGCTCCAACACGGGAAAGGAACAATTTCTTCCAACAAAAGAGAGAAACAAATTAATCAAGTGCAGGAGCTGTCTGGAAACTCTGGTGACGTAGTGGTTAAGTGCTACGTCTGTTAACCAAGAGGTCGGCAGTTTGAATCTGCCCGGCACTCCTTGGAAACTCTATTGGGCAGTTCTACTCTGTCTTATACGGTTGCTATGAGTTGGAATCGGCTCGACAGCAGTGGGTTTGGTTTTGGGTTTTAGGAGCTGTCTAAGAAGACTTTCGCCTCTGACCTCCCAATACTGAGGTTAGGAAGTGGAAGTTAGTCTGGGGCCTCAGTTCAGTCTTTACTACCATGTTCAAAAGTAAGCTTTGAGTTAAGAGAAAAGTACATCTATGTGGGAGGAAGGGCACACGAAACGACATAGGTCAAAACTGCACAACGAGCGATATGGAAATGCCAAATCAAAGAGGTCATGCTTTTCTCAAGCCATAGACTTAGCAGCTTTCTTCAAGAAGGCAGTGATTTATGACAACTGAAACCAGATGCAAAACTGCTTGCTTTTCCTAATATAACCTGCTCTTGCCGAAGATCTCCTCCTCCCTATCCTGCAAGTCCAAAGCACTTGATGAGCCTTTTAGAAGAGACAATCTCTTCCCTAGCACAACGAGTCAAGGGTTCTGTTCTTTTTACATTAGTGTAAAATCACACATTTCCAAGCTTAGAGCTTCTCAATTCATTTGCTGACGTTCCTTGAATGTCTTCCTCTACAGAACCTTGAAGATCAGCCGAAAGTGATCTTAGCAAAATCTTTAACCAAAAACTTTCTCACACTGCTTAAGTTAGACAAAACTTTTTGTTATTCCCCAAATACCTATGTAAAACTAGATTCCAATGCTAGAACAACTCTTCCATAGGCACCAAATGAGAAAACAGGAAAGTTTTTAACGTAGTATTCTACAGACAGGTCCTGTGAGGATTTCCTAAGTCCCGAATCAATGTTTACCAAGAGTTCCAACTTAGGAAAAAGAAAGAAGTCCACCACTTAATGTAAAATCCTCTTGGAACCTAGATGCTAAACAATCAGACAACTCAGGTAACCTTAAGAAGTCAATCATTCCCATTTTCAATTTTTGTCAATACTAGTGAGGCCAACATAAAAGCCTATTTCCAAATAAAACTCCTCACTCCTAATACAATGGATTTCCCACATTTTCACCTTTACTGAGATCCTCACCCTCAAAAACATTGGTTCAAAGGCTATCTTGTTAAGTCCATCATCTGTTGTTCTGCCGTGGCGTTACCAGGAGGTAACCAGTGAGTGTGAGAGTGTGTGTCTGCTTCTACCTGTGGACCCAGAAGACTATCCTCGAATTTCAGCAGATTACAACATGAGGACAGAGCCTCAAGAACCAATGTTAAAGGAGTGGTGTGAGAAAAACTTTCCCTTCCACCTAGATATAGCCTACTTGTCTCAAATTTATCAATAACACCAACCGAAGACTTGTTCCCAATAACAGAAATCTATTATTTCTTTCATTTCATATTTGAAAGCAAGACCCTAACGTACATTGCATCCATTTCAGGGGTCCTTTACGAAGTTCATGCACAACATTCTTTCACAAGCTTTTTGCTAAGCTCCTTGCCTCACACTATGGTTCTGGAAATCAGGTGTGAACAAAGAAAATAATATTAAAGCCTTCCCTTTGAATAGTTCGTATCAACTACCACAAACAGTATCTTTTATATTCTCTGCAATTGAAAAACCACTCATTGGATGATCTCCATTATAAACAAAGATTAAATAAACAGTAAATTGAAAAATACTAAGCATAAAGAATCTCGTTTCTTAAGCTTCCAAATTCTAAAACTAGTATCATTTAATAAAGACACTGTACCCTCCAAGGAAACATTACTTTTCTTCCAATGTTGGTTTGATGTACACTAGTGGCAAAAGTTTTCTTCACATTACCAGTTAGAAACAGACTCCTGGAGGTTAAAGAGACCTTGGAGGTAACGGTCGTCCAATACCCAGAGAAGTGGTTTGACCGGTGTCACATAGATGGTTACAAGGACAAACCCAGGTATCCTAAACACCAAGCTGCTCATCTCACCACATGTCACAATAAAACAAGGTCGAAGAAAATTTAAAAGAGCATGCCCTATAGTACTGTATCAATATTAAATTTCCTAATTTGGGTAACTGTGCTCTGGTTATGTAAGAGAATGTCTTTGTGCTTAGGAAACCCATGCTGAATTGCTTAGGGATAAAGGGACTTGATACCTCCAACCGACTCTTTAATAGTTAAGGGGGGAAAAATATGCATACATATAAATATTTACAAAGAATGACGAAACAAATGGGACAAAATAAAACCAGCTGGTGAAGCTTATGGGAGTTCTTTGAAACACTGTTATACCTTTTCTATAAATTTGTAATTATGTAAAAATGCTACATGGGTGAATTAACTGCACTGTAGCATAAAACTGACATTTTACTTCTGACAGGATTTCATGTCACTATCATCTCTTCCAACAATTCAAAATTATACTACATTCGGAGAGAAACTATGAAGACATTGCTATCTTCGTTATCTCTGAATAAGGATATAATCCTCTGGTCTCAGATGCCAGGGAAAGGTTCTAATTTGTGTGCAAACATTTAACACTTCAAGCAAGCCAGTTCAAATTACTTCTAGCTCCAGGACCCTAGAACCTCACCTCCACCCCAGCTTTAAACGTTATTCCCTCTACTAAGCTGATTCAAGTGGCCAGACCCGGACAGGAATCCAGCCACTAAATAAATAACATGGATTCAAATAACTCAGTCTCAGTCCAGCTAACAATTCCCTCTCGCCCAGGACCACCACTGCAGGCTACTAATCTTCTATACACAGCAAGCAGATAGAGTCAATTACATAACACTTTCTCATACGCCTCTGTGCAGAAAAAATTAGGGAAAACATAGCTCAGATCAAAATAGCATCACTTTAGATAACCAAATTCACAAATAAAAAGTTTCAAAAGAAAGTTTACAAACACCAGTTTAAGCAAACAAAAAAGGCAAAAGAAACACCTGGAGAATTAGAGAAAATAAGTAACAAAATAAAATCTGACAAAACCAGTAGCCAGTGATTAAACCAAACATCTAAAAGCCTGTTGGAGAGGGTAACTGAAGGGAAATCAAATTCAGTTTAAACCAATTTCTGCTCCAAAGGAGCTCACAACTTAGCAGGCACTTGGAGAAAACAAATCCACAGGGATGAGGCGAGGCTACAAGGGGCCCCAGGAAAGTGCTGTACTCGTAGATTTTGCAGAGATGCAGGTGGGGAGGGGGGGGCCTCCAGAGGACTTGAGGCAACAGAAAAGTTTCACGCTCAGACTTGGAATTTTGACAATTCCATGTGGACCATAAAGTGTAATTAAGAAAAAAAAGTAGAAGAGGAAACACGAAATTGTTCCACGATGCTTTCTTTGTTCTAAGGGAGGCTCACATTCAGGTTGGGACGGGACAGCCAACTTCGTTGGAGTCTGGCAAAAGAGAGATGATAGGAGAGGAAGGCGAAGTTTCAGACGGTGGAGCACGCTCACGCCAAGTGTGGGCACCAGGTCTGGGCAGGAACAGAGTGGGTTGGAACAGAAGGAAAGCACAGGGGCCGAAGGGGCACTACAAATAAAACCCTGACAGCTCAGAACTGCCACCACGCGACCTCAGGGCAGAAAGGCCGCGGGAAGCTGAGGGGCAGGCACGGACGGGCGGAGTGCCAGGGCTGAATCGAGGTCACCGAGGAGAGGGCAGAGAGAGAGATGACGCTGGTCAGTGAAGCAGGAGAGCAACCCCTTCGGTTCGCTGTCGGGACCAGAACCGACCGGCACCTCTGACAGAGCCTGAAGAGCGGAAAAGGCAACCTGCGGGGCCGGGGTGGGCGGATGGGGCATTTAAAGGTCAAGGTCAAGGTGGGGTTTGGCAAGAGATGCAGAAGCCCTCTCTGCGGAGCCCGAAGACGTAAAATAATGTTGATGCTGACTATGATGATGATAACGGGAAAGAACGGTCTCCTGGCCGACGGCGGGGTGGAGGTGGCCCTGGCCGGAGCCAGCCCTGGCAGGAGCCAGCGCAAAATCGGCCGGGGGCCGGGGGCCGGGGGCGGGCGCGGAGCGAGTTCCGGGCCACGGGAGGGACTCAGAGCCGGGCCCAGGGCCGCTGCCGCACTCACTTGCCCTCCTGGCAGTCATAGAGCACGATGGAGTCGTCGTCGCTGCTCGAGATGACCGTCTCGCCGTTGGGGCTGAAGTCGAAGCAGTTAATCTTGTCCGAGTTCTCGCGGAACACCTTGGCGACGCGGAAGCTCCGCAGCACGCTGTCGGTCAGCTTCATGGCGGCGGCTGCTGGCGGCGGCGGCGGCGCAGGGCCGGGGCGGGGCCCGGCGGCAAGCGGGCGGGCGGGCGGGCGGGCGGGCTGCCTCGGGGCGAACCCGGGCGGGGCGGACGCCGCGCTTACGGCGAGCGGGAGGGCGGCCGACAGTCGAGCCGCCGCCTCTTCCTGCTCGTACAACAGCCTCCTGCCTGGACTGCGAGGTCTCACCGACCTTTCCTTCTCACAGTCGCCTCAGAGCCTACCGGCGCGGCGCCTCCTCATTGTGTCGGCCATCTTGGGGCGACAAGCTGAAGCCGAGGGCGAGGAGCCTCTGCCGAGGCGCACGCCGGGAAAGGGGGCGGGGCGAGAGCTGGGAGGGGGCGGGGCGGTGACGTCAGCGCGGCCTCCGGGAGCTGAGTGGCGGGCAGATCTGGGGCCGCTCTGCGCGGCTGTTGCACAGTGGGCTGCGGGGTTCGAGGGCCGTGACATTTCCCCGGTGTGCCCGACGGCAGTAGATGCCCGGGAGGCACCCCCTGCAGACGCCCCGGTTGCAGACCGCGTGGGAGCCGGGGCACTGCTCCGGACTGTGAAGGTGGGGCTAGCTCCTGGAGGTCTGTTCTGGGGGTGAATCATGTGAACCGTTTGCGGGTGGGCTTCACCGCTCGTCCACGACAACGCCAGCATAGAGAGTTTCAACTTATTTGTTTTAATGATGTATAAGATGTTGTTGTTGCTAGGTGCCATTGAGTCGGTTCCCACGCATAGCTACTCTGTATACAAACAAAACGAAACACTGCCAGGTTCTGCGCCTGCTCACAATCCTCACAATGCTTGCTGTGATTGAACCCATTGTTGCAGCCACGGTGTCGGTCCGTCTTGTTGAGGGTCTTCGTCTTTTTTTTTTCCAAGGATGATGTCTTTCTCCAGGGACTGATCCCTCCTGATAACATGTCCAAAGTACACTAGACAAATATGGCCATCCTCCCTTCCCAAAGAGCATTCTGGCTGTATTTCTCCCCAGATAGATTTGTTCATTCTTCTGGCAGTCCGTGGTATAGTCAATATTCTTTGACAACACCATAATTCAAAGACATCAGTTCTGTCTTCTTTATTCATTGTCCAGCTTTCCCAGGCACATGAGGCAATTGAAAATACCGTGGCTTGGGTCAGGCCACCTTGGTCCTCAAGGTGACATCTTTGCTTTTAACACTTGAAAGAGGTCTTTTGCGTCAGATTTGCGCAATGCAGCATGTAGTTTGATTTCTTGACTGCTGCTTCCGTGGGCATTGATTGTGGATCCAAGTAAAGTATGATAATGAAATATGCAAAGACATGGAATTAGAAGACCATGCTTGGCATTTCTTAGTCTAAGAGAACTGAAGAAAAAATTCAAGCCTCGAGTTGCAATATTGAAGGATTCTATGGGCAAAATATTGAATGACCCAGGAGGCATCAAAAGAAGGTGGAAGGAATACCCAGCATCACTTTACCAAAAAGAACTGATCGGTACTCAACCATCTCAGGGGGTAGCATATGATCAAGAACCAATGGCACTGAAGGAAGAAGTCCAAGCTGCACTGAAGGCATTGGTGAAAAACAAGGCTCCAGGAATTGATATAATACCAACTGAGATGTTTCAACAAACAGATGCAACACTGGAAGCGCTCACTCATGTGTGCCAAGAAATTTGGAAAACAGCTACAACTGGAAGAGATCCATATTTGTGCCCGTTCCAAAGAAAGGTGATCCAACAGAATGCGGAAATTATCAAACAATGTCATTAATATCACACTCAAGTAAAATTTTGCTGAAGATAAGTCAAAAGCAGTTGTAGCAGTACCTCAACAGCGAACTGCCAGAAATTCAAGTAGCATTCAGAAGAGGATGTGGAATGAGGGATATTATTGCTGATGTCAGATGGATCCTGGCTGAAAGCAGAGAATACCAGAAAGATGTTTACTTGTGTTTTATTGATTATGCAAAGGCATTCGACTATGGATCGTAACAAATTATGTATAATATTGTAAAAGAGAGGAATTCCAAAACAACTGTGCTCCTGCAGAACCTGTACATACACCAAGAGGCGGTTTTTCAAACAGAGCAAGGGGATACTGAGTGGTTTAAAATCAGGAGAACTGTGTGTCAGAGTTGTATCTTTTCATCATACTTATTTGATCTGTATGCTGACAAATAATCTAAGAGGCTAGACTATATAAAGAAGAACATGGCATCACGACTAGAGGAAGACTCATTAACAACCCACAATATGCAGACGACACAATCTTACTTGCTGAAAGTGATGGGAACTTGAAGCACTTACTGATGAAGATCAAAGGCCACAGCCTTCAGTATGGATTACATCACAACATAAAGAAAACAAAAATCCCCAGAATTGGACTGATAAGCAACATCATGATAAACAGTGAAAAGACTGAAGTTGTCAAGGATTTCATTTTACTTGGATCCACAATAATATACGGTAGGCTGCACAAATTTAAGGGGATGAATTTTTTCATTTGGTTATACACCCTTGTGACCGCCACTCAGAAGCTTTTCTTTAAGCTTAAAAAAAACTTTTTTATTGAGGTATAACATAAAGCAAACTAATCTTAAATGTACAGCTCCATATATATATATATATATATATATATTTTTTTTTACCATACATTTTTTAAAAACGTAACAAACATCTTTAAATTTAAAACATATTTACAGGTCCAAAACTCATAGCATCAATTACAGAGAAAATTTTAAAGGAAAAATTATCTCCTCATGCAAAAAAATACAATTTAAAATTTTCCTGATTTTTCCGCTCCTTATTCATATATACACTTTACAGAAGCAAAAAAAAAAAAAAAAAAAATTTTTTTTCTTCTTTGGTATTGTATGTGAAACATTCTTCCTTGTTCCTAAACCAGATTGTTGCTGGTGTTTTTAACTGAGGTACGGTTTACCTACTGTAAAAATCACCCTTTTAAATGGGTAGTTTTATGAGTTTTTATACCCACATGCAGTCATGCAGCCACCACACATTTCAAGATATAGAGCAGTTCCATTATCCACTTTGTAGACAACTGGATTGTTTTAACAGCTCTATTGTGTAAGGGATTGGAAAGTTGATTCTTAACAAAGGAGACCAGTATCTGATCACAAAATAGGAACCGGGCTTACTGGCTTTAACTTTCTGTGTGAGGGGTTAAACTTGATGCAATGTATGTGGGTTCACAGATCTCTAACTTGTATGCAGCTCCTCAAGAGATTAATTGCCTGGGACCTCCAACAATGGGGATGAGTCCTATTTATTTTGTTTCACTAAATTGCAGTGGTTAAAGAAGAAAAGTGAAGAGGGAAGACTGTAAGTCATTTCAGTCACCTACATTAGGTGTTTTATTGACTATACAAAGGCATTCGACTGTGTGGATCATAACGAATTATGGATAACACTGTAAAGAATGGGAATTCCAGAATACTTAATTGTGCTCATGCGGAACCTGTACATAGACCAAGAGGCAGTCGTTTGTACAGAACAAGGGAATACTGCGTGGTTTAAAGTCAGGAAAGGTGTGTGTCAGGGTTGCATCCTTTCACTATACTTATTCAATCAGTATGCTAAGCAGATAATCCAAGAAGCTGGACTATATGAAGAAGAACGTGGCATCAGGATAAGAGGAAGACTCATTAACTACTTGTGATATGCAGATGACACAACCTTGCTTGTTGAAAGTGAAGGGGACTTGAAGCACTTACTGATGAAAATCAAAGACCACAGCCTTCAGTATGGATTATAGCTCCACATAAAGAAAACAGAAATCCTCAGAACTGGACCAATAAGCAACATCATGATAAATGGAGAAAATATTGAAGTTGTCAAAGATTTCATTTTACTTGAATTCACAATCAATGTCCATGGAAGCAGCCGTCAAGAACTCAAAGGATGTATTGGATTGGGCAAATGTGCTGCAAAAAAAAAACCTCCTTAAAGTGTTAAAAAGCAGAGATGTCACTTTGAGGACTAAGGTGTGCCTAACCCAAGCCATGGTATTTTCAATCACGTCATATGCATACAATAGCTGGAAAATTAATAAACAAGACAGGAGAATTTATGCCCTTGAATTATGGTGTTGGCAAAGCATGTTGAATATACACGGACTGCCAGAAAAATGAACAAATCTGTCTTGGAAGTACAGCCAGAATGCTCCTTAGAAGTGAGGATGGAGAGACTTCCATCTCACGTCCTTTCAACATGTTATCAGGAAGGACCAGTTCCTGGAGAAGGACATTATCCTTGGTAAGGTAGAGGGTCAGCAAAAAGAGGAAGACCCTCAATGAGATGGATTGTCTGCAACAACGGGCTCAAACATAGCAACGACTGTGAGGATGGCACAAGGCCAGGCAGTGTTCGTCCTGTTGTACATACGGTTGCTATGAGTCAGAGCTGACTCGATGGCACATAACAACAACATATGTTTTTAGTTTTCTTGGATATATATACCTAGGGGTGGATTTGCTGGGTCGTATGGGTTTTTTGGGTATGGGAACTCTGGAAACCCTGATGGCATAGTGGTTAAGAGCTATGGCTGCTAACCAGAAGGTTGGCAGTTTGAATCCACCAGCCACTGCTTGGAAACCCTATGGGGCGGTTCTACTCTGTTCTATATGGGGTCACTAGGAGTTGAAATCAACTCAACAGCAACAGGTTTGGCTTTTGGTTTGGTTTATGGTAACTCTCTTTTTGAGGAGCTACGAAACCGTTTTCCAAAGCAGCTGTACAACATTAGGAAGACATAATATCCAGAGATCCTGATGTACCTGGACAATGGTTAAAAACAAAATGGAAAGCCTAGGACAGTTGTGCCTTTCTGGAAGTAACTAGGGGCTGTATCCCATCCCCTGGGTAAAAGAAGAACTGGTTGGATCCCTACACATAAAGAGGAGTTGTTCTCCTCTGAGGGGAGAGGGCAAGATCTTGGCTAGCTCTGAGCTGCAATTGCCTCCTGACAAAGAGCAGAGCTTCTGGCTACAATTTGTTCTGGGGTCTGGAAAAAGCCTGTTTGAGTTAAACGTGAATGGATGGCAACTTCCCAAATTGCAAGGCAATGGAAGAGAAGCCCTCCGTGCCCCAGAGCACTCACTCACTCCCTTCCAAATCTTGCATTTTCATTTCACTGACTAGAAAGGCTGATACAGAGTTTTCTCCGAATCGTTTGATGGCAACAAGGACAGATTTGGGGCCATGTCCTGGAACTGTTGGGAAGTGAATGCACCCAGTAAGATGCCGTTCTTTGGCCTGTGTTAACCTACAAAGATAACAGCTGTCATCTATTGAATGTTGGCAGCCAAAAGAAGTCTTTATAGGGTGTCTTCAAGTTTAGTACTTCCTGTACCTTTTCCAGATTTTACTGTTAGGACCAACGCTTCCCACAAGACTTGACTTCCTGTATTACATTTGGAATGCCAAAGTCATTTTTTTTTTTTTTTGTATTTTCAGATTGTCCTGTAATGGCTCAGCCTGGGTGCAGACTCAGCCACTCACTGCTTCCCAGGCTTAGGCTGGCTCCCTGTCCTACTATAGTGGGGCTCTCCAGGCTTGCAGTTCAACAGTATCACTGTCTTAAAGGTTGGACTTTAAAAGGTGACCCAGAAAGGCTGAGTACAGTGGGGTGGGGGTTTGGTGGTACACGGAGGGGAAGTGAATTCAGATGGAATTTTTTTTTCCCATTCCATTTTAATCATTATTTCACTTTACTTCATTTTCACACAAGTAAATACACATTTATTGCAGAAAAACTAAAAAATACAAATAAATCATAATAACACAAGCAGAGCGTCCAGAGATAGTCATTGGTATATATTTTTTTTTCTGTCGAGTTTTTTCATCACTATTACATTTTGAGCTCAGCTGCTAACCCCAAGGTTGGCAGTTCGAATCCACCAGCCCCTCCTTGGAAACCGCATGGGGGCAGTTCTACTCTGTCCTATATGGTTGCTATGAGTAGGAATGGATTTGATGGCAGTGGGTTTGGTTTTTTGGGTCATTTCATTCTGATGTAAAACCTACCTGATTTTTTTTCTCTGAATTATATTTTAATGAGTTAATAATATACTAATATTATTTCTCACCTACCCTTTTCATATGATACCATGAACATCTTCCAGGGCAATAAATATAGATCTAGACAATCATTTTGAATAGCTACATACTATTTCATTATGTGGCTTTAAAGTAGTTTTAATTCTCATTTTATCTAGAGCACAGTTAGGGTCTGGCTCAATATATATTTTTAATTGAATCAATGAATGTTGCCAAGGGATTCCAGATATTTGATTGGCCCATTTACTACATTTCAGGCTACACCGTTTAAAATGGAGCCTGTCCTAAGCAATTTATCCTTTTTTTCCAGAACAGAGAACTCCTCACAGATTCCAATTCTTTGAGAGATACATTTCTGAACTAGAGTGCCCTGTGTGTCTTCCCTGGGCTTGATTAACTTCTTACACAAACTCTCACGGTAACCAATCAGGTGACTCCTTTTTTGGAAGGCTGCGTGTGTGTGTGTGTGTGTGTGTGTGTGTGTGTATACACGTGTGTGTTCACCTGCACCCCGCACGCACACACAGGCACGCAGGTGTTAGAACATAATTGCAACCGTTAGTAATTCTGAATAGCATGTTTCAGTTGTCACACATGGTTCACATATAATGGCTTCTTACCTGACAACAACAATCTGACAAATTACTTCATTTGCCAAATGAATCTTTCATTTCACTCACCACCAAGAGGAAATAAATGTGCTACGGTGGCTGGGAGAGGAGGTCACATTTTACATCAAATCGACCTCTTCTGTGGAATTAAAGCCAGCTCTTTTTTCTTCTAGCAATGGTTTTGTTTAAGCATATTTTATATTGGTTTCTTTTTTCGTCCTGAAGATCAAATTAGTATATGCTTAAAGTAATTTTAAAAGATTAGAATGTTTCCTTTTTTTTGGCAAGGAAACCAATGGCTGATTCACATCAATTCCTGCAGCTCATACCACTCCTGAGTTATATGTGCTGCTGTCTCGTTTTCCCAGGGGATCACCGCCCCTTCCAGGGCTGCTACTGAGTTAGCTGCGCCCAGGATTTCTGGGCCTCTTGCTTAAAGGGCTCTCTTGGGCCGAGTAGCCATGATATGCCTGTCACAGCAGCGGGCTTCAGACTTTCTCATTACAGCCTCAGTACGGCCTGGGAACCACAGTGCCATTTCTAACCTCCTCCCCTCCCCGCCGCCCCACAGTGTGTGGCATTGGCACTGCTAAGGGGTGGGCACTTACTGGAATCCCTCAGAGAGGTCCTGAGACTTCAGGGCCAGGAGGCCTGTGTGAGAGGAAGGCATCTTCCCTCGATGGCAGGATTGGCACCATCACTTGCGGAACCCAGTGCAAAATAAAAATATGCGGCCCCTTGTTTAGACATTATTAGGAATTTCAAGGCAGCAATGGCAGAACATTAAACTAAGTGGGCCCAGGAGTAGTACAGCCACAACTTTTAGCTCTTCTACATGTGGGGCTTAATGCTCGTAACAACTCCGTCTTAGCCATGAAGACTCTGACGTTCTGAGAGGTTAAGTAATTTGATCAAGGTCACACAGCCAATAAGTGCCAGAGGCCAGATTCACACTGTGACCTTGGAGTGGAAAGCTTCAGCTCTGTTTCAAGGGCAAAGAGCATTTAACAAAGCCCATTGTTGGCAAACAATGCCTTCTTGTGCTGGAAAGGAGAGGTGGGATATTCCCAGAGAAGCCTTGGTTGCCCAGGTCCAGGAGGAACTACCTAGAGCCCCAGGGTCCCTGTCTCTGGAAAACTCCAGAATTATATTAAAAGGCTTAAAAACCCTCTCCTACAATCCAATACAGTAAAATGTGGGAAAGCTGGAGCTTGTATAAGGTGGAAAACTGTCAGAGAAAACCCAACCAAACCCCGTGCCGTTGAGTCGATTCCAACTCATAGGGACCCTATAGAACAGAGTAGAACTGCCTCATAGGTTTTCCAAGGAGCCACTGGTGAATTCAAACTGTGGACCTTTTGGTTAGTCACTGAACACTTAACCACTGCACCAACAGGGTTTCATCAGAGAAGGAAAACTCAAATTTATTTATTTTCCACTAAAACTATCAGTAGAAAAGGGGTAAGACCGCACCCTGTCAAAGGCGGAAAACTTTCGAGACACTGAAAAACAAAGCAGCCCTGTTGAGTTCCAGCTCTCACAGGCCTCACAGGTTTCATAAGGAGCCCTGGTGGCACAATGGTTAAGCGCTTGGCTGCTAACTGAAAGGCTTGCAGCTTGAACCCTCCAG
Source organism: Loxodonta africana (assembly GCF_030014295.1). Lineage (NCBI taxonomy): Eukaryota > Metazoa > Chordata > Mammalia > Proboscidea > Elephantidae > Loxodonta > Loxodonta africana. Next base: position 20,725,377 of record NC_087363.1, on the reverse strand, counting down.
CTGCTCTGAGAGAGAAAAGCCCTGGCAATCTGTTCCCATAAAGATTACAGCCTAGGATACCATGTGGAGCAGTTCTACTCTGTCCTATAGGATCACTAAGAGTCAGAATCAACTCTGGAGTACATATACTACAACACAAACCAGTATACACCATTTAAGTGGCCTGTCCTCATCACTTGCTTACTAATCACAGCTAGGCTGCTTCCCGGTGAGTTGTTTGTGCTCTCCTCCACCCCTCCTTCCAAGAAAAGCAGCTCTATGGTACTTTATAGCCCTTACTTAAGACACTCCATTCTACCCTGCCCCTGCAACTGCCTGACTCTCTCCCTCCCTCGGAGCCCCCTGCACAGCTACATCCTAGCATGAAGTCTCTGGATCTCTCAGAGCACCCTGCTTTGGGCCTGCCCTAGAGAAATGTCCAGCCCTGCAGAGCAGAAGGCAGTGGTGAGGGGGGGAGGGGCTTACTGAAAGCTCATTGCAGAGCTGACCCTGGAAGCCTCCCCCCAATGTAAGTTCTTTCACTCCTTGGTTCTTTGAAGACCTTGTAGCTGGTACAGGACAAGCTGATGCAAACTCCTCTGTGAGGCATTAGGGACTGAATGCTAAGAAAGGAGAGGTTTAGGAGGCAATGGAGACTGGGACCCCAAGATCCAGGATGTGAAGGACAAGTGGACATCAAAGACCAGAAGCACCTCCCTGAGAAGGCAGCTGCCTCCATTTTGGAGCAGGGCTTCGAACCGGTTTGTTGTGGCGTGAACCTGTGCTGAGAATTTGCATTTCTAATAAGTTGCCAGGAAATTACACATAAGAATCACCTGGAGGATCTTGTGAAACTGTAGATTCTGATTCAGTATTCCTGGGGTGGATATGCAAGTTCTCAGCAGGGGTATGAACCTGAACCAACCAGTTCAAAGTCCCGGTTTGGAGTTGATGATTGACACCCTCTGATTTAACTCAGGTTTGCATAAATAAAAAGTGTCATGGCTTTATTCTCACTGCAGTTCTAAAGTGGCAGAACTTTTCACAGATTCTCTTACAAATGCAGTATAATCATTCACAACACTTTTCAGGGTGAAGTTAACCACAGTGCGTTCACCTTGTTAGAGAAAAGACTGATCCCATTCATATTCACTATTTTTATTTAAAGGAGCCCTGGTGGTACAATGGCTTAAGTGATAGCCTGCAAACCGAAAAGCAGGTGGTTTGAAACTCCCAGTGGCTCCACGGGTTATAGAAAGATGTGGCCATCTGCTTCTGGAGAGATTTATAGCCTCGGAAACCCTATGGGGTCCCTATGTCGGAATCAACGGCAGTGAGTTTTGGGTTTATTTTTATTTTTGGTTCTAAATTGATCTTAAGGAGTCCTGATGGCTATTCTAGGATAAAAACATCACAAAGTTTAGTAAAGGAAAAAGGAAGGTTTTATTCAGCATATGTTCAAAGAGGCCAAAGTAGGAAATAGACAAGCCTGCTGCCAGAGCTAATGTCTGCCTAAGTCCAAGGAATATTACAAAATAAGCAAAAGTGGGAAAATGGACAAACATGCTGCTAGAGCCATGTCTGCCCGAGTCCAAGGAATATCACGGAACAGACAAAGTGGGAAAACAGACAGGCAGGGTGCCAGAGCCCTGTCTGCCAGAGTCGAAGGAATGTTACAGGTTCATCAGGATATATTAACATCACAAATAGGCGGAAACCATTGAAAGCTTCACCTTTTCACAGATTGGCTAGAAACTGCTAAATCTCGGTGAGTCTATGTTTGAATTGTCTTTCTTAATAATCATTGGTACAGGTTTCCGTAATGAAGGTCATGAGGGTCTTCGCTGGTCCAACAAATCTTCTATTCACTAAGTGCTAATAGAAAAGGTAAGAGAGGAAAGTCTGTGGGTCTTTTGTGCTCTTTTATTAGTTTATGTGAAAAGTTCCCTAAGAGATGTTTTCCAAGATTGTCTTAGCTATTGTCTTTATATCTCAGGGCTCAGTGGATGACGTGTCCTTGTGAGTCCTTGTTGAGTCCAGCTCCAGCTGAGTCATATTCTTTAGATTCACGAACAGGGAACAATGGCTCCAGTATTATCTTCTAAATCATGGTGCAATGGTTAAATACTTGGCTGCCAAAACAAATGTTGGTGGTTCTAACCCACCCAGCAGCTCCCTGGAGAAAGGCCTGGAGATCTGCTCCCATAAGGATTATAGCCCAGAAAACCCTATGGGCAGTTCTACTCTGTCACATGGGGTTGCCATGAGTGGAAATTTACTTGATGGCACCTAAAAAACCTTACATTTTCTACTGGTCTTGAGTTCTTTTTTTAAGCTAAAGTTAAATTTTATCGGGGGGTGTTTGGGGACCATGGTTTGGAGGTTTGGGGACATCTAGGTCAATTGGCATAATAAAATCTATTAAGAAAACATTCTGCATCCCACTTTGGAGAGTGGCGTCTGGGGTCTTAAACGCTAGCAAGCAGCCATCTAAGATGCATCAATTGGTCTCAACCCACCTGGAGCAAAGGAGAATGAAGAACACAAAAGACACAAGGTAATTATGAGCCCAAGAAACAGAAAGGGCCACATATACCAGAAACTACATCAGCCCGAGACCGGAAGAACTAGATGGTGCCTGGCTACAACCAATGACTGCCCTGACAGGGAACACAACAGAGAATCCCTGAGGGAGCAGGAGAACAGTGGGATGCAGACCCTAAATTCTTGTAAAAAGACCAGACTTAATGGTCTGAGACTAGAAGGACCCTGGAGGTCATGGTCCCCAGACCTCCTGTTAGCCCAAGACAGGAACCATTCCCAAAGCCAGGTCTTCAGACAGGGATTGGACTGGAATAGGGGATAGAAAATGATACTGGTGAGGAATGAGCTTCTTGCATCAAGTAGACACGTGAGACTATGTGGACAGCTCCTATGTGGAGGGGAGATGAGAGGGCTCAGAGGGATCAGAAGCTGACTGAATGGACTTGAAAATGGAGAGTAGAGAGAAGGAGTGTGCTGTCTCATTAGCGGGAGAGCAACTAGGAGTATATAAAAAAAATTTTTTTTTTTTTTATAGCAGGGTGTATATAAATTTTTATATAAGAGAGTGACTTAATTTGTAAACTTTGACTTAAAGCACAGTAAAAATAAAAAATAAAATAAAATTTATTTTTTAATAATATTTTATTATGTTTTCAATGCAGGTTTACACAGCTCTTTAGGTTCCCATTCCATTTCTACACAAGTTGTTCAGTGATATTGGCTACACTCTTCACAGTATTCATAATTTCCGTTCCGGTTGTTCTGTTTCCATTAATCTAGTTTTCCTGCCCCCCTACATTCTCATCTTTATGTTAAAGTAATTGTTGACTGTTTGGTCTCATATAGGTGACTTTTTTAAAGAAGCACAGTATTTATGAATGATATTATTTTTTTAAGCCAACTTGTAATTTAGCTACAAGGTGACCTCAGGGGTTAGTTTCAGTTCAAGGTCTGAAGAATATCCCTGGGCAATAGTCTTGGGGAGTCCTCCAGTTTCAACCAGTCCAGTAGATCTGTTTTTTTTTTTTTAGGAATTTGAGGTTCTGTTCTACATTTTTGTCCCATTTTATCAGGGTCCATTTATTGTAGCCCTGATTAGAATGGGCACCATCTAGTTCTTCTGGTCTCAGGGTAGATGAGGCCATGGTTGGTGTAGACCGTGTGTTCTGTAGACTAGTTTCTTCTTTGAGTTTTTGGTTTCCTTATTTCTCTTTTGAGCCAGACAAGTAGAGAGCAATAGTTGTATCTTAGATGGCTGCTCAAAAGCTTTTAAGACTCCGGACACTACTCGAACTAGGATGTAGAATGTAACTTTATGAACTCTATTATGACAATTGACTGAGATGTCCCATGAGACTATGGTCCTAATCCTTCAAACCCAGAAATCTAGTGCTGCGAGGTGTTTGGTTATGTCTAAGAAGTATCTGTAACTTGTGCTGTATTATATATATGAATATATGTGCATACAGTCACATAGATGCATATACACACACATATACCTATAATAAACATATATATCTATTTATATCCATATATGCTGACATACATACATACACGTATACCGGCACCTATATTTTTTTGGTTGTTTTTGCTGTTATTTCAAAATTATATATGCCATAGCAATTACCAACAGGTCGTTTTTTTCTTCTGTACTTTTTAGTGACATTGTTTACCTTCCTCAAGCTCTGTATGCTTCACCCTCATTCAGTGATACCTTTCCAACATCACCAAAAATAATAAGTATCTACTGTCTAGAGAGTGAATCCCTGGTAACCACCAATGAACATTAGTTTCTGTATATTTACTTGTTCATGTCATGTCATGAAAGTGAGAAGATACAATATTTGTCCTTTCGTGATTGACTTATTTCACTCAATATAATACCCTCAAGGTTCATCCATGTTCCAAGATGTTTTGGGAACTCATTTTTCTTTATTGCTGAGTACTTTTCCATTGTATGTATGTACTACATTTTACTTATCCTCTCATCTGTTGATGGGCACTTGGGTTGATTCTGTCGTTTTGCTATTGTGAATAGTGCTGCGATGATCGCAGATGTTTATATGTTTTGTCATGTCACTTCTATTAGACCTCTAGAGTATATACCTAGGAGTGGAATTGCTGGGTCATACAGCAGCTCTACCTCTAGTTTGCTTAGGAACTGCCAGACTGTCCTCCACAACGGCTATACCATTTCGCATTCCCACCAGCAATGGACCTCACTGACATTGCTATCGAGTTGATTCCAACTCATAGCGACCCTGTAAGACAGAGCTGAACTGCCCCATAGGGTTTCCAAGGAGCAGCCAGTGGATTCAAACTGCCGACCTTTGGTTAGCAGCCGAGCTCTTAACCACTGTGCCACCAAGACTCCTTAGCCATCCTAGTGCGAGTGAAATGTTAACTTGTGGTTTTGATCTGGATCTGTCTAATGGCTATTGAAGTTGAGCATCTTTTCATGGGTCTGTTGGCCATTTGAATATCTTCTTTGGTGAAGTGTCTATTCAGGTCCTTTGTCCAGTTTTTGACTGGGTTATTTGTCTTTTTGTTAAGTTGTAGAAGCTTTCTATATATTTTAGATATTAGACTCTTACCAGTTATATCGTTCCTAAAGATTTTTCCCCGGTCTGTAGGTTGTCTCTTTACTCTTTTGATGAACATAAGTATTCAAGTTTTATGAGGTCTCAGTTATCTATTTTGTTTTCTGTTGCTCAGGCATTCTTGTTGTGTTTGATAATCTATCATTGAAAAATTAGATCCCAAAGCTTTGCTCTTATATTTTCTTCCAAGAACTTCATGGTTTTGAATTTAACATTTAGGTCCTTGATCCACTTTGAATTAGTTTTTGTGTATAGTGTGAGGTATGAATCTTGTTTCATTTTTCTGCATGTGGCAATCCAATTTTGCCAACACCATTTGTTGAAGGGACTGTTGGTCTTGAGGTCTTGCCATCATTTGTCTCTGTCAGTCACCATCATCCACTAACATCGAGTCAATTCCGACTCATAGAGACCCCATAGGGTTTTCAAGGCTGTAAATCTCTACAGAAGCAGACTGCCATATCTTTCTCCTGTGGAGCCACTGGTGGCTCCTAACCACTGACCTTTCGGTTAGCAGGCAATCATTTTAACCACTGTGCCACCAGGGCTCCTTCCAGTCACAATTAAGATGCAATAAAAGGAACAGAGGAGACTGAGGGAATAAAAATCTGCCCAGTCACAGAAACCCAAGACTAATGCTTATGGAAGCTGCTTTTCTCTGTGCTCCTGCTTTGTGGTATTAATCACTACACTGGACTCTCCTGAGTTTATAAATACAGAACAAAATGTTCTTTGTCTCTACTTGGTGAAGTAGTATGCAGGGATCGACAGCGTGTGACCTGAAGCATGTAGGTATGTCTGCAGTGATGAATGCCAGTTGGAACCAACACTTCCTAGATGATTTGACATCAGGAAGAAAGTGGACCCAGCTTCTAAGATGCAGGTCTTGATTTCTGAAATTTTTGAAACTAAGTTTCCAGAGGATAAAGTGAGTGTTTCACTCAGGGTAGCCTAGATTATTGTGCAGTAACACAAACCCCTCACCTTAGTGGCTTAAACATCAAAGGACAAACCATGTTCATTGTGGTTCTTATCAGAGTCACTCAGGGTCTTGGGCTGACAGAAAAGCCACCATCTTAAATGTTGCCAGTTGCCAGGTCCAAAGGAAAAAATGCACAGGAGGGTCTCACGTGGGCAATTAAAGACGAAGAAGTGGTACACATCACTTCCACTCACAACTCATTGGCAAGAACTAGTCACATGACCCCATTCAACCAGAAAGCAGCCAGGAAATACAGTCCTACCATGTACCTGGAAGGGGGTATAACTGGACTTATTTGGTAAACAGCACTATTGACCACAACACTGTTTCCATGGTTTGATGCTGGAAGACAATAGGATGAATATTAATAGAGGAGTTGGGGCTTTGGCGTATGACCGTATTGGCTCTGCTCTTGGGATAACACCGACAAAACTCTTCAGGCTTCTCCACATTATCTGTGATCAGCTTCCTCAAGGAGCAGGATTTATCTGCAGGGACGGTCCAGGTAGGAAAGGCCAAGACTGAGCACTAGTCTCCCACATTTGCACTATTCATTACTCTGATGCCCCCTTGAGCTTGGTGAGGGAAGATTTCAGAGTTACAGGGGCTGAGTACTTCATCTATAATGAATTTCTGAGATTCAGCACTGTTAGTAAAGATGGGTGCCACTATTGCCACATTCCTCTGGTCACTCACTGCCCAACATCTTCCAGGAATGACCTCCTCCTTTGCTATCAAAGAGAACATTTAAATTAAAGCTTAACCTGAATGAATAAATTTAGTAAACCCTCCCCCAATAGGGTATATGAATAATGCACTCCACCCATGGCCTTCTTTCCTTCAGCTTGCTGCAATAATGAGGAGAGCTTATATTCTCTTATCTTAGCTTCCTAGTGCTGCTCTAACACAAATACCACAGGTAGGTGGCTTTACACATTGCCATCGAGTTGATTCCAACTCAAAGCAACATTTGAGGACAGAGTAGAACTGCCTCATAGGGTTTCCAAGGATTGGCTGGTGGATTTGAACTGCCGACCTTTTGGTTAGCAGCGTGAGCTCTTAACCACTGTGCCACCAGGGCTCCAGGTGGCTTTAAAGAACAGAAATTTATAATACACTACATCAATAGAACAAAGGAAAAGAACCACATGATTATGGATACAGAAAAAGCTTTTGATAAAATCCAACACCCTTTCTTGATGAAAACCTTGAAGAAGATTGGAATAAAAGGGAAATTCCTCAATGTGATTCAGGGCATATATGAAAAGCCAACAGCCAACATTATACTTAAGGGAGAAAAACTAAGAGCTTGCCCCTTGAAACTGGGAACAAAATAAGGGTACCCAATCTCACCACTTCTATTAAATATTCTATTAGAAGTTCTAGCCACAGCAATAAGACAAGAAAAAGAAATAAAAGGTATCCAGATTGGAAAAGAAGAAGTAAAATTATCTCTATTTGAAGATGATATGATCATATATATAGAAAATTTCAAAGACTCCACAAGAAAACTTGTAGAAATAATAGAGAAATTTTGCTAAGTTGCAGGGTACGAGGTCAACAAACAAAAATCAGTTGGATTTCTATACACCAGCAATGAGAAATTTGAAAGGGAAATTAGGGAAACAATTCCATTTACAATAGCATCTAAGATAATAAAAAATCTAGGAATGAAATTAACCAGGGATGTGAAGGACTCATACAATAAAAATTATAAAACCCTGCTGAAAGGAATTGAAGACTTAAATGGAAAGATGTTTCATGCTCATGGATTGGAGGACTTAATATTGTTAAGATGTTGTTTTAGTCATCTAGTGCTGCCACAACAGAAATACCACAAGTGGATGGCTTTAACAAAGAGAAATTTATTTTCTCACAGTCTAGTAGCTTACAAGTCCAAATTCAGGGTGTCAGCTCCAGGGGAAGGCTTTCTCTTTCTGTTGGCTCTGGAGAAAGGTCCTTGTCCTCAATCTTACCCTGGTTGAGGAGCTTCTCAGACGCAGGGACTCCGTGTCCAAAGGATGCACTCTGCTCCTGGTGCTGCTTTCTTGGTGGTATGAGGTACCCAACTCTGCTTGCTTTCCTCTCCTTTTATCTCTTGAGGGATAAAATGTGGTGCAGACCACGCCCCAGGGAAACTCCCTTTACCTTGGATCAGGGAGGTGACCTGAGTGAGAGTAGTATTACAATCCCACCCTAATCCTCTCAACATAAAATTACAATCACAAAATGGAGGACAACCATACAATACTGGGAATCATGGCCTAACCAAGTTGATACACACATTTTTGGGGGGGGACATAATTCATTCCATGATAGATGTCAACAATACCCAAAGAAATCTATAGATTCAATGCAATCCTGATCAAAATTCCAAAAACCTTCTTTACAAAAATGGGAAAGCAATACTCAACTTTATATGGAATGGCAAGAGGCCCCAAATAGCTAAAGCAAAGTTGAAAGAGAAGAACAGAATAGGAAGACTCACACTTTCTGATTTTAAAACATAGTTTATAGCTACAATAATCAAAACAGCCTGTTGCTGGCATAACAATAGACACATAGACCAATGGAATAGAATTGAGAGTCCAGAAATAAACACACACATCTGTGGTCAACTGATTTTTGACAAAGGTGCTAAGTCCATTCTTAGCACCTTGGGAAAAGAAGAGTTTCTTCAATAAATAGTGCTGGGAAAATTGGATTTCCATATGCAGAAAAATGAAACAGGATTCATGCTTCACATGATATACAAAAACAAATTCAAAATGAATTAAAGACCTAAATGTGCAAACTAAAACCATAAACTTTTTAGAAGAAAATGCAGGGGCAATGCTGTCAGGCCTAGTTTTTAACAATAGATTACCTAATATAACAAAAGCACAAACAGCAAAAAAACAAAATAAATAAATGAGACCTCATAAAAATTAAAAACTTTTGTTCATCAAAAGACTTTCCCAAAAAAGGGAAAAGATAAGCTAACAACTGGGAGAATATCTTTGGAAACTATATATCTGATAAGAATCTAATAAACAAAATGTACATAAAACTTTGACAACTTAACAACTGTGGAGAGCAGGCTTATGAGACATGTTTGAACATGTCTGGACAAGTGTGGCTGTCATCTTCAGTTCAGTCTATAATGAGGGGAGTGGGCCCAAGAGATGAAAAGACATTGTGGGCTTGACCGAGGAAGATAGTCATATCAGGATAACCAGATAGACTGACAGACTTCATCAAGAAGAAACCCACATAACATCATCAGACTTTATCAACATCAACCAGATGAGCTCAAAGAGCTCCAGTGAGTATAAAAGAAGCAATAGAAGGAGACAACCGCGCTCGGAGCTTTCCCAGAGCCACTTGGTCATACGTTGAGAAGTTAGGAAGCAGTGGGCTGCGGCAGCTCACCCGGGCTTACTCCTAAGTTCAAGAGACAATGCTCTCGGTCATACATTGAGAACTAGGAAGCAGTGGGCTGCGGCAGCTCATCCCGGGCTTACTCCTAGTTCCAGAGACATCGAACAGAATGGTCATGAAGCAGTGGGCAGCAAGAGCTCATCCTGGGCTTTCTTGTAGGCCTTCCTGCTACGAGGCTCATGAGCCCACAGGGAGCTATGCATGATCCAGAGACCATCACTAACCAGTGAGATTGGAAATCATCACCAACCAATGAGCGGCATCATGGAACTGCACCATCTAATTGCTGTCCTCGCTTGCTGTAAGTTTGACCTGTCCCTCTCATTTTTCACCCCCTTTGGTGATCTGAGATATCTGGCATCCGGGATGGCCAAGAACCTGCTAATGTGTGTTTATGTGTAATAAATTAATGAAATTAATGTAAGACCCGAAACAAACCATTTAATAAAGACATTATAGAAAGACACAAATCATGTGGAGTAGTTTATAAGACTTTTCCTCACGACAACAACAAAAAGACAACACAATCATAAAATGGGCAAAGGACTTGAATAGACATTTCACCAAAGAGGACATTCAAATGGCCACCAAAAGTGAAAAGATGCTCAAAGTCATTAGCTATCAGATAGATGCAAATCAAAACCACAAAGAGATACCATTTCACTCCCAGTAGGATGACTAAGATTAAAACAAACACGTTGGCGAGGATGTAGGGAAATTGAAACCCTCTTCCATTGCTGGTGAGAATGCAAAATAGTACGGCCATTGTGGAAAACAGTGTGGCAGTTCCTCAAAAAATTGAAAAGACTTGAAAGTGGAGACTCAAAGACTTATACGCCAATGTTCACTTTAGCACTAGTCACAATAGCCAAAACGTAGAAACAACCTAAATGCCCATGAACAGATGAACGGATAAACAAAATGTGGTACATACTTACTGAAAAAGAACACCTAAAATGAATAATTGAGGCACCTGATTAATAGCAAAGAGCTATGTTCTTGTCCAAAGTCAGATGCCATTTTGAGTCCTAGCGTAAGACTGCTGCCTGTCATTCCTGTAAATTTCCACTGTGCTTTGCTAGATAAGTAACCTTTAGAGAAAAAAGGGAAAACTTTAACAAACAATGAAACTTTAACCACTCTCAGCAACAATGGAGGAGGCAAGAATATGGTTTGTGAAGTAATGCTTGTCAGGGAATGTTTTCCTGAGAGTTCTGAGATTACGTTTGTGCAACATGAAGAATGTATATGTAGCAGAAAATTTCTTACAAGATTGAACTCCAGGAAATCTATCAGCTAACCTTGTAGAAGTTTAACTTGCTATTGTCCTTAAAAGTTGTATGTAAATCCAAGATGCCATGATTGTAACCAGGTAGACTTGTTTTCTTCTCTACTGAATTAAAAACCCCTTGTTTTCTTTGCCCTGTGAAACACTGTGTTGAGAGCTTCTAGACTGTGTTTCACAATTTTTGAATTTTTTTTTCCTCAATAAAACTTGTTTTTACTTTAAGCAGCCTCCATGATTAAGCTCTATGACAATACAATGGGATACTATGCAACTGGTAGGAAAAGTCTTTATACATGTACAGTATGGATGGAGCTGGAAGACATTATGCTGAGTAAAATAAGTCAATCACAAAAGGACAAATATTGTTATAACTTCACTTATATAAAAAAAAGAGAAGAAAAAACAGAACAGAAATTTATTTTCATATAGCTCTGGGGGCTAAAAGTGTAAATCAGGGTGTCAGCCAAATGAATTCCTTCTTTGTCAGTAGCTCCTGGCATTCCTTAGCTGGTAGATGGTCCTCGCATGGCATATGTCATCCTCCCTCACCCCCAGTGTGTTTGTCTCTGTCTATTCTGGTCTTTTTATAACTCAGAAGCGATTAGATTTAGGATCCACCCTACTCTGGTATGACCTTATTAACAAAACCAAAGAAAAACCCTCTTTCCAAATAGGATCATATCCACAGGTACAAAGGCCAGAAACTAAACACATATTTTGAGGGACACAATTCAATTCATGTGTATTTAAATGGTCTTTTCAACATTTTTTTGTTTTAGTCACAAAATAGCATCTCAAAAAGTAACACAATTTTCATGCATCCTTAATAATATTATGATTAATATGTTTTAATGTCTGTTTAAAAGTACTATATTTGTATAAATTCTCTTATCAATGAATATTTAGACAGCTTTAAACTCATATAAAATCCCTGGGCTGAATATCTTAATGTCTATTTTTGTCCACGTGCCAGTTATTTCCTTGAAGTGAAATTTCCTGTCACGTTTTTAATATTGATACTTACTGCCAAATTGCACTCTAAAATGACCGTAGACGTATTTTCCTGTGTGATGTATTCTTATAACGTAGTGATCGCAAATCACGTACGTGTGAAACACGGAATGTGCGACTTAAACATTTAAGCTAAGTTGTAAACAACCTAAAACTGACAAATGACCTCTCTGGCATAAACAACTTCTAATTTTATCAGCCACAACCTTGTCGTAGGAGTCTCAGAGTTTCAAAAATGGTTAAGCGATGGACTACCAGCTGAAAGGTTGGCAGTTCGAAGACACCCAGAGATGACAGGTGTGTAGATCTGCTTCTGAAAGGCCACAGCCTTGAAAACATTATGGAGCAGTTCTATTCTGCACACGTGCAGTTGCCATGAGTCAAGACTGACTCAGCGGCAACTAACAACCTTGCTGTGATATGGTATGGCATAGCCCTTAGCTTATCTATGTTAAGATACCCCTAAAGTGCACCCCCTGATTACGAACCTATGACGTGAGTTACCCTGATGCACTATGAGCTGGGCACAGCTCTCTTCCCCATAAGATCCTTAGGCTAAACCACATAAAACCCCCTGGGAATTTGCTTTTCCAAAGAGAGCAAGGGAGAGGCTGAATGACTCTGCCAATCAAGTCTCTGACCCTCTCTGAAGACAGGTTGCCAGAGGCTCTGCTGGAGACTTCCCTGCTACCAACCCTGGACCCAAGCTATGCGTGGAACCTCGCCCGAGGAGGAGTTATTGGTCAAGCCTTCCTCCTGAGACTACTCGTTAAAGGTAAACAGCTGAAAGCTGAAGACTCAGACTTTAATCAATGGACTAACTTTATTGTACCCTATTCTCCAAGTCTAAGCGAATGTCTAAATGAATGATTGATATCCTAGGCATTAAAAAACTCATTGCCATTGGGTCAATTCCAATTCATAGTGACCCTACAGAACAGAGTAGAACTGCCCCGTACAGTTTCCAAGGAGCAACTGGTAGATTCAAACTACTGACCTTTTGGTTAGCAGCTGTAGCTTGCCATAGCTCTTAACCATTGCGCCACCAGGGCTCCAGAAGAAGGATCGGTAATTGCAGGATACAGTCTTGGTGACAGAAATGATGCCAGAGATCAAATGATAGCATTTTGCAAGACCAACAACTTATTCATTGCAAGTACTTTTTTTCAACAACATACATGGTGACTACACACATGGATCTCACTGGATGGAATACACAGAAATCAAATCGACTATCTGTGCAAAGAGATGGTGAAGAAGCTCAGTATCATCAGTCAGAACAAGGCCAGGTGCCGACTTCGGAACAGACCATCAATTCTCATATGCAAGCTGAAGCTGAAGAAAATTAAAACAAGCCCACCAGAGACAAAGTACAATCTTGGGTATATACCACCTAAATTTAAAGACCATCTCAAGGATAGATTTGACTCATTGAACACTAATGACCAAAGACCAGATGAGCTGTGAGATGACATCAAGGACATCATATATGAAGAAAGCAAAAGGTCATTAAAAAGACAGGAAAGAAACAAAAAAACCAAAACGGATGTCAGAAGAGACTCTGAAACTTGCTCTTGAACATAGAGTAGCTAAAGTGAATGGAAGAAATAATGAAGTAAAAGAGCAGGACAGAGGGCAGCTAAAGAAGACACAATAAAGTATTATAATGAAATGTGCAAAGACCTGGAGTTAAAAAACTAAAAGGGGAAAAGAACATGCTGGGCATTTCTCAAGCTGAAAGAACTGAAGAAAAAATTCAAGCCTTCAGTTGCAATACTGCAGAACTCTGTGGGCAAAATATTGAACAATGCAGGAAGCATCAAAAGAGGACGGAAGGAATACACAGAGTCACTGCTCCAAAAAGAACTGGTCAACATTCAGCCATTTCAGGAAGTAGCATATGATCAAGAACCAATGGTAAGGAAGGAAGGGTACAAGCTGCATTGGTGAAAAATAAGCCTTCAGGAATTGATGGAATACCAATTGAGAAGTTTCAACAAATGGATGCAATGCTGGAGGTGCTCACTCATCTATGCCAAGAAATTTTTAAGACAGCTACCTGGCCAACTGACTGAAGAGATCCATATTTGTGCCCATTCCAAAGAAAGGTGATCCAACAGAATGTGGAAATTATCAAACAATTTTAATCATTAATATCACAAGCAAGTAAAATTTTGCTGAATATAATTCAAAAGCAGTTGCAGCAGTACCTTGAAAGAGAACTACCAGAAATTCAAGCCAGGTTCAGAAGAGGAAGTGGAATGAGGAACATCACTGCTGATGTCAGATGGATCTTGCTGAAAGCAGAGAATACCAGAAAGATGTTTACCTGTGTTTTATTGACTATGCAAAGGCATTTGAATGTGTGGATCATAACAATTATGGATAACATTGTAAAGAATGAGAATTCCACGCCACGTACTTAATTGTGCTCATGAAGAACCTGTACATAGACCAAGAGGCAGTCTTTCAGACAGAACGAAGGGATACTGCGTGGTTTAAAATCAGAAAAAGTGTGCATCAGGGTTGTATCCTTTCACCATACTTATTCAATCTGTATGTTGAGCAAATAATCTGAGAGGCTGGACTACATAAAAAAGAACTTGGTATCAGGATTGGAAGAAGACTCATTAACAACCTGCAATATGCAGATGACCCAACCTTGCTTGCCAAAAGTGAAGGGGACTTGAAGCACTTACTGATGAAGATCAAAGACTATAGCCTTCAGAATGGATTACGCCTCAACATAAATAAAACAAATATCCTCACAACTGGAACAATAAGCAACGCCATGCTAAACAGAGAAAATATTGAAGCCGTCAAGGATTTCATTTTACTTGGATCCATGATCAATGCCCACGGAAGCCGCAGTCAAGAAATCAAAGGACATATTGCACTGGGCAAATCTGCTGCCAAAGAGGGAATCCCTGGTGGTGTAGTGGTTAAGAGCTATGATTGCTAACCAAAAGGTCAGCAGTTTGAATCCATCAGGCACTCCTTGGAAACTCTATGGGGCAGTTCTATTCTGTCCTATAGGGTCGCTATGAGTTGGAATCGACTCGACGGCAACGGGTTTGGTTTTGTTTTTTTGGCTGCCAAACGTCTCTTTAAAATGTTAAAAAGCAAAGATGTCACTTTGAGGACTAAGGCTTGGCTGACCCAAGCAATGGTATTTTCGATCGCCTCATATGCGTGTGAAAAGCTGAAGGGTAAATAAGGAAGACAGAGGAAGAATTGATGCCTTTTAATTATGATATTGTTGAAGAGTATTGAATATGCCATGTACTGACAGAAAAACAAACAAATCTTTCTTAGAAGTACAACCAGAACGCTCCTTAGAAGCAAGAATAGCGAGACTTCATCTCATGTATTTGGACATGTTATCAGGAGAGCCCTTGGAGAAGGACATCATGCTTGGCAGAGGGTCAGCAGAAGAGAGGGAGACTCTCCACAAAATGCATTGACACAGTGGCTGCAACAATGAGCTCAAGCATAACAACGACTGCTAGGATGGTGCAGGACTGGGCAGTGTTTCGTTCTATTGTACGTGGGGTTGCTATGAGTTGCAACCGACTTGATTGCACCTAACAACAACAATAACAAACTAGTGTCTTGGGGTCTTACGTGTGTGCTATCTCATAAGTAAGTTTATGCCTGACAAACCTGAGCATTTCTCTACTTATTTTAAAATAAAATCCCCATGAGGTATCATGTCCATTATCAAGATAATGTGTAAGCATTCTGGTAAGCCAAATCGTTGCCTCAGGTCTAAATTCCACTGCTTCATGATGCCTTCTGCTTCCACCTACCCCCATCTCTTTTTCTTCTGTGAAATACTTTCTACCTAGCAGCAGGGTCTACAGTACTTTTCAGCTGAGCACTTTGCTGCGCTCCTGTTAATTACAAAAAAAGAAAAACAATCCAGGTTCTATTTTTGTCTGATCATGTGCAGGGCAATAGAAATACAAATACAAATTAGACCAATTCACCCCCTTCCAGGAGCTCACAGTCCAGTGGTCATTTAAATCTTGCTGTTGTCAAAGGCATCTTGTGAGTAGCTGTGGGGATGGGGGTGGCAGAATAAAAAATGGGTGCAATTAGTATCCTGTTTATAGTCTGAGAAAATAGCACTGGCACAGTAGATGCTATTTGTTTATGAACGTTTCTGGCACTAAATACTGAGAGAGGTGCTCACTATCTCCACTCCCACCAGCAGTGTGGGTATGTAATCACAAAAGCAAAATTTCCCAAGTAAATGTACCAGTTCTTATTCATCCCAGCATCTACTGCATTTGGCCCACATAGAAGCCACCCAAGAAATGTCTTTTGAATGATGGAAGAATTAACAATTGGATGGATGAAGACAGATTGTTATAAGCAAGGAAAAACCATGAAATTTCAAATAGCTATAATCTCCTCCATCTCTAAAAAAGGTTGGTAGATCCTCCTGAAGGTGCCTTTGTTTTGCTGAGGAGGGAAGGCATTTGGGAGAGACTGGTAGGGAAAGAAAAACTCAGAGAGCAAGTTCATGACAAGGGCATGGTTTGGAGACCTATGAGATGTGGCAGCTGTGGACAGAAGCAGGATGAGGAGAAAGACGTTTCAAGGAGATTTTCAGGAAGTCTGTTGTGTAACTCCCTCCTCCACCTCTCCAAGAAAAGTCAGTAAAAACATACAGTGTACTCATCTGTGTTTCTGGAGTCTGGTAGGGACTTGTCTTTTGACTATGGGAAGTTATAAAGCCCGGCTCAGGGCGGACACAGGGGGAAAGCAAGGACAGCTAGGGGGGCCCAAGCTCATTCGTGTTCACAGAGTTTGCGGTAGGTTCGAGGATCAAGTAACAGAACTCTCTTGCTGAGACAGAGCTGTCTGTGATGGCCCGTGGGGGTAGCAATGAGTTGTAGGATTATAACGGTAGAGAAGGGCAGCGATGACTTTGCAAGAAGGGGTGTGATCCTCAGTCCGTTTGCTCAGCCCAGTGCCTGGCACCTAACAGGAGCTCAGGACGTATTTACTGACTGATTGGATTGTACAGGATAAAGCAGGGGACGGATTATAGCAATTTGGGGAGGTGGGGGTTATTACTCCCATCGTAAAGATGAAGAAAGGAGCCCTGGTGGCGCAAGGTTAAGCACTGGGCTGCTAACCAAAAGGTTAGCGGTTTGAACCCACCCAGCAGATCTGTGGGCGAAAAGATCCGGCGATCTGCTCCTAGAAAACCCTGTGGGGGTAGTTCGGCTCTGTCACGTGAAGTCGCTATGAAATCAACCCAACCGCGCCCAACGACAACAGAAATGGAGAAACCGAGGCCTGAAGGTGACAGGTCTTACAGCGGGTCTGGGGCGGAGATGCCCCAACTCCCGCTCCTGAGTCTGCTCCATCAGGACCCAAGTGCAGGGCCTGGCGTGGCAGCGCCGACTCAGGTACACAACCCCGAACGTTTTCTGACTTCCTGGCGCCCAGTCGGGTCGAAGCGCACACTGGCAACGCCCCAACCCGCCTTCATACCCTCACTTCCGGGTTCCGCTCCGTCCGCCCACGGGTACTTCCGGTTCCTGCGTTAGGTGACGAGGAGTGGAGCCGTGGGGCGGTGAGTCCGCGTCGCGAGGGCCCGCGTGGCTCCCGGAAGCGCGCCCTCGTCAGGGCGACGCCTGGTCGGGGTGGCAGTGGGCCGTTATCCTTCGGGTCATCACCGACCGTTCCCCACAACCATTTCCCTCGGAGGTCGGCGCTCTCAGCTCGTGGGTGACGTCACTTCCGGGGGGCGGATTCGGGCAGGTGCAGGCCGGCCAGCCCCACCTAGTGGCCGGGAGGAGTCAAGGCGGGTTTTCTCATTTCAGGGTTTCGTGATGGAGAGTCCCGGAGTTTAGGAAAGACCGTATAGGGCACTGGATCGACAGATTTAGCAAATAAAAATACAGGACGTCTAGTTAAATTTGAATTTAATATGAGCAACGAGTCATTTTTTAGTGTAACTATGTCCCAGTTGGAAACCCTGGTGGCGTAGCGGTTAAGAGCTATGGCTGCTAACCAAAAGGTCAGCGATCAGTTCAAATCCACCAGGCGCTCCTTGGAAACTCTATAGGGCAGTTCTATTCTGTCCTATAGGGTCGCTATGAGTCGGAATCGACTCGACAGCAGTGGGATAATGGGATGTCCCAGTTATTGCATGGGACAACAAAACCAAAAAACCAGACCCATTGCAGTGGATGGAGTCTGTTGTGACTCATGACGACTTCAGGTGTTTATAGAGCAGAACTGCTCCACAGGGTTTTCTTGTAATTTTTAAGGAACCAGATAGCTAGGCCTTTCTCCCACAGCACCGCAGGGTGCATTTGAACTGTCAACCTTTAGGTCAGTAGTCAAGTGCAAACTGTGCCACCCAGGTACCAGCTTATAAACTTACACTAAGAAATTACTCGTTTTTTTTTTTTACTGTAAAAAAATAACTCATTTATTTGAAATTCACATTTAACTTGGCGTCCTGTGTTTTATTTGGCAACCCTAGGCCTTAGTCCCGACCCCCACCCCACCCCCCACCTTGTTACTGGATACTTTGCTCTGGTAGTAGCAAGGCTGGAAACTTGCCCACTCCCTCAAAACCAAGTGTTGCTAGATATTAAAACTGCTTTAGTACCATGTATAATGGGCGAGCCCCAGTGGTCCCCCAGCAAAAGCTGGATCCCATTTTTAGCACTCCCATGGCCATGCCTTCTGTTCCCTTTCACAGAGAAGGCTGAAGACCATGCAGCCTAAGTGGCCCAGGGCCGGACGCTGCCAGGTTACTTGGGTGTGAGATGAACTGACGTTTGGGTTCCAGGTTTTCTGTGCAGAGCCCTAGGCTGTCAGGGGGAGAGGAGCACAGTAAGTAGTCTTAATCTCATCCTACCTCTCGTTTTGCAGGTGAGGCTCAGCCACTCAGGACAGCTGTGGTAGAGCTGGAATCCTGACCCCAGCCTCCTTCCCCTGCTCAGTCCACACTTGCTGATACAGTCAGTATGCAGCATTTATGGGAGGCATTTATTAAAGTAGATGCCTTTTTACGGATGAGCTCTTTGGGGGTTCATTGTCCCTAAACCCTTCTGCAGTCTCCTGACCTTCACCTTAGGGCTTCTTTAGCTTTTCCCCTGCCCAGTGGGGAAAATGGCTGTCTGGGCTCAAATGTGGTAGTCTGGCCTTTGCTGGCTCCAGCCACTGGGCCCTTACGGTAGTGGGTGGTGTGACCCAGGACTTGTTTTGTTATTTCAGAGCCAAAGGGGATGTTCTTGGCAGGAGTGGGTCTGGCCAGCTATGTGGGTAAAAGGGCGTCCTTCCCTATCCTGCATGGCATGGTTTCTCGTGGTGCCTTGGGACTTCGTAAGGTTCCACCCTGAGCCAGATTTTGCTGTCATTCCTGATTTGAGCTGGAACTCTTGCTGGACTGGCCCTGAGTGCTGGGATTCCTAAGGCCGCACACTCTGAGGGTGTAATTTGGGCCTGACCTGGCCTGGTGGTGCCCTGGTGAGCCTGCAGCCTCCCCACAGAGACCCAGCCTTCCCAGGAACCCCAACCCAGTCCCCTGAGCTAACGAAATACAGCAGGCTAGAGGTCACTGGGCCTAAGATCAGTTGGGGGGACAACCAGTAGCTTTCCGGCAGCAGTGCCAGAAAGGGGTATTGCTGAGTGAGGGCTCAGAAGGGCAGGGGGTGGGAAAGGGGCGAGACGGGAGCCCACAGACAGGAATCTGTGGATGATTAACTCAGCCACAGGGCCAACCCAGGAAGAGGGCTCAGCTAACAGGACCTTTGGACTCGGGCAGAACTCCCAGAGGGGAGCATGTGGTCTACAGAAGAGGAGGACATGGCTGGGTGGCAGGGCTGGGCTCTGAGGCCCAGAGTGAGATCAGGCAGCTATGGGCTTCAGGAAGTCTCCTTGGGCGGGCAGATGGCCTATGCCTGCAGCAGCAGCTGTGGGGTCCACCAGTCCTGAGCCTTCAGAGAGTAGGTGTGGGGGGGCCTCCTGTCTCTGGTCCTGCAACAGCCCTGACTGGTCTTTTCTTCCCCTTAGGCAGCTATGGGCACCAGGCAGTGCTGAGAGCAGTGGGGCATGGCTGCAACCCTGCAGGTCATACCCCGCCTGGCCCGAGCCCCCTTGTGCCCACTCCCCTGGTGGGGCCCAGTGGCCCGGCTGGCCAGCGGCATGGCCCTACCGGAGCAGGCGCAGCAACTGTTTGAGAGTGCTGTTGGTGCTGTGCTGCCGGGCCCCATGCTACACCGGGTCCTGACGTTGGACCCTACCGGCAGGCAGTTGAAGGTGCGGGACCGGAGCTTTCAGCTGCGGCACAACCTCTACCTCGTGGGCTTTGGCAAGGCTGTGCTGGGCATGGCGGCTGCCGCCGAGGAGCTCCTGGGCCAGCATCTCGTGCAGGGTGTGATCAGTGTTCCCAAGGGGATCCGAGCTGCCATGGAGCATGCTGGCAAGCAGTAAGGAGTCTCAGGGGGCTGCTCCCCACTACCCATCTGGGGGAAACCTGGCCCCAGACCCAGGCTGGATCAGGGCTTTCCTCCCTTGGCGGGTTCCCTTTTTCCCTAGGCCTGTCCTGGCTCTAGGATGGGTGTCAGTGGGCCTCCTTGTTCATGTTTCTTCACCTGTGCAGCTGAGAAATCAGGTGGGAGGGAGGAGGAGAGGAGCTAGAAGCCTCCGGGTCTCTCCCCACCCCTTCCTTTGCTCTCTGTTCTCCCTCGTCTCAGGGAGATGCTGCTGAAGCCTCACAGCCGTATCCAGGTTTTCGAGGGTGCTGAGAACAACCTGCCAGACCGTGATGCACTGAGGGCTGCGCTGGCCATCCAGCAGCTGGCCGAGGGGCTCACGGCTGATGACCTGCTGCTGGTGCTCATCTCAGGTGGGGGTGCCAGATTTGCCAGGGGGGCTCTAGATACCAGGTCTGCGAGGGACTGTGTGGTCTGAGTCCTCCGTGATTACCGGGCAAAATACGGGAGCAAGGGAGGCAGTGAGGAGCCTGGGTAGCTGACTCCTGCGTGGCCCTGGGCCAGTCGTCTGGCCTTCCCTGAGGTGGGTCCTCCCTGAGGCTGAACTGACCTTATTGGGTGGTGGTGAGAGGGTGCATGGGGACCCCTTATCACAGGGCCTGGTGCATCAGCAGAGCCCTTGGGGAATGGCATGGCTATAACTGCTGTCTGTGCTAATGTTAGCTGGGGCTAGAACCCAGGTCTCCAGCCCTGCAGAACCCTCTCCTTGGTCCTCCACTGTCTCCTCCTGGTCTGCCCCTGCTCCAGAGCTCTTAAGGAATAGTCCTCCCAATGTCTGCTGGGACCTGGGGCGCCCCAAGGCAGGCGACAACTTCAGGTGCCCAGGGCTGGTGGGCAACTATGTGCACTTTCCCTGCATGTCCGCATGGGGGCACCCAGAGCCCACCTTACCAGCACTCCCTTCCTCAGTGTGGGCCTGTACACCACTGACCTTGACCTGGTTTGCCCCTGGCATGCTTCCTGGGTCCCCAGGTTGGTGTGTCCCTTTGTCTGGGAGGCTGTTTCTGTTCTCTGTCCCCTCAATCCTGAAGCCCTTACTATCCCTGCAGGCGGAGGCTCAGCCTTGCTGCCAGCCCCCATCCCACCAGTCACACTAGAGGAGAAGCAGACACTCACCAAGCTGTTGGCAGCCCGCGGAGCCACCATCCAGGAGCTGAACACCATCCGGAAGGCCCTGTCCCAGCTCAAGGGTGGGGGGCTGGCTCAGGCCGCCTACCCTGCCCAGGTACGTGAGTACCTCCTTTCCCAGGCAACCCTGGGCCTATAGCGCCAAGTTCACATGTACCAGGGAGATGACAGCCTAGAACAGCCTGCAGAGTGGCAGGGGCCGGTGCGGGAGTCTGTTGGGCTGGGTGGGTGAAGTCGTGGGAGGGGCCCCAGACAGGGTGTGGAGGAGCGCGCATGGCCAGGTGTCTTCAAACCCACCTGAGAGGGCTGAGAAATGGGTGGGGAAGCAGGTGGCATGAGGGTGTGGGGATACACAGGGAACAGTTAGTCTTTCTGGGCTCTGGAGTGAGGAGGAGGTGGGACTGAGTCATGACCCCATGACCCTTGCCTAGGTGGTGAGCCTGATTCTGTCTGATGTGGTGGGTGACCCCATGGAGGTGATCGCCAGCGGCCCCACTGTGGCCAGTGCCCACAATGTGCAAGATTGCTTGCACATCATCAACCGCTACGGCCTCCGCGCTGCCCTGCCGCGTTCCGTGAAGACTGTGCTTGCGCGGGCCGACTCTGACCCCCACGGGCCATACAGCTGTGGTCATGTCCTCAACGTGATCGTTGGTTCCAATGTGGTAGCGCTGGCTGAGGCCCAGCGGCAGGCCCAGGCACTGGGCTACCGGGCTGTGGTGCTGAGTGCAGCCATACAGGGTGATGTGAGAAGTGTGGCCCAGTTCTACGGGCTGCTGGCCCGAGTAGCTGGAGCCCGCCTCATCCCGCCTGGGGCCTGGGCTTCTGGGGAGGAGGATGCAGAACTGTACAGGCTTGAGGCCGAACTCCAGCTCCCAGACCTGCAGCTGGAAGAAGCTCTGGAGATTGTGGCAGGGGCTCAGGGTCCCGTCTGCCTGCTGGCTGGAGGCGAGCCCACTGTGCAGCTGAGGGGCTCAGGCAAGGGTGGCCGGAACCAGGAGCTGGCCCTGTGTGTCGGAGCAGAGCTAGGACGGCAGCCACTGGGGCCTATTGACGTGCTGTTTTTGAGTGGTGGCACCGACGGGCAGGATGGACCCACAGATGCTGCTGGGGCCTGGGTCACGTCTGACCTTGCCAGCCAGGCCGCCACCGAGGGGCTAGATGTGGCCACCTTCCTAGCCAACAATGACTCACATACCTTCTTCTGCCGCCTCCAGGGCGGGGTACACCTGCTGCACACAGGGCTGACTGGCACCAATGTTATGGATGCCCACCTCTTGTTCCTGCGGCCACGGTGATGGCATGGGTCACACTTTGGGAGGCCAGAGTAGGCCTGCAAGGGCAGCATCCTGGGAAGACCCGGGTTGGTTCCCAGGGTCTCACTAGGCTAAGGCCCCTCCTTGCCTTGGCCCTGGCTGCTTGATTGGCCCTCACACCTCCAACCAGGGCCTCTCTGCTCCCTGGCAGGTGGGGCTCCCCTGCACCCCGGCTGGCTGCCACGGCAGCAGGCACACTGAGGACCAGGGTGGGCCTCTTGGCCAATTCACCGCCCTTGTTCTTCTCCCCTGAGCACCTTTGCTGAGCCCTTCAGCCTGGCTTTTCCGTGATGTGAAGCAAGAAAGGCTGTGACAATAAAAAGGACCATACCGTGGATTCTCAGCTCCCTCAGAGCTGACTGGCAGGGGAGCCCTGGGGAGGGGCAGTGGGGTAGGGCTTGGACCACCACGCCAGGACCTGACAGGATCCCCCATGCCCCTCCCGGCTGGGCATACTCAGGGCTTGTGGTCAGCGTGGGCCTGTGCCTCTCTCTGTAGCCTGTGTGGATTGAGGTGGGGTCCCAACACACTTAGTGTTGGTGAACAGATATCCCAGGAGGACAGGCCTAAGGACCATAGTCCCTGGGGTCTGCGAGGGACCGGCCACCCACCCAACCCTGTCGTGGATTGAATTGTGTCTCCCAAAAATATGTGTGAAGTTGATTACGCCATGATTCCCAGTATTGGGTAATTGTCCTCTATTTTGTGATTGTAATTTTCTGTTAAAGAGGATTAAGGAGGAATTGTAACACCTTTACCCAGATCACATCTCTGATCCAATGTGAAAGGAGTTTTCCTGGGGTGTGGCCTGCACCACCGTTTATCTCTCAAGAGATAAAAAGGAAAGGGAAGGGAGCAGGGGAGGGGAACTTCATACCACCAAGAAAGCAGTGCCAGGAGCAGAGCATGTCTTTTGGACCCGGAGTTCCTGCGCAGAGAATCTCCTACCTAGTCCAGGGGGAGACTGATGAGAGGGACCTTGTTCCAGAGCCAACAGAGAGCCTTCCCCTGGAGCTGACGCCCTGAATTTGGACTTCTAGCTACTAGACTATGAGAAAATAAATTTCTCTTTGTTAGAGCCATCCACTTGTGGTATTTCTGTTAAAGCAGCATTGGATGCCTAAGACAAACCCTAACCCTCCCCTGTGGCATCCCTGCCACAGTCTTTTCGACCTCTGAAGGCTTTGCTGGGTGGTGCTCACTACCTGGCTACCAAGGAAGTTCCTCTGACTCTGGACAGCTCTTTGCCACAGACCGTACCTTTGGCTGAGCTGGAGTCTACTCTGCCTCCCAGCCCTCTTTTTCTAGGGGCTATTCCTAGCCATAGGACACAACCTCATTTCTTGATGGCAGCCCTTTTCTCAAGCTGAATATCTCCAGTTCCTTCAGCTGCTCCCCCAGGGGACAGTCTGGGCCCTGGCGCCAGCTTGGCAGGGCTAGGATGGTGGGGTCGCAGTAGTGATGGGTCCAGCAGGCTGAGGATAAGAGGAGTCGGGGTAGAGCTGTCGAGGATGGTTCCCTTGGCCTGGCAAGCAGCCTGGGTTGGGAGAGGAGGGGCATCGTCCTGGCTTCCTTCAGACCCCTAGCTCAGTGTCAGAGCCCTCCGCTGGCTGCCCCCGCCGTGCGCCACGGCTCCAATCCCTATATGAGTGAGCAGTAGAATCACATAGGAATAAAAAGCCATAGAGAACAGCGAGGCCTGGGCCTGCTCCTGCCGGCCCCTCCTCTGCCCCAGCCTCGCTTCTCCATGAGGGTCCTGAGGGGCTCTGGGCTAGCGTCGGCCTGCTTTCCCCCTAGAAACAGTCTCTTTTCCCCACTTGGCTCTGGACAGCCGAGCTTGGAGGTGGTTTGTGACCTGGGTCACTAGGTAGGCCGACAATTGGAAGGGAGCTGGGCTCTGGTGACCAGGGAGGCTTAAGAAAGGGGGGAGTTTACACCACTTGCTTCTGTCCTGACATGGGGTTCCTGCTGGCCAGGGTCACAGTTGGGATATTGTCCCCACTGTGCCCTGTGCTCCCGTGACAGCCTCTTGGTATGCCGTTCCTGCCTCAATCCTTGTGCTTGGGGGCATGAGTTGTTAGCACTGGGTGCCAAGTCCCAGGTGAGAGAAGAGGCTGCAGCCCAGGGCCTATCTCCATGTCCCCAGTGTGTGTGTGTGGCACCTGCGTGCAGGTGTGGCATACTGAGAGGGGAGATACCCCTGCCCGTGTGCACACGCAGATGCTTAGCACAGGGGTGTACTGCCTCACGCACGGGGCTGCCCACCAGCCCGCCAATGTGTGTGTGTCCTGGGTTTTCTGGAGACCAGGTCCTGGGCCTCCCTGAGGGCTTTGGGTGTGGGTGGGGTCTTGCTGGGGGCTCCCCCTGCCCTCTCTTGGCCTCTTCCCTGTGCCTGTTTGTGGGGGCTGGGAGGCCAGATCGTTCATGGCCTGTCTCAAGATCCAGATTTACTCAGCACCCCTGATACGAGAAAGGACAGACTTCATGGTAGCCTAGATGATCCAATGAGATGAATCCTGCACGGTGGGCATTCAACAGGACTCATTACTCACTCCGTAAATGACAATTTCCGGTATTAACATGCTCGCTTCCCTGGGCTCTCCCTCTGTCTCCTGGCTTAGGTTACTGCTGACCATGCACGCACCTCATCCCCCCGCCCCTTGGAGCTTTCCGTGGCCCAGCAGGTGGCTTTAGCCATGGAGGGCGCCCACTGTTGGGGCTGGCACTGTGGAAGTGCCCTCAGCAGCAGTTGGACAGGGAACCAAACACGGCCTTGGCCTCCATCTGCAGAGCAGAGGTACACCCTCCCTGCTCCCACCCAGGGGTGAGAAAACCTGGGGCTCAGGGGCGAGCGGCCTCTCCAGGGCTCCCAGGCTGGCAGTGGGGACGGTGGGAGGAGTTCAGGCTGGACTGACCCCTCTCCAGACACCGGCTCACCTGGACACAGTCGTCCAGCATGAAACCCCCTCAGCATCCTGGCTCAGCTGACCCCACCCTGTCGCTAGAAGGTTACTGCCCAGGCTTGGCCACATTGTCAGTGCTGTGCAGGGGAGGGCCCCTGTGAAGCCAGCTCAATGAGCCAATTCCAATCGCACCCCCTGCCCTACCGCCTGGAAGCCTCCCCGACTGCTGCAAGCTTACCGCCCCTCCATTCTCTGTATTTGGCGTGAGCTGAGAGCAGCTGGCCCGGCTGCTTTGTTTTATCTACAGAGAAACAGAAAGGGAAGGTAGCATGTCTGGAGCTACACAGCAAATCGGCTGTAGAACCAGGATGAGAGCCCAACTGGGGCCTGCTTGACCATCGACTGCCCACCCTTTGGGGCTCAGAGACCCTGGGGCTCAGTAGGGGCTCAGCAAGATCCATGAGATCCACTCCTGCCTCCCTACTCCTCCAGGGCTGGGGTTGGGGACAGGACCACGCTTGGCCTCTCTAGGGATCCAGAAGGCAGATTTGCCGATCCTAAGTGCAGTTGGAAATGCTGGTGGCATGTGGTTAAGTGCTACAGCTGCTAACCAAAGGGTTAGCAGTTCAGATCCACCAGGTGCTCCTTTGTAACTCTGTGGAGCAGTTCTACCCTGTCCTATAGGGTTGCTATGAGTCAGAATCAACTTTATGGCAACGGGCTTGGTTTGATTTTGGTTATGTGCAATTGGGAGGAGCCCTGGTGGCGCAGTGGTTAAGTGCTTGATTGCTAACTGAAAGGTCAGTGGTTCGAACCCACCAGCCACTTCTTGGGAGAAAGATGTGGCAGTCTGCTTCCATAAGGATTACAGCCTTGGAAACCATGTGGGGCAGTTCTACTGTGCTACAGACTCACTATGAGTCAGAATTCACTTGATGGCAATAGGTTACATGCAATGGAGGGGTGGGCTTCTGTCTGCATAAAGGAGTGTATCCGCATCTGTATACTCACGTGAGTGTGAGCATGGGGGCGTATGTGGACACCTGTGTTTCAGCCCCATTACCAGTCACCAAGTGGACCTTCTGAGCTGTGCCCTGTCCCACTCCAGGGTGGGGACACACCGTTTGGTGTGGTTAGAATGTGGGGACATGGCGAGGCAAGGAGGCTGTAAAGGCTGGCAGAGGCCACTTGACAAGGGGATTGGACTTCATGTTGACAGCAGGTTTTCTGCAGGGTAGTAATGCAATGAGGCTGTGTTCTAGGACTTTGGTGCTGGAGTTAGTGGGCCGAGGCTGGGAGACTGGAGGCAGGAAGAACACATATGTGCAAAGCTCCCCACGTGCTCTGTTGGCTGCCTTCCTTACACAGAGAGAGGGGTTGGAAGCATGCAAGGGGGTGTGCGAGGGTTGCACATGTGGGCTCCAAGGATCTTCTCCCACTGCCCCTGCCTGCCCGCAGCCTTCAGTCAGCCCCGGCAATCCTTTAGATGACCACTTCAAAGCCAAGGCTGGAGCCCTGCCTCAGACACCCTAGGAGTTAACTGAGCCTCTCTATCCCTGGGATTGCCATCAGGGCCTTGGGGACTTCAGGGATAGAGAGGCTGGGCAGCTGGTGGACATTTTGGTGTGCATAGGGGCCCTGCTTTTAAGCAGGATTTTGCTAGTGGTATTTAAAAAAAAAAAAAGTTAGCAGACCTAGAAGGAGCACTGGAATGGGGGTCAGGTCCTAGGTCCTTGTCCTGGCCTGTCACTTTCCTTTCTCCAGGCCTTAGTTTTTCTCCTCTAATGGGGACAACATCCTTGCCCTGCTCACCTTCTGGGGAGGTGTGAGGAGCAGGTAGACCTTGGTGGGAAAGCCCTGTGAAGGTGGGGAGCTCAGGGAGGGAGGGAAAGAAGTAGAAAGGTACTGGCCTCTTCTAAGGAGAAGCCCAGGGAGCTCACGGCTCATGCAGGCCCCCTCTTCCAGGGCAGGGGCAGGGTGGAACCAGTGGGTGCTCACTGACTGAGGCTGAGCAAGCAGCTCAGTGCTCTCTGGCATTAGGCTGGCACTACAGGGGGGTAGTATGTGAGTCTCTGATGGCTAGCGGGGTACACAGTGCCCCGGGGGGGGTCACAAACCTGATGGGGGGTCATCTGGACCCAGAGTAAGCTGACCCAGCCTGGGAGAGAGGCCCGGTCATATCTTAGACAAATAGGCAGGGAGATGGAACGTGTGTGAGAGACATGATGAGTCCCAGACTTGGGGGGGAGGGGGTTGGAATGTGCTAGGGGATCGTGAAGGGTTAGGAGACACTGACACACCTCTGGATGATGGGGAAGCCGATGAATTAGGCAGGCTGCCACGTGAGGGGCTAGGCTATGGAAGAAATGGTCATTCTCTCCTGATAGGGATGTCTGAGGGTCAAAACCCTCTCTGGTGACCAGCGGGGCCAGGCCTGAGGCTTCACTGTCCTACATGCCCTGGCTCAGTCTGCCCTAGGGCCTTTGTTGGCTGGCTAGGCTGGGCAGGGTAGGACCAGCTTGGCCCTTGGCACTCAGCCACTCAGCTGCTGCCCACAGCATGCTTCACCTCTTTGTACACATTGCTTCACCTGGGAGGGGCTGCAGCCCTGCTTTGAGGAAGAGACTCCTGCCAAGGCAAGGGGAAGAGGGGGAGTTGGCCCCTGGAAACTAGTGCCCCAGCTGCCCAGTCCTGGAGGGGCCACTGCCCTTAGCACCTCGGCCTCATGTGATCACTACCTACCATGACCCAGCCTCCCACTGGCTCCCTGGAGTTTCAGAGAGCTGTGGGACTTGGCCCTGCCCCCAGGATGCACCCTGGTGGGAAGTACCCCCACATTCCCGGCCTTTCTTGCCCCACCTCTGGCAGCCAGTGGAGCTCCCCAGCTCACCTGTCTGGGGATGTGAGCGGCTCACCTCACCATCCCCAGCTCCAGCTGAGAAGGGGGCGGGGCTGACACTGGCTTCTGTTCCTTCATTCACTCACAGCCACCTGTCCAGCTTTGGGGTCTCAGGATCTCCTTGTGGCCCTCCAATAATCACACTGCACTGTAGCGGCACTCAGGAGCCAGGGCTCTGTCTCCACCTGCCCCCACTTCCCCCTGTCCAGCCCAGTCCAGCCCAGCCCAGGAGCTGGCTGCTGGAACAGCTGCTCTCTGGCCTGAATGCCTATCATTTGCAACTCTGGGAAAAGCTGTCCTGGGGCCCTATCTGGGGGGAGCTGGTCAGAGATTCCTAGAAGGGGAAGAGCCCCGCCACTGCCATGTGACCCTGTGGGTCAGTGGCTTGGGGTGAAACCAGCCAGACTCTAGCAGGAGCAGTCTTCTCCTTCTCTGCCTACACCCCCACAGTGGGAGCAGCCTCAGAACATCCCCGACCAGTAACCCAAACCCCGCCAGGGACAGGCACTTGTAGGGTCACAACCCTGTGGACAGGGTCGCCAATGCCACCCAGCAGACCTGCAGCTGCAGCCCAGCCAGAGTCAGGGATCAGAGCCCTGGGCTCCAGACCGGGCGCACAGTCCAACCTCCAGGGGCGCACTGCTCGGGCAGCCCAGCCCCCGCCCACCCAGTCAAATCCACTGAGGGTCTCCCTCAGCCCAGGGTCACCTGCTAAGCCAGGTACCGGGGCAGGGGCAGAGTCTGCCAGCTCCTATCCAGCCTTGTGCCTCGTGGCCATCCAGCTGCTCTCCACCCTCGGCTCCTGCTGACCACCAGGAGGGACATTCGGGGCTGGCACTCTGACTGCTGGCCTGGGTGGAGGGACGCTCCCCACCCGGACTGCCCGCTGTCCCCACCTGCTCGCCCCCCAGAGCTCCACTGCCCCTGCCTGGCATCCCCGGATCCCCTGGCCTCACCTCGGTGGCGCTGTCTCCTCGCCAGGGGCACTGCAGTATGGGAACTGTCCCGAGGAGCCGGTTCTCAGCTGAAACAAAGAGGTGGGGGAGAGAGAGGGGGGCAGCGGGAGAGGGAGAGGGCGAAGGAGTGGAGGCTGGAGAGGGAAGAGAGAAGGGAGAGGAAGATGAGAGAGGAGGGAAGGGGGGAGGGAGGAGAGTGCGAGAGATAAAGCCTGACACTCAGAGACTGAAGGGCCAAGAGAGGGAGGGAAGGAAATGGGGAGGGGGCGTGGAGGTGAGGGGGCCAGCCTGAAAGAGGAGAGTCTGTTAGAGAGCAGAGAACAGAGATGGGGTGAGGAAGCAGGAGCAAGTGAGGGGGCGTGGGCAGGACAGGGGCTGTAGGGGCTGGCAGCCGGGCTGGGGGCCGGGGTGGGCAGAGGGACCACCCCCGCCTCATGCCAGGCTCCAGTCTGGGGGCAGCTAGGGAAGGCTTGGGTGGGCAAAAGGCTATGAGGGGGAATGGGAGGGAGAGGCAGCCAGCCAGTGGAGGGGCAAAGGGCTGGGCTGCTGGGTGGGCTGGGGGGGCGGGGTGGGACAAAGGCAGGAGAAGAACAAAGGTGGCCCCTCTGTCCAAGTCGGGGGAATGATCAGGTCCTACTGGCCCCTGGCTGCCCTAGCCCGGGGCATCCCGGGAAGTGTCTGCTGAATGGGGGCAGGGTCCACTCAGGGGCGGTCCAGGCTCAGGAGGCAGCCTGAGGTGGAAAAAAAAAAGGGGGTGAGGAAATGGGCCACAAAGTGAGGTGAGGGTTCTCCTTCACATCAGGGGGGCTCGGAACAGCCAGGGCCACATGCCCTGACTGACCACACAACAGGAAGCTGGTGTCACTGTCTTATGGGGGGAGGGGACTGGGGCATGTCCTGGGATGGGGGTCCAAGCCTGGACTGAGAACTGGGTAGAATAAGCCCCGTTTAGGGTTGAGCAATGGGCGGGGGATCCCGAGGGAGGAGGGGAGAATGGTGGAGGCAATGGGGAAGCGGGGGAGTGGGAATGAAATCAATGGGAAAGGCGGTGGGAGGCTGCAAGGACTGGGCCAGAGGTGGGGCCCCTCCACAGGCCCATCTAAAGCACAGGCCCCCCCACTCCATGCTCCATAATTCTTGGGCTGCTTAGTGCGGACCTAATGAAGGATGGAATAATGAACCACTTCCCTGCTGCTGCCAAGAGATGCCGTGATAGCAAAGGCCTTGGGAAGTCAGCTTGGGCTGCTGGAGCAGAAGCCTGTGTTACTGTTGGAGATGTGGTGGGGGGTGGGAGGGTGGGGGGGGCAGGAGGAGGTGGGCAGGCTGGCCTTTGACCATGGCCATCCCATCCCTCTGTCATCCCAGGGCTGGTCCATCTCATCATGCTCAGAGGCACAGGAGTCCCAGCCATCCCCCCAACACCTTCTGACCCAAGGGAAGTTCCCCTTCTGGTCCCACTGGAGACCTCATGAAGATCCTGGGGCACCAATATTCTCTGGAGAGCAGGAGGCAGGAGGGGGTGGACCCTAGGCTTGCCTAAAGCTATGACAGGGAGAGGGAGAGTCAGCCCCTGTCCCACCCTGCACAGAACTGTAAGAACTGGACACCTCCTAGACTTCACCTAGTCCATCTTTCGTCACCTCCTCAGGGAAGCCCTCCTGGCCCCACCAAGCCTGGCCACATCCAACCTGATGGTACTCCTCCAGTGTCTCCTCCAGTAGCCTGGGAAGCCCATGAAAGGAAAGTCCACTTCCTTCTTTCTCTCCCTTCCTTTCTTTTACTTTGTATTTAGAAATGATTTCAAACTTGCAGAAAAGTTGCCAGAATAAGAATGGTACAGAAGACACCCATGTACCCTTTATCCATATTCAATTTTTGCTAGCAGTTTGCCCTGTTTGTTCTCTCTCTCTCTCTATTTGCTGTGTGTGTGTGACATACATAATTTTTTTTTTCCTGAGCCATTCGAGAGCAAGTTGCAGACATCATAGCTAAAAGGATGGTTTCCTATTGGTCTCTGTCTCCTGGAGCCAGCCCGGGGGAGGCCATACCACTCCATGTAGGATGAATGAAGGCCTGGGACAGGCAACAAATGAGTGGACGTCACCTACTGGGAGCCTGAGATCTGGGGACTGGAGGGCTTGGCCAAGGCCAGCTCAGGAGTTGGGCTGATCCAGGGCCGCGCCCCACGTCCCTCTTGTGTCTCCTCTCCTCCATCCTGGAGAGGCGGGTGACATTGTGCTGGGCCTGTGGCCCTGCAGTGAACTGGAAGGAAGCTGTTGCCCACCGAGCCGAGCATGTGGTGTTTGCTGGGTGTGAAGCTGCAGCATATGTCTGTGGAGATGGCAGTGGAGGGGCTGGTGGAGCTGGGAGAGCAGAGTGCCCCAATGGCACGCCGCACAAGCGGGAGACTAGGTGCTGCCTGGCCCTGAGGGGTGTGAAGAGACCCAGCTGCTGGAGGTCCCAGCCCCATGCCAAGGCCTCGAAGCCCTGCCTTTGGGACCTTCCCACATTCCCATGAGGAACAGGGCAGGGTGGAGCCCCAGCCTTCCTGTGGGTCACACCTTGGTCACTGACACAGAGTTGGCACTCTGTCTCTGTCCCCGCGGCCCCAAGATGGGCTGGAGTCTCCTCTGGAGGCTTTCCTTCAGGTGGCTGCTCACTATCTCTCCCCATTCCCACACCCAAACACCATGGCTAAGGACAAGTTTAGCATTAAAAAATCCCACCTTGAAAGATGACCTGAGCTCTGAAGCCCTGATTTCCTCCCTCCCTTGTAGGTGAAGTTGCCCTCCCCCAGACTTCCCCAGAGCATCCCACCTGACACAGCTGTCTGGAATTGCCAGCCATGTTTGTTCCATTGCTTTTTCACACTGGCTGCTGTCCCAGAGCCTGAGGTCTGCCCTCTCATGGATCTTTCTCCCTTCCCCTGTCCCAGGCTTGGAATGTACCTAGTGTCCCATTGATCAATGTCAAAGGCCCCCTGTGCCCAGTGTGTCTGAAAACATACAGGCCCTGGGACTGGTTAAGGACAGGGACAGGCACAGCAGCCCCCACTGAGAGAAAAAGGGCTTGTTCAAGACCACCAGCCCATCAGGCAGAGGTAGGCTTCCAACCTGGGCCTCCAACCACCTGTTCAGCACTTTCTGCTTCCTCCCTCAGAGTGTGGGTGAGCTTGCCCAGGGCTGGGCAGAGTCCTCCCTGTGCCCCACCTTGGGTGACCACAGGAGCGGAGGGAGGGGTGCCCTTACCTGCCCCGCTCACCCCCAAGCCATTCACTTGAAAGCCCAGGGGCCACCAGCACCTCCCCCCGCCCTCCCCGCTGAAGAGATTCCAGCCAATTAGCACATACAGTATTTACTTAATTAGGGTAATGACATAATTAGTGTAACTTGGGCTCCATCACATGGCTTCAACATACAATTAGGAGCTGTCAGCGGGAGGCGACATTGTGAAAACTCTCATTCAATTTTGGTTCCAGCACAGAGGCCACAGCAGCTGCTCTGCTCAGGAGGGAGGTGGGGTGGCCCGCGGAGGGCCTCAGAGCCTGTGGGGGAGAGTCAATGGAGGCAGGAAGGCTGTCCCAGGGCCGGTGGAGTCCCTGCCCCAGCCCGCTCCTATCACATACAGGCATTGTGCCCTCCTCAACCTGGGGGCAGGGCAGGGGACTTGGCTAGGATGGCCAAGATTAGGCGACTGAGCCCTATCATCTCTCTGCCTGAGCCACCAACCAAAGGCTGTCTCCTTTCTTCAGGGCCTTGCTGCGGAGACCCACTGGCCTCTTGGTGGGACTATTATCCTCATTGAACTAATGGGGAAACTGAGGCTCAGGGCAAGGAAAGCGGTAGAGCCACTCACGGCAGTCCTGACCCGAAGGGGTAGCCTGACATGGTGGGAGACTCCCCAAGTCAAGGCAGACCACCAGAGGCAAAGCTAAGGCATGGCAGATACGGTGCATACCGTGGGTGCCACTGGAGGAGGGCGCTAACAAGCAGTTTCTATTGGCGATTGTGGTTTCCATCACCAGCTATGAGAGAACATTCAGCAATTTAAAACTAATTGCCATAGGCACTATTTTCCCAGGATAGGCCCCTGACTCCAGCTCCCTGCTCCCTCAGCCTTTCCCACTTTGGGGCCCCTGTCCCCTTTTGAAAGGCTAGTTGGGAGAGCCCTGACCCTCCTGAGACCTTCCACGGGCCTTCCCCTCAGGGACCCTCACAGCTTCCCTGGTAGGGGGAGGTGGGATGGGGGAGGGAAGTCAGTGCCACCATTGTGCAGATGGGGAAACTGAGGCTCCAGGGCCTCCAAGGAGGTGCTGTAAGTACTGAGATAAGGCCCCAGCAACCCCATCTCCTGCCTGGCCCAGAGACCTGGGCTAACCCTCCCTCTAAGGCCTCAGTTTCCCTGTAGATAAGGAGAAGTCTATGCTCCAAAGTTGCACGTCTTGGTACTGTCTGAAGCCCCTGAGAGATGAGACTCCAGCAACCTGACATCCATTTTCCCTCCCTCCAAATTATGTCCTCAGAGTTCCCTCTGCACACCACCCCGCTTTGTGCCCTGCTCCAGTCTGGGTCACCCCCATTGCATAGATGAGGTAGGTGAGGTCCCCCAGCTGCAGGGGAGAGGACCCATCCCTGGCGTCCCCTGAGTTCTGACTCTTTGCTCAGCCTGCAGTGCCACAACCAACGGGTCAGGCTGAGGGAACAGGTCTGCATACAGGCTTCTCAGAGGCCAGTTTAGTATTTAAAATCCCACAGCTCTCTTTTCCTGCTTTTTTTTTTGTTCTTATTTTATTGCTGAGAATATACACAACAAAACACACACCAGCTCAAGTTTCTACGTGTACAATTCAGTGACATTGGTTACATTTTCACCCTCCTTTTCTGAGTTGTTCCTCCCCCATTAACATAAACTCACTGCCCCCTAAGGTCTCTATCTTTCAAGTCACTGTTGTCAATTAGATCCCATATAGATAGTTCTTAAAAGAGCATAATGCTCAAGGTGAGCATTTTTTTTTATTAGTATAGCTAAACGGTTGTTTGGTTTTAAGAAGAATTTAGGGAATATTTTTGATTTAAGGTTTAAAGATTATCTCAGGGCGATAGTTTTAGGGGTTCATCCAACTTCATGGCTCCAGGGAATCTGAAGTCCGTAGGAGTTTGAAATTCTGTTCTGCTTTTCCTCCCCTTTGATCAGGATTCTTCTATAGAATCTTTGATCAAAATGTTCAGCAACGGCAGCCAGGCACCACC
Source organism: Loxodonta africana (assembly GCF_030014295.1). Lineage (NCBI taxonomy): Eukaryota > Metazoa > Chordata > Mammalia > Proboscidea > Elephantidae > Loxodonta > Loxodonta africana. The sequence goes on along the minus strand of NC_087363.1, from coordinate 20,690,574 downwards.
CGGTTCTTCTGGTCTCATGGCAGAGGAGGCAGTTGTTCATGGAAACGATTAGCCACATATTCCACATTGCCCTCCTATTCCTGACTCTCCTTCCTCCTCTGTTGCTCTAGGTGAATAGAGACCAACTGTTGTATCTTCGATGGCTGCATACAAGCTTTTAGGACCCAAGACATCGCAACGAACTAGGAGGTAGAGCAGAAGCACTAAACACGTTAAAAAAGAAAGTTGCAGTCAAGTTGATTTTGACTCATGGCGACCTTAGAGGACAAGGTAGAACTGCCTCACAGAGTTTCCAAGGAGCGCCTGCTGGATTGGAACTGCTGACCTTTTGGTTAGTAGCTGTAGCACTTAACCACTATGCCACCAGGGTTTCCACTAAACCCATTAGACCAATTAACTGAGATGTCCCATGAAACCATGACCCTAAACCCCCAAGCCAAGGAATCAAGTTCCATGAGGTGTTTGGTGTTGGACATAAGCAGCCTCAACGGATGCTCCTTTTTTTTTTTTGTCGTTGTTGTTAATATATCATCCAACTTTTGCCAATTCAACTTTTTACAGGTGTACAGTTAATGGATAGCAATTATAATAATCGGCTGTGCAAGCTTACCCTTAATGTGATTTTTCCATCACCATTAGCCGCCCCTCTTTCCCCGTCCCTCCCATCCCTGATAACCACTAATAAACTTTTGGTCTCTGTACATTTGCCTGTTCTCCTCTTTTTATATAAGAGAGGTCATACAATATTTGTCCTTTTGTGATTGGGTTAGTTCACTTAGTGTAACGTCGTCAAGCTCCATCCGTGTTATAGTATGTATCAAGACTTCATCTTTCCTACTGGCTGAGTAGTATTCCATTGTATGTATGTACCACATTTTGTTCATCCAGTCATCTGCTCGTGGACATTTAGGTTGCTTCCACCTTTTGGCTATTGTGAATAGTGCTGCAATAAACTCTGATGTACAGGTCTCTGAGTCTCTACTTTCAAGTCCTTTGGGTATATACCTAGGAGTGGAATTGCTGGGTCATAGAGTAGTTCTATTTTTAGTTTTTTGAGGAACTGCCACACTGTTGTCCATAGCGGCTGTACCATTTTGCATTCCTACCAGCAATGGAGAAGGGTTCCAATATCCCCACATCCTTACTGTCATTTGTTATTTTCTGTTTTTTTTTTTTTTTAAATCTTAACCATCCTAGTGGGAGTGAAATGGTACCTCATTGTGGTTTTGCTTTGCATCTCTATGATGGCTAAGAAGTTGAGCATCTTTTCGTGTGTTTGGTGGCCATTTGAATGTGCTGTGTGGTAAAATGTCTATTCAAGTCCTTTGCCCATTTTATGATTGGGTTATTTGTCTTTTTGTTGTTAAATTGTTGAAGTTTATATTTTTGTTTTTTAGATTCTTATTGATATGTGGTTTCCAAAGATATTTTCCCAGTCGCTAGCTTGTCTTTTCCCTTTTTTATAGTCTTTTGATGAACGAAAGGTCTTAATTTTTATAAGGCCTGCTCCTGTCTTAACAGCAATTCAGATGAAGTCACCAAGTCTGTGTTTACAGGGTGCTTTATGCTTCCATATCATGGACTCTTTCTACAGCCTGCTAGGTGGTACCAACATCCCTACCTCTTAGGTGAGGAAACTGTTGCAGCCAGACCCCATAAAGGGCAGTGACAATCCCAAACTCCAGGCTTGGTCTTTGCAGGCCGGTGACCCCCTCACACTGAGTATCTGAAGGCCTGCCCCACCCCTGACCACATGGCTGCGGGCCCAGGGAGGGACTTGATTGAGAGCATCCAGCCAGCTAAGATGGGACCCCACTGAACAAGAAGGCCTGGGATGACCCCCAGGGCCTGGGTCTCCCAGTCAGGAGACAGGGATTCCCCAGTTCAGAAGGGCAGGATAGAATTGCCAATCAGAGCTGTTTCCTCAGGGGCCCTGACCCCCAGGCTCAGCAGGAGGCCGGCAGTCAGCCAAGGTTGCTGGAAACGTCTAAGTCACAACAAAATTATAAACCCCTTCCTCTGTCCTATTTCTTTTTTTTTTTTTTTAATTGTGCTTTAAGTGAATGTTTACAAATCAAGTCAGTCTGTCACATATAAGCTTATATACACCTTACTCCATACTCCCACTTACTCTCCCCCTAATGAGTCAGCCCGCTCCCTCCATCCAGTCTCTCCTTTAGTGACGATTTTGCCAGTTTCTAACCCTCTCTACCCTCCTATCTCCCCACCAGACAGGAGATGCAAACACAGTCTCAAGTGTCCAACTGATACAAGTAGCTCATTCTTCGTCAGCATCTCTCTCCAACCCATTGTCCAGTCCCTTCCATGTCTGATGAGTAGTCTTCGGGAATGGTTCCTGTCCTGAGCCAACAGAAGGTTTGCAGACCATGACTGCCGGGATTCCTCTAGTCTCAGTCAGACCATTAAGTATGGTCTTTTTATGAGAATTTGGGGTCTGCATCCCACTGATCTCCTGCTCCCTTAGGGGTTCTCTGTTGTGCTCCCTGTCAGGGCAGTCATCGGTTGTAGCCGGGCATCATCTAGTTCTTCTGGGCTCAGGATGATATAAGTCTCTGGTTCATGTGGCCCTTTCTGTCTCTTGGGCTCATAGTTATCGTGTGACCTTGGTGTTCTTCATTCTCCTTTGATCCAGGTGGGTTGAGACCAATTGATGCATCTTAGATGGCCGCTTGTTAGCATTTAAGACCCCAGATGACACATTTCAAAGTGGGATGCAGAATGTTTTTGTAATAGAATTATTTTGCCAATTGTCTTAGAAGTCCCCTTAAGCCATAGTCCCCAAACCCCCGCCCTTGCTCCGCTGACCTTTGAAGCATTCAGTTTATCCCGGAAACTTCTTTGCTTTTGGTCCAGTCCAGTTGAGCTGACCTTCCATGTATTGAGTATTGTCCTTCCCTTCACCTAAAGTAGTTCTTATCTACTAACTAATCAGTAAATAACCCTCTCCTACCCTCTCTCCCTCCCCGCCTTGTAACCACAAGAGTATGTGTTCTTCTCAGTTTATACTATTTCTCAAGATCTTATAATAGTGGTCTTATACAATATTTATCTTTTTGCCTCTAATTTCACTCAGCATAATGCCTTCCAGATTCCTCCATGCTTTGAAATGTTTCACAGATTCGTCACTGTTCTTTATCGATGCGTAGTATTCCATTGTGTTAACGTACCATAATTTATTTAACCATTCATCCGTTGATGGACACCTCTGTCCTATTTCTGTTGAGTCTGGAACATAATCTGTGAGGTAATGAGATAAAGATCCTCAGGAAAAGGCCATTGTCACCAGGAGAACAGAGGCTTGGGCTGTGGCCAGAGGGCCCGGAGGCTGTGAGCACCAGCCTGGCCTAGTGTGGGCACAGGAGGGGAGGCCGAGGCCAGGAACAGATGGTGTGGTCATTTCAGAGGTGGTAATGCTGGGAAAAGCAGGCTGGTGAAAGGATAATGGAGAGCCCTGGGCTGTCCATGTCAGAATTGGGATGCCCGGGACTGCATAGGGCTGGAGGCAGCCTTTCTCTCTTGGGCTGGCTGTCCTGGGCCCATACTCAGGCCCTGGCCACATCCTCAGCCCAGAAGAAGGGTCCATAGCTACCTACCCTACTTCCTTCCTTCTGAAAATATTTGCTAATCGCCAACTACAGGCCAGCTACCTTGGGCTTGGCTGCTGGGCCATGGATGGAGATCAATGAGCAGGCTCAGATGAGGGTCACTGCCTCCAGGGGCTCATGGCATCAGGCTTCAGACAGACCCAGGCCCAAGGAATCCCCTCCAAAGGATAGGCAGAGAGAAATGCCAGGAAGGGCTGAGGGCAAGAGCCAAACCAAACTTACACGTTCAAACAGGTGGAATTTCTGGTTCCCTTCCTCGATGGTCAGGAGAAGCAGCATCCCCAGGGCCTGGGAGGGGGCAAGGGTTTCAACCCACAGAGGATGGGGACTGGGGAACTTCAGGACCAGTGTGAACACAGGTTGGGAGGCCAGAATGTAGGATCTGGGAATATCATGCTCAGGAGTGAGGTGTTTAGATGGGCTCTGTGGAACTTGAGGAAGGGGTTGGAGACTGGCTGTTTGTGGAGAGGTCAAGGCATACCCTCAGCATCCATTCAACAGAAAGTTCCTACCATGTGCCAGTCATATAGCGTTCTAGGTACTGGAGATTCAGTAAGGACCAAGACAGATGAAGTTCCTGCGACAGGGAGCCTATGCTCCGGTTGGTGGTAACAGGAAAACAGCAACACTGTCAGATACTAACAGGCACTTTGCAGGAAATCCTGTCAGGGTGATATGCTAGGACCTGGGTGTAACTTTAGGCTGAGGGGCCAGGGAAGGCTGCAGTGACATTTAAGCAGAATCTGAGGGATCTAAAGGTAAGTGGAAAGAGTATTCTGGTCAGAAAGAACAGCAAGTGCAAAAGCCCTGATGCCTTTGAGGCATTGAAGGGCAGACTATGTGACTGGGGCAAGGAGAAGAAGGCAAACGGGGTAGATGAGACCAGAGAGGCCACGAGCCCCTGTAGAGACTCTGAAAGGCAGGCACAGGCCCATGGACTTTATTCTATGTGTGATGGGAGGTCATTGGAGTGATTGTTTAAAATTCACTACGTGGAGATTGGATTGTGGAGGCCAGGAGACCAGAGAAGGGGCTGCTGAAGGGGCCCATGTGGGAGATGGTGGCCAGGACTGGGGTGCTTTCTGGGAGCTAGCGGAAAGGGCACATTTGGGGATGTTTTTGGAGGCAGGACCAACAGGACTCAGTGATGGCTTGGCTGTGGAGTGTGAGAAAGGGAGTCGTCAAAGGTGGCTATTCGGTCCCTGGCTTAAACGCATGAGTGAAGCCATTTTTCAGAAGAGGGGAATCCTGGGAAGGCCAGACCCATGAGAGGGAAATCAAGGGTCCTGGGTTGTCCGTTTTAGGCTTGGAACACCCGGGGCTGGATAGGGCTGGAGCAGTAAGGAAGCAGCTGGCAGATTTAGAACTGGAGTTCCACAGAGAGGGCTGCTCCACAGGGAGAGAGATTTGAGCAGTCTTCTCAGTGTAGAGATGTGCAGTCCCTGTACAAGGGGTAAGCTCCCCTTTGTCCCTGGAACCCAGAGACTCAAATGTGCTGATCATCTGGAGGTCCCCAGCAAGGCCAAGGTAGGGACCAGTTGGGAGGGACCCTGCTCTCGATGCCTCCTCCATATCTGCCCAATGAGGCAAGATCACCTTGCCCCACTCCAAGCCTGGAGAAGTCAGCTGATGATACAACTTGACTTCTAGGAGCCATGGCCCAACTGGGGGTAGAAGGTGTTGCTTAGTGACCCTCTGCCCACCCTAATCCCACCTGGTGGAGAAAGGGGCTGGACTCCCCCCTGATGGGACCCCGATCATGGCTTAAATGCTCCTTCTGAGGGCCTAGGAGCCACTCCCTTCTTTCCTCACCAGTTAGCTGTGTGTCCCCACCCTTCTCTGGGCCTTGGCCTCCCCACTGGAGACAGTTGGAGGAGTAACTCTCATCCTTCCTTGTCAGAGGTCTTCAAATGTAAAAGCCAGCCCAGGCCACTCCTGTTGTGCCCCCAGGAGAGCCCAATGTGGCTTCAATCCCAGCTCAGAGAGGCCATCCGGAAAGATGGGGCTGCTGAGGGCCGCTGTTGCCACATGTGTGGCCTGTGGCCCTGGGCCCCACCCCGGGGGACCCCCAGTTCTTCGGGGTCTGCTCCTGGCAGACAGCAATCACTCCCTGGGCGTCCTCTCTGCACAGAGAGGAAGTGGCTGCCACAATCACCGCCACCGCCAGAGCCATCCAGCCAGAGCCATCCTCCAGGCCCCTCGCTCCTCTATGCCAAGCACATTAGGGGATAATTAAGTAAAAATAGGCCTTCCGACCAGTGTAGCTCATTAGGGCCTAATTAAGTTAATTTGTTCCAGGTGTGGATGGCTCGGGTTGAGTGTGGCGGCGGCTGTTGTTTGCTGTAATTGCATTTTCGCAGCGGCAGTGGTGGCGGTAATGGCGGTGGCAAGGCAGTGGCTTCCTCAGAGGCCTGGAGGCCCGCCAAGAAGTTCAGGAGGCAGCCACTGAGCTGGAAGGGGAAGAACGGGGCACAAAGCAGCTGAGCAGGTCAGGGACCACCCACAGAGAGCGGTGGCTGGAGGTTCAAGGTCTCCCAGGCCAGGGAAACCTGCACTCAGAGCTGCTTGCTCTCTGCAGGGTGGGTGGTGCAGTGGACGGAGCCACCAACAGGCATCCTCCCCTCTGGCCAACTAGGGTGGATGCACTGTGGCGGGTCCTTTGGACTCAATTCCCTCCCACCCCATCATGGTACCAGTCAAGACTGTGAAATAGCTTTACTGAAGGGGAATATGTGACCCAGAGGCAGAAGGCGAGACCCCCAGGAATCCCCTTAAATCACTCCCTTTGTTGGGCTCTCCTCCCCAATTTCTGTCCCTTCCTGGCAGGTGTGTGGCTCTTGAAGACACTATTCAGGGCAGAGTCGGGACCACATGAGTCCCGGGCCTCTGCAGTGGACCGGCTGGCCTGGTCAGTTTCCCTGAACTCACTTGCTGTGAGACTGGCTTCTACAGCCAGCTGACCCTAAGGCCCCTGCCTATGTAGGACAGCTCTCCCAGCCTTGTGCACTTGCTTGAACACTCACTCATTCATCATTCTGTTCTTGCTCACTGAGAATCCACCCTATGCCAGGGGCTGGGGACACAGGGCCGGGTAAGACTAGCTGGACTCTGCCCTGCAGTACGCATGGTCTTTCTGAGGAGGGGACACCTGAATGGTTCTCGCACATGGTTTTTGCAGTGGCTAAGGGAGTATACCAGCACCACCATCTGTCAGTTTGTCATACTGTGATGGTTGTGTGCTGCTGTGATACTGGAAACTATGCCGCCATTATATCAAATACTAGCTGGGTCACTCATGGTGGACAGGTTTCAGTGGAGCTTCCAGGCTAAGACAGACTAGGAAGAAAGTCCAGGTGATCTATTTCCAAAAATTAGCCAGTGAAAACCTTATGGATCACAACAGAACATCGTTCAACTCATGTGCTTTGGACACATCATCTGGAGGGATCAATCACTGAGGAGACCATCATGTGTGGTGAAGCAGAGGGCCAGGGAGGGTGAGGGAGACCCTTGGTGAGATGGATCGGCACAACAGCACAACGGTGGACTTGAACATGCCAGTGATCCTGAGGCTGACACAGGATTGGGCAATGTTTCATTCTGTTGTACACAGGTCACCAGGAGTTGGAGCCAACTTGATGGCAGCTATCTCTCTCTTTCTACTTATGGGAGCACAGAGGTGTTCAACCCAGACAGGGAGGACAGTGTCCCAGCTGCAGTGAGTATGATCCAGGTGATGAGGGCCAGTGCACTCCAGGCAGAGAGAAGAGCCAGCGCAGAGGCTGTGAGAGCAGCAGCACCTGGTATGTGCTGGGAACTGCAAGGAGCCCCCTCTGGGTGGAGGGCAGCATGAGGGTGCCGAGTGGGGAGACCGAGGGGCAGACCAGGGAGGGCTGAGTGACCATGGAGGGGTCTAAGGAGGGCTTCTGGCTAGAAAATGAACCAGCTGCTGAAGGCTGGGAGGCCAGGAAGGAGGTGAGCAGGGTCATGGTTGTGGATCTGGAGAGGGTAGAGGGATTGGAGGAATTTTTAGGAGAAAAACTGATGGGGCCAGGTCCATTGGTTGGGTGTAAGGGGGAGAGGAGGAGAGGCTGTCAGCTCTTCAGGGAGGGGCCATGGGAGTGGGATTGAGCTCTGAGATGTCCCCACGGGGCTGGGACTAGGGCGAGGCAAGCTAAATGCCTAGGATCCAAAATTGGAGGTATTTGCTCCCAGCCTTGCAGCCCCACCTGTCCCTGGTCACCTGGAATTTCTCACTATGAAAGACATATCTCAGAGAGTGGGAGCCACCCCTAGAGGCAGGATGACAGGTGGATAGTGCTGGGCAGGAAGTGCCCCTCCCATTCCTTCAACCCCTAGCTGGGAGACGCCGCCCCCTCTGTCCCCTCCAGGGCTGAGATTGACACTTTAGGGTATCACATGCTCTGGATATGTACTCCAGTTCTATTCTGATGCCCAAATGCCAGGTACCCATCCTATGCATTCCTTCTGTGATGGGGAGCTCCCTGCCCCCTGGGCAGCCCAGTCCCTTGGCCCTTATAAAAAAGTTGTTACCCTGGGCCCAAATCTGCTTTGAACCACCTTCTACCTAGCAGTGGCCCAGCCCTGTCTCCTATCCTGCCCTCCTTCTCCCCTAGGTCTACTAATTCCCTTTCCTAAGATACCTCGGGCAGCTTGGCAGCTCTGAGCTTCAGCACCCCACCTGTAACCACTATCTTCCAGGGCTGAGTAAGGATTAGACGACGTGATGTGTACACAAACCTCGTGTTGTCATTGGCGGTGTTGTTAGTTGTCACTGAGTCGATTCTGACTCCTGGCGACCTTATGTATAACAGAATGAAATGACGCCTGGTCCTGTGCCATCTTCAGGATTGTTGGGATATTTGAGTTCATTGTTGCGGCAATTGTGTAAATCCATCTCATCGAGGATTTCCCTCATTTTCCCCGATCCCAAGCTTTAACAAACGTAATGTTCTCTTCTAGCCATTGGTCTTTCCTGATGTGTCCAAAGCAAGCAAAAGTCTCTCCGTGCTCACTTCTGTGGAGCATTCTGCTTGTATTTCTTCCAAGGCTGATTTGTTTGTTCCTCTGGCAGTCTGCCGTATATTAAATACTCTGCCGACACCACAATTTGAATGCATCAATTTTTGGCGTGTGGTAATTTCTCAATACTTGGTTACGAAACCATAATGACTGAGTGGCTGCCAAAGCGGACGCTGCCCTTCCCCTGGTGTGGGCAGCCCAGTTCTGCGGTCTCAGTCCGGGCCCGGCACCCGCCTCAGGCTGCAGACCCACTGCTGCTCCCTCTCTCATCCAGCGCAGATGCAGAGCTAATCCCAGAGGAGAAGGTTCATGGGGAAGAGGAGGCGACATTTTCTTGGGATGGCAGAGCCTCGTTGAGATGCAGGCCTGTCTCTGTTGGTATTGAACTGATGTTCCGCTCAGCATTCACGCCAGTGAAGGAGCAGCACTGCCCCAGGCCCTGCCCTCCGTCCCCTGTTCCTAAGTCTCTCATTTAAGGGGACCAATGGTGGCTGAGAATGGGCATGCAGACCCATCCTGGCTGAGTTGTCTGCCTCGTGGCATTTTGGGGGTATGGCACCAGACCCCGCCATGTCTGTGAGGTGGCCCCTGTGCTAGGGTAGGGGTCTGTCTTGGGCCTGTGGGGCCTGGGACCCCTTGCAGAGCTAGTAGACCCTGCAGAAGCTCGCTCCAAATACACGTAGCTCTGCAGATCATTGTTGGGGGTGCTCAGACTCCTCCCACTAGGCTGCGAGGTGGTGAGCCTCGGGCAGGGCACTTGCCCTGGCTGCCCTCAAAGATGAAAAGAGCTGACCCGGGAAAGAAGGACACATGGGAATGCAGCCAGCCTCCCGAGCCATCTTGCCCCTCCTTCTGTGCTATCTGATCTCAGGAGCACTTGACGCAGGCTAAGGCAGCAAGACCATCCCCTTCCCCAGTGTCGCTCTGCTTCTGCTCCGGGTCTCCTTGTTGAAAATCAGAGTTTGTTTCAAGGGGAACCCTTGAGATTTAGAAGGGACAGCAACAGTCATTCTCTCCAGCTTCTGGTGACCCAGGGCCTCCTGGTGGAGGGGCCATCCACAGCTCCATTCACAGATGGGAAAATGAGACCTAGAGAGGGGACAAGAGAGCCTGGAGCCTGGATCACCCCAGGCCCACAGCCCCAACTCTGAGGTTGTGGCCAACAACCAGGAGAGGGGCTGCCGGGGATCAGTGGCCAGTAAAGCCCAGCTTTCTTGCATCTCCAGTTTTCTTTCTGGGGCTCACACCTCTATCCCAGCTGAGCGAGTCCTGGGGCAGGGTCACTCCCCCATCCCCACTGACCCCAACCCCAACAATTATGGTTGGTCACAAAAGCTGGACCATGACAAGACAAAGGGACTGGGATGAAAGTGCTGGTTGTCATGGTAACCTGCTGGGGTTGGTGGGCCCCAGGGGAGGTGTCTGGCTGTGTGCCTGAGCCCAGGCATCCGTACAATCTGTAAGCATGAGCCAGGGTGGCCCAGTGGCCTACTGGGAGCCCCTCCTGCCTTGGGCCGACCAGGGCCCAGCACACAATGACAACTTCACCCCCTCCACGGGTAGCACCTGCTCCCTGGGCCTCCCCTGCTGGCCCCATTATCCTGCACCTGCTGCACCCCCACCTGTTCCCCAGCCCAGGCACCCTCCCCAAGTCACCCCCTGCCCGTCCCCAGACCCAGCTGCCTGCTCTGAGGGCTGGCCAAGAAGGGTTGTGGTAGCAGGGGGGGCCCTGGGCAGGGGCAGAGGGTCCAGCTGCCAAACCAGCTCCGCCTGACCAGCAGTGTGTGTGCCCACGACAAGACCTCCACATCAGGGCCTCAGTCTCTACACTAAAATGGGAGCAGCTTTTCTTACCCTCAGGGCCTCCAAAGGTCAGTTTCCTCTGCTTGGTAGGAAATCTAAGGTCATGATGTCCCCAGAGCTGGGTCAGAGCAGACACTGGATTGGAAAGAGGAGAGGGAAGGGGGGTATTTTGAGTCATGCTCCCAGGCCACCTCTGTCAAACCACATGGAAGCCTGAACCCCTCCTGCATACTTAGAGTCACTGCTTAGGGATGAATACATTTCCCAGGTTTTTTTTTTCCCCAAGGGTATGGGGAACTAGGCAGGGGGGGTCTTGACCTATTGGTGCCAGGCTCTTGAATGGCATGTCAGTCAGGAGTTTTGGGGAAAGAGGAGGACACCGGGAAGGGCCCCCACACAGGGAGAGTGGATGCTGCTGGAGGATGGCCTGGGGGTCCCTGGTGATGCCACAGCCCAGTCCTCCCACAAACAGGTGGGAAAACTGAGGCCCTGGGAACTGCCAGTATCTGCAGGGCTCTCTGATAACCCAGTTCCAGGCCTCCCTCACCACTGAGGGAATGGAGGTGGGACAATGGGGGGAGAAAGTGGGGCGAGGAGAAGTGGGAGACCAGGGCAGACGCCCTTCCCCCTCCCTGAGAGGAAGGCGGGGATTCCATGCAACTATCCATTCACTGGCTTTGTCTTGTGGCCTACATTCCAGAGGCTCCCTACACCCTGCTAGGCTCCCAGGCCCAACAGAGAAAGCTCCAGGCCCCATTCCACTCTGCTCTGAACTTGGGTGAAGTCCCTCCCTTCTCAGGGCCTCAGTTTGCCAGCTGAGTGTGGGAGCAGATTGCCAAGGAGACTGTCGACTCCTAGAACCCCGAGTCTCACCTCTGCTACCCCTGCTGTTCAGACTGCCCCCAGGCCAACAAGGGCAGGTCATCTGCAAGGCAGGCTGGAAGGAGCTGCCCCACCACTCTGCAATGAGGAAATTCCTCTTTGAAGGAACCTATCCTTGTTGACAGCAACAGGTGTGTGTGTGTGTGTGTGTGTGTGTCCTTGTTGAGGGACCCCTGGTGGTGCAGTGAGTAAACGCTTGGCTGCTTATCCAAAGGTCTGTGGTTCGAACCCATGAGCCACTCCGTGGCAGTCTGCTTCCATAAAAATTGTAGACTTGGGAAGCCTATGGGGCAGTTCTACTCTGCCTTGTAGGGTTGCTATGAGTCAGAACCGACTGAATGGGCAGTAGGTTTATCCTTGCTGAGCAGTGGGGAATTTCTTACACCCTCCCCCTCTTCCAGAGGTCTGGCAAGGGCAGTGTTTTTTCCAGGGATGAAGGTATTTGGGGCAGGGACACTGTCTTGGTGTCCCTCGAACCACTTTGCACAGGTGACCACGGAGTGGGGCTGCACAAGATTTGTGTTCTCCACTATGCAGATGGACAAACTGAGGCCTAGCAAGGGAAGGGCCAGCAAGTCAGTGAAAGAACCCAGGCTTCCTGTCCATGGCGCTTTCTTACCAAACCAAATGAAACCTGCTGCTGTCGGGTTGATTCTGACTCATAGCAACCCTGTGGGTTTCCAAGGAGTGGCTGGGAGATTCGAACTGCCAATCTTTTGGTTAGCAGCCGTAGCTCTTAACCAGTGCACCACGAGGGTTCCATGGCACTTTCTAGGGGCGGGTGAAAGGTAAGAATGGCAGAGTCTGGTCTCAAAGCAGCCAGCCCTGGGAGGAGGAGTGTGTAGGAGGGCTCCGCTGAGCCTCTGCAAACCCTGCTCCTTGGAGGGTTGGAGTGAAGTACATGGTGGGTCACAGGGCTGAGATGAAGCCACCAACTCAGCCGAGATGTCACTCAGCCAAAGCTCGTGTCATGCTTGCCAAGCTCCTTGGGGCCAAGGGAAAATCACGGGTGTTCGGAGCTCCAGCTCAAGAGCCTAATTAAGATATATGGCTCCCTGGATCCCCGGAAATGTCCCAGGGGAAATGTCACGGTCTTGGGGACTGTCAGCTGGAGCTTCATCCAAGCAGGTGGGGACCCCCTCCAGGCAGCTTCTGGGGAGCAGAGCCTCAGCATTAGGACCCTGTTCCTGAGCATGATCTTGGGTTATGGGTCAGAGGGAAGAGGGCTGGGGGAAGGGTGGGGTCATCTGCAGCTGAGCTGGTGTCAGCGGCCATCTTTGGGGCCCGTCATTTCCTGAGGGACCCTCCTGGACTGCTGGATTGGTAGGATTGCTAGGGAAAGCAGCACCTCCCAGTCCCCCACGCTCAACTGTACCTTCCAGTTGAGGGACACAGCAGTGATCATCTCATGGTTGTCTGCCAAGTGATATAGATCGTCATCCTCTGGGGCCCCCTGAGGACAGCATGAGTGTGTTCTGTGGGCTGAGGCAACCAGGGAGGGCTTCCTGAGGAGGTGTGGCCAGAGCTAGGAATGGGAAACTGGTAGAAAAGCAGAAAGACGGAGGAGATTCCAGTTGGGAGGCTCCAGATGGTAAAGACAGGGGGCTGGGCTGGGGAATGGGACTATCTATTCACGGGCAAGAAGTCCCCAACCCTCCTGCCCCCCAAAGAATTCCTTTCCACTCCTCCTTCCCCAAGCTCTGCTCTTTCAAGACCTTGTCTGTCAAGCTGACCATGTGGATCAAAGGAGAATTAATTTGTCTCTATTTTTATTCATCAAAGAAAATGCTGGTCAGAGCTGCTGAGGCCTGCTGGCCAATGGCAGGGGAGGGGAAGGTCAGAGGAGGCCTGGGGGTGGCGGAAACTGAGGGCTAAACCCTGGACCTCATTCAGCCTCCTCCCTGACAGCCTGTGCCTGCAACTTGGTTTCTCTTGGCAGCAGCTCAGTGCCCCAGCCTACCAAGCCAGAGGGAGATCCTGGGGGCCTGAGAGGTGTCTGGGGGCAGGTGGGGGGTCGGGCAGCTCTGGCCACGCTGTCTGGATGCCTGTCACTCTCTGTTCCAGCTGGCTGGCCACGTGAATTGAACATCTGAGCCACCCCTGCCACCGCCCATTCACTCGGGGCTTTCATCTCGGCAGCCAGTGAAGCATTGCTGCCTGCCTCAGCGCTACCAGCAGGGAGACACAGGGGAGGGGAGCCAGATCAGCCAGGCCCCTAGCCCTCCCTGCTGGAAAGACACAGGCCTGGGCCAGGGCACCCTGTGCAGCCTGTCTGCCCGAGCCCCAAGCTCCCAGGCCACTAGAGTCTTCTTTAGCAAGGGAGGGCTTGAAGAGAAGCTGGGTGCTAGACAGAGACCCTATCCCCACTCTGTGCCTGAGTGGCAGCCTTACCCTCTCAGGAGCTCGGTCCTCCCATTTCAACAAGAGCAACGCTGGCCTGATGGTCTCTGAGGCTCCCCTTCCAGCCCATACAGAATATAAGACCACAGGAGGGACAAGAGCCCATGGGTGAGGTTATGGCTCAGCCTGCTCCTCTCTGAGGGAGCCAGGTAGGTAAGGTAGCCTCTAGGGCAGGGCAGGAGAATGGAGCCTCTGAACTTACTGGAGAAAGTGGTGGTATGAGAGGGTGTGTGCCTGAGACTGAGGGGAGTGGAGACTGGCCCATGGTCCCCTGCCTGGCAAGGAGGGGGCAGCCACATCCATGCCCACGTCTGAGGAGGGGTGAGGTGGAGCTGCCGTGGGGTGAGCTGGGCCTCCTGAGAATGGACCCTTTCCAAAAGGCCTGTCCATCCGTCGGGCAGCCACGGTCCTGTGATATCACCAGTCGAGTGTGTTGCCTTGGCAACTTTCCAGGATTATCGCTCTGTCCCTCTCATCCCTGACATCCCACCATGGGCTGATGTTGCCATGGCAACCAGATGGGTATGCCAGCTTTTTGGACAGCTGTACCAAGTGTGGGAGGTGCCAGGCAAAAGTGAGGAAGCAGGTGCTTCTCCACAGGCCGTGCAGGGTACACAACCCATACCTAATCCCACGGAGCTAGACTGCCCTAAACAAGACTTTGAGGGTCTCTGATGCTTCGCAGAGCTGCGGCCACCCTTACCTCTGATCCCCCTCACCCTCTTTCCTTCCTTTGCAACTGTCACTGAGTACCTACTGTGTGAATGCTCATAAGAAAAGCAAATAAACCCACAGTTGGTGTTCATGGAAAGGTTGCACCAGGACTGGGTCTTGAAGGATATGTAGGAGTTGGCTATAAGCAGGAGTTGGTAGAGAAAGATGTTCTGGGCAGAGGCAACAGAAGCCTGGGCAAAGGTTGAATTACTGTCTCCAGGCACAGCTTACACTCTTCCTCTGGGTGCCTCCTGCCCTGGCCTCTCCAGCTCTCCCACTCAGCAGGCATTCTGTGGAAACAAAGCTCTTTTCAATTCTGGACACTTAATGTCCAGCACAGGCCTGGCGCCAAGCCAACACTAAACCGTTGAGTGAAATTGGACAAGTGCATAACGAGCAGCAGGACCTACTATCTCCCGCAGCACTAACCTGTCTTGAGACCATGCTGCTTCACTGAAACTCAGTTTTCCCCATCTGTGAAATGGGGCCAATTCTCTTATTTTTAAATTTATTTTTTATTGTTGTTGTTGAGAATATACACAACAGAACATACACCAATTCTACACGTACAATCAGTGACATTGATAACATTCTTCAAGTCGTGCAACCATTCTCACCCTCCTTTTCTGAGTTATTCCTCCCCCATTGACATAAACTCACTGCCCCCTAAGGTTCCTGTGTAATCTTTTGAGTTGCCCTTGTCAATTTGATCCCCTATTTTTTTTTTAGATAGTACTTTTTTTTTTTTAATTATGCTTTAGGTGAAAGTTTACAGGGCAAATTAGTTTCTCATGAAACAATATCCAAATTGTTTTGCGACATTGGTTGCCAACCCTGCGATGTGGCAACCCTCTCTCCTTCTCCACCCCAGGTTCCCTGTTTCCATTCGTCCAATTTTCCTGTCCCTTCGTGCCTTCTCATCTTTGCTTGTGGGCTGGTGTACCCATTTAGTCTTGTATGCATGATTGAACCACGAAGCATGTTTCTCACATGTGTTACTGAGTTCTTAAAAGAACACAATGCTCAAGGCAAAAATTATTAAGCTGAACTGTTGTTCGGTTTAAAGAAGACTTCAGGGGATATTTTGGGTTTAAGGTTTAAGATTATCTTAGGGCAATAGTTTTGGGGGTTCATCCAGATTCAATGGGCTGACCACCCTTGCCTATGGTCACCCTCACTCTCCTTCCAGCAACTGTCACTGAGTACCTACTGTGTGAATGCCAACAAGAAAAGCAAATAAACCCATGAAATTCCAAATTCTGTGGAAATTCAAATTCTGTTCTGCAATGTATCTCCTTTTGACCAATATTCTTCTATAGAATCTTAGATTGAAAGTTCAGTAACGGTAGCCAGGCACCATCCAGTTCTGATCTCATGGCAAAGGAGGCAGTTGTTCATGGAAGCCATTAGCTACACCTTCCATTTCCTCCTCCTATTCCCGAGGTTTCTTCTTCTTCTGTTGCTCCAGGTGAATAGAGAACAACTGTTGTATCTTGGATGGCCACTTGCAAGCTTTTAGGACCCCAGGTACCACACAAATATCTGGAAGGTAGAACAGAAGTACTAAACATGATATTAGGCCAATTCTGTGGCATGTCCCATGAAACTATGACTCTAAGCCTCCAAACCAAGGAACCAAATCCCATGAGGTGTTTGGTTGTACATAAGCAGCCTCCGAAGCTGCTCTTTGTTGTTGTTGTTGTAAATACACCCATCACACAACATTTACCAATTCAACTTTTTACAAGTATACAACTTATTGACAGCAATTGCATTAATCAGCTGTGCAACAAAAGGGGTCCAATTCTAAGAAGGGTCTGGGCAGGGATTCTCAGGTCGAGGTGGAGTGTTTTCTTCTGGTTTGTAATCCTACCTCCTTCTCTTACAGAACAGCTGAGACGGGTACAGTGAACATCTCTAGTCCTCCATGCACAAAGGAGTGAAATTCTGCCTGGGCCTGCACCAGCCCCATGATTGGCTGGAGTTGGGATTGTTGTGAACAATAGGGCTTTCCTTGGCTGGTAGATCACCAGGCGTTTCTTCCTAGTCCGTCCTAGTCTGGAAGCTCTGCTGAAACCTGTTCAGCATCATCAAAGCAACACGTGTCCACTGACAGAGGGGTGGTGGCTACACATGACGTGCATTGGCCGGGAATTGAACCCTGGTCTCGCGAATGGAAGCCGAGAATTCTACCACTAAACCACCAATGTCCCACATCTGTCTGCATCTGCGCAGCAGCAGTGGCTTAAATACGAACTGCCAATTTGTCAATTTCCCCAATTATTCCCCCGAAATAACTCATACATAGCACTTTTCAAAAACAATCCAGGAATCAACGTTCTCGAACTGCATTTGAATGTTTTGTCTCTTTTTACTCGAAAAGGATCCCGGAGATGGGATGGGTAATGGAGCCTGGATTTGAGAACTTAGAGGGCTGACACCTTACTTGGCCAGCCCCGCTCCCTTCTGCCAAGGATGACGGCCCCCCCCGCCCCGCCCCCGGGAACGCCCAGCACAGAGTCCGGGGGTGGGACGTGGAGGAAACAGCCAGTCCGGAGCGGGAGGATCCAAGTCCTATGGTGGGGGTGGAGCGCAGGCTTAGGGACGCGCGCGGACCGAGGCTCGGCCCCCACTGTGCCGAATGGTCTCGCCCTTTAGCAACGGGCCCAGCGTCTTTCCCTAGAGACGGGCTGCTGCGCATCCCAGACCCAGTCTTCTGCGCTGTGGAGCCGGTAGGTTGGGGGGGTCGAGAGCGGGCAGGGGACCTCGATAAGGCACAGAGGGCTAGCGGACAGAGAGGAGGCCGCCCTCCTGGCCCAGGCTCCCTGTCTCTGCCCACGGGTCTGGGTGAACCCAGACTCTTCACTCAAGAGCCCCGGCCTCTCCCCCACCCCCCCACTGCCCTCTCTCTCACCCTTCCTCTCTCCGCCCCCAGCCTTGGCCAGTGGGAAAGGAAGGGGCACACTTTTAAACAACCTTGCAGGTAAGTCCTGATTTGGGGCCCCATTCTTACTGCTCAGCATGTAGCCCCTCCCTTCTCCTGTGGAAGGCCCATGCAGGAAGGAGCAGGGTTCTGGTCCCCAGCCACGCAGTCCCTCTCCTGAACCCGATCACATGGAGTCTCCTTAGTCCTCAGTGTCCCCACCTGTAAATTGGGAGAGTACCGGTGCACCTACCAGTTGGTTACTGAGATCAACTTCATTCCTTTCCTTACTCATCTCATTCATTCATTCATACAATCATTTAACAAACATTTTCTTGGCACCTACTGTGTGGCAAGCCTGTGCCAGTCCTGTACTAGGTGCCGAGGTTCCAGAGATCAGTGTTCTTTTAAAATTCCCCTGTCTTTGGCCCTCATGCCTAGCTTGGCAGGGGAGATGAGAAGCCCACATATGATTATAATGCAGAGATGTACACTGAGTGAGGGGCTCAGACAGCTGTGGGAACACGGGGAGGGGTCGCATAGGTGGGTGCTTCGAAAAGGTGCAGAGAACCACATGTCTGAAGGAGTTATTGCCACCCACAGGGATATTTATGAGGATCGAACATCCCTGTCCATGTGTGTCTGTCCATCCTAGGGCCAGGCAGGTGGTTGGGTCAGTGTGGGGTTGAACATCAGTGAATCCAACCTGAAACCTCCTTTGGCTCAAGCCAATAAGACTTCCAGGTGATCTGACTGGGAAGAAAGAAGAACCTGGGTTCAATTGCAACTGTGCGTCTTGCAGGCTGTGTGACCTTGGGCAGATCACATAACCTCTCTGAGCTTTGTTTTTCCTGCCTCTGAGAAGTGGGGACAGTCTCAGTTCGCACCTGAGAGATTTAAATGAGATGATGTGTGAAGTATGTGCAAGCCCCTCATAACATTCACCATTCCCAACACTGTGCCTACCAAGGCTACCCCTGCCATCTTACTGGCCAGTGCTCTTACACAAGCAAGGGAGAGTGATCAGAGTGACCAGCAGAGGCCTTGTGGGGAACCATGTCCATCCCCCCTGCCAGCTTCCTGGGGGGCTGATGGGAGGCAGAGGTCTGTCTGTCTGTTGTGGCTTCTGCACACATTGGCCACACACAGGTGTCCAGAGCTGGGGCAGGATTGGAAGGGGGGCAGTTGACCCTTGTGAGGGCTGAGGGATGGAGGAAGAGCAGGAATCTGAGTTTGCAGCTCCCTCTCACACCTTCCTTCTTGGGACATGCCTGAAGCAGTCCCCCACTGCCAACTGAATCAGAGGGAAATGGCTCACAGAGGCAGCAAACCTACCGTCAAGACTCCTTCGGCCCCAGCGACGTTGTGGTTTCCTTGGCTTTCCCACATCTGTTACCTCAGCAGGCCTTCATGACACACCAGTGATGCAGGCCAAGTGTGGCCAAGCCATTTGAGGCCTGGGGAAGTGGGGGAGTGGAAAGCTTTCCTGTGGAGTGCGTTGGACTCTGACCTGGACTCTCCAAGCCCTGCTCTGTCAGCTTGGCTATTTTGTTCAAAGACAAAGCACTCCTCTGTGGATTTGCAGCGGTGATGGGGCGGAGCCCAGTGGGCCCAGGTGCTCTGGGAAGGGCTGATCGCTGTTGGACAGGTGGGCCAGGCTTGGCATTGTTTTTAGCACCTGCCCTGGGAGGTGGCTGGCCACAGGGAGTGGATTCAGGGAACAGAGTTCCAGTCGGGGAGGCTGGGCACCCCTGACTGGTTAGATGCCCTCGGCCTGTGGGCTGGGTAGTGGGGCTTCCTGCCAGAGCCCCACCTGCCCTTGAAGTGGCTGTGCCAGCTCACCGCCGCCTTCTTAGAAGTGGGCTCAGCAGCTGCTGGAGAGCTTTGCTCCAGCCAGCCCCGCTACCTATTCCACCCATCAGGCCCCTGCTTCTATCCATCCAGAGGCCTCGCTGCTCTGCCTACACCAGCCAGCCCCACTAGGGGGCTACAGTGGAGGTGGTGGCACAGGAAACACCTAGTAAAGAGCAGCTCTGGGGTTGGGGCCGGGCCTGTACTGCAAGCCCTGTCCCTGTGTGGGAAGCAGGTGAGAACATGGGGCAGGGAGGGGTGAGGCTGCTTGGGTCAGGTCCCCATTTCCTTTTGTTCAGATGAACTTTTTTTTTTTTAATTGAAATTTTTATTGAGATAACTATAGATTCACTCCCTTTTTATTTTTTGCGCCGGCTTTATGTGAAAACCTCATCTTCCCTATACCCTCGTTCAGATTCTTGCAACGCTCCCCTGTCAGGGATTTTCTCTGGTGATGCATTTTGCAGTAACAGAAGGCAACAGTGGTTTGGCAAGAGCTTGCTCATCCCACAGAAAAACCTTGCAAACCCTTGTCTTTGGGGTAGAGGGTGTGCCTGAGCCTGGGGGCGCATCCGCTACAGCCGTGGTGGAGATAGGAGGCTGTTTCATGAGCTGGGCTGGCCTCAAAAGCTAGGGCAGGGAGTGTTGTTGTGCTGCCATCAGCAGCATCTGTGGGTCAGTGGAGATCCCACTGGAGTGTCTGTTTAGTCCCCTCACTCCTGGGGCCGGAATGGGGTGTGGTGGGCAAGGATGGGAGAGGCGAGGCTGGGCCCAGTGCACACCCAGGAGAGGCAGCTGCCCAGCAGGGCTGTGCTGGGGCACTGGGCTGCCTCTGGCTGAAACTCATTTTGGGGAAAACCAAACAGGGCCCTTCATGGAGTGAGCGAGCTCTGGGCCACCCTCCTCATCTCGCTCTGCTGAGAAGCCGTGTTTTGCTCTCTAAGATGCTGGGAGGGGTGGACAAGTGCAGAAACATTCACTGGGTCAGGGGCATTTGCTCTTCCCTGGCCCCCTGCACCCTCCTTCATTGACCCCATAACACTGGGGCTCGTTTTTCACATGCAGCATCCGGGGAAGGCCCTACAGTCTCCCGGAGGGGCTCTCCTGGCTCCTGGTGTCTGTCCTGATTAGGAGGAGACCTCTCACCCTTCTGCACGCTCTCTTCTGTTCTCCGTGTATAGTGGGCTGGGGCTTGTGGTTAGGAGGCAGACTAGGTATCCCTGTGTCACGGTGCCCCTGGGGGCTGAGGCCAAGGCTGGCAAGGGCTGAGTGATGCTGGTGTCTTCTCCTAGGAGCTCTGGCTGGAGTATCGCTGTGAGAAGCAGCATGGAGTTGCCTAAGAAAGAAGGCTGCAGCCCACGCAGGAGCCCTCAGGGCCTGGAGTGCAGCCTGGGCAATACTCCTGCAAGCCGAGAGGACAGTCCTGGGAGGACTCATGCAAGCCTAGAGTCCAACCTGGGGAGGATTCTTCTGGGATCAGATTATGTATCGAGAAGGTCTCCTCCAGACCCTGATCCCAAGCCACCACCTTTACCCGTGCCCCCGGCCCCACCCTTGCTCTCAGACTTGGGACAGCCCCGCAAGTCGCCCCTGACTGGAGCTAATAAGAAGTACCCACTGATGAAGCAGCGTGGGTTCTACTCCGACATCCTCAGTCCTGGAACATTGGATCAATTAGGGGTGAGTGGCAGCCTACCCCTACCAAGTCTGAGCCCTCCTTGTGAGTTCCATTAGTTTGTCCATTTATCCATGTATCCATCATCAACTATTTATCCACCCATCCACCCATCCATTTTATCATTCATCCTCCCATCTTTCCATCCACCCATTCATCATCCATTCATCCACCTTACGTCAATTTATTCATCCATTTATCCATTTTTCCATCCATCCATTCATCCTTTGTTCATCCATCCACCCATCCACCCACCCATCCATCCATCCATCTTACATCAGTCTATTCATCCATCCATTTTTCTATCCATCCTTCCATCCATTCATTCATCCTTTATCCATCCATCCATCCATCCATCCATCCATCCATCCATCCATCCATCCATCCATCCATCCATCCTTCTGACTTTTCATCCACCTGTCCATTCAACAATTCATTCAACAACACATTACTGAACATCTGCTCTGTACCAGGCCCTGGACTGAGCACTGGAGACACACTAGAGACACATGTATTGTCATGGGGCAATGGCTTTGTTGAAAGAGACCCCATAGCTCTGGTTGGGAAGGGCCCTTTGGGGATGAGGTGGCATAGTGCTGAGATCTAAGAAATGGTGCTGAGGGGGTGTTCTAGGCAGGGGAAAAGCAGGTTCAAAGGCCTGATGTTGAGTTGGGCTCATGTGAAGAAGAAGGGTAGAATGTGAGGGGAGATAAAGTGGGATGAGGATTGGAGTGGAAGGAGGGCAGAATGGGGAGGAGATGACTAGGGGAGAGTTCACAGAGCCTGTAGGTAGGTCCCAAGCAGCCTTAGGAAGCTTTGGGGCAGGGGAAGGACCCACTGATACCTCCATGCTGGGACTGCCAGAGTGGCCTTTGGGAGGGGAGGTACCCACAGAGATACCCGCTGGCCTTGTTATACCTCTGTCTCGTGGCTCAGCCCCTGGACACGTACCTAGAGTGTTCGCAGAGTGAGGAGGGGAGCTGTGCTGGACTGGAATGGGGTGGAACCGGCGTGTCCCAGGTGACCACAGCCTCTCATTGCCTGCTGTGGCCTTTGAACAAGGAATTGTGGGAATTCTGAGGTTCTTCATACCGTCTCCCCTGTGCTCCTAGGGTGCCCCCAAGTGGACCTTGGGGAAGGCACCTAGCCTTAGGTCCCTCCCAGGTCTTGACTGTTCCAGTAATGTTCACACCCACTCATGACCAGGGGTTTGGTTTCAGAACGTGTGCTGCGGCCCTTACGTGCACCAGGACCTCCTGCGGCAGGCCGACCTCGACAAGTTCACCCCAAAAGGTCAGTGCCCGGGAAGGCCTAGTCTGAGCTATAAAATGGAGTTAACAAGAGACAAGGTGCTTGTAAGCTATTTCATCATTGCTCTTAGCAGAGCCGGGGCCAGGGCTGGGGACTCTGCAGGCCAGGGTCACAGTTCTCTGCCCAGCTGGGGGTGGCAGGGCATTTGTGTGTGTTTTCTGCCTCCCCTGGGACATGGGCCTGAAGGAGGTCAGGACTGTGTCTGAGTCTTTCCCTGCTGGGCCAGCATCTAGAACAGGGCCTGGCGCAGGTAGGTGCTTAGAAGATCTTTGCTGGAGAAGAGGGCTCTCCTCAGATTCTGTGATGAGTCTCAGGCACGGCCCGGGCAGTAAGGTTTAAGGTCTGCGGGGTGGGGCAGTCCCCGGGGGTGGAGGGGAGAATGGAGTGGCCCCGGGAGAGGCATCAAGCAGGGCCCTGAGCAGTGGTGAGGAATTGGGTGGGGGCCCCTCCGCCTGGCTGGGTTTGCCTCTTTCCTCCTCCTGCAGCCAACATGCCCCCTTTAATCAGGCCCAGATGCCCTGTGGTCCCAGCTGTCTACCCCTCCCTCTGCCCCCGGGAAAACCTGGCTCCTTGCTGGCACTGCCCAAGCTCAGTTCACGGGGTCCATGGCCTTATGGGGTCTGTGAAGCCCTGGAACCGGCATAGGAAACATTGCGCATATGTGCGTTTGTGCAGTTCTCTGAGCATTCAGTCCAGTTGTCAGCAGTCTCACAAATATCTGTGGCCCAGAAAATGGTTCAAAACCTTGTAGGTCTACGGGCTGTGGGGTATGGGGAATGGTGACCCCACTGTCCATGGTGGGGCTGGGGGTTAGCAGCTCTGCCAGCCCCACCCACATGAGGAAGACCAGCCTGAGATTGCCACAAAGGGCTGTTAGTCAGGGCTCTTAACTCCCAGCAATAGACGTTCCCTCGTTGCCTTGGCTGCTTTAAGGATAAAAGAGGCCTTGAGAAGCCCACCCAGGCACACAGACTCAGCAGGGGCTAGAGGCCCAGGCTTGGCTCTCCTCACCCAGGCTGCTTCTTGGGCCACTGAGACTTGGTGCTGGGCCCTGGGAGCCCCTGGCCCTGGGAGTAGGATGGTGTCACTGACCCATAGGCTCTGGAGCAGGTGATCAGGGGTCTGAGAACAGCCTTCTTGGCCAGATCTTTTTGGGGCTGTAAGGTTCCCCAAGTGTCTGGCAGCTCTGGTGAGAGCTGACTTCAGCTGGGGGCAGGTGGCTCCTGCACAGTCTCACATACCAGCCCTGCCCAGCCTCTGGAGGCTTCTGTGGGGCCCAGCAGATACTTCAAGGTAGGATCTCTTGCAGTGTGACCTCCTCTTGCCCTCAGGGAGGGGGTCACCAGGGCCCTCCTAGGGCCCTTGGGGCTCTTTAGACCCTTCTTCCACAGGGGGAGTAGATGGGGGCTGTGAGTGGGGCACTCTGGGCCCCCCAGCCCGTGCAGTGGGAGAGGGAGCCCATTTCCTCCTGAAGTATATTCCCAAATCACCAGTTCCCATCTCCGTAGGGCCAGGGTGAACAGCTCATCCTAGTTTGCCTGAAATTTTCCTGGTTTTGGCACTGAACATCCCATGTTCTGGGAAGCCCCTCAGCCTTGGGCTAACTGGGATGTTGGTGACCCTATCTTTGAGTCCCTCTGCACCAACTCTCCTCCTTCCAGACCTGGAGATGGAAGCCTTCCTTCTGCAGCTCAGGTTGTCTAACTAAGGGTCACCATTTCTGTGACTTGAGGGGCCCATGGGGCCAGGACAGTGGTGCCGCCTGCTCATATGCATATCCATATGGCCTGATATGCCAGGGGGCCTCTAGGATGGGGGTGGTAGGAATTTATCCAAGTGTGCAGGGAGTTAGTTATCATGCCTCTTTCCTGTTCAGGTGACACCCTCCTGCTTGTTTAATTCAGCACCTGGCTTGAACAGTAGCCACAGGTTCTGGGGCCCTGAGTGGCCTGGAAGGGAATGGTCAAGCATGCTGACTCTGGACAGGGAGAACAGAGCCAAAATAGACCTTCTGGAGGCCCTTGCCTCTCCAGGCTTGACCCTCTTGGATGCCTGGTGCCACGTTTATCTTCTCCCTGCTGTGGCCTGGCCATGGTCAAGGTGCTGAGCTTGCCCAGAGCATGTCCGCCTGGTACCTTTCCCTTTCTGGAGCTATTTCTTACATGAGGGCAGCGGTGGGCCCAGGCCTGACCCCTGGTCCCTGCCTCTCCCTCTGCCCACAGTCCAAACCTTTAAGCTTCCAGAGGACTTCCAGCACCACATGGAGCAGCAATACATCGGGTCCACCACCCAGCTGCTCACCCAGAGCGACTTCCCACTGCAGGCCTACGAGCCCAAGGTGCAGGTGCCCTTCCAGGTGCTGCCAGGCCAGCGCCCCCGCAAGACTGAGATTGAGAGGTACCAGCTAGGTGCTGGAGGGTGGGTGGGCTGTGGGGGACCTGGCCTCCAGGAGGTGGCATCCACCCAACTCGGGGGAAGTGGCAGGGAATAAGGGACTGCAGGCAGCTAGGTGGCAGTCCCCATGGCAGAGATTATTAAAATGGGTCTGTGGGCACAGGGTTGCCATGAGTTGGAATCAACTTGACAGCAGCTGTTTTGTATGTGTGTGTTTGCATGTGTTTAAATCAAATTTTCTAGCCCTATTGTCTCTTGATAGGAGCAAATCACTTTCCTCACTGTGAAATTGGGGGTGGGGGGGTGGCTTTTAGTCAATGTGGTGGGGTTGCCAGGGCAGGACAGGGCCCTGGACACCAGCCCTAGTGACCACACCACTTCCTGTTGGGTCCCAGAGAAGGGAAGGCTCTGGGGAGTCCCTGGCCACACCCCTGCTGACACCATGGACCCTTGCTGACACCCCTGGAGCCACCTCACACAAGCTGAGATGTCACAGGCTCCTCTCCCCACCCATGCCAGGAGGAAGCGGCAGTACCTGAGCCTGGACATCGAGCAGCTGCTTGCCGAAGAGGGTATCGACTCCAACAAGCTCATGCCCAGGCACCCAGACCCCCAGCACCCCCAGACCATCAAACAGGGCCGTGACCCACTCTTCCCCATCTACCTCCCGCTGAAGGTGAGCCCAGATTCCATGGATGGCCGGTGGGCAGGGAGTATGGGGCACAGGACCCCAAAGGGGGGCCCGTGTCATTCTCAAGCACTCACTGGTTAAACAGGGCAGCTGAGTAATCAGAACCTACCTCAGGTGCCTCCAGCATCCTAGGCTGGGGAGTGAGGGGCCACAGGACCCCTCAGACACTGATTCTCTGCTTCTTCCTCAGGACCCTGGCAGCTTGTGTGTCTGAGCTCTGCCCCTGCCCCGCTTGCAGGCCCCTGCAAGCAGCCCAGTATGGAATAGTGCACAGGCCTCCCTGACCAGGACCTGTCTGGGCTCTGGGGACTTGCTTCGAGGCTTACCAAGACCGTGGGTGGAGGGCATTAGTGCAGCCCCCTTGAGGTACAGAGTCTTGGGGAAACTGAATCTGGGGAGGAGAAAATGGGAGCATAGCCTGGCTTTGGCTTTCCCTGTCTCCCTGCCTTCCCTTTCTGTGACCTCAAGTGTCTCTTGCCTGGTGGCCCTGTGCGTAGGAAAAGCTGAATCCAGACACTCATGATCCTGGATGCCTCCTGACAACCCAGAATAGCCACCATTTCTGAATCAGGGTGGGTTGCTCAGGAAAACCCAGGGCCTACCTCTTCCCTCAAGGAGCCCTGGTGGCACAACGGTTAAGCCCTGGCACCAAAAAGTCCCTGGTTTGAACCCACCACCCGTTCTTCAGGATAAAAGACCCGGTGATCTGTTCCTGTAAAGACTATAGCCTGGGAAACCCTATAGGGCCTTCTACTCTGTTGTATAAGGTCGCTGTAAGTAGGAACTGACTTGACACACAACAACTACAGCAACAAACCTCTTCACTTGAACCTGAGCTAGAGAATCGTGGGCAATGGAGGAGAAAGCCCACATTCTGTTCTCTGACTCCCCAGATGCCCCTCTGCCTGAGCCTTGGGGTGGCTTGGCTGACCAGGGGACCTGGGTTTGATGGAGGCAGATCCTGTGAGCCTCTGTGGGCAGCAGAGGAAAGGCTCAGCTCTTGGGCCCCAGGCTGGACTGTGTCGTCTGGGAGGACACACCTGCACACCCAGTCCTCTGGCATTCGCAGCCCCATCCAGGCCCATGAGGGCTGAGCTCTTTTTCCCAATACCTGCTGCTCTCCTCTAGGTGTTTGACAATGAGGAGTTTGACTGCCGGACTCCCCAAGAGTGGATTAACATGGGCCTGGAGCCAGGGTCTCAGGACAGGAAGCCTGTCCCTGGAAAAGCCCTCTTGCCCACTGATGACCTCCTGGGGCACGGTGAGCAAGGCCAGCCCAGGGTGGGGAGAGCAGCCCTGCCATAGATTCCTGGGCTTCCCTGGACCCTGGAAACCCTGGAGGGGAGGGAGGGGGGCATGACCTTACCTTCTGAGGCCTCCCAGCCGGATACAGGCCAAAGGGCTGGCCACACACAGGCAGGAAATGCAGAGACTGGGGATGATGTTGGCAGGAGCTGGGGGAAGGGACAGCTGGATGATGCCTAGTGTTTGAAAAATATCTTTGATTTATTGGCAATAAAAACTGTACATACTTGTTGGAAACATTCAAGCAATGCCTAAGGGGTCTGATCCAAGTCCCCCACCCTAGCACCCAGAAATCAGCACTGCTCCAACCGTCACTGTGCCACTTGGCTTTTATCTCTGCGTGGACAACACACACTCACACACGTACCATCACATTCCATATCACACATTCACGCAGCATCCCACACACTTAAACACTCACACAGACACACTCGTGCACATTTTCATGAACACACACACACACACACACACACACCCCTCATTGATCCTGGACAGTTTTGGGCTGTTGGTAAGTGCCAGGGAGAGCACCCAGGGCCACCGTCCCTGCCCGTGTGGGTGGGTCTCCGCACAGGCACCGAGGAAGGAGGCCTGGGTCCGGAGTTTGGAGGTGGCCATTCCCCTATGCAGGGTGAGGGCTGCTCTGCTTCCTGCCCAGTGGGTGGACAAGTTGCCGTGGGGTGAGGTGTGGGCCCAGTGTGCCATCGGAGGCAGGAGGCAGGATCGTGAGGGCAATGACTGGTTTTAACGCTGCTCAGCTTCCGGGGGCCCTCAGTGAGCTCACTGAGCAAGCTGTAAATTTGCGTTTCGTTTTAAAACATGGTAATGCTAGAATCAATTTCTCTGAACTAGACAAGGAGCCTAGAATGTTCCCTTTACTTTGGATTTAATTACAAAAATAATTTAACTCAATTGTTCCCAGATCCCCCATTCCTGGTGATAAAACAGAAGGTCTGGGGCTGCTTTAACCTTAAGTGCACCGATCACCAGCCTGCCCCGAGATGCTTCTGCGTGCAACCCTTCCCGCGGGCCTCGCCTTGGGCGGTGGGCACTGGTAGGGGGAGGCTGATAGGCAGCGTTTCTGCCAGAGACCACTTGTTTTCTGCTGGGGACTTCCTGTGGCATCTTTTCCTCTAAGCTGAGCCAAGATAAGGTCAGCATTTTCAAAAAAATGAAACTTACTGGGAAGGGGAGGAAAGCTAACCAAGAACTGAAGCAGCGGCAGACACTCTCTTTTACCCATTTATCCGGCATCAGGATGGAGGGAGGTCGAACAGCTGTGCTTGGAGGCCTCCTGTGCCGGGTACCAGACCACATGCTCCTTCCTTCCACAGAAGTTTAGAAGCACTTACTACCTACTAGCTTCCGTTCTAGGCACAAAGGGCACAGCTGTGACCAAGAGCGATAAAGTCACTAAGAGAGAGCTGATGCTAGTGGGAGGAGGCTGACCAGATGATGCACACATAGTACACCTGTAGACAGTGACAGGTGCTGGAGGGACCAAACAGGGTGACCAGTCTGCGTGCCTGGGGTCAAGGCACCATTTGAAGCAGGATGGTCAGGAATTGCTTGTCCAAGGAAAGGTCACATGAGCAGGGAGGGAACCATCAGGGAGGTAACCTGAGGGAAGAGTGTTCTAGAAAGAGGGCACAGCCAGTGCAAAGGCCCTGAGGCAGGAGGAAACTGAAATGTCACAGGAATAGCCAGCCACCCATTGTGGCTGGAGAGAAATAAGTGAGGGGGCAGTGGTAGGAGGTGACCTGGAGAAGGAGGCAAAGACTTTTGGCCTGAGGAGTTGGCAGGGTGCCTGTTCTGACCAAGCAGGCCCTGAGGCCCACTTTGAGCCCACTGCAGAGCAGCAGCCTCCTCCCCACCCTGCCCTGTCCTGCCGTGAGGGGCCCAGAGGTCAGCTGCCACCTGAAGCCAACAGGGAGGGCTTCACCCTGGCCTTGGTCATATTGACGAGGTCCAGGTCAGCCACTGTGACCTTTACAGCTAGACTCTGCTGTCAGCCTGTGTCTCTCTGCCCTGATGGGGAACGTGCAGAACACAAGCACAGAGAGGCCTCGTCTTTCTGGCCACTGGCCCTTCTGCATCTCAGCTGGAGGAAGCAGGGCCCCGACCCTGCTGGAGCCAGAGGGGGGTCATCCTGGTAGGAGAGAGGCCAGACTTGCGACCTCTGAGACTGTCGCTAGCACCTGCCTCCCACCCCTGGGATTATCTACTTGCCCCCTTAGCAGAGAGCACTGGTGGGGTTTCCCCTCCCTTTTCAGAGGACCCCAAGAGTCAGAAACTGAAGTACGAATGGTGCAAAGTCGGCGTCCTGGACTACAATGAGGAGACGAAGCTGTACCTGGTGCACAAGACGAATGAAAATGGCTTGGTGCGAGATGAGATGGGGAGGCCCATCCGGAATGGAGGGGTCACTGCTGAAGGTACAAGCCCCCTGGCTCTGCCCCAGGACTCCTAGCTCAGGCCCAACCCAGCCTGTGGCTGAGGCCAATGCCTGCCCAGGGCACAGCCAGCTCAGGTCTGAATTCTCCCTTGCCTTGCCACACTGTCACCCTGTGGCCGCCTGCCCCGTGGCCAGTGAGAACTAGGGGCCCCGCCGCTCAGAGGTCCTTGGAGGGCAAATGGCCATCATTTGGTGTGCCAACTCAGTGGCTGGCGGTGCTGCCTTCAGCATGATGTCGAGAAGGATAGATGTCTGATGCAGTATGTTCCTTTTCCCACCTGGCCCCCAGGAAGGCCCCCTCTCCTGGCCTGCCAATACTGGGTGCCTCGGATCCAGCTCCTCTTCTGCGCTGAGGACCCATGTGTGTTCACGCAGCGTGTGGTTCAGGCCAACGCCCTGCGCAAGAGTACGGAGGCGCTGCTGCTGTACAACCTGTATGTGGACTGCATGCCCTCCGAGGGAGAGAGGCTCATCAGTGAGCAAAGCCTAAGCAAGATCAAGCAGTGGGCGATGAGCACGCCACGGATTCGCAAAGGGCCCCTGTGAGTCCCAGCCAGACCTGTCCCTCTGCCTGGCATCACCTCCTCCGGGGAGCCTCCCATGGTTCCCCAAGGGGGCAGTGTTTCCTCTCTGCTGAAGTGCTCTCTTTCTTCTTTGGGGCTGTTTTGTCCATTGCACTATGGACATCTTGAGGCCCAAAACAATTTCTTCTTCATCTCCAGATCTGTCAGTTTCAGTATGGACTATTATTTTGTTCAGAGGGGTGTAAGCTGTGTCGTATTGAATCAACAGATTTAGTCTCCACTAGAATTAAAAACAAAAAGCTTTTACTGAAGAAATAATAAAGGCATTTTGCGGATCGGGGAGCATTCACAGACATCCAAACGAGATGCTGGAATGCTCCAGAATTTCAGGGGAAACAGTGAGAGTTTAAAACGGTTTGTGTTAGCAGGCGTGTTGCAGGGGCGAGGGGAGGAATCATGGCAAAGGGTATGAGGAGTTTTGTTAAACTGCCGGTTTTTAAACAACAGCAAGTTCACTTGCTAAGCTCTCAGGGACAAGACATCCTGAGATTTGTTTAAGGAAGCCTTCTGTCAGGAATATATTGGGTTAGTACAGCTGCGTGATTGCTCTTTCCTTCCTATCTTTAAAGTAACAGGTTTGTGCTTTCACTGATTTACAAGTTTACAAACGAGTTAGCAGAAATGAAGGGGAAGATCTCAGTAAGTGAAGTTTCATTTGGGAGTCAGGATATTGGAACTTGAGGCTTGATGTTTCACCTTGGTTGCAGTTACGAGTCAGTTACAGGCTTCATCTTAATATTATCAGTGCTAATCCTATTTCTTAACCTCTAGGAGACATACTCAGACCCCTGGTGGCGCAGAGGTTAAGAGCTTGGTTGCTAACTAAAAGGTCGGTAGTTCGAATCCACCACCTGCTCCTTGGAAACCCTATGGGGTAGTTTTACCCTGTCCTATAGGGTTGCTGTGAGTCGGAATCGACTTGATGGCAACGAGTAGGAGACATACTATGGAGCCCCTGGTGATGCAGTGGTTAAGAGCTCGGCTGCTAACCAAAAGGTCAACAGTTCAAATCCACCACCTGCTCCTTGGAAACCCTATGGGGCTCGATGGCAATGGGTTTGGCTTATTATTATTATTAATTGATTTCTTAATATTGAAACAACTTTGCATTCCTTTAATAAATCCCACTTGGCTGTGGGGTATCATTTTCTTAACGTGGTGTTGGATTCTGTCTGTCAGTGTGTTGTTTACAACTTTTACATTGATATAAGTGCTGTTGGCCTATAATTAAAAAAAAAAAAATCCTTATCAGGTGTAGGTAGCAAAGTTGCACTTACTTCATAAAAAGAATTTTGAAGTTTTCCTTCATTTTAAAACGTTAGGAACAATTATGTTGCATTATGGTATCTGGACATTCCCCTGTGAAACCACCTGGGCGTGATGTTTTTTTGTGAAATAGTTGCGCTCCTATTCTACAGAAATAGGTCTGTTTAAGCTTTCTATCTCCAAACCAAAAAAACCCGCTGCAGTCGAGTGGATTCCGACTCATAGCAACCTATAGAACAGAGTAGAACTGCCCCACAGAGTTTCCAAGGAGCACCTGGTGGATTTGAACTGCCGGCCTCTTGGTCAGCAGCTGTAGTACTTAACCACTGTGCCACCAGGGTTTCCTTCTGTCTCCAGTGGGATCAATTTTGGTATACTTTGTTTCTCTGGAGAGTTGTCTCTTGTCTAGGTTTTAAAATATATTTGCATGGAAGTCTGCAAAGTAGTCTCCTATGATTTTTAAATTTTCTTCTGGTTCAATGTTTACTTCTCCTTGTCATTTCTTATTTTGCAGAGTTATGCTTTCTTCCTTTATTTAGTTAGTGGTTCGTTGATTAAAAAGCACAGAATTTAGATTTATTAATTAGATCGACTGTTTATTCTCTACCTCATTGATTTCTACTTTTATATTGATTGTTTCCTTCCTGTGACTTCTTTGTCTTACTTTTTTGTTACTTTTATAGAAAATGGCAATGCGCGATGTGTGCATATATGTGTGCGTGCACGTGCTAGGGATTTAACACACTTGCTTCCATTCTTATCGATCAGCATGTTTACAGCTGTGAGCTTTGCTCTGATCACTGCCGTATTTCATCGTCATTATTTTTTGAATTCCATAAATTTGGTTTGTATTTCCCCCTTCGTTCAAGAGTGTAATATAAGGTTTTTAAAATTTCCACATGGAGGGCCTTTTTGATGTTTTAATTTTGTTGAGATTTTCTCATTTAATTGCATTGAGACTATTGTTTATAATATTTTACTGTATGGAACTTGCTGATGTTTCCTTTGCGACTTAGTGTATAAGAAATTTTTGTGAGTATTCTGTTTGTACTTGAGAAGGTATATTCTCTAATTAGAGTATAAAAGATATATATATATATATATAAAACATATCTACATAACACTATGCATATGGTTATGTAGATACGTTATATATATATGGATTCCAATCTATCTTATTAATTATGTTGTCTGTGTCTTCTATGGAGCCCTGGTGGTGCGGTGGTTAAAAGCTCAGCTGCTAACCAAAAGGTTGGCAGTTCGAATCCACCAGCCACTCTTTGGAAACCCTATGGGGCAGTTCTACTCTGTCCTGTAGGGTCGCTATGAGTCGGAATCGACTTGACGGCAACCGGTTTTGTCTTCTATTATTCTTACTTATTTTTGACCACTGAGAGTAGTATGGTATATCATCACTGTAAATTGCGGTTTGTGTCCTTAGTCAGTTTTAATGCTTTTTGATCTGAATTTTACTTTATTTGATATCAGAATTGTACCTGGCTTTCTTACCGTTCCCATTTGCATGATATACCTTTCCTCACCCCTCTGTTTTTAGCCTTTGTGAATTAGTTAATTTTAGGTAGGTCTCTTGTTTTCAGCATATAGTTGGAATTTGCTTTGTGAGCCAATCTAAAATCCTTTTTCTAATGAATAAGTTAAGCCCATTTACCTTTATTGCTATAGTTGATAGATTTGATCTCATTTTTATCATCATTTTGTTATAATTGTTATGTGTCTTATAATACAATGCCGTTTTTCTTTCTCTACATTATCTGTTTTCTTTGTTCTTTTATTTATTTTTTTAATTTCTTTTGGTATTTAGGAAGGTTTGTACCTTTATTTTAGTATTCTCTTTTGTACTTACAGCTTTTAAAGTGCTCTTTATCTCCCGCCTTCCCATTTAACCTTTTAATATCCGGGTTTTCAGTTTTTAATCGTATCCTCCAACCAGGGGCAGATTGTCCAATAAGCAAGGTAAGCACGGGCTTACTTGTGCTTACTTACTAATCTGTAGTGAAACCCACGTGAAATTGTTCACTACAGATTAGTGTTTACCTGGCTTCCTGGGTCATCCGCCCCTGTCAGGAATTGTGAATTTGAAGAGGCATTGATTCTGTAGGAGGGTGCAGTGGGGTTGGGAGAGAGACAGATGCCAGCCACACCTAGACGTGAAATCTTTGGTGTGGTGAAAAAATTTGAAATTATTCCCTACAGATGACCTGGTAAGCAAAGTAAGCACCGTGCTTACCTTGCTTATTGGCTAATCTGCCCTTGCTTCTAACTCCCTTCTGTCTCCTGTGCAACCATCTTTGATATGATTCTACTTTTTCCTCTTTTCTCATTTTTAGTTGTCTTTTTTCTACTCAATATTTTAAAATAATAGTCCTCTATTGTCATCTCTATCTTTGTTTCCATCTTAAATCTACAATTAAATGTATTAAGCATGGCAATGTTTTTTCTGAAGTTTCTCCAGTCATCTCTTGGTTGGATGAAATTCTTCTTCTAATAGACTCCTTATGGACGTTTCGAGGGTATAGAAGTCCTTGAATTCTTACAAGTGTAAAATCTGAAGGACGGCTTGGCTGGCTATGAAATTCTTGATTCGTACTTTCTATCCTTGAGGTTTTTTTTTTTTTTTTTTTTTAAATTAAGGCTACTCTATGATTGTCCTTCTTTGTACGTTGCTTTTGAGAAGTCTGGTGCCAGTCAGATTCCCCTTCTTTTGTAAGGAATTTGATCATTTTGCTTGGAGCCCTTCCAAATTTTTTTTTTTTTTTTTTAATCTTTAATGTCTCATTGTTTTACCTGGATATGCCTCAGGGTTGATCATTTTGAGTCAGGGGTCAGCTTTCCCAAGTACCCAATGAACCTTTTAAATTTCCAGATTCAAGTTTGTTTTTTCTTTTAATTTCTGGGGGTTTTCTTGAATTATAGTTTTAAATATTAGTTCTGTTTTGTTTTCCTTCATCAGGGATCTCAATTACATGTACATGTGTTGCTTCTTCTTTGTCTTCCAATTCAAGTACTTTCTCTCTGACTGTTTTAGTTCTTTCTTTCTCTTGTTTTTATCCTCTTGGTGGTCTTCCTGTCTTTATTCAGTGCCCTTTATTTGGCTCTATTCTCCTGTGAACACTTGTAACTTAACCTTCATTCCTGACATAGTTTTGTCTTTTTCTTCCCTGAGTTCAATTAACTCTCTTTTCATGTACTTCATTTTTTTGTTCATTTATTATTATTTTTGAATTTCTAATTCAAGATGGTTTTTCATATACCCCAATGCTTGTTGGAGGATATTAGTTTAATGTGAAGTGTTCTATTACACTTTTCTTCTGCTTTGTCCTTGTTTTTTTGCGGGGAGAGTTGAGTGGGAATTTTTATCACTTAATATGTGTGCCCTTGGGCGGCACAAGTGCTTAAGTGCTACATTACTAACTGAAAGGATGGTGGCCAAGCCCACCCAGAGTAAGGCCTGGCAATCTGCTTCTGAAAGATCACAGCCTTGAAAACCCCATGAAGTACAGTTTTATTTTACATGCGTGGGTTCACCACGAGCAGCAATCGACTAAATGGCAGCTAACAACAACAATAACAGTGTGTTGCAATTTTTTCCTTATAACATCTTTATATATAGTCTGCTTTCACCTATTCAATTCATGGATTTGGGTGGTTTACAAGATTCCTAGTTAAAGGGCGCCCTCTTCTGCTAGTATAGCAAATTATTTGTGTGTGTGCGTGCATACATGAGTGTGTGCACTCTCCTGCATGCACTACTAAGAAGAGTTGTGTGTCCTCCAGTTTTTTTTGTTCTCTCTTATTTTGCAGGACCCTAAATTTTCCCTTTGGCTTCTTTCCCCTTCACCCTCTAATCTCCAAAGGGCTTCTTTTCTTTTACCACCTTTCCCTTAAACAATGCCTTTCCAAGAATGCTACCTTAAAAAATTGCATGGACTTTTAAGTCCCCTTTTTTTGCAGAAGGTCCTCTGATTTATCAGGACTCTTTTTCAGTATTTTTGCAGTTAGGGTGGGCTTTTTCCTCCTGGCAGGACTTTAGATCAGTCTTAGGGCCACCACTACTCCCCTTTTCCCCACAATTTTTCCCACACTGCCCTTGCTCTCTGTGAGGGCTTGTGGCAGGAGTGTGAGAGATAGCTTGCTGAGAGTTATTGTTTACTTTTCTACTTACAGATCATCTGAAGTGTGGGAATTCTGTTTATTCTAATCATGCTAAAGTTGTGGGTTTGGATAGTATTATTGGTTCTTCTTGTTTCTTTTTATTTTATTAGTATTATTTTTGGAGGGTATCCTGGGAGATTTGAATTAATGTAGCCACCGTTACTTGGCTGCCTAGAATTCCATTTCTTGAGTTTTGTATTACTTGGATTATCTTTGGCTGTGAGCAACAAAGATGTCGGGTTCAGACTGGCTTAGACAGCAGGGAAATACATTGCTTTACCTATAACAAGACATCTACTGTGTGATGGTCCTAGGCTTGCTAGTCAGAGCTCTGCAGTGTATGCTGGCTTTGTCTTCAGGCAAGATGACAGCAGCAGGTTCAGGAGCACAGCAGAGTCTGGGGTGCATTAGGTCCTGTCTTAGATGGGGTCCTCTAGAAGCAGAACCTGATATGGGGATCTTGGAGCACCTGCTTTATTGATGAAGTTCTCTCAGGGAGTGAAGGAAGCAAGATATGATAGAGGAAGTAGCTAGGCAGAGATGTGGTTTTAGGAGAAGTAGAGCCTCAGCCTTATCCCACAAGGAACTCTGGAGCACGAACAGCACCACAGAATTTGCCCTGCAGGAGACATGACAAAGAGACTTGACTTTTATATTTCTGCATCAGGCATTGATCATAACTGGGTCATGTCCTCATTCCTAAATCACTTATTGTCAGAGGGAGCCATACCATGAGGGGGTGTCCCAGAAGCTCTCTGAGGAAACAGGTGCAAGAAGGAAGGAGAGACCCACTGTGTCACACCTCTGAGAGCTGGGTTAGATGAGGCAAAGCAGTGACGGCTGGGCTGGATAATGTGGGGGTTGTTGGTGACCTCAGCCAGAGCAGCTTCAGCGAGAACGGGAGGTGAGGAAGCCGAGAATACACCCTTCAGCCCCTCTCCAGCTTCGCTGTGAAGAGATGCAGCAGTGACCCAAGGACGTGAGGTCAAGGGACTGACTGTTCCTAATGATGGGAGATGCTAGCTGTGGGAGGGAAGGAGAAAGAAACCGAGGTGACTGAGGAGGAGGAGCCGGCAGGCCCGGTGTGAAGGGAGGGTTTGCGAGCCGCTCCCTAGGAGCAGGGCAGGTCTTCTGCTGTGGTGGAGGAAGGTGGAGAAAATAGGTGGAGTCTCAAATGGGCTGGCAGATTTGGGGGTGGGACAGTGGGTTGCTCCTGTCTGATGGCCTCTGACTTCTGGGAGAAATAACGAGACCATTATTGCCCAAAGTAGGAGAGCCATTATTGCCCAAAGTAGGAGAGCCATCTGTGGGGTTGACGAGAAGATGAGAAACAATCTTTTCCAGGTAATGAGGGATATGAGATTTTTAGGTCATATTGAGCCAGAGCATCAGGAGTGTCAGGATAGGAAGCATTTTGGGAGCATAAATGAGGCCTGCCCCATGCAGAGGGACGAAATTTGCCCTGAGGGAGAAGCAGGCTGGTCAGGCTGAAGTGGGGGCTGGGTCGATAAGGGTGTCGCCACCAGAGGGACCAGCATGTGCAAAGGCTCTGAGAAGAGCAAGCACACATGCTCTCAGGGACTCAGAGGGGCTCCCTGTGGCTGGAGCTGGGCAGGAACAGGGAGAGTGGCCGGAGACGAGGGGAGGGAGGGGCAGGGCCAACTGGAAGGGCTTCTTGGGTCACTGCAGGAGGTTGGCCTTTACCCAAGGATCCAGAGGACCCAGGGACAAATTTTAAGCAAGAGAAGGACGTGATCAGATTTGAGTGTTGTGGGAAGAGGATTCACATGTGCAGGGGTGGAAGTGAGGGAACCAGGCAAGGAGGGTGGCCAGCAGTAGGGTGATGTCGAGAAGTGGGAAGTAAAACGGGTGGGACCCAGGGATTGATGCAGTGGGGGAAGGGGTGGCATGAAAGAGAGGCAAGGGACAAGGGTGATGGAGGTTAGTGGCTTACGGGGCCAGGTGGAGGTTCTGCCCATGGATCTAGAGGGGAAGCCCCCAAACTCGTGTCCCCAGGCCCCTGTCAGAACAGAGCCGGGACCCCAGCGGGCCCGCAGTGTGGGGGTGGCAGAATGTCAGAGCCCCCTGACTCCCCTCCCGGTCCCCACTGGGCAGGGTTCTGGAGCACCTCAGTAGTCTTGTCAGAGAAGTGAGCTTGGACTACGAGCGCAGCATGAACAAGATCAACTTTGACCAAATTGTCTCCTCCAAGCCCGACACCTTCTACTACGTGACTCTGCCCAAGACGGAGGAGGAGAAGGTGCCTGAGAAAGGTGAGGGTCAGCAGACGAGGGCGGGGCGCGCCCTCCCCGGGATGGTCTGTCCTGCCGCTGTGGGCGTCATATAACCCGACACTCACCCACACCTCCCCCGTCCCCAGCATCGTCTCTCCCCAGCTGCCTGAAGAACTCATAAAAAAAAACATTGGACTGAGTAGCACAGAAGTAGGAAGATATATGTGTACTAGTAAAGCACTCATTCAAGCGTAGATGCAAAGGGCTTCTGATTATGGGACCTGGGGCCATTGAGCCCTTCCCCCTCCATTGGCAAGAGCAGCCTTGGTCTGGCTGGGGCCCCATGTGGTCTTGAGCGCACTGGTCCTGCTAATTTTATTGCCTGGACCCAGCCTCTGCATGTGTGATGTACCCAGAAGGCGGGGTGAGCCAAGGGCGCTGGGGATCCAGAGGGCCCTGGCACCTACATCTTCCTTTCTTGATCTTACAGGGCAGGCCCCAGGAGGGCCTTTGGGGTTGTGTGCGGAGAGGTGGGGAGTGTATGGGAGGGTCTGCAGCTCTCACCCACTCCTCAAAGGTGTCTGTGACCCAGAGGGGGCTGCAGGGGAATTCGTTTATTCATCCCAGAACAGGGCCTCGTTGCTGGGCCTTGAGGCCACTCAGGGAGGCTGGTGGCAAAGAGAGATGCTGGGGACACAGGTGTCTCTTCCTCTAGATTGTCCTGATCCCCAATGAGTCCCAGGTGGATCTGACGCTGGCCCCTGGCCCCCACCCCACAGGGCTAGTGTCTGTCCCCGAGTACCCCTTCCAGGAGCAGAAGGAGGACTTCACCTTCGTGTCCCTGCTCACGCGACCGGAGGTCATCACAGCCCTCAGTAAAGTGCGGGCCGAGTGCAACAAGGTGACCGCCATGTCCCTGTTCCACTCGACCCTCTCCAAGTACAGCCGCCTGGAGGAGTTTGAACAGATCCAGTCACAGGCCTTCTCCCAGGTGCCTGCGTGAGGCATGGAGGGCGGGCGCTGGTGGGCATGGGGAAGCCCGGGTGGATGGCGGTACAGAGAGGCTGCGAGCACTGCTCACCTAAAATCAGACCTTCTGTAGGGTCGCTATGAGTGGGAATCGAATTGACGGCAACTGGTTAAGGAAACCCTGGTGGTGTAGTGGTTAAGAGTTCAGCTGCTAACCAAAAGACCAGCAGTTCGAATCCACCAGGCGCTCCTTGGAAACCCCATGGGACAGTTCTACTCTGTCCCATAGGGCCGCTATAAGTCGGAATCAACTTGATGGCAACGGTTTTGGGTTCTGTGGGGCCTGGGGCAGGGACTGAGGGAGACAGCGTAGGCTCCCTTCCCAGTCACTTTTCATCCTGACCCTGGTTGTCTCGGAAGCAGAGCCCTTGTTTTGTTAAGGAGAGAAGTCACTCTATGTACCTCATATATGCCTGAGGATTGGGGTGTGAGGGAAGCTTGGCGCAGCCTGGTGGGGAGACAGACTGGGAGAAACCTACCTCTTTCTGTCTCATCCTGCATCTGCCTCTCTTTCTCTCTCCGCCCCCCCTTTCTGTCTTGCTTTCTGTCTCTCTGCCTCTCTGTCATGTGCTCCATGGCTCTGTCTCTCTCTCCCTTGGCTGAGGGAGAGCCCTGGCTCTGTTCCAGTCTATCCTCCTGTCCCTCCCTCCCTCCCCTGAGCAGCCCTGGGTCCCCGGGTCACGGGCCTGGCAGTAAGTTTCAGATGTGACCTGAGGTCGCCCGGAGCTCTGTGGCTGTGGGCAGTGGGTCCCTGGTGTGACTACATGATGATACCTGTGGCTACTCCAGGTGCAGATGTTCCTCAAGGACACCTGGATCAGCACGCTCAAGGTGGCCATGCGCAGCAGCCTACGGGACATGAGCAAGGGCTGGTACAACCTCTACGAGACCCACTGGGAGGTGTACCTCATGTCGAAGCTGCGCAAGCTGATGGAGCTGATCAAGTACGTGCTGCAGGACACGCTGCGCTTCCTGGTGCAGGACTCTCTGTCCAGCTTCTCGCAGTTCATCAGTGACGCCTGCTGCAGCGTTCTTGACTGCACCGACGACATGGTCTGGGGCGAAGACTTCGTCAACAGCCCCTACAGGTGGGGCCCAGATGGGTGGGACCCCTGTTGGCACCAGAACCATTCCTTGCCAGGCCCCAGGGGCTAGGGTAGACAGGTCAGGCCTGCCAGGCTCCAGACAGCAGAGAAAGCCTGGCTCCCCCAGGCTGCCGGGGACCATCCAGCTAGCACTGGCTGCCGTTTCTCCTGGTGGCTTCATTTACTTGGTCACTGAGGCACTTTGTCAGGAAATAGTTTTTTTTTTTTTTTAATGGGTTGCTATGAGTTGAAATTGATTCCACAGCACCCAACAACAACAACAAAATACACATGTAACAAACATTTGCCATTTCAACATTCTTTACATGTACAGCTTAGTGACACTGACTTACGTTCATTATGTGGCTCGGTCATCACCCTTGGCCGTTCCCCAATTTTTCCATCATCGAGAAATGTTTGTTGAGCACCTAGCTGAACCAGGCGTGGTTCTAGGGAAATAAGAGAGAATGGCCCCTGCTTCCACAGGGGAGGCAGACAGCAAGCAGATAAACAATTAAATAGACACGGTCACTCTGGCATGATAGACACTGGGATGGGGGTGCTTTGCAGGGGGTAAAGGTGGCATCTGAACCGAGACCTGAGACGTGAGAAGAACGGACTGTGGGAGATGAGGGGGCACTCAGGCTGGGACCAACCCATGCAAAGACATCGAGGGAAGAGAGGGCTTAGGCATTCATGGAAGGAAAGGGCAGGGGTGTGGCTGGAGTCTGGGGAGGGCAGGAAGGAGGGTCAGGGAGAAGTGGGAGAGGTCAGCGGGGACCAGGCCTGATGACATAGGCCTCCTGGGGCCATGGTCCGGGGTCTGGGTTTATTTTAATTGTGGTCAGAAGCCATCCGAGGGGAGTAACAAACGTGATCTGATTTGCATTCCATAAAGGTACTCTGGATTTGGGGGGACAAGTGAGGCAGAAGGGAAGTCAGACCAAGGCCCTTGTTGTCATCTAGGTGATGGGTGATGGGTGCTTGGACTTGGTGGGGCAGAGAAGGGGCAGATTCGGGGCCTGGCTGCAGGAGGATGTGTGGGGCAGAGGAAGGGAGGATTCAGGGGTGACTCCTAGGGTCTTCGCCTGAGCACTGAGCCCTAAGAAGAGCTGGTGGGAGAGGGAGATCAGAGCACCACAGTGAACATGGAATGTTTGAGATGCCTATCAGGAGTCTAGGAGGGCGGCTGGCTGGCCAGGGGTGGCAGGGGAGGCCCAGGCCAGGGTCAGGCTTGAGGGTTGTAAAAATGTCTCTGGATTCTGAAGCCAAGGATGGATAGGTGCCCAGGGAGAGTGTGGGGCTGCAAGCATCTAGAGCCTGGCCAACCTGCCCTGAGGACCGCAGGCCAGGGGTGGGGTCCTTCCTCTTTGGAGGGCCAGCAGGCCTCTGGGCACTTGGCAGGAGTGTAGGAGCCTGGGTGGCTGGTCTGGGTTCTTTCTCTCTGGTAACTTGGAGGCTTCTGGGGAAAAGAGGAGATACATGTCATGTATGGAGAAACTCAAGAAGCATGGCGCCAGCAGGAAAGGCAGAAGGCTGGGCCTCCTGCATGCAGGCTTCCTCAAGCCCCCAGCCAGGCCACAGTCAGCACCGCTATTGGCCCTGCAGGCCCCGGAAGAACCCCCTGTTCATCGTGGACCTGGTGCTGGACAGCTCGGGGGTGCACTACAGCACACCACTGGAACACTTTGAGACAGCACTGCTCAATCTCTTCGACAAGGGCATCCTGGCCACTCATGCTGTGCCCCAGCTGGAAAAGGTACCCGCTGTGCTGGGATGGGGCCAGCTGCCTGGGGCTGCTAGGGGCTGCACTAGCAGGGTGCTACCACAAGTATTAGAGCAGTGAAGCCTTAGCACCACCTCCCATGGTGGGCAGTGTGCTCAACTCCTTAATTCTTGAGTATCTCA
Organism: Loxodonta africana; assembly: GCF_030014295.1. Taxonomy (NCBI): domain Eukaryota; kingdom Metazoa; phylum Chordata; class Mammalia; order Proboscidea; family Elephantidae; genus Loxodonta; species Loxodonta africana. Next base: position 20,649,225 of record NC_087363.1, on the reverse strand, counting down.
TTAACCCTCACCATCATCTAAAGTGAGAACTAGTAACACTCCTATTGTGTAGATGAAGCTTGAAGAAGTTTATTCATTAGCCTGAGACCACATAGCTGCTAGGTGTCAGACCTGCAATTCATCCTGGACTCACTCCACCACTTCTGCCCCGGCCTGACTCCAGATCTCACCCTCTTGATCCCACCCTTTATCTCAGGAGGTGGTCACAGGTTGACCTCCACACACAGAATCTCTTGTCAAAGGCCCCAGCTCGTCACCACAGCTGTGGGCACTCCCAGCTGCCTACAGTCTACTCCCTTGGGCCCAAGGGAGTCAAGTGACTTAAGCCACCTCTTGTCTCCCTTGCTGGTCAATCAGAGCAATCAGTGACCTGTTCGCCCCTTCTGCTGCTTTCCTTGGCACTGGGCTGAGTCAGGCACAGGCAGAGGAAGATGCTGCCCCTTGTTGTGCCTCACAGTGGGGTCCTGCCCTGTATTGGTCCACAGTCCCCACTGAGAGACACCACAGCAAACCCGCCCCCCTCCCCTTTACACACCGTGCTCTCTGCCCTTGGCCACACTGACACCCACTTGGTCTTGGATCACACCCTGCCGCTCTTCTCCTCTTTCCTTTGCAAGGACTCCCTGTCTCCACCCCTCTGCCCATCTGCCGCAGGGCTCATCCATCTTCCCTCCCCTCTCCTTCCCTCTCGAAGATGGTGATGGAGGACATCTTCATCAGCGGCGAACCCCTGCTGGAATCGGTGGGGCTGCATGAGCCACTGGTGGAGGAGCTCCGGTCTGTCATCGCCAGCGCCATGCGCAAGGCCATGATCCCGCTGCAGGCCTACGCCAGGGAGTACAGAAAGTACCTGGAGCTGCACAACAATGACATCAGCACCTTCCTCAAGTGCGTGCGTGTGTGTGTGTCTGCGTGTGTGTATATGCTTGTGATTCCTGCCCACCCTCCTCACCACCCTCTGCCCCCTCGCATGTTCCGTGGTTCCCAGGGCCTACCAGACGCAGTGCCCGTCAGCAGGGGAGGTGCGGGAGGTGGTGCTCACCCACCTCCGGGAGAAAGATATCCTGGACAACTCGCTGCCCAGCAGCCTTATCATCGGGCCCTTCTTCATCAACGTTGATAATGTCAAGCAGAGCCTGTCCAAGAAACGAAAGGCCCTGGCCACTTCCATGCTGGACATCCTGGCCAAGAACCTGCACAAGGAGGTGGACGCTGTAAGTGCCTGCTTGCCTGGCTCCAAGGCACATGCAGCACACATGCACCCTCGCATGCATGCAGTGTTCCTGCTAGTAAGATGCTCCCAGTCAGGGCCAGGGTGTGTGTGTAGACGCCAGACCAGTGGAAGAAACCGAAAGTCACCCTGCTCTGATCCCTGTCTGGGGGAGCTATCCCATATTGGAGGTCCCAGGAAGAGGGTGGTGCTACCTCCTTCTCCAGAGTCATAGAGACATGGGGATGCCTGATGAAAGACACCCTGTGATGAGTCACTGCATGGAGCAGAGGGTGCCCAAGTGCAACCTCAGGAGTCCTGGGGGTGTGTTGGGGAGGCCAGAGGAGGCTGGGGGGGGGGGAGTGATGTGTGCCCTGTGGTGATCCTCCCCCACCTCCGGGACTCAGCTCTTGGTGAGCTCTGTGGTGGCAGGGAGCACCCCCTACTGGAAAGCACCACAGACTGTGGTGGGGTGGGGGACACCAGGAGCAGAAGGCAGAGCAGGTCCCGAGGGAGGCTAGGGAGGGGCCCACTGCCTCTCAGTGCCCGCCTCCCGCTGCCAGATCTGTGAGGAGTTCCGCAGCATCAGCCGCAAGATCTACGAGAAACCCAACAGCATCGAGGAGCTGGCTGAGCTGCGCGAGTGGATGAAGGGCATCCCGGAGCAGCTGGTGGGGCTGGAGGTGAGTGAGTACGAGGGGGCTGGGGGCCTGGGGCTACTGTTCAGGGCCTGGGAGATCAGGAGCCAGAGAACTGGAGGTGAGATGGATACATGGGGCACAGGTGGGGTTTCAGGGAGTTATGGGGCTGGAGAGATTGGAGGTTCAGAGCTGTGGTGTCTGGAGGTTGAGAGTGTGGCAGGCACAGGCCTTGAAGACTGGAGCCCAATGCTGGGCTTGCACCACTTGCCTCTTCCCCTACCCCAGCCTCCCTTCTCTGGAGAAGAGCAGCCTCTCCCCAGGACCCGGCCACTTTGGGGAGCCCGGTCCCAGTCACCCCCACCTGCACTTCTCATCACACCCTGTCTGTGCAGGAGCGAATTGTGAAGGTCATGGATGACTACCAGGTCATGGATGAATTCTTGTACAACCTCAGCACAGATGACTTCAATGACAAGTGAGCGGGAATGTGGTCTCCATGCCAAGCAGGTGGATGGACAGCAGGAGGTTGGCGAGGAGGTGCTGACCATTAGGGCTCCCAACGTTGTGGCCGCCACAGGGTGCACAGCGGTCACACCAGAAATGCCAAGGTGCCCTAGGCCAGGGCTCCACGCACAGCCAGGGCATTGGAGCCTTCCGGGGTTGGGACCCTTCTCCTCTCCCCACCCACCCTGTCTCTGTTCCATTGTCAGTCTGACACACACGTGTTTGCCCTTGGCCTAAGACCCTTTGTTTGTAATTTGGGACCCTTGGGGTCCTTGGGAGCACTGAGACACTCCCAGCCTGGTGGGAAGTCCCTGGGGAGGGGCACTTGTCCCCACTCGGCTCAAGAGCCTTGTGGGGAATGGCTCCAGGGGCCCCATTCAGCCAAGCCTTACTGAGACCACAGAGACCCTGGCCCAGCCCTGCATCATCCTCACAGACTGGAAGTGCCACCAGGAGTCGGAACCCTGGAGAGGACTGCACTGTCCTGGGTCCCCTGCCCAGGAGCCACCGGCACTGGCTTGACAGGGCACCCTGGTACTCAGGGGGTGAACCTCCCCCAGGCTCAGCACCCCCAGGTCAGCTGCAGGTTTCTGAATTCCACAGACCCCTGTGTCCACCAAAGCAGGTTTGATCTGATAGGAAGAAGCTGGCCTTGTGGCCCTGGCTAGTCACCAAGGAAATGCAGACTGGGGGCCCTTGCTTTGCTGCATCTAAGGCCGAGGCCCCATGGAACCCTGGGCTTAAGCAGAGCACTCAGCACCCTTCCTATCATTTCTGGAGGACCCCCCCCCACCTTGTCACTGCACTCCTCTCATTTCTGGACCCCCCCATCACTGCACTCCTCTTATTTCTGGAGCTCCCCACCCCATGTCACTGCACTCCTCTCATTTCTGGAACCCCCCCGTCACTGCACTCCTCTCATTTCTGGAGCCCCCCTTCACTGTACTCCTCTCATTTTTGGACACCCATCACTGCACTCCTCTTATTCCTGGAGCCCCCCCATCACTGCACTCCTCTCATTCTGGAGCCCCCCCCGTCACTGCACTCCTCTTATTTCTGGAGCCCCCCTCACCGTCACTGTACTCCTCTCATTTCTGGAGTCCTCTGTCACTGTACTCTCATTTTTGGACTCCCCTGTCACTGCACTTCTCTCATTTCTGGAGCCCCCTGTCACCGTACTCCTCTCATTTCTGGAGCCCCCCACCCCCGTCACTGCACTGGGCCATTTGGATCAGCATCTCACTGGACAGTGGCCACAGCTCTGCAGGGCAGGGCAGGGCAGGGTGGAGACGACCTCCCAGTTCATGTCTGCTTTCATTGTCCAGCCCACCTGGCTCCACCCAGATGCCTAAAGTCTGAGAATGTCCCCCACCCCCTGCTTAACCCAGGTGCCCCTGCCTGGGCCCTTCTACCTCCTCATTTCAGCTGTGGTGTCTCCCCCAACTCCCACCCCATCCCGGTCAGGTGGGCGGCCAGCAACTGGCCGTCTAAGATCCTCGGGCAGATGGAGATGGTGCGGCAGCAGCACGCTGAAGACGAGGAGAAGTTCCGCAAGATCCAGATCATGGATCAGAACAACTTCCAGGAGAAGCTGGAGGGGCTGCAGGTGGGCTTGGCTGAGGGCTCTGTGCTGCGCTCGACCCCCGCCCCCCCGCCCCCCCGCCCCCCCGCCCCCCGCCCCCCGCCCCACCCCACACCAGTTCTCCAGGGTCTGGCCCGCTTCCTGCATCCAGGAAGAGCTGTGTAAATACCTGATGGGCAAATTGAATGAATGAGCTGAAAGGCCAGAGAGGTGGCCTGGCAGTGAACACAGGAAAATTCAGAGGAGTAAAGAGCTCTGACACTTCTGTTGCCCTTGTCACTCCAGTGGGCAGTAGGCACAGTGTTCAGGGCCCTGGGTCTCCCTCTGACCTTGCCACTTTACTACGGGGATGGTCCGCCTGCCTGTGGTGGACCGGGAACTTGCTCACTCCAGGAGAGCACAGTTCCCTCAGAGCTGGGCAGAGGCAATGCCTGAGAGCCCAGGTCCCTAGGTGTGTGGGGGGACATGTGGGCATGGATAGAGGGCTGTAGAGGCATCTGACCCCTTGCCCCGTGGCCCACAGCTGGTGGTAGCTGGTTTCTCCACCCATGTGGAAATTGCAAGAGCTCACGAGATCGCCAACGAGGTACGGCGTGTCAAGAAGCAGCTGAAGGACTGCCAGCAACTGGCGATACTGTACAACAACCGCGAGCGCATCTTTGGCACACCCATCACCAACGTAGGCCTCCTGCGAGCACCCCCCCGCCCCGGGCTCAAGGAAGAGTCCATGATGCCTGTAGCCATGTCAGAACCCAGATGCCAGATGGCAGGGCCCTGGCATTTGGGGGCAGGACCAAGCAGGCTGCAGAGAGGATGTACCCCAACCCTGGCTCTCAGGAGGCCTGAGGGTCTGCCGCTCAGAGCCCTGAGCTTGTAGGGGGCGGGAAGAAGGGAGGCCAGGCTTGGGTCCAGAGCAGCAGGGTTGGGGGCAGCAGCCAGTGGCGGGGAGCAGGAGCAGCAATGAGACGAGGAGCCTCGTGGAGAGGGAGTAGGGAGCATCCCGAGCAGCCCCAGCCCTGCCCTTCTGCCCCTGCAGTATGACAAGCTCTCCCGGATGGTGAAGGAGTTCCAGCCCTACCTGGACCTCTGGACCACAGCCTCTGACTGGCTGCGCTGGTCTGAGAGCTGGATGAATGATCCCTTGTCAGCCATTGACGCAGAGCAGCTGGAGAAGAACGTCATTGAGTCCTTCAAGACCATGCACAAGTGTGTGAAGCAGTTCAAGGACATCCCAGGTAGGTGTCCCAGCCAGCCCGCCATTCCTGCTCTGCCTGTGCCAGCTGACTCTCACACTTGCACCCCTGCCCGGTAGCCTGCCAGGAGGTGGCCTTGGACATCCGAGCCCGCATTGAGGAGTTCAAGCCATACATCCCGCTGATCCAGGGACTGCGTAACCCTGGCATGCGGAACCGGCATTGGGAGATGCTGTCAAATGAGATCAACATCAATGTCAGGCCCAAGGCCAACCTGACCTTCTCACGCTGCCTCGAAATGAATCTGCAGGACCATATCGAGAGCATCAGCAAGGTGGCCGAGGTGGCTGGCAAGGAGTACGCCATTGAGCAGGTGGGCGGCCCGACAGCCTGCCCTCCAGCCCTTGCTATGACAGTCACATGGGAGCAGGACAGGAACGGGTTACAGTAGATGCTACTGAGTGAGTGAATGATGTATACGAATTACCTGGCACAGTGTCCACCATCACTGCTATTCCTCAGTCACTCCTCACCAAGACCCCCAGAAAGGACCTGATTGCTTCATCCTCATTTAATAGATGAGTAAATTAAGGCTCAGAGAAGATCAGCAGCTGGCTGAGGCCACACAGCTTCTAAGGGTTGCGGCTGGAATCAGAGTCCATACTCCTCACCAGCACCTTGGCTGTCTCCCAATATACATGCACATATATGTTATATGCATGTGGTATACATGTGTTAGAGTGAGTAGCCCCTGAATTCAGACAACGGCCCATGGGGGTCTTGTTGAACAGACAGCCTGAGAGTATTTGCAGAGGGGCCCTTGTGAAGGTCATGACCAGGCCTGTTCTTCCCTGCCCACTGGCATCCTTGGGCCCCAGCCTTGACCCCTCCCTGACCACCTTGCGGCAGGCACTGGACAAGATGGAGAAGGAGTGGGCCACCATCCTGTTCAACGTGCTGCCCTACAAGGAGACAGAGACCTACATCCTCAAGAGCCCAGATGAGGCCTCACAGCTGCTCGACGACCACATTGTCATGACCCAGAGCATGTCTTTCTCACCCTATAAGAAGCCCTTCGAGCAACGCATCAACTCCTGGGAGAACAAGCTGAAGCTGACCCAGGTAGGTCCTCCTTCACCTGTCCTCCTTGCCCCCCTGCTTGGAGGGATCCCGTGCTCTGTCCTGTAAGGTGGCTTGGTGGGGCTCCAAGCAGTGGAGTGACGTGCCCACATTTGCACAGCACCCGGCTCTCCATGCAGAGGGCAACTAGGGTGGTTCTCTCCATCCAGAAGCTCGGCTATTGGAGGAGGCAGTTAAGGATGTGGGGCTGGGGCCAGCATTTGGTCTAAAAATGAGACTAAGGAGGGGCATGAGGGCTGCCACTAGGCTTCCAAAGGGCTGCCTGGGCTTGGGGCAACCTCTCAGTCCTGGGCTTGCTGGGCTGAACTCCACAAGGCTCCCAAGGCTCCTCAGTGCCCCCCAGTCCTGCCCTGAGCCTCCCATTCCTATCTCATTTGAAGCTACCTCAGTGTCAGGGGGCCAGGGCACTGGGAAGGCTGCTCTTGTCCAGGGCTCTTGAGGCCAGAGGCAGGGGCTGCCCACAGAGCCTGGGAGGACAACCCCAGGGCCCGGTCTGCAGGTGTGATTCCAACAGCCCCTTCCATGAGGCCTTCCTGGGAGCTGTTCAGAAACCTCCTGTGAAGGCTGGAAGCTGGGTGAGGAGGGTGTATCTGTGTCAACCATCTGGAGATGGTCAGCACTGTCACTGGGCCTCCCTCCCTTCCCCACTCTGTTCCCTCCACCTGAAATTCCATCCCTACCTTCCATCTCCTCCAAGGTGTTCCCACTGAGACCCTTGTCTGTGCCTCTTACAAAGCCCATCACACATGCAGGGCCATTGGTGAGTCAGGGCAGGGCTGGCCTCTATTGGACTGTGGGCTCCTTAAGGGCAGGGGTCACACCCTGCTCCCCTCTGTTTCTGCTGATGCTAGGCCCAACATAGAGCCCACATCTTATAACACAGAGAATGAATGAGTGAATGAGTGAGTGAATGAGTCTGAATTGGTAGGGGAAGACAAAAGACAAATCCTGAAAGAGGGGTTGGAGAGAGAAGGGAAAAGTGGCTTGTTTTGAAGATGGGTCACTCTTGGGACTGATGTTTCAGAACGTATTTTGGGAATCTCAAACTAAAGTCCCAGTAAACCTCAGGGAATCCCAGGCTGATGGAGCCAGAAGTCCTCCCAGGAAAGGAGACTGGTTCGGTCTTCCATGCACTGGCTTGCTGGTGAGACCTTGGGTACAGTTCTCTTTAAAAAAAAAAAAATTCTTTAGGGAAGAGCAACTCCCCTGGCCTTGTTGAAAGCCTGGGCATTCCTTGGGGGACTTGAAGGTTCCCTGGAGGGCAGGTGTCCTTGCAGCCTCTTTGTTCTCTGGAGCATTGTGGCTGACTGCACAATCTAGAAGTTTCCCTGCAGACACTGGTCCTGGTGCCAGCGCTCTGCCCAGCTGGGACCTCCCCCCCCCGCCACCCCCCACCCAGGAGGTGCTGGAGGAGTGGCTGATCTGTCAGCGTGCCTGGCTTTACCTGGAGCCCATCTTCAGCTCTGAGGACATCAACCGGCAGCTGCCCGTGGAGAGTAAGCGCTACCAGACGATGGAGAGGATCTGGAGGAAGATCATGAAGAACGCCTATGAGAACCGGGAGGCAAGCTCAGCAGAGGAGGGAGGGGGCAGCTGGGGCCGCGGAGGGCCCTGGTCACCTTGTTGGGGGTGACCTGCTCTCTTCCCCCTTGGAACAAGAAAGACTGGAGGATAAGTCTGAGGCCTTGGTCTCTGCCTGTGTCTTCCTGAGTTGATGGTTTTCCTCTTGGAGATTCAAAATCTGGGTTAGCATTTTAAAGGCCCTGCTAAGTCCTGAAGTGAAGCAAATGGCTTGGCTTTGTCTAACCCTCAATGTTTTTGACTATAGAATTTTTTCTATGGAGTTGGCAGGGCTGACGGACACAGCCCCTGGTTAAGGGTCAATTTTCCTGCCCCCTTTCCTTCCTGGGCCCAGCTGAGGGTCTCTGGCCCATGTGAGCACTCCCTGGTGAGCCCACCGTGGCCTCACTCAGTGGACTGCGCTCACTTCCAGTTTCTCTCCCTGGCTGGGCCATGCAGGTCATCAATGTGTGTGCTGACCAGAGGCTGCTGGATAGCCTTCGGGACTGCAACAAGCTGCTGGACCTGGTGCAGAAGGGCCTCAGCGAGTACCTGGAGACCAAGCGCAGTGCCTTCCCCAGGTGGGTGCCACTGGACCCAGGCCCACTCTGTCAATGCCTGCCCGCCAGGCTGGGGTCACAAATGCCCTGACTAGGCTGGGGCGTAGGGATGTCAGTGGCTGTAGGGCCCTCACCCTTGTTCCTCTGGCAGATTCTACTTCCTGTCAGACGACGAACTCCTGGAGATCTTGTCCCAGACAAAGGACCCCACGGCTGTGCAGCCCCATCTGCGCAAGTGCTTCGAGAACATTGCCCGGGTGGGTAGCTAGGCCCGGGGCTGGGGCTGGGAGAGCTAGGCCACCTCCCCAGGAAGAAACAACGTTTTTTTTTTTTTTTTTTGCCTGAAGCCCTTTGAGTGGGAAATGAGGTGGCAAGTGAAATTTCTGACCCTCAGAGACATACCCAGGGCCTATGGGAGGAAGGTCAGCTGCAAAACCCTGAGCTCAGGGCTGGGGAGCCCTGCTGAGGAGCCCTCAGATCCCAGCTCAACCAGGGGAGCCCAGTGCTCAACACACTGATGTGCTGGCTGGGTCAGGAAACGCACGAGACCAGAAGGCTCCTGACCCTCCTTGTCCTCCCCTCGTCTGCAAGAGAGGCCACATAGGCCTATGTGGGGTCCAGGGGGCAAGCAGGGTGGGCTCAACCTCCTTCCCCAAGTGCCTGCTTCAGGCCAGGCCTGGACAGGGCTGGGCCACAGCCGGGACAAGATAGACCCATCCTGCCCGTGTGCAGTCAGGGAAGACCCAGCAAGATAGGCACTCAGGTGGGGCGGGGCCCACAGGCCACTGGAGGTAGAATTTTCTCTCAAGGGTGCAGGGCACAGGCAGGGGCGGCCTTGAGGCTGTGGACAGAGCCTCTGGGCCCTTCTGGGGTGACCTCCCTTCCTCCTTCTGCCCACAGCTGCTGTTCCAGGAGGACCTGGAGATCACACACATGTACTCGGCGGAGGGTGAGGAGGTGCAGCTGTCCTCCTCCATCTACCCCTCCAGCAACGTGGAGGACTGGCTGCGCGAGGTGGAGAACAGCATGAAAGCCAGCGTGCGTGACTTCATTGAGCGGGCCATCAAGGCCTACCCCACGGTGAGTCTTTCCAACTGGGCGCCCTTTCCTTTAGGTGCTGTTGCAGCACCTCACTCTCCCCACTCACTGTAGCTGGGTGGCCTGCCTCATCCTCAGGGTGCAGCCTTGACTGCTGCTCCTCTCAGTCAGGTCTCTGGGGGTAGGGTGTTCATGGAGGAATCTGGAAACTTTCCTTTCCACACATGCTCCAGAAAGTGAGGCCTGCTCGTAACAGCCATCATAATGGTTGGCATGCTCTGAGCATGTGCTATGTGCCAGGCCTGGGCTGGACCTTTGTCTGTATTACCTCTTAGCCCACACCAGCAGCGGGGGTGGGACCAAGCCCCATCCTACAGAATAGTTCAGAGATGTTTTCCGCCTAAGGCCATGTGCCTGGTAGGTGGCGGGGCCAGGATTTGAACCCAGGACTATGCGTTTCCCGGTCCTGGGCCCCCACCCCTGTGCTCCGAGTCTCTTCTGCTGAGGAAGTGATGGTTCTGCCCGCCCCTGAGAGGCCCAAGGCTTAATGGCTTGTATGCTTTTGAGGGACAGTGGAATTAACGACCTGAGCCCAGATGTAGCACAGATGACATTTAGAGGAGGAGAGGGCACAGGGTCAGGGCTGGCAGCTGCCTGGGTCAGCCCTGCCTGCGTCATCTTCCCAGATGCCCAGGACCCAGTGGGTTCTGAACTGGCCTGGCCAGGTGACCATCGCTGGGTGCCAGACCTACTGGACCATGGAGGTAGCCGAGGCTCTGGAGGTCGGCGACCTCAGCAGCCGGCTCTTCCCCAAGCTCGCCCAGCAGGTAGGTGTCAAGTGGTCATTGTCTGCTTCCCAGTCACACACCCACACCCCCTGGGAGAGCTCAGTCCCTCAAGGAGCTTTTTCCTGTATCAAGCCTGGGGTTGGGTCCAAAGAGCAGAAAGTCAGACACCCCTAAAAATGAGTGTCTTGCAACCAGCCACCAGCAAAGGAACCAGGGGACCAGGGGTGCCCCTCTCCCCTTGGTCAGTGAGGGAGCCACATACCTGGGGCCATCCCTGCTCTGTGCACCACACCTTGCCACACTCATTTCTTCAGCTCTTCACCCAAGCTCTACCACATGACCCTCGAAGGCTCAGGTGGGCACCGTACTTGGACAGGAGGCAGATACCATGCTGTGCCTCCTTTTTACTTACTTCCCTGGCCCTCTCCCGCCGTGTCCACATACCCTGCCCGCCCTCCCCGTGCCTAGTTCTTGCTCCCTTCCCATCCCAGACCTGCTGACTCAGAGCCCCCAAGATAGAGGGCTGTTCATGGTTGAAGCCCATGCTCTGTTCAAGGGAAGGGACCCTAGCTGTGATACGACCCATGCCGACCCTTGACAGCATCCTTCCCCCTAACTGCAGCTCAGTGACTTGGTGGCCCTAGTGCGGGGGAAGCTGTCCCGCATGCAACGGGCTGTGCTGTCGGCGCTCATCGTCATTGAGGTCCACGCCAAGGATGTGGTGAGCAAGCTGATACGGGAGAATGTGGTCAGCGTGCATGACTTCGACTGGATCTCACAGCTGAGGTGAGGGCGGAGCCTAGCCTGGTCACCCAGGTAGCAGAGCTGCTGCCAGGAGGGGCTGGGCAGGGCAGAGAGTCAGTGACAATAGGCTGGTCCCTACCCTTGAGGCCCTGGGACAAGCTGGGCAGGGCGTGCTGATGCCCTTATTCCCCAAAAGAACCCCCTTTTCCCGGCCATGACCCCCATGGCCCAGGAGCCCACCTCCCTGTGATGCAGGTACTACTGGACAAATGACGACCTGTACATCCGCGCCGTGAACGCTGAGTTCATCTATGGCTACGAGTACCTGGGCAACAGCGGGCGGCTGGTGATCACACCCCTCACCGACAGGTGAGACTTCTTTAGAAAGTGCGTGATGCTCTTCTAAAGCCATCGGTCGTTTCCTCTTGCTGCCTGTATTTAGTAGCAACTGGGTTTCTAGTTGGGTTTTAAGTGAGGGAAGTGAAGTATGGCCGAAGGTTGGCCACCCCAGGTGGAGTGCGGGGCTGTGGGGTGGGGGGTGCGGCAGTGGGAAGGTGGCCGAGGGCTCCAACCCATACCTATGTCAGCCAGGGTATACCTGGGGCCCTGAGGGGAGGCGGCTCTCCTTGTGTCTGTGGAAACCTCAAGGAAGGGGAGTGCCCATGAGTGTGTGGCCTCCACCTCCTTCCTCTCTGTCTTGTAGGTGCTACCTGACCCTGACTGGGGCCTTACACCTCAAGTTTGGGGGAGCCCCAGCAGGCCCAGCTGGCACTGGGAAAACTGAGACCACCAAGGATCTGGGCAAGGCCTTGGCCATCCAGACAGTTGTGTTCAACTGCTCTGACCAGCTGGACTTCATGGCCATGGGCAAGTTCTTCAAGGGCCTGGCCAGGTGAGGTTGAGGGGTGAGGGTGGCACAGGGTAGGGCAGGAGGGCTGTGTTCTCTCCAGGGAGGGCACTTCCCAGAGGAGACTTGAAGGATGGTAGAGAGGAGGAATGGGATAACAAGAGCCAAAGTCTTGCCCCTGATGGGCGGTGGATTGTGACTGAGCTGATGGAGGTCGCGGTTGAGGCCTTCCTCCCCAGTGGAGTCAGAGGGGGCCCTGAACCCACCCAGCGTTCTTGCCTCCCTAGTGCTGGGGCCTGGGCCTGCTTCGATGAGTTCAATCGCATTGATATCGAGGTGCTCTCTGTGGTGGCACAGCAGATCACCACCATCCAGAAGGCGCAGCAACAGCGGGTGAGCCTTGGGTAGGCACGACCCCCTCCATGAAGCCCTTGTGGCACCCACAGTGCTGTGTCTGCCACCTCATCACTCCAACTATACCCACCAAGCCCACCATGCCCGCCCCACCTGCCACTCCCACCATACCTGCCACTCCCACCACACCCACCACGTCCACTCTCCTCTCACCTGTGAGCACTGGGTTGCTCCCTCCCTCCCCCCTTGTAGAACCCTTTCTGGGGGACTTTTTTTTTTTTTTTAATAACTTTTATTAAGCTTCAAGTGAACGTTTACAAATCCAATCAGTCTGTCACATATAAGTTTACATACATCTCACTCCCTACTCCCACTTGCTCTCCCCCTCTTGAGTCAGCCCTTTCAGTCTCTCCTTTCTTGACACTTTTGCCGGCTTCCCTCTCTCTCTATCCTCACATCCCCCCTCCAGACAAGAGTTGCCAACACAATCTCAAGTGTCCACCTGATATAATTAGCTCACTCTTCATCAGCGTCTCTCTCCCACCCGCTGACCAGTCCCTTTCATTTCTGATGAGTTGTCTTCGGGGATGGTTCCTGTCCTGTGTCAACTGAAGGTCTGGGGAGCATGGCCGCCGGGGTTCCTCCAGTCTCAGTCAGACCATTAAGTTTGGTCTTTTTATGAGAATTTGGGGTCTGCATCCCACTCATCTCCTGCTCCCTCAGGGGTCCTCTGCTGTGCTCCCTGTCAGGGCAGTCATCGATTGTGGCCGGGCACCAACTATTTCTTCTGGTCTCAGGATGATGTAGGTCTCTGGTTCATGTGGCCCTTTCTGTCTCTTGGGCTCTTAGTTGTCGTGTGGCCTTGGTGTTCTTCATTTTCCTTTGCTCCAGGTGGGTTGAGACCAATTGCTGCATCTTAGATGGCCGCTTGTTAGCATTTAAGACCTCTGGGGGACTTTTGTAACCAGTAAGGAAGTCCCACATCCTTACTTCAGGCTATGAGCAGCTCCTAGGCCAAGCTGGGATGGATGAAGGGGTCCCTTTCCACACTCTGACTCGTATGGACAGCCCCAGGCATCCGTCCTTTCTCTAGTCTTGTTCAGGGTGGCCAGGGGACAAGAGCTAGGCCATTGGCAGGTGCTGCCGCAGCTGAGTAGGACTCTGGGTTCTAGTCAGGGCTGAGCTTGTTGAAGTCTAGGCAGAGTCAATGTGAGGAGTTGAGGGTAGGGGAGCAAGGTGCAGGAGGGCTGTGAAGACCTCCAGAGGGACTGAGCCAGGACCTGCAAGGCCATGTGTGGCCACTGGGACCCAAGATCTCAGGCCAGATCCCAAGGAGAGAGAGGAACTGGCCAGGCCAGCCTGTGGTCAGGGGTCCATTCAGGCTGACCAGCTGTGTCCAGGAATGATCATTAACAGGGGGTGAGGAGACCATCCAGAGGAGGGGGCAGGGCTGGGCTGGGCACCATTTGCCCCAAGTGAGTCAACTCCACCCCCCGCCCGCAGGTAGAACGTTTCATGTTTGAGGGCGTTGAGATTCCACTGGTGCCGTCCTGTGCGGTGTTTATTACCATGAACCCAGGGTATGCTGGCCGCACTGAGCTGCCCGACAACCTGAAGGCAAGTTCTTGGGGCCCAGGGTGGCCCAGGAGGCTGCGGGGGTTGGGAGGGTACTGGAACCATCTGAGCTCTGACCTGGGCTCAGAGATGCTAAATCGTGTATGCAAGGACATATAGCTGCTCGAGTGTCAGGGACAGTGATTCTCCAGCAATTCTCCTGCTCAGGGGTCCTGTGGCCCACTCCCAGCCAGCCATGGGACGGAGTCCCCAGACTTGGCCTTGGGGCATGGGAGAAGTCAAGCTGCCCATGTGCATGGGCATCTGATGGGAGCCGCCCAGGCTGGGCCTGCAGGAGAAACCCAAGGCAGGAGCCAAGAGGGGCATCACTGGGGCGTTACATGGGGGCAGGTTCAGATCAACCCAAGGGACCTGCTTCTAACAGCCAGAGCTGTCCAGCTGCAGGAGGGTGTAAGCCCCTGCTGTGACAGGGATGGCGCAGAGGGGACTTAAGCATTAGTTAGGGAGGAGGGGCAGGGGATGCTGCCTTCCAAGGCCTAGGCAGTCCAGAGGGCAGGTGGTACTTTGGGAGCGTGAAGTCGGCCTCCCTTTTACATCTGCACCTTGTGCCCCAGGCACTCTTCCGGCCGGTGGCCATGATGGTTCCAGATTATGCCATGATTGCCGAGATCTCCCTCTACTCCTTTGGCTTCAACGAGGCCAATGTGCTGGCCAAGAAAATCACCACCACCTTCAAGCTATCCTCTGAGCAGCTTAGCTCTCAGGTGAGGCCTTGCCTGACCAGGTGCCAGGGTCTGAGAGCTGCCTGCTGCCCCAGCCTCCAGAGTAACTCCAGATTCCCCTTCTGTTAAGCACCTGCCACAAACCTGGTTCTGTGCTAGATGCTTCAGAAGCATTGTCTTGTTGGCTCCTCAAGACAACCCTGTGAGATAGGAATTACATCCCTGTTTCTCAGCCGAGGACACTGAAGTCTGTCCTAAGGAGCTCTGAGCCTGGCGAGGCTCATGCAGTGCACAGTAGAAGGGGAGCAGGAGCCAGGGACTGATGACCACCTGGGCTAGTCCAGGTGCAAGGGAGGGTTGATCCTTAGGACACCAACAGACATACAACCCAGGGCTGGGAAGCAACTACACGTGGGCCTTGTGGGGACCAGAGTGGGACAGCCGAGGCAGAGTCCTCACCCTCAGGGGCTAAGCACCCAGCAGCGGCTGCAGTGTGAGTTGCAGGTAGTCTTGATAAAGGGAGAGGGACATTGTGATGGGGCAGTAGAGGGCGCCAGAGAGCCTACAGGAGGGACCACTGGCCCTGGTGGGGTGTGCAGGACGGTGGCACAGGGCCTGCTGGGGAAGCAACATGGCTGCTGGGATCTGGGCGATGAGGCATGGCCAGGTACCAGGTGGGAGACAGAGTGTGGCAGCCCACACAGTAGCTCCAAGAGGGACAGTGCCCACGACGCCCTCCTCTTTTTTGGCGACAGGATCACTATGACTTCGGGATGAGAGCTGTGAAGACTGTGATCTCAGCTGCCGGGAACCTCAAGCGAGAAAACCCCAGCATGAATGAGGTGGGCTGGGCAGGCCCTGAGGCTCTGCCTGCATCCAGAGGGGCTCCCAGGGAGCAGAGCTGCAGGAGGGCCTGCAGGGCTGGGGGCATCTGGCCTGGCCTGCCTTGAAGGCTCCGTGGCCCCTGCTGTAGGAGCTGATCTGCCTCAGGGCCATCCGTGACGTGAACGTGCCCAAGTTCCTGCAGGAGGACCTCAAGCTCTTCTCAGGGATCGTGTCCGACCTGTTTCCCACCATCAAGGAGGAGGAGACAGACTATGGCATCCTGGACAAGGCCATCCGCAAGGCCTGCGAGAAAAATAACCTCAAAGCCGTGGAGGGTGAGCCCCTGATTCCACCTCCCCACAGTCCTGGTGGGAGGCCTGAGGAGGGGCTGGCTTCCGCCCCCCTGGGGTCCAGGGCAGGGGGGCAGAGACAGGGGAATCCAGCTTTAGGGTCCCTTGCACTTCGCAAAGTGGGCTGCAGGGTGGGGCTCTCCAACGAGTGGTCCAAGGGTCATGGCAGATATCCACAGCCCTGCCTTTACTAGAACCTGCCAGGTGATCAGAAAGCAGGTGCTGGCCCCTCTCCGCCTCCAAAACCAAAACTTCCAGTTGACCCCATGTGTGTCAGAGTAGAACTGTGTTCCATATGGTTTTCAATGGCTGGTATTTTGGAAGTAGATCACCACTCCTTTCTTCTGAGGCACTTCTGGGTGGACTCGAACCTCCGACCTTTCAGTTAGCAGCTGAGCGTGTTAACCGTTTGCACCGCCCAGGGACTCTAGCCCCTCCCAAGACCTCACAAATTAGGCCAGGCCTTTGGCTGCAACCCCTTCTCCCACTGAGGAGCAGTCTCCGCCCTTGGTGCCTTCTCAGGCACAGGCTTCTTGCTGGTTGGGCTCTCCTCTGCCCCGTCCTTGCCTGGTTGAGGTGGGAATGCAGGCTTCAATGCATGAACTGGGGGAAGATGCTAGGCTGTGTCTGCCTGTTCCTGCACCCCCGACCCTGCCTCACCACAACCAGTACACCTCTTTGGAAGGCGTGCGAGCTTCGTCCCACCCAGAAAGCACTAAGCTCCCAGTCATTGGACTTGCCCATGGTCCTTGTAGGGTGACATTCCTGATGTCATTGTGCTAAGGAGCACTTGGGCCTTTCCCAAATAAACTTGTTACAAAAGCCACCACAGGGGTAGAAGGGCTCTGGGGGACACTCCCCTCAAGTAGACTTCTTTGGACCCCAAACTCCTCTTCTCTGATAGAAGGTTGGAGTCTCAGCCCGGGCACCACACATCCACACAGCCTGAGTGTGCGCCCACTGTCCTGGCCTGGCTGCCCTCTCTTCCCCTCCCAGGCCTCACAGCAGTCCTTCAGTAGGGGGGCACTCCTCCAGGAATCATACCTGGCCACCCTGGCCATACGGGCCCTCTTCTAGGCCTAATAGCTGGCTGTGCTCCTGCCCAGCCCTGCAAGGCTTCTTTCCCAGGCCCACCATTATTATTTTTTGGGGGGGATAAGATAATATTCTTTATTTTGTGAGCCAATCTGTTATTTAGCTAAATGGTGACCTCAGGGGATAGTTTTGGTTTCTTGGTTTGGAGGTTTAGGGTCATGGTTTCATGGAACATCCTAGTTAATTGGCCTAATAACGTGCTTAGTGCTTCTGTTCTACCTCCTAGTTCGTTGCATAGTGTCTGGGGTCTTAAAAGCTTGCAAGTGGCCATCCAAGGCACAACAATTGGTCTCTATTCTCCTGGAGCAACAGAGGAAGGAGAGTCAGGAATAGAAGGAGGAAATGAAATGTGTGGCTAAGTGCCTCCATGAACAACTGCCTCCTTTGCCATGAGACTGGAAGAACTGGATGGTGCCTCGCTACTATTATTGAACATTTTGATCAAAGATTCTATAGAAGAATACTGATCAAAAGGGGAAAGTGCATAAAAGAATTTCAAATTCTCATGGACTCCAGACTCCCTGGAGCCATGAAGATCTGAATAACCCCTGAAACTATTGCCCTGAGATAACCTTTAAACCTTAAACCAGAAATATTCACTGAAGTCTTCCTAATCAAAATAGTTTAGCTTAACTAGTAAAAAATATCTGCCTTGAGCGTTATGCTCTTTTAAGAACTATCTATATGGAACCAAATTGACAACAGCAACTTGAAAGTTTAGACAGGAATCTTAGGGGACAGTGAATTTATGTTAATGGGGAAAGAACAACTCCGAAAAGGAGGGTGAGAATGATTGCACAACTCAAAGAATGTAATCAATGTCACTAAATGGTACATGTAGAAACTGTTGAATTGGTGTATGTTTTGCTGTGTATATTCTCAACAGTAATAACAACAAAATAAAGAAAATTTTAAAAAAGAATATCTCAGAGCAGTAGCATGGTAGAGTCCTCTAGTCTCAACCAGTCTAGTAAGTCTGGATTTTTTAAGAATTTGAGGTTCTGTTCCACATTTTCTCCCATTCTATCAGAATCCATCTGTCGTGGCTCTGATCAGAATAGTTAGTTGGTAGTGGTAGCTGGGCACCATCTAGTTCTTCTGGTCTCAGGGTAGATGAAGCCATGGTTCCTGTAGGCTATCAGTCCTGTAGACTAGTTTCTTCTCTGAGTCTTTGATTTCCTTCTTCCTCTTTTGCTCTGGACAAGTAGAGACCAATAGATGACTGCTTGAAAGCTTTTACCACTGTGGACACTACTTATCGAATTAGGATGTAGAACATAAGCCTTATGAACTATATTATGTCAATTAACCAAGTTGTCCCATGACACTATGGTTCTAAGCTTTCAAACCGAGAAAAATCAATTCCATGAGCTGTTTGCTTATGTCTAAGAAATAGTCATAACTGAAAAAATGACATGCTGGTGTCAGAGATCCTCCATCAACCTCACAGAGAAAGGATAGAGAATCAAGATTATTAGCCCAAGGCTGATTCCTCTGAGGTGGAGGTCAGACATATCTCTACTCTCCAACCTTTTTACCAATTCTGACACCAGGGGTCCTTCTCATGGCACTGTCTACTTCTCTGCCGGGTTCAATAATTCATTGCAATGGCCACACAGAACTCACAGACCATACTCACAGTTATGGGCTTTTTGTTTTTTTGTTTTTTTTCCCATTTCAGTAAAGAATTTTGTTGGAATTTGGCTCCAGATTGCATTTATCTATAGATCTTTTAGGGTAGTATTGACATTCTCACAATATTAAATCTTCCAATATATGAGTACGGAATGTCCTTCCATTTATGTAGGTCTCTTTTAGTCTCCTACAGTAGTGTTTTATATTTTTCATTGTATAAGTCTTACATTCCTGATTAGGTTTATTCTTAGGTATTTTATCATTTTGGGGGCTGTTGTAAATGGTATTGTTTTCTTGATTTCCTTTTCAGATTTCTCCCTGTTAGTGTAAAAGAACCCAATCGATTCTTGTGTGTTGATCTTGCACCCTGCAACATTGCTGAATTTTTCCATTAGATCCAGATGCTTTCTTGTGGAACCTTTGGGATTGTCTATGTCATCTGAGAATAGGGATAGTTTTACTAGGCCCACTGTTTTTCACGCCCCAAGGGTGGCACTAACACTTCTCTTGCCCACCTGCTCCTCGCACCTAGACCCAAGTAGCTTTGTTGACTGAAGCCTCAAACTCCTCTCTTCCACTTGGCCGGTCCTCCAGCTGAGCCTTGGGTCAGTTTTGCCATCACTGGCTAATTGGATCCTGTCCCTTTGGCAGGAACCCCCAGACCTGGCAGTGCTATAGAGTACCTCCACTCTTGGACCAAAGTGATGTGCTCACTCCCCACCTACTTGGGCCTGGCCTTGAACCTTGCACCTGACCACTGTCCCTCCATCTCTGGTTTCAGTCAGTCAAAGCTCTTGACTGACCCTAGGATTTCGTCCCTGGGATTTGGCCAGTGCTGACTCGGGGTGGTGCCTTCAGCAGGCTGGGCAGCGGCTTTGGGACTGAAGTCGATTCTGGTGCCTGTAACAGCCAACACTGAGCAGACCCATGACTCCTGCCCAACTGGCAAATGGAAGTTGGGGACTAATAATCACACGGAAACCATGGCTGGCATTTAGGGAGTTCCTATGCTGTACCAGGCTCCATGCTTAGGGATTTACTTTTCCCTACCTATGAGGCAGGTAGTATTGCCATCTTCACTTTACAGATGAGGAAACTGAGGTTCAGGGAGTACAGTGACCCATCTGAGGTCACACAGCAAGCTAGTGGCAGAGCCAGGACTCAAGCGCATGCTCTGACCCCTGGGCCCCTGCCATGTCCACCCAGGCTTCCTGACCAAGTGCATCCAACTCTACGAGACCACAGTGGTACGGCACGGCCTCATGCTCGTCGGACCCACAGGCTCCGGCAAGAGTAACGTGAGTGGGGCCAAGCGGGCAGCCAGGGCCCTAGACAGTGGGCCCGAGGGGTGGTGCAGCCTCAAAGGGGCCTCGGCCTCCATTTGTACCTCCTCGGCCTCTAGAATACCCCTCCAGTCCCCTGAACCCCCCATCCCACTCTAGGCCCGCTCTCTGAGGAGTCAAGGAACTCAGTCTCGGGCTTGCCTCCTCCCCAGTGTTACAGAACCCTGGCAGCAGCCATGACGTCTCTGAAAGGGCAGCCGTCCATCAGTGGCGGCGTATATGAGGCTGTCAGCTGCTACGTGCTCAACCCCAAGTCCATCACAATGGGCCAACTGTACGGGGAGTTCGACCTGCTCACCCACGAGTGGTGAGTGACACACCGCCAGTTACTGCCCAGTTCCCGGGCCTTTGGGGGCTGTGGGCCACTGGCCCCTTCTTCTTCCCTTAGCCCTGTGGAAGGTTAGAGCTCGGGCTCTAGAGCCCAAATCCTGGGATTTTATCTACCACTTCCTTGCCTCATGCCTCAATAGGATAAAAGTGGCACCATTATTAGAGTAAGGAAAACGTGAGTTTGACACATAGAAATTGCCTGAACACTGGCACAAGTAAGCACTCAGTAAATGCTGCCTGTCGTCATTACCCCTAGAGAGGCTGGTGGCCCCTCTCAGGGCCTCTGCTCCCAGGCCGAAGTGTGCATTTTAGGGGACATGCACTGAGCTGGGAGGGAGGCTGCGGTACTAGAACTGCTTCCCACCTCTAGACCCCCGGTGTCATGCTAGGCAAGTCACTTGGTCTCTCCTAGCTTCAGTTTCTCCAAAAATACGATGTGGGTAATGAGAACACCTACCTTGCATAGTCTTGGTGAGCGTGGATGCCCAAGGGAAGGCAATTGCCACTGGCCAAAGTTCAGGAACCCCAGAGGGGCTGGCAGACAGGGTTCCAGGTGGCCATCGAGGGGCTGGGGCATGGTCATGGCCACAGGAGGTTCCCTCAGGAGGCATTTTAAGAGTCTAAAGGAGCAATGGCCCACTGCTGGCCAATTTGCCTTTGAGCGTGGGCTGCACTGAAAGGAAAGGGCTTTCCCTCTTTTAATCTTTTTGTTTCTTTTTTTGTTTTATCCTCCCCCCCTCAACACACAAAGAGCTTAAATTGCTTTTTTATGAACTCAGTCTTGATGTGTCAAGGTAGGACATTTTCATAATTCAACAAGTCAAATTCTGGTTCAAGACTGACCTGCAAAGGAGCAGGGCCCACCTCGTCTCCCTGCCCAAGCCTGCTCTGGTGGGGCTGATTTTCCTCTTTCAGAAACTGTTGATTTCTTCCCAGGGGAGCTGAGAACCTGCCTCCCTGCATTCCAGCTTAGCCCCACTCCATTCTTCCCATTGAGCTCTATGGCAATTTTTGGTTTATCAATTCAGTGTCTCCCTTACTTTGAAAGATTTTTGTTTTGTTTTAAGTTCACTGCAGAGCCAAGTGATAGTGATTTCATTTCCCTTCTAGTACAACTTTCTGTTTTCCTGGAGTAAATAATTCTGTTTTTCATCTGCTCAGTGTTCTATATAGCAAGCACTAATTTCCCCCAAACCTGCCGGAAAACTGTAAAAGCGCCTCCAGGACCGTTTCTTACATGGTCAGCCACACGTGATCCTCTCTGGAGCCCGCCTGCCCTCTGGGGCCGCACCCTCTTGCTCACATCAGGCCAGCCACTCTCTGGGCCGCTGCCCTGGTGTTGGCCTGGCATTGCTCTTCCCTATCATCCCGAGAACTCTCCTGGCCTCTTGCCTGGGCTGGATCACCATTTCCTGAACCCTAGGTCTTCCTCTTTCTTGGTTTGCACCCCTCAATTAGAAGAGCTCATCCTCTAGAAGCTTCCTGTAAAAGGTGCATAAAGGGGAGATTCTTGAGCCTTCACATGTCTGGAAGCACGTTTATTCTACCTTTGTGCATGGTTGATCGTTTGGCTGGGTATAGAATTCCAGGCTGAAACTCTTTTCCCCTGGGAATATTTAAGGCTTTGCTGTACTGACTGCCAGTGCCTGCCGTCATTCAGATTCCCAGTGGGACTTATTTTCTTATTTCTAGATGCTTTCAGGATCCCCTGTTTATGACAATATGATGAAATTTCTTGATGATATGCCCTAGTGTGAATTCTTCTTCTATGTATTGTTAAGGAAGTCAGTGGGTCCTTTCCGCCTAGACCAGCGGTTGGCAAACTATGACCCTTGGGGCAAATCCAGCCAGCCACCTGTTTTTGTAAACAAAATTTTATTGGAACACCAAACCCAAACCAAACCCATTGCCATCCAGTCGATTCCGACTCATAGCGACCCTATAGGACAGAGTAGAACTGCCCAGTCACATCAATTTGTTTATGTATTATCTGTGGCTACTATCTCGCAGTAGCAGAGTCGAGTAGTTGTAATAGAGACCATATGGCCTGCAAAGTCTAAAATATTTATTATCTGGCCCTTTAAGAAAAAGTTCCTTCACCCTGATCTGGACATTTTCTTTAATTATGCCTTTGATAATGTCCTTGTTCCGTTTCCTCCAGCCTTTCTTTCTGGAACACCCATTCATCAGATTTTAGACCTTCTGGATTGGTCCTTTAATTTTGTTTCCTGTTGTTCATACCTGGAAACCCTGGTGGCGTAGTGGTTAAGAGCTATGGCTGCTAACTAAAAGGTCAGCAATTCGAATCCACCAGGTGCTCCTTGGAAACCCTATGGGGCAGTTCTGTTCTGTTCTCTAGGGTTGTTATGAGTCAAAATCGACTCAACGGCAACAATTTGGTTTTGTTTTGTTATTGTCCATCCCTGGGTCTTTCTTTGTACAACTTTCTGGAAGATTTTATTTACTTTATCTTCTAACTCTTTTGATTGTTTAATTTTTATGTTTTTCTCCTCTCCTCTGGTTCTTTTGTTTCTGTTTATTTGTGTTAGTCTCCATGTTCATACTGGAGGCCTTCTCAATAGTCTAGTCATCTGGACTGTGTGGAACTACTGGGTGGGTAGGTGAGTCTGTGTGGGTGGCTTCTCTGTAGGCCAGCTGGGTGGAGACCCCCAAATGTCAGCACCTGAAGGTTTTTTCTCTGGGGCTGTTCTGTTTCTCTAAAGAAGCCTCTAGTCTCCTGTTGGGGTTGTCTGCTGGGCTCCACTGTTCTTAGAACCCAGTGGGAGATGGGGATGATGAGGGGAGGGGTTCACCCATCTTTCTGAATGTGGGCCTGTACTACTTCCCTCATTTCTGGTAAATGGCCTCAACCCACCCTCTCCAGGCTCCTGTGGTAGCTGGGGATCTGGGGGTCAGACCAGCAACACATCCCCCAGTACCCCCTTCCCTGGCACCTGGTGCCTCTGAAGTCTGAGCCTTCCTGAGTTCTGTGGCAGGAACCAGCTGCTTCTCACAACCCACCCCTTGTCCCCCACTTTCTCTGTTCTTTCAGTTACGTCCCCTAACTCTTTCCATCTTTCAAAACTGTGTGAGCCTCCATTTCTGCAGTTGACTTCTCCCCCATTTCCTTTTGGAATATCACCTTTCGTCTTACTTTAATGTAACTTTAGTGGTGATTTAGCAGAAAGGGGATATAAGCATGTTACACCATGTTATACCACGTTACACCAAAAAGTCCCATTTTTCCTTTTGTAATTTTAAAATGAATGAAGATATTAAAGAAAAACAAAGCAGAGCAGGGTCAGCCTGGCGACCGGGTTTCCCTGGCAGCCAGCTATGCATGCTGCCCTGCCTCCCTGGCGCTCTCAGCCCTCTCCTACCTGGTGGCTGCAGGACAGACGGGATTTTCCCCTCCCTCATCCGAATGGGGGCCATCACATCCGACACCAACAAGAAGTGGTACATGTTCGATGGGCCAGTGGATGCCGTCTGGATTGAGAACATGAACACAGTGCTGGACGACAACAAGAAGCTGTGCCTCAGCTCTGGGGAGATCATCAAGCTCACGGAGGTGTGTCCACCTGTCCACTCACCCAGCAACTAGGGGGGCAGGACAGGAGGCCAAACTGTGCTGGCTAAACCTCATCCCCACCCCACCCCGTCCCTCCCTTTCTGGGCCAAAGCTGCCTCTCAGGCAGTCCTCGTGACCCAGCCAGCAGCCAACCAGCCGGTGGGGGCTCAGGCACCGCTCCCAGTACCCTCCCAGACCCTGAGCTCTCGCACCAACGCTGTGTCCTGCACAGCTGTTGCATGCTGCACTTTCAGCGTATCCATTTCCTGTGAGGCTCCAAGCCCAGGGCCCAGCAGACCATCCCATTGCTCCTAGGCTGGCACTGCCTTGTGTCTCCCAGGCCCACTTTCAGCCATATCACCCCAGAGTGGGTCAGGCATCCACTCCACTCCTGGCAGCGTGCTGGGGCCTGTGGGTGGGTGGTATAGACCTGGCTTCAGGGCCTGCCTAATGTGTGAGGAGCAGCTCTCAGAGAAAAAGGGGTCTCACCTGGGCATAAGAACAGTTTTTGGTGTCTGCACTGAGCCGGGACCTCGAGTCCTTCTGAGGACACCTGGAAGTCAGTGCAAAAGTGTGAGTCTATTCACAGGTATGAGGCTTTATAGTAGAGCACACGGCTCTCATCAGATTTCCCCAGGCCTCTGGGCTCCAAAATGCCCTGCCCACAGGCTGGCCAGAAAGTACCCGTGATCTCCCGACTTTGGGTCCTCCTCAGGGTTCCTGCCTCCCTCTCCAGCACAGTCCCTGCCCCACGGCCTGCTCACAGCAGGACGAGCAACCCCTTCGCACACTTCTGCACCCACTGCTGGCCCCAGGGGCTGGCAGCCAGCCCACTCACCTGGCTCATCTTGGTGCCAGGCGATGACCATGATGTTTGAGGTACAGGACCTGGCAGTGGCCTCACCAGCCACAGTGTCCCGCTGTGGCATGGTGTACCTGGAGCCCAGCATCCTGGGGCTCATGCCCTTTGTCGAGTGTTGGCTGAAGAAGCTCCCCCTCTTCCTGAGGCCCTATGAGGAACAGTTCAAGGGCCTCTTTGACAACTTCCTGGAGGTAAGTAAGGCCACGCGTGCCTAGCCCAGGTGGGGCAGCAGGGCACGGCAGCCACCAGCCACAAGAGCCAGCCAGGAAAGCTGGCCGCAAGAGCTGACTATGCCCTGGGGACTGCCCCCTGCAGGAATCCATCGCCTTCATTAGGATCTCAGTGAAGGAGGTGATCACCTCAACCAACAGCAACCTGACCATGAGTCTCCTCAAGCTGCTGGACTGCTTCTTCAAGCCCTTTCTGCCCAAAGAGGTATGGCCCTGAACAGTGGGGCTGAGGGCTGGCCTCTCCTGCCCCCTGCTCTCCTTGCCCGGGCCCTCTGACCTCCCTGGAAGAGAGAATCAAGTTGGCCCACCGTGGGTCACTGGACCACCCAGGACCAGTCTGCTATGATCACTGGGCAAGGCCTCCAAGCGCAGACCTAGCCCAGGGCCCAGCCATCACAGGGAATTCTCAGGAAAGGGACTTGTGGGCTGGACAGACACATGCCTTTACCACAAGAAGATGTGGGAAAAAAAAAAAACAACAACAACAACATGGTGGAGGCCAAGGTGTGGCTTCCTCAGGACACTCAGTGCAGCTCCTGTCTGTCTTAGTATAGAGGCGTATTTAGGGAAAATAGCACCTACGGCAAGCACCAAAATGGTGTCCTCACAGAGCCTCACAGGGAGGGTGATGAGTGCTCATGGGCAATCTCTAAGTTACGCCCCCCCCTTCCAATTTCAAGATGAATAGGCATTGATAGGAAATCCTGGCGGTGTAGTGATTGAGTGCTACGGCTGCCAACTAAAACATCGGCAGTTCAAGTCCACCAGGCACTCGCTCCTTGGAAACTCTATGGGGCAGTTCTATTCTGTCCTATAGGGTCACTATGAGTTGGAATCGACTCGACAGCAATGGGTTTTTTGGTTTAGGCATTGAAAACCCTTCAGCAGAAATGCCTTCCTTCCCTCTTTTTGTCCGGCTGCCTCAGTCAGGAGCCTGTTTTATTTGTGGCACCTCAGGATATCATTCCACGCCCCGTCTGGCGCCCCCTTGGACTTGCACCTGTGGGCAAGTGCCCCCCTCTGTACCTCCCCCCACTACGCCTCTCTGTCTGCCATGCTTGAGGAAGGACGTTGGGCCGTACCGGTTAACAGAAACTGCTCAGTGGCACCCGGGGAACGTGCCATACCTTAGATACGCCTCTTAGTTACCTAGTGTTGCTGTAACAGAAATGCCACAGTGGTGACTTAAAGAACAGAAATTTATTTTCTCACAGTTTGGGAGGCCAGAAGACCAAATTCAGCATGTGGCCCGATAGTATTTCATCTTCTAGTAACCTGCCATCCTTGGAGTTTTTGCCTCCTTCACCGTCAGATAGCCTGTCTTCCCCCTTTGTACGCCCACTCCTGTGTCTTCTGCTGCTCTTTTTATCACTCAGAAGTGAAAAGCTTTAGGAGACCCCTACACAAATATGGCCTCATTAACATAACAAAGAAAACCCTATTCCCAAGGGATTACATTCACAGGTACAGGGGCTAGGATTCCAACGTGTATTTTGGGGGGAACACAATTCACTCTATACCATTGCCTTAGCCTGATGCTGTTCCCTCTGTCCCCAGGGTCTCAAGAAAGTAACCTCTGAAAAGCTGAGTCGCATCCCAGAGCTGATCGAGCCCTGGTTCGTCTTCTCCCTGGTCTGGAGTGTGGGCGCCACAGGGGACAGCACAAGCCGCGTCAACTTCAGTCAGTGGCTGAGGGACAGGATGGCGATCCACAACGTGAGAGGAACAGCCACTAGGCCTGGGCTCTGAGATCCGGGATGCGGGTGACAAATGCCGAGTGTCTGGGGGACATCCACCAGGCCCAGGCTGCCAGGGACAAGCCTTGGGAGAAGGGATTGGGGCCACCCAAACCTCCTGGTCCTCACAGCCAAATTTTCCTTCTGGTCCCTTGCAGCTGACTATGTGCTTCCCGGAAGAGGGGCTGGTGTTCGATTATAGGCTGGAGGACGGGGGGATCAGCAACACCAGTGAAGATGAAGACGAAGAGGAAGAGAGCATCAAGCAGGTGGCCATAGGCCCACCCCCCAACAGGACAGGGCAGGGAGGACTCCACTGTGTGGGGGCTGTTCTCCTTTTTGAAACATGACCAGAGAGGAGGCCATGTTGTCGGCCACTAGGTCTCAGGCTAGAGGGTTATTTGCATCATCTTATGGTTCCTCACAGCCCCACAAGGTGGCTATTGTGCCCATTTTCCTGACAAGCAAACTGAGGTTCAGGACAGTTACTCCCAGCCAGTCAGCAGCAGAGCTGGACTTGAACCTGGGGCTGGGAAATATCAGAGTGCCTTCCTTCCAGCCACACTACCTCCTCTGTGTTGACGTTGAGTCCAGGGACTTGACCACATCAGTTGTATTTAAAATCCCCATTTGCCCAGGTGCTGAGCTTCCCAGGGGTCAGGGCCAAGCTTTCGGTGGCCGCCTTGGTGTTCTCATCCCTACTGTTGGCCAGCAAGGGCATCATGAGCCCATCTATGTTCCAGGATCAGGACCCCAATCCAGGAGAAGGGAGGCAGAGAGGTGACCGTGGGGATCTGACGGTCCCTGTGCAGAGGCCTTGCTGGGGGGGACACACAGAGCACTTTTGGGTCTAATGGTCAGAATTGTCCCCAGGGGAATGCGTTGGTTCGGCCATTGAGGGAGATCTGCAGGCCAGAGCGGGGTCATGGGTGAAGGGATTCATGCAGGCAGGGATGGTGGGGGAAGCTGGGCCAGGTGACCTCACAGTATCCAGCTGACACCCCACAGCTGATAGAGGGGTTCAGATCCCATACCCTTTAAGTAGCCTGAAGCCAAATAGCAAAGACCTTCGTGTTCTGGGTTATCCAATTCCTAGAGCATGTCCGCACCCAGAGACCCACGGACTGCCAGTCTTAAGGGAGCCCCTACCCTGGGCAGCTGTGTGCAAAAGCCCCCCATTCCTGGTGGTTTGTGCTGGGAGCCCCCACCCCATGAAGACAGCAGGGCATAGGGCTTCCTATTTCTGGTAGAACCAGCTCCTCAGCTGGGTGCTGTTGTTAAAACCCATTGGCAAAGCTCCTTGCTACCCTGCTGCACTTGGCAGTAGGGGCCAGAGCCAGGGATGGGGTGGGCAGGGGCTCCGGCTCTTCTCTGAGCCCTCTGTGGCCCCAGGTTGCCTGGGTGAAGTGGATGGACTCCTCGGCTCCATTCACCATGGTACCTGACACCAACTACTGCGACATCATCGTGCCCACCATGGACACCGTGCAGATGTCCTACCTGCTGGGCCTGCTGCTCACCAACCACAAGCCTGTGCGTGCCCCCACCCCGCCTCACCCACTCCAAGGCCCAGGTCGGGGGTGGCCAGCCCCTCATGCTGAGCAGGTGGCGGATTCTACTGTGTACTGAACCCCGTGAGAACGCTCTGCCCGCCTGCTCTCCATATTCCTAGGTGCTGTGCATTGGGCCGACAGGCACAGGGAAGACACTCACCATTGCTGACAAGCTCCTCAAGAACCTGCCGCTGGAGTACATCAGCCACTTCCTGACCTTCTCTGCCCGTACCTCGGCCAACCAGACCCAGGACCTCATCGACAGCAAGTTGGACAAGAGGCAGGACACCCTGTTCTTCCTCAGCCCCAATGTCCCCTCAGCCTGGCTGAGCCAGCTGTGGTCTCACATTCCCACCTAGATTTGCCGAAACCTCCTGGGGGAAGCTGGCTGCTCCTTGAGGGACCCTGAGTCCCCTTGCAGACCCTTCTAGAGCCCTTTCTCCGTTAGAATTCCTACAGAGCCTCTTGGTGGGGGCTCACCCTGGGCTGGGCACCCAAGCAGAGTTAGGGTGGAGGTGTAAGGCTACCTTTGAGAAGGCTGGGAGGCAAGATTCAGACTTAGCCAGGCCTAGTGTCCCAGGGTATTCAGGGACAAAGGGCTGGTCAAGAGGTCTAGCAATTCGGAGCAGGCGGAAATTAGGGAGGGCTTCCCAGAGCCAGAGATGCCATCCTGCCACCCTGGGAATCTCAGAGGACCTGTGCCCACTGGCGCTGGGCTCACGCAGCCCCTCCCTGCAGGCGGAAGGGTGTGTTTGGGCCGCCCCTGGGGCGCAACTTCATCTTCTTCATCGATGACCTGAACATGCCAGCTTTGGAGACATATGGTGCCCAGCCACCCATCGAGCTTTTGCGCCAGTGGATGGACCACGGCGGCTGGTACGACCGCAAGATCATCGGTGCGTGTGGGCTGGGGCAGGGCCAGTGGGGTGCGGGGGTGTGCTGGGCAGGCTGACACTCCGCTAGGCACAGCCGTCACAGGACCCGGGGCCCACAGAACTTTCAGGGGCTGAAGAAAACGTTTTAAGTTCCTTTAAAAGCTATGAAAAATGAACTTTTAAGTCAAAGAAAATGTTTTAATATGTAATATTAATACATTTGTCTTTATACTGATACAGTCAAAAAATATAATTTTTAATATTTTTTATGGAGGAGGAAGCCCATAAACGCAAGAGTGCCCAGGGCTCATGGAAGTCATAACGTAGCCCTGTGCAGGGCCCGCTCCTCACTGCCCACCCTCACCCCGCTCCAGGTGCCTTTAAGAACTTGGTAGACATCAACTTTGTCTGTGCCATGGGCCCCCCGGGCGGGGGCAGGAACACCATCACCCCGCGGCTGACGCGCCACTTCAACTACCTGTCCTTCGCAGAGATGGATGAGGTCAGCAAGAAGCAGATCTTCTCTACCATCCTGGGCAGTTGGATGGGTGAGTGTGGGGCAGGACTGAGGGGCCTGGGCGCAGAAGGCCACGGGCAAGGGCAGAAGCCCAGGCCAGGTAAACCATGCTAAGGGCAGCTGCTGGAAAGGATATAGTGGCTGAATGACTGACCTCAATCCTGGCTTCTTCCCTTACTCAGTTATGTTACCTTTGGCAAATTTATGAAGCTCTCTGAGCCTCAATTCCTTCGTCTCTAAAATGGGCAAAAAAAACCCACTACCCCAAGTTTTGAGGATTAAGTAAAATATTGTGTTCAGAGCATCTAGCATGGGGCCTGGAACCTGGAGATTGCTGAATATATGATGTATACATACGCCATGAGTTGGAATTGATTCCACGGCCACTAACAGCAACGCACATGAACTCACCACATACATACACACATATGTCAGTACTGGAAACCCTGGTGGTGTAGTGGTTAAGAGATCGGCTGTTAACCAAATGGTCGGCAGTTTGAATCTCCCAGGCAGGCGCTCCTTGGGAACCCTCTGGAGCAGTTCTGCTCTGTCCTACAGGGTCGCTATGGGTCAGAATTGACTCGATGGCAGTGGGTTTTGGGTTTTTGTCAGTACTTGTCCAGAAACACTGGTGGAAGGATATTACTTTTGTAAATTAGGAAAAGCCACCAAGATAGAAGGGACAAAGTGGTCCTGATCTTCCGTGAGGCTTGGGGAAAAGTCTGCCCCGGGATGCCATTCTTGCCCTTTCCAGTCCCCCACCCACCCAACACATACTCTGACCTTTGAACTCCACTTGGCACTGAGCCGGGTGGTGTGGCATGGAAGTCAGCCCTTCCCTCCTCTGTCCTGGCCTGACCTGCTCTCAGGAGCTGTTGGCTAGGACTTACCTGCATGTCTACCTTTTGGGGGGGGCTGACAGGTGACTGCAAGGGAGCTTCTCAGCTGGGTACAGTCAGCTGAGATGGGTAGCAAGGGGTCCACCTAACTCTGAGCCCCATGTCTCTCCCTCAACCCTCTAGATGGACTCCTCGGAGAAAAGAGTTACCGGGAGCCAGTGCGTAAGTGCAGGCTGGGGAGGGCCTGGCTGGGGAGGAGGTGCTGGTTCCAGGGGGAGGTGTGGGCTCCAGCTGGGTGTGGCTGAGGCTGGGCACCAGGGGCCAAAATGAACCATCTCAGGTTCGTGTGAGGACCTTGGGCCACTGGGTGCCAAAGTGCAGATTCGCAGGGCGCCATCTGCCTCCGTAAGCTTCACCCATTCACACAGCCAGTCAGCCCCTCAGCACCTGGTTAATGATCGGTAGCAGATGCAAAGTAAGTTAAGTTCAATAAATGAATGAAGGAATCCAACTAACTGCTCCCCCCCCCCTCCGCCCCGCCCCCATGTAAGAGGTAAAGCCTCCAAAGAGCAAGAATACCAGCTCCAAGGAGCGGGCCTGAGCAGGAGAGCCAGGAGCGAGTTGCAGTGGGGGGCAGTTCTCTTGCACAATGCAGCGGGGCGGGGCAACTGACCACTTCAGACCTTGGTCCTTTTCTCTCCCTTCAGCTGACAGGGGCCATCAGAAGACAATACCCACTTGTGGCCTCCTTTTTCACGTACTTACCTCAGGCCTCCTCGTCTTGTTCCTGGGAACGAACTTCCCTGCCCCCAGTGGAGGCCAACCCCTTCTCTTGACCAAACTCCCATCCTCCTCACCTGCTCAAGGACGTGGCTCCCCATCCCCCACTCCTCCAAAAACAGTATTCCCCCCGTCCACTGGGCCATTCCATCAGCATACAAATGTGTCCTGATTTCTCCCATCTTCACACACACAGAACAACCTCACTTGGCCCCCTTACATCCACCCCTGACCATTGCCTCATTCCTTTCCTTACCATGACAGCTCCTGAAAACTCCTCAAAAGTGTGGTCTCTTCCTGATAGCACTGTCCCCCCCCACTTTTCTCTTGAGCCCATCCACTCCCCTGAGAGTGCCCTTGTCCTCATCACCAATGGCCTCCACGTGGCCAGACCACTGGTCAGCTGTGGTCCTTATCCTTCCTGGCTTGTCAGCAACGCTGACCAGGTTGGCACCCCCTCTTGGAGCCCTCCTCCCTCCCTGGGTGTCCCTTCTGACTGATGTGCCCTCTCAAGACTGACCAGGCTTGGTCTCCAGCTTCCTGTCTCTTACTACACTCTATCCATGGATGGTCCCATCCTTACCTGGCTGTAGCCACCATCTTTGTGCTTACAACACCCAAATTCCTGTCCTCAGCCCAGACCTCACCCCTGACCCCCAGACTCCACATCTCCTCTCGGATGTCCACCAGGCATCTCAGACTTAACACGTCCAAAGCCAAACTCCTGACCTGCCTCCGTGCCCCAACACTCTTCTCAACTCAGCTGATGGCAACCCCAGCCTTCCAGAAACTTGAGGCAAGAATCTGATCCCTACCCCCACAAGCACTCCCACATTTATTCTGTCAGGAGATTCTGGTGGCTCTCCCTTCAGAGTACATCCCGAATCTGGCCCTGCTCACCACCCCTTCCCTGGCCTCCCCGCTGCTCCCTTCACCCCCTACAGTCAGTCCATCCTCCACTTGCAGCCAGAGGGACCCATTAGAACATTAAGTCAGGTCCCTCCTTTGCTCAACCATCCCATCCAGGCAAAAACTCAAGTCCCAACAATGTCCTCGGCCACCCCTCACCCCGTCTCTGATCTCGGCTCCACCTGCACTCCCCCCTTGCTGTTCCTGGACACCCTAGTGTGCTCTTACCTCAGGGCCTTTGTCCTTGCTGACCCCTCTGCCTGGAACACTCTCTCTGCAGTTATGTGCATGGTTGGCCTCTCCCTTCTTCAGGTCTCTGTTTGGATGTCCCCTTCTCAATAAGACCCCCCCAGCAAACATGCCTCCCTCGGTCGTGGCACTCCTCACCTCTCTTCAGCTGGAAGTTTCTCCATAGCATGTCTCCTCACCCCTGTGCTGCCTGTTTTGCAGATGATCTGTTCATTGTCTCCCCCACCAGAATGTCAGCCTGTGGAGGGCCGGGAGTGTGTCTGTTTGGGTCACTCTCTGTCCTCAGCACCTAGGCAGTGCCTCTGTTAGTGGGTGAGCCCCTCTCTGGGGCTAGTGAGCCCTCCTGCCCCATTTCCTGCTTTCCCTTTCTGGGGGCTCCACTCCCTGAAGTTCACACCAATGGAATTTTGGCTCTCAGCAAAGAATCAGGTTCCAAAGAACAAGCAACAGTGTTCTGCCATTGGTTAAAATGCAGGCTGGAGGTTGCAGCAGCTCCAAAGATGGAGATGAGCCTGAAGGTCAGGCCTGAACTCCAGGCCCCAGCACAATCACCATCGCACACTCCAGAAGCCGGTCAACAGCGAACCCAGCACCCTGCTGGGTGTGGCTCAGAGCTGGCTCATTTTCAGATCTGGGATCTGCTCAGCACTGACTCCACTAGTGCCCCCTTCTGTGAATGCATCTCAGCGCACCCACGCACTGATAAGCTATGTGTGCAGTAGGGAGTGTATCTTAGTGCTGCTGAAATACCAAAGTGGGTGGCTTTAATGAATCAATTTATTTTCTCACAGTTTAGGAGACTAGAAGTCTGAATTCAGGGTGCTGGCTCAAGAGGAAGCTTCTCTCTGTCTCTCTCTTTTGGTTCCGGGGGAAGTTCCTTTCTGTTTTCAGCTTCCATTCCTTGACATGGTATCTATCTTCCCCCATCTCTGTGTGCTTGCTGACTGGCTGGCTGGCTTAATCTGCTCTTTCGTATCTCAAAAGAGATTGATTTAAGACATAACCAACATTAACCCTGTCTCATAACATAACAAAGGAATTCCATTCCCAAAGGGGATCATAACCACGGGTATAGGGGTTAGCCACCACTTGACTGTCATTCTGCAGTACTGTGGTGGCTTGTGTGTTGCTGTGATGCTGGAAGCTATGCCACTGGTATTCAAATACCAGCAGGGT
This sequence comes from Loxodonta africana, assembly GCF_030014295.1. NCBI lineage: Eukaryota > Metazoa > Chordata > Mammalia > Proboscidea > Elephantidae > Loxodonta > Loxodonta africana. The sequence goes on along the minus strand of NC_087363.1, from coordinate 20,615,892 downwards.
CACCCATGGTGGACAGGTTTCAGCAGAACTTCTAGACTAAGACAGACTAGGAAGAACCTGGTGATCTACTTCTAAAAAAAGTTGGCCAATGAAAACCTTCTGAATAGCAGCGGAGCACTGTCTGATATAGTGCCACAAGATGAGCCCCTCAGGTTGGAAGTCAAAATATGGCTGGGGAAGAGCTGCCCCATCAAAGTAGAGTCGACCTTGATGAAGTGGCTGGAATCAAGCTTTCAGGACCTTCGTTTACTGATGTAGCACGACTCAAAATGATACAAAACAGCTGCAAATATCCATTAATAATTGGAACTTGGAGTGTATAAAGTACAAATCTAGGAAAATTAGAAGTTGTCAAAAATGAAATGGAATGCATAAAGATAGATATCCCAGGCCTTAGTGAGCTGAAATGGACTGGTGTTGGCCATTCTGAATGGTCTGCTATTCCAGAAATTACAATTGAAGAAGAATGGTGTTGAATTCATTGTCAAAAAGAACATTTCAAGATCAGCCTTGAAGTACAACGCTGTCAGTGATAGGATAATATCCATACACTTACAAGGAAGACCAATTAATGTGACTATTATTCAAATTTACGCACCAGTCGCTAAGGCCAAATATGAAGAATTCGAACACTTTTACCAGCTTCTTCAGTCTGAAATTGGTGAAACATGTATTCAAGATGCATTGATAATTACTGGTGATTGAATGTGAAAGTTGAAAACAAAGAGTGATCTGTAGTTGGAAAATATGGCCTCGGTGATAGAAACAATGCTGGAGATTGCATGATAGAATTTTACGAGACCAATGACTTATTACCGATACCATTTTTCAACAATATAAACACCGACTATACATGTGGACCTCACTGGATGGAACACACAGGAATCAAATCAACTACATCTTTGCAAAGAGAGGTTGGAGAAGCTCAATATCATCAGTTAGAACAAGGCCAGGGGCAGACTTCAGAATAGACCATCAATTGCTTATATGCAAGTTCAAGTTGAAGCTGAAGAAAATGAAAACAAGTCGAGGAGAGCCAAAGCACAACCTTGCGTATATACCACCTGAACTTAGAGACCATCTCAAGAATAGATTTGATGCCTTGAACACTAACAACTGAAGACCAGGCGAGTTGTGGGATGACATCAAGGCCATTGTACATGAAGAAAGCGAAAGATCATTAAAAAGACAAAAAAGAAAGAAATGACCAAAATGGATGTCAGAAGAGACTCTGAAACTTGCTCTTGAACATAGAGTAGCTAAAAAGAGTGAAAGAATTGATGAAGTAAAAGAGCGGAACAGAAGATTTCGAAGGGCGGCTTGAGAAAACAAAGTAAAGTATCATAATGAAGTGTGCAAAGACCTAGAGTTAAAAAACTGGAAGGGAAGAACACCCTCGGCATTTCTCAAGCTGAAAGAACTGAAGGAAAAACTCAAGCATCAGGTTACAATAGTGAAGGATTCTATGGGCAAAATATTCAATGACGAAGGAAGCATCAAAAGGTGGAAGGAATATACTGAGTCACTGTACCAAAAAGAATTGGGTGACATTCAACCATGTCAGGAGGTAGCATATGATCAAAAACTAATGGTACTGAAGGAAGAAGTCCAAGCCACACTGAAGGTATTGGTGAAAATTAAGGCTGTAGGAAATTTCAGAATATCAGTTGAGATGCTTCAACAAATGAATGCAACACTTGGAAGTGCTCACTCGTCTATGCCAAGAAATTTGGAAGACAGCTACCTGGCCAGCCGACTGGAAGAGACCCATATTTGTGCCCATTCCAAAGAAAGGTGATCCAACAGAATGCGGAAATCACCAAATAATATCATTAATATCACATGCAAGTAAAATTTTGCTGAAGATCATTCAAAATCGGTTATAGCAGTATATTGACAGGGAACTGCCAGAAATTCAAGCTGGATTTAGAAGAGGACGTGGAATGAGGGATATCATTGCTGATGTTATATAAATCTCAGCCGAAAGCAGAAAATACCAGGAAGATGTTTACCTGTGTTTTATTGACTATGCAAAGGCATTCTACTGTGTGGATCATAACAAATTATGGATAACATTACGAACAATGGGGATTCCAGAACATTTAATGGTGCTCATGAAGAACCTGTGCATAGTCCAAGAGGCAGTCGTTTGAACAGAAAAAGGGAATACTGCATGGTTTAAAGTCAGGAAGGTGTGCGTCAGAGTCGTATCCTTTCACCATACTTAGTCTCTATGCTGAGGAAATAATCCGAGACTCTGGACTATATGAAGAAGAACAGGACATCAGGATTGGAGGAAGACTCATTAACAACCTATGATATACAGATGACACAGCTTTGGTTGTGTGGAGGACTTGAATCACTTACTGATAAAGATCAAAGGCTACAGCCTTCAGTGTGGATTACACCCCAACATAAAGAACACAAAAATCCTTACAATTGGACCAATAAGCAGCATCATGATAAAAGGCGAAAAGATTAAAGTTGTCAAGGATTTCATTTTACTTAGATCCACAATCAACACCCATGGAAGCAGCAGTCAAGAAATCAAAGGATGTATTGCATTGTGAAAATCTGCTGCAAAAGACCTCTTTAAAGGGTTAAAAAGCAAAGATGTCACATTAAGGACTAAGGTGTGCCTGACCCAAGCTGTGGTATTTTAAATCGCCTCATTTGCATGCAAAAGCTGGACAATGAATAAAGAATTGACACTTTAAAATTGTGGTGTTGGTAAAGAATATTGAATATTCCATGAATTGCCAGAAGAAGGAAAAAACCTGTCTTGGAAGAAGTACAGCAAGAATCTCCTTAGAAGGGAGAGTGGTGAGACTTTGTCTCACATATTTTGCGCATGTTGTCAGACAGGATTAGTCCGTGGAGAAGGACATCATACTTGGTAAAGTAGAGAGTCAGTGAAAGAGAAGAAGACCCTCAATGAGGTGGATTGACACAGTGGCTGAAACAATGGGCTCAAACACGGTAATGATTGTGAGGAGGGTGCAGGACCAGGCACTGTTTAGTTCTGTTGTACATAGGGTTGCCGTGAGTCAACGGCACCTAACAATGACAACACCAAAACCAAACCAAACCCAGTGCTGTCGAGTAGATTCCCACTCATAGCGACCCCATAGGACAGGGTAGAACTGCCCCACAGAGTTTCCAAGGAGCGCCTGGAGGATTCGAACTGCTGACCCTTTGGTTAGCAGCCGTAGCACTTAACCACTACGCGACCAATGACAACACAGGGGTTAGGATTTATGACACACGTTTTGGGAGGTTACAATTCAATCTATAACAGGGCAAGAAAGGGGGATCACGCAGGGCGGGAGATTCCTCACCCTGAGGTGGGTTGTTGTGAAGGAGGTGGCGTTTGAGAAGGTGCTAAAGGATGGGTAGAATCCAAGTATGCAGGCTAGGGTGGGGGCATCCAGAGGAGAGCGCAGCCCCAGCAAAGGCCAGGGGTGGTGTGGTGTGGAGGGGTCGAGGTGAAGTGAGAGTCTGCAGAGGATGCTCAGGGAGCTCCCACCTGTGTGACCCCACCCTACTTTCCTTTCCTACAGCTGGGGCCACCAACATTGCCCACCTCACTGAGTCCCTTGTGGAAGCCACCATCATGGTGTACTCCACCATCACCTCCCAGCTGCTGCCCACACCTGCCAAGTCCCACTATACCTTCAACCTGAGGGACCTCTCCAAGGTCTTCCAGGGCATGCTCATGGCCGAGGCGGCCAAGGTCGAGGTGAGGATCTGGCGGCCCCTCTCCGGTATAGCCTATGTTATGCAGACCGTGCTGCCTACATAGCCCTCCCAGGCCCCATATATCTCAGGCTCCCTACCCTAACAATCCCCTGAGAGGGCCTGGGGACACAGCTGGCCCCATGCCCCCAAGAGCCCTACACTTGTGCAGCTGGGCCCCATATTGCTCAAACTCATGCCCAGAATGATGGTTGCAATAGGGAAAAAGAGGGAACTGGGGGAAAGACTAGGGAGGAAGAGGGTGCCTGGTACAGGCCCTGTGTGTGCAAAGATTTGGAGGGGAGAGCGCGTAGGTGCCCTGTGGAACCAAAGACACCAAGGTAGAAGGAGCTGGAAGGGTAGCAGGCAGTGGGGTGGTCAGTGTGCTAGGCGGGTCAGACTCTGGGGGCTTTGGGGGCTGGAGTGATGGGGAGCCATGTGGGTAGGGGGTGCAGCCCACATGGGGGTAATGGATAGGCCAATGTGTAAGGAGCCCAGGGCCAGGACAGGGTGAACAGGAAAGAAACCAGTCTTGCTGAGCTTGTAGCCAAAGGAGTTGGGAGGAGGCCAGCAGTCCAGTTACCCTGGGAGGGGTGGGGGAGATGTGAGGAGAATCAGGCATCCCTCTCAGGCTTGGGGTGTGGGGCGCTGTGGGGGCCATAGGAGAGGGGAGCAATGACTTGAGGTGCTCATGACTGCCTAGAGATGCTGGGAGGTGGGGAGACCCAGGCAGCACTGTGAGGCTCACTCAGTCCCCAGTTGGTCAGTTGGTATGCCTTCAAGCAGCACTGCTGGGGACCTGGGTCTTGATGGAACAGCTAGGCCCAGTTCAGGGGCCTAGGAGCTGTGGCTCCCACCAGCCTCCACTCTTGGAGCTTTGAGAGGTGGCTGAGGGCCCAGGGTGAAGGCAGGTACTGACGCGGGGGCGGGGGGTGGGGAGGTGACCACAGGACGAGGTGCAGCTGCTGCGACTGTGGTACCACGAGAACTGCCGTGTGTTCCGTGACCGGCTGGTGAACGAGGAGGACCGCAACTGGTTCGACCAGCTCCTCAAGAGCTGCATAGAGAGGTGGGACGTGGCCTTCGACAAGGTCTGCCCCTTCCAGCCCATCCTCTACGGGGACTTCATGTCGCCAGGCTCCGATGTCAAGTCCTACGAGCTCATCACCAACGAGAAGAAGGTGGGGGAGCCTGGGCTGGTGTCCCCTGGCTCCCAGGGGCTCCCGTGGGGTCCCAGGGTTGTACACCATGGTACCCATCCCTGGTGGGGTCCTTCTCACTCTGCTCCCCTAGGCTCCAGGCCCATGGGTCTCAGTCAGGACCCCCGAGAGACCAGGAAAAGACCTTGGTCTTGGTCTGTGGCTTTTCCTGGCACAGGGCTGCCTCCAAGCCGCTTGGCAGGAGCAGTTCCCATCGGGGTCCCAGGGTCAGTACAGCCTGGTGAGCCGGGCCTCAGTGTGTTTGGCAGAGACTACCCTTCTGAGTCTCTCCTCACCTCACTCTGTAGATGTGGCCTTTGAAGGTCTTACATCCTTCCATGCCTGGGAGGAGCAGGGCTGGCGTGGGGGAGTGGTGAGCTCCCTGTCAGGGAGGGCCCTGGTGCATGGGGGCAGGGGAATCCAGCTCTCCCTACTCTGGCCCCCCAGATGATGGAGGTGATCGAGGAGTACATGGAGGACTACAACCAGATCAACACGGCCAAGCTGAGACTGGTCCTCTTCATGGATGCCATGAGCCACATCTGCCGCATCAGCCGCACTCTGCGCCAGGCTCTGGGCAACGCGCTCTTGCTGGGTGTGGGCGGCAGTGGCCGCAGCTCCCTCACTCGGCTGGCTTCCCACATGTGAGGGCCCAGGCATGGTGGGCAGTAGGTGGTGGGTGGCAAGTTCTCAGTTTTACCCACGCTTTTGCACAGTGATGGAAGCCTGGGGCAGCCCCACCAAGTCCATGGGCTTCTGGAAGGACAGGGAATGGAAACTGGGTGTCAAGGAGAGGCAGCAGCAGTGCCCTGGGGTGCTGTAGGGAGAAAGGCGTATCTATGGTCATCCAGGGGGAATTCCTAGAGGAAGTGACTGTGGTCCTGGTCCTAGAATCAGACCTGGGATGATAGAACGGAAGGGCATTCCAGGCTGAGGGAACAGCTTGAGCAAAGGCCTGGAGGCAAGAGAGTAGGCTTAGGTTCTGGGGAGTCTACAAGTCTGTCCAGGGTGAGAGCAAGACCCCAGGTAGCTCAGTGCCTGAGGCCAGCCCCTCAGTGCCTGAGGCCAAACTCCTGGCACACCCCAACCCATATTCCTGCTCCAGGGCTGAGTATGAGTGCTTCCAGATTGAGCTGTCCAAGAACTATGGCATGACTGAGTGGCGTGATGATGTCAAGAAGGCCCTGCTCAAGGCTGGCCTGCATAACCTGCCCATCACCTTCCTGTTCTCTGACACCCAGGTGCTACTGCCACGGGTAGTGGGCAGGGTTCAGGGTGGCCTGGATACAACCTCATTCCAGTGTGGCATCCTGGAAGGTGGTCAGTTCTCCATGCCCAGGTCGCTGTCAGCCAGGATAGACCTCAGGAGGGACCATCGAGAGCAGACAGGGCCACAGATGGGTGGATCAGGGTCATGAGGCCAAACTCAACCTCTCAGAGCTAAGAGGGGCAGGGTAGAGCATTGCTTATGCACCAAGGATACAGAAGGTCCCAGGCACCACACCTGGCCACAAGTAGCTTCCACTCACTGGCCAATGGCTTCCACCTCTAGGACCACAGGACTTTTGCCCACAGTACTGGGCACCCATGGCTCACCTCTTAGGGACTGTTCCCTCTGGGGCTCCCTAGGCATGAGGCTTCTCCCCGGGTCTCTGAGAGAAGGAGAGGCAGGAAAAGCTTTGACTCTGGGCCCCCAAGGCTCAGGACAAACAAAGCAGCACCTGAACATGACTTGCAGTCAGGTTGGGCCTAGGCTGAAGCCCTGGAATGTGCCCCACCCTAGGCCAAAGGTCCCTCTGCCTCCAGCCCTGCCTCTATCCCAGCGTTCCCTTCTGGCAGCCACTGAGTTAGGAAAGCAAGGGTACCCTCTGGCACAGGCCAGGCCCTGGCCATATGAGATGGGCAAGGGCCCGTCTCTGACTATGGCCATGATTTCCTCCTGTGAGGAGGGATGGAGAGGTCCCAGGGCCCTTCCACAGCCCTGTGGCTGTGTTCAGAGTCTCTACAGTAGGGAGGCCTGGGTGCAAGGACTGGAGCCATGGCTCGTGAGGTCCCTTGTGAGGTCCTTCTTGAAGCCTCAGTGGCATGGTCTATAAAATGGGGCTATTGGGAGGGTCCATGTGAGACCACAATTGTGGAGCCTAACATGCAGGGGCCATCATCAAGACTTAGCTCACCTGTCCTGCGTTTCTCCCCAGATCAAGAATGAGTCCTTTCTGGAGGACATTAACAACGTCCTGAACTCGGGCGACATCCCCAACCTCTACTCTCCGGATGAGCAGGACCAGATCGTCAACACCATGCGGCCCTATATCCAGGAGCAAGGCCTGCAGCCCACCAAGGCCAACCTCATGGCTGCCTACACCAGGCGCGTGCGTAGCAACATCCACATGGTGCTGTGCATGAGGTACGAGCAGCCACTGCTGGGCCACACAGGGGCAGCAGGGCTGGGTATGGTGGGGCTGACCCTGGGGAAGCTGGAGGCCTGGGCACTTGGGCTCGAGACGAGAAGTGGCTCTGGGCCTGGCTGTCATGCCATCGGGTCCAGGCTGCTGTGCTACTGAGACCTGCCTTCCGTGCTCTCGGCACGTTCAGACCCACTCTGAAGATTCCTGGGGGTGTAAGTTGGTGTCTGTGCACCTCATTTGGATCTCTGGCCCCCCCAGCCCCATCGGAGAGGTCTTCCGAGCTCGCCTGAGGCAGTTCCCCTCCCTGGTCAATTGCTGTACCATCGACTGGTTTAACGAGTGGCCGGCAGAGGCTCTAGAGTCCGTGGCCAACATGTTCCTGAATGAGATCCCAGAACTGGAGGCCACTTCTGAAGTAACTGAAGGACTGGTAGGTGTCCTGGTGCGGAGCAAGCCCTCAGGGGAGGAGGGTTGCTTAGTTTCAGCCATGGGCTCAGGGTCACCAAGGCCTGGGTGAGAATTCTAGACCTACCAATGGCTGTAAGCCTTTGGGGAGGCAGCTTTACCTGTCTGTGCTTCAGTTTTTCACCTATGAAATGTGGGGAGTGCCACAGGCTGTCGTGGTGACACAAGATGCTGAGCACACAGTTACCTGGTTGCCATTTCACGTATCCCGTAAGGGCTCTGCGGCAGCTTCCTTCCAAGAACCCCCCAACACGAACCCATGGGGTGGGGCTAGAGATGTCTGATCCAACCTGAAAGAGAGATGGTCACCTGGGGGCCGAGAGGCAGGTTGAGCCCAGTGTTTCCCTGCCCAGCTGTGCTGAGGCCTTGGGCCTCTGTGTCCCAAGACCTAGCCTCCAAGTGGGGCACTGCCTTAGGGCTCTGAGAGAGAAGCAGGTCATAGGGCCTGTGATAAGGGCACTGAGCTCAGGGCTGGGAGACACCTGGGTCTACGTTCAAAGTCAGTTCTGCCTTTGAGAGCTGTATGACTTTGAGCAAATCCTTTGACTTCTCTGGGACTTGGAATTTTCATCTGCAAAATACACGACCTTGATGTGGTAGTCGTTGAGAGTCACAGGAGTGAGTGGGTGGGAGGGTGTCAAGGGTCCTTCACTTGGCTCCCCCCTTGGGAGCAGGCTGCAGTGGTTTCCATGAATGCCCCTAGCCCCCCACCTTTACTGGGGATTCTGAGAGGCTGGCCTCAGTAGTCTCCCCACCCCACAGATTCAGGTGTGTGTGTCTATCCACCAGTCGGTGGCCAGTAAGTGTGCCGAGTACCTAGCTGAGCTGGCCCGCCACAACTACGTGACACCCAAGAGCTACCTGGAGCTGCTCAACATTTTCTCCATCCTCATTGGGCAGAAGAAACAGGAGCTGAAAACCGCCAAGAACCGCATGAAGAGTGGCCTCGACAAGGTGGACCTCAAGCACAGCCTTGTGGCTAAGGGCTGTGCCTGTGGCTCGGCCCCCTTGGTTTCATCCCTGACACCAGTGCAACCCAGCCTGGCCTTTACTGCAGCCCACAGTGTTTAAATGGGTGGCTTCCTTCCTCATCAAAGAGCAAAAGCTGCTGGCCGAGGGCAAGGCCAAAGCAGGCCACCCACAGATTCTCAGGGGACAACCCCCCTCCTTTGGGGTCCTCAGGGTAACCTGTGCCAGTGGGGGCCTCTGGAGCTGCCGGCCACAGCCGACACTCATGAATGAGGCCCGCTCCCTGGCCTCCCCAGGCCCAGCTCTCTCTCCAGCCCAGTCATGCCTGCTTTCCTCTCTGTGCCCCGCCAGCTGCTTCGCACTTCTGAGGATGTGTCCAAGATGCAGGAGGACCTGGAGATCATGCACCCCCTGCTGGAAGAGGCTGCCAAGGACACCATGCTCACCATGGAGCAGATCAAGGTTGGGGATGCTGCTCCCAAGCCCCTCCCTGATGCCTGACCCTATCTGAGGAGCCTCCGCCTCCCCACTCAAGCCCAGGTCACTAGCTGCCTGACCTCCGCAAGCTTCTAGTCTCTTTGCGCCCCAGCGACCTCTTTCAGTAGTCATTTATTTCTTCAACAAATGCTTGCTCAAACCTATTGGACGCCAGGCACTGCACTGAGCAGGGGATACAGTGAAGAGAAGACAGAGGAACCCAAACAACCCTGGTAATCACCACATGGACACAGCAGCAGGGCTGCCAAGGCAGATGAGCAGAGTTGCAGGGCACAAGAGCCCCGCATCGAGGCTATCGGCACAGTAGGCGTCATAGACTTGGATGTTCACAGGACAGCTTTCTGGCAGAATGAATCACACGTCTTGCTCTGCAGAGTCCATGTACTGCAGAATTTCCCAGCAGATGGAGAGAAAGGGATCCATGGAAGGGGTGTCGTGTTCTGCCTTGCGTGAAGGCGCCCTGTGGGCTTAGGTGCCCTGCTCTGGGGAGGGGGTATGCTCCAGCATATGAAAGTTTTGAGCCCCATGCCAGGCCCACAGTGAGCACTTGGGTTGTGGAAGGGGCTCTGTCACAGCTGAGAGAGCCCTTGGAGAACAGACCATCCCAGCCCTCATTTCCTCCAATCTGGGGAGACTGGGGCACAGGGAGGAAGAAGGAACCCGGGCACACCTGGCCCTGCCACTGGCCCTCAGAGCTTCCCAACTGGTTCCTCCCTGCCTCCATCCCCAGGTGGACACGGCCATTGCTGAAGAGACCCGGAATTCAGTGCAGGCAGAGGAGATCAAGGCCAACGAGAAGGCCAGGAAGGCCCAAGCTATTGCTGACGATGCCCAGAAGGATCTGGATGAGGCGCTGCCAGCCCTGGACGCGGCCCTGGCCAGCCTGCGCAATCTCAACAAGAATGATGTGACCGAGGTGGGTAGCCAGGCCTCTTCTGGTGCTCGCCTTTGTGCCCCCCTTCCCTGGTGCCCTCTTGGGTCCTAGCCCTGAGGCCCTTTGTCTACATACCTTTGGAGACCATGGGCCAAGAGGTAAGAGCAGAGCTAGGGCTAAAAGCCAGCTGCCTGACTGGCCCTCCCGGTAGCAGCCCCCAGGGCCCAGGCAGGTTCGTGGGGCAGGCTTCAGGCCCTGAGAAGTTAAACTGGAGGCCAGGCCTGGGTACGTAGAGGGTGGTAGGAGCCATAGGCAGAGGCAGACCTTGGAGGATCCCTGGGTGTGGCCTTTGTCCTGTGGTGGTAGGGACTGGTTTGGTGGGACCTGCCCTGTCAAGCAGCTTTCCCCACCCTGGGGTGCACACTCGGTGATGGGTCTCCCCTGCCGCACCCTGGCCTGACCTGCAGGTGCGTGCCATGCAGCGGCCGCCCCCGGGTGTGAAGCTCGTCATAGAAGCTGTGTGCATCATGAAGGGCATCAAGCCCAAGAAGGTGCCTGGAGAGAAGCCGGGCTCCAAGGTGGATGACTACTGGGAGCCAGGCAAGGGGCTGCTGCAGGACCCTGGTCGCTTCCTCGAGAGCCTCTTCAAGTTTGACAAGGTAAGCCTGCCTGGCACTGGGACAGCAGTGATGAGGGCAGGACCCAGTGAGGCAGGAGAGGAGCCTGCCCACCATAGCACCTGCAGGCTCTGTGGTCTCCATCCTGTTCCCCTGCCTGCCTCACCACCACCAGCAAGACAGTTCCCTGGGGCACCAGACTTGGGCCCCAAAGGAGCTCTCGCCTGGCAGGGCCACAGACAGACCCACCAACAGATGTGTATGAAAGTAGTCGGGACCCAGGCAGGCCCCTGCAGCCCCCTAGGGTATCACCCACAGTCGCTGTGGGGCTCCACAGCTTGGAGATCCTCTTTCTTGTCCTTTCCTCCATGTGACCTCTGGCCTTGGCCAAGGCCTTCACTGTCCACTAGATCATGCCCTTTCTTCCTCGGCCTTACCACCAGAGGTTCCACTTCCCCCTCTGCCACTGGGTTTATCTGTCTGTCCAGCTGTGACTCTGTGTCCACTGGCATGTGCTCTCTTGGGCTGTGCCTAGAGCCCACAGGCCCCTTGGAGGCCCCTCTCCAGACCAGCAATTGGCTAGAGGGCAGATGCCTGTCCCACAGGGGCCACCCCACCACTTGGTGGGTGTAGACCACGGCCCATCTCAGGGCAGCTGGAGCCCCTCCGGGTTTCCCTATCTCTCCTCTTCCTCTTCCATCGGCTGGAAGCCAGAGGCCCCACTGGCCTGACCAAGCCCGGGAAGAAGTGCCCTCCCCAGGAGCACTCACAGCCAGTGCTCAGGCTCCTGTGGCCCCAGGCTCTGACCTTTGGGAGCCTAATACCAATGCAGATTCCTGGGCCCAGCCTGAGAGACAAGGTTGGACTCTTCGGGGTGCAACAGGCACCCTAGGGGTGCGATAGTCTCAGGTTGGGGAATTATTATCCTTTAACATGAGCCTGGCCGTTGTCCACTCACTTGCTTCCATACCTGCCAATGGCATTGCTCTCCTCGGGAAGCAGCCTTGTCTTTAAATGAGTTTTTAATGAGCACTGGTGGCATAACGGTTAAGCGCTATTGCTGTTAACCAAAAGGTCGGCAGTTCAAATCCACCAGCCGCTCCTTGGAAACCCTTTGGGGTGGCTCTACTCTGTCCTATAGGGTCACTATGAGTCGGAATAGATTTGATGGCAGCGGGTGTCTATGATGGGAGTCCCTGGGTGGTGCAAGCATTAAGTGCTCAGCTGCTAACCAAAAGATTGGAGCTTTGAATCTACCCAGCGGCTCCTGGAAAGAAAAGCCTGGCCATCTTTTTCTGAAAAATCAGCCATTGAATATTGTGTCTTTTAAGAACTATCTATATGGGACCAAGTTAAGAACAGCAACGTTAAAGATTAAACAGAAAATTTAGGGGGCAGTGAGTTTATGTCAATGGGGGAGGAACAATTCAGAAAAGGAGGGTGGGAATGGTTATACAACTTGAAGAATGTATTCAATGTCACTGAATTGTACATGTAGAAATTGTTGAATTGGTGTTATGTTCTGCTGTGTATCTTCTCAACAAAAAATAAAAGAAATTAAAAAAAAAAAAAGTGTGGAACACAGTTCTACTCTGACACACACGGGGTCACCATGAATCAGGATCAACTCCACGGCAACTGGTTTTGTTTTTGGTTTTTTTGTGCGTATGATCAGGTCCTGAGGCTATTGTTTCCCAAAGAAAGAATCTCTAATCTTTTTATGTGAAATCCTGGGAACACGGAAGTTCTTTCCTGGCCAACCTTTTGGGCCATGTTTATTCCTGAAGGGAAAGGACATGGTCCCGAGAGGCCTGCACGGGCAGGGGGCAGAGAGGGAGCATCAGGGGGCCCCTCAGTAGGCCCTGAGGCCCGGCAGGCCCCTCGCCCTCCTCCTGGGAAGAAGGGATGGGGAGAAGAATGAGGCTGGTTCCTGCCCCCAGGACAATATCGGGGAGATGGTGATCAAAGCCATCCAGCCCTACATCGACAATGAGGAGTTCCAGCCAGCTGCCATTGCCAAGGTGTCCAAGGCCTGCACCTCCATCTGCCAATGGGTGCGCGCCATGCACAAGTACCACTTCGTGGCCAAGGCCGTGGAGCCCAAGCGGGTGAGGGCCAGCTTGAGCTGGGGGTGGGGGGGCTGCTCCCCCAAGCCCGCTCCCTTGGCCTGTGGGCAGTGGCAAGCTGGCCTGGCCCTCTGTGTGCAGCAAGCCCTGCGGGAGGCCCAGGACGACCTGGAGGTGACACAGAGGATCCTGGAAGAGGCGAAGCAGCGGTTGCGCGAGGTGGAGGATGGCATTGCCACAATGCAGGCCAAGTACCGCGAGTGCATCGCCAAGAAGGAGGACCTGGAGCTCAAGTGTGAGCAGTGCGAGCAGCGGCTGGGCCGCGCCGACAAGGTGTGCAGCCTCCCCGACCCGAGGGCCTGTGTGCCGGAGGGGGCAGCCCACACAGGGCTGGGTGGGCTCGTGAGGCAGGTGGGTTCGGGGAGGGGGGTGCTGCCCACACCTTCTCCTTGGCAACCTGAGGGGCTGCACTGGGCAGGGCCAGCCCCCTGGCCCCTAGCCCAGCCCCTCTGGAGCCCACCCCTCGGGGCTGCCTCTGCAGCTCATCAACGGGCTGTCAGATGAGAAGGTGCGCTGGCAGGAGACAGTGGAGAACCTGGAGAACATGCTGGACAACATCTCTGGGGATGTTCTGGTGGCTGCTGGCTTCGTGGCCTACCTGGGCCCCTTCACGGTGAGGAGCCCCAGCCCTGCCTGGGTCGGCCTCCCCTGCTGAGGGCTCCCCTCCATGAGGGTGCCTCGGGGGCTGCTCCCTCACTTCTCATTTATTCAACAAACACCATCAGGCACTGCTCCAATGCAAACAGCCAGAAAACCCATCTGGCAGAGCGCCCTCTGGTGGAAAAATAGAAGAAGAGCTCACACTTAGGGCTTGTGTGCCAGGCACTGTTCTAAGAACTCTATTCACAGCTGCCGTTAAAGGTGGTGTCAGTATTATCCCTGCTTTACAGATGAGGGACTGAGGTTTGTAGTGGCCAAGGAAGTCACCCAAAGTGAGACTAGGGCACAGCAGCCTGGCTCCAAGTTTGACCTCTGACCTCTACGCCTGACTGCCAAGCGGTGTGGTGCAGGAGGGGGCGGGAGGGTGTTGCAGGTGTTCTGTGGGGGTGGCCCTGAGTCTGGCATCTCTCCAGGGCCAGTACCGCACGGCACTCTATGACCACTGGGTCAAGCAGCTCATGGTACATCGGGTCCCACACACCTCTGAGCCTACGTTGATTGGGACGCTGGGGAACCCAGTGAAGATCCGCTCATGGCAGGTGCTTGCCCAGGAGTGGGAACAGCTGGCCGGGGCCTGTGGTGAGACCCAGGCTAGGCTGTGAACCCCCTCCCTCCCTCCTCTCCTGGACCTAGCTGGCAATGCCACCCCTGCAGCCCCGTAAGCCCAGCCGTGGGGTGGTGGGTAGGAGACAAGGAAAGCTAAGGCATAGACATTGGATCGGGGGAGGGAGTTCAGGGGTACTTTTAAGAGTGTCGGGAGGGAACAGTGTCCAGAGTGACTGTTGAGAAAAGGTTCCTAAGAGAAGCTGTGTCTGAACTGGACCTTGAAGGGCAGGGAGAGAACAAAGACGCTGTAGGCAGGACCTGGCATAAGCAAAGTCCAGGAGGGCAACTGGGGGTGGGCTCTGGGAAGATGGTCTGAGGGCGCAAGGACTCAAAGGTAGAAAGACAAAAAGAACCAGAGAAGGAGGGTGTTGGAAGCCAACCCGGGAGTAGGATAGAGGCAGGGAAGAGGCCCTGCCCTGTGGAGATGGAAGCAGGGGTTCCTGGGGGCTGAGACCTTGCCCCACACTGTCACCTGCTCCCTGCCTCCCAGGGGGCACAATAAGGAGGGGGAAAACCACGGTCAAAGCACAAAGGTGGGAGTAGCTGGGGTGGGGAGAAGCCGATGGCACAGGTGACCCTGCTAAGAGCCCCAACCCAGTCTGGAGCCTGTCCTCCTCCCTCCACCTGGCAGATCGCTGGCCTCCCCAATGACACACTGTCAGTGGAGAATGGGGTCATCACCCAGTTCTCCCAGCGCTGGACCCACTTCATTGACCCTCAGGGTCAGGCCAACAAGTGGATCAAGAACATGGTGAGCCTACTCCCTGGGTGCCCACCGCCCAGTCCCAGCAGGCTTGGCAGGTGCAGGGAGAGAAGCTGAGCCTCAGGCTGGCCTGCAAGCCCGTCAGCCTCCACCTGCGTCCCCCACCCCCCAGGAGAAGGAGAATGGGCTGGACGTGTTCAAGCTGAGTGATCGCGACTTCCTGCGCAGCATGGAGAACGCCATCCGCTTTGGCAAGCCCTGCCTTCTGGAGAACGTGGGCGAGGAGCTGGACCCTGCCCTGGAGCCCGTGCTGCTCAAGCAGGTGGGCCTGTAGTGGGCGGGGCGGGGCCAGCCACAGGCCTGCATGGGGAAGAGGGCAGCCCCTGGCCCCTAACACAGCACCCGCCCGTCCCACCCACCGCAGACATACAAGCAGCAGGGCAACACGGTGCTGAAGCTGGGGGACACCGTGATCCCCTACCATGAAGATTTCAAGATGTACATCACCACCAAGCTTCCCAACCCACATTACACACCTGAGATCGCCACCAAACTCACCCTCATCAACTTCACCCTGTCACCCAGGTAAGGCCCCACCTCCTCCAGACCTCTGAGCACTAGCTTGGCCTTGGCCTGCCTGGCTGCCTCTTCCCGCCCCCAGATCAGGTTTCAGTGGGTCTTTACCTCACTCGGAGACTCTGCCAGCTCCCTCCCAGGCCCCCTCTCCTCTGCACCCTCGTGTTCCAGCCTCTGTAGCCCCTCCACCAGTTCCCCTCACCTGCCACGGTTCCTACCTGAGAACATCCTGGCTTATCCTAGTCCCTGATCAGGATCCCCCAGCCTCCCTGCCAGCACCAGGCCACCTCCTCCGGGCACCCTTCCTGGGCCCTCGTGCCGTCCCCCCAGAGCTGCCCTGAGTCAGGCAAGTGCTGGCTCCCTGCACTCAAGCCCTTGTTTCCTGCACACACCGCTGTGAGCCCACGCACTATGGCGTTCACTGGCCACCCACATGAGAGTCTGGACCCCACAGGCTGCTCCGTAGTAAGGCCTCATATCAATGGCCACTGCAAATCACTCCACGTACCATGGGGTGAAAACGCCCTTAAGGCCTGCCCCCGTTGGTCATTCACAGCCCCCTCCTGCTGAGTCCCTGGGGACTCCCCTAGGGGAGTGGTCCAGAGACCCTCTCAACTCACACAGCTCAGCAACATCCGACTGGCTGGTCTCTGCTGGGATTCCACATTGCCATTTGAGGTCTTGCTGAGAACTGGTCACTTAGGGGGCAGGCTCTGCATTAGCCCTGCCATCTGAGGCCAAGGATAGGCCTCCTGGGCTTGTCACTGACAAGGTCACTGGGCCCTTGGGGCCCCAGAAGCACAGGGTAAAGGTGAGCAGGCCTAAGGCTGGCCCTCCTGGGCCCTGCGGGGGTTACAGACACGGTGTCCCCACCCTGGCAGCGGCCTAGAGGACCAGCTTCTAGGCCAGGTAGTGGCTGAGGAGCGGCCTGACCTGGAGGAGGCCAAGAACCAGCTGATTGTTAGTAATGCCAAGATGCGCCAGGAACTGAAGGACATTGAGGATCAGATCCTGTACCGGCTCAGCTCCTCTGAGGGCAACCCCGTGGACGACATGGAGCTCATCAAGGTGCTGGAGGCTTCCAAGATGAAGGCCGCGGAGATCCAGGTCAGCAACCACCTGCCCGCCCCTGCTTACCCTGTCTGCTCCTGCTTGCCTCTTCCTACCCATCCCAGCCATGACCCTGTCCCTGCCCATCCCTGCCTTCGGCTCTTTGCCAGCCTGACCTGCTCCCCTGACACCGCTCCCCCAGGCCAAGGTCAGAATTGCAGAGCAGACAGAAAAGGACATTGATCTCACACGCATGGAGTACATCCCCGTGGCCGTCCGCACCCAGATCCTCTTCTTCTGCGTGTCCGACCTGGCCAACGTGGACCCCATGTACCAGTACTCCCTCGAGTGGTTTCTCAACATCTTCCTCTCAGGCATCGCCAACTCAGAGAGGGCAGGTAGCCCTGGCACATGTGCATGCTAGACGCAGGCAGGGTCCCACCCTGACACACACGTGGGCACATTTCCACAGCAGGACACACACACGTGTGCTCACGCCCGTGTCACTTGCAGTCTCACATCACAGACTCAATACATAAGCCCACATACATGTGCGTGCATGCGTGCACACGCCCACACACACCTCCTTTTGACTCTCAGAGCCCCTTTACTGAGGACACCAAAAGCCCCCAGAGGATGCCCAGACTCTGCCCCTCTGGCTGGGGGGGAAACGGGCTGGGCAGGAGCCCCGGGACCTTCTTTCCTCCCACCTGTCCCCACGCTCTGCCGCCGCCCCCTGCCCCGCAGACAACCTGAGGAAGCGCATCGCCAACATCAACCGCTACCTGACCTACAGCCTCTACAGCAACGTCTGCCGCAGCCTCTTTGAGAAGCACAAGCTGATGTTCGCCTTCCTGCTGTGTGTCCGCATCATGATGAACGAGGGCAAGGTCGACCAGGTGTGCGGGCAGGTGGGCCGCGAGGGGGGCTGCTCCAGGGCAGACCGCTGAGGAGTGGTCCTGCGGCAGGGCCTAGGAGGACAGGTGGCAGGAAAAGGAAAACCAGGCACCAGGGCACAGCAGGACTAAGGGGCAGAGGCCCGAGGAAGCACAGCTCCTTGATGAAAAAGAGCCGGGGGCCCCTGGATTCGATGCGGTCTAGCCAGTCCTGTCAGCACAGGCCTTTTCTGAGCCTTGACTGCTGGCAGCACAGCGGCCATCCTGTGCCTCTCACTCCTGTTTGACCAGGATTCATGCTCTCAGGAGGCCCTGGGCATTTCATAGCCATGCTGGAAAGTCCTGCCCAGGCAGCGAGAGTGACAGGCACCACTGCATGAGCCCTAACTGTGTGCCAGGCACCAGGCTCATGGGTATACTTTCACTTAGCCCCATACAACCCTGGGAAGCACCAGGGCTTCTGATTCTTCCTGCTTTTCAAATGAGGAAACTGAGGCTGAGGCTCAGAGAGGTCAACCTTTGCCAAGGGCACACAGCCAGGAAAGGCAGAGTGACGACACTAACCTGGACCTGTTTACCAGACCAAGGGGGGCTCAGTTCCTCCGGCTGAGGATGGTAGGGAAGGCAGGCCTGGGTGGGGGTGTCTGGAGGTGGCCACAGGGCCTGAACACTAGCCTCCCCTGGCCCCTACCAGGGCGAGTGGCGCTACCTCCTGTCAGGCGGCCCCATCCAGGCTGTGACTGAGAACCCTGCAGGGGACTGGCTGTCCGATCGGGCCTGGCGAGACATCCTGGCACTCTCGAACCTGCCAGCCTTTTCCTCCTTTGCCCAAGATTTCGTGAAGGACCTCTCAAAATTCCGGGCCATCTTTGACAGCATTGAGCCCCACCGGTGAGCTGGGCCCAGGGCAGTGTGAGCACAGTGAGGCTGAGACCCTAGGAACAGGCCTGGCCAGGAGCCTTCTCTACGGGGCCACCCAGGGTTGCACTGCAGCCATGCCGCATCTCTTCCGTGCCCCACACCCTGTACCCCAGCTATCCCACTTCCCCTGCCATCCAGCCGGCAGAGTCTTTGTAGCCCATGGCCACCTACAGGCCAGCCCTCAGGGAACATGGGCACTGTTGCAGGGAGCCCTTGCCTGGTATCTGGGATAAGTACCTGGACCAGTTCCAGAAGCTGCTGGTACTCCGCTGCCTGCGCGGGGACAAGGTCACCAACGCCATGCAAGATTTTGTGGCCAACAACCTGGAGCCACGCTTCATTGAGCCACAGGCAAGTGCTGGTCCCAGGGCCCGGCTGCCCCTGGACAGACCACTGCAGCCTTGGCCAGGCCAGGACTCCTAACCTCCCACCCCAGAAGTTCCAGGAGGTTCTAGGTTACTGCCCCTCCTTAGCCCCAGGTGTCCCAGCATCTTATCCTGCCCTTGCAGACAGCCAACCTGTCAGCAGTGTTCAAGGACTCCAACTCCACCACGCCCCTCATCTTTGTGCTGTCACCTGGCACAGACCCGGCTGCCGACCTCTACAAGTTTGCTGAAGAGATGAAGTTCTCCAAGAAGCTCTCTGCCATCTCCCTGGGCCAGGGGCAGGTAAGTGCCGAGCGAGGAGGGGATAAGGGGGGCTGGGGGAAGGGCCTGCTGGCCCCCAACACTCAGTGCCCCCACCCCCACAGGGCCCCCGGGCAGAAGCCATGATGCGCAGCTCTATAGAGAGGGGCAAGTGGGTCTTCTTCCAGAACTGCCACCTGGCCCCGAGCTGGATGCCAGCCCTGGAGCGCCTCATTGAGCACATCAACCCTGACAAGGTGTGCCGCCTGCCTGTCAGATCGCTCTGCCAAAGGGAGTAATCGCAGAATTATCTGGAGCTGATGCAGGTGTCCATGAGCTAATCCTGCTAAGCACTCAGCCAGCACCGGGCACAGAGCGAGCACTCAGTAACTGGCATATGTAGCGTGAATCGACTCATTTAATCCTCTCAGTGGCCCTGGAGTTACTGCTATGAGTGGTGATGTCACTTACCCAAGGCCACCCAGCACAGACCAGTGATCCTGGGACTGGCCAAAAACCCGTATTCTTAACTAGCGGCCTGTGCGGCCTCACCTGGCCCATTCCTGGATGGAGTCAGGCCAAGGGTGGGCCCAGGGTCCCTGGGTAGGAGGGCACCTGGTGTTGGGGTGGCCACCAGGTTTCCATCTCAGTGCTCATGCAGAGCTGTGGCCACCAGGTGCACCGGGACTTCCGCCTGTGGCTCACCAGCCTGCCCAGCAACAAGTTCCCAGTGTCCATCCTGCAGAATGGCTCCAAGATGACCATCGAACCACCACGAGGTGTCAAGGCCAACCTGCTAAAGTCCTACAGCAGCCTCACGGACGACTTCCTCAACTCCTGTCAGAAGGTGAGGCACAGCTGGCACGTGCTCCCCTCCCCGGGCCCCTGGTAGGTCCCCCTCCTAACATCCCTGCCTCCCCCACCTCCCACAGGTGACTGAGTTCAAATCCCTGCTGCTGTCGCTGTGCCTGTTCCACGGGAATGCACTGGAGCGCCGTAAGTTTGGGCCCCTGGGCTTCAACATCCCTTATGAGTTCACCGACGGAGACCTGCGGATTTGCATCCGCCAGCTCAAGATGTTCCTGGATGAGTACACCGACATTCCCTACAAGGTGGGCCGGGGACAAGAGGGCCCGGGGGCCAGGGCGCTGCAGGGCCCTCACCTACCCCACCCCGTAGGTCCTCAAGTACACGGCAGGGGAGATCAACTACGGGGGCCGAGTCACTGACGACTGGGACCGCCGCTGTGTCATGAACATCCTGGAGGACTTCTACAACCCCGCTGTGCTGTCCCCCGAGCATAGCTACAGCGCCTCAGGTGTCTACCACCAGATCCAGCCCACCTACGACCTCAACGTGAGCCTGCCCCGAGTTGCATGGGGGACCTGCGAGGCCGGCGTCCTGGGGAGACCTGCCCTTGCCCTCCACTAGCTCCTTTTCAAGCTCTTCATTGACTAATCCACCCCACCAAGATAGCCACAGTGAAGGAGACAGACCTACTTCCTGTCCCCTGGCACTCATGCTCTGTGTGGAGAGGTCAACTCTCATCTCTCAGCCACTCTTAGGGTGTGATTACTTAGTGAGGGTTGGGGCAGTGAAGGGTTGCTTTGTGAAGTTCTCCCCCAAGACCTTAACCCAACCTGCTTCCTGAGGAAATGATACTTCAGCTAAGATGTGTGAGATCTTAGGGGCAAAGATGGGGCTGGGTTGGGTGTTCCAGACTGTGGGTCATAAGATGCAAAAGGCCTGTGGCAAGATGGTATATGACACGTTTGAGCAGCTGGATGAAGATGGAGGTGAGAAGGGGCTGGGACAGAAGTGGGGGATAGACCACACAGAGTCTCAAAGACTGTAGAGTTCCAAGACCAGCAGGGAGGTATATAAGCATTATGAGCAGGGCTGACAAGTGGGGGAGGTGCTCAACTGGAGGGCCACTCCAAAGGCTGAGGGCAGAGCAAACTAGGGGCTCAGCTGCGGCGTTCCTACTCCCCAGGGCTACCTCTCCTACATCAAGAGCCTCCCGCTGAACGATATGCCTGAGATCTTCGGCCTGCATGACAACGCCAACATCACCTTTGCCCAGAATGAGACTTTCGCCCTTCTGGGCTCTATCATCCAGCTGCAACCCAAATCGTCCTCTGCGGGTGGCCAAGGCCGAGAAGAGGTGTATGGGGCAAGAGGAGGGGCCCAAGGGCTGGGCAGGGCTGGGCCCTGTGGGGAGGAACTCTGTGCATGTGGAATCCTAAGGGGTTAGGAAGGGCCACCTCTGACCCCCAGCATCCCTCTGCCCCCACAGATAGTGCAGGAAGTGGCCCAGAACATCCTGCTCAAGGTGCCTGAGCCCGTCAACTTGCAGTGGGTGATGGCCAATTACCCCGTGCTGTATGAGGAGTCAATGAACACAGTGCTAGTACAGGAGGTCATTAGGTAATCCCCCTGCACCCTCTGTCCCGGGTCAGCACCATGGTACTATACATCTTTTCCTTCATTCATACACATTCTTATTATTCCCACTTTACAGACAAATAAACTGAGGCCCAAAAAGACCTGCCCAAGATCATACATTTGCAAAGGGCCAGAGCTGGGATTCATAAACAGTCCATCTGACCCTGCTCTATCCTCTTAGCCTCTACATTCTGCCACTGTTTTTCTGTCAATGGTCTTGAGCTAGGGAGTGTAGGCAGTGACACATGGCCCTGGCCCACTGCCTGTTTCCTGGCCACTGGCCCCATAGGTACAACCGGCTGCTGCAGGTGATCACAGAGACACTGAGGGACCTGCTCAAGGCACTCAAAGGGCTGGTAGTAATGTCCTCACAGCTGGAGCTGATGGCTGCCAGCCTGTACAACAATGCCGTGCCTGAACTCTGGATAGCCAAGGCCTACCCGTCACTCAAGCCGCTGTCCTCATGGGTCATGGACCTGCTGCAGCGCCTGGACTTCCTGCAGACCTGGATCCAAGGTGGCATCCCAGCTGTCTTCTGGATCAGTGGCTTCTTCTTCCCCCAGGCTTTCCTGACAGGCACCCTGCAGAACTTTGCCCGCAAGTCAGTCATCTCCATTGACACCATCTCCTTTGATTTCAAGGTCTGGATACAGCCAGGGCTAGGGCAGGGGACAGGCTAGGGTATGGCTCAGGCAGGCAGGGCAGAGGTCATGGCTGGCTGGGGGACCCAGGAACAAAGGAGGGGGTAGCCAGGCAACTGGGGAAAATCCAGAAAGACCCAGGCCAGAAGAGGCCATGAGCCCAAGAGAAGGCCATAGGGGCAGACTACAGGCTGCTTGCTAGCATGGTGGGTGAGTGATGGGCAGGCAGACAGCAGCTGTCAGCATGGAGTTCATGCCCCCGACCCAAATCCCAACCCAGACTCAGGTGTGTGCATGGGCGAGGAGTTATCTGTGTGCCCACCACAGGTGATGGCCCAGTCGCTGTCGGAGATCAAGCAACGGCCTAAAGAGGGGTGCTACATCTACGGACTATTCCTGGAAGGTGCTCGCTGGGACCCAGTGGCTTTCCAGCTGGCTGAGTCTCGTCCCAAAGAGCTATACACAGAAATGGCCATTATCTGGCTCCTGCCAGTGCCCAACCGCAAGGCCCAGAACCAGAACTTCTACCTGTGCCCCATCTACAAGACGCTGACCCGTGCTGGTATGAGGCCCAGGGTGGGGAGCCTACACCACAGGTAGGGACTCGGGATTGGCCCAGCACAGGCCAGTCAGGCTTCCCAGGTTAGCTGGATAAAGAGGCAGAGAGGCCAGTCAGCACTCCTGAGACCATATGGGCCAGGAGAGAGCCAAGCTAGCAGTAGGCAGGCAGTGCCCTGCGGCTGGGCTCACACTCCACCTGCCTCCCTCAGCAGCACTCACCTTGGGTCCTGGGGACCTATGAGCCCAAGCCTGCCATATGCAGAGAGAGTAGCTGAGGCCGGGAAAGGAGATGGCCTGGGCTGGGTCTGTCAGAGAATGAATGAGCAAAGGTGTCAATTCCACCCCCATCCTCAACACCCACTGCAGTAACCCAGAGCAGGCTCCAGCCATGGCCAAACCCGCTCATCAGGCAGACTCCTCTTGGATCAGGGCCTCCTCCATCTGTTGGGCCCACTACCCTTGCCTCTACCCTGTCCCTGCTGTAGTCGTGGCAGAGCATGGCCTAACACTCCCCTATCCTTGCCTGCTCCAGGAACGCTATCAACCACAGGCCACTCCACCAACTATGTCATTGCCGTGGAGATCCCCACCAGACTCCCCCAGCGACACTGGATAAAGCGTGGCGTGGCTCTCATCTGTGCCCTGGACTACTAGACTCGGACAGAAGGGTGGTGGAAGCATTAAAGTTGTTTTCAAAGCAGTCCAGCTGAGCCTTAGCCACTCGCTCAGCCCCTCTGTAGGACTCATCGCCAGGGAAGCAGGGCAGGCTGAATGTGGTCAGCAGGAGGCAGAATGGCAGAGGTGGCAGCTCTGGGCTGCTGTACCCATCCAAATGCATCAAGAGACGTGGGCCCCCCAGGTCCTAGCACCCCATCCAGTGAGGGCGAGCCAAGCAAGACTAGATGCTGGGACCAAGCCCCAGCACCTCTCCAGGCTGCAGAGCTGCCTCATCTGCTGAATGGTGTAGGCCCCCGTCCCCTCAGAGTGCACCCATGCCTATCCCAAAGACTCTGCCCCAGGATGGGAGGGCCAGATGCCCCAGGAATGCCCCTCATCATTCCGGTCACGGGGCCTCAGGCCCAGGTCTAGTCAGGTCCTTCACTTCCACAGCAGCCTTGCCTAAAGAGCTAGCCAGCAGCCACATGAGGGCCCGTTTCTTCAGAGTTTTATTCATTCACTGATCTGGTATTTACAGGGGCCGGCCAGAGGCGTCAGGAGAGGCAGCTGCCATGCCTGCCAGCCCCTCCCCCCCACCCCCCTGCTGTCACTATGTACAGATAAAGGGTCTGCTTGGGTCACCTTCAGAACCACCTAAAGAGGCCATTGGGCTGTTTGGGGCTGAGCTCCAGGGGCAGTGCTGGGCTCATCACCCCTAGCATCAGGCCCCCTGGGAACCAGGGCTCCAGCAGGCTGTCTCAGTCCTGCTGCCTGCCCCCCTCCCCCCGCCCCCCGAGTGCCCTGCAGAGGCTGAGGAAGCTGGTGTGACAGGAGAGCTGAGTAGGGCCAGCTCCCTGCAAGCAGCCCTGCCTTTGCTATCCCCACCCTTACAGGAGGGAGACATAGTAATACTGAGGGCTGGGCAGAGGGTCCTGTGAGCCCACAGGCTCCAGGGACAGAGACCTGGAGCCTGAGGCAGGCCCACAGCCAGGGCCACAACACTGAAGGCAAAGGGCCCAGGGCCTTGCCATGGAGAGCAGTCTCGACAAGCTTAACAGGCACCCATCAGCTCTAACACTTGTCTCTGATCAGGCCGTGGGACCCCAGGGAGGTTGCTCCTGCCGCCCTTGCTGGGACACACAGCCCCAGTCCCGCCCAGCAGCTGGGGTCCCTGAGTGCACAGCTCTCCAGAATGAGTAAAAAGGAGGCTGGCTTCCTCAGACAAGGACAGGCTGGCACTGGGGCTAGAGCAACAAGGCCCACCACCACCCATGCCTCCAGCTGTGACCTTGTGGTTGTGACCCTGTGTGGTACAAGGACCATGGCCCACCTGGACGACAGCTGATAGGAGGAAAAGCAGAGTTGGGAAGCCAGCTATGTCAACACAGCAGTGGCAAGATGGGTTGGAGCCCAGAAAAATAGACGTCTCTGATAGATAAAATATATATTCTGCTGCCCAAGGCGGGAGGGCCAGGATCTGCCACTCCACAGCCGGCTGTGGAGGAAGCCGCAACATCTCGCAGCCCCAGCGCCAGCTGCTGCTTCCTGAGCACTATGGGGCTGCCCTGCCCTGCCAGGCCCTAGGGCACAACACCAAGAATCCTGGCCTAGCTCCCGTTCCCAGGGCCTGGGCTCTCTGCTTGGAACTATGTAGTAATACTGGGAGAAGGGAAGTGGGGCAAGGAAGGGGCCCTAGTGAGGGCCACGCGGCAAGAGCAGGCTGCAGAGTCAGGGCCAGCGGTCCTCACTGGCGCTTGGCCTTGTAGGGGCGTGAGCGTTTCCGCCTGTCAGGCTTCCTCTGCTTGTGGAGCCGGCCAATGCTGACCCCTTGGCGTCGCCGCACTGAGATGTTCTGCTCCACCAGGTTGGCCAGCATGCCTGTGGAGAGGCAGAGACCCTGAGCGGGTGGCTGCATGGCCAGCCTCAGGCCAGGAGCTGGGACTCTTGTAGCCCTCACTGCCCGAGGGAGGGGAACCTGAGGGACATGCCAGGTGAGATGCAGCAGTCCGTCCCTCACCTTCCTGAGCCAGCATGGAGATGAAGGTGCAGATGAACTCATCATAGTTGTGGGTCCTTCTCTGGTCATCAATCTGCGGGAGAGGAGAAGGGTGAGGGCTCCAGAGCCCACCTCCCCAGAGCAGCTGGCAACTGACTCAGGAGGCAGCACCTCTGGGATAGCTGGCAGGTGCAGAGGACCAGGCAGCTAGAGAGATCACCCACCTTGAATTTCTTCCTCTTTTCCACTTCTTCCTTGAGGCAGGCCTCATAGTTTGCAATCTCAGCCTCCACACACTTCAGCAGTGCCAGCAACTCCTGCCAAAACCCAGCATTGCAACCATGGGGGGCGCCGTCCAGTGCCAAAGCCCCACTATGGGAAGGAAGGATGAGCAACCACGGTCCATGGGGTCTACTAAGGCCCCCTGTCACTCCATGTGCCTAGCTCCAGCCAACCCATACCCCAAAATCCCAATTAAGAACCCAGCACCTGGGCAGCAGTGCCCCAGGCCCTTCCCTGTCAGAACTGGAAGCTCCAAGAGAATGTCATGGAAGTTCACCTTGGGTGAGTACTTCTCCCCACTTAAGGGCTCACCGGGCCTGACCAGCCCAGTCTTCTCTCTGCTGTCTGCTGCTTCCGCCACCTCCTTCTCCTCTGGGCTGCTGGACCCCTGACTGCTTTGGCTCAGTCTGATGGAGGGTGAGGAGCCCTTCCCACCTTCTGGGGAGAGAAGGCACGAGAAGACCCTTCAGGACAGGACACTGAGTGGTCACCCAGCCACCTCCCTCCTCCCTACAAGGTGCACCAAGTGGCTAGTGAGCAGCCCGAGGCCCACCTGTCAGTGCCAGGGGGCTCAGCACACCGTCCTCAGCCAGGTGCAGCAGGCCTGTGCTGATGACAGGACCCAGGTCACGTACAGCACGGTTGTAGCGTATGCAGTCAACACGCAACAGGCTGTCATCCTCGCCAAAAAGCACCTTGGAGATGTGGGAGGTGACAGGGCTGGAAGGCCGCGTCGGGTTGGCCGAGCGGATGGGCGAGCGCAGGGGCGAGTTGAAGGCACTGCCGATCTCGGAGGCTGTGTCCGTGCTCTCATTGCTGGGCGTGGGCGAGGGCTGCGAGTGCGTGGCCACTGCCACGGCCGGACTGCCAGCCCCGCTGCTCGTCTTGATAGACAGAGGGATCGAAAGGTCTTTTTGGGACTCTTTGAGCTTCTCAGCCAGGACATTGATAGTGTTGGGCTGCAGCACTGACAGTTGCCCATCCGCGGAGCCACTCAAGGGCCCTGGCTTCCCTGGTCCCTTCCGCTTGTATCTGTAGGGCCCAAGGGAAAGTGAGCCGAGAGCACAGGCTAGGTGACCACTCAGCAGAGCCCAGAATAGCCTCAACACATCCTGGCCTCCAGGGACTGACCCAAGAAGCTCCTCACACTGGGGCCAAGCAGCCTGACCCAGCCATGCCCAGCCTGGCACTTAAGCCGCAGCTGTGTATCATCTAGGAATACTTCCTCTGTTCCAACCACCTCACCTCACATCCATTGCCAATGGCATGTCTTCCTGCAAAGCTGCCCACCTGTTTCTCCTCCATCCCTGCCTCATCCAATCCTTTAGGACCCAAGAGAACATGCCTTGGTGTTAACGTGCCCAGCCCTGCCCTAAGCCCACCACCAACTCCTTGGGGGCCTGGGTCAGCCCCTTCATGCCAACCTCCCCAGGGTCCTGCATGCTGTAAGTGCTGAGCATTATCTGCTGAAGGGCATTCTCAGACAGGCTGGAAGGTTCAGGAAAGGCTCCACAGCACCCAGAGCCTGGCGCGCTGACAGAGCCAGGGCTGACCTAATGGCGGAGCTGGCATTCTGCATGTCATCCTCCTCATCATCCTCATAGTCATCCTCATCATCTGAGTACTGCTGGGGCGGCCGGACTGGGACTCTGCTGCGGCCTACGCCTGCTGCCAGGTCTTCCTCTTCCTGGGGCAGAGAAAGCCAGGGCAGTCATGAGCAAAGGGCCAGTCAGGCCAGGCCCAGCACTCACACAGAAAGCTAACTTGGTTCTCCAGGCTGTGTGGTGAATGCTTCCGGGTGCTCCGGCGCCCACTCTTGGCTCCTGGGCAGGCTGCCTCCCACCCACACCACTTGTCTACAGAAGGCTTCCAAGACAGAGTGCTCCGAAACACGTGCCTTTATGCTGCCAGCAGAACCCAATCATAGAGCTGTACCAAGGTGTATGTCCTAAATGGTAAACACCACAGCTTACAGTCAGAGGGGCTCTCCGTGCCTCCCCAAACCCTGCCATTACGGGGGCCTCTGACACAGAGAAGCCTGGCAACCCAGGCCCAGGCAGAAGGCAGACACCAAGGAACCACCTGGGGAAACTGCCTGTTTCAGCCTCTCAAGAGAAGCCTGGAGGGAAAGCAAAAGTGCTCTCAGCTCACCTGCATGGGGGACTTGGCATAGTTGTGATTGTCCAGAAAGGCTGGCAGCCGCTGGACGATGGGGGTAGGGTTGGGGGGAACCCCATTGAGGTTGCTTCCTGGAGGCTTCACCACCAGCTTGGGTTTGCTGGGAGGGCTGTGGGTCGGGGCAGGTGGGCAGGAACCAGCCACCTCCTCTGCACCATCTGGGACACGGCAATGAGCACAGGCAGGGCCTTCAGCTGGAATCCTCCAGGAAGCTGTCCCCAGCCCACCATTTTTCCCAGTCCTGGGACACAGCACTACTCCCCGCTCCCTCCCCAGCAGCTGAGCCAGGGGGCCAAGTGGGAGTCAGCAAGCTCTGAGTCCACAGTCAGCCCATGGTGAGACAGGTAAGAGACGAGACAGGAAGAAAGGGAGGCAAAAAGAAAAAGGCCTCTTAAGACAGCAGGAGAGGGAGTGTGCATTACAAAGAGGCCCAGGGCCTGTGATGACAGCAGCCCTTTACAGGAGCCGTCTTTTAGGAGAGGACTGCTCTCCCCCACATCCCAGGGCACAGAGCTATGGGCACCAGGACCTCCCACAGGACCCTCTGCACTGCTGCCCAAGGCCATCCACAGAAAGACTTGCCCCCTGTGGCCTCCCAGATCAATCTGTGAGGGGGTGGCTCTGAGGCCCATAAGAGAGGCCCCAAGCCCCAGTACCTGTGTGGGTACCCTCGGAGGCCGCTGGGGCCCTGCTTGCCTCCAGCACTGGGGGGGACTTGCTGCTGGCTGGCTTGGACTCCTCAGGCAGCTGAGACTCCTGAGACTTATGGGTCTGAATCAGCTCTGGCTGTGTTACCCTAATCAGCTGAAAACAGAATTGGTGGTACAGAGGAGTGAGGGCAGACCCAGGCCACTTCATGGGGCAGTTAAGAGCCCTTGAGGGGCAGCAAAACAGCTTCGGCTCTGCCCACCCACTCACAGGGAAATAGGCTAGCCAAACCCACACCTCCTTTTACATCTATTTTCCCACACACACCTCCCCACCAAGTCCCACCCTCCTCACAGAGGGAGCAAAAGGGAAGTAGCTCACTGAAACCCTAACCCGTAAGAGAGTGATATGGGAATCGGGAACAGATGCCTCAGTAGGGGTGGGAATGGGTGGGAATGGCCAAGCAGGCTGGGCAGAGGACAGCCAGGAGGGGCACCCACCTGCTGCAGGGCCTCCAGCACTGTTTGACGGTTCACCTTCAGAACATGAAGCCTGGCCTCATATTTGATCCTGCGATCAGGCACCACCGCCATCAGGTTGAAGCGGATGTCATGGTAGGGCTCCCTGTAGTCACAGCCCCAGCCGTGAGAGCAGCCCCGACCCTGGACCCACCATCAGGTTGAGGCAGATTTCCTGGCAGGGCTCCCTGCAGTCACACTTGTAGCCATAGGTACAGGCCCCACCCTAATAGGTGGGAGCGGCTGGCCATGTACACCACACACCTGAGCTGGTGCCTTTCAATAAGCTGTGTGAGGAGCCTGTCAGGAAGTGAGCGAGCATACCTGGGCCGCCTCAGGGTCCCGAAAAGGCCTGCCCCTCCTCTGGCCCATCCCAGAGCAAAGGCCACAGGCAGCCCAGAGAGAAAATGAGGCAAGGAGTTGGGAGTCCAGGATGTAAACCTGACCTTGCCAGATTCGCCATGTGGCCTTGCACAAGTCACCTGATCCCTCTCTGCCATGGTTCCTTTTCCTCTGTCCCTCCCAAAGGGGGCACAGCTCCAGAGGGTAGGGCAGGGCAGGCACAGGGCCCTTACCCTGCAGTGGCGAGGCCAATCCGCTCCATGATGACCCGCCGGGCCTTGTCTGTCCACTCCTCATCCTCCCCCCAGGGCCCTAGAGAAGACCAAGCCAATGAGTCAGTAGGCAGGAAACCCTGAGTCGGGCAGGCCAGCCACAGGAAGGAGGATGGAGAAGAGCAGTTGAGCCAAGGAGTCAAGGGCAGGCAGTGCAGGGTACCATCCTGGCCAGAACCAAATGTCCTCCACACCTACTCCCTGCCACCAGGTCCCCAAGTACCTGAGGACCCTGAGCCCCAGTTCTCTAAGACGCAAACAAAGGAATCCCAGTGGGCCCTGAGCTCATGGTACCTACCATGGTCAATGGGGTAGACCTTCAGCCCGTCCAGCTCAAAGAGCCGACCTGTGATCGGCACATAGCTGACAAAGTGGAACGCCTCCATGGTCCGCACCGCACTAAGGCCGTTCTGCTTCTCAGGGAGGTGGCGTGGCTCAGGCCTAGGAAAAGGCAGTCAGGACCCAAAAAGGGGCAACCCCCACTACCACCACTGCCTGCCACAGCTCCCACACACCTGGCATGGCTATTATGTGCCTTGGCCAACTCCGGGGCATTGCCAATTGCATATCCTTTGCTCTAGAGAAAAGAAAATATGGACACGTCAGAACAACTTCTCAGACAGGCCTCTGGGTGGGGGCACAGTTCCAGAGAGCAGGCCTGGAGGCGTTCCAGGAATCTGAAGTATAGATTGACACTTCTAAAGGACTAGTAGTGGGTAGAAGAGAGCTCTGGAGCACCAAAAAGTTGGGCTCTACTGACTTTGTACAGTAATCAGTGGACACTGGGAACAACACAGCCTAATAGGAAAAGTCCTGACACAAAAGGCCCTAACATGGTGTCACCTAGGAAAAGTCCCTTCCCTCTCTAGGACTGCCTCCTTCTCTGGTTTAAAACCAATTGCCTTACCCAATTATTTTAAGAGTCAAACATAACGAAGGGCCAAATGCCATGTAGTGGCATTACCAGCAGCCCTGGGGGTCAGATGTGCCCAGCTGGCTGTGAGCCTGGACTAAGGTGCCACAGCCTACCTCAGGGCTGAAGCCTTTGGTGAAGTCCTTCATGCGACTCAGGGTGGGCCCCAGGTCCACATTGCTGCAGTTCAGGAGCACACTCAGCAGAGCATGAGTAGCACAAGAGTTGGGGATCAGCTGTGAAATCAAGAAGAGTCAGCCATATGCTGCACCCCTCACCCCAGTTCCTCAAGCCTATACTCACTGGGAATAAGGACTCAGAAAATGACAGTCATATCTGGACAACAACCCTAAGCTTTTCTCATCTTGGCCCAATATCTGCTCACTCAACAAACACCAATTAAATACTCACCAGGTGTCTGCGGATGCAGAGTGGGGGAACAACTCCACACCAACCTGCCTAAAGGTGTTCCCAGGGTAGTGAATGAGAGCTCAGTATCTTCTCACAAGGGTTTCCTGCCTGCTCCCATTTCCCTTTCTCAAGCAAAGAAAATGGCAGCATCCCACCCTCCAGACAGAGCACAGAGCCCAGCAGACCTGGTGAGCAAAGAACATGTTATTCACAATTTCGTCGTCAATCACAGACGTATCATCCACCAAAGTAGAGACCTTGCGGCGGGACCGGCGCTCTTCGATCCATTTGAACAGGAAGATGAACCCATATACGGGGCTGGGGAAAGTAAGGGGCAGAGCCAGATAAGCCGAGGGGGCCAAAGCCAATCAGCATCCCTTTCTTTCTCCCTCTCTCCCCTTGCATCCTGTTACCACTCAGGTGTCCCTGCCAGAATCCCACTTCTCTCCTGACACTAGGCCCCCTGAGTGGTCCTGAGTGCTCCCATCCCAGAGGTCTACTGCAGGCAAAGTCAGGCATCAACTTCTGGTTGTGGTGCTCCAGGAGTCCACCCAGGCTCCTCACACCTAGAGCCTATGATTGCTGGATAACAGAAGAAAAGAGGGAATCGACGGCCCAGGGCAGGACTGGGTAGGAACACAAAGTAAGGTGGGAACCAAAACTCTTGTCTGATGAAGAACTTAAACGCTAATCCTCCCTTATGGACTCCAAGGTTGGGCCCCAATGCGGCCAGAAAAGAAAACAAACACACACACCAGCCCCTTCTTTCCCATGAAACAAAAAGCAGACTTCTTGAGATGTCACCATAGCAGTCTCCCCACCCCTCTACTCTGTGGGGCCACCAGAACAAAAACCTGAGGAAGGCCACCTAGAAGAAGCCTTGTCAAACACCACATGCCAACCAATCCATACAGGTCCCTGTGTGAGATTTGAAACCACAGACACACATGGGCACATTAAAGCTGTAATTAACTAACCAATTACAGCTGCGAAAAGGCACTACGCGACCTTGATGGCAAGAAGGGACTTCCTATTGCAAGACCAGGAAAGGCATCTGAACTGTACCCCTGAAGGACAGTCAGGATTTGGATGAGGGGGAAGCAGAAAGGGAAGCACTGAGAGAATACTGAGAGGCTATCGGCTTGATTAGAAAGAGAATACCCATAGAGAAGGGATGTTTCCTTAATGAGACTGTACAACTTGGGGTTGCTGATACTGCTTCCCTCGAGGGGCACTCTTCCCCAGCCCTCCGGGTGTGAGGGGAGGCCCTGGCGCCAAGCCACTCACCCCTGACATTTGCTCTGAAGGTCATAGATCTCCTCTACCTGCACTCCTTTGACACCTGCGAACAGGAAAGGAAAGCGGTCGGGCAGGGTGGCCCCTGGCCCTGAAGAAGGCAGGCACAGGGCTGGGCGACCACAGCCCCGGTCCGGCGGCCAGGGGAGGCTCTTACTCACCGAAATCTTCCACCAGGAGGGTGAAGAGGCCTGGGTGGGGGCGACAAGAGACGGACAGGGTCAGACAGTCGCGTTCCCGCGGACGTGTGCCTGCCCATGGGCCCACCCGTGGCCCCCCTAGCCCCCGGCCCGCCCAACCCCCTTCTCACCCGGGTCGCTCTCTAGCTCCAGCCAGCCCTTATTCATCTTCCCGCGGGGCGGCCCCTCAGCGCCATGTCCAGGCCCTCCCGACCCACCGCCGCCCCCGCCGGGAGCCCCTGTCGCCCCCGGGGCTCCTCAGCCCCACACAGACAACGGGCCCCGCCGCGTTACCCGTCCGCGCCGGCGGTATTACGTCACCACGGAGCGACGGCTTCCGCCCCGCCCCTGGGCTCGTCTTGCGTCGGCCGGACCCCAGCGCGAGCACGAGCTCGGAGGCCGGCGCGCTCGCGAGGGAGGAAGGGGCGGGGCAGGGGCGGGGCTAGAGAAAGGGGTCGGGCCATGATGGCGCGCGGCCGTTAGCTCGCGGCCGTTAGCGGTCCGGTTTTGCCAACGGTCGGCGCCACGGTCGTCCCCGACGCTGTGGTTCCCGTGGGTCGCAGTCCGCGTGACCCGGCCCCCGTTAGCGCGCTCGCCCCTTTAGCCGGCGCAGTCACCGCGCGGGGCGGCCGCCCGTGAGGTAGTTACCACGGCTTGTGACAACGAATAAAGCTCCGGGACAGCGGCGCCCTCAGTGACAGCTGGGCGGGCGTCCCGGGCCGGGCGCTACGGTGAGGAGGGAGCGGCGGAGGCGACCTCCGGCCCGGCCCTGCACCAGCGGCCTGGCAGGCGCGACATGAGCCTGGTCCGGCACCCGCGGAATGCTCCTTGAGCCCCTTTTTTGGCTGTTACCTCCGAGGGACCGTTGTGGCCACACCGACACGTAGTTTCCAAATAAATCGTTGTTTAGTACTCTTGCGGCGGCGGGGCCGAACACGTTTATTTTTTCTTTTTAATTTTATCAACAAGCATTTACCCAGCGTTTATCCAGTGAAACAACTTGGTAACTTTCAAGGGAGCATCCGCCCGGTTAGGAAATCACGGACTGAGCAGCTTGTGGAAGCCCGTATTTGCAACGTCCCAGCGCAAATGTTTTGAAGATCGTCCCATCTACTTGCAACCACCGGTGTGCACAGAATCCTATTCAAGGAACGTCTTGGTCCAGCGATGCAAAGAACTGAAGTGTCAAGGTTTCATTTTTCTATTGCTAGGTGGTCGCGATGTATCTATCCCCAGCGGCTGGGAGCTGGTCCGTAGTCTGCCAGAGTGGATTCCTCCTGGGGATGGCATAGTTAGTGCACGCCCTACTCGCTCCTCTTCCAGCCTGTTGGGAAAGAAGCACCAACATCATTACCTCTGCAACTGCAACTCATAGGTCGGGAGAGGAGATTGAGCAAACACAAAGATAGGAAGGGTGGCATAGCCGTGGTTTTCAGACTGCTTAATTGTCTTAGTGGTTGTATTCATGCAGAATAGTTGAAAGTCCCTGAAGATACTCATGTTCTCAACCGTGATCTGAGGACGTGGGCACTGGAGCTTATGTCTCTAGAATGATCTAACTTACTCAGCTCTTCTAAGAAATGCTGGACTAGATAGAGTCCTTCTTAGGGGTGGGTTTTGCCAGTAGGCTGTCTCTCACTGGGCAGAGTGCTTGCTTTGTTGTTGCTTGCCTTTGTCAGCCCAAATCCCACAGGCTTTTGTTCCCAGGGAGGTGCTACCTTATCTAACTTTTACTGGGTAGAATTAAGGCACCCATGCTTGGGGACAAAAGTAGCCTTTTTTTCCTGGATGCTACTTCATGCATTTGTTGTTGTTAGGTGCCGTCGGGTCGGCTCTGACTCATAGTGACCCCATATACTGCAGGACGAAACACTGCCCCATCCTGCGCCATCCTCATGATAGTTGTTATGCCTGAGCCCATTGTTGTGCCCACTGTGTCAATCTTGTTGAGTGTCTTCCTCTTTTTCACTGACCCTCTGCTTTACCAAGCATGATGTCCTTCTCTAGGGACTGACCCCTCCTGATAACATGTCCAAAGTATGTGAGACATAGTCTCACCATCCTTACTTCTAAGAAGCATTCCGGTTGTACTTTTTCCAAGATAGATTTATTCATTCTTTTGGCAGTCCATGATATATTCAGTATTCTTCACCAACATCATGATTCAAAGGTGTCAATTCTTTTTTGGTCTTCCTTATTCACTGCCCAGCTTTTGCATGCATGTGAGGCAGTTAAAAACACCATGGCTTGAGTCAGGTGCACCTTAGTCTTTAGACTGACATCATGCATTTAGTGGGTACAAATAAAGAACCACTTAGCTCCATCAAGCAATGGTCCCAAGTTCTTATACTGCTGTGTGATAGCAGTATAACATGGTAATTAGTGTTGGTCTCTGGAGCCAGGCTAACCCAACCTACTACCGCCGAGTACTTGGGTTCAAATCCCACCTATACATTACTTACTATGACCTTGGACAAGTTAATTAACCTGTGTCTCAGTTTCCTCATCTCGAAAATGGGGGTAGTAGTAGTAGTACCTACTGCATGAGTTAACACATGTAAAAACACCTAGAGCAGTTTTTGGCATGACTTAATAGTTATCAGCTGTTATCAGCACTGATACAGGGTGAGTCCCTCATTCCATCACTTGTTTGGGAGGTGAACGGCACCATTGGTTTGATTGACCCCATAGAACTTGATAATCAAATGTGGAATTAAATTGCTGACTAAGCCCTGCTTATATTTATAGCTGGAAGAGCCTGAATTGTTGTAGCAATAGTATAGAAGAATTCAAGAGAGGAGAGAGAGGCAGCTGCGAATGAAGACTATAAAAGAAAAGAAGAAGGAACACCAAAGATTGAGGTAGAGTAGGTGACATTAGGGAGTTTGAGAGAAATTGTCCAATGGCCTGTAGTAAATGCTGCACTTTTT
Source organism: Loxodonta africana (assembly GCF_030014295.1). NCBI lineage: Eukaryota > Metazoa > Chordata > Mammalia > Proboscidea > Elephantidae > Loxodonta > Loxodonta africana. The sequence goes on along the minus strand of NC_087363.1, from coordinate 20,580,694 downwards.
GCCCTCTTTGGCATGGTGTTGGGGGCTGGAGTTGGGCACCTTCAAATGACCCTAGAAGCTGCCCAGTAACTTATCACCCCAGGGTCGTCCCTAGTAGCAAAGTGCTAGCTCTGCAGTCCTACTGCCTTGGTTCATAGCCTGGCTCTGACACTTGCTAACTTCGTGACTTGGGACATGTTACTTCATTCCTTTATGCCTCAATTTCCTTGTCTGGAAAATGTGCATAATAATTGAACCCGCTTTTTAGAGTGTTCTGTAGATTCATTGAGTTAATACATATAAAATGCTGAGAATAATGCCTAGCAAATAGGACATACTCAATCAAGGTTAACTATTACCATTTTTAGTATGCTTTGTGAAGTCAGTACAACCTGAGATTCCGAGTACACGGCAGAAGAAGCGGTAAAAGATTAAAAGGGGTCTTGTTCTTTTTTTGTTGTTCTTACGTTCATTCAGTCATTAGAATTGAGCACCTATAGGAACTGGGGACAGAAAGACAGTTGTGATCTGGTCCCAACCCTCACATAACTTAGTGGGTATGTTTGGTGCTTTCAAAAAATGTGAACTATGAAAAGAAACTGATGTCATGGTCTTTAGATGTTTTGGTCCTTCATCAGACCCATGGAAGGCATTTAGAGGAAAATTTTAGAAAGGGGGTCGACAGGGTCCTCAAAGATCATCTTGTACGTCTCCCTTCTCTTGTATAGAAAATCTGCCAAGACTAGGAGGGTAACCCAGAGGAAGCCATCTTCAGGGCCTGGTAAGAACTAGAGGTTCTGTTCAGCCATTGCCTCCTGACCTCAGCAAAGAGGGCCACCTGTGTGGGGCAGCGAACTTGCTTCTCTCACTGTCAACCCTACTTCCCAGATTCTCCAATATCCTCAAGAAGTTGGGATCTGTAATTTTAAAATTTCATGTCTAAAGTTCAAGAAACAAGTTAATTAAAATAAAGCTACTTGAGATAAGAAATGAACACTTGCAACCAACTCCTTCAATGTGACCATAATTATACAAAAGTCTAGCTTATGCCAAGTAACACCACCTCCCAACCTCGACTCCTTGCCAAAATGAACCTCTTCCTGATACTCTGTTCCATCTTGTGCTTACATGATTGTGTTCCCACTCTTCTCTTTCATTCTGATGGTCAACTTGAGTCAAACCTGTAGTTAATTCTTAACGTGATCTCTTCCAGTCTGTCGGCTATGCCTTCAAGAACCTGGGGATCCTGAAAAATTAGGGGAATTTCTTCAGAAAGAGGATCTTGGCGTGCATTATTTCTGTCTTGTGAGTATAAAGTCTCCTTTGCTTTGAATATCCTCTGGCTTTTGCTCTACAGTCTATTCTCATTTGTGCATCCAGCCTTAGGTCCATAGCCCTGTTTGCTTGGTGTGTTTTTTTTTAATAGCTTTTTTTTTTAATCGAGTTTTATAAAAGTAATACAGTTACCTGGTAAAATATGTAAAAGTAATACATGTACTGGGTATAAAATCCTGACAGTATAAAGTATGAACAACAAAAAGTAAGTCTCCTCCCAAACAATATTCCCAGTCCTTCCTCTCTACAAGCTGCTATCAACAGTTTATTGATAAACTGTCCTTCTAGTTATTTTTTCTCCAATACTCTTTTTTTCATTAGATATCATTTAATACTATAAAATGTACCAATTTTAAGTGTACAATTTGATGAATTTTGGTAAACGTATCCCCATGTAACCACTGTCTCGATCAAAATAAACGACATTGCCCAGATTTACTGGTCTGACAAAGACTAGAGGAACTTGGAGACTGTGGCCCCCTGACACCCTTTTAACTCAGACCTGAGGTCCCTCTCAAAGTTCACCCTTCAGCCACAGATGAGACAGGTCTATAAAACAAACAATAACAGCACACATGAGGAACTTGCTTCTTAGTACAACCAAGTATGTAAGACCAAATGGGCAACACCTGCCCAAAAGCAAAGACAAGAAGGCAGGAAGGGACAGGAAAATGGAACAAATGGAAACGGGGAACCTGGAGTGAAAGGGGAAGAATGTTACATCACAGGTATTGCAACTAGCCACAAAACAATTCATATATAAATTGTTGAATTAGAAACTAATTTGCTCTGTAAACTTTCACCTAAAGCACAATAAAAAGAAAAATAAATAAGCAACATTTCTATGACCCCAGAAAGTTTTCTCTTGCTCCCTTCTAGTCAGTTCCCCCGGGATATCACTGTTCTGATCTCTGTCACCATAGATTACTTTTGCCTGTTCTTATACTTCATGTAAATGCAGTCATATGGTATGCAGTCTTTTGTGTCTGGCTTTTTCTAAGCATAGTGATTTTGAAATTCATCCATGTTGTTGGATGTGTCAGATCTTGATCCTTTTTATTTTCCAGCAGTATTCTATTACATGAATATACTACAATTTGTTTATCTGTTCACATGTTGATGGACATTTGAATTGTTTCCATTTTGGGACTATGAATAAAGCTGCTATGAATATTCATGTGCAAGTCTTTTTGTAGACATATGTTTTCACTTCTCTTGAGTAAACACCTAAGAGTGGAATTGCTGGTTGTATGCTAACTATACGTTTATGTAAAATTGCCGAATCATTTTCCAAAGTGGTTGTATGAGTTTACACTTCCACTAGCAATTTATGAGTGTTCCAGTTGCACAATATTCTTGCCAAAATTTGGTATTGTCAGTCTTTTTCATTATAACCATTCTACTGGGTGTGTATTGATATCTTGTTGTAGTTTTAATTTGCATCTCTTTAATGACTAAAGATGATGAGCTTCTTCTCATGTGCTTATTGGCCATTCACACATTTTGTTTTGCCAAGTGTCCATACAAATATTTTGCCTATTTAAAAAATTGTGTTGTTTGTCTTACAATTGAGTTGTAATAGTTCTTTATATATTCTGGATATAAATCCTTTTTCAGATATGGGTATTTTGACTATTTTCTCCCAATCTGTGGCCTGTCTTTTCATTTTCTTAATGGTACCTTTCGAAGAACAAAAGTTTTTAATTTTGATGAAGTCCAATTTACCAGTTTTTTTCTTTTATGGCTAGTGTTTTTGTGTGTCCCAAGAAATCTTTGCCTAACCATTGAAATACATTGGTGCCTTTTTCAAAAATCTACTGACCATTTATCTGTGAATCTAGTTCTGAATGATCTATTTTATGACATTGACCTATGTGTCTATCCTTACACCAATACCACACTGTCTTGATTATTGTGGCTTTATACTATCTTGAATTTAAGCATTGTAAATTCTCCAAACTTTGCCAAGATTGTTTTGGCTATAGGTCTTTTTCTTTCCCATATAAACTTTTTATTAAGCTTGTCAATTTTTCTTTAAAGAAATACTACTGGAATTATGAATGCATTGGATTTATAGATCAGTTTAGGAAAAATCGATAATATTGAATCTTATTCATGAACACGGTATATGTCTTTACTTTTTTGAGTCTTTTAAAATTTAATCTCAGGAGTATTTTGTGGTTTTAGTGAGGTGGTCTTACACATCTTTTGTGAAATGTATTCCTAAATATTTTGTGGTTCTTATGCTATTATAAATAACATTTTAAAACTTCATTTTCCAGTTAATTGTTTCTGGTATATAGAAGTACGATTAACTTTTGTACATTGACTTTATATCTTGCAATCTTGCTAAATTCACCGATTAGTTCAGTGGTTTTGTTTTGTTTTTTGGTAAATGCCCTAGTATCTTCTGTGTACACGATCATGTCATGTGTGAATAAAGACAGTTCTACTTCTTCCTTTCCAATCTTTATGTCTTTTATTTTTTTATTCTTGCCTTATTGTACTGGCTAGGACCTTCAACCTAATGTTAAACAGAAGTGGTGTGAGTGGCTATCCCTGTCTTGTTCCCAACATCAGGTGACAGCAGCCAGTTTTACACCATTAAATATGATGTTAGCTGTAGGGTTTTTGTAGATACCTTTTATCTAATTGAGGAAGTTTCCTTTTATTCCTAGTTTGCAGAGTGTATCATCAATGTGTATTGAATTTTGTCAACTGCCTTTTCTAGATGTGTTGAGATGATTATGATTTTTCTCCTTTATTTTGTTAATGTAGTTTATTGTATTGGTTGACTTCTTTGATGTTAAACTAACCTTGCATTCCTGTTGTAAACCGTACTTGGTCATGATGTATTATGCTTTTTTATAGTGGGTTCAATTTGCTGACATTTTGTTTCATTTTAACATCTATGCTCACTAGAAAGACCAGTTTGTAATTTTCCTGTCATGAATCCTGTCAGATTTTGGTGTCAGGGCTTTGTTAATTTTGATGCATTTGTAAGCATATACATTTTTAACATAAAAGCAAACATACTGTACTTAGTGTTTTGAATCTGGCTTTCTTCATGTAATATATTTTGGGGGAGCTTTCCATATAGAGACATCCTGGTGGCACAGCGCTTAAGACCTTGGCTGCTAACCAAAAGGTCAGCCGCTCGAATCCACTAGCCACTCCTTGGAAACCCTGTGGGGCAGTTCTACCCTGTCCTGTAAGGTTGCTGTGAGTTGGAATTGACTCAACAGCTACAGGTTTTTTGGTTCCATATACAACATATAGATCTCTTTTTTAATTAAAAAAAAAATAGCTAATTAATATTCCATGGGGCAGTTCTGCTGTCCTGTAGGGTCACTTATGAGTCAGAATCAACTCAATGGCAATGGGTTTTTGTTTGGTTTGCTTTGGTATGGTATGAGTGTACCAGAAAGTATTAAACCAAACCTCTATTAAAGAACATTTAGATTGTTTCTAATCTTTCATTATTGATTTTCTCTGTTTATAGAAATAATACATGCCCCTTGTAGAAGACATGAATAATACTTAAAAATATAAAGAAAATAGAAGCCATTCATATGATCTTAAAAACTTGAAATAATCAGTATTAAAGTATGTATTTTATATGTTTAAAACATAATTGGGAACATACAGCTTTAATTCCAAGTGACCTCAAAATCACCCAGCCTTTAGGGTCACCTTTTCTAAAACGTTAAAATCTAATAACCTGAGCTTCCATTTCACATCATTACTGCAGGAAGTCCAGCACCCTCCCCAATATTCCATAACATTCTTGTTGTGGGGGAGGGGGCAGGTGGTGCTGACATTCTACCATCCTGTGTAACAGATCGGTTTAGCCACTTGTGTCCTTGATTTCTCATTTCAGACTTTGCTTTGGGGACTTCTTAGAAACAAAAGACCCTTTAAAGTATGTTTTTAAAGGAAAGTGCAATGCAAGTCCTCCCCTTCTGAAACGCAGAATGTCTACAGTCAGGAGCTTGTGTCTCCTTTCCTGTACAGAATACGCCCTGAGAAGAGTATTTATTTGGGGCAGCAGAGCAGCAGGGGTGACAGTGTGGGTTCTGTGGGCTTGGGGATGAATGCCAGCCCTGTTGCCTCCTCGCTGTGTGACCTTGGCTGAGTCACTTCCCCTGCAGCACCTCATTGTGGAATCTGAGGAGCCTACAATTGGATCCTCACTAGCATCTGTATTACAGGGTTGTGGTGAACATAAAATGAGTCAGTACACAGGGAGCGTTTTCCCCTAAGCGCCCAACACACGACAGCAGTCCTCAGTAAATGAGAGGCACACAGCACGAAGGTGGCACAGAGCCCAGGGTTTAGAGCTCTGTGGCCTTGAGCAGGTCACATCATCGTTCCTATAAAATGAGATGATAATACAATGAAACCTGTGAGAGTGGGAACTCAATGGGACTGCCTTGTTTTTCTGGGTCTCGCAAGGTCTCTGCTTTGACAGTGTGCAGTCTTACCTACTTTTCCATTGCTATCTATTAAGGGAAAGTATTTGAGTTTTCCTTCTCTGATAGGCTTCCGCCTTCCAGAGGTTCCATCTTTGACAGGTTTTACTATGGAACCTACCTCCTATGGTTGTTACAAGGATTAAATGAGTTAAAATTTGAATGGCCCGTAGAAGAGCACCCAACACATAGTGCTGTATAAGCCTATGTTAAAGAAATGACACTCTAAACGCAGTCCATATTCCACCAAGCTCGGTTTCTTAGCTCTCTGCCTACCCTGGCATGCTCCACACCCTACTGCACTGTGTCACTGATCACCAATGCTGACGGCCTGGTTCTGCTGCCCGCAGATCCTATCTAGCAAGCTGCCTCAGAGGGGCCAGTCTAACAGAGGTTTCCATGGATTCCTGCCTGAAGACATCAAAAAAGAGGCAGCCCGGGCTTCTAGGAAGGTTAGAATCCCCTGAAATGGGGGCCTTGGGGTAGGCCTGGTTTTCTCTGCCTCTTCTCACATCCTTCTCATCGTTCTGTTTCTGTTCTTTTCCCTGGTTGCTTGCTTAGAAGTCAAAGGACTCTTGGATTTCCCAAGAGGTCCTTCCTTTAAATTCCGTACTCCTCTGGGGGGTCACGGCCTAAACTAGGAGAGGGAGCAACATCCCGAGCAAATAAAGGATTAATTCTGTGCTGCTTGAAGCTCAGCTTCAGGAGCCCCAGCACTTTCAGGACCACTGAGGGAGGGGAGTGCTGTGGTTTCACAGGGTTTCCATCCCATAGAATGATGCACTGCAGGCCGTCTGTCTTTCCTGGGGTCCTGAGCACTGGCTGCGATCTCATTTGCAGATCTGCTTTGTGTGCAAGAAAAAGGGAGCTGCCATCCACTGCCAGAAAGATCATTGCGTCAGAAACTTCCATCTGCCTTGTGGCCAAGAAAGGGGTTGCCTTTCACAATTTTTTGGAGAGTACAAGTAAGTGATAAAGGAGGAAAGTGGAGCTGCCTTTTTGTAACTTGCTTTTTAGCTGTTAATGAAATCAGAGTTTGGTTCTCACCGGCCTGTGTTAATTTAGCAGTCGGTCTGCCCCTCCATTCAGTAATGGGAAACAGTGTCTTAACTTGGACATTTCATGGGGGTTACTTCTTGCTTCCCAACCCCTTCTTAAATTACAAACAGCTGGGGTTCTTAGACAGCTGCTCAGAGCTCAGTGGGCTTTTAGGAACGGAGGCTGTGGAGACAGTCCCGGGAGCTTTGCTCCGTGAGAGAGCAGCAGTGAGAAGGTGTGTTCTGCGCCCTTGCTTCCTCTTCATGAGAATGGATGTTCACTGAGCACTGCCTGGGTGGTTGATTGCCCTTCCTAGGCCAGGTCCCTGGAAACTCTATCAGTCAACAATCAGAAACCAAGTCTGTTCTTCTGACACAGATCATTTTGTGGAAAACATCGCCCAACACAGGACATCAAACGGGGGGACATGGGGGAGGAAAGCTGCGTCTTGTGTTGTGAAGATTTATCCCAAGCGAGTGTTGAAAACATCCAGAGCCCGTGTTGTAGTCAAACCATCTACCACCGCAAGTGCATACAGGTGGGGCTTTCTCTGTCCTCTTACCTTCCACAATGGCTCTAGTTCTCTGCCTGGAACCACAATGGCCTGGCAATGCGTGGGGGCATCTCAGCTTCAGAGCTCCCTTCTGGAGGCCTGAATGCAGGTGGTTCCAGGCAGTTGGAGGAACCTCAGCCCGGCCTCTGGTCATGCTTGGCCAGTAGGACCTCACCCATGATAAGATTCAGACTGAGCAAAAGCCTCAGGTTGCTAAAGAGGCTCATCCTAGAGTAAGTCTGTAGTCTCAAAATCAGCCTTGCTTCCTGGAATGAAAGAAAAAGAAACATACCCAGGTATCTGACCCCTTCTGGGTCAGAACTGCCAAGCCGCATGGCTGAAGACGACAGCTGAGGCTCACCTGGAAACTCTCTTGAAAGCCATTTGTCCCAGGTGACTGTGTAACACCCAAATTTGTAGCCCCCACGGGTAGCCCATCCCCACTTCTTCCCCCAGAGCCCCCAGCCAAGCTCTCACCTTCCCCTCTCACCAGTTAATGATGTGCTCTTTTTGGGATGTGGGTGGGGGTGGAAAGAAGGTGGTGAAAGGCAATGTTTACCAAGACAAAGCTCTCCCACGTTTCTCTTACAGAAGTATGCCCACACGTCAGCAAAACATTTCTTCAAATGTCCACAGTGTAACAATCGAGAAGAGTTTCCTCAAGAAATGCTAAGAATGGGAATTCACATTCCAGACAGGTAGTAGAAATTCTAATGCAGAAACTCCCAGGGAGTGGGTTGCTGAGATCTAGAGAGGAGGTGAGTGTGAGGATAGTTCAGAGAGTGAAGAAGCAGCTGTTGTTGTGTGCCATCCCATTGATTCTGACTCATAGCAATCCTATAAAAAATAGGACAGAGCAAAACTGCCCCATATTTTTCAAGGCTATAATCTTTACAGAAGCTGAATGCCACATGTTTCTCCAGTGGAGCTGCTGGTGGGTTCAAACCTCTGACCTTTTGGTTTAGCAGCCTAGCACTTAACCACTGCACCACCATAGCTCCTTGAAGACAAAGCAAGGCATTAAAATCAGGGCTTTGAACTGGTTCCTTCCGGAACCCCTGCTGAAAATGTGCATTTCTAACAAGTTCTCAGGAAGTTATAAGAATCACCGGGGGATCTTGTTAAAGTAGATTCTGAATCTTGTTAAAGTAGATTCTGAATCAGTATACCTGCGGTGGAAATGCAGATTCTCAGCATGGGTTCAAACTGGAAGGGACCAATTCAGAAGCACTGACTGAAACACAGTGAAGAGGGAAGGGGTAGAGGGAGCGCTTTTCAACTATCAAAAGAAATAAGGAAGAAGAGGGTTCGGAAAAGGGTACCTTGAGAGTCAGAATTCCCTGGGGGGTTGGGTTCTTGGATCTAGGGTGGAACTAAGGAACCCCCATGTTTCACTCAGCCTGCTTCAGCCCTCTCCACGCCACTCGCCCACCCTTGTTGAAAGTGGTCCGGCAGCCTGTGTTGAGCTCTTTCGCTGTGCCTAGCTTTAGTTCTTCCTGGTTCTTGCCCGGTGGATGAAGATTCACCACCTGAATGTGTGTTGCTTACTCACTATTTCTTCTCCCGCTGCAGAGATGCCGCCTGGGAACTCGAGCCAGGGGCTTTCTCGGAGTTGTATCAGCGCTATCAGCATTGTGATGCCCCCACTTGTCTGTATGAACAAGGCAGAGACAGCTTTGAGGACGAAGGGTAGGGAAGGGCTCCTGGCTGAGAAAGAGCTCTTACCGTCGCCATCTTAGAGTTAGACTCCGGCACAGTTATTATGAGCCAGAAAAGCTCTTCTGCCTGCGGACAGTTACTAAGTCCCATCCTTAACCAACCCCTGACTCATTCATGTGCAGGTGAACAGGTCTCTCTCTGCAAAGTCTGCTTCTCCTTGTGCCCAATGGAGAGACACTGAGGGCCAATTCCTTTGTAAATCCACCTTGCAAATGGCTGTGCCTGAAGGCAGGCCCTAGGGTCAGCACTCAGCCTCTCTGAGCCACACATCCACTATGGGTAAAATGTATAGTAGAAATGCCTGGGGAGCCTTCAGCACAGGCCTGACCCAGAGCGAACATCCTGAGAGGTAGTACTCTATTTGCCCACACAACTCTTCCTTGGCTCTTTCTGTAGGAGGTGGCGCCTCGTTCTTTGTGCTACATGCGGATCCCACGGAACCCACAGGGACTGCTCCTCTCTTAGATCCAACAATAAGAAATGGGAGTGTGAAGAGTGTGCACCTTCCGCTTCAACCACAGGTGGGACTGGAGGGATGGCCTGATCTGGAGAGGTGGTGGGGGTGGGAAGAGGAGGGTTGTGGTGCCTGGGAAAGGAGGAAGGCATGCCACCAGAGTGGGCTTGTCACTGGCACCTTCAGTTTTGAAAGGTTAAGGGAGGGTTAGAGGCTCTGCGCCTAGGCTAGGCAGAGCATTGAGTGTTCTTTCACCGTTCTTTGCTCAGACTACACACCTGGAAACTCAAGTGACATCCCCTGCTGTAGCAGCACCTTCCACCCCGAGGAGCACTTCTGCACGGACCCCAGCCTGGAAGAGAACCCAGGCCCTTCTTGGACTGACTGGCCAGGACCTTCCTTATTAGAAAAGCCAGAATCCTCTGGCAGCAGGAGGAGCTGCTCCTGGCGGTCCAAGGGTGTCAGAATCACTAAGTGCTCCAAAAAAAAGTAGCAGCTTCTGATTTGTCACTGCCAAGCACAGTTGAGTATGAAGCTTCACTCCATTGGGTTTGGGGGAGGGAGCACTTTGGGGCTATGAGACAAGAAAGGGGGGCCAGCAGTAAGACCTGGAGCTATGGGAAGAGAAGCCCGGGGAGGATGGGTCCAGAGGCCAACAGCGGAACACGTTTGTGGCAACGAGAGCACCTCCACTCTCCTCTCCCTGATTCCCAGATGGCCTTTCTTCTTCTCTTCTTCCACCAAGATTCTTCCACCTTCATCTGGTTCTCATATGCCTCTTCTTCCTTCACTCACGTTTTTTATGTAAATAAACGTTTTCTCTCCATTGGTGTCTCCTTATAAAGTCATTCTGGAATTTGTCTAGCATACTAAGGAATCTGGAGGGTAGTATGAAGGGATAGAAAAACTCATCCTTCTAATCCATGAAATTCAGTAAATTAAATTTAGGACTTTCAACTTAGAACATAGAAGTATTTCTTTGGAGAAAAGCAGCTTACAGGGAAACTGGCTTTACAGGGGCAGAGATTTTGATCATTATGCAAATGAATACGGGGTTCTGACCAGGGACATAAGCCACCAAAGGAATCTACACTGGACTGAGACTAGGCCATGACTGCAAAGCTTGGGGTCCTGGGCTCGACAGGCCTAGAACTGCCCTGCTCATGTGGAACTCAGTGGGCTCCGCTCGCTCCCAGCTGGTGTCCTTACTACATCTCCACAGCTTAAGCGTGCCACCCAAACCCTTGCTGCCCAGTGGTTCGGGCATCCCTGTCTAGGGTGAGGGAGAATGTCCAGAGCTTAATCACAAATTTGCGGGCCAAGACATTCACATTAGCCAAGGAAGCTGGGAAGGGAATCTGGCAGAAGACCAAGGGAGACACTGAATAAAGCCTATGTCACATTCAAATGTTTTGTTTTGAATGTGCAAAAAGATAACTTTGTTGCTGAGAATACACACAGCAGAGCATACACCAATTCAACAGTTTCTACATGTACAATTCCATGACATTGATTACGTTCCTCGAGATGTACTACCATTCTCTCCCTTCTCTGAATTGTTCCTCCTCCATTAACATAAACTCCCTGTCCCTAAGTTACCTAATTTTTCAAGTTGCTGTTGTCAGCTTGATCTCATGTAGATAGTTCTTAAAAGAGCACAATGCTCAAGGCAGACGTTGTTTACTAATTAAGCTGAACTACTGTTTTTTTTTTTTTTTTTTACTGTTTGGTGTTAAGAAGACTTCAGGGAGTATTTTGAGTTTAAGGGTTAAAGATTATCTCAGAGCAATAGTCTTGGGGTTCATCTAGTATCCATGGATTCAGAAAACCTAGAGTTCGTGAGAATTTAAAATTCTGTTCCATATTTTCTCCCTTTTAATCAGAATTCTTTGATCAAAACGTTCTGTAATGTTAGCTGGGCACCATCTACTTTTTGTAGTCTCATGGCAAGGGAGGCAGTTGTTCATGGAGCAATTAGCCACACATTCTATTTCCTCCCCCTATTCCTGACTCTCCTTCCTCCGTTTTCCAGGTGAACAGAGACCAATTGTGATTTGGATGGCCACTTGCAAGCTTTTAAGACCCCAGGCACTACACAACAAACTAGGAGGTAGAACAGAAGCACTAAACATGTTATTTGGCCAATTAACTGGGATGTCCCATGAAACCACGACCCTAAACCTCCAAACTAAGGAACCAAATCCCATGAGGCATTTGGTTGTACATAAGCAGCCTCAACAGCTTCTCTTTTTGTTGTTGTTCTAAATATTTCTATCACACAACTTTTGCCAATTCAGCTTTTTCGGGTATACAACTTAGTGACAGCAATTACATTCATGAGTTTTTTTTTAATTTTTATTGTGCTTTAAGTGAAAGTTTACAAATCCAGTCAGCCTCTCATACAAAAATTTATATACAGAGTGAGCTAATTATATCAGGTGGACACTTGAGACTGTGTTGGCATCTCCTGTCTGGAGGGGGGATGGGAGGATAGAGAGAGTGGGAAGCTCGCAAAATTGTCACGAAAGGAGAGACTGGAAGGGCTGACTCATTAGGGGGAGAGCAAGTGGGAGTACGGAGTAAGATGTAGGTAAACTTATATGTGACAGACTGACTTGATTTGTAAACGTTCACTTGAAGCTCAATAAAAGTTAATAAAAAAAAATTTATATACACCTTGTTATATACTCCCAGCTCTCCCCCTAATGAGACAGCACACTCCTCTCCACCCACTATTTTTGTGTCCATTCAGCCAGCTTCTGACCCTGTCTGCCGTCTCATCTCCCTCCAGACAGGAGCTGCCCACATAGTCCCATGTGTCTACTTGATCCAAGAAGCTCACTCCTCACCAGTATCGTTTTCTATCCCGTAGTCCAGTCCAATCCCTGTCTGAAGAGTTGGCTTTGGGGATGGTTCCTATCTTGGGCTAACAGAAGGTCTAGGGACCATGACCTCTGGGGTCCTTCCAGTCTCAGTCAGACCATTAAGTCTCGTCTTTTTCTGAGAATTTGAGGTGTGCATCGCACTGCTGTCCTACTCCCTCAGGGGTTCTCTGTTGTGTTCCCTGTCAGGGCAGTCATCGGTTTCAGCCAGGCACCATCCAGTTCTTCTGGTCTCAGGCTAACGTAGTATCTGGTTTATGTGGTCCTTTCTGTCTTTTGGGCTCATAATAACCTTGTGTCTTTGGTGTTCTTCATTCTCCTTTGTTCCAGGTGGATTGAGACCAATTGATGCAACTGGGTTAGATGGCTGCTTGCTAGACATTCGCATGTTTTTCATGGTTTTGTGGTATTTGAGTTAGTGGGAAGCTCAGGACCATTGCCAGATAGGGAGTTCTCGGGGTCTCAGTGAACAGTTGTCGCTAATGGTGGAGAATGGGATCCTCGCTCCAAACGTTGCCCACTCCTGGAGATGTGCATCCAAGGTTTATACAGTGATCGCCTCAGACATGATCAGGTTCTCTTAGAATCAAATGGGTCATTTGTGCCTTCTTATTTTTATTATCAAAGTAATATAGGCAAAGTAATAATAGATTTTAATAGTCTAAGAGGATAATGAAAAACAGACTCTTGACCCACCTTTCCCCACCCCCTGTCCTACTCCCCAAAGGAAACTGCTTTCCATTTTTTAGCCATTTCTTGATTACATAATTTCAGATAATATGTATTTATTGACTTCCTATTATGTTACATAAGGGTTTGGTATTTTTCAAACCTTCCCAATTTCCTTATAAAATCTTCCCATTTTCCTTCTCTCCATCTTTCTTACATAACCACATCACAAATTTTTGTTAAACCATCCTTCAATATGTCCATTATCATAACCGCGTTTAACGCTGTTCACTGCTGAGCCAGATTACCTTCCCTCTGTGTTTTTTTCCTGAAATTAGTAATTGCTTCTTTTTTATTAGCAAATTGAGCTAATAAAAAACAAGCAATTATTAATTTCAGGAATATGAATAAAATTATTAATTTTATTAGCATTTCTTCCAAAATGTTCCAAACGATTGATAAAATACCTCAAATATGCCCTGGTCCCCACCAGCCAGGCATCAGATCACAGTCAGTTACACTTCTTTTCTGAAAGACCTGCCTCCTGGAGCCTACTCCTGAGCTAGCCAGTAGGCTCTCCCGGCCTGCTGCAAGACCAGAGCCTCACCACCATTAAGTCTTATTTCTTGACCTTTTCCTGGGTTTGGTAACTCAATCCTGTGCTTCCTAACCTGGGCATCCAGGGACATTTTATCAGAATTCTGAAAATGACAAGAGAGTTTTTAACTTGTTTATGTTTATTTCAATAATTAAAAAAATATTTTACCTATCCTGGGATTTGGGAAGGAAGATCACACAGGCAAAGTGCCATTCTCATCATATTGTATCAAGGGTACACTCTACTAACATGACTTGTCACTGTTGATTTTGACCTTGATCACCTGGTGAGATAGTGTTTGCCAGGTTTTTCTTTTGGCCCTTTTTTTCACCGGACACTTTGGAAGGAAGCCACTATACGCAGCCCAGGCTTAAGGACTGGGGAGATATCTCCTCCTCTTTGAGGACAGAGTATTGACATAAATGATTTGAAATTCTTCTGCATGGGAGGTTTATCTGTTCTCCCCCATTTATTTATTTACCTATTCGATCATTTATTTATCTCAGTATAGATTCATGGATTTTTCTTAATACCTTGTGCTATAATCCAATGCCACTTTATCTATTTTTTTGCTCAGATTCTTCTGGTGTTGGCCATTGAGCGTGCTTGTGTCTCTTTTACGTGCCCCATCATTGTCTGTTTGTTTTGTTTTCTGAGCATTTCCTTACTTTCTGGCAGTATGAAATGCCCCAGGCTCATCTTGTTTATTTTAAATAACTGTTTTCACAGCTGATGAGTCTACGAAGCTTAATTACTGCTTAATAACTTGGGACCTGCGACAAATAGCTTACTTGGGAAGGGTAGAAATAGATGTTAAATAAAAATTCCCTAAAGACCTCCTCTCCTTCCTGTAATCCTTACGTTTGTAGGAACCATAAACTAGGGTCCGAAACCTCAGAACCTCCTTCCACTCCCCCATCTGCTCAGCCACCTCCTTTTTGTCAATTTGACGGTTTTTCAAAGGCTTGCCTTCCTCTCCAACCCCATTGCCAGGGCCCAGGGCAGACCCTTGCGCCTCACAGGACTGCAACAAAAGCCTTCTGTCCGTGCCATTTCCTGGGTCCACTGGCTCCATCCACCCTTCTGCCAATTACCATAAAACATCCATCTGTTAGCTCTTTGCTTAGGAATCTGTGATGGCTCCCACTGAGACTAGCATCGAAGGCCTTCCCTGAATATGGCCCTGCACAGCTACATCTCCCGGGGCCCCGCTTGTGATGGTTAAGGTTGTGTGTTGCAGTGTAATGGATTGGTCAGCAGAGAGAAGAGCCCACTACCACCAAGGAAGGAGAGACTGGCAGGAGAGACCCACAGGAAAGACCTGCAGGAGATGGTGCAGTGGGCTTCCAGGCCCACAGGGCAAGAAAGCTGAGTGCCTTCGGGCAGAGACTGAGGGCCAGGGAGAAGCCTATGCCTGACTCATGAATTTAGGACTTGTCATCCTCCGCAATGGCTTGAGCCATTTCCTTTATACGGTTTGTGAATTCTGTGAGAATGTTGCAGCAACTTAGGGAACCCAAAGAAGGGAGGGAAAGTACTGAGGGGAGAGGAAGTGGTTGATGTTAGAGATGATGGAGCTTGGAATTTTGGACATCTGGGACATCTTTAACGTGCGCCCCATAGGAATCAGTTTTGTGCTAATCCTTATAAAAAATTTGTGTGTCAACTTGGCTGGGCCATGATTCTCAGTGGTTTGGCAGTTATGATGTGATTCGGCAGTTATGTAATGATGTAATTATCCCCCATTTTGTGATCTCCCATAAGTAATACAATGAAATTACCTCCGCCATGTGATCTGATATGATCAATCAGCTATAACTGGAGTTTCCTTGGGAGTGTGGCCTGCACCCAGTATATATGGACACTGGCAAAACTCGCTCTTTCTTTGAATCCTGCATCTGGCTCATTATCATCTCGTGTCTGATTCTTGGGACTTGAGCCAGTGGCCTACATATTGCCTGCAGATCTTGGAATTCGTCAGCCCCTGCACCCTGTGAGCCAGCAGCCTGCTGCCTGACCTGCTGATCTTGGGTTCATCAATCCCTGCAGCTACATGAGTCAGGAGAAGCCTCCAGCCTGATGCTTGACCCACAGACTTGAAACTTGCCAGCCTCTACAACTGCATGAGCCATTTCCTTGAAATAAATCTCTCTCTCTCTATACATAAGTATACATATATTATACGTATATACATACATGTACATGTATATGTACATGTGCATATACATATATATATATACACACACACTTCATTGCCTTTGCTTTTCTAGAGAATCCAGCTAAGACATCACTCACTGGCCCTCTGGAACACTGGACCCCTGGGCATGAGGTCTAGCCTGAAGAGCCCTAACCTCCATCCTCAGCCTGTTGGACCCAACACAAGAGCTGCCTCTTCATCCCTAGGCATTCTCTCACCCTCATGGTACCTGGCCTGGGACAACTTGTTCAGAGGCAGTTTGGTAGCTACTGAATTGATTGATGTGCTCACATGCTGTATTCCTGAGCCTGTTGTTTAGTTGCCAAACACCAGAGGGCGCTGTTAGCATGTTGACAGAGAGATTATTCACCTTTAGACCTAGACTGTTGAGAATGGTTTATGCAAAGCTTGCTTCTTTGGGATTGCACGGGACTCATTCACTGCTCTATAATCGTTCTAAACACATTTGTCCAGGTTTATTCATGAGGTGTGCTCTTATTGGGTTTAGATATCAGTATGAAAGCTGCTAATGACACTTTGACCGTGGGTCAGATTCTCAAGTAGGGCTGCCTTCAGTCTCTCCAGGCCCAAAGCAGCCTAAACCAGCTGAACCCACCCGATAATAGGGATTGCCAGGCCCAAAAGTGATGAGTAATACAACTCTGTTCCTCTTTTGCCCCGCCCTCCCGCCACACACACACACACACACACACACACACACACACACACACATACACAGATGCACACACGCGCGTACTCAAGTACATGCACACACATTGTGCATGTGCTGATGTCAGGGCCTCTTGGTGGTAGTCCAGAAGCTCTAACCACCTGTGGGCAGGGCAGAGGTCACTATAAGAAGTAGCGCCTCCACTGGCCCTGACCCCAGGAGGCACCATGACAGCTCCAGTGCGCTCCCAGGCTGGCTGGAAGGGAATAGCAACTTCATGGGGGCCCCCAGGTGTGAGACGGCTCCTTGGTGATTAAGCCAAGGAGCCCTATTCTAGAGGGGCTGGCTCTTTGCAAGGGCCTTGTATGTTTTTCCCAAAAAGCAACTCCAGAACTGGAGCTCACAATTGAAGAGTTGTGCTTTTCAGAAAATAAGCCAAAACAAAACCCAAAACCTTGCCCTTTTTTCTCCTTGGCAAAACTCCTCTAGCCCCGGGGTCCCAAAGATGTGTGACAGTGTGAGGCACAGGTGGAAGGAGTGAGTCCCAGGAGCCCCTTTGTCTTTGATATAAACTGGTGTTTCCACCCTGCTCTTCACGCACCCCTGAGAAACAGGAAGTCATCCCCGCCATCAGTGTCCACCCCACTCAGAGCATCTGAGACCGGTCTGGGCCATCAAAGTCATCCCCAACTCCCAGGAGCAGACTGGAAGGGACATCAGCCTGGCCAAAAACAATTCCCTATTGTGTTCCTCTCTTGGAAATCATGGATTTGTAAATAGACCCTTACATTTAGACAGGCCCTGTCCTGGCTTTGTGCTGCCCTGTTGTTTTTTCTTCCCCAAACAATGTCTTTTCCAGTAGGGCCAGCGGTTCACACCATTGTCTGAGACCCTTGGCCTACAGGAAACAGCGCCAGATTCTTATCAGTTGGGAGTGGCGGGTCGGGTGAATGGATGAGATCATGTACATAAAGCAAGCTGCTGGTCAGCCACGTCATTCATGTTCAATACCTTTTTCTGTGAGTGTACAGCCTGCTTTGTCCTCCCAGCAGACCAATCTGGGGTTCCAGTGTAGCTAGTCTGGTCCTCTCCATGTGATGGCAGATATCTAGCCTGTCCTCCAGGCCTCTGTTGATGTACTGTGGAGTTCTTGCCAGCCCACAACTGTCCTCTTACCCTGAACTTCTCTCTCTGCCCAGTGGGATTCTCATGGCAATGAAACATGCCTCTTGGGGTAAACTATCTTCTTCCCCTGCAGAAAGAGGTCCTGAGTGGTCAGCTGAGTGCCCCTCACCAGCAAGGCCCCTGGGTGTAGGCTCTTGGCTGACTGCTGGAGCCCAGCGTGGCCTGAGAATGGGGCCGGGCATCCCTTATACTTAGAAGCCTCCCTGGAGACTATGTTGTACTTCCCGTCCTCAGTGGAAAATGATTTGTAAAAAGGCTGCATCGAGAAACCAGGAGTTTCCTTAATGAAAATCCAGCAGGGAAAGTGAAAGGCCTCATTAGGACACACATAGCTTCTAAGGGAGGGAGGCCCAAAAGCCAGTGATGGCAGGCAGGGGCCAGACTAGGGGAAGTGGGCACTGGGCCACGGCTGCCCTTGCCCCATCTCCTGTGCACCGGAGGGGTTGGGTGAGTCCGGAAGAGAAGCCAGGGTGGGGGCCCCACAATCCCAGGGCTCCTTATCAGGTACTGGATGCAAACCGAGCCCCACCTACCCTCTCTCCCTCCGCAACAGGACCAAGTTCACAGCAGTGGAAGCCCTGGGACTCATTACTGGTGTGTAGAACTTTCTCCTGGGGAAGCCCCTGCAGCCCAGGACTTGGATGGAGCTGGGGCAGATTCTCAACTTGAGTGGGAATTGGGCTGTTTCTGAGCAATTGCTCCTAGTTCTAAGAAGATGGGAAACCTGGTGGCGTAGTGGTTAAGTGCTACGGCTGCTAACCAAAAGGTCGGCAGTTCGAATCCGCCAGGCACTCCTTGAAAACTCTACGGGCAGTTCTACTCTGTCCTATAGGGTCGCTATGAGTTGGAATCTACTCGATGGTAGTGGGTTTGGTTTGGTTTTTCTAAGAAGACGTGGCTGGGGGAGAGGCCTAAGGTGACTAGTCAGGGGACTGGCAGATGCCTGTGAATGAGCCTTCTGGGGCCTCCCGGGCTGAAGCTGCAGCTGGAACCCCTGCTGGCCCATGGAAGGGACAGCCTGGCTGGGAGTAGACCAGGCTTCTGCTGGCTGCCACTGCCCACTCCTTGAATAAGGGGATTTTAGGGGCGTGTGGGACCTGACCTGGGCTTGTCTGAGTGAAAGGAAACACATGTCATTTGAGACAGTGAAAAGGACTGTTTTCCTCCCTTACCCTGCCCTCTCCCTGTTCCCACTTCTACTAGTCACCGGGTCGGCAGGACTGCAGGGCAGCCACAAGTTTGGGGCAAGTCCCAGCCCTTCAGGAAGGGCAATGTCAGACACAGAAGGGGCCGGAAGTGGCTTGGGGAGGCAGGCTGAGTGTGGGAGCACGGGACCCAGGGATAGAGCCAGAGTCCAGAAGCATGGGTCACCCAGCAGACTGGCATCATGGCAGCCCTGGGCAGCAGGTCCTGCCCTAGCACGGCAATAGGAAACCAAGGCGGGACATTTTGTCGGGGAAGTCAGGACCTCCAAGTTTGCAGGCTTAGAAGGCAGAGATTCAGAAATTAAATTGATCTCATGTGCTAAGGGAGGAAATTATTCAGATCAGCATTTTTCTGAATTGTGCTCTTCAAAACATGTGATGTTAGCTACTCCCTGGGAAAAAAGGGACAGGGGACCAAATGTTTTGGGGAAATGCGGAGCATGTAACAGTCATGCAAATAAAAGGTGGGTGAGTTCAGTCATAGCAGGACTTCTCCAGCCTTCCATAGGCCAATGGGCAGGACACAGCTCCATGGGGGCCAAGGGGCAGAAAGCTCCAAACTTACTTGACCTTTGTCCTGAATGATCTCAAGGGATTATTGTTCCACAGGGCGCCATTTTGGGAAACACTCTACTGGCCCCTTTCCCTAAGCCCATTTTCAACTCTATAACGGTTTGGGAAATCACAAGACAGAGGCCAGAAAAGCAGAGAAATATAAGACTTAAAGGAAAAAGGGCTGCAAGAGGAGGTGAGTGGTGGAGAGAGGGTGAAATCCCTGAGGCAGGAAATAGAGCTCAAGATGGGAGGCGGGGCCCAGAGAGAAGTCTAGGCCAGGGGAGGTCTTCAGGATGTGGGTGACCTGGGCACTGGGAGGGGAGGCCGTGCAGACCCAGGGGGAGCAGCAGGGCAGCACTGGGGTTGGGGAGAAGGCCACGTGCACACGTCCCTCGCAGCCCAGCACTCTGCACCAAATGGGTGCTCCCAGAAAGTGGCTCAGTCAGTCAGTGGTGATGGGGGCTTGGCACAGGGTAACGGGTTTCAGGTTCCCTCAGACCAGGGTGTTTGTGGAGGGGGCAGAAGGCAAAAGGAGGGGCCCTGCCCCACAGCCAAGGCTGCAGGACAGGACTGTAAGCCTCCTAGTCTATAGCATGGGTTGAGGAACTCATCTAAGCAAGAAGTCCAGGGCATCTCCCTGGGGAGCTGAGAGTGCTGCCCCTCCCATCTCTGCCTTCCTCCCACCTCCCTTGAGCACCCCTGGGGCTGCTCTTTGGGCAGCCCCATAATGGCACTGGGGATGGGAGCCTGGTCAGGGGGCCTTCCTCAGAGTGCCCACTAAGCCAGACTCAGGCCTCCCCTCCTCCCCAGAAGCTGCAGCCCCCACAGCAGGGCCAGCCCCCAAACAAGCACAATGGCTTTAATATACGTTGGTATGTGGCTTGAGATGAAGCGCACACCAGGCTAAGTGTTGCAATTACAAATCTTGAGTGTTGTTATTGCAAAAAAGGAGCAGAGCTGCCTATGTGCTTAGCCGGCCTCTGCCAGCACTTTCTTTTTTTCCGGCTCAAGATCCTCCTCAAGTTCCAAGGTCAATCTCACAAGCCCGCAGGGCCAGGTTTTCCTAATTTAATGAGCAATCTCAGCTTCGTAGACAAAGCCCTCTGACTCCTGCCTTCCTGAACTCACCTCCCTCCCTTCTAGAAAATACCACCCCGGGTGGCCTTCTCCCTCCTGGGATGAATGGGAGGGGTCTTCATTGCCAACCCATGAAGATGGCATCAGTCAATTTAGTACAGATACGATAAAGATATAATTATGTTGGTGTAAACGTTCATTCACTTCCTCCCTTTCTGTGTACCTCCTGCACGGGAGACCTCTGTGTTTCCCTCAGCAGAGGGGAGGCAGGGGTGGTCATGACAATAAAAATAACCATCGCTATTACAAAAAGAGTTCGATGAAGACAGAGAAACCACAAGGCCCAGCTGCACATATGAATACAAAAATAGAATTCACATATATTCGCACACCGAACGCATCTCCAGGAGTGAATCACACACAGTACCACGGAAGCAGGAGGGTAGAAGGTGTCCATATTTTTCTAAGTGCAGGTAGTCATCCTTGAGAGTCTTGTGCCCCTTCTCTCCCTCCATCTTCCAGGACAGTTTTCCCAGATGACCCTGCTTGAAGGGAGCCTGCCTGCCAAGCCTGGGCCTAGAGGTCGCTGAAGGCCTGGCTATTTCTTCTGGCTTCTCTGGGTTCAAGGATGGAGCTGGCTGAACTTTGACAGTCTTTCCTGGGCTCTTCAAGCTCTCTCTCCTCCCCCTCTTCCCTGGCCCTATCTCCCCCTCCCTCCTTCCTTCTACCCTCCTCCCGCCCCACACACACACTTCTCCTGCATACTTTCACCTGTTGACATCAGCTCAGGCAGGAAGGATTCTAGAGTGTTGCCAGGTTAACCTCAGTGCTTCTGGTTCACTGTTGTACAATCAAAGGGGAGGTTGGTAGTTTGAACTCACCCAGACGCTCCACCGGAGAAAGACCTGGCCATCTGCTTCCACAAAGATTATAGCCTAGAAAACCCTATAGGGCACTTCTACTCTGTCACTGCGAGGTGCACCCAATAACGACAACACCACAATCAAAGGGGAGAAGGGGCTATTTCAGATTCTGGGGGGAGGGGGAGATAAAACCCAAGACAGAGGCAGCCTGGGTTTGAGTTTCACTTGGGCAGGAAGCCCTGTCTTGCTTTTTTAATCTCCCCCCCCACCCCCCCCCCAACCCACCACCTTTCTTGATCTTGGCTTTTTTTCATGGAGGGAATCTCAAACACGATGCCCTTGTCTCCCTCCCGTTGGTTTTGTGCGTCATTAACTTGTTCATATGCAGGCTGGGAACGACTTTTCATTAGTCTTCCTCCTCCCGTACTCCCTGCCCTGCAGATGCAGGACTCCTGATGGCAAAAACACCTCCCCTCCACCCCAGGCAGAATATGACCCAGAGCCAAGCCTCTCCCCGACAACCAGCAGGACTTACAGTTCTTAGCAGCTTTTTTTCTGCATTTTTTCCCAGTAAAAGTCTTCGTAAATGAACCATCCATGCCCAATCCTTAGCAGAAACCTGAGATTCCAGGGCAGCAAACATCTCCCTGGGGGCTCCTGAGTTATCTGGTGCCATCTTGAGTCCTGAGGATACCTCCTCTTGGGTCTCCTAGCCCATCCTAAGGGTCTCTCACCCTCTCTCCATTTCAAGGACCTCTCAGTCCTCTGTGGCCTTGGACAAGGCCCTCACCCCTGGTGTTGACACTAGCCACATCTTGCAGTGGCTCCATGTCCCACCTTCTCCAGGTACCTGCATTGCCTTGGGAAAGACATTTTCCCAGCTCCCCTCTTGTCTAGGTGGGGGAGGACATTGTCCCAGCACCCACCCTCCCCTGCTCATCATCGTACATGGTAACCCTAGGGAGTCTCTGGTAGGTTGGGGGAGTCCTGTCAGGAGGTGTGGGGCCTCTGCAAACCTGGCCCGGTAGCTCAGGGCCTGGGGAGGAAGTCAGGCTGTAAGATCCCCTCCCCAGGTCCCAGGAGCCTATACTTTTGTGATTCTGAGATGGGGAAGAGGCAATGGGCAGTGGCAGGGGACCACCAAGATATCGCGGCACAAAAGGAAGGGTCTCGCTGCTCCACCTTCTCAGCACCTCCATTTTCTCTTCCTAGTGGCCCTTCTCCCAGATGGGACCCCACCTCAGTCAGGCCCTTCTTCACAGGTGCTGGCTTGGAGGCCACTTTTACCCTCTTCTGGCTGCCTGTGGGTTCCTCCCGTACTCCTCCTCAGATGCACCCACTTGCCCACTCTGAGGGTCACTCAGAATGGCCATTGTTCTCCAGGCTGGGAAAGAACCACCCAGCCCTCTCACCTCTGGGCACGACCGGAAATGTGCTCCGGAAGCCAGGCCATCTCTGAGAACAAATGGCAGGTCCCTTGGGACTGCCAGCAGCCAGAGGGTGCTGGCTCAGTCGGCCTGGGACAGAAAGTGCAGAGGGGGCAGGGAACAGGCTTCAAACACAGGGCCCCTCCCTCAGGCCCCCAGTCTTTTCTGTGCGCTGCTGATGGGGGCTAGGGGGAAAGACTCCAATCTCTAAGAGGCAGTCAGGGGGCCGGGCCCCTCTGCCCCAGCTGGGTGGGTGGGAGATGCTGGGGGCTGCTGCCACCCCTACCTCGGCCACCCCTCCCTTCCCTCCTCTACGTGGCCTCCACCTCCCGGGGTGTCCGGTTGCGCTCGGCCTGTGCCCAGCTCTTCACCTTCTTGCCCAGCTCCAGCCCTGCCCAGCTCTTGCCCTTGGCTGGCTTGCCCCGGCTCCGAGAGGCACCCAAGCGCTCCCCGCTTCCCCGGCACCACACGCGCTCACAGTACTCATCCACGAGGGGTAGGTTGGCAAAGCCAATGAGCTGCAGGATGTCCTTGTACCAGGCCTTGGGTAGAGCGGGGGCCAGGCCACCCCACACTGGGGGCTCCTCTGGCCGCGGCTCCCGAGGGAACAGGCTGGGCAGCTGTGCGGCCGTAATCACCTCCAGAGCCAGGCGGACCACTGTCTGGGAGAAGCCGTGCTCCAGCGTGGTGCAGGAGTAGGTGCCTGCATCCAGGCGGCTGAGCCTACGGAACAGCAGCCCCTGCTCTGTCTGCAGGATTCGCTCGTCTGTCTTCACCTGCAGGGTGGGAAGGCATGAGGAAGTGCAGGGCGGGGTGCGCCCCACCACCGGTCTGCTCCCTGCTTTCCCAAGTTTACCATCCTCAGGGCCCGGTACTTGGACATGTTCCCTCACCCACTCTCCCCATTCCAAGAGGGGACCAACAGCCCATTCCCAGTGGCTCCTGTAGACTGTGAGCTAATTGCAGGCAGGGCCTCGCCTTCTTCCATAGCCCAGGTCAGGGGCTGCAAACGGAAGCGTTGCAAACGTTTGACTGACTGGTTTCTCCCCTAGTCACAGCTCTGCGGCCTGGAGGCCCTGGCACACATCCCTGGGGGCAAAGGGGGTGTCTGCGGGCTTTCACCCAGGAGAGGGGCTGTGTCCTACCCCCAGGACTAGGCCTTAGAACTTGCCCCCAACAACACACACACACACACACACACACACACACACACACACACACCCTGCCCTGTCTTTGTCCTCATGGGTCAGGACCGCAGCGTGGGAGGCAGGAGTGGGGCTCCCATCTGGCCGTCTCTGGCAGGGACCTGCTGTGGGCTTTGGTCTGGTCATCTGTGCACTGCAAGCTGCACTGCCTGGGTGGTGAGGGTTGTGTAACTCCGTCTCACTACACCTTCCCCAGGGGATTTTTGGTGCCCAGCCCAACAGCTGGCCCAAGGCTGGCCTCTCCCAGTTCCCCAAGCCGAGGGAGAGCCCCTCCTGTAATCAACCTACTCCCTCCCCTCCCCTGCCTGTGGGAGCAGCTCTAGAAGGGCTCCTCTACCGCCCCACCCACCCATCTTCAGGGGCCCCAGACTGAAGCCATCTCCAGAGTTGACAGATCTTTCCGGATGGGGGAGGAGAGGGCCTAAGGAGACAGCTGGACTCGAGGGAGGAAGTGTAGGCCCAGGCAGTGTGTGTGTGTTGGGGGAGGCAGGGGGACAAGGGCCAGTCGCCAGGGGCCCAGTCCTGGGGTAGAGAAGGACAAAGGCCCCTTCAAAGATGACCCGAGTATATAAGCATGCGGGGGCGGGGGGTGCTCCCTGGGCAGCCCAGACCCGCTTTTGTCTCCTCCATCTCTGCTAACTCTACACACCTCTCAGAGCTCAGCTCTGTGCCTTAGGAAGTAGTGAGCTCCATGTCACTGGAGGGATTCCAGCCACATGTGGCCTGGGCATTCCCAGACATCAGGAACAGGGACACCTCTTTCTAGGCACCCTAAGGACTTAATACACACTTTTCTTTGGTTGAGCTTGGCAGGGCCACCCAAGAGCCCTTTGCTAGGACTTAGGGCTTGGAGTCTCAGGGAGTATGACCTCAGGAGATGTAGAGGCTAGAGGCGGGGTCCTTGCTCACCTGATCAGGCCCCTGGTCCCCCGGTCTCTGCAAGAACCAGCGCACAGCAGCCTGGGGAGACTTGGGCTGACACTCCAGGAAGGTGCTGTTGTGCTCTGTGCCGTAGACCGGAGTGGCCGCCACTTGCCCTGCAGCTTCTTCTGGAGAGAGGCAGGGGTTGGCTCAGCTGGAGAACTATGGGACCCAGGCCTTGGGGGCCATAAACTGACTCCCACAGCTCAGAAGCCACCACCATTGTGACAGGGACCTTGGCGTCTATCTGATT
Organism: Loxodonta africana; assembly: GCF_030014295.1. Classification (NCBI taxonomy): domain Eukaryota; kingdom Metazoa; phylum Chordata; class Mammalia; order Proboscidea; family Elephantidae; genus Loxodonta; species Loxodonta africana. The sequence continues at coordinate 20,555,437 of NC_087363.1, read as the reverse complement.
CCCAAACCAGTTACTCTGTCTGAAGACCCTTCACCTGTGCACTGACAGCAGCTGCACAGATAGGGAAACTGAGGACTGTTATTACAACAGGACCTGTATGAGGCCCTATTTCACAGAGGTCAGTGAGCCTGAGACACCAGGGCCTAGTTTCCTCTCCCCTGCCTACCCCCTACCTGGTATGAGTAGGAGTCTCCCCACGCCTGCCACCACTCACCTTCCGGTCCCTGGCCCAGGCACTGCAGGGCAGGGTTGCCATGCCGGATGTCCTGCCGGCGGGACCGGCGCTTGCCTGTGCCGGGCTGGTAGCGGGTGCAGGAGGCGCCGTCCCAAGCACAGTAGGGGTCCCGGGCCAGGCAGCATTCGGCGCAGGCACTGCCATAGGTCTCACACTGGTGCAGCCTCAGCCGAGCCACGCCCAGCCTCGATCCCACATACAGCATTTGCTGGTGGGGGGACAGAGGCAGAGGCCATGGTGAACCTGCGCCTCACCCAGAGGCAGCCAGGGTCTCGGCACCCTCGGGTTTCCAGAGATCCCTGCCACTTGCAGAACCTCCTGGATTCATTCACAGAACCAACACATGTTTATTACCCCCTGCCAGGTGCCATATCCTGAGGGGACCCCCCCAGAGGGGATGAGGCTGCCGTGGAATCTGTCCTCTGCGGGGCTTCTCCAGGCCCTCCCTGTGTCACCCCTTGTCTGAGCGCAGAGGTGACCTTTGCCCCCTGCCCTATGGCCTTTTCCCTGAGGTGCCTCTGGCCTTGCAGTTGCACCCTGCTCTAAGTGACCCTAGTGCAGAAGCTGGGATTTGCTCAAAGATAAACTGGGGCAGATAAACCTGGGAAGACAGTACCTGCCCCTTATAAAAGTTAGGCCTCTAAAGAGCCAGCTCCATGGTTTAGATTTGAAATCAGATTTGGTTTTCAAGCACGTTGTTACTTCATATGAAGGAGTGGCCTATGTAGCTCTCTCATCATCTGAGCACAGTGTCACCTCTGCCTCACCTATCCTCGCCTCCTGTGGCAGCTGGCCTCACACATGGGCTCTGAACCCTCACTGCAGGGCCCCAGAGCAGCGTCCCAAGGCCTGCGCACCCTTTGCAGCCTTCAAGCAGACAGCAGGTGTTCAAGAAGGCTGAGGGGATAGGGGTGGGGAGGCAGGGGTGGAGAGGGAACAGGGATGGGGGGGCACAGGGGTGGGGAGGGAGCAGGGGTGGGGAGGGGAGCTGCCCCTCTTACCCTTTTGACAGAGATCTCCATCTCAGTGATGGGTGTTGGCACCTGGGGGAGGAGCAGAGTCTCATCATGGGGTGGGACCCTCCCCTGCACACCTGCTCTCAGCCTCTACCACCCCTTTTGGTGGGAGCCACCCATCTCCCAGCCTGGGTCAGTCACCCTGGCAACAAAAACCAGTCATTCCAGATGTCAGGTATACAAGAAAGGTTCTTCGTCCTGGCTGGCCCCCAAGCAGGCGTCTTGGCAAAAAGCACCAATCTCTGGTGTCTCCACGTACAGCCTTGCTCCCCAGCAATGAAGCAGCTGTCCCAAATTGCCCATCCCCTGCATCAGAGGGTACCAACCATCCCCCAAACACAGATTCCTCTTCCCCTGATGTCGGCAGCAGGACCAACAGGACCGCTGTGGACTTGGGGACTCAGCCACTACCTCACTGAGACTTGAGGGGTGCTCACCTCAGCCATTCCTCCCTGGACACCCCAACTTTAAGCTCCCAGGCTTGTTGCCCACGCCTACAGTCATTCAGAAATGAGTCCCCCCCGCAGCTGGCCTAGAGATAGGGCTCATCCTAAGCTCACCCCTGCTTCCCTATAGCCAGGCCTAGACCCAGGGATGGAGCTTTGGGGACCCCTCTCACTAGCCCCCCTACTCACCTTAAACACCTGGAGCTCCTCCAGCACCACTTCCTCGGGCTCGCTTGAGCCCCCCGCCTGGAGGGCAATGACCTTGAGCACTGAGCCTGAGTCTAGGCAGGGGAGTGGGGTCAGAAGGAGAGGAAGGGGCAGCCCGTGCCACACACCTCACCAGCCTGGCTACCCCCACTCAGCCCACCCACCGGTGCCCAGGAAGATGACGTCGTAGGTCCCGTCCTCCGCCTCCACTCGGTCCACTGCAATCTGGTGCAGCTGCTGGGCCAGGTGGGTCTTAACAAGGACAGGGCGGCCCTGCCGAGGCCTCACGGGCTGGAACATGAGGGGGTGGGCTCGGGCAAACTGCAGCACCTCGTCAGGGTAGTCCTTGGTGCTGCCAAAGGGCCGTCCTGGTTGCGCCGTCATCTTGCTGGGGCACTGTGGGCACAACGAGGGTACGCCTGAGCATCCTGGGTCCCCAGTTTCCACCCCTGCCAACCTCCAGAGGATTGCCCTCACTGTAGGGGAGGCTCCTTAACGGGGCACAGGGCTCTCTCCCCCTCCACATCTGGCCTCGGAGTCCCAGAGCACGTGGACACAGAGCTATTCCAAGGGGGTGTCCCTCCTGGCATCTGTTCAGTTCCCTATTCCCTGGCCAGGCTCCTGGCAGATACTCACTGCGCCTGGGCGGGGAAAGGGCACCTTGCCCTGGTAGGGCCCCCACTGGTGCTGGGGACCATCCTGGTGGGCAAAGGGCCCGTTGAAGACCTCCCAGATGTCAGCCATGTGGTACACGCAGATGGCGAAGCCCTGGAACACAGCGCTGCAGGGGGCAGATGGGACTGTCAGGCCAGGGTGGTGGTCATGGGCAGGAAGAGGCTGCCTGCCTCCATTAGCAGGACAGGGGTGAAATGCCTGCAGTCAGCAGGGACTCCGTAAAATAAGGACAAAGAGCGGGGCATGAAGAATGCAGTCACGGAGTCACCGAATCAGGGACAAAGGCAGGGGCCATCTCAAGGCCAGGACATAAAGATAGAGGCCAACAGAGGGGCCAGGAGGGGTGGAGTGGAGGGGAGGCAGGGCGGCCCACCTGACCGTGCTGAACAGCGCGTATACCTCTGGGCTCTTCCCTGCCTTGGGCCAGAGTAGGAACACGTCCTCTGGGAGACACAGGAGCACAGGGGTCACGGCCACCGCCACTTCGCCCTCCCCTCCAGTGCCCAGCCCTGCCCCAGCCACGCCCTTACCCAGCTGGTGGAAGTGGGTCTCAGCACCCCCGGGGCCGGGCACAGAGCAGACCAGCCGGGCCTTGAGGAAAGTGCTCCACTTGTTCACCAGCACCCGCTGCCCGCCGGCGTCGTTCTAGTTGGGGAGGGGGGACTTGGCTGTGGGCACCACGAGTTGGGGGCCTCCCGCCCCTCACCCTCGCCCTTGGAGGGAGAAGTGTGGACATGGGTTTCACACCCAGCCTCAGCTTCTCTACTGCTGGGGAGGTGGACAGGCCGGGGAAGGCCCGTGCAGTGAGGGCTTTAACCTCACAGGCCTTTCACAGCTCTCACCACGCAGACTCGGCCCACGCAGCTGACGATGACATGTCCTGGGCCACCATCGGGTGAGGGGACAGTCTCCGAGAAGAAGAAGTACACCTTATCATTGTCCTGGTCAGAGTTGTCGGGGATCGGCGCAGCTGCCACAAACCTGGGGTCTGGCAGGGTGACAGGGTGAAGCTGGGAGGAGGGGCCTCATAAGGGAGGGCAAGGGGCTAAACCCAATGGAGGAAAGAAGCAGTGTGGGGACCCCCACTGGGGCTGGAATCCTGGTGTAGGGTGGGTGCGGGCCCCGGGGCTCACCATGCAGGAGGCTCTGGTCAGAGTCAGAACGCAGGGCTGGCCGGGAACCCCCACTTCGGAAGATCATGGCCTCACGCCCCAAGAAGTCGGCGGTGAGGCCGGTATACAGCTCTCCGCCTGAAGTGGGGGTGGGAGGCAGAGTCAGGGGAGGACACCAGCCAGGGACCACCCTCCCTGTGCCCACCTGGCCTGGACATCACCCACCTACAAAGGTGCTGGCAAAGGGCCAGCTGGGCTCGTGTGGGCACCGGCCCCGCCCACCTTGCACGGTGCTGGGGTCCAGGTGGAGCATGTGCTGGGGAGGAGAGGGGAGAGAGGGCAGGGTGTCACCTGGGAAAGAAACACCACCCCCCACATATGCCCCAGGGCCTCAGCCATTGCATGCAGCTGGAGATTGGGGGGGCAGATGGTGCCCTCATTCCAGGCCCCACTGACGGGTCAGTTCCCACATAAAGGCGCCTTTCAGGCCCCTACCCTTCTCTGGCCCTACCACAGGCCTTTGACCCCACGGCTCAATGGGAAGCTTTCAGGCTTAGGGAGGAAATGTCGCTGCTTCCCAGTCCCTGGTGGGCACCCCATGCTCACCTCCCCACGGTGCCCGACTGTGATGAGGGCGCAGATCGGGTGGAAGGCCCCTGTGCCACATGCCAGCAGGTGAGTCCGGTTGTGGGGCTTCAGCACCCGCACAAAGTTGGCACACTCCGTCTAGCAGGGAGGGAGAATGAGGCTGAGGAGTGGGGGTGCCCACCATGTCCCCAGCCCCCAGGCTCGGTCCTGCCTGGCTGATGGTCTTGGGGAGGGTGGGGCATGGTCATTTTTCACAGACCCTCCAAAGCCCTCAGATCTGCCCCGAATGCCCCCAGCAGAGATACTTGAGGGAGCGGCCAGAGGGCCTCCCGGGGGTCAGGACTTGGGTGTTGGTCAGGGATGTGGGGTGGCAGTCACACCATCAGCACTCACCAAGGGATCCCTTCCTTTTCCGACACACTCCTCTCTCTGTCCTGGCTGCGGAGGCCACAGAACCTGAAACACAGCCTGGCTGACCTCAGGGAGCTCCCCTGACCTCAAAGCCTCAGTTTCCCCATTCGGCCTCCTGTTGGGAGGTGCCCAAATGGGAGCCAGTCACTTGGAGGCTTTCATTTGGACCCTCTCTCTTGCACCCTCCTGGTCATCCCAGCTCACCTCCCGGGGGTCTGGCCATGTCTGGTCCAGCCGCAGAGAGTAGAGGGCGTCGCGGCCCCCCAGAAAGAGGCGGTCCCGGTACTCATCCAGGTACATGGCCCGAAGGTCCAGGGAGCCCCGGGGGCCCAGAAAGATGGCAGAGCGATTGGCAGACAGGAGATCTGGGTGGGAGCAGAGGGAGGAGGTCAGGGCCACTGCTCAGCCCACTTCCTCAGCCAAGGGGTGGAGGTGGAGATAAAGGTGAAGGTGGAGGTCTCCAGCTGTGCATTTACCCCCACCACACAAACATCTGGAAAATGCTGCCATCCACAGGACAGCTGGAGGGCTTTGAGGAAACAGCTCCTGGGGGCAGTGGAGCAGGAGGCTCTGAGCCCCCCACTCAGGGCCTGTCCCAACCCCTCCATTCCTCAGTCAACATCTCCTTCCCACGGTCCCACCTGTGCCCTCCCCAGTCCTGGGGGAGACGGCCCCACTTGCAGAAATTACAGCAGCAAGCTGTGCAAAGTGCAGGAGAACTGGGAGAAAGGGGCGCTGAGTCCCAGCAGTGTGCAAGGCTGACTCTCCTGGGGAGGGTGACTGGCCTGGGGAGCGTGTTTCTGGCAAAGGCCTGGTGTGGGAGAGAGCAGGTATGACCAGGTGGAGCTCCAGGCTGGGGTCCAGGGTTGTGGCCAAAAAGGGTTTTCTCCCCCATAGATGCTGCCCTCTCAGGCCCCAGGATGGAGGCTAGGATGTCTGGGGACACCGCTGTGGGGAGTCCAGAATGCCAATATGGGTCTTTGGAGTTTGGCTGGGGAGATGGGCCTGAGGGGCAGGCAAGGGGGCAGGCAGCACCATCTGGTAGGAAGGGGGTATTGGCCACCCCTGGGAAGGCCATGGTGTATCCTATGCCTGCTCCACGGGAGCATCCTCGGCGCACTCTGTTCCCAAAACTCATCAGCAGCCTCTTCCAGGAAGCCTTCAGTGGCTGACAGCATTTTGGGGGGAACTTCCCTTAGTTAGACTTTTTGTTCTTGTAGCCTGACTGAACCGCCCACCCCCACCCCCACCCCGCCAAAAAAAAAAACCCCAGCTCCCAGAGCAGGACCACGGTTTCCGCAGACAACTCCTCAGACTCTTCAAGGTGGAGCCATGTCTTCCCTGTCAGACTCCCCAGGGCAAGCCTTTGTCCCCTCCTCTGACTGCGGTTTCCAGGGGAAGAAAATCACCCCCCCTCCCCCCTAGTTTCCTCAAGAAGAAGAATCTTCCGGGAACCATATCTCGAGAATCTTTTCCCATGAACTATCTCCACAGATTGAAAGAAGGTCTGTGCTGGCTGCAGCACAACACATCAAGGTTAGATCTACAGAGGAACCTCCCAGGCCAGGATGGGCAAAAGGGGAGATGAATCCTCCCTGGGCTGTAAAGAGCCTCCGGGGTGTAGATGGGGGTGGAAATGACAAATTGGGAGGTGTGTGGTGTGCTGTGGGCACGAGGGGTACAATGACAAGACAATGACGTCTGCCCAGCAGGCCTGGGGGACAGGGCTAGTGACTCCTTGCAGGGCAGCTTCTGGAGTTGGAGGCTCCTCCCCGACCCAGTGGCTTGGGACTTGAGGGACAGGATTCTGATACGGCTTTTCACTGTCTGCCCAGGGTGAAGAGCCCCAGCTCAGTCTAGAGAGACCTGCAGACATGCCCTCTCCATCCTCCTCTCCATCTCTCTGCCCCCCATCTCTACTGGGGTCTCTTCAGCGTCTCCATCTGTCTCCCCCCCCCTTTCTCAGCAGTCCCTCTTGGGATTTTCCCCCTACCTGTCTCTGTTCCCCCCACCTCCTGGTCAGGTCTGCCTCTTGCCATGGGAGCACCCCCAGCTCTGACCGTGAACTCCTTCCTGAGGGTTGTCCAGGGGGCGACTCCAGCCACTCTACTGGCATAACAGATGGGGCCTGGGACTGGCTGGGGCCTCACAGCGGGGGGGGTGTCCCAGGACCCGCGGGCAAGCACAGAATGGGGCGCACTGGACGGTACCTCGGTAGGAGAGCCGCAGGCGGGGCGTGCTGGGGCCGGGGCTGCCCCCGCAGAGCAGGAGGCGCCCCAGGAGGCAGCAGACAGCCCAGGCGGAGGGGGCCATCCTGGGGGACCAAGGGCACTGTCGCCCGCCTGCCCGTGGAGCCACGCTCCGGTCCTGCCGCTGGTTGCAATTTGCTCTGTCGCCACCAGGCCTGCCATTTATAAGGCGGCGGCTCCACCCCCCACCCCACCCCCGCCCCCCCGGGAAGGGAAGGCAGGAGGAGGCGGGAAGGAGGCGAGGGGCCGCCATCCACCTGCAGCCGCTCCCTCCACCTCGTTGGTCCTGCTGACACCTTTGTGCTGGATTGGCTGGTTCCTCATTGGAGGAGATTTCCCAGACTGGGTGGGAGGTTTGCACAGAGGGATGTCCACAGACTCAGGTTCCACCTACAGCAGGGTGACAAGGGGGAGATAGCCTGGTTGGGGGTCAGGGGTTAGAGGTCAGAGGCTGATGGGCTGGGTGGGGGTCTGGCTGGGCTCTGTTTTGCTCCCTGTGTAGCCCTACCCTGCCAGTGCCTATGTCAGAGACCCTCACAAACAGACCCAGGGCCCAAGCCCCCCATACCAGGGTGGTCCAGCCCCCTGAGACCTTGGCCAGGCCCCCCAGCCATCCTGGCAGGGCCCAAGCTGCCTGGAGGAGGGCACTTCCTGCCCAAGGCGCTGATGTTTTGGGCGGGGTCTGGAGGTCTGTACACACTTCACAGATCTGGAGTTGGCAAGTGATGGATGCCCAGGCCTCCCCACCCAGGCCTGTCCCCAACCCTCCAGGCCCCTCAGCCCTCCCCCAACATCTAAGAAGCCCTGTCCCAGGTGACAGGATCCACCCATGCCAAGAGGGACTCCTCCCTCTCCCTGCCTCATCATTGCCCCACCCCGCTCAGCCCTCCAGTCCTCCTAGAAATTCAGGGCCCAGAGTGTCACCATGGGAGTGGTGGGTTCTCCCTAGAGCTTATCCCCACCCCCCATGCCACCACCCCCCCCAGCCCGTAGGCCCTAAACCTGTGATCCCTTCAGTGCAGGGGCAGCTCCCCACACTCCCTGTGCCCTGAGCTCAGACCGGGGGCAAGGAAGGCCACAGAAGAGGGCCAAGGGGGAGACAAGGCTGAGTGGCTGTCACCAGGGCAAGTGAAGGGAACTTCTCCCTTTCCTCCAAACTACAACTCCCAGCAGCAGCCCCTGCAGCCCGCACCCCAGTCTCTTGCAACGGCTACCACCCCTACCCCCCCGCCCCCGCCCAGGCCCCCACACTCAGAATCTGAGGCCCTGGGTGCTAAGCAAATTTCAGCTTCAGCTGGAGTTGGAGCTCCCAGAACTCTAGAAATCCCTGCAGGTTGGGCCACCCAGATGGACCAGCCTGAGCCCTCATCAGTCAGGAAATTGTGGGGGGGAGGGGTACTCAGAGAGGAAGGATCTGGCTAGGCCACACAGCAGGCTGAGTACAGGCCCAGCTCAGGCCTGCCCCTTCCTGGGGCCCTCCTTGGCTTCTGGGGCTTCTGGGGAGCACTGCAGCCCCATCTCCCTTCCCCGCTTCATCTCTGGAAGGGAAACAGGTCAATCCTGGGGATAGCACAAGAAGGGCTCAGGGTCCTGGAGCCCTGCCTCCATGTCCGCATCTCTACCTGACATACACACCTGGTGATCAGTACTTGTGCTGTGATGGTGATTATATCCTGAGCCCACGGTGGGGTGAGGTCCCTCTGCCTCAGTTTCCCTGGGGAGATGTTTTGACATGTAGCCTGGGCTGGGGGCCAATTTCTGGGTGGAGATTGAGCTAGACAGTCAATCAGCCATCATGTGGCCTCCAGCTGTGGGCAGGGCCCAACCACTTCCAAGCATGCCAACCCACCCTGGAGGTCTCGGCTCAGCTAGACTCCCAGCTGGGGCTGCAGGGGAGGCCTGGGTCCTTTGGGGCAGGGTGTAGAGGGCAGCCCATTCTCCACTGTGTAGAAACAGCCTGTAGCAGGGGCTGGGGGCCTGTATTCTCCCACTGCCTTGTATGTCCTCAAGCAGATCCTATGCCTCTCTGGACCTCAGTTTCCCAGTCTGGGAAGGGGGTGAGGATCCTCTAAAGTACCCTGCTTGCTGGCTGCAGGTGGAAACAAACCCCAAGTGTGCCCTGATTCCCAGGACCAGGGGCCCAGCCAAGGACATTTTATGCCATCTAGTGGACAAAAAAAAAATTTTTTTTTTTTTTAGTGGACAAAGTGAGAACTTCAGAAGGTCCCAACAATGAAGGCGTTTGTCAGGCCCAGTGCTGGGCAGCAGAGCTACCCAGCAGAAACTGCAGCCTCTCGGGATGGCAGTGACCAGGCAACCATAATGCAAAGAGGTAAGGGCAGTTGAAGATGCTCTGATGATTGTCTCTGATGGAGGAAGTCAAAGGAGGCTTCAGGGTGGAGGCACTATCCACGCAAAGGATGACACAGCCCAGAAATGAAGAGGAACTGAGTCCAACAAAACAGGCAGAAATGGATAGTGTGTGAACGGGAGTGAAATGCCCTTGTAAGCACTTGGCCATATACATATGTGTCATGTGTGTTTGTGCATCAGGCGCCACCAGGTGGGTATGTGGAAGGTCACCCCCAACCTCTCCCAGCTGGAATTTTGGGGTTGGCCTGTCTGGAAGGAAGGAATGGATGCCTCCAGCCCCTCATTGCTGGGACAGAGACACTGAGACAATCCCTTGGGGCTCCATCTTGTGAATCCTCAGCTACTTCCAGAGAATAAGCCCTTCCCTCACAGCTCCTACTCCTGCCCAACTCTTCCATGGTGCCCTCAAGAACTTCCTCCTGCTAGCAGGGACATCCATCTCCTTGTACCCCCCAGCCAGTGAAGGGAAGACTAGGGTGTGCCCCTTCCTAACAGTTCTCGCTTCTCCCCAACCAAGGCATATGGATGGCACGGTCTCTTCTTTGAGGAAACACCAGCCATCACCTGCCACGTATGTCCTATGGGACTGTCCTCCTGTTCATTCACAGAGGGCTTAGCTCTGGGGTTCCTTTCTTCCCCTTCCCACTCCCACCAGCATCCCACATGCCCTGGGTGCCCCCTGGCCTCTCAGGTCGTTGTCTTCCTCACTGCCAATGACGTTTTCCTCCACCACTCACCCATCCTCTAGGTCACCACCAATAAAGTCATAGCCTTCTGCATCTCTGTTCGGAACACCCCCTCTTCTGGACACCACCTCCTGCACCCCCATACTCACTGCCACGATTCTTCACTCACTGAAACCCACTGGCCTGCCTCATTGCCTCAAGTCCCCCCTTTTCTCCTGACCCAGCGTGGATCCCAGGCCCGGCACTACAGCCAGGTCTTGAAACCCCTTCCCCAGAGACCCAGGGCAGCTCGCCTTCCCCTGCAGTTCTGCCCCTGCATCATCCGTGGTCCTGTCTCACAGGGTTGCACCCATCAGCATACAAGCCATTCCCTTACCCACCCCATAGATAAGCTTTCCTGGACCCCACACCACCCCTCAACTTCAGCCCATTTCTTTGCTCCCTGTGTGTTGCAGGATGTCACTAGCATCACTCACGCCCATCTCCCCTTTACCTCAGCACCCTCCTTTGGCCTTTTCCCATCGGGCTTCTGCCTTCCTGCTCTACCAGAACCCCTCGTCCAGGTGCCCAAGGCCTCAGGGCCTCCAAGTGTTCAAACCCCAAGGCCATCGGTTGTTGTCAGTGCCTCCTTCCTTCCCCCAGAAGCCCCTCATTCACCAGGGTTCCTCCCACCCACTGACTGTCTGTGTGGGATGCCCGGTGCCTAGCACTTGACCGTGTCTCCCTGCAGACTTGCTCCCTGGGGTCCTCATCCATGCCCAGGGAAGCTGAAAAAGGGCTTCTTCCTTTGAAGATACCTAAGTTCCCAGCGCTTGCTCTGCCCTCTCCCTTAGCTCCAGCCTCACATCCAGGCGTCCATTTGACATGTCCACACCCATCTCAGAGGCATCTTCCGTGATGCTGCCATTGTTAACTGCCCTTGAGTTTGTCCCCAATTCATGATGACCCCATGCACAATAGAACGAAATGCTTTCCGGTCCTGTGCCATCCTCATGATCAGTTGTGGATCGGACAGTTGTGAGTCATAGGGTTTCCCTTGTCTGATTTTCAGAAGTGGATCCACAGGCCTTTCTTCCTAGTCTTAGTCTGGAAGCTCTACTGAGACTTATTCAGCATCATAGCAACACACAAGCCACCTCTGACCGACAGGTGGTAGCTGTGCATGAGGCGCACTGGCTGGGAATTGAACCTGGGTCTCCTTCTTGGATGGCAGGGATTCTATCACTGAGCCACCATTGCCTCCCTTCTGTGATTTAAAAACAAAACAAAACATTGCCATCAAGTTGATTACAACCCTGAAGGAGAGTAGAACTGCCCCATTGGGTTTCCAAGGAGCAGCTGGTGGATTTGAACTGCTGACGTTTTGGTTAGCGGCTGAGCTCTTAACCACTGTACCACCCGGGCTCCATGCTGTTCTGTGATAGCCATGCCAAAAAAGTATCACTTGAATCTAATCCTGAGCAAACATCAGATGAGCCCAAATAGAGTGAGATTCTACAACGTAACTGGTCAAAACTGTCAAGGTCATGAAAGGCCAGTAAAGACTGAGAAACTGTCCCAGATTGCAGGGGACTAAAGAGACAGGTTGACTGGTGTGATGTGTGCTCCTGGGCTGGATCCTGATCCAGGGACTAGCGACAGCATTTGAGTAAGTTCCACAGGTGAGTTAGCGGTGTTGTGTCAGTGTTAGCTCCCTGGTTTGATCCTTGTACTGTGATTATTTAAAACATTAACACGGAAGAGGGGTGAAGCATAAATGGGAGCTCTTTGTGCTATTTTTGCAACATTTTTGCAAGTCTGGAATTATCTTAAACGAAAAGTTAAAAATTGTAAAAATAAATAACAAAAAAAGGACGTCCATTCCTTAACACCTGGCGGCCAGCCACAGAGCCCGGGCCTCCCCCAGGCTTCTGTACATCAGGAAATGGCAGTTGTCTGGCCAAAAACTTAAGGGTTATCATGGGCTCCCTGCTTTCTCACACCTCACGTCCAGTCCTCCAGCAAGTTCTGTGGATGCTAGTTCCAAACATGCCCCGAACCCACGCACCTCTCTCCACTGCGCGAGAGCCTTGCTCTCCAGGCCCTCACCTGGAACCTGCCCCAGCCTCAGCTCCCCACCCCCAATCCCTCCTCCCCTCTGTGGCCCTGAGAGCCCCTTGCTCCTGGTACTGACTGAGCTCCTCGCCAGCCTGGGTCTACCCACCTCTCCCCATGGCTGCCCTTCTGCTCCTGAGACGCTCCAAACCTTTCCCTCTGCCAAGGACACTCTTGCCCCTTCTCCTCTCATGGCTGGTTCCCTGTGACTCTTCAGACCTCAGCTCTGTGTCATCTCCTCCAGGAGGCTTTCCTGGACCACTCCCTCTCGTGGGCCACCATCCTCTGCAGCCCCCATTGCAGCACCACACTGGTTTCTTCTCTGGCCTTCACCTTCCTCTCTGCCTCCCCACACCAGTTACTATAAATTCCACGAGATTAGGGCCTGGGCCTCACAACCTATACCAAAAACCATACTCGTTGCCCTCGAGTCAATTTTGACACATGGCAACCCCATATGTATAAGACCAGAACTGTTCCATAGGGCCTTCTTGGCTGTGATGATCACGGAAGCAGATTGCCAGGCCTTTCTCCTGCAGTGCCGCTAAGTAGTTCTAACCACCAACCTCTAGGTTAGTAGTCAAGTGCAAACCTTTTGCACTATGCAGGGACCTTGGGCACACAGTAGGTATGTGAATACACCACTGAACGGTGCACTGTGGTGGTGCTGTCCACGGCGGCCCTTCCTTCTCCGTCAGATGTCTTTGTTCCTGGATGGCTCTGGGTGTCAGTGTAGATCGGTGAGTACTCCAAGGACAGGCCTGAGATGACCCCTCTCCTCACTCCCCCAGGCCTCCCCAGAGACCAGGCAGCTCCTGCTAACTTTGGCCTCCGCCAGAGGCATCTCCAGAATTCCAAGACTATCTCTGAATGCCAGGCCTGTCTGGGGAATGCCAAGGCTGGAGCACAGCTGGGGAGGCCAAGGGTGGCTAGGTGGGGCAAGAACAGCTGCTGGCATTCTGCTGGAGCCTGGGTGCCGGTGGCAGCTGTCCCTCCTGCAAGTGCTTGATGATACCTCTACCTCCTTGCAGCCCTGCCCTCTCCCAGGCCAGCGTCACTGTGCTGGCTGCAGCTCCGGCCTGGCACCCTCACTGACTGACAGCCACCAGGCCTCAGGCCTCAACTCCATGTGAGGGAGGGAAATTGGATACCTTGGAGGGGACCAGCCTCTGGGCTCACAGGGACTGGAAATCACACCCATTTGGACCTGGCACATTAGACAGAGCCCTTGACTGGGAGCAGGTGGCTCGGCTCTCCCCAGACACATCTTGACAGGTCCCAGTGCCTCTCTGGACCCCAGGGTCCTTACCTGTCAGGTGGGCCAGAGGAGGTAGAGCTCCTCCGTCCCTGGGAGTCAACAATGCTGGCGGGAAGTCTGAGGGAGGGGTGAGTGGACTGGAGCCTTGGGCCAGCGGGGCCTCCGCAGTGCCCAGATTTACCCCAGCCAGAGCTGAGATGTAGCTGGGGTTGCTGTGCCAAACGGCACCCAGGGCCTAGCCAGGTACTGCAGCTATCAGTGCTCTCCAGGTATAGAAGCCTGAGGCTCCCAAACTGGCTGACCAATGCAATGGCCCCCCAAGAGCTTGTTAAAATGGAGATTCCTGGGCCACTGCAGACTCCTGATGCTGAACCGCAGGAGACGGGGCCTGGGCACCAGCCAGCGGGCCATGGGGAGTGGGTGTCTCCACCTAATCTAAGTGCCCCCCTGCAGAAGGTATGTGCAGTGTTCGTTCCGAGCTCTGCAGCAAGCATGCCTGGGATGGTCACCAGGCAGGAGTGGACCCTGGTGGGGAGTCCATAGCCCCCAAATGTCCAGAGCCAGACACCAGGCCTCTGGGAGCAAGATTTTATTTGCATTGCCCAGGATGGGGTGGGGAGGTGGGGCGAGGGGTCAAGAACACAGCCAGATTCAGGCACTGAGACCCTGGCCCTTGCTTTATCCCAGGGCCCAGCTGGAGTCGGCCTGGGCACAGGCAGCTCTGGATGAGGGTCAGTTTCTACTCCACCCCCTTCATGAACTCCAGGAACTCTGTGGAGAGAGGTGCAGGCATGGGTCAGAAGTGGGGGCCTGGAAGGGGTGAGCAGACAGGGTCCAGTCTACCCATGTGCTCACCGTCATAGTCGATGCGGCCATCATTGTTCTTATCACCATCCTTCATGAGCTCCTCAATGTCATCCTCTGTGATGATCTCGCCTGTGGCCTGCAGCATTATCTTCAGCTCCTCCAGGTCAATGTAGCCATCTGCATTCCTGCAGGGAGGGCCAGGGGGCCTCAGAGCCTGCATCTGGGGCCAGAGGGAGGGGCAGGTGGCCCCACCCAGGACCCCAGGGGGCAGAGCAGGAGACTCAACACACAGACTGGGAGACCGAGGCCCCAAGGTCACTGGGGCTGCTCCCTTTCCCCAGCTTTGCCAGAGGTCGAGGTTTGTGTGCTCACTTGTCAAACATGCGGAAGAGGTCAGACAGCTCCTCCTCGGACTTTCCTTTGCTGTCGTCCTTCATGCACCGAACCATCATGACCAAGAATTCATCGAAGTCCACTGTGCCACTGCCTGGGGATAGGGGGCAGGGCAGCCGTCAGAGAGGGACAGTCACAACTGCAGACACCGCCCTTGACACTAGACCCTGGTGTGCTCAGTGCAGCCTCCCACCAACCTTGGGAGGTGAGTGCGCTCGTTATGCCCAGTTTGCGGATGGGATGACTGAGGCTTGGAGAGGCTAAACACCTCCTTCAATGGCATAGAGGAAAAGGAGCAGAGCCAGGGTTCGAGCCCCCAGTGAGCTGGGGGTATGTGTATAAGTTGAGGACCTGCTGGGAAGAGGGCTCACCGTCTTCGTCCACCTCATCAATCATCTCCTGAAGCTCCTCAGGTGTGGGGTTCTGGCCCAGCATCCTCATCACCTTGCCTAGCTCCTTGGTGCTGATGCAGCCATCCTCGGCGCCCAGCACAAAGATGTCAAAGGCTGCTTTGAACTCTGTGTCCAATGGAGGGAGTGAAGGGGACAGAGCAGCTCAGAGCCTAGCAGCCAGGACCTGGAAGAAAGATCCCTGGGGCCACCTACCAACCTCCCTCCAAGGCCTCGGAGGTCACAGTGAGAGTGGCCCCAGCCTCTGGCCTCCAGCCTGGGTCCTCTCCTGGAAAGGGGTCCCCACATTCCCCCAGCCCAGCCCTGCTGTCCCCCCATGTGTATTGGGGGCACTCACCATTTTTCTGTTCTTCTGTCAGCTGCTCTACCTAAAAAAGAAAGAAGGTCTCAGCACTCAGGCTCAGGCCTGGGCCACTGTGGAGGAAGCTAAACCATTCCACAGGCGGGAAGACTAAAGCCAGGAGAGGCAGGCTTATCCCGGGTCACAGGGCGCAGGCCCCAGTATTCCCTCCCTGCCACCCAAAGCCCCGAGGTAACCCTGCTGATCTCACTGAGGCTGGGCTCAGGACCAGGGTGACAGGTGGGCACCCTCTCCAGGGCCAAGGTGACCCTGAGTAACAATAGCTAGTGACCACTCGGTGCTCTCCTGGCTCCCTGTTGAAACTCAAGCTGGGTGGCCTGAGGGACAGCTGTCCCTCAGGTTGGGACAATAAAACCAGTGTGGCTTTGCCCACCCACTGTAACCTGACCAGGGTGGCCACTGGGCTATTTTTAACTGGGGACAAAGTTAAACCTGGTGATTGTTCTGGGGACTCTGGCATGCGGGGGGTGGGGCAGCGTTATCTGGCCCCCTGGCCAGCGGGTGCCGCCTCGGGAGCCAAAATTAGTCCCCAGCCCGTCAGGCCTTGTATGGGCACAGGGTGGAGGGCTGCCCCCCCAGCTCCATGGATAGGCAGGGGTGCCCCAGAGCCAGCTGCGGCCCCTCTCTGCCCAGGAGTAGGCCTCACTCTGGGGACTGAGGGAGGGATCCCCTTAGGGACAGCTGTCTATGCCGGGATGTTCTTATCTCCAAGGTGGGGGGAGGTTACTACCCCCCAGGTGGAACAGCATCTGAAGCCCCATGGTCACCCCCAGGAAGGTGCAGGGGATTGGGGTGACCACTTCCTAGCCCTCACTCCCTCATCCTCACCACCGGCCAAGCCACTTAGGGCTGAGCCTGCCAGCATTCTGTTCATTCTTCCCTGGCTCTCCCCCAGGCCCAGTCCTTCCCTACTTCAACTTAAAGCCCCTCTTCAAGCCAGGCTTTAGGTTCTGCAGCCCCCTCCTCACAATGCATCTTCAGCCTGCCAGGAGCTGGAGAGGCAGAATGTGGGGAACAGAAACAGTGGGGCAGGGAGACAGAGACAGAAGTGACAGTGACTCAGAGAGAGACAGCTTGGGGGGAATAAAGTCAGGCTGAGAAAGCAAAGATCCAGAGACACACATGCAGAGAGATGCGGCCAAGAGATAGTGGCACAGACTTCAGACACTTGGAGACAGATGGGAAGGTACGACGCTAAAGTGGCAGCCTCCTCACCTGACAGCTTCTCCCCAGACCCTGAACATCCCCCACCCCATCCCTTCTATACCTCCAGACACCAGACTTACCGTCCCCTTGAGGGAGGAGGCATGAAGGTACCTGGGCCTTCTCCTGGGTCCCCACCACCTCCCTGGGGTGACCTTGCCCCCATCCAGAGTTGAGTGAGCTCCCAGCGGGCCCACCTCCCCAGCCCTGCCCAGGCCCATCCCTCACCGCGGCCTTGTAGATGTCGTCCATGCTGGCGCCTCACAGGGCAGGCTGCTGGGGTTGCCAGCCAGCCTGGGCTTAAATAGCCCTGCCTCACCGCATTCCCGCCAGCCCAGCCCAGCCCAGCCCACCCCTGCCTGCAGCATCCCCTCCCCCTGGCCCGGTGATCTCAGACTGGCTGAGTCCCTGTGTCCTCTGCTCAGTGCAGGGAGCAGATGAAGGGCTTCAAGGACCAGGCCTCTTGTTCTCTGTCCCCCTCAGTCCCCAGGGACTCTCTGGAAAGGTTTCTTGAATGAATGAAAACATGAGCCAGGCTAGGAGCTGCTAAGGAGTGGGCCCCAGGCTAGGAGGCTACGCACAGCTTATCCTCCTATCCAATTAGGGAAGTGGGCCCTGTTATCCCCCCACTTTCCAGATAAGGAAACTGAAGCTCCTGGAGAGGTGGGGGACTTGCCCAAGGTCTGGTTGATGAGGTAGTGCCTGCCTTAAGCCCAACCTCTTTGGAGTGGAGGCAGTATACAAGGAGAGGCAGAGAGTGTCAGGCTGGGAGCAGCAGGGACCTGCCAGGAGAAGCCTTGAATGTCAAGCTCAGAGTATAGTTCTATGGAGCTGGTGGAGGCAGAAAGTGCTAACCGGCTCCCTAGAATGTGGTGTTCTGGAGTCCTTCATCCAGGGGTACCAGAGGAGACCCGCCTCAGACTTCCCCTCTCTCCAGTGAAAGCAGTGATAGCTTTGGGCTTGGGTCTGTTGGAAAAGTCAATCAATAAACAGATCTGCAGATGCCTGTGCCAGGCTTGCTTCCTCCTTATCCTTCAGCTAGGTTGCTGCCTCCCTCTTCTAGGTCTCAGTTTTCCTCTGGATTAGGGCTGCTCCTCTGTGCCTGTGTTCTCCCATTCCAGCACCGTAGCTCCTGACTCCCGGGCCAGCCTGTCTCCCCCTTTTGCATGGATCTTCCCTCCCTGCCACCCACACTACCGCATGCCAGAAACTGGTTGGATTCTCCCCAGAGACAGGGCAGATCGCTGAATCTCGGAGAGTTTAACAACTGGCCTAGAGTCACCCTGCCCCTGCCCAGGCTCTAAGCATAGCTCGCATCTTCCCCTTAACCCGGTCCCGCTCTCGTCCTGTGAGGAATGAGCCCAAGATCCGGATGAGACGCGATTACTGCCTCCCTTTTCCAGAGGTGGAAACTGAGGCCAGGCGGAACAGTAACTTGCTTCGGCTAGCACGGAAGGCGCGGGCCTTTCGGTCCTTCCCTCGAAACCGAGGGACGTGCTCATAGCTATGCCAGCCCCGGGCCTCAGTTTCTCTCCGAGCAAGGTGGGCGGTGCCACGCGGGTACCGATTACGCAATCGGGGAACCCGAACAACGAGCGCACGCGCATAGTTTGAGGCTGCTGTCAATCACGGGGGAGGGGCAGGGAGGGGCGGGGCCTGGGCGGGGCGAGGGCGCAGGAAGGCTGCGGGGCCAAGATGGCCGCGCGGCGCTCAGCAGGGGCGGGGGGCGGTGGGGACCGTGGGGCGGTGGGACGCTGACCCCGCCCCCGCTGCTGCCAGTCTGCGCCGGGCGGCGGCGGCGGTGGAACCCGAGACATGGCGTCGTCGGCGCGCAGCTTCGGGCCCGAGCGGGAGGCCGAACCGGCTAAGGAGGCGCGCGTTCTGGGCTCGGAGCTCGTGGACACGTACACGGTGTGCTGGGGGCGGGGGCCCCCGAACCGGGGGTGGTGTTTGGAACCCGGAGTCGGAGTCGGGTTGACTGGGGAGGGGGCGGGGAGGAGGGGGTAGAGGGATCTGCGATTGCGAGGAGGGGTCCGGGAATGGAGGAACCTGGGGAGTGGGGTCTGGACCCTGCAGGTCCAGGAGGAGGGTCTTGGGGCGGGCCCGGGGGGGGGGCGGTTAGGGAAAGGGGTACGCGATCGGAAAAAGACGCTTGGGTTGGGGGGAATCTGGGGATAACGGGGGTGCGGGGAGGGGCCCCGGGATGGGGCGGAGGCTCTTCTAGAGCCTTCAGGCCTGTAGGGCAGCGCCGGCCTCGGTGGCTGTGATGGGGGATCCAGGAGGAGAGGGACTGGAGAGGGGTGTCTCTGATGGGTGGAATCTGAGGAAGAGGGGGTCAGGGCACCGCAGACCGTGGAGAAAAAGAGGAGGCAGGGCCTTGAGCTGAGGGCCTGGAGTCGGGGTTTGAGATCAGTGCTGAGAAGTAAGGGAGGCATCTGGGGCTGAAGGCCCTGGGGGTCGGGCGGAGATGAGAATGGGGGACGGTGAGGCCCAGAAATAGGGGATTCGGGGCTTAGGGCTGGAGCACAGGACTTAGGGGGCTTCATCCCTTTGGACTGCGGTGAGAGGGAGGTGGTGAACGGCACACACACGCACACACACACTCTTCATGGCTGTGGGGGGGGGCGGTGGAGGACAGAAAATGGGGGGTTCCGGATGGTTGGGATTCCGTCCTGGGTATGTAGGGCTGTCGGTTGCCTGGCAGGGACTGGTCCTGGGGTGGGGTGCACTGAGCACCTCTGTCTCCTGTCCTTTGTTCCCAGCGGGTGGGGAGTGAGTGAGGGGCCCTGGCCTTGCCTGTGCCTCATTGCTCCACCCCCTCGGCCCCCATCCTAACCCCCTCCTGGGGGCCATTCTTCTGGCTCTTTCGTCTTTCCTAGGGGCAGGGGAAGGGAAAATGCCAGGCTGAGAAGAGGAGCTGGGGGCAGATCCTTGAGCAACAGGCTCTGGCCCTGGAGAAATGGCTCCTCCTCTGGGCTGAGGGCTGCAGCTGAGTTGATTATTTGCTCCTCCCCCTTCCCTGCAGGCCGCCTAGAGGGGCGGGAAGCTAGGACCAGGAGGCCTGCTCCAGGTGAGGGGTGAGGCCTCGCAGCTGATGGCTGGGCAGCTATCCCCCGTGGGCTTGGCTCACCTGGAGGGGCAGCTCCAGAAAGCTCTCAGGCCCGTGAGCCCTTGTTCTTGCAGGGTTGAGCCCCACCTCTGGGTGACCTTACTGTCGTCTGTCCGCGTGTCAGGCCCTGCATGATGCCCTTTACGTGCATTAGCTTATTTGACCCTTTAACTAGTTGCTGTGGAGTTGACTATGACTCCTGGCAGGGCTTCAAACCGGTTCATTCCGGTTTGGCCCCCTGGTGAGCATTTTCCATTCTAACAAGTTCCCTGCTGAGAATTTGCATTTCCACCCCAAATATACGGAATCAGAATCTACAGTTTAACAAGATCCTCCGGTGATTCTTATGTATAATTTCCTGGGAACTTGTTAGAAATGCAAATTCTCAGCAAGGGGTTTAAACCTGACAGTTTGGAAGCCGTGACTCCTGGGAATCCAACATGTGTCAGAGTAGAACTGTGCTCTGTAGGGTTTTCAGTGACTGATTTTTAGAAGTAGATCATCAGTCCTTTCTTCCAAGGCACCTCTGGGTAGACTCATACCTCCAACCTTTCGGTTAGCAGCCGAGCACGTTAACTGTTTGCAACACTGCAGGGCTCCATTTGATCCTTAAATGTACCAAATTTTAAGATGTCCCTGAGGCTGGGAGATGTTAAGACACTTGCATATGGTCCCACAACCAGGAAGTGGCAGAATTAGGTTTTGAACCCAGGTCTTCCTTGACTCCAAGGCCCGTATCCTTAATTGCTAAGCCATATTGCCTCCTGTTAGGGTTTGATGTCCCATCACTGCCACTCCCCGCACCCCCCCCCGCCCCCGCCAATCACCTTCTTATCGCCTTGACTCCAGGCTCAGCAGCAGAAACCACAGCCATGAACCAGTTAAAAAGGTTGAGAAAGGACTTGCTTCCAGGATGTAGTTAGGGCACCTGGAAAGAAGTACAGCAGAGAAGCTGGTCCTGCCAGACTTGGCCCTGTTCTGCCTCCTTAGGAAAGGGTGCCTTTGCCTGAAGCTCAGTGGGGTTGGGCTCTGAATTACCTGGAGGTAGGAGATAAAAACTGCAAAGAGGTGGCTGGACAAGGTAGAGTCACTTTTTCTATTCCTCACTGGTGGGCGGAGCCGCAGGCTTGCTCCGTGTGCCTGCCAGCTCCAGCGCTAGGGCTGTGGGGAAGGCTGAGAGGGGACCCTGCTGCTCAGCAAAACTCAGGTTCAGAGGCTGGTGGGCAAGGGCAGCCTGACTTTGGCTGCAGGGTCTGGGTGTCTGTAGCTCTTACTGCAGGGGAGGGGAAGGTCCTTGGAGCTGGCTGATTCTCCTTGCCGCAAGGGCTGTCCGTCTTCCCTTTTAGGTTTATATCATCCAGGTCACCGATGGCAACCATGAGTGGACAGTCAAGCATCGCTACAGCGACTTCCATGACCTGCATGAAAAGGTAACTCTTAGGAGCTGGGGGCCTGTATCTCTTGGGCTTGGAGGCATTTAGGTCAAGTTTCCATTGTGCCACATGTTAATTTTAAGGCAAGATAGGCTCCATGCCTGTAGTTCACTTCTTTAATAAACCAGTTTATTAATGTAAGTGGCAGAAGAGCTGGTAGATCCGAGGAGGTCAACTCCAGCCCGACACAGCCTGTGAGGAGCATATGTGAACTTCATTTTTGAGACTGCCAGTCCTACCTTGGATGTGAGATACCGGGGCAGTTTCCCAGGGAGGGGACATGTTTGAACTTGTCCAGAGCTCATCCTTTAATATCTGGCCATGGTTTCATTTCTTTCTTTTTGCTTGGCCTTTCTCTGGTCCTTTGCAGTGTGAGTGTCTTAAAAACAAGCCATCATTTTGGTGGGTTTTCACTTGTGGTTTGGAGGAGATGGTGATTTGGGGGGCCCAGAGGTGTTACTTTTATGAAAGTCTCCAGAGTTTCTGGATGGAGTTCGTCATCTGGAACTAATACTAATGGAGGCCAAATCCCAGGTGCACAGCTCACTTACTGAGCCTGGTAATGCTGCTGAGAGGGGCTGTGAAAGCTGTGACCGGCACCCGCCCTCAGGCTGTTTGCCTGAGTCCCGCACAGGCCCAGTGCCTCTCGGCCTGTGGTTGACATGCTTATGTTTTCTTTCAGCTTGTTGCAGAGAGGAAGATTGATAAAAATCTGCTACCACCCAAAAAGATAATTGGGAAAAACTCGAGAAGCTTGGTGGAGAAGAGGGAGAAGGATCTGGAGGTCTACCTCCAGACCCTCCTGGCCACCTTTCCCATTGTGGCCCCAAGAGTGCTGGCCCACTTCTTGCATTTTCACTTCTATGTAAGTTCCTCTCTGGGGTTTTCTCCTTTGTCTGCAAACCCACAACTGCCAAAGCAAGAGGCAGCAAATCACCATAGACCTCACCTTTGAGGAGAAGTGGGCTGGAGTTTGTCCCTAAGGTTGGAAGATGGAGGAACAGCACCCTGGTTGGGGACAGGCACATTCATCAACAGATTTGCCTTAAATTAGAACAACCGTGGCCACACAGAGGTTTTCCTTCACCGAAAGGCATTTTCTTTAGCAAAAATGGCCTATAGGTATTTAAACTAGGTTTCTATTCAAACGGATGGAGCGGGATTAGAGGTGGATTACAAACGGAGCTGACATCTGGTACAGAATGTTGTTGGTTTACAACTGGACACCAAGGGTTAGACCAGTCTGTGATGGGGGCGTATTGCCATCTTGGGGCATGTGGTCAGGCTCTACACTGCCTGGGTGCTGAGGCTAGACCCCTCCCTCCGAGGGGAGTGAGTTTTGGAGAGCAGCTCTGCTCTCCTTTCTGGGTGGAGAGAACTTTCATGGGCAGCTGGTGGCAGGGTGAGTTGTCAAGAAACTTGAAGGAAGACAGTTTGGGAGCGTGAAACAATCAAGTCAGGCAGCTGCGAGAAGGAGACAGGCACAAAGGTGGTCATTCCAGAATAGTTTGCGGTAGCAGTGTACTTACTGACGAGAATCCAGATGTCCGACAGGAGGAGGTTAAAAATTATTGATGGGTATAGCCATTTATGTGAATATCATGCTGCTGGGTGAATGATAGTGTAGCTGTGGGAAAATATGTTACTGTATGGAAAAAGCAGGTCATAAGATGTATGTATAGTTCCATTTTTCTAAAAAATAGTTACATGGATATATTTGCCTAGGAAATTTCTAGAAAGTTCTACACCAGAGTGGTGGGAGTAGCTATCTCTGGGTGATGGATTTTCAGGTAATTTACATTTAGTTGTCCCTTTTGTGTAACGAAGGTAGGTATCCCACTCCCTTCCCTGCCTCACCTTTTAGGAAAGGACCTATCAGTTATGGTCTCCAAGTCTCAACTATGTTTAAAATACAACCTTCTTGAAGTATTTTCAGGATAAGAAACCTGGATCTTTCTTGGAGTGCTAAACAGAGCCTGGAAATTTGGTAATAGCAATAGCCTTGGACCACTGAACTTTGGGGGGGCCATGTGGGAAAAAGGTGGTATATATAGATGGAATATATATATATATGCTTTGGATTTTAGTGTGTGTTAGCAATGTACATGGTCAACGATGGTTTCCTGTTTTAAATATATTTTTTTAAGTTTTTTTCCTTATATGAAAAAAGATTTCCATTTCTTATGCAAATCCTTCAGATATCCTTTACTGGTTAGTATTTTGAGAAATACTGCCTTTTTAGAAAACTTTGATTAACAATTTAAGAGTGAAACTTGGTAAGTGTTCCTTTGAAAGTATAATTCATTACCTAAGACCTGGCCTTTGAGCAGAGGTGGGCTCCTTAGCTGGCTCAGGTTTGCCCAGCTCTGAGCATGGGAAGGCCCGGACTACTCTTGTGAGACAGATTGGCCTGCAGTGGGCCTGAGGCTGGCCTACGTCAGGGACACTGGCTTGGGGCATGCTCTACTGCTTGGAGCGGTTTGGACATATTTAAGGCTCCTGTTATCAAGTAGGCCTCTGGGTTATGATAAATGCAAGGATTTAAAAAAGTAACTGATCCATCATTAGATTAAATAAGAGTTTCTTAGCCTCGGCACTATTGATGTTTTGGGCTGGGTCGTTCTTTGTCGTGGGGGCTTATGCTGTGTGTTGTAGGATGGTTAGTGACATCTCTGGCCTCTACCCACTAGTGCCAGTAGCACCCCCACCCAGTTGTGACAACCAAAAATGTCTCCAGACGTTATCAGATGTCCCCCCGGGGGACAAAATTGTCCCCACTGAGAACCACTGGGCTAGATCTTCAAATGGGTTTGAATAAACAGGGCCTGAAAGATTTGTCGGCCTTTTCTGTGGGCTGGGAACTCTCCAGGAAGTGTTTCTCTTAACCTTTGACCTGTCAGTGTTCTCTCTGAAATTGTTCCAGATGTGTTCCACCTATTGTCGAGCTGACCTTGGACAGGGTGGACCCAGGGAGCCCTGCTTGGCTGCGGTGTGTTTTTTTTTAAACTTAATTTTTATTGAAATTTAATTCACATGGCATAAAATTTGCAAGCTTAAAGTGTACAATTCAGAGGATTTCACATTTTCATTACCCCCAAAAGAAACTCATTCCGGTTAGCAATCACTTCCCATCCACCCCTGGCAGCCACTAATCTACTTGTTTTTTTTTTTTTTGGCTAATAAGTTTTGCCTGTTCTGGACATTTCATATAAACGGAATCATACGATATGTGATCTTGTGACTGGCTTCTTTCACTTAGCGTAATGTTCTCAAGATCTGTCCACAAGTCAGTACTTCAGTACTTTTTATGGCTGAATCGTCTTCAGTTGAATGTATCTACCACAGTTTCTGCAGTCATTAGCTGATGGACGTTTGGATTGTTTCCACTTCTGACTGTTATAAATATGCTGCTATGAACATTCATGTGCAGGTTTTTTATGTGGACATATATTTTCATTTCCATTGGGTCTGTACCTAGCAGTGGAATTGCTGGGTACCTTTTAACCTTTTAAGGAACCATCAAGCTGTTTTCCAAAGCAGCTGCATCATTTTACATTTCCACCAGCAATGTGTGAGAATTCCTCTTTCTGTACATCTTTACCAACACTTGTTATTGTCTGTTTGATCATAGCCATCCTAGTAGGAGTGAAATGATTGATATCTCATTGTGGTTGTGATTTCCATTTCCTTACAGACTAATGATGTTGAACATCTTTTCATGTGCTTGTTGGTCATTTGTATATCTTTGGAGAAATGTCTTTCACCCATTTTTTATTTGGGTTGTTTGTTTTTCATTGTTGAGTTATAGGAGTTCTTTATGTATTCTGGATTTTAATCTTTTATCAGATATACGATTTGCAAACATACCCTCCCATCCTGTGGGTTGTCTTTTCACACTTTGATAGTGTCCTTTGAAGCACAAAAGTTTTTAATTTTGATCAAGCTCAATTTATTTTTTTTGGTCACTTGTGCATTTGGTGTCATATCTGAGAAACCATTGCCTAATCCAAGGTCATAAAGATTTACACCTATATTCTCCTGAGAGTTTTATAGTTTTAGTCTGTTACATTTAAGCCTCGGATCCATTTTGAGTTAGTTTTTGTGTATGGTGTGAGGTAGGGGTCCAACTTCATTCTTTCATGGTATAGTTTCTAATGACAAGGAAGAAAGCACTGCTTCTTGCCCCAGCCACCTCCAAGGTGGGGGACCTGGGGACTGCAGCCCTGTGCTGCAGTGAAAGGGTACACTGGGCCTATTGCTGTGTTGTCTCTCTCTGGATAGCTGTGCCCCGATCCTCCTGGGCCCGCAATGACAGGCCCCATCCCAGAACCTTTAGAACAGAGGTTTTCAAACTCAGTGAAGTGGAATCCCATGGAGAACCCCAGCCCAGGGTACCTTTTTGGGGCAGGACATATATATAACACTGGGCTTGGGAGACAGGTTGAGCTGAGTTTATCTCCCAGCCCTGCCACTTCCTGACAGTTTATTCTGGATTAGTCTGCGCCCCAGTTTCCTCTCCCGTGAGCTAGAGAGTGATGATCAAGAGCCCTTGTGACAGTTGCAGGAAACCATGGCTCAGAAGAGTGATGGACGGGTGACAGGCTCACCAGGTGCCAGCCAGCACTGTGCTGTCCTGGTAAAGAAAGCCACTTAGCTCTCTTGGAAGTTGGTATTTGTATCATTTTCTAATTTTTTTTTTTTAAAAAAAACTTTTTGAAATTTGACATCGGAAACTATGATTGAACAGTTGCCGTCTTACGTCAGACTTAGCATCCTTAATTTGCTTTGGTTTCAAAGTATTGAGGCTACAAATGATAACAGATTTCTTTTTCCAAGTTACAGTCTTGGAAGTCTCTCCACTTAAAGTTTAGATTTGAATCCCCTCAGTGGGAAATTTTTGCTTAAAGTTGAATCACGTATAATATACCAGAGTCCTGCTAGAATGCTTCATCACAGATGTGCAATAAAAGTCAGACAGGGGTCCCCGGCACTTAGCGGGTGTGTCTGAGCCCCACTTGGTAATGTCCTCGGTGACAGGTAATTGAGTCCCTTGTTCATGTCTTACTGAAAAGCACACTGTACCCAAGCCTGTGCCAAGCAGAAGCCTCAGGGACTGGCCTGGGGTTTTGTAATTGGACACAGGCGGCTGTGTTACAGCGCACACTCAGTTGTGGGGCTCTGTGCACGCAGATGAGCTCAGTCAGAATGGAAGTTGCCAACTATAGCTTAACCAATCCATAACGCGTCTGTGTGACTCTTAAACTGGTGCCCACTGCCCACGGCTGAACACAAGCACGTGATCCTGGCAGAGGGGGCTGGCTAGTTGGTCTGTAACACATTTGAGGAGAGTGTTATGTTCTGGTTTGTAACATAACTAATTATACCTTTTTTTTTTTTTTGGTGAAAATTTTTATTGAGGTGTAAAGTGTATTTTTTTAAAAATGCGTTTCTCTTCAGACACTTGTGACACCCCAGAGCACGTCTAGAGACCCCAGCCTTGGTTTCTGTAGGGATTCCAGTCCCTTCAGCACAGATGGGGTGGATGGGGCATGTGGGAAACCACCTCTCCACAGGTGACCCTGCAGGGCAGGGTCGGGGTGCCTGGCTCTGCACACCTTTGCTCCCAAGCCCACAGTTTAACCAGAGCCCTCACTGGGGGAGCAAACGAAACACCTCTCTGAGGAGACCAGCACTCTAGATTTTTAGACTGAAGGGTTTCTTTGTTTCTCACTGGCTGAGAGTCTATTAAGATGAAGATTCCGTCTGGGAAACCAAGCAGAAAGTGTTGCAGCAGTCGGGGTTTCCTGTGCTCTGAGGAGCTGTGGAAGAGAAATTGTCACAGTTTGCCGTGGATTCCTCAGAAGTGAAAACTTGCTCTCTGCTTAGCCTGAGCCCCTGGTCCTCCTATCTCCCAACTTTCTGTGTTTTTTCTGGGAATTCTGCCCTCCGCTTAGCAGGGCTGGTGTCTAGGGTGGGTTTTCTCATTGGTCTTTCTGAGCTGACGCCAGCTGCCTGAAGGCATGAGACATTGAAGGCGAGGATTGTTAGGTACTGATCACGCTGATCACCAGGCAGGGAGCCCCAGTGTCCATACTGTCCTGAGCGGCCTGGGAGCAGCTCCTCAGGGAACTGAGGTGAGCTGGGGTTGGCAGCCCCAGAGAGCACGTAACTCTGTATCTTAAAGGCCTTCCAGGCGGTCCTGACTACATGCAGGGTGGACTGGGAAGTGTTGGCTTGTAAACGAGGCTTGATCTCAATACTGACCCCAGAGAAGCAGAGCTTTGGATCATTCCAAGTTCTTCTGAAGCTTCAGTTCGTTACAGCTGCCAAGGAAAATGTCATTGAACATAGGTTGTTGTAGGAGACGGAATTTGAACTTCAGAGTGAACGATAGCCTCCTGTCACCTCTAGCTGGAACCTCTCCTGCTCAGAGCCTGCTTTGTCCCCCTGACCACCTTTTAACATCTGGCCCTGCATCCCTCCCAGACTCTAGCCCCTTAAAGCGGAGGCTGGCTTTGTTCATTTCGCTCCGTTGGCTTTCTGTTCATTTGTGAGAGGAAGGCGGAGCTCTCCTCACACTGTATGTAAACTGAATCTCAAGCAGATTCAAGAAATAAACACATTTTTTAAAGTTACCATGAAGTACCACAGGAGAATTAGGAGAATATTTTTATAACCTTGGAGCGGGGGAAGAGGCCCCAGAAGACACAGAGGAAAAGAATCACAGGGGCAAGACCATGTGCGTTAACAGCCTGTCAATGTCCAGAAGATCACCAGGAGCTTTCACAGACTGTATGCCTTTGCAGGATATAAACAGCCATTAAAATATCCATTATGTATAAAAGGTAGTAAAAAAGAGACAAATAGCCAAGGAGAAAAACAGGGAAAGTACACCGTGTCTCCTGCAGCTGGTACCTTTTGAGCCCTCAGAAACACGTGAATTGCGTGCACTGATGTTCCTGTGAGTTTTCAGGGATTCCGTCTGGACCTGTTTACAAAAAAAATCCTATTAGCTGCCATCTGCCAGTTAGTTAAAGTTCTTACCTGCGGGGTGTGAGGCTGAAGCGCTGAGGCATTTGGTTGTGGAGAAAGGCCTTGCTCGGGGCCGAGTGGTTGAGGGTCTGGCTTTACTATTTTCTAAACCAACCGCCTTTGAGTCAGCTAGCTGGTGGCGAACCCATGTGTGTCAAAGTAGAACCCTTTGTGCTCCACAGGGTTTTCAGTGGCTGTGTTTTTTGGAAGTAGATCACCAGGCCTTCCTTCCAAGGTGCCTCTGGGTAGCTGCGAACCTCCAGCCTTTCAGTTAGCAGCCGAGCATGTTAAATGCTTACACCACCTAGGGACTCCTTGCTGAAATTGGAGAGTGACAGCATCTCTTCTCAGTTTGCCCATCTGTGAAACAAGGTTGAAGATAGCATCTTCCTCGCATGGAGTGGAGGAAGGCTCGACTGAGACAGTGCCTGCCAGTGCCCAGGCCCACCCAGCACAGACTTAGAGCCCAGCACACCAGCGGTTAAGACGACTGAAAGCGTGTCCTTGTCATGCCCCCTCCATCATGTCATTGTGACCCTGGGGCTGAGCCTTCCTGTTGCAAGGCTGGAAGGGAGGAGCTCAGGAAGGGAACAAGTGTTCGTTCTTTCCTGAGACACATTTGGAACTTTAGAGAAGGTGAAAGTGGCCACTCGAGGGGAGAGTTGGCTCTGGGAGGTCCTTCCTCTAGCCAGGGTGATAGGAACCTCTTTCCAGAAGAAACAGGACTTCCTCTCTCCCACTCCCAGGGCCAGTTGTGGGGCCTGCTGGCTTCCCAGGCTCTGCCAGCCTCCTGGGTACACATGCCCTTAGCCAGTGCCCACATGGACGTGGAACTGCAGCATTGGCCTAGATGGACTCTCTTGTTTTTGAGGAGCCATTTCAGGTGTCCATATAAATAGAAATATTTAGTTTCCCTTTCTAAGCTCCTTGCCTTGTTACAGGTTTACTCTCTCCTTTACTTTGTTTCACTGGCATGGCAACAGCAGAGGGTAAAGAGCAGGCAATGTGCAGAGCCCAGGGCCGGGGGCAGGTGGACTTGCTGACTGCGACTTTGTCTCCTCTGCAGGAGATTAATGGCATCACTGCAGCACTGGCCGAGGAGCTCTTTGAGAAAGGTACGTGGCCAGAAGTCCCTGAAATGCTGCGTTCAACCTGCCCAGCCCTACTAGGCAGCCAGGGGCCCAGGTGGCACACAACTCCTTTTGTCAAGGTGTGCCAAGTGAGTCCTAACCAGGGCCCACCTGCCTGCCCTGCAGGAAGCCAGGTCAGGGAACCGGTCCTTCACCTCAGACTGGCCCCTGGCTCAAGGATCCATTCCAGAGCCTCATGGTGGAGTGCTGGAAGCTGGGTGGCATGCTACGCCTCTTTTGTCCCTACCTAAAAGGGTTTTTTTTTTTTAAGGGTTTAGGTAGCAAACAGAAGCTGACCTTGGGTCATGGCCCCACCAGAGATCATAGTAACAGTAGCTCACGTGTGTTGGTCCCTTCCATGGTCCAGCCTTGTGCTCAGCATTTTGCTGCCTTCCGCCAGGAGCCATAGGCACACGTGGGCACTGAGTATCAGAGGCTCAGTAACCTGCTTGAGGACACGTGGCTGGAAGGAGCAGAGCTAGGACTGAATGCCGGAAGCCATGCCTCCTCTCAGCCACCTGCACTGTGTGGGCATATTAGGCCTGCACCTGAGCCCCACACGTCTGTGTTTTGGAGGTTGCCCCGTAGGTCTGTGTCACCCAGGATGCTGCTCCTTGTAGACCTTATTCCAGCTTGGTATTTCAGATCCTGACTCACCCTCACCTCCTCAGGGAAGCCCCACAACCCCACTTTCCCACAGCCCTTTCCTCCTCTCTAAGCACATATGCAGTGTCTGCCCCTTGCCCTGCGTGAACTTGAGGGCAGCTGGTCCTGTGTACTCAGGGCTGGGGTTTGCTAACGTGCTGTAGTGCACACAGTGGGTACTTGCTAAGTGCTGGTTGTCTGTTGGCCGGGCGGCAGACTCCCTGGCTGCCTAGTGGCGATGGGGCCAACGCTCACCCCAGGGGGCATGGCTTTGCAGGAGAACAGCTTCTGGGGGCCGGCGAGGTCTTTGCCATCGGGCCACTGCAGCTCTATGCGGTCACCGAGCAGTTGCAGCAGGGAAAGCCCACATGCACCAGTGGGGATGCCAAGACCGACCTTGGGCACATCCTGGACTTCACTTGTCGCCTTAAGTACCTTAAGGTAAAGCCGCAGCAAGTTAGTCGTGGAGAGCCGCCGAGTGGGTGGGCGTGCAGCCTGCTGGGGGCCTGGCAGTGTATGTGAAGGAGATAGGGTTCAGGGGACAGGGTGAGCCTCCCTGCGAAAGGAAGTCTTCCCTTGGTGTTCCTGGAATTGTGCTTCTGGCTCTGAGCACCAGGGGGCAGTCTTTGCCTTAAATCTCAGCTGTAGTCGGCCTTCTTGACCATAGGTGTGGTGAGTGGGTCACTGTAGCGAGTCAGTTTGGCAGCTGCTGCTGCATTGCTCTGGGAGCATGGGTGGGGGGTGGTTGCAGCAGCAGCCCTAATTCAAGCCATATCTGTGGCCACAGGTTTCTGGCACAGAAGGGCCTTTTGGGACCAGCAATATTCAGGAGCAGTTCCTGCCTTTCGATCTATCAATATTCAAGTCTCTTCATCAGGTGGAGGTAAGGCCTGGGCCCTTGGACAGCAGGCAGGGCTAAGTCCTGCATAGGCACTGTCCTGCTTGTGACGACCTGGCCTGGGCATGTGTTGGATGTTGGGGTCCAGCCTTAATCATAAGGCATTGGTGCGTTGCTAGCGTATGGCATATTCCATCCAGGTAAGCCAGGCCCATCTGGAGGCAGAGGAAAGGGCCATGTGCTGCTCTTGGCTGGGTCTGCATGCCTGTGCCCTGGCCTGGGCAGCTGGAAGCGTTGGGATGGGACAGAACACCAGCGCTCAGCTCCTTCTGGGCCTCCTCGTGGTGGCAAGGAGCTGTTGTTGGAGTTGAAGTCAGAGGAAATCATCCTAAGGGTCAGGCAGAGCTAATTCCATGTCTGTATTTCCCGAGGCAGAACACAAGGGGCTTTTGGGGGTTCTCTGCCCTCTGGGGTTGCCCACACTTAAGAAGAACTACTTTGCATTACTCACTACTGAGCTCCTTGGTTCGTGATGCCAACTTTTTTATCACTTTAAAAATGGAAGGAGGCTCAGTAGTGAATAATAAAAAACGTTGGAAAGTGTCGGTTTTTTGTGCATGACTTTTGCACAAAATCCTGTGCCCCATGTCTGATGTGTTTTGCTTGGCTGACACTTCCCAACAGCCCTGTGAAGTGGGCACTTTTATTCCCATTTTACTGTTGAGGAAACTGAGGCTTAGAGAGGTAAGGAAGTTTGGCCAAGATCATACAGTTAACGAGGAGGAGGCTGGGGTGTGAATTCAGATGAGTTTGACTCCAGAGCCCTGGACTGTTCTGGCTACAACATTCTAGGCTTATCTCGGAGACCTTGAGGCCCACTTCCCTTGATGGACACTTGTGTGTGCCATGGTCAATGCTGGCTGAGGGAGGGCTGGGGAGTTAGAGGAAAGGCCGACCCAGCCTGGTGTGGCGGACGGAGGCTCCGTGGGTCTGAGTCTTTGAGTGGGATGTGCTCAGGCAGGTCTCACAGGAGGTGCTGGGGTCAGTGAAGCCGGGGCTGAGTGATCAGGAGGGCCCACCGCTCTCCCTGCTCTGCAGCGGCCCTTTGCTCTCCAGCTCTGGTTTTCATGGCCCTAGCTTTCTGTCCACTTGCCAAGCCACAAGCAGCTCCTACAGAGAAAATGGAGTTTATGGTTCATTGTAAGTCTGAGAAAACCAAATACTTTCCTTACAAAACACTTCAGAGAATATTTAGCCTTCGGTAAAATTGGGGAAAAGAAGAGACTTAGGTTTTGAGGTACCTCCCACTTGTGAGGACTTGGGCCACCGGTCGATCGTTGTATGGATTAATGAACACCTGCCTGCCGGGATTCCTGATGCAGCAAGGATGCCATCGCTGAGACACAGCTGTTCCTTTTTCCAGATAAGCCACTGTGATGCTAAGCACATCCGAGGACTGGTTGTGTCGAAGCCTACCTTAGCCACGATGAGCGTCCGCTTCTCAGCAACCTCGATGAAGGTGAGTGCCAGCTGTTTCCTGCCTGGGGCACTGTCTGAGGGTCAGGGTCTGGGGTCATCGTTCTCTCCACCGAGGATGGGTGTGGACACTGCTGCTGTCTGTCGCTAGCCAGAGGCTTCCCCTGAGCAGCATGGGCTCATCGAGGACATCTCGCACTTGATAACCCCTGGGACTCTATAGCTTGCCTCTTCATCCAAAATCAGCTCGGTTAAACAAGACACTTTTAGGGATTGGGGTTTTTTTCCCCTTAGCTTTTTATGAACCAACTGTTAAGCAGCAGTAAATGGTGGGACGTTTATTGTCCAGGTTGACATAAATGTTTCTCTGAGCTTAAAAACCCTGGCTGGCACAGCACTCATTTGTATCTTGCTCTCCCTGAACTTGAGGTAGAACAGACCAGGTTGCATGACATTGTATGTGAGCAACAGAAATACTTGAATTGAAAATGTAAGAAGTTTTTTTTTTTTTTTTACCTTTTTCTGGATTGCATCTTGGTAACGTTAAAATCCTTGTCCATGTGTGAAAGAAAGCATAGCGACTATTTTTATGACTTACGATATCTGATCAAGATTTGGGTTTGTACAAAAATTTTCTCCTGAGGCTCCTGGCTGAACGAAGGGGGCTTGTATCTTGTAAGTAGAAAGAGGGGGTCAGGCTACCTGTCCCTCTCTGAGGTACTTCCTGCTGCCTGGCTCAGGGGCTCAAGATGATCCCCTGAGAGAGGAGAGGTCTTGTGGGCAGGAAGAGTCAAAACAAGGAGGCATGCCTCATCCTCCCCCTCCATGGTGTCCCTGTGCTCCTTGTTGTGACCCTTGTCTTAGCACCTGTTTGATTTTAATCCTATGAAACCAGAAGCAGTTGCCATTGAGTCGACCCCGGTTCATGGCGACCCCAGGTGTGTCAGAGTAGAACTGTGCTCCCTAGGGTTTTCTTTTTCTTTTTTAGTTTTATTTATGTTGTTGAGAATATACACAGCAAAACATATACCAATTTGACAGTTTCTGCGTGTACAGTTCAGTGACGTCAGTTACGTTCTTTGAGTTGTGCAGCCATTCTCATCCTTTTCTGAGTTGTTCCTCCCCATTACCGTAAACCCACTGCCCCCTGAGGTTCTCATCTAAGCTTTCGAGTTGCGGCTGTTACCCACAGGGTTTTCGGTGACTAGTTTTTCGGAAGTAGATCACCAGACCTTTCTTCTGAGACACCTCTGGGTGGACCTGAACCACCAAACTTGCAGTTAGCAGCCAAGGGCGTTTACCCTGTGAAGTAACAGTTCAAAGTGCCTGCTGACCACAGTGGGGTCTGGCATTGCCAGCTTAGAAAGTACAGCTGCCTGGAAAGACTGTGAATTCTGACCTTTAGCCTCTGAGATTTAAGTCAGAAAAGGCATCACTGTGTAGCTAAAGGCTCTTGTGGGCTTGAAAAACATTTGTTCCTGAAGCAGGGCCAGGACATATTCCAAGTGGCTCTTATGTTGCTGACTTTTTCAGTTATTTCACAACCGCTTAAAGGCTTAAGAAACAAAGCTCCTTTTACATGCAAATTTACTTCCACATGCTAAATGTGCTGAAGCCCTTCCTTAAATTTTGCAATGGTTGTGTTCCCTGGGAGTGTTGCCTGAGGGCCCCAGTGTGGCGCTCAACAGATGTTCTTACACAGGAAGTCCTTGTTCCCGAAGCCTCAGAATTTGATGAGTGGGAGCCAGAAGGCGCAAACCTGGAGGGACCTGTGACTGCCATCATCCCCACGTGGCAAGTGCTGACCACTCTTGACCTGAGCCACAACAGCATCTCCGAGATCGACGAGTCTGTGGTACGCTTTCAGCAGCAGGCACCAGGGGCCTCTCTGGTCTGACCAGGCCCTGAGGTTTGAGGGTTAACTTGGCTTTTTCTGGAACGACCACAGAAAACTTAGGTCCTGTGCTCTGTGCCTACAATTTTCTAAGTTAATTTCAAAATGGGATTATTTAAAATTGGTGAGCCAGTACCTAGAACCGAAGGGAGCATGTCGGTTGCATGTACATTTGATACAGAAATGTAGGTGATAAAATTTATTTCCAAATAGTAGAAGTGGGAAAATCACTCCATAGGTGACAGATATGCCCGTGTAAGAGTGACATCCAGGTGACGTTTGGGGCATAGGCGTGTGACTCCTGTATCTGTGCTTCTCCATGGTGTGGTAAGGTTGAAGAAGAAGGATAGAATCACTTCTCTGTCTGGGACTTTGCTGTTTGTCATTTTTACAAGCCTAGTATTCTCGTGCTGGAGTCCCTGTGTGTCCTTTAGGTGTGCTGTTGGATGGTCCAACAGGAGGGACCTCATCAGCCACCGGCAGAGCCGGCCAGCCCAGGAGTCTGTGGTCAGGAGGGGAGAGTGACGGGGGGCCTGTCCACCATGTGAGGACCACCTAGGGCTCAGCCCTCTAGAGTAACATCCTGTGTGGTTTTCTCTTCCATAAGAAACTGATTCCAAAGATTGAGTTCCTGGACCTTAGTCACAATGGAGTGCTGGTCGTGGACAATCTGCAGGTAATGTTCTCGGAGACCAGTGCTGCTTGCGGGCTTCTCACGAGGCCCCCCGCTTCACCTGAGAGTTCAGGGTGCTCTCGCAGCCTTGCGGGGTGGTCATACCCCAGGGTTTTGATCTCATAGACACCTAGAAAGTGTTTGGGTGACTAGGAGTTTGTGAGTGCAGAGGGGTTCGCCTTCCCTCAGGGTCCCTGTGACTGTTGCTCTAGTGGCAAAGGATTCAAGAAGATGAGGAAAAACAGGCACGGGGAAGATAACGCATCTCCGTTATGAAGTAGGCAGCTTGGTTGTCACAGCTCGGGCCAGCTCTGGGCTTTGCTGCCTCTGCAGTAGGAGGGGCCCCTGGCTATGGCTATGCAAGAGAGGAAGAGGACTTCCCATCCAAATGCCCCTCCGTTAACGGAGCCGAAGTGCGAATTGGCTATTGTAGGCTAGAAGGCCCATCCCACCATGAGCGTTCTCCTCTTTCTTTCAAGACTTGGACTGAGTCCTTTTACTCTGTTCTCAATGCTGCTGCAGCACCTGTCGAACCTCATTCACCTGGACCTGTCCTACAACAGACTGTCCTCCTTGCAAGGGGTTCACACCAAACTGGGCAACATCAAGACCCTGAACCTGGCGGGCAACCTCCTGGAGAGCCTGAGTGGCCTCCACAAGCTCTACTCACTGGTCAACCTGGATCTCAGTGACAACAGAATCCAGCAGGTGAGCCACATCCCAGGAGCACCTCAGGGTTTCTGGGCTTCCTGTGTCTTGGTGTGATCATTTTAAAGAAGAATGTTAAGCTTACTCTCATTTAAAAGAGGCCATCATATGTGTTATCGTGTTGCTGAAGTGTTAAAAGAAGGGACCAAGGGGAATGGCACTCGTCCCTTGCAGATGGAGGAGGTCAGGAGCATAGGCAGCCTCCCATGTCTGGAGCACGTGGCTCTGCTGAACAACCCCCTGAGCATCATCCCTGACTACCGGACCAAAGTGCTCGCCCAGTTCGGGGAGCGGGCCTCCGAGGTAAGCTGCCAGTCAGAGTACTCCGAGGAGTCAAGAGAGAATACAGCTCCTGGGGTGTCTGGACCGAGTCCATGTCTGCATTCTAGAGATTTCATTTACCTGGGATTATGCAGCGTTTGCCCTGGGTTGTGTGTCTATCTGGCTCCTGGTATCAGAGCTGGAGTGATGTCCAGTGTTCTACTCTTTCTTGTTTCAGAAGGGTGTCCCTTCCCTTCAGTTCTGGGAAATCCACTGCCTCCCCAGGAAAAGGCCCCCTTGCCCTCACATGCCCTCCTGTCAAGGCTTCCCTCCCTAGCAGGCTTCCCTCCTGTCAGCTGCCAGAGCTTCAGGCCTGAGCAGATGTGCACAGACTCAGATTGTGGACGAATATTCTTCAACTTTTTCAAAAAGAAACATTGTTTATTATAGGCCAGGACCAGACATAAAATGTTTAAAATAACCCTGTTTCCTGGGTAAATTTTGGTGATAAAATCTAACCAAAAGGTTGGTCCACCTTTGTCAGTGTAAACCAGCCTGCTGAGTGTGTCTGGCCACCTGCTGCTGGCCCAACTGAATAGGTTCACCCCGTCCATCTTCTCAGCCTGAAGTGGGCCCCTCTCCCATTCTCTGACCCAGTCTTTGGAGTTTCTGTTCTCCCCACATCCCAGGACAGAAGACATTTGGATCCTTCCCTCCACCCCATCTTTTTTCAACCCCGAGTGTCCCTTCCTCCACACAGTCACCCAGACATCTGATGTCACCTCCTCCTTTCCTCCCAGGCTTCAGACCTTGGGAGGCTCTTAGGCCCTTGTTCTCTCCCGCCCCCACTGCCCAGAGCTCACTGTCCTGCCTTCTCCCGACTATGCTCTTGACTCCTATGGCCTCCTGGGCCTCTGCCCTCATGGTTCCCCCGCCCGTGCTCTTTGATAATCTGCGTCTGCTTGTAATTGGGGGCTTAGTTCAAGGCACCACCTTCCCCCAGTCCCGGCCACCCAGAGGACCCTGTCCCCTCTGCCTGCCCTTCCTGAAGACAAGACTGGGCAGTGTGGCGCCGCCCTAGACTGCTCCAGGAGCTCCCAGGTCACCTTCTGTGGGCAGTGAGGCGCTCACTTCCCAGTAGGCTGAGTCCACCCTCAGCCTTCTGGGTCCTCACGGTGCAAATACCCACGCCTTGCCAAAGCCCCTGCCATCCTATAGTGTCAGCCCCCACATTGACAGCCATTTTCTGGTCTGTCTGTAGGTCTGCCTGGACAACACAGTGACCACAGAGAAGGAGCTAGACACTGTGGAAGTGCTGAAAGCGATTCAGAAAGCTAAGGAGGTCAAGTCCAAACTGAGCAACTCAGACAAGAAGGTTGGTTTATGTGGGAGGTGGGGGAGTGGCAGTGAGAGCTGGCCAGGGAGCTGGCTTTTAGTGGAACTGGGACGTGTGCTTACTGGAGCCGCCGAATCCTGGCTGCATCATCCCCTGGCTACACGCCCTTGGGCAAGTTCGGTGCCCTCTGTGTTCTCACCTGTAAGTGGGGATGATTCTAGTAGCTGCCACATGCGGCTGCAGTGAGGATTAAGTGGGGTTATCTTCATCACCACCTATGCTTATGAGAACTATCAGCTCGTCCCATCTCACATCCCAGGCCACGTTGCATTCTGTTCGTCCTGAATTTTCTCTTCTCTCCTGGGCTGACTCGAGCACTTTCCCTCAGGTTGGTGAGGACTCCCGGCTCTCGGCTGCCTCCTGCGTCAGACCCAGCAGCTCTCCTCCCACCATGGCTCCCACCTCTGCCTCCCTGCCTCAGCCCATCCTTTCCAACCAAGGTAATCGTGTATCTTACTGCCTAGCAGAGCCACCCAGGCCCTGCCTGGACCCCGTTGCTGGGCTGGGGTTGGGGGAGAGATGTTGGCATCTACTGCCTGCGGGATTCAGACACAGGGAGGGCACAGTGCCCTCTGCAGACCAGCCCCTTTCAGGGGTGGCACATGGTAGGGGTGCCTGGCCTGATTTCAGCTCTGCTGTTGGCTTAGTGAGGACCCCTGATTGCTCTGATGCCCACACCCAGTTCCTCTAGGATACCATGGGGTGTCGATGGGGTCCTCAGGCTGCCCTTTGAACAGGCTTGGGCTGCTGGTTCATAAGGACGCCCATCCCTCATGGCAATGTGGGCAAGTTGGCTCCTTTCTTGTGACTCTGCCAAATCTGGAGCCCTGGTTTCTCTGTGGAGAGCTTTCTTTTATCACTGCCGTGCCTCTACGGGGGCTCTTTTGGATTGACCCAGCCCCCGGACACTGGGGCCAAGATGGGATGTCTGTGTCCCTGTGGACCCATGGAAGACTAGTCCCTTTCATCTGCCCACTGTCTTAGCGTTTTCAAAGGGCTT
This sequence comes from Loxodonta africana, assembly GCF_030014295.1. Lineage (NCBI taxonomy): Eukaryota > Metazoa > Chordata > Mammalia > Proboscidea > Elephantidae > Loxodonta > Loxodonta africana. Next base: position 20,517,318 of record NC_087363.1, on the reverse strand, counting down.
TCACCTCTGAACCAGGCACCCTCGGAGATGAGTGAGTGAAGCAGCTCCCATGGGAGTGTCTGCTGGCCTGGCCCCCACGGAAGAGGAGTGGAGCCGAGGCTGGGGGCGCGCAGGAAAGAACGCCGCCCGCCCAGGCTCCTGGAGACGCGGAACTTGGTGTGAGGTCTTGGGAAAACAGTTTGACCCTGTGTTCCAAGAGCCAGAAAAACATTCCCACCCCTTGACCTGGTAACCCCACTGGTGGGGATTTTATCTTAGAGGGATATGGGGAGGGGGCGAAACGCTCACGGCAGCATTATTTGTGCTAGCAAAGCATGGCACGTGACACATGCGGAGGATGAGAGGGAGGTTAAGCCATGGTGCAAAGCGCTCTGCTGCTGTCCCTGTCACAGAGAACGATGGGGTAGGAATAGGAGAGGCGCCGACCCTAAGCCAAAAAGTATACCAGAGCCCGGGTCCCGATCATCAGACACCAAGGAGAACCCGCGAGGATGGGATGGCGGTGGTGGGTGCCGCGCAATTGCACATTTGATTTCGTCATACTCTTGCTTGGGGACTTTGGGTTTTTTTTGTTTGTTTACATAAAGGGGGGTTTTGTATCACTGTGGAGAAGGTGCTTCTCTGGCCTTCTGCAGCGGGGCCCACCCTCCTCGGGGTCCCCAAATCCCTGTGCTTTCCTGTCACAGCACTAGAGGCTGCAGAGGGACAGCTTGTCTGTGCCCCGGCCTCCCACCTGACTGTAGGCTTGTGTCTGGTTCTCAGGGCCAGGGGCACAGCGGTTCTCAGTCAGCATTTGGTGAGTGAGTCAGTGAGAGAATGAGTGAGTGAGTGAACAAGTAATTGAGTGAATGAATGAGTGAGTGAGTGAACGAACCAATGACTGAACGAGCACGTGGAAAACAAGTTGGTTGAGAGTGGATCTCCAGCGGGCGGGGTGGGTGAGGTGTCCACCCCCAAGGCCGCAGCTGTAGGCACGACCCCCCCCCCCCCCCGAGCCAGCCCTCTGCACCAGCCCAGGCCTCAGTGCCCCCCTGCCCCACCCTCATGCCCTGGGACACTCCACAGAGTGGGTCACTGTGGTCTGCTCCTTTCCCAGTTACCGGACATTGAGACATTGTCTCCAGGTTTGCACTTCTTATAAATAAAACTGCAGTGGACGTCTCTGTGTGCACATCGCTTTCCTTTTTGTGAGAACAAAAAAGGTTGGGCCCCTGTCTAAGGATTCCCCTGATGTCCCCTGTCCCATCCTCAGAGCGGTCCTTTCTGACCGCTTGTTTGTACAGGCCACAGTCCAGGAAGGAAGCTGATAGACTGTCCCTATCCACGTTTCCTCATCTCCAAATGGCTTAGAGGTGGGGGCAAGACTAATATCCAGAAGACGCCGTTTTTTTCTTACTAATGTGGAGGAATCCACATATTTTTCATCTAGCTGTGTGCTCGTGGATCTTGCCTGGGTGAGCAGGGATTTCTCCCGGGTAGGAGCAGCTTTGCTGACAATGCCTGTTGTTGCTCCCAGCCTGATTTTAAGTATGTTAGGAAGTGAACATACTTACAGATAAACTGGGCGCTCAGGGGCCTGCCTGAAGGGGGCGCTCTCCAGCGAACACCAGGCCTCTGGTCATCCCAGGAGCTGTTAGCCCAGCTTGTCAGAGCCCTGGAGGGTTGTGACTGGTAGCAACTGATGTGTGAAATGCCAGAGTTGTTTCTCCATCTGGATCCGGAGCAGAGAGGAGGCCGTGTAGGGAGGTGGTTAGGAATAGGCACCTGGGCTTCATGCAGCTGAGTTCGAGCTCTAGCATCCAACTTTCTGGTCATGTAACCTCAGGCAACTTGTAGCCTCTTTGAAGCTCCATTTTCTCATCTGTGAAGGGGATACACCCTACTTCATCGACTCTAAGATGCACGTTTCTACCTCGTGACTTCTCTGAGATACGTCGTTCAGTCAGTGGCACCTCATAGTCACCTTCAGCCAGCTGGTATTCGTGACGGAGTCATATGAAAACCTTCTGGACACCTCTGCTAAGACCAAGATGGTGCCACATCCCCGCATCTTAGATTTGATGAAATGTGGTAAATGAGAGCTGTGCATGAGTGAACACTTGGGAACCACTTAGCATGGCTCCCATCTCACCGGAAGTGGTCAGTAGGGGCTTTCCTTTTTCACATCCTCACTGGGGGGTTTCAAGATGACCAAGACAGTACCCTGAGGAACTTGGAGCCTGTGGGGAGATGAGCAGTTTCCCTAAAGGAGAACAGGGCTGAGTGATGTGGGACATTCGTAGAGGACAGATGCCATATCTAGAGCAGAGAAGGCCTCATGGTGGAGGTGGTGCTTGAGGGGACTTGAAGGATGGGTAGGATCTGAAGATGGTTGGGAGGAGGGGTCGGACCCCAGGAGAGATCAGCAGCATAGGTCAGAGCTCGAGGAAGGCCTGGTGGGCAACATGGCCTGCTCCATGCATGACTGTGTGCTTGCTGCCATCCTGCCTTTGCACAGCCCTGCCACTTGGCTCTATGGGTGTCTGGGTGTGGCCTATGGGCAGAGGACCTGGGCCAGGTGAGCTGTCCTGACTTCAGGCAGCAGCCGAGCTGGGACAAGGGACTCAGACCTCTGGGGCTGTGGTATTGGGCTGTGGTGAGTAGGGGTAAAGCTGAGCTCTGGAGACAAGCCCTGTGCCAGCTGGGGGCCAGTGCCCAGTGTTTGCCCAACTTGCTGAATTTAGGAGCCTGTTAAAAAAGGCTTTACCTTCGACAAGTCTAGAAAATATCTGGAGTGAATTAACAGTCCCAGAGGTGTTATAGTCATCAGAATCTCAACAGGGGTTTAAAAGCACCGCGTGTCTGTGGGGTGCATAAGTCAGAGAGCGGCGATCTGGGGAGACTCAGTGGGGCATGTCCCACGCCCCAGGAGTGCTGGGCACAGCTTGTGCCTGCTAGCCCAGGAGGAGACTGAGGCTCACGGGAAGGTCCAGCCTCCCCAAGTGAGGGATCCTAGCCCTTGTGTGTCTGTGAAACTCTGTAGAGATGTCTATCAGGGGTGGCATCTCATTAGGAGTAGACACGTTGAAGGTTTTTGATGGGCATATCACCAAACTGCTCTCCCGGCGGGCAGGCCAGCTCACATCTGGGGCCCAGTCAGTCTAACCTTTGTCAGAGTGGTAACACAACCAGGTTTCTTGTTCTAATTTGCATTTCTTTGATGACTCATGAGGGTGAATGTTTTATTCCTATGTTCTACCTCTTGGCCTTTGTGCATATTGTGGAATGTCTGTCTTCTGCACAGCCTCTAAGTGACGGTTCCCACCCTCTCCCCACTTCTTTGTAATCTATGCGAGCATCTTAGAGATTAAAGATGAAAACCTTCTGTCAAATATTACAGATGATTTTCCTCCTCATTTCATTTGATTTTGGTTTGTTTTCTGTTCTGTTCTTTAATTTCTACCAGTTTGAAGTTTGATGTAGTCACACCACTGGGTGTTTGTGCTCAGAGTCTCTCCTACCCTGAGAGTAGATAAGCAGTCATTTGTTCTTTAGAGTTCTTTACAGATTTCAGTGTTAACGTTTCCTTCTTTAATCCACGTGGCGGGGTCTGGGTCTGACTGACCCCGGCCGTGCGGTAGCCCACGGCCCAGCCCCAGTGGTTGAACGGCTGCTCTCCCTGCCCTACCTGCCCCACCTTGCCCACCCTGGTCTCCCCAGGAATCATGTTCGTGCAGGAGGAGGCCCTGGCCAGCAGCCTTTCGTCCACGGACAGCTTGCCTCCTGATGACCGGCCCATTGCTGGGGGCTGCTCAGACTCCCTGGAATCCATCCCCGCGGGACAGGTAACGCCCTCCTCCTGCTTCTGGGGCTTCGTGTCCTCTGCCGGGCCACCCCTTCTGTCCGAGGAGGCTTGGAAGCACAGGCAGCCTGGCTGGAACGTGGCAGGCGTTCCCAGCTTCGGGTGCACTTGCTCCCCCACGGTGTACCTCTTGGACGTGTCTCTAACTTAGTTCTAATGACAAGCCCAGTGGTGAAGGATCTTGTTCAGCATCACTGTCTCCAGGGCTCCATGGGAACAGCAGTTCCCTCTCCCTGGACCCTGGTGGGGAAAGCCAAGTGTACCTGGAGCCCGTGTGAGTGGACTTCCCTGGGGAAGGCATCCCAGAAGGCCCTGGGGAGGGGGGTGCAAACCCATCAGGAAGCATTTCCTCCCGCTCCCTGGCCCCCTGAGCAATTCTGCCCATTCCTATGTGTCACCCAGGTAGTCGGGACAGCATGACTCCAGCACCTCCTTTGTGGCTGCCAATGTGGCTGCCAATAAGGCTTCCGAGCCCCTTCCTGTGTCCTGGGAAGAGAGAGGAGGAAGTGGGATGTGGGCGGCTCACTTGACCAGGCATGTGCGAGGGACATGTGCTTGGTGCCTGGGCCTCCTCCAGCCGCCTCTCCTCTGCTGAACCTAGCACGGTCCCAGCCGTACAGTCCTGTGGCGTGCAGAGCCCTCACCCACGGGCACCCATCCCTTTACCCTCCAGGCTCACTTAGCTAGTGAGAGGCAGAGGGGGCCCACAACCAGGAGTGCCCTGGCTCTCCCTGCCGCCCAGAGACCGTTGGGAGGCCCTACTAGCCCTTACCTCGGCACATCATGTCCTCTACTGGCCACTAAGGGCCAGGCCTAGAGGGTAGGCTGTCCACGTGGACCTTTCGGGTGGCACAAGGAGCCCTCAGGTGGTAAGGGCTCTGGTCCAGGAGTTGGGAGCCTAGACTGGGGTCAGACAGACATGAATGTGAATCCCAGCCCTTCTGTGTACTCTTGGGGTAACTGGGCCATCTCCCTGCCTCTCTGAGCCTCAGGGGACACCCTAAACTGTGGGGATGGTGTGGAGCCTCTTGTGGGGCCACTGCTAGGGCCGGGGCAATGACAGAGGGCAAGGTGCCTGGGGTCAGGCCCCCAGGGAATGGCCACAACAGGTGGAGGGCCGACCCATTTGCTTCTCTCTTTCAGGCAGCTTCTGACGATTTAAGGGATGTGCCTGGAGCTGTTGGTGGTGCAAGGTAAGAAAGAAGTCGGGGATGCATTCTGGGTCTGGCTGGCTGCCCTGTCCGCTGCCCTCTGCCCACAGGCAGCTGTGGGTGAGTGGATTAAAATCTGTTGACGAGTCCTAGAGAATTATTTGTCCTTTAAATAAACACATACGGAATGGGCTGTGGTCTGTCTCCAACTTCTAATACCTAAACTCCGTCTGACACATGATATTGTACCTTGGGGGTCAGCAGGTCAAGGCCTGTTTGGTCCACAGCCTGTTTGGTACAGGCCATGAGCTTAGAATGATGTTTACGTTTTTGAAGGGCCATAAAAAACAGTAATAATAAGATTATGTGGACGGTTGTGGCCATGAAGCCTGAAAGTTACTCTCTCTGGCTCTCTAGCAGAAGCGCACCAACCAATCTACATAGGCTCTCAGAGGCCACTGGAAAGAGCGCCAAGTGGGTCATGCCCTTGTGTGCTCGTTGCGTTTGGGGCTTGTGACCTGCCATCTGAGTGGATGAGTGGTCTTTGTGGAGCTTTTGTGGGACCAGTGTGGTCTGGGAAGGACTAGTCTAGATGGCTGGGGTTGGAGCCCAGGAGGCATGGACTCTAACTACCCTGGTGGTCCTTGCCTTGTGGTTGTCTGCAGCTTGGCTTCTCACCAGGGCACCTGTTTGGGGACAGGTTCAGCTGTTTAGGAGGCTTGGGAGACCTGTGGAGGTGGTTCCTTGGGGCTATGTTACAGCAGCAGCCTCTAGCCATGGGAGGCCGGGGTGTCCCAGCTGATGTCACTGACCCGGCCTCTCCCCACCCAGCCCAGAGCATGCGGAGCCGGAGGTCCAGGTGGTGCCTGGGTCCGGCCAGATCATCTTCCTGCCCTTCACCTGCATTGGCTACACGGCCACCAACCAGGACTTCATCCAGCGCCTGAGCACACTGATCCGCCAGGCCATCGAGCGGCAGCTGCCTGCCTGGATCGAGGCTGCCAACCAGCGGGAGGAGGGCCAGGGCGAGCAGGGTGAGGAGGAGGAGGAGGAGGACGACGAGGATGCTGCCGAGAACCGCTACTTTGAAATGGGGCCCCCGGACGTGGAGGAAGAGGAGGAGGGTGGCCGAGGGGAGGAAGACGAGGAGGAGGAGGAAGAGGAGGGCGAGGAGGAGCGGCTGGCCCTGGAGTGGGCCCTGGGTGCCGACGAGGACTTCCTGCTGGAACACATCCGCATCCTCAAGGTGCTGTGGTGCTTCTTGATCCACGTGCAGGGCAGCATCCGCCAGTTTGCGGCCTGCCTGGTGCTGACTGACTTCGGCATCGCGGTCTTCGAGATCCCGCACCAGGAGTCACGTGGCAGCAGCCAGCACATCCTCTCGGCCCTCCGCTTCGTCTTCTGCTTCCCGCACGGCGACCTCACCGAGTTCGGCTTCCTCATGCCCGAGCTGTGTCTGGTGCTGAAGGTGCGGCACAGCGAGAACACACTGTTCATCATCTCCGACGCCGCCAACCTGCACGAGTTCCACGCCGCCCTGCGCGCCTGCTTCGCCCCGCAGCACATGGCCATGCTCTGCAGCCCCGTGCTCTACGGCAGTCACGTCAGCCTGCAGGAGTTCCTGCGCCAGCTGCTCACCTTCTACAAGGTGGCCGGCGGCTGCCAGGAGCGCAGCCAGGGCTGCTTCCCCGTCTACCTGGTCTACAGCGACAAGCGCATGGTGCAGACGGCCGCCGGGGACTACTCGGGCAACATCGAGTGGGCCAGCTGCACGCTCTGCTCGGCCGTGCGGCGCTCCTGCTGCGCGCCCTCCGAGGCCGTCAAGTCTGCCGCCATCCCCTACTGGCTGCTGCTCACGCCCCAGCACCTCAACGTCATCAAGGCTGACTTCAACCCCATGCCCAACCGGGGCACCCACAACTGCCGCAACCGCAATAGCTTCAAGCTCAGCCGCGTGCCTCTCTCCACCGTGCTGCTGGACCCCACACGCAGCTGCACCCAGCCGCGTGGTGCCTTTGCCGACGGCCACGTGCTCGAGCTGCTCGTGGGCTACCGCTTTGTCACCGCCATCTTCGTGCTGCCCCACGAGAAGTTCCACTTCTTGCGTATCTACAACCAGCTGCGGGCCTCGCTGCAGGACCTGAAGACGGTGGTCATCGCCAAGGCCCCGACGACTGTGGGCGGGTCCCGGGGCCCTCTGGGGGAGGGCCAGCCTGCTGAGAGCAGAGCCAGGTGAGACCAAGCACAAGCTCTCAGGGGCAAAGAGGCATGAGGCTGGCATGTGTGCAAGCAAGCGCCCAGGGAGTCTGTGTCACTGTGTGTGAGACTAATCTGGCACCAGGTCTCTGGATGTCTGCAGTTGGTGAGGAGCCTATGGTTGGCCCAGCTCTCTAAAGGCCATTCTGCCCCTCAGCTTCTCAGCTCTTGACCGCCCTTGGCATTGTCTTTGGCTCCGTTGGGGTGGGCAACGGGCTACTTCTCTCTCAAGGCTTCAGAAGAGACCCAGTCTCCTGCCACGTAGGGTCCTGCATGGCTGGGCCTTCAGGCTCCTGCCACTGTTGAGGCCATCAGCCCGCCTTGTCTGCTCTGGGTCTCAGCCCCATGGCTGTGGGCTGGCGGGCTGCTCTGGCCACCACCCATGCCTTAGACCCAGCTCCCAAGCCTGGCCTTGTTTGCAAATCACAAATTCCTGCTGAGAAGTAGGCTGCTGAGGGGTCCTGTCTTTGAGTGTAATTTTGGGGGTCCCTTCTAAAGGAACCCTATTGGCTAGAAGTGGCAAGGTCTGAGTGTCTGAGCTTGGGGGGTCATTTTGTGCAAAAGCCCATTTTCTTCTGGGGTGCAGAGAAGGAAGGACATGGGTGTTGGTGGCCCTGGCGTACACTGCAGCCAGCGGCCTGCTATCCCTCCCCCTTTCCTCCATCCACCACCTGCTGCCCCTGCCCCAATGAGCCCAGCTTCCCCTGGCCTCACAGAGCCTTTCTCACCCAGTTTCTGTCAGGCTTATCTGGGGATAGGGCTTGGAGGGGCATACCCATACCCCACCCCCACCTGGGGCTCAAAAGAGGGACCTTATACCCTCAAGGATACCCCCATCCCCTCCTCTCACTGGCTCCTGGGCTTCAAATATGCAAGGACTTCCCCCACCTGGGAGTCCCTGGGTGATGCAAACAGTTAAAGAGCTTGGCTGCTAACAAATGTTGGAAGTTCAAGTCCACCCTGAGGCACCTTAGAAGAAAGGCTTGGTGATCTGCTTCTAAAAAAATGAGCCGTTAGATACCCACAAGGACAGTTCTACTGTGGCACATACAGGTTGGCATGAGTTGGAGTCGACTCAACAGCAACTTTGTTTTGCCCCCATCTGGGGAAGAAAGCCCTGCCCGCTCTGCCCACCCTGCCCATCCTGGCCTGAGACATGGTCTCACTCCTCCCACCCCCGCTGCAACATCTGCCTTCCCTCTGACCCAGACCCCCAGCTGGTGCACCTCCCGGCCTCTTCTGCCCAGCTCAAGCCCCATTCCCTCTATGGAGACCCCCGGTGACCCCAGATGCTGCAGAGCAACTTGTGCTGGAGGTGACCCCATGTGGCTGTTTCCCCTGTGCCAAGCTTCAGGTGGTAGGCACCTTGTCTTCATTTTACCATCATCCCCCAACCTGGCTGGCACCTGCCCCTAGCAGAGCTTGCCTGCAGAAACCGGGGCCTGCTTCACACCAGCAGAAGCACCTCTGCCCCAGGACCGCGGAAGGACAGCCCAGAGGTTTCTTGGGGGCATTTGGCTAAGTGCAAGGTCAGGCCTAGGGATTTCTTTCAAAAGATGGGCTGGATCCAGTTGAGAAGATGATATCCAAAAGACCCCCCATGGCCATATAGGCTGGTCGCAGGAGACTCGGGGGCTCTCCCAATCTGGATGAGCTTCAAGAGTTATGAGTGCTAAATTGGTCTTGTGCACAGAACAGAGCAGTGGAAACCTAGGGTGGCCATGTGCAGTGGAGGCTGGGTGGGCTGAGGGCCTGGACCTCCTGAGAAGGCCCTAAAGGGCAAACAGGGCAGTTTTGATTTTTTGGTTTTTGCTTCCTCAACACCAACTAGACACCCAGATTCCAGCCCTGGGCACCTGGGCCTCGCTCTGGACTCTGGAGGGGCACTTCTAATACCTCTGCCTCCTTCTCAGAATGGGTTCTCAGTCCATTGGCCAAAGCCACCACCACATGTGTCTGGCCAAATCAGCCTTGGGGTGCCAGACTGGAGCCCCCCTGACCCAGCTGCCCATTTCCTTGCTGAGAGGAAGGGAGCACTTCCCCTTGGTTTTTTGTTCTCCCAGAGGGATCTTAGAGCCCTGGTGGCACAGTGGTTAAGGGCTCTCCTACTAACCAAAAGGTTGGCAGTTTGAATCCACCAGCTGCTCCTTGGAAACCGTATGAGGCAGTTCTATTCTGTCCTAGAGGGTTGCTATGAGTCGGAATCGACTTGACGGCAATGGGTATGGTTGTAGGAATCCTGGTGATCAGATGCCCAGGGCGAGCCCTGAGTGGTATGTGATACACAGGCTTCTCTGGCCCTGAGGCCGCACACACCTTGTGAATGTCTATCTGGGGTCCACGTGTTAACATGGTGTTTCTTGGGGGATTGGGTGATACAGCAATGACCAACGTCCCCAGGAAGCCCCCACTGAGATCCCAGTGGAGGCCCCAGCCCTGGCCACTGTGAAGGTCCCAGCTCCGGCGTCAGCAGAGACTGAGGCCCCAGTCCTGATGAAGACCCCAGCGCCAGCTCCAGTGGAGGCCCCAGCATTGGCTCCAGCAGAGGCCCCAGGCCTGGTGAAGACACCAGTGCCGGCTCCAGCAGAGGCCCCAAGCCCAGTAAAGACCCCAGCACCGGCTCCAGCAGAGGCCCCAGGCCCGGGGAAGACCCTAGCACCGGCTCCAGCCAAAGCCGAGGCCCCAGCTCTGGTCTCAGTGGAGGCCCCGGTGGAAGCCTTGGCCCCAGTGCAGGATCCAGTGGAGGCCTCAGCCCCAGCAGAGACCCCAGCACAAGCAGAGGCCCCAGCCCAGTACCCAAGTGACCACCTGATCCAGTCCACCTCCGAGGAGAATCAGATCCCCTCGCACCTGCCCGCTTGCCCATCACTCCGGCACATCGCCAGCCTGCGGGGCAGCACCATCATCGAGTTCTTCCACAGCAGCATTGCTGAGGTAGCCGGGCCCGGGGCATGTGGTCTTGCTGGCTGGCACTTGTGTGGAGAAAGCTGTGGGTTATGGTTCCGGCATCAGTTGGGCCCAGGCAGGGCTTGCCCTTGGGTCAGCCTTGGGTGCTCAGCTTTCCTGATGTGGAGTAGAGTCCCTTGAGGACTTAGGTGTTTTCACTCCAGCTTCAGCGTCCAAACTTACAAGGACCTGGGTGGGGAGATGCTGAGCCGCCCACCCTGCTCGTTCTTCCCACATCCCTCTGTTGCCAGTCCTGACCTCTGGCCCAAGCCAGCCCCACCCCCACACATACCCCCCCGCTCTGTGGGCAGATGGGTGGTGTTGGATGGGGTTGGCCTCGCTGGAGCTCTGTTTTCAGGCATGGTCTAGAAGTAAGGAGGGTGCGCTCCCTGTGCTGGCTCTGCTCTCCTGCAGGCCTCAACCCGCCCCTGTGTCTGCAGGTGGAAAACGAGGAGCTGAGGCACCTCATGTGGTCCTCCGTGGTGTTCTACCAGACGCCAGGGCTGGAGGTCACCGCCTGCGTGCTGCTCTCCACCAAGGCAGTGTACTTGGTGCTACACGATGGTCTCCGCCGTTACTTCTCAGAGCCGCTCCAGGGTACGCACAGGGGTACACACAGGACCCTCAGCCTGGAGGCTGGGGCTGCCCCGCAAGTCCGCTTGGCTTCACTGGACTGAGGATCTTTGTCTGAGAGGGGGGTGGTGATAACCCGTGCAGCCAGAAGCTGTCCTGAGGGACCTAAGGCCAGGTGTGAGAATGCCCAGTGGGGCCCAGTGAGTGCTTGGGGACCAGCTGGGTGAGGAGGGACTGGGCAGCCCCTGTCCCTGACGCCTCAGTTGGGGCTTTCACTATTGGCTTCTTGTAGGGCTCATGGTGACCCACTGAGCAGGGTGAGGCTCAGACCCTAGAAGGCGTTGCCTGGAGGCCTTGCATGCAGAGAGGCAGTGGTGGCTCCTCGCCAGGCAGCAACAGGCCGGGGCCGCCGTTCCTGAGGTCTGCTGCTGTGTGCCTGGGAGCCACACGCTTGCCTGCCCCAGCCCCTGCCACACTCAGTCCCCTTCTCTCCGTCACAGATTTCTGGCATCAGAAAAACACCGACTACAACAACAGTCCCTTCCACATCTCCCAGTGCTTTGTCCTAAAACTCAGTGATTTGCAGTCAGTCAACGTTGGGCTTTTTGACCAGTATTTCCGGCTGACAGGTGAGTGATGCCCTGTGCCTGGCCTGTTTTGGGTGAAGCCAGTGTTACCAGTGGCTCCGCTTTCCACTCAGGAGTGTGCTATCAGGGCCGGTTAGCCAGGGCTGGAGGAAGCAGCTTCAGGAACTGCTGAGAGTGCAGAACGTGCCCCAGTGTGGGGAGCAGGAGGCAGGCATGCAGTGACGTCAGGCCCAGATGGGCAGTGAAGTGCTGGCAGGCCAGCGAGCAAGCCTGGGCTCCCAGGGCAGGATGTTTCTGACTCACACTTCCTGAAGAGAGAAAGCTAAGCTCTTCCCCTAATGCCTCCATATCCCCTTCCACAAAAATGTCACAGCCCTTCCGGCCTGAGAAGTGGCCGTCTCCCCAGGCCCCAGCCATGCTGCCCACGCGGGCCCACTGGCCCTGGGTTTGTGGGTTTTTAGTCTGTGCTGAGACTTGCTGGAGACTAGGAATGGCTCTGGGGAGGGGCAGGGATGATGATGGAAGAGCGGTGGCCTGTGGCTGTGACCAGCCCCCCTCTCGTGCAGGTTCCTCCCCGGTGCAGGTGGTTACGTGCTTGACGCGGGACAGCTACCTGACGCACTGCTTTCTCCAGCACCTCATGGCGGTGCTCTCCTCACTGGAGCGCACGCCCTCACCTGAGCCTGTCGACAAGGACTTCTACTCCGAGTTTGGGGACAAGAGCAGAGGTACCCCCACCCTGGGCCAACGTCGCAGCCTCTGCACTGACTCCTGGACCACTGCAGGCCCCAGAGCATCTCTGTTGTCCAGAACTGCTCTGCCTCTGTCTCCCTCTCGCCTTTTCTGTCACTTTTATCGCTCGACTGGCCAGGGGTTTACACAAGGCTTTTCCACAGTCGACTCTCCACCCCCGCAAATCCTCCCCCATTTAACAGATACATCTCAAGGGTCTGCTCTGATCTGGGCTGCTGGCCTGTGGATCTCTGTCTGAGGGTGGGGGCTCAGAGGGCTGGCCCCCGCCTTTGGCAGACAGCAGCTCATGGTAGGGTCTCTCGGTGGCTTGGGGTCCCTGTCGCTCCCAAGTCCACCTCAGACCAGTCACAGATTACAGCCCTGGCGGCCTCTCTCTGCAGGAAAGATGGAGAACTACGAGCTGATCCACTCGAGCCGCGTCAAATTCACCTACCCCAGCGAGGAGGAGATCGGAGACCTGACATTCATTGTGGCCCAGAAGATGGCTGCCGCGGAGCAGGCTCCGGCCCTCAGCATCCTGCTGTACGTGCAGGCCTTCCAGGTGGGCACCCCACCACCTGGGCGCTGCAGGGGCATGCTGCGCCCCAAGACCCTCTTGCTCACCAGTGCCGAGATCTTTCTCTTGGATGAGGACTACGTCCACTACCCGCTGCCTGAGTTCGCCAAAGAGCCACCACAGAGGGACAGGTACCGGCTGGACGACGGCCGCCGTGTCCGAGACCTGGACCGTGTACTCATGGGCTACCAGACCTACCCACAGGCCCTCACCCTCGTCTTTGATGACGTGCAGGGCCACGACCTCATGGGCAACGTCACCCTGGACCACTTTGGGGAGGTGCCAGGGGGTCTGGCCACGGCTGGCCAGGGCCGCGAGGTCCAGTGGCAGGTATTTGTCCCCAGTGCTGAGAGCCGCGAGAAGCTCATCTCGCTGTTGGCCCGCCAGTGGGAGGCCCTGTGCGGCCGTGAGCTGCCCGTTGAGCTCACCGGCTAGCTCAGGCACAGCCAGCCCTTGCTGCCCACTTAGGCAGGGAAGCAGGCTTTTTTTGTTCTTTTTAAAAATGTTTTCTCCTCCCTTTTTGGTACCTTAATTTGACTGTCAATGTGGAGAATGTAAACACATGGGTTCAGTTAGTTCTTTACAGTCCTGGGGGTCAAACACCAGGCCCATGAGGGGCTGTCCCTGCCCGTCAGCCTCCTGTAGGCTTGTTGCCCGTCTGCAGTGTGGCTTGGCTGGGCCCACCAGTGTCGTGTCTTTTGTCATGGGACCATGTTAACAAGTGGCGCTGTGGATCTGTTTTACTCTTTTACACATCTTTTCTGAAGTGTCAAATGCAGTCCTTTGTCGCTGTTGTCGTTGTTGGCATTTTGCTGCTAATCATGACGCTGGTAGCAAAGTGCACGTTAGAAGCCCCCACCCGTGCCATTTTTCAAAGTGGAAGCCTCCCTGGTCCAGACAGGTGGGCGAGCCCCTTGGGGGGCAGGGGTCCTCCAGGCCTTGGGGCTGAGAGGAATGGGGGCAGGGGACCTAGAGCTGCCAGCACCCAGCGTGATTCCTGTTGCCTATTTTCTCTATTCCAATAAAGCAGAGTTTGACACAGTCTGAGTCTCTGAGTTCATGGTTGGCATGGGGGGAAAGAATGCCCTGAACATGCAGGAAGGCGAGGTCATTGTGGGCAAAGGAAGGAGGGTAGGGAGGTAAAGGGGCAGAAGACAAAGGAAGTGGCCCCCCTGGGCCAGGGAAGCCTGTTGGATGACACTGGAGCCCAGGATGGAGGAGGTGTGTGGGGCACCCCACACAGGGCCATGCTGGAGCACCTAAAACCACAGCTGGGGCCAAGCAGAGGTTTGTAAAGTCCTCAGGGCACTCTACTGGCTGCCTCGATCTGGGCGCAGGCTCAGGTTCAGCCTGCAGGCCTTGATCTCACCTTAGCCCAAAGCCACCCGAAGCTGTCACCTGTGGTGGGGTGAAGGGGGCTGGAATCTGGGATTGCTAGGGAGGATGTGGGGTCTGGGTTTCTTACCAAGATAGCTCTGATGGCAGCAGGGGAGGGCATGTGGGAGGTGGGAGCCAGGCAGTGGAGGGTGGAGAGGAGGGTGCCTTACCCCACATGTCTGTCCATGTCCTCAGAGGTATGGTCTGCCTCAGGAAGCCCATCTGTAAATGAGATAATGACAACCATACAGTCCTCACTGCCTGACACGGGCTAAGTGAGACTGCTAACAGCTGCCCTGGTTCCCTGGTGCGTGAGGATGGGACTCTGGTGAAGGGGCTACAGGCAGCAGACCTGGCTTGGGTCTTCAACACTGGTCAGCTGAGTGACCTTGGACAAGTTACCTGGCCCCTTTGAACCTCAGTTTCTCACCAGTAACAAGGGATAATAAAAGTAGCCACCTATATTCATTCATTGCAGCAACTGGTATTAAGCATCTACTATGTGAGCCAGCCAGACTGACAAATAAACCAGTGTCAGCTGGTGGTCTCTACTTGAGATGATCTATGAGAAGCCGTTGCTGAGGTAACAGCACCCACATGTCAAGGGGGCTCGCTCATGTTTAGGAGCGGAAAGTCTCGTGTAGTCGGAGCAGAGAAATGGGGAAAACAGGAGGAAGCAAAGCCAGAGTCTGGTGCAGCAGGGACTGCAGCTCAGCAGGGAGGGGGTCGGGAGTACAGTGGGGAGCTTCCAGGTTTCAGCCAGACAGATAGGGAGGAGGGGTTGACAGCAGGAAGACCACTGAGGAGGCCCATGCAGGGGAGAGGATGGCTGTGCACAGACTCCGGGTAGGTCCAGAGTAGGGGAGGCCGTGTGGGCAGGACCACCTCTTGGTGCACCTGGGGCAGGTGAGAGGATCAGCATCCAATGGGCTTAGCATGGCTCCTGGCATGAGGTCGGAGGAGCCCTGAAATGCCCGTAGTGGTTAGAAAGGTGGAGTTGAGAGCAGACAGACCAACTTCGGGGGCTGCCCTACCTCCCAGTCAATTACCAGACCCCCACAGAGCCTCTGAATGAAATGCGGGAGCTTGGCTGACAGGTGCGGTGAGGAGCTGTTTGCATCTGAATTTCCTTTGGAACCTCTCAGAGACTAATGGCGGGCTGGCGGGCTGGGGGCTGTGAAGGCCAGGAGGAGGGTCTGGGCCATCCATACAGGGGTCAGGGGCAGCGCCTTCCCTTCCGCCTGTAGGTTGCTGATATGCAGGAGGAAATCCTGGCGGGTTCCTGTGGGGGTGAGCTGGCGGGGCTTCCGGGCTGTATTTAAGGCGCCTGCCCGCCCCGTGCCTGCCTCCTAGAGCTCAGTCCCATCACCAGCCACCCCAACTCTGTCCCGGACAGTGTACCCGCCAGCCACCGCCAGCCATGGCAGGGCCCCGGGGCCTCCTCCTGCTCTGCCTCCTAGCCTTCTGTCTGGCAGGCTCCAACTTCATCAGGGGGCAGAAGGTGAGTGTGAGCAAGTTGCAGGGGGACGTGGTATCCAGGCCCTGCCGGCCAGTGGTGGGAGCAGGGAGGGCGCGTTCACTTACCACGCACAAGTCTGGGGACACACAGGGCAACTGGTGCCTGTGTGACCTTCCCGACCAGGCCCAGGCTAAGAGTCTGTGTCTGGCTGCCTGGGATGACAAGGGGACATCGGCCTGCTCCCTCCGTGCCCAGCCAGCCAGCTGTGTGATGTTGCACCCTATCCCAGGGCTCCTCAGCCTGAAGGTGAGAGGGCCAGCCTCACCTGGGGATTGGCGATGTGATCACCCCCAACTCATACCCCACACGGGGTCACAAACTGAGAGACTCACGTGGACCATGTGTGTGCCTGCTGGGAGTGTGTGCACATGTGAGAGTGTGCCCCAAGAGTGCCCTGGAGGCGGGATGAGAGCTACTCACTCCTGCGTCCTCTGGGAAAGCAGATTACACCCTCAATCCTAAAAGCTACATAAAGAACAATGGTGAGTGCACAGCTGGGGCACTATCCCCCTGAACCTTCACAACCACACGGCATGTGTTATCCGTGAGGAAGCCAAGCCCAAGAAATGGTGGAGACAGGTCACCCCACTCCAAACCACTGCCCGCCCCTCCCCATGCAGGCTGCTAGATGAGTGGGCAGGGACCTGTATATGTCCCCTCAGATCCTGCCGGTCCACCCAGGCCCATGGGAGGGATGTGGTCCCTTTGGGACCTCTGGAAGAGCCTCCCACCTGAGTGGGCAGATAGCATCTCCTGGAAGGGTCATGCCCTCCCCTTGGAGCCAAGTTCCCCAAGGCGTTAATGGGCAGACTGAGAGCAAGAGAGGGGAAGGATTTGCTCAGGGTTCCACTGTCAGGCAGTACCAGGACGGGCACCCAGGCCTCCTGCCACCATTGGACTCTCTCCTTGTGTTCCATGTGGTGAGAAGGAGCAGAGAGAAGGACCTCACCAAGTCAGAGTGGGGGACGGGCAGACCTGGGGCTGAGAAGACATCGGTGATGGTGGAAGAGCCAAATGTTCCAAGGCTGTGCTGTGTTGAGCCCTGTGGGTGGGTTCCTGCCCCCCCATGCCTCAGTTTCCCCATATGGACAATGTGAGGGAATTTCAAAGGCCTGGCCACTTCCTCATGTTCTGGGACGATGGGGATGGGGGTCCATGAGGGGTCTCGGGCTGGGGTTTTTCACTTGTTGGTGACCTGAGGCTCTGACCACTCTCTAGCCTGCATTCTGGAGCTGTGGCTCAGCCAGCCAGGGCCAGGGAAGGCCTAGGGGTTCTTGTGGACGGGGATGCAGCAGTTCTGGCCTCATCCCTCCCACCCTCACAGTCACTCAGCCCTGCTCGCACCCAGTAGAGCATGAGACCCACTGCAACTATGAGGAAACTGAGACTGAAGGGGAAGAGATGTCCCCTGGGCCACACAGCTACAAAGGGGCTATAGCAGAACTGGAAGACAATCGGACTCAGGCAGTAGAGGCAGAGAAGGCTTCCTGGAAGAGGGCATCTTAGACTCGTCCACTCAACAGCCTTGTACGGAGCACCTGTTCAGTGCTGTGCTTATGGTGGTGGGGCCTGTGCTCTCAGACCCACCCAGCCCCTCCCGCTCTGCTCTGGGCTGGCGGAAGCAGCTTGGGGATCCCTTTCTCTCCCAGGGGGGTTGCTTTGAAAGCCCTCAAGCTCAGCTTGGAAGGATTTCCTCTACCACCAGGCTCCACACTTCGGCCCTCTCAGTGTCCCCAAGTAGCGTCTCTGTGGGAAGCAATCAATACAAAATCAGTTTTGGGAATGGGGTGTAGGGATAGGCCAGCACCCACTCTGGCTCAAGCAGATCCCACAGGGAGAAGGGGATCTGGTTCAGCACCCGGGCTGTGGTACTGCCTCCCTTTACCCAGCAGGACCAACAGTGAACTGTGGGCTCAGGCTGCTAACAAATGCTCCTTGGCTAATAGGTGAGGCGGGACCTGGGTGTAACTGCCACGGGTGTGGCAGGGTTTGGGCTGCAGGCTTACCCAGCCATCTCCATTTCACACTCCCTGACAAACATCAACATCCTGTAAATGGGCATCCAGCTTTGTCCCGAGCTGTAACTCACCCGCTGTTTCATCAAACCTGAGCCTTATCCAGTAGTGACTTCACCGTAGCTCTGCCTGGCGGCCAGCTTTTGCCCTGAGCCAGCAGCTGCTCAGCCCTCAAGTTACCCAACTTCCTAGTTGCTCCCTGGCTCAGCAAAGACGGAGTCGCAGGGTGGGGAGTAAGACCGCAACATCCTAGCCCCATGTTTGGCACCGGAGCCACTCTGGGCAACTTCCCTGTTTGCTGACCGCAGAAGCATGAGCGGAAATCCCAAATCACAGTGCCAGAGAGGCCCTGGGTCCCGCATGCTTCCTGAAGAAAGGGCCTGGACACTATTTCTCCTTTTCCTTCATTTGAGAAGCCAGACATCTGTAATTGTTTTCTAAGAAAGAGATGTTCTGGGTCACTGCCTTTTTTCAAGTGTTCAGCATTTTTCAAGATGGGAACATCTTAGCTATGCTAGGCTGTGCCCCAGGCCCCCCAAAACCTCGCCTCCATCAAAATGTCCGTTTCCTCTGCCCTGTTCTCTTGCTGTCACCATGACTTTAGATCCTGCCTCTCCAGGGTACAATGCTATAATTTACTGGGACTTCGTTGCTGTACAAGTGGTCCCGGTGGTGGACTTCTGGCCCTATGCAGCCCAGTGAGTGAAATTGTAGGGCCACATCATGGTGGCAGGCCTAACACTCTTACGTCTCGCATTGATGCTCATGGGACCCTCACCCACCAGAGGCTAATGCCTCCACCAACTCATCCCATTGTCCCCAAGTCCTATAGGTGCTACCTCTTGAATGTCTCTCCATCCATGCCTGCTGCCCAAGCCTCAGCCCAGGCTGCACTTGGGTCTCACCTCTAACAGCTCTTTCCCTGCCCCCATCTCCATCCTATTCTCCACGCAGCAGCCAGGTGGCCCACTTAAAACCCAAACCAAGTCGGAGCTGCCCCTAGCTCTGCCTTGCCCAGGCTGACGAGGCCTGCCATCCTGGCTGCCAGCCCCCTCCCAGCCTCTCCTCAGGCTGCTTTGTCTCCTCACATGGGGTCAGTTGCTCCTTCCCATTCCAGGCCTTTGCTGTGGCTGCTCACTCTGCCGGAGCATTGCCCACGTCCACTCCCATGCAGCTGTCAGGCCCCAACTCAATCCTCACCTCCAGGGTGGACTATCTGATAAGCAAGGTAAGCACAGGCTTACTTGTGCTTACTTACTAATCTGTACTGAACAATTTCATGTTTTTGATGTGGCGAAGCCTGTGCTTACCTTGCTTACTGGGTCATTTGCCCCTGTCAGAGATTGTAAACTTGAAAAAGGCTTTGATTCTGTAGAAAGGTGCTGTGGGGTTGAGAGAGAGACAGATATCGGCCATACCTAGAAGCAGAACCTTTGATGAGGTAAAAAAAAAAAAAGTGAAATTGTTCACTGCAGATGATCTGGTAAGCAAGGTAACCACTATGCTTACCTTGCCTGTTAGAGAATCCACCTCTGGTCACCTTCCCCAGGGGCCTCTCAGTTCCCTAGGCTGCCAGCATCCCCCAGACCCCTGGGTCCCAGCCTGTGTGTGAGGGAGGCGGGCCAGACTCGGAGTCAGGGCTCAGGGGACCAGGCCTGCCTGTCCCCAACCCCTAAAGATAGTCCTGTGCATGTAAGCTCCACGTGCCAGGAGCAGATGGGGGAGGCAGCCTGTTGGCTGGGAGCCCGCGTTCCCTGCATGCCCAAAAATCCAGGATGGAATCGCCGTGTGCTCCCTCCAAACTGTCAGCCATGTCATTTATTGCTTATTTATTTGTAAATGAAAGCAGGGCAGAGCACTAGGCTGGGAGTCTGGAGCCATGGTTCTGGCCCCTGATTCCCATCACTGGGTGGCTGAGGCAGGGCCACCATGCTGGGCTTCAGTTCCTCACCTGAAATGGGCAGAGATGGAGAAAATGGCTGAATTCCCTTCATTTCAGAAGATACAGACTCAGGCTGCTGGGCAGGCTTAAGGGCCGTGGGCAGAGGGATGTGGGCAGGGAAGGTGTCCGTGGGCAAAGAAAGGCACGTGGCCCTGGGCATAGGGACAGAGCTGCAAAAACTCACAACAGGGAGCGTTCCCCCCAGCCTCTCAGGGCTGTCCCTGTCCTCACTGCATCCCCATTGAACAGATGGGAAACTGAGGCCCGGGGAGGGGTGCAAGGACTTGCCAAGACCAGGACAGAGTCAGGCCAGAGCACAGAGTCCAGCCATTCACTCAGGCTCTCCGTGCCCCAACTCCGGTCCAGGTGCGGTCCAAACGCTGCGACACAAAGACCAAGTTTGTCACGCATACCCCCTGCACCCCATGTGTCGTTGTCAAGAGGCGAGTGTGTCCCCCAGGCTGGTTCCGGCAGTTCCCTGAAAAGATATCACAGGACTGCAGGTACAGACCCCCAGCCCCCATCCTTACTCGCATCCAGGAGCATCCTGGAAGGTGGCAGGGGGCAGGGAGAGCCCCGACAGGTCTGGGGGTGAGGGCAAGGACTCGCTTATCCCCATGTCTGAGGGTCCTGCCTAGGTGCCCTACAGTGGGGCAGGATAGGCAAAAGGGAAAGGGTTGGAGGGCAGAGGGCAAGGTGGTGTTTACTGAGCACCTAATATGAGCCAGGTAACCCCGGTGGCACAGTGGTTAAGAGCTCGGCTGCTAACCAAAAGGTCGGCATTTAGAATCCACTAGGCGCTCCTTGGAAACCCTTTGGGGCAGTTTTACTCCGTCCTTTAGGGCTGCTATGAGTTGGAATCGACTCGATAGCAATGGGTTGTTTGTTTTTTATTTGTTAATACGTGCCAGTCCCTGTGCTTGGCTCTGGGAGAGAGAGAGGAGGCAGAGAGAGGGGAGATGGGGTAAGCACTGGACTCCAGTGTGGGGTGGCCGGGGTGGGGACTGCAGGGTAGGAGCTCCTGACATCACCCTGCCCACCCTCTGTCCCCAGCTACGAGGTGCAGCTGGGGGACACCTTGCTGCCCATGAGCGGCTGCAGCCTGGATTGCTGGAAGGAAGTGGTACAGAAGGCCTGCTGCCCCGGCTACTGGGGATCTGAGTGCTACGGTACAGGGGAGAGAGGGTGGGGTGCCCCAGTCCCCGGCTGCAGGCGCTGCCTGTGTGCTCTTCCACGTGTTCATTTAATGAACATTTACTGAGAGCTCCAAGTCTTGGCCGCCTGGCTCTGGCTCCCCTGGGGAGGGACTGAGTCTGGGGCTGGTCAGAGTTGGGGGGGTCAGGGGTGAGTCCAGCGTTCTGGGGGTGGAGCTGAGTTCTGGAAGTCCACAGAGTGCCCTGGGGGTGCTGAGACCCCATGCAATGGCCGTGGGACCTGCCTGGATGGCATGACCAGGAATGGGACCTGTGTGTGCCAGGTAAGATCTGGGCGGGTGTGGGATGGAGTGGGGGAGGTGGAGGGGCCACGCTGACTTGGCGTGTCCCCCTGCCAGGAAAACTTCAGCGGCTCAGCCTGTCAGGAATGCCGAGATCCCAGCCGGTTTGGGCCTGACTGCCAGTCCGGTGAGGGTTTGCGGGGCAGGAGAGCAGGGCCAGCATTCACCAGAGGCCTCTGGAGACCCAGCCCCTGTTTGTCCTCTTCAGCCTCCCTCTCAGACCCTTCGCCCCACCCTTTTCCCTCCAGGGACACACACTGCTTCATCCCACCTCCAGGCTCTTACACATGCTATTCTCCTTGGGGCGTTTCTCCGGGAAGCCCTCCCTGAACCATGAGCTAGGCCATGTGCTCCCCCTGGGCTCCTACAGCCCCTCTACCCTGGGGGTTGTCCTGTCAAGGTTGAGTTCTGGGAGTGCCTAGGGCAGGGACCTGGTGTCCCTGAGTGTTCCAGAGTGAGGCTGGGGTCCCCCCATCACTGTGTGTACCTCCCAGTGTGCAGCTGCGTGCATGGTGTGTGTAGCCGTGGACCGCGTGGGGATGGGAGCTGCCTGTGCTTTGCTGGATACACCGGCCCCCGCTGTGACCAAGGTGAGCGGTGGTCCTTGGTGGCCAGAGCAGGGAGGCAGGCTGGTGAAGGACGAGGCCTGAGCTCCAGCAGAACCTCTGCCTGCAGCCTGATCTCTTTCTAAGGAGAGGCACGCAGCTGGTCATGAGGGAGGGGAATCATCCAGGACCTCCACAAATCAGAGGCCCAGAGAGGGCAAGGCCCTGGCCAAAGTCACCCAGCAAATCAGGCCACACCTTTGCCCTCACGCTCCTTCCCAGCCTGGGGCTCTGGCCATTTTGGGGCTCTCTCCTCTCTGCCCAGAGCTGCCAGTCTGCCAGGCCCTGAGTTGCCCCAAGAACTCCCAGTGCTCTGCAGAGGATCCCACTTGCCACTGCCTGCCTGGCCACACCCAGCAGGGCAGTGAGTGCCGAGGTGAGACTGTGACCTGGAGGTCAGGGACCCAGCTCGGGGTGGACCGGCATTGGGAGGACGTGTGTTTTTAATCCAGCAAGTGCAATCTGGCCATTCACAGGGATGGAGAACTGTCCCCATAGCTCACCCTCAAGGCCCACCGCTTGCTTACTCTCCTTTTGGGCCACCCTGGTGGAAGCGGTGCAGGAAACAGGACCCCTGGTGTCTGGCACACTTGGACTCTTGCTCTCTGTCCTGGCAGCCCCTGACCCCTGCCGGCCACCATCACCCTGCGCCCCATCAGCACAGTGTTCGGTGAGCCCCACAGGGAAGGCACAATGTCGCTGCAGAGAGGGCTACCACGGTGACGGGATGGTGTGTCTGCCCCAGGACCTGTGTACTGCCAATAACGGTGGCTGCCCCAGCAACTCCACTTTGTGCATGTACCAGTGGCCAGGCAAGGTGAGCCAGGGCCTGGCTAGGCCCACCCACGGCCCACCTGTGCACGGCCTACCCGCCCACAGCTCACCTATCCACTGTCACCCTCCCCAAGGTCCACCCGACCAGTTACCCTCCCACGCTGGCTGCAGGACCCCGGCAAATCACAGGTCCCCTCGAAACTCACCTGCTCCATTTGTGAAATGGGGAGAGGATGAGAACCCTGTTCTTGGAGGGCAGTTGTGGGGGTCGAGTAGGGCTCTGCCAGTAGGGCGACGCCACGTGTTCTCATGTACATGATGTTACCCTCCTGTGCCTGGCGGTCCAGGTCTCCTGCTCGTGTAAGCCCGGCCTGGTCAGCATCAGCCACAATGCCTCTGCCGGCTGTGTCGCCCTCTGCTTCCCCCACTCCTGTGACCGGTCAGCCACCTGCCAGGTGACCCCCGATGGGAAGATCAGGTGCACACAGGGGCTTTGGGGGCACTGGGGGTAATAAGGGAGGGCGGGCAGGGGACAGGGGTAGGGCAGGACCCCTGCCTTGACAGCTCTCGATGTGCCCTCAGCTGTGTGTGCAAGGAGGGCGAGGTGGGGGATGGGCGCGCCTGCTACGGGCACCTGCTCCACGAGGTGCGGAAGTCCAGCCAAGTGGGCCTGGTGTTCCTGCGTCTGAGAGCAGCCGTCGACATGCTGGGTGTGTGTCACCGACGGAGGGGGGCACCCTGCTGAGGCTTCTGTTCTGCCCAAGGGCTGTGGCAGCAGAGAGCAGGCTGTAGGGGGCGCATGATCGGGTGGGGGCTGGCCACCCCTAGATCCAGGCCTGAGGCCCTGTCTCCCCTAGACCTAGACCCCACCTCCCCCACATCTAGGACTGAGGGTCTTCCCAGGCTCTCCCCCAGCTCCTGTCTGACGTACCCTTTCCCTGTCCCCAGACCAGGGCTGCCGGGAGCTCCTCACCACGTCAGGCCCATTCACCGTGCTTGTGCCATCTGTTGTCTCCTTCTCCAAGAGTGTGAACGTGAGCCCACCCCATCCTGGAGCTGTCCCTGCCCTTGCCTCTTCCCCGGGACCCTGGACCTGGCTTCCATGCTCTGAGGGAGCCCCAGGCCACACTCTGGGGATCGAGGCCTGGGGGGCGCCCTGTCCCCTCCATTGCCTTGGTAGGGGCGGCAGGCATGGAGAGGCCCACCCTGGCTCACTCAGCACCCTGGCCCTGCAGGAGTCCGTTGCCCAGCAGCTCTGCAGACAGCATGTCATCGCAGGCCAGCACGTGCTGGAGGAGGGGGGCCCACAGACACGCAGGTGGTGGACGCTAGCCGGGCAGCTCATCACTGTCACCTTCAACAGCTTCGTGGTAAGGGAGAGGACCTCAGCCTGGGGACCAAGGAGTCACAGACAGGCGATGCAGCCCTGGCAAAGGTGTGGAGGTGGAAGGAGGTGTGTGGGGTCTGAGGCAGTCATCTTCTGCCTCAGCGCAAATACACCTACACATACGAAGACCAGCCCCAGAAGACACTCAGCATCCAGAGGCCCAACTACCCAGCTGCCAACGGTGTCTTCCACGTGGTCACCACCCTGCGGTTGGAGCCCCCCTCAGGGGTCCCTGGGGACCCCAAGGTGAATTGGCACTCTCCCCTCATCCCATCCTCTCCCCACGTCTCACCCTGGGCCCCTGGGTGACTTTTGACCCCTGTAGAGTTCAGGGGAGGAGGCGGGGGCAGTACTGTGCAAGGCTGGAGCTGGGCTACTCCCCCCAGGGCTGACATAGCCTCCCCCTTCCCTGGGGCCCTTATGCTCATCCCTTCCTGCAGAGAACTATCGGCAGGATCCTCGCCTCCACCGAGGCTTTCAGCCGCTTTGAGACCATCCTGGAGGTGAGTTAAAGGAGGCTGCTGAGCCAGAGTACCTCATTCATCAGAATCTGCCCCATGGTGATCTAGGCTCTGGAGTACACCGGGCCTTTGTCCGTGCCCCAGCCTAGAACCTGCTTAGCACAATGCTGAGGTTCTGCAATAGCAGGGACCCATTGCTGGTGTCTCCCACTTCCTTTGGGTGGGAGTTCCCTGCGGGCCGAGGGCAGCAGGGCCTAGGCGGGGCTCAGAGGTGGAGGCTGGCCTCAGCACCCCCTGAGCTGCCCTCCACCACCACAGAACTGTGGGCTGCCCTCCATCCTGGATGGGCCTGGGCCCTTCACAGTCTTTGTCCCAAGCAACGAGGCTGTGGACAACTTGCGTGACGGCCGCCTCATCTACCTCTTCACAGATGTAAGCTCAGTGGGGCGGAGGAGCTGGGGTGGACTGGTGGGGTCACCAGGGTCTCCACCCTCCCTCACCAGGCCTCCAGGAGCCAAGCCCTCTCTCTCCTGCCAGGGTCTCTCCAAACTGCAGGAGTTGGTGAGGTACCACATCTATAACCACGGCCAGGTGAGCTCCTGCTCCGGAGGTAGCCGGCTGGCACCTGCTGCCAGGCTGTTTGGGAGCTTGTGAATCTGTCTTCCCAGGGGCCTCTTCTTCTCCCTGTCACCTCTACCCTCCCCAGAGGAGAACAGCCCCAGGACCAAAGGGGTAGTTGTCAATCACTCAGGCAGGACTGGGCAGGGCTTCAAGGTGTGGCCAATGCCCAGCTCAAGGCCACCCTCTCGCCCACCCCAGATGACCACTGAGAAGCTCATCTCCAAGGGTAGGGTACTCACCATGGCAAACCAGGTCCTGGCCGTGAACATCTCTGAGGAGGTGAGGTTCCATGAGGATTGGTAATGAATGGGCAGGTGGAGGGGCTAGGGACAACTGGCCAGTTGTTCAGCCTCTTTTGTTCTGCCTGTGTGTCCCATGCCCTGTGTGGGCAGAACACTATGCTAGGCCCTGGTGGGGGTCATGTGGGGGGCAGGCATAGTCAAATCCTTATGGCGGGGCCCAGTGGGGTGGGAGGGCTCCCAGGAGGAGGAGGGTGCGTCACATGGTGGGAACTGCATGGGAAGGGAATGGAGCTGGGGTGGAATTGTTGGCCAGAGCAGGGGTCACCTACTTGGGGAGCGGGGAGGGGGCAGGCACAGCAGGGGGAGGGGACAGATGCAGTGGGTGGAGCCGCTCTGACCTGAGTTGTGAGGTGGAGCACAGGGCAGTGAGGGTGGGCTGGGTCTGGCAGGCCTGGGGCTGGGTGGGTGGTACAGTGGGTCTCTGCTGCAGGGACGCATCCTGCTGGGACCTCAGGGGGTCCCGCTGCGGCAAGTGGATGTGCTGGCTGCCAATGGTGTGATCCATGTGCTGGAGGGCATCCTGCTCCCCCCAACCATACTGCCCATCCTGCCCAAGCACTGCCATGAGGAGCAGTACAAGATAGTGTTGGTGAGTGGGGCTTGGCCGCACGGCACAGCCAGGGCCTTTCACTCCCAGAACCACATGGGCTTCCGGAGGTGACCATCTTCCCAGAAGCCGAGGGAGGGGCACCTTTTTCTAAGTCTCCTTAACTCAGCGACTGGGCTAACAGGGGCTCTGGGCCCGCCCGAAAACCCACAGGCATCTCCTGGGCCCCCCACATCCAGCCCTGACCAGTCCAATTGATTCTACCTCGAAATTACTCTTGCAGCTTCCACCCCTCTGTCCCTAGACTCCCTGCCAAGGCCTATGAATCACCTATGATTTACCCACTCACCCCTGGACCTGGTTTTCTAATGCTCCCCCTTTCCTGCCATGGCCTCAGACACTGTGCTCTTTCCAACCTCAGGGTCCCTGCCCCAACTGCTCCCTCTGCTGGAATGCCATCATTGGCCTTCCCAGGGTTGGCTGTTTCATCCCTCAGGTCTCTAATCAATGTCAGTTTCTTAGGGTTTGCTGGTTGAATAAACGACTAACCCCTCTTTCTCCTCCCCACCCAGGGCTCCTGTGTGGACTGCCAAGCCCTGAACACCAGTGCATGCCCCCCCAACAGCATGGAGCTGGTGAGCACCCTTGGCCCAGCCCTCAGGGCTCCCTGACTCTCAACTGCCCAGCAAGGTTTCCGCCCTCAGTCTGAGCGGGAGAAGGGGCCAAGAGGCTAGGAGAAGCCTGAAGGCTCAGGACTTCTCAGATCCACTGCGGGTGGGAGTGCTGGACCCAGAGGGCTGAGGCCCCTTGGCCAGGGCTGCCTGGTGAAGAGGGTGGGCCCAGTGCCTACTCCTGCTGACAGCCTGGCACGACCCACCCCCAGGACATCTTCCCCAAGGAGTGTATCTACATTCATGATCCTACTGGGCTCAACGTCCTGAAGAGAGGCTGTGCCCGCCACTGCAACCAGACCATCATAGTGAGCTCTGGGCATGGGGCACCAATCACAGGGTGATAGGGGCTTGGAGGAGCCTCACCCACCCCTTGCTCTGAGATGGGAGCAGAAGCAGCCCAGGCAGTGGGGGTGGTGTGGCCCATCCTCTGACATGGTGTGTCTCTTACAGAAGCCTGGCTGCTGCAAAGGGTTTTTTGGTCCTGACTGTGCACAGTGTCCTGGGGGTTTCTCCAACCCCTGCTATGGCAAAGGCAACGTGAGTGCTGTCCTTCCTTGGGGTGATGTGTGAGGGAGACAGGGGCTCCTTGCTGAGTTGGCTGGCCAGTGGCTGTGTGTTTGAGCCAAGCCTGCCTCTCTCTGGTCTTGGGTTCCTCATATCTAGGCAATGGAAGCTGGACCAAGTTACTTCCAATATTTTAGTCAGAAATAATTAGATAGAAATGAATAGACACTTCACCAAAGAAGACATTCAAGAGGCTAACAGACACATGAGGAAAGGCTCACGATCTCTAGCCATTAGAGAAATGCAAATCAAAACCATTGCTGGCACGAATCAATAAAACAGGAAATAACAAATGTTGGAGAGGCTGTGGGGAGATTGGAAGTCTTATGCACTGGTGGTGGGAATGCAAAATGATACAACCATTTTGGAAAACTATATGGCGCTAGAAATAGAAATACCATATGATCCAGCAATCTCACTCCTAGGAATATATCCTAGAGAAATAAGAGTCATCACACAGACGGACATATGCACACCCGTATTCACTGCACCATTGTTCACCATAGCAAAAAGATGGAAACAATCTAGATGTCCATCAACAGAAGAATGGATAAAAACACTGTCATACATACACACAATGGAGTATTACACAATGACAAAGAACAACGTGAATCTGTGAAGTATCTCACAACATGGGTGAATCTGGAGGGCATTTTGCTGAGTGAAATAAGTCAATCACAAAAGGACAAATATTGTATGAGACCACTACTGAAAATACTCATGAAAGTGTTTACATACAAAAAGAAACAGTCTTTGATGGTTACGAGGGAGGGGATGGAAAAACACTTATTAGACGATAGATAAGTGTAAACTTTGGTGAAGGGTAAGACAGTACACAATACTGGCAAAGCTAGTACAGCCTGTACAAGGCAAGGTCACGGTAGCTCCATAGACACATCCAAACTCCCGTGGGATGGAGTTGCTGGGCTGGGGGCTGTGGGGACCATGGTCTCAGGGAACATCTAGCTCAATTGGCATAACATAGTTTATAAAGAATATGTTCTACATTCTACTTTGGTGAGTAGCGTCTGGGGTCTTAAAAGCCTGTGAGCGGCCATCTAGGATACTTCACTGGTCTCACCCCTTTGGGAGCAAGGAAGAATGAAGAAAACTAAAGATACAAGGGAAAGATTGGTCCAAAGGACCAATGGACCACAACTACCAAAACCTCCACCAGACTGAGTCCAGTACAACAAGATGGTGCTTGGCTACCACCACTGACTGCTCTGACAGGGATTACAATAGGGGGTCCCGGACAGAGCTGGAGAAAAATGTAGAACAAAATTCTAACTGAAAAAGAAAGACCAGACTTGCTGACCTGTCAGAGACTGTGGAAACACTGAGAGTATGGCCCCCGACACACTTTCAGCTCAGTAATGAGATAACGCCTGAGGTTCACACTTCAGCCAAAGATTGAACAGACCCATGGAACAAAACAAGGCTAAAGGGGTGCACCAGCCCTGCAGCAGAGACTGGATGGCAGGAGGGAGCAGGAAGGCTGGTAATAGGGAAGCCAGGTTTGAGAAGAAAGAATGTTGACATGTTGTGGGGTTAGTAACCAATGCCATGGAACAGTGTGTGTACTAACTGGCGAGAAACTAGTTTGTTCTGTAAACCTTCATCTAAAGTATGATAAAAAAGAAAGAATTAGATTTTTGCATCTATTTTCACAAAGGCTATTTGTTTGTAATTTTCTTTTGCATTCTGTTTTTGCCACTTTGTGATATCAGGATACTTTAGCACCTGGCTATGGAAGGAAGGACACAGGAGTTATGTGTTTTTAGGTTGAGCAGAAATCACCCATGAGGCCTCCAGGGCCAGGTGCCTTTTAGGATCTGGTTCTTTGGCAGCGTCAGTAATTTTGAAAGTCCCTTCCAGGTTGAGGTCTTGGGGAGTACAGCAGCTCAGAGATATCCTTTTGGGGGAGGGATGTGGAGAGTGCCTTCTCCATGACTGACCCTCTCTCCTGCCCACCCCACAGTGTAGCGATGGGGTCCGGGGCAACGGGGCCTGCCTCTGCTTCCCAGACTACAAGGGCATTGCCTGCCACATCTGCTCCGACCCAAAGAAACATGGAGACCAGTGCCAGGAAGGTGGGTGTTCCCAGCCCAGGCTGCCTCCTGGAGAGAAACAGAGTCTACTTGGAGAGGGGGCTGGGGCTCCCAAGAAGAGGAACAGGGCCCCAGGAGGAAGGGCGAAGGCCAGAGGGAATGGAGGAAGATTTGGAAACAGAAATAGCTGTTTCCTTCACCCATGCCAGGAAAAGGACCATGACTTAATCTAAAGCATGCAAGATTTAGGTCAGACACACAGAAGAACTTCCTGATGATGCTGCAAGGGCAAGGCAGCTAGAGTAAAGTGAATGAAAGCACAGGATATAACCCCTCACATTTCCTCAGCCTGCCCACCAGGTCTGGGATAACCTTTGATTTTGTGACCCTAAACTCATTTCTATATTGGCTACTCCATTCCCAGCCTCCCTCAAACCCATCCTGGCTCCCAGCCAGCCCTGCCCCCTGCCTCAATTTCTCTGCTCTGTCTCCTTTCTACAGACTGTGGCTGTGTCCATGGACTGTGTGACAACCGTCCAGGCAGTGGGGGTGTATGCCAGCGTGGCACGTGTGCCCCTGGCTTCAGTGGCCGCTTCTGCAACGAGTCCTTAGGGGACTGTGGGCCCACGGGCCTGGCCCAGCACTGCCACCAGCATGCCCGCTGCGTCAGCCAAGAGGGTGTTGCCAGGTGAGGACCCACGCTTGGGCCCTTCCTCTTTCTCTTTGTCCCCATCCATGACCTTGCCCAGCCTCTAGCCTCTCCTAGAGGCTCACTGGAGTCCCTGCCCTACCCCACCCTAGGTGTCTCTGCCTTGATGGCTTTGAGGGTGATGGCTTCTCCTGTACATCCAGCAACCCCTGTTCCCACACAAACCGTGGTGGCTGCTCAGAGAATGTCAGTCTTGTTGCCCACTCCTTGAAGCCCTGCCCCAGGGGCTCTCCTGGACCCAGAGTTTGGGGGAGGGTGGGAGGTCTGGGAGATGGAACTCCCTTCTCTCTGCCAGTGGCCCTGAGCTCCTGAGTCATTTGTCTGTGTCTCCCCCAGGCCGAGTGTGTCCCCGGAGCCCCAGGTGCCCACAGCTGCAAGTGTCACAAAGGCTGGAGCGGGGACGGCCGGGTCTGTGTGGCCATCGATGAGTGTGAGCTGGATGCTCGAGGTGGCTGCCATGCTGATGCCCTCTGCAGCTATGTGGGTCCCGGGCAGGTAAGGTGGGAAGGCCCAGGATGGCAGAGAGGGCTGCGGATCTGAATTCTGGAGGCTGTGTTTCCACCCCACTGGACTTCAGGAACATACACTCCAAGGACTTCAGTTCAGGATCTTGAGCCTCAGACACAATCTTGGATTTGTCTATTCACCCGCTCCTCTGTTCCCCATGTGTTACCACGCACAGGTTACATGCTGGTGCTGCTCTAGACTTAGGGAATGCAGTACTGAGCAGAGCAGGGAGAGGCCCTGCCTGGAGGGAGTGACACCCCCTAATCTCTAACCTCGTGGAAATCCAGCTCTGGAACTCTGGAATCTCAGAATCTAGTCACCGAATCTTAGACCCTGGGG
Source organism: Loxodonta africana (assembly GCF_030014295.1). NCBI lineage: Eukaryota > Metazoa > Chordata > Mammalia > Proboscidea > Elephantidae > Loxodonta > Loxodonta africana. The sequence continues at coordinate 20,486,766 of NC_087363.1, read as the reverse complement.
CCTTCCATGTGGTGAACCCGCGGGCTGGCAGGCATTAAAAATATCTAATATCCTGATTGGGAGGCCAGCCTGGCTGGCCCAGGGCTGTGCAGGGTCCCAGGGGGCTTCCTGTCCTTCCAACCCCTCTTGGGGCATTAGCAGTGAGAGCTCAGGCATGGCAGCTGGAGCCTCTGAACCCCATTAGGAGCTTAAAATCCCGAACCCGAGGACTTGAATGGGTAGGTTTAGACGGTCCCCAACCTGCCATCAGGGGCAAGTGAGAGCTGCGGTGGGGTTGTGGGGCTCACAGGTCCCTCGCCCAGCAGTGTAGACAAGCCCGAGGGTACTCTGGCATTTAGCAGGGGGGATCAGAGAAAGCTACCAAGGTGGCAGGGGTGGAGGTGAGATCAGAGCTGCCATTCCTGGGGCTGGCGTTGGCAGACGCCTGCCCGCTCACCACAAGCTGCTGACCTGGGCAGCCCAGGCAGGGAAGCCGCCCATGCCATGCCTAGCCTGAGCAGAGAGGCACCGAATCCCCATGGATGCTTCCCTGCTGGTGTCACCACTTCCCCTACTGATCCCAAGAGCCAGTCTCCTCTCAGGGCCTCAGTCTCCCCACCTGGAAGTGGCTCTCAAGGGTGGGACTGGGAGGAACTCCTCTGGGGCCTGGGCAGGCCTCCTGGGGGCAGTGCCCAGGAGAGCCGAGGGGCAGAGCAGGTGAGATGAGCCCTCTGCTGCTCCATTTGTCCAGAGCCGGTGCACCTGCAAGCTGGGCTTCGCCGGGGATGGCTACCTGTGCAGCCCCATTGACCCCTGCCGGGTAGGCAATGGTGGCTGCCATGACCTGGTGAGGAGCTGAAGGAGCTGGGAGCCCTGGGGAATGTATCTGGGGTGGGCCTAGGCTGCAGATCTCTCTGGGTGTCTCTGTCTTCTGTCAAGATGGGGATCTTTCTAAACCCAAATCCATCCATGCCACTCCCTTGTCCATAAGATAAAACCTTCACTCTCCCTTACTTTGGCCACAGGGCCTGCAAGCCCCACCAACACCCAGCCCAGCCTCCTCTCTCCACTGCCCACCCCACCCTTTGCCCCACCCAACATTTCCCACCCCCCGCCAGGCCCGTTGGAGCTCCTTGCTGACCCTCGACCTTGCTCTGCCCTAACACCCCCCCACACCTCTCCTTAATTCTCACATTCTCGAGAAGCCCTCCCATCTTACAGCTTTGTCCTGGCTAGCTCCTTGTTCTCAGCCCAGTCTCCCCGGAGCATCAGCCCCCCAGGTGGGCCAGCGCCTGCTGGGTATCCCACAGTCCTCCTGCCCCATCTGTCCTGATGCCGTAGGGTAACTCCCGCATCAGATGCTCAATGACCTTGGAGAGCAGGGTCAGGCACACCAAAGGAGCCCCAGAAATTCAGACCGGGTGGGTTGGGGATGAGTGGTGGGGGATAGGTGCCTGGGCAGGCAGATGGGGGGGGGTGGAAGACAAGGGTGAACAGTAAGATGGAGGATGGGTGGGGCTGGCCTTATGGGTGCTGAATGGAGGGCCGTGTCTCTTTGCCCCACCCCCCCCAGGCCACCTGCCGGGCAGTAGGGGGAGGTCAGCGGGTCTGCACTTGCCCCCTTGGCTATGGGGGTGACGGCTTCAGCTGCTATGGAGACATCTTGAGGGTAAGTGGTGCCCAGGCTCAATTCCATTCTCTATGCTTGGGGAGGCATCCTCTCCTGTACCTCAGTTAGGAAAGGGGCAGTGCTCAGGACCCTGGGTGGGGAGGAGAGCTTGGAGTCGCCCCTAGACCCGTGACCTCAGCTATTTCCCTCCCCTTAGGAGCTGGAAGCAAATGCTCACTTCTCCGTCTTCTCCCAGTGGATCAAGGTAGAACAGGGCAGAATGCTGGGGTTGGGGACTCAAATTCAGGAGGCATCCCTGGATGCAGGGAGCCACATAACATCTCCCAGAGTTGGAGGTGGGAGGCAGGCCTGGAGACTGGGAGCAGGTGATCTCAAGATGGTGGCTGCATTCATCACATCTCCTGTCTGTCCCCTGCACACTGTGGCTCCCAGAACGCCAGCATCACCCTTCCTGCCGACAGCCGCATCACAGCCTTGGTGCCTTCTAAGTCTGCCATCCGAGGCTTGAGCGCCGAGGACCGGGCCTTCTGGCTGCACCCAAGGATGCTGCCGCAGCTGGTCAGGTAAAACAGCCAGGGAAACGGGGCAGAGGGGGCTTCCTAGCAGGACCAGCCTCTCCCCAGAGGGGCAGGAGACTTGGGTCCTCAGCCTGGCTTGTGACTACCTGCTTGGGGTGGGCCCAGCCCTGGGGTCTCTGTAGATTGCACTAACCTGGTTCTATAACCCCCTAAAATGCCCCTGCAGGGTCCATTTTCTCCAGGGTGCCTACTCTGAGGAGGAGCTGGCCAGGCTGGATGGGCAGGATGTGGCTACCCTGAGCCCCACCACACGCTGGGAGATTCACAACATTAGTGGGGTATGTGGGGAGCTCTGGGCGAAGAGCAGGGCCAGGCAGGGTGGCACCAGTGGGTGCCCGCATGCCAGCAGCCTCTCCGTTGGTGCTACACCCACATGTAAATAGACCACCTGTGGCTAAGCTCCACCTGCTGCTTTCTAGAGGGTCTGGGTACAGAATGCCAGTGTGGATGTGGCTGACCTCCTTGCTACCAACGGCGTCCTGCACACCCTCAGCCAGGTATGGAGAGGAGTGCGCACAGGGAGCCTTCTGTAGCCGAGAGGCGGCGGCTCACTCACCAGCCCCCACGCTTCCCCCCCAGGTCTTACTGCCTCCACGTGGGGACGTGCTGCAGCGCCAGGGGTTGCTGCAACAGCTGGGCTCCGAGCCAGCCTTCAGCCTCTTCCAGGAGCTGCTGCAGGTACGAGAGGCCAGGTGGGGGCATCTGGTCAAGGGTACTCTCCCCCAGGTCTGGAAGGAGCTGGCTGGCTCCCAGGGTCAGGACTGAGTGCAGCTATGCCCATCCCTGACCCTTGCCTCCGACAACTAGCGCCACAGCCTGGTGCCCCAGATTGAGGCCGCCCCTGCCTATACCATCTTCGTGCCCACAAATCGATCGCTGGAGGCCCAGGGCAACAGCAGCAGCCTGGTGAGGCCTCGGGCAGCCAGGGGGAAGGGTGATGGTGGGGAGTGTGAGCCTCCCATCCCAGGCCAAAGCAGCTCAATGATGGAAGGTGTTGTCCAGGGTGCTCAGTAGTCCCAGGGCCCCCTGAGCTGTCTCCTTCCCCCCTCCCCCCAGGACGTGGACATAGTGAGACACCACGTGGTCCTGGGTGAGGCACTGTCCATGGAAGACCTGAGGAGAGGGGGACACCGCAACTCCCTTCTGGGTCCTGCCCACTGGCTGGTCTTCTACAACCACAGTGGCCAGGTTTGGAGGGACAAGGAGACCCCAACCCAGAGACCTTGCTTCTAGAGACCTCTTCCCCCACCCAGGAGCCTCCGACATCTGCTCCAGGGGACCTGCCAATCTTGGGAGCCCCCATCCCTGGAGATACCCTCTAGCCCTAGAGTGCCTTTCTAGCCTTGTAGCCTCTGGGTGATGGTGGTGGTGGTGGGGTGGGACGTGGGGGACACTCAACCTCCTCTCCCCCACCCCACCCCAGCCTGAGGTGAACCACGTGCCGCTGGAAGGCCCCATCCTGGAAGCCCCAGGCCGCTCACTGTTCGGCCTGTCTGGCGTCCTGAAGGTGGGCTCAAGCCGCTGCCTGCACAGTCATGCCGAGGCTCTGCGGGTGAGGAGCTGGGGCTGGGGCTGGAGGAGGGCAGTGTGGGGAGTTAAGAGCTAGAAGCTGCTTGCTGGCCTGGCTGGAGGGTACAGGGTGCTTGGTCAGGGGTAGAAGCACTCTGAGGGGAAAGAGGGTGGGTTTGGGGCCCTCATTCCTGGGCCACCTGACACTCTGCTCTCCCTGCCCCCAGGAGAAATGCATCAACTGCACCCGGAAATTCCGCTGCACCCACGGCTACCAGCTGCAGGTGAGGCTGGGCTTAGCTCAGCGCCTGCCTCCTTCTCCTGTTTCCCAGGTGTCCAATCCCCCAGGCCTACTCTGCTCAGCCCATGCCTGGGGAACTGAGGAACGGTGTGGGCTGAGGACATCCCTGGTAGAGGCCAGGAGGCCTGGGCCCAGGTCTGCTCAGACTTGTGACCCAACACTGACCCCTTGGACCAAGCTGGGACCCTGCCTGTCTCCCCCTCAACTGGTTTGTCTTGGACCCTCCTCGAGACTCTGCCATCCTTCTAGTTGGTCCCATCCACTCTGATGCTTGTAGTCCGTCTGTTTCCCCATGCCCTGCCTTGCCCCTGCCCCAACCATTGGCTGACCCTCCTGCTCATCCCCTTCCCAGGACACCCCCAGGAAGAGCTGTCTCTACCGCTCTGGCTTATCCTTCTCCCAGGGCTGTTCTTACACGTGCGCCAAGAAGATTGAGGTTTGCCCTGAAGCCCCACAACCCTTCCAAGTGTTTGGCCAAACAGAAGGAGGTGGGAGTAGGGGCCCAGGGGAGAAGCCTCATTTCAAGGGCAGAGGCAGGGTTGGGGTTAGAGTGAGGCCAGTGAGGCAAGTGCCAGAGGTAGAGGAGCAGGTACAGAGGTTTGAGGCCAGAGGGGCTAGTGCCTGTCCCTGTGTCCACACCTAGGGGCTGAGGAGAGGGAGAAAGGGGCTCAGCCTAAAGCCGGCACCATTAACCCAGCCCGAGAGGCAGCAGCTGGGTCCCAGACTCAGCTCTGCCCCTCACTGTGGGATCTGGGCTCTGCCCGTCGCTGTCTGAGCCTCAGTTTCCTCACCCCTGCCATGGGAAGGGTCATAGAAAGCAATCTCCATGGCCCTTCCCTCTCTGAATATCTACAAGCCCCTGGGTCTGGGGTTCCAGCTTGCTTAGATCTATAGCTTTGTGGTCCTGAGGTGGCCACCCCTCCTCCCTGTTCTCTCTACCCCCTGATGTTCAATCCTGGCCTGTGCTGGAGCCTGCCCCGTCCCCTGCAGGTGCCTGACTGTTGCCCTGGCTTCTTTGGCACACTGTGTGAGCCGTGCCCGGGGGGCCTGGGCGGTGTGTGCTCGGGCCATGGGCAGTGCCAGGACAGGCTCCTAGGCAGCGGGGAGTGTCGCTGCCAGGAGGGCTTCCATGGAACAGCCTGTGAGATGTGTGAGCTGGGCCGCTACGGGTCCAACTGTGCTGGAGGTGAGGCCTGGGACGAGGTCTGACTGGGAGAGGGGCAGGAAAGGGGCACTGGGGTAATTCCTGTCCCTTCTTGTTCCACTCCCAGTGTGTGACTGCGCCCATGGGCTGTGCCAGGAGGGGCTGAATGGAGACGGAAGCTGTGTCTGTAATGTAGGCTGGCAGGGCCTCCGCTGTGACCAGAGTGAGTGGGCCTCACGGGGGAGGGGGCAGTGACTCCTGGGGAGGCAGCTCCTGGGTCCTAATGACCAGAACCATCTTCCTACCCCTAGAAATCACCAGCCCTCAGTGTCCAAAGAAATGCGACCCCAATGCCAAGTGAGTTAGCCCAGGTGGGTGAATGGAGGGGGAGTGACGGGATCATGGCAGGCCTGGGCAGGCATAGGCTGAGCTGCTGCCATCCCTCCCAGCTGCATTCAGAACTTGGCTGGAGCCCCTGCCTGTGTCTGCGCTGCAGGATACTCGGGCAATGGCACCCACTGTTCAGGTCCAGTCACATGGATGCCCTAGGCCCCTCCCTAAAGCCCTGGGGTAGCTGTCCCCACAGACTGTCGCTGATCCCTTGAGGTCCCAGTCTCTATCGCTGTCCCAGCTCTGGTTCTGCCCCTCTCTGGCCTTTTCCTTTCTCCCACTTCTTCCTCCTCTGCTCCCACCCCACCCCTGTGCCTGCTCCTCATGGTTCTCCGGGGTCCATCTACCCCCAGAAGTGGACCCCTGTGCCCATGACCACGGGGGCTGCTCCCTCCATGCCAACTGCACCAAGGTGGCACCTGGACAGCGGACATGCACCTGCCAGGAAGGCTATACGGGCGATGGAGAGCTGTGTGAGGGTGAGGCTGAGACCCCCAACCTGATGTGTGGGGGGCTGGAGGTCTGGCTTCAGTGATCCGAGTCTGACTAGGAAGGGCTCAGTGCACACAGGGGTGTGGGGACTGAGGGCACTGAGAGAGTGGGGAATGAGCACTTGGATGTTCAGATGGGCAGATGAATGGAGGAGGCACCGAGGGTCACCCCTCATCCCAGGGTCTTTTCCCTCAGAGGCTAACAGCTGTCTCATCCGCCATGGGGGCTGCCACATTCATGCCGAGTGCATCCCCACCGGCTCCCAGCAGGTCAGTGGGGCAGGGCTGGCCACTGGTGTTGTGCCATCCACCATAGGGTAGGGCCTCCCCTCAGACCAGGCCTGGGGGAGGGAGTGCCCTTTCTGTCTTGGGCACTGGCCAGCCCTTGCCCCCAGCAGCCCTACTTATCAGGTTTTGGGGACAGGTCTCCTGCAGCTGCCGCGAGGGTTACAGCGGAGATGGCGTCCGGACCTGTGAGCCCCTGGACCCCTGCTCCCAGGTCAGGCCCCCAGCCCCATCTCATTCCATGAGGGAAAAGGACTGAGGCAGAAAATAGCCCTCCTCACCCACTGCAGGTCCTAAGGGCCTCTGAAGAGTGGGCCAACCTCCCCAAAAGCTCCAGTCTGGCTGATCTGTAGGAAATGGGGCCCTGGGGGGTTGGGCAGGCACCTGCATACCCCCTTTCCCAGGGCTGGGGGTGCGGGGTGGATAGAGTCCTGGGAACCACTGATGCCTCCCTCTCCTGTCCCTGCCTCAGCACAATGGAGGCTGTAGCCCCTACGCAGTGTGCAAAAGCACGGGGGATGGTCAGAGGACATGTACCTGTGATGCGGCCCACACCGTGGGTGATGGGTTCACCTGCCGTGCCCGAGTTGGCCTGGTAATGATGACCAAGTCTGACCTCTTACCCAACCTTCACTATGCCTGACCCCTGACTCCACCTGGGCCTGACCTTAGCTATGACCCATGAAACTAATCCTGACCCCAGCTCAGACCCCCTCCATCTCCTGGCTTTCCTTTCTTTATCTCTGCCTTGGCCAGCAGACCTTGGGCTGAAGGTCTGGAATAGGCACCAGGCCCTGAATGGGGGCCACCCAAAATCTGAGCTGATCCTTGCCGCCTCCCTCTCCCCAGGAGCTCCTCCGGGACAAGCATGCTTCATTCTTCACCCTCCACCTCCTGGTGAGTGCTTGGCCCACGTCAACTCCCTCTGTCCAGCCCAGGCCTGTGTGACTTGCAGGCCTGCCCCTCTCTGGGCCTTTCTGGGTCAGGAGGTTGGCTGGGTTGGCCTCTCAGAGACCAGGTCTTTCTTGGAAGATCCGTGGAAGCCTCAAGTTGGTCCCAGGTTGCTTCCCTTCCACTCGAGCTGTGTCCTCCCCTCATCCAGGATTGAGGCTGCCTGGTGGCACAGTGGTTAAAGCACCCCACTGCTAACTGAAAGGTTGGCAGTTTAAACCCATCGGCTGCTCCAAGGGAGAAAGCCGTGGCAGTCTGCTTCTGTAAAGATTATAGCCTTGGATAATCCTATGGGGGCAGTTCTACTGGGTCCTATATGAGTCGGAACCGACTCGACGGCAACGGGTTGGGTTTGGTCTGGGTTCGGTTCATCCAGGAGCACAAGGAGCTCAAGGGCGACGGGCCATTCACAATCTTCGTGCCGCACTCGGACCTAATGACCAACCTGACGCTGGTAACACCCCCGGAGCGAGGCTGGGCGGGACGGGCACTCCGGGGGTGGGCACTGCGTGGGCAGAGGCGGCAGTCAGGAGCTGCCCACTCCCCTCACGACTCCCACTCCAGGATGACCTGGCCCGGATTCGCGCACACCGCCAGCTCGTCTTCCGCTACCACGTGGTCGGCTGCCGGCAGCTAGGAAGCCAGGAGCTGCTGGACACCGAGTACGTCACGGCGCTGTCCGGGCACTCGCTGCGCTTCAGCGAGAGGGAGGTGAGCCCGGCCCCTCCCCGCGATTCCGACTGGGACCCACCCCTGGGCCCAGGACTCAGCCCCTTCAAGTCCCGCCCCTGCGTGTGTGTGCCCCGCACCGTCCCCAGCCCCGCACTTGAGCCCCTTCACCTCCCCCGGGCCGGGCCGGGAGTCCTTCACCAAGAGGGAGATGAGTCCTACCCGGTCCACTCCCACAGTCTGGGCCGCGCTCCTTGCTTTGCCCTGGGCTGAGTACCCGCCACTGCTAAGCAGCTCGGAGAGAGTGGGAGCGCCACCCTCTGCCTTGAGTCTGCCCGGGGCGCCCGGGCAGTCCACTTGGCCACGCCCTTCGCTCTGGGCCGGGCCATCCCTCCGAGCCCTGACTGGCTGTGCTCCGAGACCCGCCCACCGCCCCAAGACTTCCCGCAACGCGGGCTCCGCCCGGCCTCAGACCCCGCCCACAGCTCCCGGGCACCCCACCAATCGGCTTCATTTAGCCCTGGGCCCCGCCCCCAGGGCATCATGTACATCAATGACTTCGCGCGCATCGTGAGCAGCGACCACCAGGCGGTGAACGGCGTCCTGCACTTCATTGACCGTGTCCTGCTGCCGCCCGATGCGCTACACTGGGAGCCTGACCCTGCCCCAACCCCACAGGTAAAGACTTGGGTATGGACTAGAGGCTGGGAGGCGGGCGGCCCGAGGCCTGGATCCCCCTCTCTCCCCACTGGACCTCGTTGGTCATGGGTACCTTTCCTCAGAGAAACGTCACCGCCGCTGCCGAGAGCTTCGGTTACAAGATCTTCAGTGGCCTCGTGACGGTACTGCCCCGTGTGTGTGTCTGTCAGTGTGTGCATATGAACACGTGTAAGTGTGTGTATGAGGTGTCTGTCCGTGTTGTACGAGCGTGTATGCTCACCTGTTGGTGCACACCATTCTGTGTCTGTGTGCAAACTCATCCCCTGCATGACCACGTCCCTGTGCACTTCCGTGTGCACAGGCCACATCTATGTGCACGAGCCTCCCAGTGTGAGCACCTTGTGTGTTTATGTATGCCCACATACCTGACAATAGCGTGCACTGTCAAGGGGAGTGCAAGTCTATGTGTGCAAGCCCATGTCTGCACCTGTGTGTCTGCCGGGGATGGCCACAGCTGAGCTGAGTGTGTTCGGTGGGAACTCCCAAGTCCCTGGAGCACCTATTAGCCCCTTCCTGGTCTGTGCTGCCCACCCGCCTGCCTCCGCCCGCCAGTCTCTGGCTAGGTTGTGACTGCTACACCTCTGCCCCATCCCACTAGGTGGCTGGCCTCCTGCCTTTGCTTCGAGATGTGTCCCATAGACCCTTCACAATGCTGTGGCCCACAGACTCCGCCCTGCGAGCCCTGCCCCCTGAGCGCCAGGATTGGCTGTACCATGAGGCTCATCGTGACAAGCTGGCAGCCATTCTGCGGGGCCATGTGATCCACAATGTCGAGGTAAGTGCACTTGCAGACCTTGGTCCCCACCGCCTGGAGCCCAGCCTGCCTGCCCAGTTCCAACTGTGGCTCCATCTGCTCAGGCTTTGGCATCTGACCTGCCCAATCTGGGCCCACTCCGCACCATGCATGGGACCCCCATCTCCTTCTCCTGCAGCCGCACCCGACCCGTGAGTCTAGGGAGAGGGCTACGATGAGGGCAGTGGGAGGCAGGGGCCCTGGCTGTGAGGGTCAGGTGTGCATTTGTGACCCCCCCATGCGCCCCACATCCTCCCCCTGCAGGGTGAACTCATGGTGGGTGAGGATGATGCCCGCATTGTGCAGCGGCACCTGCCCTTTGAGGGTGGCCTGGCCTATGGCATTGACCAGCTGCTGGAGCCACCAGGCCTTGGTGCCCGCTGTGACAGCTTTGAGACCCGGCTAATGCAAAAGGTGAGGGAGGCCCTAGGCTGCAGGTAGATTAGAGAATTCAGCCCACTTGTCCTATCCATCCAACCTCACTGTGTGGGCCTTTATCCCATCCAGGCCTGCAGCATCTGTGGGCTGGAGCCACCTTGTCCTCAGGGCTGGAAAGAGCAGGTGAGGGGATGGGGGGCTGGAGGGGGCTGGGCAGGACCTAGGATCCCCAAGCTCTGACTATCTGCAGCCTGACTCTTCTCGGCCCAGGGCAGCCCCGAGGCCTGCTGGCACTTCTACACAAAGTTCCGGCCACACTCTTCACTGCGCCCCTGGGCGCAGAGCAGCCTCTGGGGGCGGTCCAGCCTCTGGGGGCGGCCCAGCCTCTGGGGCCATTCCCAGGGCCTGGGCAGAGGCTGCCGCCGAAACTGTATCACTACCACCTGGAAGCCCAGTTGTTGCTCCGGTCACTATGGCAGTGAGTGCCGAGGTAAGTGTCACGAGGTCGCGGACACTACTGACAGACTCCTCTGGCTGCTAAGGTAGCCAAAGCCACAGCTCTGGCCACTGTCCCTGAGAAAGGCTCTTGGGGTGGTCAAGGGCTGGGGCAGGTCTAGGGGGCCAGCGGATTTTACCGGGAGGGGTGCTTTAAGAGGTGGTAGGTGCATACACGGTGCAGGACTTGATGGGGCGCGCTGGAGTGGGGGGTCCTGAATGCTTTTCAGAGTGAGGGAGCTTAGAGGGTTCTCTCAGCAGGGTGGGGACTTGGGTGGATTGGTGTTTCTGGACTGCCTTGGGCACCACTGGGTGGAGGATGGATGGCATGGCTGGGAGTGTGTGGGAGCCCTGATGACAGCCAGCTCCTGGCCCCACCCTGACACCCCCATCCCATGCCCCAGCATGCCCCGGGGGCCCTAGCAACCCCTGTAGTAACCATGGCGTGTGCTTGGATGGCATGAGCGGCAGCGGGCAGTGCAGGTGCCACTCGGGCTTCGCTGGGACAGCGTGTGAACTCTGTGCCCCAGGTGCCTTTGGGCCCCACTGCCAAGGTGAGCTGTCCCTGCCCCACCCTGCCCTCTGATTCCCTCGGCCTCATCGTCTACCAGCCTCAATCTTCCCCTGCTTCTCTCCCCAGCCTGCCGCTGCACCTCCCATGGCCATTGTGATGAGGGCCTTGGGGGCTCTGGCACCTGCTTCTGTGATGAGGGCTGGACTGGGCCCCACTGTGAGGTGCAGCTGGGTGAGTGGCCCTCGGCATGTGCCCACCCTGCACACCTGCACACCCCAGTGCATGCCCTGACCGTAGGCTCAGATGGAGGCACCGAGGGTGGGAGAGAGGGGGAGGCCAGGAGGGCAGCTCCTGACCTGGCTGTCTGGGGCTGGGCGTCGGGGGACAGAGTTGCAGCCTGTGTGCACCCCACCCTGCGCTCCCCAGGCCATGTGCCGTGTGGGCAACAGCTGTGAGTGCAGCCTGGGCTATGAAGGGGACGGCCACGTGTGCACAGGTAAGCAGGTGGATGGGGACATGGGGGTGAGAGTGCCCCCATTCTCCCTGGGTCACCTGGTCCAACTACTCCCTCCCTGCCCCCAGTGGTAGACCTGTGCCAGGTTGGGCGTGGCGGCTGCAGTGAGCATGCCAACTGCAGCCAGGTGGGCACAGTGGTCATCTGCACCTGCCTGCCCGACTATGAGGGTGATGGCTGGATCTGCCAGGCCCGAAACCCCTGCGAAGACGGCCACCGTGGGGGCTGCAGCGAGCATGCTGACTGCCTCAGCACTGGTCCGGTGAGCAGGCAGGGAAGCCCAGCGGCCAGGGTGCGGTGTGGGGAGTGCGTGCAGCCCCACTCCCCAGGCCCTGAAGGGCACTCATCCACTCTCCCCTCCCACAGAACACACGGCGCTGTGAGTGCCACGCTGGCTTCATGGGTGATGGGCTGCAGTGTCTGGAGGAGCCCGAGCCACCTGTGGACCGCTGCCTGGGCCAGCCTCGGCCTTGTCATGCAGATGCCGTGTGTACTGACCTGCACTTCCAGGGTGTGCACCCCTGTCCGTTCCCTGTGCCTCTGCGTTCCCCTCTGTGTCTCCTAGCTGATCATGCACTCCTCTCCTACGCAGAGAAACGGGCTGGGGTCTTCCACCTCCAGGCCACCAGCGGCCCTTATGGCCTGACTTTCTCAGAGGCCAAGGCAGCGTGTGAGGCCCAGGGAGCTGTTCTGGCTTCTCTCCTTCAGCTCTCTGCTGCCCAGCAGGTGCGTGGGGCCTGGGAGTTTGGAGCTGAACCTGTGGGGGCCCTTGGAATTGGGTCCTGCATCTCAGCATCCCCTCCTGCCCTTGCAGCTGGGCTTCCACATGTGTCTTGTGGGCTGGCTGGCCAATGGGTCGGCTGCCTACCCCGTCGTTTTCCGTGCGGCAGACTGCGGGGATGGCCAGGTGGGCATAGTCAGCCTGGGCACCCGTCAGAACTTTTCGGAGCGCTGGGATGCCTATTGCTACCGCATACAAGGTGCATCCACCCCACTGTGCCCCTCTCCAGCTCTGCCCCTCTCACCAATCCATTGACTCACTGACCTGCATTTTCCGCAGATGTGGAATGCCAGTGCCGCGACGGCTTTGTGGGCGATGGGACCAGCATGTGCAACGGGAAGCTGCTCGATGTACTGGCTGCCACTGCCAACTTCTCTACTTTCTATGAGGTGTGCAGGGGCCCAGCCTTGGGCCACGGGGCTGATGGGGTAGCTGGATTCCTGGGGAGGGAGCCTACCCTCATTCCTGCCTTCCCACCCTCCCAGATGCTGTTGGACTATGCCAATGCCACCCAGAGAGGTCTTGACTTCCTGGACTTCCTGGATGACGAGCTCACCTACAAGACACTCTTTGTCCCTGTCAACGAAGGCTTTGTGGACAACATAGTACCAGGGGGCATGGGCAGAGCAGGGCTGGGGTCTGCTCCCTCTGGCTGGCCCAGGCCAACAGGCCTTGCTTTGCCCACAGACACTGAGTGGCCCAGACCTGGAGCTGCACGCCTCCAACACCACCTTCCTGAGCACCAACGCCAGCCAGGGTACTTTGCTCCCCGCCCACTCGGGCCTCAGCCTCGTCATCAGTGACTTGGGTCCTGGCAACAGTTCTCGGGCCCCTGTGGTGAGTCTGGTTGCTGCCCCTTCCCTGCTGGCCCTGGCCCTCCCTCACCCACTGGGTCTGACTCTGCTCTTCCCACAGGTCCCAGGGGCAGTTGTGGTTGGCAGTGTCATCCAGTGGGACATCATAGCCTTCAATGGCATCATCCATGCTTTGGCCAGCCCCCTCCTGACACCTCCACAGCCCGTGAGTCGGGGCTGGTGGGGAGGGCTAAGCTGTCGGGGGGTGCGGGGACAAGTCTGGCCAAGTTCCTAACACTCCTGGCATTTGCAGCGGGCGGTGCTGGCACATGAAATCCCACCCGTGGCAGCAACTGTGGGGGCTGTGGTGGCCATTGGAGCACTGCTCAGCCTAGTGGCCGGAGCCATCTACCTCCGTGCCCGAGGCAAGACCGCAGGCTTTGGCTTCTCCACCTTCCAGGTAAGGCTGGGTTGAGGACTGGTGGGAAGAGGCTGCGTCCTTTGACCTTATACAAGGCCCCTCCCTACTTACCCCAACTCCTCTGCTCCTAGGCGGAAGATGACGCTGATGATGACTTTTCCCCATGGCAGGAGGGGACCAGCCCAACCCTGGTCTCCATCCCCAACCCTGTCTTTGGCAGCCATGATGCTTTTTCTGAGCCCTTTGATGTGAGAGTATGGGGGATTATTGGGGTGTGGAAGTGGGCCCAGGGCCGAGTGTCTGCCCAGCCACAATTGGCCTTCCCTTCCCAGGACTCACTCCTAGAGGAGGACTTCCCTGACACCCAGAGGATCCTGGCAGTCAAGTGATGCTGGGGATGAAGCAGAGGCATGTGCAAGAAGGAGACGGATGGCATTTATTGCTTGTCTGGACAAATGCCCGGAGCGGGCAGGGCAGGAGGCCAGGGGGCCTGACCTGGACAATAAAGGTGCCCTCAGCGGATGTGGGCCATGTCGCCAAGAAAGGGTGTCTTCATGCAGCCAGTGCAGAGCTGATCCATCCAGAGGGGTGCCTCGTGCTGCAGGGGCGTGCGGCGTGGGTAGAAGGTGAAGTCCACGCGGTAGTTCAGCAGGCAGCTGAGGGACGCCATGTAGAGGTCGGAGAAGCGCACAAGGCGCCGCGAGAAGTAGGTGGGGTTGTGGAAGGTGCGGAAGATGCTCCCAAACTGAGGATTGAACAGTGCCTTGGTGATGCACCTGGGGAGGGAGATACAGGGTGCTGCCGGGGCTGGGTGCAGGAAGGGGCTGGGCCGAGACTCCCGCCCTGGTCCCACCCTGCTCACCTCAGCTCCTGCCGCTCCTTCACCCAGGCAGCCAGCACCTGCCGCGACTCTGCGTCCTGGTAGGTCTGGGGGAGACAGTGTGTGCGCTCGCTCAGTGTGTGTGTCCCCATGGAGGGGGCGCCCCCCCACCCGGCCCTGCCCTGCACCTGCATGCGCTCCAGGAGCCCGGTGAGCGCCTGCTGCCAGGTCAGCGAGTGCATGTACTGCTCTGTGTTGATGATGCGGATCTCCCGCTCCAGCTCGGGGATGATGGCGCCTGTGCGCCAGCCATGCCGCAGCATGAGGTCCTGGTGGGTGGGAAGGGCGGGGATGGGCTCAGCGCCAGCCAGAAGGACTCCCCATCCTCCCATTTGCAGCCCAGGCCTGCTCTCCCTCACCGCCAGGTCACTGTAGAGGTGGTCTCCGAAGTAGAGCACACGGGGGCCCCGCCACTCTGTCAGGCGCAGGAAGTCAAACAGGTTTCCCTGGGGAGAGGTGAGCGGGGGGACACCTCTGAGCCAAGGATGCCGAGGGGGCTCCCATGGGGCTGCTGGAACCCGGTTTTGTCCTCTACCAGGCCACCTAAATCCCCAGAGCCAGCGAGGCCCCTCCAGCCGGATGCTGGGCTGCCCTTTCCCGTGGCCCCACTGTCCCCTTTCTGTGCTCTGGGCCTCGACACTTCCCCTTCACACTCAGGGAGGGGGGCCTGCCTGCCCCAGAAAGTTCCTGTAGGGCTGGCACAATGCCCTGTGCCTCAAGAGCCTCCCCTCTCCTCCCTGTGGTCTCACCCACCAGGCTAGAGGTTGAGCCCACCCTTTGTGGGAAACACACTGCAATGGAGGTCCTAAGGGCAGAGGTCTTTAGACCTGAGTCCTTCCTGGCTCCCTTGCCCCAGCCCAGAGGGACCCAGCCGATAAATGGCAGACCTCACTGTGAGGCCATCAGCCCCTTCTGCCCCAAAGCCACAGAAAGATGCAAACACCCAAGCCAGGTTCAACACAACCAGGGCAGCTGGCAGAGGAACAGAAACTGAAGAAGGTCCAAAGCAGGAAGTGCAGAAGCCCACACCCCAGAAATGAGGAGAATTCATACCTGGCAAAACAGAGTTAAGAGAGCGGTCTGTATCCAAGAGCCTCAGAGGAAAAACATGGGGGAAACAGATGGTTATAAAAGAACTTAATTGTTGAAATAAGCTCAAGTGGAAAGGCTGAGGAGCAGGTGGGCCTGCTGAAGAGGGACTGATAAGGTGGAAAAAATGTGGAGATGTCTCCCCAAACCAAGAGAAAGAATCTTGAGGGGCAGGGTGTGAGGCAGGATGAAGCCTGAGGTTCCGGCAACAAGAACTCAAAAGACAGGGCAGGGAAAGACAGCAGCTCAGTGAAGCTCTTGAGAAACACACACACACACACACACACGCACGCACGCACACACACACGCGCACACCCCCCCCCACACCTCCCCCCCACCCCAGCAGACTGAGGCTCTGAGAAACACACACATACACATACAATGAAATTTCAGAACATCAGGTATAAAGAAAAGCCTAAAAGCTGCCAAGGGAGAAAAAAGTCTTTTCCCACAAAGGAGCGTGACCCTTCTCAGCCACAGCCAAGAATGACAAGACAAAGAAGAGTGTCACCCTCAGAGCTGAGAGGAGACCTGCACTCAGCGGGGAGCAGCAGGGAGGGAGCTGGGCAGTGGTCAGAGGTAGGTGGAATACGAGTGCCCCTGCAGCCCAGCCTCCTCACTGGGTACCCGAGGCTGCTCCCTGTGCTTGTGCCCCCTGATCCAGCTGCTGGTTTCCCCATCTCCCTGCCCGGAGGCCTCTGGAACCCCCACCCCCAAGAAGACCAGCTTAGCCAGGATTTCTGCATTCCATCCAAGGCGAAATGCCTTAATCACCACCGCTCAGTTACCCAATACCCTCGCTCAGTTACCCAATACCCTCGTGAAGGGAGTCTTCCAGAGCACTCCTGTGACCTGCCCCAGCAGCCCAGCTCAGCAACCCCGGTCAGGCTTCTTCTGACTACACAGTGCTCAGCCCTGGCTAACAGCGTCACTGAATGGGCGTGCAGTGATTGTCAGGCCATTCCAAGGGTTGCACACTACAACTCAAGTAGAGGGTGTTACACTGCTTCTGCAGACGAGGAAAGCAAGGCGCAGGAAGACCAGGAGACTAGGCCAGGCTCCCATTGCTTGTGCGTAGTGGAGCTGGGATTCATAACCGGCAGCCTGACCCAGAGGCGGAGCTCTTGACCACAGCCTAGACCTCTGCCCTGACAGCCATTCCCTGGGGACTCCCGGATCCAGGACCGCAGTGGACTTGGGATGGGAGGCAGATGTGGGATGCTGGCCAGGGCCAAGGAGGCTGTGTTGGTTCCTCAGAGGCTGCCCCCACCAGAGCCTGGGGCCTTGGGGGGCCCTGTGTACCATCCCCAGCCCCAGATGGCTCTCACCTGCCGATAGATTTTGCCCTTTTCCAGGCGGGTGATCCGGTCCCACTGGAGTGAGCCCTTTTCATCGAGTTTTCTGAAAGGTCTGGTTGGGAATGGAGGTGAAGGGCTTGGTTTCTAGCATGTGGCACAGTTGCAGGGCCGGCACCTCTCACCCCATAAAAGCCCATCTGCTCAAGAGATCAAGAGGACCACCAGCCAGCAAGCGGGCATCCTCACCCCCAGCACAAAGGCCAGGCTGGCCTTGTTCCTGAGTCTCCTCATCGGAAGTAGGGCTTCTGTTCCCCCTCCCTGACCCCAATGCCTCGGCCAGGTCCAGAGCCATACTTGCGCCGGTCGGTGAAAAAGCTGGGCTTGTCCGCCTGGACGATGACCACATCGAAGAGTTGGCGCCAATCGGGGCCCACCATGTGCCTCATCCCCTTGTCCCTGTGCAGAGGGGGGCAGGCGGCTGGTGGTCTGAGGGTGGTCTGTGCCTGCCCACCCCCGCCCGGCCCCGGCCCTGTGCCCCTCCCACAGGGGGGACTCACACGAAGCTGAAAGGGCTGTTGGTGATGAGGAACAACTGCTTCCTGTGGGCCACCAGGCGGCTGAGGACCGCGAACGTTTCATCCCCTCTCAGGATGTATTTCTCTAGTGGGAGAAGATGGGTCGGTGAGGGCCAAGCCTACCACCCCAGCCCAGGCAGGCCTCGGGGGAGGGCTACCATCCACCCTTACCCATGTCCCGCTCGATCCACTGGTACATGAGGCCCTTCACGTGCACATCTCGGATAGCATCCTGGGGGCAGCAGGGGACGGTGAGGGTGCAGCGGGGCCCAGGACCTGCCCTGCTGTGGCTGATTTCACCTCCCTGCCATTCGGAGGGGCAGGCCGGGCAGCCTCACCGTCACATCCTTGTAGAGGTGTGCCTGGTCAAACTCCAGGCCGTGGCCCAGGAAGTGGTCCACCACGCAGGAGAGCAGTGCCATCTCCGGCAGTGAGAAGATGTCCATGAACTGCTTGATGGAGGGACCCTGGGGAGGGGCCATCATCTCAGCGCCCCTCAGTCCCGTCACTCACTCCCAGCCCTGGAGACAGAGGCCCTGAATCTGCCCTGGGACACTGGCAGAGGGCACGGCCTGTGGGTCAGGGTGGTCCCTGTGTCCACAGCAGGTGGAGTGAGTACCTTGCCATAGAAGCCACTCATCTGGTACAGTGGAATGTGCTGGGTGCCCCCATACAGGTCGATCACTTCCTCATCTGGCACAGGCTGGAGGCCCCTAGGCATGTTCAGACACCATCAGCCCAAAGTGGTCTTGAGCCCAGGCCGCAGCACAGGGAAGGGGAGAGAGTGAGGCAGGACAGTGTGTGGCGGGAGCTGTGGGCAGGGCAGGGGTGACGAGGTCAGCACTGACCGGTAGGCCGTCCCCAGCTGCACGTAATGGAAGGCGTCAATCTTCATCAGAAGGCTCTAGCACCAGGGGAGCAGGACAGGTGGTGAGGAAGTAGCTGTGCCCCTGGATCTGAGCCAGCCTCCAGCAGCCCCCACGCTGGAGCCCAACAGGACAGTACCAAGGGGATCACGTGCACACCAAAAGGAAGCTACCTATGGCTTTAAGGCCAAGGAGGTGGACAGATGCGGAGACCCCCTTATGGGGGGTAGGTGGGGTGCTGAGGACATAGCCCCTCTACACATCCATTCAGGAGGGGTCAGGGAGTGAGCGGGTTCAGCCACTCACCTTCTGGATGTCATAGTGGAGGCCACGGATGGCAAAGCTGGGGTTGTAGTCATACTTCCGAATCCCCTCTGGGTACTGTTGGAGGAAGGCAGGCCGGACATGAGACAGTCATCTGCCAGACCTGCTGGCTGGGTGGCCACCTCAAGGGATGGATCCAGCCACCCACCCAGAGCAGCGGCCAGGCCAGGTGGCCAGGGGAGCCCCATGACCCAGCCTGGGATAAGCCAACCGGGCCTTGGGTGTGCAGGTACAGGGCCCCGTCCCGCTCCAGGGCCTGGGCATGGCCGTGGCATGGGACCCCTGCCTGGCTAGCCTCACCTTGTAGTGCTCGATCAGGATGTCCCGGGCGGCATTGAAAATCTCAGGGTGCAGCGCGTCTGCATACTGGGCCAGCGTGTAGTCGTAGTCAAAGCCATAGACTTCAACATCACTCAGGCTGATCTCATTGTTGGCATAGATGGCTGCCGGGTTCAGGAGACTGCAGACCTCAGGGGGCAGGAGGTCTAGAGGAAGGGGATGCGAGGAGGCAGTGACGACAATGACGCAGCGGCAAGCAGTTACTGAGTACTTTCCACATGCCCAGCTCTATGGGCCTCATAAAATACCCTACAGATGGGTACTCTTAGCCCATGTTGCAAACGGTCAAACAGAGGCTCAGAGAGAGGTCACTTGCCCAGGGTTACATGTTTGGGGTGAGTCAGAGCTCCACGGCCAGAGCTCCTACCCATGGGTTCCCCACTACCCACTTGGGTTAGACCACTGTCTGCTGCCCACCAGATGCACTGAGCCCATGCCCCCTTCAGGCTCTCATCACTAAGCTCCAGAAGACAGAACTGGCCCACCCATGGCTATGCTCAGAACCTTTAGGCAGGCAGTCATCCCAGCTCCTCATTGTCCAGCCCCAGAACAGCTGCTCAAAACTGTCTACAATGTGTATCCTGCCCCTCAGCTCAAAGCCCTTCCCTTAGCATCACTGTTTGCCCCTTTCCTACCTGGTAGAGACTCCCCTGCCCTTCTCCCAGCCTGCTCAGCCCTGCCCGCAGGACTCATCTCAATCTCCTTGGGTGTCTGTGTGAGGGGTGGCACCTGGGGATTGAGGATCCCAGCCCAGAGGATGCTGGCTTTGTTTGGCCAGACTGGGGGGCTAGGGCCATGGATGCTGTCTTTCCACCTTGCCCAGAGCTCAAGAACATTAGTCGGGTGGGGTTCCCGGCTAGCCCCTCTGTCTTGGCTAAGGCAGCTGCCATAGTCTGGGGAGTGAGGGCCCTCTAATCGGATTTCAGCTGCCCGCCAACCCTCCTAATGCCATTTGCTGGGTCTGGCCAGAGAACATTACTAATTACGACAGGCAGGATGTGTGATGTCGAGTTCTGGGCCATTACCCAAGCTGCTCCTTTCTGAAAATGTGGTCATGGCCACCTGAAGCCCTTGGCTGTGCCTGAGAGGCTGCAGTTGGCTCTGAGCCCACAGTAGGGGGGCCGAGCAGACCACTGTGCAGAGTGGGTTCTGGGATCCCAGTGAGGCCAATGAGGCTAAGGGGCCCCAGGCTCACCTGCACTGGTTTCCCCATCTGTACAATGGGTGAGACGGATGCGGAAAGGGAGGGCGCAATGGAATGAGCATGGGCTCTGAAGTCAGACAGATCAGATCAAGCTTGCCTCCCCACAGCTCTGACCTCAGGAAAATCACCTTACCTCTTGGGTCTCAGTTTCCTTGTACCTAAAAGGGGAATACAAACTGTACCAACCCACAGAATTAGCGAGAGGCCCTGTGGAAGGCGCACTGTGCAGCACTCCTGCCCTGCACCCACGGGAGTGTGGGATGAATGGGTGATGCACTTCCCACGCCCTGTCCCTGATTTCACTCAAGGAGAAGTGGGTTGTTGGGAGGGAGAGGGGAGCAGGCAAGACTAGGTGCACAGGGGTCCTGTTCCTGAGACCTCCAGCCTGTGGAGAGCAAGCTAGGCAGGCTGACGCCCAAATAAACAGCCTGAGCCACCAGGGGATTCTTGTCTCAGCCAGTGGGCATGGAGGGGGAGCTCCTGGACTCAGTGTGCCTGCGCTCAGGGGCAGACACCTTGCTGGTGGGCTCCCATGTTGGGGGAGTCGCCTCGGAGGCCCTGTGTTCCCCCCACCACACTTTCTTTTCTAGCCAAGTGCAGGGTGTGGGTGAAAAAAGTCTGGCTGGTTCCTCTGGTGGCCCTAGGCCGGCACAGGTCTGGCAGATCTGCGGGTGTGGATGGAACACCCCCAGATGGACATGCATGAGACACAGCTGACTTCAGCTATCTAGGGAACTGGACCCGAGACACTCCTCAATGGTGTCACTAGGACCCTGGACCCTGCCTTTTGGCAGTCCTGAGTTCCTGGGTACTCTCAGTGCCCTGTCCAGCAGCCCTCCAAGGTGGGAGGGGTCTGCTTGGCAGTGCAGTCCCTTGAGGCCATAGGGTCCTGGCCTTTGCCTCTGCCCTTGTGGATGTTCCCATAGACAGACAGTCCCCCAGAATGAGGCAGGATGGGGAAGCAGCCCACAGGTATCTGGCCTCCTGACCCATTTCTGAACTAGGAAACCCCACTCCCTTCTCCAGGGCTGTGGTGGTGCAGCCCACGCAGGAAAAAGGGCTGGGTGACGATGTGGCCTCCATCCCGCACTGGTCTTCTACTCAGCCCCGAGCACTTGGCTTGTCCCACGGCACCAGGTTCCATGTCCAACTCCTCCCCGTGGTAGCCATGAGACTCAATCACGGGTGCTGACCTCCCAGCTGCCGCTTACTGGCACTTGCATGGGCCTTAGGGGCTCCTCTTGTTCATTCCTGCTATGCTCCTGTGAGGCAGTTATACCATTCCTTCATTGTCCAGAGGAGGAGATGGGAGGTGGAGTCAGGGAGGTGGAGTCGCTCGCTCCCAACCACCCAGCAGTGCACAAGGAGTTGTGATTTTAACTTGCCTGCTCTGAATCACTCTGTCCCTCTGCCTTGCCTTTTAACATCCCCACACTGAGGCTGGGGTGGGGGTGGGTGGACAAAGAGGGGCAGTATCTGGAGGCGGCTGCTGCACTGCTCTCAGGGCCCAGGGGCTGTCCTGGGACATGGTTCCCTGGCAAAGTTTTCCCCACAGGCATTAGTTCAAGGCACACCTCAATGCCTAGGATCTTCCCCCAGAAAACCCAGCCCAACAGGGAGGGGCTAGGGTCCAGGGGCATGAGGTTGGCTCATTCTGGTCCTTACAGTGGCATCTTGTTGGAAACTACCTTGGCCCTCGCACACCAAAAAGACCTTAGGGGTCTCTTGAAGATCCACACTCTGGTTGGCCCTGAAGGACAATGCCCAGTAGACTCCTCATGACCCCCTCCCCCACACCTGTAAGACAGGCTTCTCCAGGCCCAGAGCACCCAGCCCTGCTCCCTCCACCGGAGACAAATTCAACCAGGGAGCTGGGGCAAGAGGTCCTTATAAAGGCTCAAGGGCTTCAAAACAGCTACTCCTCAAGTCTCCAACAGCTGGAGAGGAGGCCCTTCCCAGTCAGTGGCGATCTGGGGCTGACACCTCTGGGGTCAGGGGCTGGAGAAGGGGTGTCCTTCCAGACAGGGCCACTTTGTCTTGTTAGACAATGAAAACCACTTCGCCCCTGGGGGCTGCTCCGGAAACTCTTTGGATCAGCACTGTGTTTTATGCCTGAGGACACTGAAGGTCTGAGAGGGCAAGACTTGCTGAGGGCCAGCCAGCTGGTCAGTGATAGGGTCACCAGTCAAACAGCATCTGTCTTTTGCAGAAGCTGGGCCCCAAGACCCCACCCAGACAGTGGACAAATACAGCATACTCTCAGGCCCCACCAGGGCACCTCCAGCCTGCCCTCTCTTCTGAGAGGCAGCCTCAGACCCCATCAACTCACTTTGCATAAGAGAATTGTTGTTAGTTGCTGTCAAGTCGGTTCCCACTCATAGCGACCCTATAGGACAGAGTAGAACTGCCCCATTGGGTGTCCAAGGAGCGGCTGGTGGATTTGAACTGCTGCCCTTTTGGTTAGCAGCTGAGCTCTTAACGACTGCACCACCAGGGTTCCACAGAAGAGAACAGAGGCGGTTAAGTGCTCGGGCCAAGGCTGCAGCAACAATTCTGGATTCCAGGGGCAACTTGGTCTTGATCTCCCAACGCCTCCACACAGCTCTCCGAGCTGAGTGTTCCGGACCTACATGGTGCTAACTATCCAGCCAGAAGTCTGATCAGGTCGAGCTGTCCCCAGGCCGCTCCAGGCAGCGCCCACCGCTGGCTCTGCCCACGGTACTCCCGCCCCAACTAAGGGCCGGCGGAGAACAAGGGATTGGAGCCGTTTTCGCCGCGGCCTCCAGACTGGGGGGACCCCGGGGGACTAGGGCGAGGGCCCCGCACTCCGGCGGCCGCTCCAGGAATCCTGAGATTCCACCCGCCTTGAACGTCGGGCGTTTCGCGGAGACCTGGGTCGCCCCAGAGGCCACAGGACGCACCGCGGAGATTCTCCGGAAAAGCCGCCGGGCCCTGGAGCTCCAGAGCCCCGGCAAGAGCTCCACCGGGGTGCTTCACTATAAGAGCAGCGCCCGGGACGCCTCGGGGCACAGCCCTCGGGGCACAGCACCCGGCGCTCCGTCTGTGGCCCGCGTGCATTCTCCGCCGCGCGGGACCCCCCCCGCGCTCGTCTCACTCCGCTCACCCACCGTGCACCAGTCTCCGCATGTCCTGGTAACGAGCCCACAGGTTCGCGCTGGGGTCGGGGCCGCCGGCGGACGCGGAGGCGAGAGCGGGGCGCGGGCTGCCCGGGCAGGGGACGCCGGGACTCGGGGGTCCGCAGCCAGGGCAGAAAGATGAGGACGAGGCGGCTCGCGGTTCGCCATGGCCTCCGCACAGCAGCCAGCGCCGGGCGGCCGTCCGCAGCCCCGCGCCCGCCATGCCCGCTGCGAGCCGCCAGCGCTGCCCTGGGCCTCTCAGCCACCCCGCCGCCCTCCGACTGAGCGCCCGCCACCGTGGCCGCGTGCTCCTCGCGGCGACCGGCCAATGGGCGCGGCGCACGGAGCCCAGCTCACCAATGGGCGCGCTACTCAGCCCGGGGGGCGGGAGGTCCCGGGACCGGGCGGGGCGGGGCGAGGCGGGGCGGGCTCCCAGCCCCCTCCCCCAGGCTCCAGCGCCGCGGAGAAAGGCTCTGCGTCCCCTTCTGCTGCCGCGGCGGCGATGGCGGGCCCTTCTCCTGTCGCCTGGCCGGGAGGTCGGAGGGCCTGAGAGCGGCCGCCCTCGCGAGGCCCGGGATGGCCGGGGCGCGGAGAGGAGCAGGCCGGAGCGCTGAGGGTCCATCGGCTCTCCTCCCGCTCCGAGACCTCCTGCCCCAGCTCCTCTGTCCACGCCCCCCCCCCCGCCAAGTTCCTGGTCCTTCCGCCGAGTCCTCTCCCAGCCTCCCACCCCCCGTTGACTGCCGCAGATCCCAGCCCGGGACGCTTCACACATTTATTCCCCCAGCAAATGAAGAGCCCTTCCCGTGCGCGCCCCGGTGCCAGCCCCGGGCTCGGGGAGAGCCTGGAAAGTACAGGGTGGGCGAAGTCGGCTGAGGCATCCCCTCCCCTCTGTCTCCCTGTACCCATTCAGGTGACCCCATCTAATTCAACCCCGGCGCCTTGGCTGGGAGCCACTGCTCCGCATAGTTCTGATCACAACAAAAGGCCACGCGGACCTGCCCAGCTGTGACCTGCCCTACTCCTGCTTCCCGGCGCACGGTCTCGTCTCACCGTCGCCAGACTTCCCTCCGACATTCCTCTTTCCCCCTCAGAGGCACTCTCCATCCGCCTTTCTTCTACTCGGGATGGTATTTTTGAGCCCACACGCATTTCAGGCAGTGGTTGGGCTCCCGGTCGCTGGGGAGCTGGCCAGCCCGGCACACTGCGTTTCCTTGGGGTGTTCCACGCGCTGGCCTTCTCGGTTTTAACAGTGTGTGTTACGTTCGAAGCTCCGCTGCACATTACATTACTTTGTAGACCTATAGTGTGCCACACTCTGGGCCAGGCGCTGGCATAGCATCGAGGCCCAAGGGTGGGCCAGAGGATGGCCACCAGCCAATGTGGAGAACCCCGATGGGCTAGGCGGGTGCTAGACCTGAGGGCATGTGAGCCTCCTCAGGGCCGGACGTGGGCACACTGCAGCGTTTGGTTCTCAGAGGCACCGAGAGAAAGGGGAGCACCAAGCAGGTGTGTGTGTACAGGAAGAGAGGGCCCATTATCCAGGCGGCGACTCAGGCGTTCGGTGCCCAGCCGCATGACCCTTTGGAGAGGCCCTGCTTGCCCTCCTTTTCTCCTCTGTATCTTTTATGTCACATCATTAAACCCTTTTATTGGTTCTAAGCTTCTATTTGATTTTTCTTAGATTGACTAGTATTTCTGTCTCCCTTCTTACAGCTGCTTCCCAGTTGTTTTTTTGGGGTGAGGGAAACCCTGGCGGTGTAATGGTTAAGAGCTACAGCTGCTAACCAAAAGGTCGGCAGCTCAAATCCACGAGGTGCTCCTTGGAAACCCTATGGGGCAGTTCTGTTCTGTCCTGTATGGTCACTATGAGTCAGAATCAACTGGACGGCAACGGGTTTGGTTTTAATGGGGTGACAGCCCCTTAGGAGATATCTTCAGCAAACACAGCCAGAAGGTGAAGAGTGAAGGCTCTGGGCTTCCACATGGCTTAATCTCTCACGAGGAAAACAGCAAATGTGCAGAATCCATGTAAAGTGCTCAGGCTCAATAAGTCATTATTATCATCATAATTATTTTTATAAAACCAAACTGAACCCTTTCCTATCGAGTCACTGCCGACTCACAGTGGCCCTATAGGACAGGGTAGGGGTAGAACTGCCCCATAGGGTTTCCAAGGCTGAAATCTTTATGGGGAAGCAGACTGCCCCATCTTTTTCCCATGGAGCAGCTGGTGAGTTGGAACCACTGATGTTTTGGTTAGCAGCTGAGCACTTAAACACTGCCTTGCTAAGTGCTTCACATCGTAAAAAAATGATTTAGTGCTTTACATTCATTAAATGCTCACAGCCCCATTTTATGGATTAGGGAACTGAGGCACAGACTGGCTAAGGCAGTACGGTGGAGAACGTTGTGGTCTGACAGGAGAGTCCATGCTCTGTAACCATCATCCCTTCTGCCATTACTGTGAATGAAGAGTTGATGCATAAAAAGCACCTACAATGCCCGTTTATCAGTAAGCGTCCTACACAGAAACCACCCCTCCCAAAAAACCCGTGGCAGTGGAGTAGATTCTGGCTCATAGTGCTCCTGTAGGACAGAGCAGAACTTAACCATTGGGTTTCCAAAGAGCAGCTGGCGGACTTGAGCTACCGACCTTTTGGTAAGCAGCAGAGCTCTTAACCACTGTGCTACTGGGCGGTGCTGCTGGGTGCCAGTACAGAATAACCCTTTAACCCACTGCCATCCAGTCGATGCCACCTCATAGCGTCCCTGGAGGACAGGGTAGAGCTGCCCCATGGGGTTTCCAAGGAGCGGCTGGTGGATTTGAACTGCCGACCTTTTGGTTAGCAGTCGAGCTCTTAATCACTGTGCCACCAGGGCTCTCCAATACAGAATAGCATCATTTATTTATTTTAGGGTTGTTTGTATATTTATTTAGACTTTTGCTGTGATAATGCTAGAATTAAGCCTTCAACAACAATGCGTATCAAATGTGGTTATTTTTGGTAGTTACCAGTCACGTCCCCGAATCAAACGCAATGAGTTGTGTAACTGCATCTTAGAGTATGGTGCAATATACACTTAGGCCATCACACAGGACTGTGATTTCCAGCCGGGTATTAGGAAAGAACATGGCGGTTGCAGCGGAGGGGGCGCGGCCGGAGGAGTGGGCCCCCCCCGCCAAGAAGCCGGAGGGCGGGCCGGGCCGGTGCCACGTGGGCGGCCCCGCCCCCTCGGGCCTCCCCGCCTCCAGAGCCAAGACGCCTGCGCCGCTCCTTTTGGGCTGAGTTTGGCCTCACGGAGCACGCGCACGCCGCCGTACTCTGATTGGCGAATCCGCGAACTGCGTAGCACTTTGATTGGCGGAGCCACCCTTCCGCAGGCCTCCGCCGTCGCCGGGCAGTGCAGCACAGCTGCTTGCGCAGCGCCGAGGTTTCCGAGCTCGGCAAGGGCTGGCGGGGCGGCCTCTATCCTGTCGGTAGGCACCAACCCAGGCGCACCAACGCAGGGTCAGGAGCAGCTCCAATCGCGCCTGGTTCCGCCGTACCCATCTCCACGACCTCGGTCTAGCATGTTCTCCAGGGCCCAGGTGAGGCGAGTTCTGCAATGGGTTCCCAGGAGCGAGAGACTCGGCACCTACAGGTTCCTGCCCTTCTTTTTTGTCCTCGGAGCAGCGATGGAGTGGATCATGATCAGAGTGCGCGTCGGACAGGAGACCTTCTGTAAGTGGGGTGAGGCAGCCTCGGTCCCATTTCAGGAAGGCATGCGGCAGCGGGGGCCCCGTTTCCCTGGGAGTACCATGAGATTGCAGACAGCTCATTGCACTCAGCGCTTCTGAGCCGAGCTGCTTTTACCCTTGTTCCAAGGGCAAGTGCAGTTCTATTCGCTCGGTCTTGGAGACCGGCCCCGGTTCTCCTATAAGCGGGCGACAAAGGCACATTGACGTTCAACCTTGAGATCTTTCCTGCACTTGGAAGGGGAGCACGTGCCTCCAGTCAGGCCGCCCTGTCATAAGCCTGTCCTACCTGCCCATGCTGGTGACACTGTTTGGGTTCCGAGGAACAGACTTCCAAGGAGTGGATCCAGAGAACTCAGGAAAACTGCTCACTACTGATCAGCCCCCTCTGAACTCTTCAGTCCAGACTCTGGAGGAAGCTGGTCTGCCTGGCTTAGCTAATTGCCACCAGGTCCCTGGCCCGTGGTCAGATGCCCAGCATTGTTAAAGAACGCCTGGCGTTGCTTTGCTGAGCACTTCTTTGGGGGAAGGCTGTTCCAACTCCTAGGCCCTTTCTGCATTGCCCCTCTTCTGAAACACTGTATCACGTTGGAATTAGCAGCCCTCATTTTATTACATTAGCACTTTCTAATGCTATTTTTATGCCTTCTGTTCATCTATTAATATTTAATGAGCATCTGTAAGAGGATATGTGAGCCCCGGGGCAGTGCAAACGGTTAATATGCTCAGTTGCTAATCGGAAGGTTGGTGGTTTGAGTCCACCCAGAGGTGCCTTGGAAGAAAGGCCTGGTGACCTCTGAAAAATCAGCCATTCAAAACCCTATGGAGCACATTTCTACTCTGCCACACACAAGGTTCCTATGAGTTAGCTTGCTGAGATGATACAATGAACAAGGCAGAGGGTCCCCCACTCCTGAAGAACTTTAATGGGAAAGACATCGTAAGGACAGTCACCAAAAAGTATGATCAGTGCTGTGACACAGAAAGAGGGGCAGGGCTTAGGCATCTTGGGTGGGGCCCACAACTAGCCTGTGATGGTACAGGGAAGGGTTCCTGGAGGAGTTACCGTGTTAGCCAGGAGCTGGAGTCAGCGAGATGGAGTGTTTTGTGTTTGCGGGACAGGCTGGCGAGCAGGGTGGAGGTTGAAGTGGTTAGAAATGTGCCTGGGTAAGGCCACAGAGGAACTGGAGAACTAGGAATCCAAAGCGCTGAAGGGTTTTAAGCAGAAGATTACATGTCTGGGGAATAGCTCCTAGTGAAGAGATTGGCAGGAACACTTTGGCTGTGTGGTGTCCAGGCTTGAGATGGCCTGTTCTGGGGTGGGGTTGAGAGCACCCCGGAGGTACAGCTGACAGGGCTTGGTGATTGAGTGTACTCTGAAGGTGAGGGAGGAGGCGGGGCTTCTGGTGGCAGAGTTGGAGCAGGGGTGGTACCTTATCTCCAGGTGGGGAACACAGGCAGGCCCATCCTGGGCTCCATTTTGGACATGCTGAGCTGGAGATGGTTATACAGATCAGAAGCTCAGGATGCAGATCTGGGCCAGAGATCGGGATTTGTGGGTCATTCACAAGCAGATGGTGATGAAAGACGAGAGTCAAACCCTGACATTTTAAGGATGACCAAGAGTGGCCAGAGAGGTGAGGAGGAGAGCCATGAACAAGTGTGAGTCTTGAAGGAAGAAGATTCTGGAGGTAAAACGTATCAGGAAGGGAAAGACTTGATATGCGAATACTGATCCGGAGGGGATGGAGAGGCTGGAAATACCTTGGGCCTTGAGATCAAAGCAGGGCAGTAGGTGTAGCCCTTGGAAGTTAGCTCGAAGAGTTTTTCACAGATGACTTCTGTGAAGTCAGACTTTCTGGGCACTGGGGGGTCAGGGTCACGGCTAGAGGAACAGGATTGTTGGTGTCACCATGCACCCAGTTAGACGTGCCAGTTGGCTCTGCGGTGTGCAGCAAGCTGGGTGAGGTTGGGAGAAGAGAGCAAGTTGGATTCATTGTGGTTGGGGTTTTGTGGGTCTGTCAAGAGGTTAAGACACTGACGAGAGAGTGGAGGAATTTCTGCTGTCTTGGGCAGGAAGAGAACAAGGGGCTGAGAGGGAAGACAGGGGCCAAGGGCTTAAGGAGGAAGTTGGTGGGGTCTAAGGACAGAAGGGCTAGAAGGGTGGCAGCAGTTGTGGTCATGGAGCAGAATGCTTGAATTTATTTACTTCAAAGGGGCACTACAAGCGGATGGCAGAAGCTTTGGACCTGGCCATGAGGCCAGAGAGGTGAAGGCCGCATCCCCATTGGTGGGGTGGTGCCTGGGGAGATGGGAGCAGACAGGGTCAAGGAGCCTGAGCTAGATGCCAGAGTTCTCAGGGACCGAGGGGCGGGATGGAGAGCGGATTGCCTTCCAGAGCTAGCATCAGTCCCAAAGGATTTTTTACATGAGGGTAGAGAATCAAGCCTGGAAAAGCAGCAGCTGAGAGCAAGGACAACTGACCTTCCCTCCTGACCCTGAGGTTCCCAGGTGTGGGAGAGGGAGCAGTTACCATGCAGAGCAGCAGGGCAAGAGGTGCCTTTAGGGACCCAGGTTTGCGTTAAGGAGGAGGATTTCAGAGAGCAGAATAGAAACAAAAAAGAGGAGGTCTTAAAACATTGCTAAGAGGTGTGCTACGAACTTAGAAAGGAACTTGCTTGATGGTTACAGGGACCCTGTCTTTGAAGCCATGACTCTTACCCTGTTAACGTCCAGGGCTCCCTGAACACAGTCCTTATTTAACTCGTTTTGTTTGAAATTAAGTTTGACATTTAGACAATAACGCTGAGATTCAGAAACAGGTGAGAGACCTGGACTGTTGCTTGAACTGCTTTTCTCAGATCTGAGTATTTTTAATTCCTTGGTTTCTTAAAAATCTAAGCAAAGTTTTTGTTTGATACAGATGATGTCTACCGTAGAAAAGCCTCAGAAAGACAGTACGAGAGAAGGCTGGACAATGAAGCATCGGAGACTGAAGTTCAGCAGTCGATACAGTGAACAGGGGACTTCACCACTGGTTTCAGCGCCTTTAAAAACGTCCCTTCCAGAGCTCTTGTTCTTAGACAGCTTGTGCCAAGAATTGGCTCTACAAGAATGTTCATGGTTTTAGTTTCTGCTCAATGCTCCCCAACTTACTGTTGCACAGCACTTGAGGAAAAATTGTGTCCTCCTAAAATATACCCACCCACTGAACCTAGTCCTTGAAATATTTTTAAATAATTCAAGGATCAACCAGGATGCTTTCCAGTGCAGTCTGAATTATCTGTGAAGTCCTTTGTTTTTAGACAACAAACGATAACCTTCTTTACTTTTTTGCAGGATTCAAATTTAATCATGACATAAAAGACCTTGCCCGTTGTGAGATCATTTACCAGGATCAATAATTCTGACATTTCTGCTGGCTCCCAAATTGTAAACATTTCGCTAGAGTGCTCGAAGTTCCTGACTGTGCACACCTGACTCATGGCAAGTGCTCTGTGAACAGAAATAGCCTCGCCCCTGGCTTGGCTCCTGACCTAGGAGGGCTGGGCCTCCGTGAGGACTGCAGGCGGCAGGGTGCACGCTGTCTGTGTGCGGCTGCTGCTGTCATCCAGCTGCCTAGAGAAACACAGTTGCTCCTTCTGTAATAAAGTGAACGTACCCAGTGTGAAGCATTCACAACCTGGAACTAAACCAGAAGGTCGGTCTATGGGGAAAGACGTAGCACTTTGACCCGGAATAAGTTTGGGTCAGCTGGTGAAAAAGCACAGGCATCTTTCCAGGCTTGGAGAACCACATCCAACAGCCCTTCCAACAGGAAAACACCTGTCAGAGAGGACTAAGTTTCAAGGTAGTTTCTAACTGTTGCTCATGAATAAGCGAGCAGATGCTTAAAGCCACAGGGTATCCTCAAGCTAATGATCTCTGCTACAAACATCTCTCTAAAAAGTTTCTCAAAGGATTTTTTTTCTCGTTTAAGTTAGTTCATTTGTGTTAGAACCAATTCAGTGAACATAAAAGATGACTATTCAGACTCAAGGCACTACCTGTGGCAAGCTCAGTCACTAGCAGCTAATAGCTTATGGGTGAAAGTCAGGGGAGACTGGCAGCAACGGGGGAGGAATGTGGTTTGTCATTGTCTCATGTGCAGTTGTGTCACCTGAAGAGTTCGTGGTGAACCTAACCTGACGTGTTAGCTGACTGCTGCATGAGAAATTAAAATTGTGGTGTGAAGGCCTTTCTGTCAGTTGGGTGGTCTTATTTCATGTTCCCTTGCCCTGCCCCAGCTGTACAGAACATGTAACATACGCACCTTTTACAACAACTGATAGTAAACTAGTAAGACCATTACCCAGCTTCTCCACAAGAACATTGCCAACATGCATCATTGGCTGTGGGTTCATTCCCTGGCTCACCCCCCTGCTTCTGCCCCAGAGGGAACCACTAGCCTGAGTTCTGTGTTAACCTGCCCTAGGGTTTTCCTCTCCATTTGCTTTCCATTTGCGAATTGATTTACTGAAGGACAGAAGACCGTTCAGCTGGCAGGCCAATGCCTGACTATTAAACTGAAGAAACTTTCAGAGCATGTTAGTTTGGATGCTATAGAGTAAGACAGATCTGTGTTAACCAGGTGCAATCCTTTTTAACTTTACCTCAAATGGCTTTTTAACTCCCCTACTAGGAATGTAAGGAGCCCTCCCTGGTGATGGCACAGTGGTTAAGCACTTGGCTGCTAACTGAAAGGCTGGCAGTGTGAACCTACCAGCCGCTCCACAGGAGATAAAAGATGTGGCAGTCTGTAAAGATTTACAGCCTGGAAAACTCTATGGGGTCTCTATAGGGTCACTATGAGTCGGAATCTACTCGATGGTAGTGAGTTTTTGGTACTAGCAATGTAATCTACTCGTCAGACACTGGAACTTAATGATTTAAAGTGAAAAGAACAGCGCTCTTCTGTGCTGACTGGAGGACCGTAGTGCCCCCTACCGATAACAAGGCAAAAATTTTAATAAACGATAACCCAAATTTCAGAAATTACAGCAATTATTTTGTAATGACCAATATTTAATTAGCACTTATTGTTAAAAATCTACCTCCACTGTGGTGTTGGGAAAGAATATGGGCTTTGGAGCCTCACTCTATTATCTGAAGTAATATGGAAAGTCTGGCACATAGTAAACAATAAATGGCTATTTTTGTTTTTCTAGCAGTCCTATTTTGGAAGTTTTATCTAAATCAGTGATGTTATAACTTAATCACAATATCTCTCTCTGTACAATGGTGTTTTCCAAAGCGATTTCTCTCCTGGTAAAGCAATACTAGGGCTTAGTCTTCAAATGTGTATTAAATTTGTAATTTCTTGCCACATTTATTTGTGATCCACAACACATGAATACCACATCTATTCTGAGGAAAGATAAAATCTGTTAAGCCGGTCAGTTCTGAACTTTCATTTAGCTGGCCTAGCACATTTCCAAACTAAAAAGGCACAGGGTAACGCTCAGCACTATCTCTTCGCACAGTGTTCAGCTGGAATGTTCCTGTATTGACGATCATTCAAAATATGCTCGGGAGCACGGATAACAGTATAGCCCTAAACTCTCAGAGAACAGAACCAGAGGGATTTGCAAAGTGATGTTAGAGGAAAACAGTTGGTTGATTTTATCAACACCTTCTGTTAAAAGTGTGGTTGTGTTTTAAGGGCTTATAAACATGTTAAAGACACACCTGGGCCACCTGCCTCTTCTATACACATACAAGCGATTTGGAGTGGATTATACTGCTCTCACCTCCCGCCCTCTGCAACACTCTCTCTTCAATTTTAACTTCGACCTGCATCTCTGGCCCTGCTGAAGCCATGTTAGGAACTCCTTGACCATCAGCCTGAGAGGCTGCCATGGGGCACTGCAGGCTGTAGTCTGACTACATTCAGCCTCTGTGTTAACACAGCCTGAGTCCTGAACCCGGGTTCTGGACACTGACCTTCATCTCTACCCAAGGAGCTTTCTTTTTTCCCTTAAAATGGCAGCTGTGTCTCTGTCCAAATGCTATCAGCATTTGCAGGAATGAAATCTGCTTGAAACTAACACTGGACACAAGCTTTAACAGAACAACCAAACCTGGTTAATCCCAATCACTTTGCAAACTCCATTTTTATTTGGGTTAAAAAGCTTTAGATGAACAAACATATGATACATACATGTTATAAGACTGGTTACCACTCAAACCTTTTTTGATACAGAAATTTGAACAAACCAAGTTTTAATCAGGTCTGAAAATGTTCAAGCTGAAAAGTCATCAATACCAACTTGGAGATTTTACACAAATAAATGTCCCCCCCCCCCATTCTTCCTCAGAGGAAGGGAAGGGTGGGTTTAAAAAAAAAAAAAAAAGGCCTTTTAAATTAGTTGGTTGACAGACATACCATTTTAAACCTAAAGGTTTGTCCCCCACATGAACAAAAGACATCTCCACATGAACTTATATTTTTGAAGACATTTAGGCAGTTATACTTTCTAAGCCACATCACTACAGGTCCAAAAACTCATGAAAAAAAGATGTATAGTTCACTTTTACTTTCTTAAGCTAGGATTTTTTTTTTTCTCCTTTTCTTTTTTGGAGTTAAGGATGGAATTCTAGATGGCAGATTTTCAATTGTGTATCCTAAATATTAACTGATATACTCCAAGTTAATATACAGAAAGACATGATTCTAAAATAAATACATATATATATATATTTTTGTTTTCTTTTTTAAACTTGATTAAGGCCTGCCTGGTGGCCCCTGGCCCAGCTCTGCACTGCCTCAGGGACACCCTGGCTGGATCTAGGATTCCTCCAGCACCTCTTGGTGCCAGCAGGGAGCCTGGAGGAGGAGTGCTCTGGCTTCCAATGCCCTATGTAGCCCAAAGTGAAGAGTTTTTAGAGGCTTCCGAAAGAAGTCTCACCCAGACCTTAAAAAGGGAAATAAAATGAATGCATGAAATAAATAAATAACTTAACCAAAATTAAATTTCAGGTTCTTTGGTGTAATTCAAGGATGGCTAGAGATAAAAGAATCTGATTGTGATATAAAGTCCATATGAATCAATGACCCAAAGAACAAGGACTGAGGCTTTCTTGATCTGATTCAATTTAACAATAAGGTACTGACATACAACTGCAATACATTAAAAAAAAATTATTTAAAATACTTGATGCAAATTGAGATCCAGTGGTTGACTACAGGCAATTAAGTTACAAGGGCCTCCTGTACTTAAAGTATCTAGACACAAGAGACTCTTCTCCTTTCCATACTCTTGTCCTCATGATTTAAAGAATGGTAATTAAACATCCAGGTACTGATCCATACCAGACTAAAAGAAAAAAGATAGCCTCTCAGAGTCACTCTCAACCTGCAAACAGCACTGGAAACTCCACCACAAAGGCAACCACCCTGCTGTGATGAAGCAGGTTTCAAAACTATAGTCCCCAAGTGAAGTCATGTTCTCTGGTGAAGGCTTTCTACCTGTCTGAGCGTCATACACTGCCTCCAAATGTTTATTCTAGGGTCATAGAAGAGGGTCCTCAAGCCCAAGGGTTTGGGATCTGTAATGGTCTTTTTAGTGAGCATTTTCTTAAATTTTGATTCTTTTCTCCTGAAATTCAAAAGTATAAGCTCCATCTGAAATATTTTAGAAAGCCTTAAATTTCCCGTTGAGAATTACAACCCTGAAACTGGGAGAAAAAAACTACCACATCTGATAATGAGGAAATAAAGAATAACAGAACATCTGCCTACGCAAGTGATCTAGCCGTTCACAGCTATGCTTCTGATGCAGCTCACACCCGGTGACACACTCCCTTCCCTCTGTTAGGTCAGCTGTTATGCTCAGAAGGAAATCAAATGCACGCACACCTCCATGCTTTCTTCGAGATGAACTTCAATGTTTTCCAACGTACCGAATTTAAAAGTTTTAAATTATTTAACATGAATAGGCATAAACTGTGAACTCATTATAAACAAATCAAAAGTACCCTTAAACTTACCTGCCAAAACTAAACACAATTCAGGGCTGTGCACATCTTCTGCAACCCTGACGCCACAAACGTTTTACGGAGCACAGGAAGACGTGCCTTTCCCTCCGGTGACCGAAAGGTGCGGCTGCAGAAGGGTGCACAGCACTGACTTCGGGCCCCTGCAGCGTGCCTCAGGGTCCACAGGGCAAGCTGTCCCGTGTCTGCCAAACAGCTACAACCTAAGGAACAACCTTCCACTTCACCTGTTAGGAAAAGCTTTTGTGGAAAGCGGCTTAAGATATTCGGGCACAGGAACAGACACAAGTACACTCCCCTCTCTCAGATGTAAACTAGGACCAACTTCACATTTCACCGTCAATTTAAACTAATCTGTAAACTGTCGTGTGTGTTTTTTTCATTTTGTTTGTTCTTTTATAAAAAAAAGAAACAAAAACCCCCAGCCAAGAAAAAACCTTTGATGGTTTCAGTTCCATGGCAACAAGTAAAAAGATAAAACTTCAAGTCTACATATATAACCAATTATGAAACTGGTTTTAAACGAAGGAAACATATGCAAAAAAAATCTCTGTGTATTTGGTAAAGTCAACTTAATATAACAAAAACAAATTGAAATAGCTTATTAAAAGTGTCCTTATATAAAAATGGCCTTGTGATGTACAATAAAATGCAATAAAAATTATCATCCTTTGATCCTCCCCCCCACCCCCAGTAACTAAAATGGCTACTGTTCCACAAAACTCTTTATGCTTCTATAAAAGAAACGTTAATTGATGAGATTAAACGTTTTCTAGGTTGTATGCTTGGCGAATGTTAAGGGTGTCTCGGAGCATCAAATCCCGAAGGCGCCAGAGGGCGTCTGCCATGGTGGTGTGGGCCCCTTTACTTTTCAGCCAGTGAGAGGGTAGGCGGCTCTCCTGTTCTTTTGACAAGTGGACATCACGTCTTCTAGCTGAAAAAAGTACAGATAAATATAAATTGAAATTTTAAGGTGACCAATTTTTCTTCAGGCCTGAAGTCTGATTTATCAAACACAGAATTAAATATTATGAACTTCACCTCTGCAGACTATTTCCAAGCAAATTTCTTGTATCATTTTTATTAGGCACCTTGGTTTTTAGAAAAATATTTCACTCTGGTTTGAGACTACCCGTTGGCAACATCCTTGGCAAGACTGTCTCACGGTTTCTTTGTGCTCTGCATTTCAGAAATTATCTAATTTATAACGACTTCACTACAGAGCTGCGTGATTTAATCTAACTCTTTTTTCCACTAGAGTGGGAACATAAGAGTTGCAAAGACCTGAAAGATCAGATCATGAATATTTTCTTGTAGTCACCCCTGGTATTTAATAATTACTTCAAAGGTAAATATGTGAAGGGAGGGCAAACATACCTAGCACTCCTGAAAGAAATCAAATTTGGTTTAGAAATGGAGAACAGTAGAAACTTGCAAATTTCTCTCCAGAAACTAGGCAAGTACTTCATATGTACTGAAATGATATTAAGTCTGCTGAACTAAATGAATAGCTTTTTAGCTTAATGGGAACACATTTTCCAATCTTTTTTTTTTTTCCCATTGAGGCAAAATAATAATTTTTAATTTGCCCAAATGCATCTATATGCTTGAAAAATAATCAGAAAAATTCAGAATATTCTTAAAAAGATGGCAGTGATATCTGTGGCAAAACTTTGAAATTCGGCAAAAAAATTTTTTTCAGTGTATAATATTAATATGCAAAGAAGCTCCAAACCCTTCTATTAAATATATGATTTATTTACTTGCATAACAACCATGGATAGTGTTTATCCTATGATATCATACACCAAGAGCAACACGAGGATGGTGAGGAAGTGTGTATCTTGCCAAGGCTTATTTTAGAAAGGCCTCTACTTACCTGCCAGGGTCTGGTCCCATTTGCTAATGCTGCTGGACTCAGCACTGAGCCCTTCAATGTATTTCAGATAGGCCTCTGAGTGGAGAAGCCGCTGGGTCTTCGGTGGGGGAGCCACAAACATGGGCGTTGTTGGCTGCTGTATAACAGGTGGGCCGGCTGGATGGGGGCCGGGATATGGAGGTGGTGCCTGCTGCCCTGGAGGCCCCAAAACTCCCACCTGGAAGAGCATGGGACCACATGGTGAGGCAAAAAGACACTCTACATATGCTCTGAGAGAGAAGAGGGCTGGAATTATGTAGAGTCCCAGAAAGTCAAATGGGAAGCTCACCTGCTGTCCATATGGACTTCCACCTGGTGCTGGAGTCCCTACCATAGGGGCCACTCCTTGGTGCATCACACCTATAATTCAGAATGCAGCGCACAATTAGAGTCTCTGGGACTTAGGTGACTGAAAACTACTGTCTGATAAGGAATGATGTCACTGATAATGCAACCCAATGGACCTCTGTCCTTGAGTCTTTGAGGACAGGAACCCTAACCACCCAAAAGAGGATGCAGCATTTAAATAGAAAATCTACATTCTTTTGTTTCTAGATACTTTAAGTACAGAGCTGGTACAACTTGTCAGATGTACATCAATTACTCATGGCTTAGAAAATGATTTAAACCCTGCATTGAATCCTAGAAATAGTTCCCAGGTAAGATATGGTCAGAATACAAGGCTGTTTTCAAGGTACCTTTCTTCTGACAACAGATTGTGCTGCATCTGAAGCCTGTGTTCACTCTCACCAGTAATGGCATTGCCATCAGGCTCAGCAGTGCACGGTGTGCTTGGTCAGCAGGTGCCTGAGGGAAGAGGCTGTGAGGATGCTCAGTGAAAGGAGCTCTGCTCATG
The DNA here is from genome assembly GCF_030014295.1 of Loxodonta africana. Lineage (NCBI taxonomy): Eukaryota > Metazoa > Chordata > Mammalia > Proboscidea > Elephantidae > Loxodonta > Loxodonta africana. The sequence goes on along the minus strand of NC_087363.1, from coordinate 20,449,173 downwards.
CTGGAGGCACAGGCTTGCTGTCCCCTTGCAGGCCTCCAGCATCTCTGGTTCTAACTGAACTCACTAGTGCTGGCAGAGAGAGGCCACTTCTGTCTGCTAGGGCAGCACTTTGAAAAGGAGGCATTTGGGAGCAGAGCAGCTTCATTGCTATCCCTTCAAAAGCAAAATGACAGAAGAACGAAGAAGGAAAGGACTTCATGGCCCCAGGACATTTATACTTAATTCTGCCTTTGGTAATAATTTTGTAAACTTCCCTTGGTGACTCCTCACAAGCAATTGTTGTCTCACAGGAACTACCTGATAGCAGTAAGATGACTTAACTAAGTGTTTGAGGCTATTCTAATCTCAGGACCATCCATTTGCTAACCTGGTAAAACATTAAAAACTAACAAACCACAACCAAAACCCTGGCAAGTTGCTCTTCAAATCCCAAACAAAGAGGTAGCCCACAAGTCTAAGGTTCAGAATTGCCAGATGCCACTTCTGGGAAGTATTAGATGTCCTCTTATTTGTTAGAGAGAAAATATCAAGCAAAACAAGCTTTGTGTTTACAAAGCAGAGGTTTTAATATTTCAAGTACCCAGAAGGTTACCTGGACCACCATAGCTGGCACGACTCTCTGTGACCAAATGAAGACAGTGTGGTGAGTAAGCTGCTGCTCCAGTAACACACTAGCCTTTGCCCCCCAGGACACTCACCTGCCTTACACCTCGTAACACAGTGGGCTTCCTAAGCTGCCTGTATCAATCAATGCTTTGCAGAGCACCACAAACATAGCAGCAGCTCCTTCTGCTTCCTCTGTTTGCCAAAGCCATGCCAAGGGACAGCCAGCGAGGACGTGAGTGCAGTCTCCAGGCAGCTCCCTGCATCCTCTCACAGCCTGATTAGATATGTGTGTGCATGGGCACTCGGGGGGGGTTCTCTCCTGGCTCCCTGACACTGGCCAGGTGTGCTGTGCTTCCTTTAAAGGCAATTTAGAAACTGGAGGAGGGAAGGAGGGCAGCTGTGTCTCAATAGTCACCAAAAGACATCTGCTACCTAGAGGCTACTGGCCTTAGCTGGAGCTCCCACTGAGTACCATGTGTACCCCAAAGGTGTCCACTCGGACCTGGTCTTACTGATGCAGTGAGACAACCTGTGCCAGGGTGAGGGGGCAAAGAATTCAGGCCGATTCTGCCTGCCATGTGAGAGTACCCGTCTCCTGACTGACTCCTGCTGCAGCAGCTCCTGGCACACCATCTCCTCCATTTTTATAAGGAAGCACTCACCTACACATCTCCTCCTCTGGGGACACCTGGAACAAACACTTCTGTGGAATTACAGCCATTCTCTAAGCAACACTTCCAAAGAGGTGAGCCAGAGCTCCAGGCTAGGCCACTGCTGGGCCCACCCTCTGAAGCATCATGTGGGACCTGCACAGCCCGATGGCTGGTATGTCTAACACTGGTATAAGCAAATCTTAGCTGACATTTAAAGTCATAGACCAAATGCGATTCCAAGTCACCTAAACGTCACATACCCTTCAATCAGATTATGGCTAAGAGTCAGGTCTTGTGCATATGATGACAACAGGGGAACGTGTGATTTTCCTTTCAGTTAAATATTTAAAAAATAATCTTTCAACTTGCTAATTCATTATAAACTAAAAATGACTGTAGCCATTTCTGGATTCCACTTACATGCTTCTATATAAAATAAGCATTTTGAGCTTCTGCTAACAAACAAACCCACGTCCACCACCAGGAGGGCTACGCTGTTCTTTAAAATGCCATGTCGTGCTTCTCAAGGGACTCGGATACTAAAAACTAGTTCAGTGCAAATTCGTTCCCTCCTTCGTTTTTGTCTCCAAGACTGACTGACCAAAGGATTTCTGGAGAGTTCTGAGTGAGCGACCTCCCCTTTGAAGGCTGCTTGAGGGGAAAGAGATGGAGCAGCAACCCTACACAGAAGACCCTGTGAGATAAGAATTGCACCAGAGCAAGAAACGCACCCAGGAGCACTATGTGCTTTTATATATGACTCTTGACAGGGAGTTTGGGAAATTTCACTCACTGATACCAAAGGGCATGGCCTTCTAGACTGTTTGGCTTTTCAAGCACGTCAGATTGCATGGGTAATTATAGAATATGCCTCCTGCCTCTTGGTCTGCTGAGTCTGGCCTCTGCCACGTGTCCTATGTTGCCGTTTGGCAGCCAGGTGTCCAAGGGGACAGGTGCTGGACTACCTGCTCGCACATAGGACAGACCCTGCTGCTGACATCCCTAGGATTTTTCAGTGAGGGAAGTCCTGGCCACAATGGGCAGCAGGTGCCCTCTGGAGCAACTGGCTCAGGGAGGAAGAAGAGAATATGAAGATGAGATTAATGAGTGAATGAAGATGAAGCTCTTACCCGGTGGTGGGATGCCCGGGAGGCCAGGTACACCTGGCGGAAGGTGGTGGGGTGGAGGCCCCCCAGGGTGAAGTGGCTGCATGCTGCCCATGCTAACAAGGCCATCAACTGGGCCCTGCAAAGGTGGAAGGCCTGGCGGATAGCCACCCATCATGCCTTGAAGGACACAACAAATTTCAGACATGCATCATTAACATGCAACATGAGCTAAGTAATAACAAAACCCCCACATGCACTATCAATGAATAAAGCACCCTTAGTACTGCATGATATAACAGAAATTAGTGCAATTATTTTGTTGCAATAATGAACAAAGTAAAAAGTTACAAATATGAAATACAACATTCCTGGATCAATTAGTACTTAGTATATTATTACTTGTAGTTATTTTTCCTGGGATAAATATGCTTCATGTTTTTGGTTAAATAATAATAAAGAGGAGTTCCAGTAACAGCCTTCCCAAGGTCATGATTATTGCAAGCTGTTCAAACAGAGTGACCAGTTCTGCCGACTGCGATTCTAATTGGAGAGTAGAAACCCCATCATTCCACTCTGCCACACTCATATGCCTATCATGGGTACACATGAGGGGAAACTGGAATGGAGGGAGATGAGGCACACAGTCCTGATCACAAAGCATGCTTCTCCAGCTCGGGGGCGAGAGTGTTTCAAGCCTTCCACATCCACTCCTCTTTTCCTTCTAGCCCACCTCTGTTGGCAAGAATGGATCATGCTCGGCCTTGAGCTGGGGAAGAGCTTCTAAGAGCCATTGTAATGAATGATGTTTTGTCTTCAGATCTCACAATGTGACAAAATAAAGACAAAATGTAAACCCTCCCAAGCCAACCAAAGCCCAGGTCACTCAGCTGCCTGCACGGGGACCTTATGGAGAGACAGCTGGAGAACCAGGCTCTGCTGACACGGGAACGGCCACTTGTCATCACTGTTTCCAAGCTTACAAATACCCCCACGTGAACCTTCAGTTAATGGGAGCATTTTAATTGAGGTACAGAATTTCTGTGAGCAGAGACTTTTATTCCTTTATTTTCAACATAACAAAATATTTTCTGCTGGCTAGGGAAGAGGTTCAGGAAAATAAGTGTTTCTAGCAAAAAGAAGTTGAAGTGAGAAAATAGTTTCAAAATGTCAAGGACTCACCTATCAAAGACTTTTAAAGTCACACGACATTTTTTTTAAACAAGAAAAACAACTTGACTTTTCTGGGGTTTGCGATGATTGCAATCATGAACACAAGGCTCCCCCCGAAACGTAATCTGCTTTGGTACAGTGCCTTGCACAAAAGGGCTGAGGGAGACCTGGCCAAAGCACTAGTGCCAAACCTCATTTTTATAAAACACTCTTTGTAAAGGGACCCTGGGGAACAGCGGAAATCTCCATTTTCTGAGAATTTTACTCTTTGACCTCCCTGAAGAAATATTTGAAAGATATTTATTTATAAAAGTTTAGTCTTTTAAAGCTATGAAATTAATGGGAATTCTGAAATGGATTCCAGTCTGCTTCATTACTCACATCTAAGCTGACTGGAAAAACTTAAGTTACACAAACCAATAAAACAAAATTCTAAATGGCAATCTCTCTACACATAAAATAGGATTGTTTCATTTTTAAAAATGACAGCTCAGAGAGTAAACATTACTTTTGAACAGACACCATCACTGAAACATGAGGAGATCCAATGCCACTTAACTGCCTTTTAACCACACCACCAGATATCACTTTTAAGGATACGTAGGTGGGAATTTAAGAATGTTAGGAGGCTTTGCTTTCAATAACAAAAGCCCATCTGAACGCAGCCTTCATGGGCTGTGGTTGAAGAGGTTATGAAGAACTGAAAGACATGACACTTTGTCTTCATTAAACTGTACTTTGGCATTTATATCCCAGTCACATGTTCAAATGAGCTTCAATGCTTGTAAGCAAAGCTGGTCTCAGACAACAACAAAGCTAAGACTTGGGCAGTAAGCAACCTGTAAGTTCATGAAAAATCTTCCTCTTAGCTGCAAAGTTCCCACTGTGGACCAAAGACTGGTTACTGGAGAGGCTGCTTGCCCTTTACTCCCCAGGCCGCAAACCCTGGAACAGGGGCTTCCTAGAGGGGCCCACCCTCCTCACCCATCAGAGCACTATGTTGTTATTCCCCAACAGGGAGCTAAAATGCTGCAGCTGCTGTTTTTTAATGTTTTTATCTGTTTGTACTCATTTTGTTACTGTGTCCCTGGGTTTTTTAGTCAAGGGCACAGTGCTACAATATCACATATTAAATAGAACAAAACAGGATGTCAACAAGGGAATTCTAACTTTCAAAGTCCCCATGTTCAAGGCCTAATTTCTTAAAACCTCTGGAACCCCATTAACCAAAATGGGCCATGGAATAGAGCAGGCGATTATGAGACTTGTTAGATCCACATCAGTCACACCGGAAGTACTGAAAGCCATGATTCAGATGTGCTTTGGCGAGTGCAACTGCGAGTTCAGCGACAGTGCGTTGGAGAACTTGCCATCACGAAAGTTAGGAGCGACAATGGAAAAGTTATCCTAAAGCTACTCTTCCTCAAAACAAAAATGAAAAAAGCAAAACAAAAACAGCATTCCAACAAGCCTGCCTTGGACCACACTGCCTTGGACTCACTGTGAAAGAGGTTAGACAGCTTGTTTAGGAAGAAACGCAGGTGGCTCTTAAGGATCTCACCTGGCTTGGAGAGATCACCAAGGAGGGACCCAAAGGAAGGAGGTGGTCTGCAGGGTTCTCATCAGACACATGTCAGACAAGGATATTAAATTCAAGAATAGCCAAATTTGCTGTGGCCACCAAACCAGAGACAACACACACAAGCCAACCACATTCATCATTTTCTTTTTTTTAAATATGTGACTGGGATACTAACAGAAAAATGCAGTTTAATGTAATCAAGTAGAAAAGCATTACAGAGTGGGCACAATGAATTGAAAAGGACTTCGTATTCCATTTAGCAGTCATGCACATTGGTGACCAGAAAGGATTTAGAATTCATTGCCAAAAATCCTTTTAAATGGTCAGTCTTTTAAGGATGGCTGCAGCAGAACAAGGCAAACTGAATACTGGAATGAGACAGGAAAATCACCACCTGAAGGCTGGTTTTGTGTTTTCTCCTGGGAGTCCCCCTAGAACAGAATTCAGGGTCTACTTGTATTTTCTGCCACAGTGTTCTCTCAAGAGCAGTCTGGGGTGAAGAACATCGCCAGACCATGCCCACAGCCAGGGAAGAGCTAGCTGCTCCCTACCAACTCCCCAGGGTTGGGCCCAGGGCCCATTTCTGGGGCAGAGGGGAGGCACTATCCGTATGGGAGAGGCGACAGAGGACGACATGGATGACTTCAATCTTGGAATCTGTCATGAGAAAAGGCTAGAGACTGTGGCCTACTCCTCATTGGAGAAAAAAAAAATGAAGGAATTTCTTAAAGTGGAAAAAAATGGTCTTAGCTCCTGTTTTTTACCTGCAACAGGTGTCAACTGCTGATTGAGCATCCCCATTGGTGTTGGTGGTGGCACCACCCCCATGAGAGCCCCCACAGGGGTGCCTGCTCGGGGAGAAGCACTCGGCTGCTGTTGCTGTGCTGCTCGCTCTCTCTCCTGCTGCTCAGCAACTTTAGCTGCCCGCTCTGTAAAGGCATTTCAGATTTTCAATTCTGTTTTTAACCCAGGAATTCAAAATACCATCCATTGCATTCAACAGGACTAGTAAAAACACAGGCAACAGTTCTGTCTCAATGGAAGGAACAGTAGATGACTAGTCTCAATACAGGAGGAGTCGGGCCGATTTCACTTGGTAACCTAGAGTCCAGCTTTCCTATCCCATCTTGAGAACTGGTCTGTAAAGATTTCAAGAATGTTAAGACTGCAACACACATTCAGAAAGCACAGGTTTTATTTAAACACGTCACCAGTGGAACCAACGTGGTTAATCTCATGAGGCACCCTAAAGATGAGAAGCGCTTCCATTATTCTAGCATTAATAGCATTATAGATTATTTATAATTTTGACATGAAGCAATTCCATGGCCCATTATAATTTTTGGCACAATTGTTACTTACTACTACATTTTCCTGATTCCTTGCCCCCAATTTTACTAAGATTTGAGGACTCTTGTCATTAGTGTCATGGGGTTTTAGCAGCTGAAGAAAATTAACTCTGTAAGGGAAAAGTAGCTCACTGCCTCCTCCACAATGTTGGAGGGAGAGTCAACAGCTAATCTCTACATTCTAATGAAGCAAAGAGGGCATGTTTAATAAACCCCAAGGGGAAAAATGCACAATATTCCAGGCTACAATCAAGGGAAGCAGGGAATTATATAGACACACATGTAGCAGTGGACAGTGTACTGAGAGAACCAGGTTACCTGAAGCTGAGCCATTCAATAATGACCATAAATCCTCCTAAATCAGCAAAATTCCAGAATCCACTCATTTCATCCAAAATGAAAGAGGAGCATTTGCTTGTGCAAGTTCTGTGGCTGATGAGTACGACCTGCTGCACCCCTCACTCCCTCTGTCCCTCCAGAGCCAGCACCCAAACGATTAGGTTCCCAGTCTTTTTGGGAGCCAGTAGGCTTGTCCCTTACTAGAGAGGTCTAGTATTCCCAAAGCTTCTACAATACAGGGTTTATTCTGCTTCACAATTCATACATAGGAAAACCTACTTTTCACATGGGCAAACGGAGGTTGGGAGATAGGTAATGACTTGTCCAAGGTTACAGAAAGAATCGGCATCCTGTGGCCCTGACTCCTGGTATCATATTCCAACTGCCACACATTAACCCTCCAACATGGAATTCAAAAGGCTACTGCTGATCTAAGGTGGGGGAAATCGCTCGAGGTCATATGGCCTTAAAATCAAGAAGGAACAGCTCATTCTCCTTTGATGTAAGAATATGAAAGTCAAGCAAGTCAAAACTTCCTTGGGTGCCACAGATTTGCTGCACAGACTCATCATCAGAACTAACACTGTCCCAGATTACAGATCCCCTGTACAGTGAGTATGAGGGACAACCTGTTTCCCTGAGCTAGCAGTCAAAAAAAAAATTGATGACCTAGACCCCCACGTTAAATTCTAGTAATTTCATTACACAAACGACACAGTAAAATGGGAGAGCAAAAAAATGAAGCTGAAAAAAGCTGAAAAAGCAGAAAAATTCAGGCCTGTGGACTGAGTGTCGGACTACTTGTTGGCTTTTTCTGGGAGAAGCCCCACTGGGGAACTTGGGGAACTGTCTCGGAAAACAGAATTATTAAACTAAGCTATCCAAACTCCAAACTTTGGGTGCTGAATTCAATGGGTCAGAACCCCACAAGTTTATAGATTTTGTGTCTTAGACAGACACTGGCTGAGGTATATAAATCTCCCTCACTGGATTCTCACTGAAATTTCACAGATTCCCCTTTGAATTTGAGAGAATTTCCCAGAAGCCATCATTTCTGTCTCTCTTCAGCCCTGTCCCAGTGTTTTTACTTTTACATTATCTTCAGATACATTTCTCCCTCCTGTTCATACTCTGAGTAATCGGCTACCCAGTACAGACTTCATTTGCCTTGGGATAGGCTTTACACTCATGTTTGCTTAACTTCCAACACTCCTCCAGCTAGGTGGTGTATTTGGTCTGAACTTCCACTAAGGTCAAAAACAGTAGGGCTCCTCAAAGTTCTAGGTTCTTATGGAACTGACTTGGGCTTCTCAAAGAATATTCTGTAAAATACTAGTTCTTCAGGATATTAACAGGTATTGCATAAATACCTGGCCAAGTTTCAGAAAATGTCAGGTAATAAAAAACAGGTTTCTTTACTGTAGGTCTTAGAGACTTTAACATATGAACATGCACTTTAAGTTTCCAAGAGAGAAAGTCGGGAGTACTTTTCAAACTAGTTTTGCCACAAAATGATTTTTGACTGAGCATCTCGCAGGATTAGGGTTCTGCAGAAGATCCTTAGGGAAACCTGTCAGATAATTTTATATAATCAATCACTTATAATTGAAAAACGTGAAATCTTCTTTTAAAGGGTTCTTTGGAGGTTTCATAAACTTTTAAATAAAAGGGGAGCCTTAGCAATTAATTTCTTCATGTTTGCTGGAAAATAATGGATTTGGACCCAGTCAAGCAGAGTAACACTTGACCACTGTAGGGAGGATGGCTTTAAATTTACAAAATGAACCAATATATAAAATTCTAAATGGAAAAAAAAAAAACAATTCCAAGGGCAACAGTCCTTCCTAATCTGTTTACTACTCATTTCTTAATTAAAGCCATGATTCATATTTTTAAAAAGGAAACAGAAAAAATCTCAAGTATTTGTCCCTAATGGCTAAGAACCACCAAATCCCTGAAAGATAGTTCACAGCCCCAAGTGATTTTATTGTAGAGTAATAGGAAAGTGAAGGCAGCTGAGCTTTACCAAAGAGACTTAAAAGTTGCTATGAATGCAAACAAGGCACAGGCCAGGGCTGGCCTAGGAAACCAAGTGCTTCAGCCAAGCCTCAGCCTGGAGTTTAAACAAATGGCTTATCAAGAGCCATAACAGAAGGTCACTGATTTTAAGACCCCCTTTCAGATTAAAGTTTAATCAAAATCATACTTCACATCATTGTATAGTCATTCCCCAGCTCAACACACGTGTGCTTATAGGATTCAGTGAAAAAGGAAATCATGCAATTTTTAATAGCAAGATATTTTTGTTTGAGCTATTTTTTCGGGGGGGGGGCACCACACCAGGATCAGCGGCCAAGTCAGGGGCAGCACTCCGCTCAGTCAGGACAAAGCCGGTATCTAAACTGCTGGATGGGTGCCATTTGGGACAGTCCCCAGCACAAAGTTGATGTGCAAGTGGAAAGAACAAGAGAGTAAAACCTGTCTACGCACATGCATTCCTGAAAACACCCCCTTTGCTTAGAAAGCTGAGCCAGTTATGACTAGTCTCTATTTACCTTCATATTCTGCCTTCTTGGCTGTCTCAAGGTTTCTCCATTCTGTCCCCACGAGTCTGCTGAGCTCCCCAAAAGAGTAGTCTGGGTGCTGAGCTTTGATCACAGCTCGCATCTCACTGCTGAACAGGATGTAACCACTCATGTTGATTTTCCTTTTGGAGCCTTCCTTCTTTGCACTGCCCTTGGCAGACTTTGGGGTAGACTGTAAGAAAGAAAGCTCTTATAGCACATCAGAACACTGCATTTGATTAACTGCTCAAAGTTTCTGGAAGCCAGGAACATGTGATCAATAGTTACTGTTTTCTAGACACATTCAGTCTCTGGATGACCATTTTCTTGGTCAAAAGACACCTCTTCCTTGCTTCTTACCATGTAAGAAATAAATCAAAGCTTCACTGAATTCCATGACTGCAATCTATAATGGTGACCTCACAATTAAGTCTTGGAAAAATTCCAAACGAGAGAAAAAAAAAAAAAAACTAACCGGGATCACCTCAAACAAAAGATGAGATTCTAAAGGAGAGATTAAAAACATAACAGGACAGGGGCGATAAAAGCTAAAGAGTAATAGGTGATATTACTCCTTATTGCTTTTCTTCAACACAAGGCAGGGAGAGCCTTCTAACTAAACTTGTCATTAAAAACAGCTATCTATGAAACGTACAAAACGAGGTCCATTTTAAATTATTAATGGCACTAAGGAAAAAAAAAAATCCATCCCTTCCAGCAGAATTCTAGATTAAGCCTTACATACGACAGGACTGGATGTCTCATTACTTTGGTTTGAGTCTGCTAGAAACCAAAACTGGAAGTAAGACAGGTAACTGGAACTTGTCGCCTTCACCTGTGGAGGTGTGTAGGGCATGAGGTCTAGTTCACTGGCCAGAGGGGTCTGAAGTTGAGGTAAAGAAGGAGGTTCGATAACCTCACTATCCTCTTCTCCCATCTCTTCAATATCATCATCTCCACCTTCTAACTCAGCAAATTTAGCTTCTAGCAACTGGATCTTCTTTTCCAACAAAGGTGAGGGCTCCTTCTGAGGAACAATTGGTTTCCTAAAAGAAGAGATCCAAAAAAAAAAAAAAAAAAACCATCTAACATTGCTCCAGGATGGGTCGGAAAGCAATGCCTAGTAATGACTTCGTGCAATCTACAATGTACACACAACAAGAAGAATTTTCACAGTCTGTGGAACTGCGCAATCTCTTAACAGACAGGATAAGGACCAGGACTGAGTATTCTCCCTCCATTCTACAATTACTGGAGTCTAAGCCAAGAGCACTATTAAGGCAGTTACCACATCCCCGCAGATTATGAGGATTTTCCCTTAATCTTCAACTGAATTAATATTTTCTATTTAATATTTATTTGAAATATACACTGCTGTAGTTTAAGATCAAAAACAGCAAAAAAAAATAACCTGGACTATACTATTTTGATATCAGTTTTACTATCAAGAGCTGAAGTTCTCTTTCTTTGTTTCTCAAGCTTTACCTGAAGTAATAAATTTCATCATCTACCACTTTAGCAGACAGTGAAAACCTCTTCAGCCCCTTGAATTTCTTCATCTGCTTGTCACTCTCGTTGTAGCGGCTTTCACAAAGCAGAATGTCATTTTCTGGTATTTCAGTTGGCCTGCAGGAGAGGAAGTCCTTGAATGACAACACAGCACACTTTCCTGAAAGGGCAAATTGGAGAAAAGTAAATGAGTAAATTATGTTAAACTTAACAATTGTTTTTAAATTTGTACTATTTTTTAATATATTCATGTGATTCAAAAGTCAAAGGCTACAAAAGGGTAAACACCAGCATAAGGACAGACATACAGACCAATGGAACAGAAGTGAAAGTCTAGAAATAAACCTATACATTTATGGGCAACTGATTTTTGACAGGGCGTCAAGACAATTTCAATGGGTATCTTTTCAACAAGTGGTGCTAGTACAACTGGATATCCAAATGCAAAAAAATGAAGTTGGATTCCTATCTCAGACCATATATAAAAATTTACTCAAAGTGAAAAAGCTTTTGTTCTTCAAAGGACACTATCAAGAAAGTGAAAAGACAACCCACAGAATGGGAAAAATATTTGCAAATCATGTATATCTTATAAGTGTCTAGTAATCAGTATAAAGAACTCTTACAACTGAACAATAAAAAAAACAAATAATCCAATTAAAAATGGGCAAAGGGTTTGAACAGGCATTTCTCCAAAGATGTACAAATGGTCACTATGCACATGAAGATGCTCAACATCATTAGTCATTAGGGAAATGCACATCAAAACCACAATGAGATATCACTTTATACTCACTAGGATGGCTATGATAAAAAAAAAAAAAAGGACAATAACAAGTGTTGACAGGGACTTGGAGACATTGGAACCCTCATACACTGCTGACAGGAATCTATAATGGTATATAGCACTTTGTAAAAGTCTGGCAGTTCCTCAAAAAGTTAAACCAAACCAAAAACCCGCTGCTGTCAAAGTTGATTAGGACTCCTAGTGATCCTATAGGACAGAGTAGAACTGCCCCATAGGGTTTCCAAGGAGCAGCTGGTGGATTTGAACTGCTTTTTGGTTAGCAGTTGAGCTCTTAACCACTGAACCACCAGGGCTCCGGAGTTACCGTATGACCCAGTAACTCCACTGCTAGGTATATATCCAAGAGAACTGAAAACACATAACAAAAACTTATACACGAGTGTTATAGCAGCACGATTCATGACAGCCCAACAGTGTAGATAATCCAATGTCTATCAGCTAATAAATGGATAAACAAAATGTGATAAAACAAAAGCAAAGTGTTAACATTTGGGAAATTTGAATGAGGTGTACACAGGAATTCTTCATATTATTTATTTTTATTGTGAATGAGGTGAAAGTTTACAAAGCATATTAGATTCCCATTCCATAGTTTGTACATAAAGTGTTTTTCATGGTTTGGTTTCATGCCCCACAATATGTCAAGCATTCTCCTCATTTCTGCCCTGGGTTCCCTGTTTCCTTTTGTCCTGATTTTCTATCTCTTCCTGTCTTCTCATCTTTGCTTTTAAACAAATATTGCCCTCTTGATCTCATTTAATTCTTTGTCCTAATGAGCACATTCCTCTTGAGTGTTACTGTTTATTTTATGGGCTTGTCTACTGTTTGGCTAGAAGATGGTCTCCAGGGATGGCTTCAGTTCCAGGTCAGTCTCTGTTGGACCAGTAAGTCTGTTTTTTTTTGTGTGTGTGAATTTGATTTTTTTATTCTACATTTTTCTTCCTCTCTGGCCATAACCCTTTGCTGTGATCCCAGTCAGAGCAGTTGTTTCTTACTTCTAATTGCATTGGCTAGTACCTACAGAACAATGTTAACTAGGAGTGGTAAGTACCTCCTTGTTTCTTTTGTTCTTGGCCTTAACAAAATGTCTATAGTTAACAATTTATTAAACACTTGTATGCAAAATAGGTCAGAAACATTTTAGAAACTTACTAAGCTACAATTGGTATCACTGCCTTGGATTTAACATAGCACATTATCTACATAATTCAAAGGTTGTCCAATACAGAAAAGGGATAGTTACTATTTTCCATATTTTACAGAAGGAAAAACTGAGATTTGAACAGGGTAAAACTCTGTTCAGGGCTAAAGAGTGACTGGTGGCTCTGGAATGAATGCAGTGCCTCTATGCTCTGTGCTGGGTCTCCTAGCAGGCCTCTAAAACGCAGGGAAAAGATGAAAGTTAGGAAGCTTTAATTAATAAAGTCATCAAATTATCTTAATAAATGAAGCATAAAACTTTCATAAAAACCAGCTAGACTGGATTCTCATTCATAGTCCTTATTATCACCTGATTTTCTATATATTTTTAAATTTGTATACTGACTCCCCCAAACCTCCACACCAACATAAGCTCTAAGAGAGCAGAGACTTTGCTTTGTTCACTGCTATATACCTTACCTAGCACCAAGAACAGTGCCTGGCACAGAAGTAGTAGTCAATCAATTTATGTAAAATGAATGTGATTGCCTTAGATTGGGTTTTCTAGAGAAGCAAAACAAATGTGTGTGTGTATATATATATATACACTCTATATACACACATATATATTTAATATATGTGTATGTATATGTACGTAAATATATATATATAGAGAGAGAGAGAGAGAGAGAGAGAATTTATCTCAAGAAAATGGCTCGCACAGCTGGAGGCTTCTCCTGATTCACGTAGCTGCAGGGGCTGACAAACCCAAGATCGGCAGGTCAGACGGCAGGATGCTGGCTCAAGTCCCACAAACCGGAGGCCAGATGATGACGAGTTGGATGTAGGATCCAGAATGAGCAAAAGCCAGCAAAATTTGCCAAAACATCCACAGGTATTGGATGTAGGCCACACCCCTAAGGAAACTTTCTTTCAACTAACTGGCTACTCATAGCAGATCTCATCATGGAGGTAATAACATTATATCAGATCTCATCATGGATGTGATTATATCATTACACAACTGCCAACCTACATCGTAACTGCCAAATCACTGAGAATCATGCCCTAGTCAAGTTGACACAAAATCTTAACTGTCATAGTCTACCACTTGTCAACCTGGCACCTGTACACATCTTAAACCACACATAATCTCTAAATAAAGACAATTATAAAAATTATACTTGTGCCTAACATGATACAACTAAAACGCAAACTACCAAAAATGCACTTGTTTATATCTTATATTTTCTAAATGAAGAAAACAAAAACATAATAATGCACACATACAGGGAAATACTCATAACAATTATAGTCCTCGTTTCTACAAATGGTCATGTGGTGGTGGCTGGTATTTAGAACTACTGTTTTCTACCACCCATTCTTTATTCCCCTTACCCTCAGCAAGCACCTCAGCTGGTAACGGTTCTTTGCCTGGTGGGGTGACCCAAACCTTCATTTCTGAAGGATCTGAGCCATTAGTACTTGTCTTAGTTATCTAGTGCTGCTTTAACAGAAATACCACAAGTGGATGGCTTTAAATAAGAGAAATCTATTTTCCACAGTCTTTTTTTTTTTTTTTTTTTTAGGAGGTTATATGTCCAAATTCAGGGTGGCGGCTCCAGCGGAAGGCTTTCTCTCTTTGTCGGCTCTGGAGCAAGGTCCCTGGGCTCAATCTTCCTCTGGTCAAGGAGCTTCTCAGGCTCAGGGACCCCGGGTCCAAAGGACATACTCTGCTCCTTGTGCTGCTTTCTTGGTGGTATGAAGTCCCCGTCTCTCTGCTTGCTTCTATCTTTTATATCTCAAGAGATTGCCTCAAGACACAACCCAATCTTGTAGACTGAGTCCTGGCTCACTATCAGCTGCCGCCCATCCTCCCTCATTAACATCACAGAGGCAGGGTTTACAACATATAGGAAAATCACACAATACCGGGAATCACTGCCCAGCCCAATTGATACACACATTTTTTGGGGGACCTAATTCAGTCCATGACAGTAGTCATGTTGGAATTTCAGAATACTCTTCTTTACCTCCATTATGTAGTACCAATCTGATTTCCTCTTGGTAATCAGGATCACACCAGCCAAGACGCTAATTCCCTTCTTTGCCTGTTGATCCAGAGGCATGAGGAGCTCAAAGTGGCTGGGTGGCATTAATTCTTAACTTCTAGTTTAATGGAATCAGTGTTAGATATCCTGGTGGAAGCATTCCTCCCTTTGGAACTAAGACTTCTAGACCCACAGAGCATAGGTTCACTAGGACTGGAAGCAAAAATCTTGTGAGTGAGTCATTAGGGTAATAAATGAGTGATGCCACTCGCATTTCCCACACTTGATTCCTGGACCAATGAATCCTGGCTATGGGTGAAACAGCACCATGCTGGATGCTGGTTTAGAGTATATACAGTCTCCTGGACAACACTGCCTCAACCCTACAAAGTATTACCACCTAGCTGGCTCCATAATTGTGTCTTCAGAAGGCCATTCCATCGTTCTATTGTCAGCTGCTTCAGGATGATGGGGAAAGTGGTAAGACCAGTGAATTTTGTGAGCATGAGCCCACTGCTGACTTCATTTACTGTGAAGTGAGTCCCTTGATCTGAGGCAATGCTATGTAGTATACAATGATTCTGCAAGCCTGTGGATGGTAGTTTTGACAGAAGCACTGCATGCAGGGAAGGCAAATCTTTATCTAGAGTAAGTATCTATTCCAGTAAAAACAAAATGTCCTTTCCATGCTGGAAGCGGTCCAACGTAATCAACCTACCACCAGGTGCTGTCCGATCACTTCGAGGAATGGTGTCATATAGGGGACTCAGTGTTGGTCTCTGCTGCTGGCATAGTGGGCACTCAACAGTTGCTGTAGCCAAACTGGCCTTGGTAAGTGGAAGTTCTTGCTGCTGAGTCAATGCATAATCTCCACCCCTGCCACCATGGCCACTTTGTTCATAAGTCCACTGGGTAATGATGGGAGTGGCTGGTCAAAGAGAATGACTGGTTTCCACAGAACACGTCATCCTATCTACCTGATCGTTAAAATCCTCCATTGCTGAGGTCACCCTTTGGTGAGCATTCATGTGAGACACAAATATCTTCATTTCTTTGGCCCGCTCGGAGAGGTCTATCCACAACCTCTTCCCCATACCCTCTTGTTTCCAATTTTCCAATCATGTTCCTTCCAAGTCCCTGATCATACAGCCAAATCACTAGCCACAGCCCATGAATCAGTATACAATCGTAGAGCTGGCCATTTCTCCCTCCAAACAAAGTGAACAACCAGGTACATGGCTTGAAGTTTTGCCCACTAGGAGGATTTCCTTTCACCACTGTCCTTCAAGGAGGTCCCAGAAAGGGGTTTTAGTGTTGCCCTTGTCCACTTTTCAGTGGTGCCTACATATTGTGCAGAACCATCTATAAACAAGGCAAGAGTTTTTTCTTCCTCAGTCAACTGATCATAAGGAACTCTCCATGAGGCCGTAAGTGTGGACTGTGAGGCTGAAGGTAATATAACAGCATTGGAGACTATGGGCATTTGGGCTACTTACTTGTGTCTTCCGGTCCTGTGTGGGCCTGATCTCACATACACCACTTCCATTTAACGATGGCTCTGTGGGTCAGACAACACCCAGTTCATGATAGGCAGGTCAGGATGCATGATGACTTGGTAGCCCACGGTTAAGCATTCAGTCTCTACTAAGGCCCAATAACAAGTTAAAAGCTTTTTCTCAAAAGGAGAGTAGTTAGCTGCAGAGGATGGTAGGGCTTTGCTCCAAAATCCTAAGGGCCTGCATTGTGATTAACCAACAGGAGCCTACCAAAGACTCCAAATGGCATCTCTTTCTGCCATTGACACCTCAAGCACCATTGGACCATATGGCCCAAGCAGCATAGCAGGTTGCATGGGAGCCTGAATCTGTCGCAGAGCCTTCTCCTGTCCAGGTACCCACTCAAAACTAGTAGTTTCTGGAGTCACTTAATAGGCTAGAGTAGCACACCCAAATGAGGGATTGTTGCCTCCAAAATTCAAAGAGGCCCACCAGGCATTGTGCCTCCTTTTTAGTTGTGGGAGGGGCCAGATACAATAACTATGCTTCACTTTAGAAAGAATATCTTGATATGCTCCACACCACCGGACCTCTAGAAATTTCACCAAGTTGGAAGGCACCCCAATTTTTTTTTTAAATAATTTTTATTGTGCTTTAAGTTTACAAATCAAGTCAGTCTCTCACACAAAAACCCATATACACCTTGTTACATACTCCCAATTACTCTCCCCCTAATGAGACAGCTCGCTTTTCTCCCTCCACTCTCTTTTCCTGTCCATTTCGCCAGCTTCTAAGCCCCTCCACCCTCTCATCTCCCCTCCAGGCAGGAGATGCCAACATAGTCTCAAGTGTCCACCTGATCCAAGAAGCTCACTCCTCACCAGCATCCCTCTCCAACCCATTGTCCAGTCCAATCCATGTCTGAAGAGTTGGCTTCAGGAATGGTTCCTGTCCTGGGCCAATAGAAGGTCTGGGGGCCATGACCACCAGGGTCCTTCTAGTCTCAGTCAGACCATTAAGTCTGGCCTTATGAGAATTTGGGGTCTGCATCCCACTGCTCTCCTGCTCCCTCAGGGGTTCTCTGTTGTGTTCCTTGTCAGGGCAGTCATCGCTTGTAGCTTGGCACCACATAGTTCTTCTGGTCTCAGGATGATGTAGTCTCTGGTTCATGTGTCCCTTTCTGTCTCTTGGGCTCGTAATCGCCTTGTGTCCTTGGTGTTCTTCACTCTCCTTTGATCCAGGTGGGTTGAGACCAAGTGATGCATCTTAGATGGGTGCTTGCTAGTATTTAAGACCCCAGATGCCACTCTTCAAAATGGGATGCAGAATGTTTTCTTAATAGATTTTATTATGCCAATTGACTCAGATGTCCCCTGAAACCATGGTCCCCAGACCCATGCCCCTGCTACGCTGGCCTTTGAAGCATTCAGTTTATTCAGGAAACTTCTTTGCTTTTGGTTTAGTCCAATTGTGCTGACCTCCCCTGTATTGTGTGCTGTCTTTCCCTTCACCTAAAGTAGTTCTTATCTACTATCTAATTAGTGAATGCCCCTCCCCCCTCTCGTAACCACGAAAGAACATTTTCTTCTCAGTTAAACTATTTCTCAAGTTCTTGTAATAGTGGTCTTATACAATATTTGTTGGAAGGCACCTGAATTTTTTGAGAGATTAATTTCCTATCCTCTAGCACACAAATAGGGTCGCTATGAGTCAGAATCGACTCGAAGGCAATGGGTTTGGTTTTGGTTTTACCACATAAATGTTTTACCAGTAAGTCCAGAATCACTGAAACATCTTCCTTACTAGGTCCAATCAGCATACTGTCATCAATGTACCAGCGTGACGTCCTGTGGAAGGGAAAGGTGATCAAGGTCCCTGCAGACTAAATTATGACATGGGTCTGGAGAGTTGATACACTCCTAAGGTAGAACACTGAAAGTGTATTGCTGGCCTTGCCAGCTGAAGGTAAACTGCTTCTTGTGTTCCTTCAAAATCAGAATTGAGAAAAAGGCATTGGCCAGGTCAACAGCTGCACAGTAGATACCAGGAGATGTATTAGTTTCTTCAAGCAATGAAACCACATCTGCAACAGCAGCTGCAAATGGAGTCAGCATGTGGTTAAGTTTACCATAATCCACTGTCATTCTCCAAGATCCATCTGTTTTCTGCACAGGCCAGATAGGTGAGTTGGATGAGGATGTGGGAATTACCACCCCCGCATTCTTCAAGTCCTTGATGGTGGCAGTAATCTCTGTAATCCCTCCAGGAATGTGGTATTGTTTTTGGTTTTTTCCTAGGTTTTTGGTATTTTCCTAGGTAATAATGATAATTCTAATGGCTTCCACTTGGCTTTTCCTACCATAATTGCCCTTACTCCACTTGTCAGGATCCAATGTAGGGGTTCTGCCAGTTGCTGAGTATATCTATTCCAGCGATGAACTCTGGAACTGGGGAAATCACTACAGGATGGGTTAGGGACCCACTAGACCCACACTGAGATGAACTTGAGATAAGACTCCATTAATAACCTGACCTTCCCATGCCCCCACTCTGACTGGTGGGCCACAGTGATGTTTTGGGTCTCCCTGAATTAGCGTCAGTTCAGAGCCAGTATCCAGTAATCCCCCCAATGGCTGATTATTTCCTTTTCCCCAACGAACAGCCACTCTCTGTAAGGCTGTAGATCCCTTTGGGGGAGGCAAGGAGAATGATTAATAGTATAAATTTTTGGCAGTGAAGTGGTGTCCTTCCTCAAGTGGACCTGGCCTCTCCTTCGTTCAAGGGGTTTGGACTGGCTCAAGTCTGGGAATTGACTGAGGGGCCAAGACTACTCTGGCAATTCAAGTTAGACTTCCGTTCACTTGCCCTAGAATTCTTCCACTTGTACAGATCAAATAAATACTGAGTATATTTCCCATCTATTTCACTCCTAGGGATATCATGACTAAGTAGCCAATGCCATAAGTCCGTATCAGTCAGCTATTCTGATGACTGCTCTGACTCCACTGTCCATTACAGTAACCACGTCCACTTTATGTCTGTCCATCGAGTGCCATCACTTGGCCCCTACCACCACAAGGTCCAATCTGCCCCAGTGTTGTCGTTGTTGTTAGGTACTGTTGAGTTGGTTCCGACTCAAAGCGACCCTATAGGACAGAGCAGAATTGCCCCATACGGTTTTTAAGGAGCGGCTGATGGATTTGAACTTCTGACCTTCTGGGTAGCAGCTGAGCTCTTAACCACTATACCACCAGGGTTTCCCATTGTCATTAGGTGTCTCAATTCAGTCAGGGCAGTTCCCACTGTCAAATCTAACTTACATAAAATAGCCATCATGCCAGTCTTCAAGGACTGGGGCTCCTTTCACAAATTTTTTCCTCACTGTTGAGGTAAAAGTGTGTCCTCTGGGCACTCCATGTATGGGTCTGTGGGTCTAAACTGATAAATCCACCCTAAGATGCCAATATCCCTAAGGCTTTGGATACCTTCTTCTATAGTATATCAAGGCAGTCTGGTAATTCAACTTGATTTAGCGTATGCCATCATGTAATCCATGCTTCAGTGAACCAACCACATAAACTTAGATCCTTTCCTAACTTCTCGAGTTGAAACAATGAATGAAGAATCTGTGCTTAGTTGGCTCATATCAATAAATTCAGACTGATCCAACTTTATGTTCCTTGGACCATTATCTCCCATCCTTAACAGTCATTCCTGCACATATTTCCCAGGTTTCTGCTTGTACATATTAGAAAAGTCAAGCAGTTCTTTTGGAGTGTAGCGTACCGCATCCTGGGTCACGCTTTGTACTTCACCTTTTGTGGCTTGCTGGGACTTAAGTCTAATTATAGGTGTAGAAACAAAAATTGGTGATGGTTATGTGTTCTGAGAACATTCAGCATCTTGTAAGGCATCTGACTCAGGTGATGCCCCAGGCAATGACTCAGATGCTGCTGCTGGCGATATCTCAGAGAATAGTTCCTTGGACACAGCTGGGTTAATCTCATCAGATGAAGGTGGAGGGGCTAATGGTTTTGTTGGTAGGAGCAATTCAACACAATTTTGGGGTTCTGTGCCCCCAGCTTCCTGATCATCTGCCCATATGTCCCCATCCCAAGTTTGAGCGTCCCACTTCTTCCCCATCAATGCTCTCACTATAACTTCAGATACCATTCGAGGTTGGGAATTCACCTGGCGTTGTAACTCTGCCACTCTTACAAGAAGATTCTGGGTTTGGTTTTTGGCAATATCAGCTGTTACTACAAGAAATAAGGCTTTCATTCAGGGCATAAGTGGCAACTTTGAGATCATTTATGTGGTGCTTGAGCTTTGACTCTGAAGCCCTGAGCCCATCTCTTTCTTACACCACTTTGTCCAGTGAAAGTAGGACCAACCAACCAACTTCCTTAAACATCTCATTCTGACAAAATTGTAGAAAAGTATCAAACATTCGATCACCCAGAGCCTCGATTCTCACCAATACTTGATTATTGGTGGTGATATTTTGAGTATTTCTATTGTCACCTGCCTTAAATATATATATACACACACACATACATGCACAGAGAGAGAGAGAGAGAGACTTATATCAAGGAAAAGGCTCACACGACTGTAGAGGCTGGAAAATCCCAAGTCTGTGGATAAGGCGTCAGGTCAGAGGCTTCCCCTGACTCACACAGCTGTATGAGCGGATGAACCCAAGATTGGCAGGTCAGACAGCAGGCTGCTGGCTCACGGGCTGCAGAGGCTGATGAATCCAAGATCAGCAGGTAAGATAGTAGGCTACTGGCTCACAGGCTGTGGAGGCCGATGAATCCCAAGATCAGCAGGCAATATGGTAGGCCCCTGGCTCAAGTTCCAAGAACTACAGGTCAGATGCTGATGAGCCAGATGCAGGATCCAGAGTGAGCAAAAGCCAGTGAGCCTTGCCAGAACATCCATACATACTGGATGCAGGCCACACCCCATAGGAAACTTCTATTATTTGGCTGCTCATAGCAGATCTCATCATGGAGGTGATAACATCATTACATAACTGCCAAACCACTGAGAATCATGGCCCAGCTAGGTTGACATACAACTTTAACCATCACAGTGATCAAAAGAAAAGACATAAATACCTACCCAGAATACATGTCATGGGGCAGGTTTCTTCCAGATTACTCAGAAACACTTCTTTTTTGTAGAACATTTTTGTGGGCTCATGCTCTGTTTCTTCAGGGTGAATGAAGATTGGGCCATAAAAATATGCAGCTCCATCTCGGACCCATACCTTTTCAATTCTTGGGGGAAAAATAAATTCCATTAAAACAGAATTCTGATAGGCTTCATTGTTTAAGGACTAGTCAAGAAAAATTACCTTAACTACGAACTTAATGATATATAGCATTTAGAGGAGTTTGACTGGCTGTTTTGATAATAAGACAACTTTCTTGACTTTTCTTCCCCATCTAAGTGTATGAGAAGATATGTGGAAAAAGAAAATCTGACTACTTCTCACCACTCCCTTTGCCACCATCATTCTTGCCTGGATCGTTACAATAGCTTCCTAGTACATCTTCGTGCTTCTACCATTGACTCTTTACGTCTATTCTCAACCACCACCAGGCTGAGCGATTCTACTAAGATGTAAGTCAGATGTGACTTATGAGCTCAAAACAATCCAATGGCAATCCATTTAACTCGGCAAAAGCCCAAGTTCCTCCTACAATGGCCTCTGAGGCCCTATGTGATCTGTACCATAGCCCCTGGCCCAGCTGTCTTTCTGACCTTACCTTCTGCCTGACTCATGCATTTTTCATTCCCCTAGTGAAGTGAAGTGAATTACTTAATATGGCCCTTCTAGCCATAATCTTTGTAACTCCCACAAATGACTGGGTGGGACTATACAAATAAGGTGTATGGAACTTTAACAAGGGGATTCGTCAGTTTTGCCATCCCACTAGGCTTGAAGGGAGACACTGAGAGAGAGAGTGAATAGGAGCTATAACACAGAAGAGAGAGAGGGAGAGAGGTGTAACACCAGAGATGGTGAGAAGCAATGGCAGAGAAATGGTGGTGGCAGAACCAGGAGGCTGGTAGAAGATGGTGTGGTGGGCTTCCTGGCCCACAGAGCAAGAAAGCTGAACACCTTCAGGCAGGAGGCTTGTTGGTGAAGTAGGGTGCCTCTGGGCACTTGGTGGAGCTAGGTTTGCTGACCTACAGAGCCAGAGCTGAGCACTTTTGGCCTGAACCTTACTAGCAGAGTGGGGAGCCTCTTCGCACTTATTGGCAGAGCTAAAAGGGCTTTGCAACACTTGCCCAAGCAGAGTAGAGGGCAAGCAGAGGGGCCAAGGGCCAGGGAGAGACCTGCCTAGGGGCATGGCTGAGAAGAGGTGTCCTGATTGAAGATCTGTATGTTGAACATTCCTGAATTGTCACCTGTTACTTCCCTAATAAACCCCATAATCATGAGTACTTTCTATGAGACCTGTGTGGCCACTGCAATAAATTCTCAAACTCAGTGGAGAAGTAGAGTGCTGTGAGAGGGACAGATGGTGTTAGAACTGGTAAAGGGCTGGCAAGAGGAGGATGTCTAACTGCCTCATGGGAATCAGCCTTGGGCTGTTGACCTTGAATCTCCTTCTCCCTTGTGAAACTAGAGGTCAGATGCCTCCGCCAGGCCATTTTTACAACTAATAATGCTAGTTGCTTCTGCTAGTTTGAACAGGTCAGGCAGGCTCCTGCCTCAGGCCTTTACACTGGCTCTTCCCTCTGCCTGGGATGCTCTGTCCCAGGATATTCATGTAACTTACTCCCTCAGTTTCTTCAAGTGTTCTCTCAACTGTCAGCTTCTCAGTGAGGCCTACACACACCACCCTATTAATGTTCTGCACCTCTCTGCTCTCCAGCCATGGCACTCTTGATTCCCTTTATCCTGCTCTTATTTTGTTCACAGGCCTATCATGATCTAACACACTACATAGTTGACTTACAATGTTTATTGTTTGTCTTCCCACTAGATCAAGGCTCCATGGGGGTAGGGATGTATGCCTGCTTTATTTACTGATGTATCCCCAGGGCTTAGTAGACAGTAGGTATGTAATAAATGCTTACTGAAATGATGAAAAATCAGGAAACTGAAGCTCAGAGAGGTTATCACTTACCTAATGACATGAAAACTAGCAGAGCTGGGACTTAGATCAAGATCTCTTTGAACCACTACATGTTCTAAACCACCACTCTACTGCCCAAACCAGCACCTGACTCTTTTTTCTGCTGTTTTATACCACTCAACCACACTTCCATTCATTCATCCATTCATTTGTTAATCAAATATCTGAGCCCCTTACTATGTTTCATGCACTATGTGAGGAGCAGAGGACACAAAGGTGAGCAAAAAGAGAGGGTCTCTATTCTCAGGGCACCTGCAGTCTGGTATGGAACCCTGAAAATAACCTAATAAACACCAATATGTGACATGTGCTCTGAGGAGAAGAAGACTCATGATGCTCTGAGAGTGTGTAACAGGGAGACCTGACCCAGTCTGGAGGGGACAGGGAAGATGACTTCCTTAAGGAAGTGTCATTGCAGATATAAGCTAAAGGAGTTCACCAAGTGGGCAGGGAGCCTTCTGAGCTCAGTAAATTGCAAGAAAGGAGGAAAAAAAAAAAAAAAAGCTCATGAGAGGAATTAAAAAAAGGAAGTGCGGCTGAAGGTGAAAGCAGGGCAGGTGTGGTGTGAGAAGACACAGGAAGAGTTGCCATGGGAAGAACTTTTGTTCTTCATCTAAGAGTGATAAATTCCTACTGGCTCCAAAGCTCTGGGGCCCAATCTCATCCTCCCTACTTCGATGACACTCACCTGCCCACGCGAGGGCGCACCAGGCCATGGGACTTAATAAACACACAGTCACCAACCTTCAGCCACATGTCATTGTAACGGAGCTGCTCAAAGTAGTGGCAACCTGGTTCACCATTAGACATTTCCACAGGGACATCTTCTTTCTCCTGTAGTAATGGAAACTGGTTGAAGAAGGGCAGCTGACAAGCAGTAACAGAGAAGGTAAGAAAGGAAAGCAGACTTTCCTTCATATTAACTTGAAGAAAAAAAAAAAACACAAAACCATAACATAAGCTGTGATTAAGGTAGGAGACCAATAGATTAGACTCTTGAAATCAAATTAAGTCTTATGAAATACTGTATTTATTTTAAGTTTCTAGTCAGTTTTCATAATACTACTACAAGATGCTTTTATTCCCCTCTCCCTCATTGCCATAATCTTTAGCAAAAAATAACAATAACGAAAAATAAAAACTGGAGAGGACATGGCATTCAGATACAGATTGATTCATGCATTCTTAAAGAGTACAACGAGGGAATTCTGCACAAGCTCCCTCTTTAACACATACACTGAGCTCCCTAATTTCTTAACAACTGATAGATTTAAAATTTTTATTATCTTGATTTATTCCAATAAGGACAGCAGTAGCATAGCCTCTGTGACATAAACACACACGCTTTGTTTCTGAATAAATTACGGGCCCTGTCACCTACTGCTTGCTGTGACACTGGGCAAATTAACTGACCTCGAGTGCCTTAGTTTCCTCATCTGTTAAATGAAGATAATGACAGCATGCCCAGATGCTGCTGTTATGAAGCTTAAATGGCACAATCTATGTTAAGTACATAGAACAATGCCTGACTCATAAAAATCACTTAACATTTATTATTGTTGTTGCTTTACAGTCTTAGCAAAAAAAACGGACAGAGAGACAGAAGAAAATTCTGATTAACGAAAATAAGAACCATCATTTACTGGGTACCTGGCAGACAATGGAGCCTTAGTGGTGCGGTAGCTAAGAGCTATGGCTGCTAACCAAAAGGTCGGGGGTTTGAACCCAACAGCCGCTCCCTGGAAGCCCTATGAGGCAGTTCTGCTCTGTCTTATAGGGCTGCTATGAGTCGGAATCAACTGAAAGGCAACGGGTTTAGCAGGCAGTGGGCAGAGGGCTAGGTGTTTTACATATACTAACTCCAAAACATATAAGAGCTGAAGAAACTCCAGAGCCCTAAATTTCCTACTGCATCTTCCTGTCTCTCTGAGAATACTTCAAACTTTAAAAAAAAAAAAAAAATCTGTTTTAGAACGTCCAAATGATTTCTTTAATATTCTGATCTTTATGATTTCAAACATCCTCTTGAAATGGTCTTCGTGGAAAATCTTTTAAGAATGACAGTTGTCCTACATATATGCTGGGTGAGGGGCACTTGAAGGAACAGAAATTAAATAAAGAACCCCTGAGATCAATAATACTTCTTTTTTTTTTTTTTTTAGGAACGGGTTCTGTTCTAAAGTTATTCTTTAAAAGATTCCTGGAATGAGTTGTCTTGGTCAAGTAATATTTAAATAGAGATGTGAGATAAACAACAAGCAAATATAAAGAGGGCCCTGGGGGCTTATGAACACTAGATGACAACTCCAAGTTAATTCCCATGTTAGCTGCCAGGATATTTCTTCTTCTGTCCAAACTAGTACTTCTATGATTCCTGGACATACTGGTAAAATGTACAAAAATATCATATTCTTCTCAAGTTCCCCTTCTCTTACAACACTGTTAAGAACACTAAAATGGATATTTTTTCTCAGATATTAACAATTCAAAATTTTCCAATTTTTACATTAACAATTTAAAAAATCTATCTTCCTGGATTATATAAGAGCAATATAACAGAAAAAGCTCTTTCATGTCAAGCTTATAAATGAAAAGATAATGTATATAATATATGTATAGAACGATTGTAGGTACCAAATGTACTTAGGCTAGAACCTAGTATTCTTACTGCTTCACTTATTTATGTTTATATCTTATTTATTTTGGAATATGGAGTGAGAGAGAGTCTGTTTTTTTTTTTTGTTTTTCAAATAACTAGCTAGTTTTCCAATATCATTAGATTTCTTTATCACTCTGATGATTTAAAATACTACCTTTATTACATATTCATTAGCCATTTATTTCTGGACTTAATCATGAAAAGCCTATTGCTTCCTGAGCTAGTATCTCAGTGTTTCTTGTTTGATTTTTTAAAATGTAGAATTATAAAATGTAATAATATCCAGCAGGACAAAGCGCTCTTCATTACTTTTTAAATTCTTTTTGTGACTGTCACGTCTTTATTCTTTCATAAGAATGCTAGAATAATTTTGTCAAGTCCTAAAAATAATTTATTCAAGTCTTTTATGTCTTTCAGTAGACTGGTCTGTTTTCTTCCTACAGGTTCTAGATACTCCTTGTTAAAGTTAC
This sequence comes from Loxodonta africana, assembly GCF_030014295.1. Classification (NCBI taxonomy): domain Eukaryota; kingdom Metazoa; phylum Chordata; class Mammalia; order Proboscidea; family Elephantidae; genus Loxodonta; species Loxodonta africana. Next base: position 20,422,514 of record NC_087363.1, on the reverse strand, counting down.
TTATTAACTTATTTTGTTGCTATTGTGAATTGGCTATTTTCTTCCGTAAGATTTTTCTAGTAGTTGCTAAAGTGTAGTCACACTTCCATTTTAATTTCAAGTCTTATAAATTGTGTTTATATAAGAAAGCTTTTGACTTGTATATGAATTTCGAAATTTTGACTTTCTGAACTCGGTCTCCAAAAGCTTCTCAGTCAGTTCCCTCCTCCTCCCAACATCTGATTATTTTAGTTCGTCCAACTGCACTGGCTATTGCTTTCAGAAAAATATTAGGTAACGGTGGTAGAGCAAGCACCTTGGTTCTGCGTGTCTTATAGGCTTTAAGCCTGAGATACAAATATAATTTTAACAAATAACACTGAGAAAATTTCCATCTAAAGACTTAAAAATAATCCAGACAGGTACTATAGCTTACCAAGTAATTTTTCCTTTGACCTATTAATATAGTGAAACGTATTAGTAGATTATTATAATTTCCAACAATCCCTGCATTCCCAGAATAAATTCCCCTCTCCTTGGTCATGTTGTTCTTAAAGAACTAATTTGATTTCACTTACGAAAATATTTTTTTCCAAGTAATTTTTACATCAGCATATGTAAGTGAGAGTGAACTGAAGTTTTTTATTTTTAATTTGTCAGGTTTTGGGACCAAGATTATTCTGGCTTTGTAAAATGAACTGGGGAGTTTTCTTTGTTCTCCATCCTCCAAAACAGTTGAAACATCATAATCATAGGTCCGTTAAAGGGTTAAAGAATTCATCTACAACACGATCTGACCTCAGTACTCTCTGGACTTAGTTCTTTGATATCTTTTTCAATTTCTTCATGGTTGCTGTCTATTTATGTGTTGTATCTCTTTTGGATTCCATTTTGGTAATTTGTATTGTCCTAGAAAACTATTCATTTTATTCAGGTTTTCAAATTTATTAACAGAAATGTACAAGTTTTTAAATATCCTCCATATTTTGTGTGTTTGAGTTGAATCCCCTTTACTTCTGCTTATTAAGACAGTCAGTAGTTTAGCTATCTCACTAGACTTGTCAAAGAATAAGTTCTTGGGTTTACTTTCAAGTTCTATGTTTCAATTCTGTAATTTGTCTTTATAGCTTCCTACTTTCTGTTTGGCTACGGTTTTATAGTGTTGCCCTTTTTCTAATTTTGAATTTGAATAATTTATTCATTTACTTTCTGAAATAGATATTTTGAAACGTTAACATCCTTTTCTGTGTGGCTCTTATCTACATACCTTTTCCAAGTTAAAACTGTCTTCGGCTCGGCTGTCCTCTGAGTTGTCTGTGTTCTTCTCATCATCCCCTTTGTCTGTATTTGCAAATACAGAGGCCACTCGGACTACAGGCAGGGGCACATCCCGAGGGACAAACCTAACCGAGCTGATGGGCATGGTCCATAGCTTAATTTTCTTAAAAGACTTGGTTTTGGCAGAATATCGTGATTCACAGACAAAAACATCCTCATCTCGAAAGTTTTCTGGGCATAATTTAAAGTATTCCTGGGGGGCATAAGAACAAAACTAGTATTATTTAGTTACACGGATCTTCTGTAAGCCAACCAACAAAAAACCAAAAGTAAACACCAACCAACCACCCAAACAAAAACTTAATTATTAAGACTGTCTGGCGGCTAACAACAAACGGTAAACAGCTGGTCATCTAGGGTTATTCCTGGCTAGAGAATGGCCTTATTAAACACATATTAGCTTATAAACATGAATAGTTCCATTCAGCTTATCAATTGCCCCTTTGAAAATACAACATTTCATACAGCTATAATGCTCCTGAACGCTCTGGGCAGGATTATGTACCTTATCAGATATTCAGAAAATATACCTTATTGCCTCAAAAACAACCTGACAATTTATCTTTCAGAAAATGGCATTCTCAAAAACTAGCTTAGCAATATAGGAAAGTGTAAATTAACTGCATAGAGGGGAACAGGGTAGGTGGCAAACAGTCTTTCACCATCAAGTTCCAGTTCATTTCTTCCCACGTCTTTACATATACATATACAGACACAGGAAGCCCTGGTGGCGTAGTGGTTAAGAGCTATGGCTGCTAACCAAAAGGTCAGCAGTTTGAATCCACCAGGTGCTCCCTGGAAACCCTGTGGGGCAGTTCTACTCTGCCCTATATGGTTGCGATGAGTTGGAATCGACTCAACGGCAATGGGTTTGGTTTGGTTTATATAGACATGGCTTAAAAAAATCAAATAGAATTTAAAACAGAGTTCCTGATGATGTAAATATCAGTATTTGTCTTCCTAAATTTTATTCCTAGGGAATAAGTGATACTTTTGGGAGTAATGTGTTTCTTACCTTGACAAACATGACCACGCATTTGCCTAGAATTTTACTAACGGGAATTTTATTGTAATAGTCACTCTTAAAAACTTCTTTTTCTAGAAATTTTCGTGTAGCCAGGTGGAAAGTTTCATTTGGCCGATAAAACCAACAGCCATACAACCATTTTTCACCTTAAAGAGAGGGAGGTGAGGAGAAGAGAATGAACAACATCACCATTAACAGAAGGCATACATCCTTTTCAAGATGTGAACACACTTCATCAAGCCATCATGCTATGGCCTGAACCTAACAATGTGCTTTTTGGCCATAGCTCCTTGGTTTAATTATTTTAGAAGAAATAATACTTTAAAATAATAAAGTGCAAAAAGGGCTAAAAACACTACTTTCCCTTCATAGTAAAAGTATGAGGAGGGTGATAAGACTTGCTCTGCTCCACTCTAGTAAGGACACACCTAAAAGCACGTGCTTTAGACAAAGAGTACAGACACACTAAAGGACGTATTTAACTGTCTGGTAAAGTACAAAACTAATTCACATGATGGTCACTGTCAGGGATTGAACTGTGTCCCCAAAAATGTCTATCAACTTGGCTAGGCCACGATTCCCAGTATTGTGTGACTGTCCAACATTTTGTCATCTGATGTGATTTTCCCATGTATCATAAATCCCATGATTTCTGTGATGTTGATGAGGGGGGACTGGTGGAGTTACGTTAATGAGGCAGGACTCAGTCTACAGGATTAGGTTGTGTTTTAAGTCAATCTCTTTTGAGATACAAAAGAGAAGTGAGCAGAGAGACATGGGGACCTCATACCACCAAGAAAGTACTCCAGGAGCAGAATGTGTCCTTTGAACTCAGGGTCCCTGCAATGAGAAGTTCCTACATCAGGGGAAGACTGATGACAAGGACCTGCCCCCAGAGCCGACAGAGACAGAAAGCATTCTCTTGGAGCTGGCACCCTGAATTTGGACTTCTAGCCTCCTAGACTGTGAGAGAATAAATTTCTCTTTGTTAAAGCCATCCACTTGTGGTATTTCTGTTACAGCAGCACTAGATGACAAAGACAGCCACCTAAAAGAACTAAATTGCTGGATCATATTTCCTCCTGCTCTGGCTTCATTAACTCCTAGTCATTCTCTGTGTCTCAAAAGCCAATTGTTCTAGAAGTCTTTCCACGATCAAATTCTAAGCCAAGACATATGTTCCTCTCTAACAATTTCTTTTTCATTTGTGACCTTCTTTACCAGACTGGTGGGCCAGGGACAAAACATGTGTCTTTTGTTTTTCTGAATCTCTGCCATCCTACATACAGCGTGGTTCATACTGTGTGCTTAATATCGGCTGAGTGTATTTTTTTGACTTAACTGTTTCACTACCAAACAGTTCTAAATCCTATGGTTTTCATATGGTGGATGCTTCATCACATTTATTGATATACTGCAGAACTACTACTGTTGGAAGGGATAAAATGTCTTGAGTTAAAATGAGGACCAAGGAGGAGTAAAATTGTCACATCTCACCACTCTGCCCTTTGATTTAGAGTGAACTTACCAGTGGAATCTTCCCACAGTCTCTCAATACAGACGATATGTGGCTGTAGGTTGGCCTCTGCAGGTTCCACATAGACGTAATCTCCGACATGGTACATGCTGTTCTTAAAGCTGCAGTCCTGACTATATGTGCGATGTAAGCCTGAGAGGCCTGCAGCACCTGAGGAATCTTCACTCTTTTCAGCTTCTTGGGTAAAAAAAGAAAAAGGTGCTCAATAAAAGGATGTCAGAATCAGATGTAGGGTTCAAACGACACATGCATATATATCTATTTTTCTGACATTCAAAGGAAGAATTCAGAAAAAATGGTATGATCTTTACATTCTTAATAACCCTTACAATTTCTGAATTACAAGGGACTACCATTGATCTGAGGAGCCCTGGTGACACACCGGTTAAAGCGCTTGGCTGCAAATCAAAAGGTCAGCAGTACAAACTCACCAGCTGCTCTGAGGGAGAAAGATGTGGCAGTCTGCTTCTGTAAAGATATACAGCCTTGGAAGCCCGTTGGGGCACTTCTACTCTGTCCTACAGGTTTCCTATGAATTGGAATCAATTCCACAGCAATTTTTTTTTTTTTTTTTATCATTGATCTAAGTTCCCTAGGTGGGCAAATGGTTTGTACTTGACTGTTAAACTGGGTGGTATGAACCCACCCAGCGGTAAAATGGAAAAGGCCTAGCATCTGCTTCCATTAACATTACAGCCAAGAAAACCCTATGGGGCAGTTCCACCCTGTAACCCACGAGGCTGCCATGGGTCGTAATCAACTCAACGGCAAATAACAACCATTGATCTAAAATAAATGAATATGTAAAGAAATATATAAACAAAGGATCTATAGAATAAAAATCATCACTTTAGGAATATATGCTCAATGTAATAATTTTGGATAATACAGAAAGACATAAAGAAAAAATAAGTCACTTGTAATTCTAGAGATAACCTCTGATACACTTCCCCCTCCACCTTGATGCTTCTGAAATTGCTTTTTCTAACATTTTTTACACGGATACATCATGATGAACGGAATCTCAGAATTGAGGAAATATGAAATATGTGTATCACACCACATGCTGTAAACTATATAAGTACTTAATATCTCATGAACATCTCCCCTGGGATTAAACTTTTCAATGGTTCCAGTACAGTCCATCATTTGTAAATACCATAGGTTTTGTTGGTGATAAATGTTTGCCCTCATCTTTGATTACTTCCTTAGAATAACTTCCCATAAGTGAAACTGCTGGGATTGAGCATTTTAAATGTTTTTTAAATGCATGTTCTAACGTGCCTTCCAAAAGGCTGTATCAATTTCAGTCCCTCATTGTTTGGTGACAAAGGGTCTGTTTCTCCACTCCCTCTCTAACACTGGCATTATGATTGTCTTAAAGTTTTGCCAATTCTAGTGAAAAATGTTATCTAACAGACGGCTAATCGAGTGAGTCCCTATGACATATATGACAGACTCACAAAGGTTCTTGAGAATTTTATAACAGAAGAAACACTGCCAGCTGGATGAAAGGGACAAAGAGAGTACAAAGTGAAAGAAGGATGTCAGACCCCCAAAATCCTACAGGCAGGAAACAGACTGGTAAAACTATCAGCTACAAACATGAGCTGCCTTTCATGGGAAAGGGTGATCCAGAGGCCAAGTGCTCAGCTCCAGAGGGTTATTCTCAGGCCTTGAAACGTAATGGAGTTTGCCCTGCTGGATTTCAAAACTGCTCGGAATCGGTGGCTCCTATTTTCCTTCCATTTCTCCCTTTTTAAACAGGAATACCTGTAACTGCTATCTTAATCAAGATCCCTGTATTTTAGGAACAGAGAACTTCTTTAATTTTATAGGTCCATAGATGGAGAAGAACTGGGGCTCATCCATATCTAATTTAGATAATGAAATTTGGGACTTTTGAGCTGATGGTATTTAGATGAAATTTTGGTACCTGGTAGAGGGGTGGTAACCCTGGTGGCGTAGTGGCAACGGGTTCTGGTTTGGTGGAGGGGTGATGCTGAAACAAATACGTAAAAATGTGGAAGTGGAGTGGATGAAGACTTAGAATTTTGAGGAACCTGACAGAAAAAGCCTAGATTGCCTTGAGTAGATTGTTAGTAGAAAAATGGATGTTCAGTAGTTGAGGGCTCAGAAGGAACTGAAGAATATGTTACTAAAAAGTAGAGAAAAGGAGATCCTTGTTATATAATGGCAGAAAGCTGCAGTTATGTGGAAACCAAAACTTGTAAACAATGAAACTGGACATTTAGTTGGGAAGATTTCTAAGCAAAGTGTTGAAGGCGTGGCTTGGTTTCTTCTTGTAAAGTAAAATCAAGACCATTTAAGAGATTGTTACAACAGACTAAGTGAATTGTTGTGGTAGGTGCTGTCCAGTCGATTTAGACTCAGAGCAGAACTACCTCATGGGTTTTCTAGACTGTCATCTTTATAGGAGCAGACCGCCAGGTCTTTATCATGGAGGCCCACTGAAGTGCTAACCTTTTGGTTAGCAGCTGAGCAATTAATGGCTGCATTGCCAGGGCTCCTTGACTAAGTGTGTAAACAAACAAACAAACAAACCAACCTCCTGCCACTGAGTCGATTCCGACTCATAGTGACCCCATAGGACAGAGCAGAACTGCCCCGTAGGGTTTCCAAGGAGTAGCTGGTGGATTCAAACTGTCGACCTTTTGGTTAGCAGCCAAGCTCTTAACCACCACACCACCAGGGCTCCTGACTAAGTGAGTTCAGGTTATTAGTTCAATGCTAAGCTCTGCAGAAGTACAACTCTCCTTTAGTTATGTCCAAATATGTCAAGTAATCCATCAATTTTGTTTTTCTATCAGAGACATACTTTCATTAGCTGACTTCCTGCTGTAATACCAACTCAATGTCTTCTATGCCTGGTAATTTAGCTGTAGCTCTAGGATTTCCATTTACTATCATTTTGTTGATTCCTTTCGTCTTTCTCCTGTAATGGAACCTCTGCTTCCTTCATTTTCCTTGTTTTTTTCTTTGCTTACTCTGTCATTTGGTGGAGCATACCCTTTAGCAGCTAAGAAAGTTGTATGAAAGATTAACTTTTTGAGGCCCTGCATATCTGAAAATGTCTTTATTCTACCCTTCTACTTTTGAGATAGTTACCAGCTCCTAACACCTCAAAAGCTTTGAGGATATTCTCTTGGTCCCCATTATTTTAACACTTTAGGGATGATCTGTCTAGGAATGAGTCTTTTTAAACCGATGAGTTAAGCATTTGATGGGCTCCCTCAATCTGAAAAATTATGTCCTTTAATTCTGCAAAAATTTTTTTTTTTTTAAAAGTAATGTCCTATCCTGCTTTATCTAGAATGCCAGTTACTTGGATTCTGGGCCACCTAGACTGATTGCTTTATTTTCTAGTCCCTTCCCTGAATGTTTCCTTTCTGCCATCATATTTTTAATTTCCAAGAAGCTTTTTGTTTTGTGAATGTTCATTTTTAAAAAACAGACTCCTGTTCTTGTTTTATGGATACAGTGTCTCGCTCTCTCTCTGAAGATCTAAATTTTTTTTAAGTTTTCTCGTGCTGCCTTCACTGTTTCCTCCAAAGTTCTTTTTGTTTTGTTCTCTATCTTCCATTTTAGAGGCTTTCCTTAAATATTTGTTCATTCTCAGTTATCTGCTCCTATTTAAGAGGTGCTAAAAAGCTGATTAGAAGTTCTATGTGTGTAGACAGAGCTGGATGACTGATGGGTTTCACTGGGGACTTCCAGATGTTTAACTTTACTTTCTGTCTCATTGGCTGGCCCATTTTTCAAGAGACAATTTGCCTGGGCGCTATTAGCCTGGCTGCCAAGGATTCTAGGAGCTAGTTCGGTAGAGGACCAGGGGTGTTGTTTACTATGAATCTTTCTGCTTAATACCCCTTTCATCACTGTACCTTCATCCTTAGGTCTGTGTGGAATACCCAAGTCTAGACTCTTTAGGAGTAATTGTCACAGGTAGGGTTGGGAAGGTGACTTGAGATTCAACTTCTTTTAATTTAGACTTTCAACTAATCCTATTTTTAGCTCTACCTGCATCCCTATTTTCAGAAGTACCTGATGTCCTACCCCCTGCACCATTCTGAGGCAGGAATTGGCCTGTAAGGTCTTCATCAACTGTTGGCATTGAAGCCAGTGTTAGCATCTTATTCACTTTCTAGCTTCCAATTCTAACTGCCATCATCTCCTCTTCCATTTTTTTTTTTCCTTTACTTTGAGGCAGAGGGGTGCTTGTGTTTATGCCTTTTGTTTCTAAATCCTCTTTCATTATTTTAGAAGTGTTTTGGGAACGAGTAACAGAAAACATTTGTGCACAATCTGCCACGTTTAGTTAAAAGTCTCCTATGTTGTTTTATACTTCCTGTGTAACTTTGAATAAGGAGTTCTATTATTTAACTAAAAAAACAGGGTGTGTGAGATGTTCTAGTTTCCCTCAACCTCCGTTTGGTTGTTGTTAGAAATCACCTCTTAGGGCTTAAAGACAGACTGACATACACAATTTGTCTGACTGACATATGCAACTGCTACCCAACTTTCTGATAATTTGCCGTCCTTTAATTCATAAGGTACACTGACACAGGATGGTTTGGTGCAGAATGCAGTTCTTTCATGGCTAGAAAATACCAGTTAAAACCACACTGTTTTTACAGCCCTTTCTACTGAGTCCATCCTGTTGCAGGCTTCGTATCTTACGGCAAAAAACCACTTCTGAATTAATTCTATCACCCAGTCACAACGCATAGCTGGCAAATGTAGGTTTTGAGTTAGTACAAGAAAAGAGGTATCATAAAGTTCTGGCAGCCTAAAAAAGCAGCTCTATGCAGCAAGGCTTCCTTTCCTCTAGTCAGCAAAGGACCCACGCTCATGAGATAGGGACACAGTGAGGGGAGAGAACAGAAATTTCCTACTGCCTTTTTTTTCTTTATGTGACCCTGCTTTTCTGTCATAGAATTTCTTCTGAGATTAAGTCAGTGGAAATATTTTCTGGTAGTAAGGATCAATCAAGGAAAAAAAGTGACTAATAGTCTATAAAATGTCACTGCCATCTTTTCTTCAGAATGTACTACTGGGACAGATAATGGGTTTACATATCAATGCTAAACCACCATGAAAAAAGGCAGGTGCTTCCTACCCCTCCATGCATTAAATTCAAGACCTTAGAATAGTTTTTCTCATACTTAACTGTGCATCATAACCACCCAGAGGTGATCTCATCCTCAGTTTCTGAATTGGCAGGTATGGAGTGAAATCAGAGAATCTGGATTTCTAACAAATTTTCAAGTGATATTAATGTTGCTTGCTTACAGACTACAGTTTGAGAACTACCTTAGAGTAACTCAAGGAGCAGCTGTCACTGTGCATTGCCAGGAACCATGTCAACTAAACTTAATAAATAAATTCTAAGTAATAATGGCAGGAAACTCTTAGATGTCCCAAACATCATATCCAGCATAGCACTGGCATTTTGTTTCTCTTTCACTGATTTTTCTGATTTTTATTATTTCCTCCCTTCCATTTACTCTAGGTTTGATTTGCCTATTTTTCCAACTTCTTGAGGTGGAAGTTTAGATTACTGATTTTAGATCATTCTTTGTTTCTTAATGCCAGTCCCTGGGTGGTACAAATAGTTAGCATGCTTGGCTGCTGACCAGAAGGTTGGGGGTTTTACTAGTTATTTTTAATATATGTGTTTAAAGCTATGAATTTCCCTCTAAGAATTGCTTTAGCTGCACCCCATAAATTTTGATATGATGTATTTTCACTTTCATTCAGTTCAAGATTTTTCTAATTGCCCTTGTGATATCTTCCTTGATCTGTGGGTTATTTGCAAGTGTTGTTTAATTTCCAAATATCTGAAAATTTTCCAAATTTCTTTGTTGCTAATTTCTAACCTAATCTTACTGCAGTCAGAGAACAAACTTGGTATTATTTTGATCCTTTTAAAATGTTTTCAAACTTGTTTTATGACCTAGCAATATAGTCTATTCTAATATGTTCCAGGTGCACTTGTATTCTGCAGTCATTGGGTGTAGTGGTCTACACAGGTCAGTTAGGTCAAGCTGGTTGATAATGCTATTTAAGACTTCTATATCTTTACCTATATTTCATCTAGTTGTTCTATCAATTTCTGAGAAAGAAGTATTGAGATTACAATTGTTGAATTGTCTATTTCTCCTCTCAGTTTCATATATTTTGGGACTGTTTCTAGGTGCATACACATTTATAAATATCATATCTTTCTTATATCTTGGCCCTTTTTTCATTATGAAATGGCCCTCTTTGTCTCTAGTACTATCTCTTCTCTGAAAGTTTATTTTATCTGATACTAATGGAAGCACTCTATCGCACTATGGTTACTGTTTGCATGGTGTCTTAGTCATCTAGTGCTGTTTAACAGAAATACCACAAGTGGATGGCTTTAACAAAGAGAGATTTATTCCTTCACAGTCTGATAGGCTACAAGTCCAAATTCAATGCATCAGCTCCAGGGCAAGGCTTTCTCTCTCTGTCAGCTCTGGAGGAAGGGCCTTGTCATCAATCTGCCCTTGGTCTGGGAGCATCTCAGCACAAGAATCTCAGGTCCAAAGGATGTGCTCTGCTCCCGACGCTGTTTTCTTGGTTATATGAGGTCCCCATGTTTCTCTGCTCACTTCTCTTTTACATCTCAAGAGAGTGGCTTAAGACACTATCTAGTCAATATAACTGCCACTAATCCATCTCATTATATCATACTGATAGGATTTACAACACACAGAGAAATCAGATAAGACAAAATGGTAGACAATCATACAAATCTGGGAATCATGACCTAGCCAAGGTGACACAATTGAATCCATGACATTCTACCCTTTGGCCCCCAAAAGTTCATGTCCTTGCCACATGTAAAACTTTCACCCCATCGTATATCATAGCAAAAGTCTTAAATCAACTCCAAGTCCAAAATCCAAAAAGTCCTCTCCAACTGCAAAACCTAGAATTCAATTTATCTGCTTCCAAAGTACAATGGTGCAACAGCCACAAGGTAGATATTTCCATTACAAACGGGAGAAATCCAAGAGAAAAGAAGGCATAACAGGCACCAAGCAAGTAGGCGGAACATATTACATTAGCCCTCAAGGCTTTGCAAATAATCCTCTGTTCTCTGAGAGAATTTACACAATGGCCCTGCCCTCTAGACTCTAGGTATTGGCCGCACTCTTCAGGTTCTGAGTGGAGGCCCCCCAGCCCTGGGCTTCAGCTCTGCCTTCCAGGCCCACTGGGATGGCAACTCTGCTCTCTCAGCTTTAGCTGCACCATTCTCCTAGTCCATCTCAGTGGCAACTCTACCCTTAGAAACACCAGAGGCCATGGCTCCACCCTTTGAGACCCCAGAGGTCCTGGCCATACCCTTCGAGACTGAGACAGCTGGGCTTCCTGTGTTCCTTGTCTCTTCAGCTTCTGCTTCCTGGTTCCTTAGCCTCTCAGTCCTTGGGCCTCACGCCCTCATCTGCCCTGCTGGGACAAGTGTCCCAAAGCTCTGTAGCTTCACTGATAAGTGCCTGGAGGCACCCCACTCCACCAGTAAACTTCAGCCAGAAAGCACTCAGTTCTCTTGCTCTGTGGGTCACCAAGCCTATCTCCACTGTTCAATGCCCAGAGGCATCCTTCTCCACTGGGAAGTCTCCTGCACAAAGACACTCAGCTTTCTTGCTCCATGGGTCGGCTCCAGCACTGTATCACACTGGTCTCCCGGTTCTGTTGCTGCCAGTTATTTGCCGCTGTTTCTCACCATCTGCGCCTTCCCAGGTGTTAACAGTTCTCCTCACTTCCTTCTGAGTCTTCTATCCATGCACAATTTCAAAACCACTTCCACATTTTAGGTACCTGTTAAAGCAGTACCTCACTCTCTCGGTACCAAATTCTTAGTCATCTAGTGCTACTATAACAGAAATACCGTAAGGGCATGGCTTTAACAAGGAAAAATTTATTCTCTCACAGTCTAGCAGGCTATGAGTCCAAATTCAGGGCATCAGCTCCAGGGGAAGGCTTTTTCTTTCTGTTGGCTCTGGAAGAAGGTCCTTTTCACCAATCCTCCCTTGGTCTGGGAGCATCTTGGTGTAGGAACCTCAAGTCCAAAGGATGCGCTCTGCTCCTAGTGCTGCTTTCTTGGTGGTATGTGGTCCCCATGTCTCTCTGCTTGCTTCTCTCTTACAGATCTCAAAAGAGGTCAGTTTAAGACACTATCTAATCAATATAACTGCCACTAATCCATCTCATTATAGCATAGGAATAGGATTTACAACAAATAGGGAAATCACATCAGAAGACAAAATGGTAGATAATCATACAATACTGGGAATCACGACCTAGCCAAGTTGACAGATATTTCTGGAGGACACAATTCAATCCATGACATGTGGTTTATCTTTTCCTTTCAATCTATTTGTGTCTTTGAATCTAAATATGTCTTTTGTAGACAGCATATAGCTGAATGTTACTTTTAAAATTCAATCTGATAATCTGCTTTCATTGAAGTGTTTATCTATGTTAAATGTAATTATTATTTTATAATTTTAACCAGATTTATCTTTTGTTTTAGTTTTTTTTGTGAAAATATACACAAAATATGTACCCATTCAATAATTTTTTACATGTATAGTTCACTGACAATGGTTACATACTTCATGTTGGCACCATTTTCACTACCTCTGCCCATACTGTTTCACTACCGTTCAACTTAGACTCTCTGCCCCTTAAAGTTCTCATCTGCGATTTAGAGATGCTGTTGTTATGTGCCATTGAGTCTATTTCAACACATAGCAACCCCATGTGACAGAGCAGAACTGCCCCATAGGTTTTTCTAGGCTTTCTCCTGTGGAGCCACTGGGTGAGTTTAAGCTGCCAACCGCTCAGTTAGCAGCCAAGCACTTAACTCTAGTGCCACCAGGGCTCCTTGTTTTAGAGTTACTGTTCTCACAGAAGTTACTAATTAAATTACTGATCTCACAGAAGTAATTTTTTAAAAGGTGCAATGCTCAAGGCAAACATTATTTACTGAGCTAAACTATTGTTTAAAGATAACTTCATAATAGCTTCTAGGCAATAGATTGGGGGGGGGTTCCTCCAGTCTTAATGTACTTATTTGATGTAACTGGATTTATATCTGTCATTTTACTATTTGTTTCCTATGTTGTATTTCTTACGTTCTACTTTTCTTCCTTTACTACTTTCTTTTATGTTAAACAAATATTTTCTGGTGTATAATTTTAATTCCTGCCCTGATGTTTTGCTATTTGTTTTTCAGTGGTTGCTCTAGGCATTTCAATGTGCATCTTTAACTTATTATAATCTACTTCAGGTTAGTCCTGATTTAATTTAATTAAATATAGCAACTTTGCTCCAATATAGCTCCATACCCCCTTCTTCTGTGCTATTACTATTACATATATCACATCTGGAGCCCTGGTGGAGTGATGGTTAAGAGCTCCGTTGCTAACCAAAAGATCAGCAGTTCAAATCCACCAGCTGCTCCTTGGAAACCCTATAGGGCAGTTCTACTCTGTCCTGTAGGGTCGCTATGAGTCGGAACTGACTTGACAGCACCTAACAAATAACTACAACAATATTACATCTATAAATGTTAAAAAACCTAACAATACACTGTTGCAATTATTGCTTTACACATAATAGTGATTTTAAAAAAACATAATAATGGTTTTTTAGAGAGGAAAAAAAGTGAAAAAAAAAAAATACACACATGTTCTTTTATATTTACCATTTCCAATGCTCTTCAGTCCTTCCCGTTGACTCGAGTTACCATCTGGTGTCAATTTCTTTTAGCCTGAAGCTCTCCTTTAAGTATTTCTTTTAGGGCATGTCTGCCAGCAGTGAATTCTCAGTTTTTGTTTATGTGGGAATGTCTTTATTTCAACTTCATTTTTGAAGAACAGTTTTCCTGGATATATAAGTCTTGGTTCAGTTTTTTTCTCTTTTAACACTCTGAATGTCATTCCACTGTCTTCTGGCCTCCATTATGTTTTATGAGAAGTCAGGCATTATTCATATTATTGTTTCCTTTATGAGTTGAGTTATTTTGCTGCTTTCAAGATTTTCTCTTTTTCTTTCAGCAGTTTGATTATGATGTACCTAGAAGTGGTTCTCTTTGTGTTTATCTTACTTGGGGTTCTTAGAGTTGTAGGTTCATGTTTTTTCATCAAATTTGAGACATTTTCAGCCACTGTAGCTTCATATATATTTTTTCTCCTCCTTTCTTTCTCTCCTCTCCTTCTGGGACTCCTAATACAGATAAACTAAGACAACTGACACCAGGGGCTGTTCCTAGGTCTGCATAGCTAGGGTTAGCCAATGCTTCAGGCAAAGGTTGTGTTCAAACACCTCAAACCTATAAGGTTTCATCCTCTGCTGATTGATCTGTGCAAGGGTTAGGAAATGCATGGAAAGGTGCAATTGGTTTTCAAGTATCCTCTGAATTTTGCTTTTTGTCAGGTTCTCACATCTTCCCTGCACCTGCACCTGCATAGTTTTCTAATCAGCCAAGAATGTGTGGAGAGCTTATTTCAGCCCTTCTATGGCTCTCTCAAGGAGCCCTGGTGAGGCAGTGGTTAAGCATCTGGCTGCTAACTGAAAGGTCAGTGGTTCAAACCCACCAGCCACTCCACAGGAGAAAGATGTGGCAGTCTGCTTCTATAAATATTTACAGCTTTGGAAACTCTACGGGACAGCTCTACTTTGTCCTATAAGGTTGTTATGAATTAGAATTGACTCAACAGCAACGGGAGTGGTATGGCTCTCTCATTTCCCAGATCTTTCTCAACTCCAACCATCACCTTGGGCTAGTAAAGCTGCAGGTTTTACTTTGAGCTGGCAATGGCACGGATGCACCCATGCACACATACACTCATCCCAAACCAGTGCATTACCTCTGGTGGCAAAGCTATTGGTTTTTGCAGCTAGCCCTACACAGGTAAAATTACCATTTTCACCAACCAGGTTTCTTTCTCATCTTTTTTGGAGATGCCATCACTTATAATACTTACTTCAAATCAATTTATTTTGTTTTCTTGCCTAAGGGGGTAAAAAAACTAAAGTGGAAGTTTGATGCTAAAGGCTAACGTAACTCTTTGGGAAACCAAGTATTCAAGGTATCCATGTGAACTCAAGCTTTATCAGAAATGAGCAAGTTTGTGATAAAAGTTCCCACTATCAAAATATTTCTATATTCTGGCAAATCACTCAAAAAATAATAATTTTAGGTTGATATATATATATATATTTTTTATGATTAAAATAAAATTTTCATTCTAAGAACGTGGTTCAACCAAAATATCATCTACTTGTTTGGCCGAGAGTCCGTATGAGGAAAAACCATGCTACTGAGTGATGTGGCAGAAACTTGATGTACTCACTACTTTTAGCCCCATATGGCTTCTTAGGTTTTCATCTACTAATAATGTTAAGAAGTATTAAGCTCCCATTCTCGTGAATTAATTGACTCTTTTCCTGGGTACTAGGGTAATGGTTGTGTCACATACAACTTCTAATCTTTTCCAGCCTGATGACCAAATTAATGATAAAAACATCTCATTTCACCACATCTACTGTGAGAGTCAACACCATGAGCAGTAATTTACATAAACAGAACCTTCTCCACAGCTAATAATGACATCAGTTAGCACAGAGTATAATATTTCTTCATATTTTATAAAATGAAAAGAAACTAACCTCTTTTCTCTTCTTCTCGTTTTAGTTTATCTTCCTCTATTTCTTTTGGTAATTTTTCCTTTTTCTCTTTCTCCACATCATTATGCAAATGTTTTGTGGTATAGCTGAGTGCTGGTGAAAGGAGGATCTCTCCATTTTTGCAGAGTTCATCACGGATTTTAATAAAAAACTGCTGAAGCTCTACTGCATCCTCATATATTTCAGAATCTGTCCTATAACGGCATCAAGAGCATCCATTGACACACAAACTACTTATTTCATACACCTCAATTATACGTTAAATTCTATTAACTACTTCTTTAATATGTTAATTAATATACTTTTGTTTAGTTCTAAGAAAGGTATCTCCTTGATGTCTGTTAGAACAAAATCTGAAGTGTCATTTGACCATGGGAGCCTCATGCCCCGTTTCCTTTTCTTTAAGGCTCACTCCTTGTATACAGATCATGAAACAGAAAAGGCCTAACATAGTTCCCTGTGGAGGTATGTAATAGATTGAATTGTACTCCCCTAAAAGGGCTTTTTTTTTTTTTTTTTAAAAGGGCTAGGGCCATGATTCCCAGTATTGTGTGATTGTCCTCCATTCTTTGATCTGATGTAATTATCCTATGTGTTCTAAATCCTAACCTCTATGATGTTAATGAGGCAGGATTAGAGGCAGTTATGTTAATGAGGCAAGACACAATCTATAGGATTAGGTTGTATTTTGAGTCAATCTCTTTTGAGATATAAAAGAGAGAAGTGAGCAGGGAGGAGAGGGGCCTACTACCACCAAGAAATAAGAGCCAGGAGCGGAGCATGTCTTTGGACTCAGGGTCCCTGCGCTGAGAAACTCCTAGACCCAGAGGAAGATTGGTAACAAGGAGCTTCCCCCAGAGCCAAAAGAGAGAGAGAAAAAGCCTTCCACTAGAGCTGATAACATGAATTCGGACTTCTACCCTCCTTGACTCTAAGCTGGCAACCTGAATTTGGACTTCTATCTTCCTTGACTGTGAGTGAACAAATTTCTATTTGTTACTGCCATCTACTTGTGATATTTCTGTTACAGCAGCACTAGATAACTCAAAGTACACGGCACATGCATCAGTAGATTCTAGCAAAAGAACATGGCTACCAGCGTCGAGAACTGTATACAAGGTTCTATATCATGTCCAACACTTACTTGCATCTAATCCTTGGATTAATTTCTACTTTCCTTTAATGGGGACCAATATAATGTATAAAGTGTTAACAAAAGATTTAGGCAATGTCCATTTTCTTCTCTTTTGGACCTGCTTTTGGGTCATAGTTGTCTAGGTTGGTAGGACTCAGTGAATATCTGAACCTAAACTGCAAAGCCATGAGGGCATCCTATAATGGTTACAGGACTCAGAATCAGTGATCGCTTTAGTTTCCCAGAAATAACTATGTAAGTCTGGGAACCAACACAGGCAACACAATGAAAGATGGAAATAAAATTATTTGTGTCATATTCAGACCTTTTCTGAGCCTCTTTCCTCATTTATAAAATGAGGGAAGTAGGCAAAAAGAAACTTTAGAATTTAGACTGAAAGAAATTTTATTACTACCTCTAATTCACTGGGGTCCGAGGAAAGCTTAAACATAATTCTACTAACTAAAAACACCAGGGCCTGAAAACTTATTCACAAAGCTATCCACAGACGAATGTTTTATCAGCAGTTATGCAGACACTCTGGTTGGGCAAGTCTGGGACAGGTATAACAAGCCCAGTCAGCTGGCCACACCACTATGGTATCAAACCTCTATGAGGTCTACAAAATCCCCTTTCCCATCAGCAACGGTAAACTGGAAAACAATGAAAAAACACTGCCAATAATCTAAATGGGTGTTTTTGGAAAAATTTAAAAAATCTTTTCAGGTTACAGAAATGCTAATACTTGTAGGAAAACAATAAAAATAAAACTTACTAAGGGAAGAAACACCTAAGACACTATTTTGATGCCTGCTTTCTGAAGAGAGATGTCTGAAACCTATCTACTTGAAATACCACATGCTGAACTCATTTTATAATACCTTACAGTTTTAAACATAAAATTAAAAATGAAAGCCTATCAAACACCTACGCTCATCCAAAGACTTCATCAGAAAAGTAAAAAGATTACCCACAGACTGGGAAAAAGTTTTTAGTTATGACATTTCCAATCAGCGTCTGATCTCTAAAATCTACATGATACTGCAAAAACTCAACTACAGTGGTATCTCCTGCCTTGAGGGGAGATGAGAGGGTGGAGGGAGTTAGAAGCTGGCGAAATGGACAGGAAAAGAGAGAGTAGACGGAGAGAGCGGGCTGTCTCATTAGGGGGAGAGTAATTAGGGGTGTGTAGCAAGGTGTATATGGGTTTTTGTGTGAGAGACTGACTTGATTTGTAAACTTTCACTTAAAGCACGATAAAAATTATATTAAAAAAAAAACTACAAAAAGACAAATAACCCAATTAAAAAATGGGCAAAGGATATGACCAGGCACTTCACTAAAGAAGACACTCAGGCAGCTAACAGATACATGAGGAAACGCTCACTTTCATTAGCCATTAAAACCAAAAAACCAAACCCAGTGCCATCGAGTTGATTCTGGCTCATAGTGACCCTATAGGACACAGCAGAACTGCCCCAAAGAGTTTCCAAGGAGCACCTGGCGGATTCTAACTGCCGACCCTTGGTTAGCAGCTGTAGCACGTAACCACTACACCACCAGGATTTCCCAATAGCCATTAGAGAAATGCAAATCAAAACTACAATGAGATTCCATCTCACTCCAACAAGGCTGGCATTAATCCAAAAAACACAAAATAATAAATGTTGGAGAGGTTGTGGAGAGACTGGAACACTTATACACTGCTGGTGGGAATGTAAAATGATACAACCACTATGGAAATCGATTTGGCGCTTCCTTAAAAAGCTAGAAATAGAATCACCATACGATCCAGCAATCCCACTCCTTGGAACATATCCTAGATAATTAAGAGCTTTTACACAAACAGATATACGCACACCCATGTTCACTGCAGCACTGTTTACAACAGCAAAAAGACTGAAGCAACCAAGGTGCCCACCAACGGATGAATGGATAAATTATGGTATATTCACACAATGGAATACTATGCATTGATAAAGAACAATGATGAATCCGTGAAACATTTCATAATGTGGAGGAATCTGGAAGGCATTATGCTGAGTGAAACTGTCAGCTGCAAAAGGACAAATATTGTATAAGACCACTATTATAATAACTGGAGAAATAGTTTAAACAGAGAAGAAAATATTCTTTGATGGTTAGGAGAGCGGGGAGGGAGAGAGGGATGCAGGGAGAGGGGTTTTCAGTAATTAGCTAGTAGATAAGAATTATTTTAGGTGAAGGGAAAGACAACACAATACAGGCGAAGTCAGCACAACTGGACTAAACCAAAAGCAAAGTTTCCTGAATAAATTGAACGCTTCGAAGGCCAGCGTAGCAGGGGCAGTGGTTTGAGGATCATGGCTTCAGGGGACCCCTAAGTCAACTGGCATAAAAAAATCTATTAAGAAAATATTCTGTATCCTGCTTTGGAGAGTGGCTTCTGGGGTCTTAAACATTAGCAAGCGGCCAGCTAAGATGGATCAGTGGGTCTCAACCCACCTGGAGCAAAGGAGAATGAAGAACACCAAAGACACAAGGTAATTATGAGCCCAAGAGACAGAAAGGACCACATAAACCATAGACTACATCATCCTGAGACCAGAAGAACTAGATGGTGCCTGGCTACAATCAATGACTGCCCTGACAGGGAACACAACAGAGAACCCCTGAGGGAGCAGGGGAGCAGTGGGATGCAGACCTCAAATTCTCATAAAAAGACCAGACTTAATGGTCTGACTGAGACTAGAAGGATCCCAGAGGTCACGGTCCCCAGGCCTTCTGTTGGCCCAAGACAGGAACCATGCCCAAAGCCAAGTCTTCAGACAGGGATTGGACTGGACTATGGGATAGAACATGATACTGGTGAAGAGTGAGCTTCTTGGATCAAGGAGACACATGAGGCTATGTTGGCCGCTCCTGTCTGGAGGGGAGATGAGAGGGCAGAGGGGGTCACAAGCTGGCCAAATGGACACAAAAATAGAGAGTGGAGGGAGGGAGTGTGCTGTCTCATTAGGGGGAGAGCAATCAGAAGTATACAGCAAGGTATATATAAGTTTTTGTATGAGAGACTGACTCGATTTGTAAACTTTCACTTAAAGCACAATAAAAATTAAAAAAAAAGCCTATCTACTTGAAATACCAAATGGTGAACTTGTTTTCTAATACCTGCAAGTTTTAAATATAAAATTAAAAATGAAATCCTGCTTTTGGTAAATCCATGTTAAAGTGAAAGGGCAGATTCATAAATTTCACCATGTCATGTGTTTAGTAAAGGAAGCTTTGTGCAAGTGTCATTATAGAAAAAAAAAAACCTTGTTGCTGTTGAGTTGATTCCGATTCATAGTGACCCTACAGGACAGAGCAGAACTGCCTCACAGGGTTTCCAAGGACAGGCTGGCGGATGTGAACTGCTGACCTTTTGGTTAGTAGCTGAGCTCTTAACCAGTGCATCACTAGGGCTCATATTCTTTTTTGTTTTGTTGATTTAAACAAAGTAATACTAAGAATTTGTTAATTTAAGAGGGTAGGGGTTCTCTACATAACAACAAAAACTCAGGATGGGAAAAGAACTCTCATTCCCCTAAACTGGCGGATAATCTTTTCCGATAAGGCAGACATTCAGTAGAAGGAAATAACTGAGTTGGTAAGAGGCTCCTGGTATTTCCCTGTCCCTGTGTTTCCATGGGTCCCCTTAATCTGCAAGGGAGTCAGAGTGCTTCATTCGGGAATACTGCCAAAAGGTTAGGACAACCAGCAGCCAGCTGGCATGAGTAAGCACGTTCTATTACTGAATACTGCTGATCGATAAAACCACTGTCGCCTGAGTGAACTTTTTCCTGCGCTTTGTCTTACTGTTTAGATTTCTTCTATTTCAGGATGTGAAGTCTTAGGCAATATTACGTAACACTGGGGGTGGAGGTTGAGTGGTGATGAAGCATGAACTCTGTTAGAGATCAACGCGGAAATTTACTGCAGGTAGGCGTCATTAAACTCATAAACAATATTTCTGGGACGCCTAACTTCTTTATTGACACTATAGTAGATACAGTCATGGTTTATCAGGCACTAAACTGATGCACCTCTCATCTCAGCAGCATGACGTTAGTTCTTATTAAATACTGTAAGTAGTCACAACACTACCTTTGTTTACAAAGATAAGAATGGCTTCCCTTATGTTTTGCAACAATGCTTTGAGCACAAGAATGAAACTGTGTGTACCACTATTTCAATAAATGCATCTTGGATCCTATCGCCCAGTTCTCAAAAGCAAAAATAAATCATGTCAACGACAGGAATATGGAAAGAGCTCATTTCCTAGCGATACAAATCTGCTTAATTCTTGGAATAAATATGTCATCTATACAAGACAAAGCTGCTAATAATCTAAGAGACAAATGACCTTTGGAAGAATTACAGAACTAACTCCAAGATGTAACCGGGGTTGGCAGAGTGGCTTTAGACTTAAGGACTACTTGAGTAAACTGAGAACACACACAGACGTTTAAGCTCAGGGACAGCACAGCTTCTGTCTGTTCTGTTCACTGGTGTATCCTCAGCACCCAGAATACTAACTGGAAGCTACTCAACGAACATTTGTTGAAAAAGGGAACAGCTCTTGCAGATTTTGACTACAAGATGTCCCTCCATCTTTCTATTTCTACTCCCACTGTCTAAGAATAAGGACCACTTATTGTGGTCCTTACTCTCATGTGTCACTTGAGGACCTCTCCAATTTGGCCCCAACTCTACCTGTCTCTTAACAGACCATATTCGTTCCCTAACCCTATGCTTTTGCTCATACCCCTCAGCTTACCTGAAATATCTTCCCCACTGCTCATCGGAATCCTACCCATTTTCTTCTTCTTCCCTGATAACTTCTGTCTTTTTAGGAGAACTCTAGGCCACAGAGTTCCTTATTTCATATAACACCATCTTTACTAAGTATCAGGTTGTTACATATTGTCTTATGTCTGGAATTATTTTCTCCTAAGCGTGGGTCTTGTATTATCTGTCAGACTTCAAGCTCTTAGAGCACAGGGCTCAAGACTTGCCGTGCCTGGCTGTGCTCCATGGCTGGTGTGAGTGCCTGTCTCAGCAGCGGCACTCTGCAGTGGGGAACAAGATGAGACACACCACTTACTAGTTAAGAGACTTTCGGAACACACTTCTCTCTGCCTGTGCCTTGGGTTCTTCACATATAGACTGGGAAGATTATCAACTTCACAGAATGGCTATTATAAGGGTTAGAGATAATTTACATAAAGTACCTAGCATGGTGCTTTACAAATACCTAGTGCTTAATTGGAATAGCAAATGTGACTGTAAATTTTTCTTTCAAGGTCCAGAGAAAATGCACTTTCTTTAATGGGCTTCACAGATTCCCTAGCTGGAAATCCCCCACACGTCCAGGGACACTGGCTAGAGGCCTAGCTTTCGGCAAGACTGACTGAGCTCCAGGAAGGGAGGGTTAGTACCCTTAACTATCTACATTACCCAGGTGCCTCCAAGAGCACTCAGAAGACATGCTGTAATTGGTGAATTGAATCTGTTTTAACAGTTCAGTGTGTTATTGATGTGTGGCAAAGATATATCACCAGTCAAATGAAAGAAAATTGAAATCTGATGGAAATTTAAGCATGGTTATCTCTTGGCTGATTCTTTTAGAGCATTTAACGTCTGCTCTTAAGGTGAAAAATCTGAGATTATTAAAGAAAAAAGAAGCCTTTTCAACTTCTTGAAATGGTTGTCAAATTTAAATAATGCTAACCTCAGATCAATACTGCAAAAACTATTTTAATTTATTTAAGACATTCTTGGATTGAATTTAAACTTTAAAAGAAAAAACTATTTCTAATTTACTAGCATTTTATTCTTTAAAAATCATGTTCTGCAAATGTTGTATTTTAAGAGCTGATACTTTTTCACAGATCTTCAATTTTGGTTTACTCCTTCTCACTGGGCCTAATCTAGATGATTTAGAAGTGTGCCCTCTCCCTCCAAGAGTACGATCTCTCTAGAAATTTTGGCCAGTTAGAATTCAGAATGGCACCTTATTAGCTATAATAAGGTACCCAAGCCAAAACCGTACATCAAACCAGTATTCCTTTTGGTTTTGCATTAAATATCACTTTCTCAAAAAGAAATGACTGTGAAAACATACCGGTTCATCCTTCTTGCCCTTTCCAATACTTCAAACATATGCTCTTGAAATAAGTCAAGCCGCCGGTAACGATTATTTTCAACATTCTTCCTAATTATGTCAAAAATAAGGGGAGGTTTGTTTGGAAAGCTGGGATCCACAGCAGGAATTTCTGCTAAGGAATCACTGTAGCATCTCCCCTCATCATCCTGATGACTCATGACTGACACAAAAAGATTGTGGATAAGTTCCTGAATCAGCAAGGTCACATTCGGGACATGAGAGTCCTCATCTCCCTCAAGGTCTCTGCGAGTTTCAAGCAGGACTTTGTGTAGGACAAGTGCATCTTTGTAGATCAGGGACTCAGGCTCATTGTATGTACAGGCATTGTTAAACATCATGACAAAGTCCTCAACCATAGAGTCTATATCTTGGTACTTGTTGGCCATCATGTGGCTTCGAATTTTTTCCATGTCCATGGGCTTTTTGATGGTCAGATAGTAGTCAGGCAGCTCGGATCTGGAGGGAAGCCTCAGAAATATGGCACTGAGGCGGCGACCCCTTTTATCAGTATAGTTCTTTACAGCCTCATAGACTTCATTTAATTTCTGCTGCATTGGAGTCATGTATTTTGACTTCTTAGGAGAAATGCCACTCTTCCTACCTAAAGAAACAGATTTAATGTTAACGGACAAAATTAAATAAATGAACCTAAATCTGTATAGAGTTTATGGCATAACCATAAGAAAGGGACTACTCCATGTGATTTGTAAAACACAGTAATTAATTAGCACACGATTACTGAAATACAGACTAAAGACAAAAAAGAACTAGAAAAAATTTAATTTATTTTAAATAATCATATTTTTGGTGGGAGAATAAGTACTGTTATGCTTAGACAGTTATGATTAAGATGGAATAAAGCACATGAGTAGCTGTGTGACATTCTAATTCCATCACCTCTAGTATCCTTGAGAACTGAGATTTCTTCATGGGAAAAAACGAAAAAGAGACACAGCTATAAGACAGAAAAGATGGAGTAAAAAAACCTGTAGCTTTGAATCTTTATTGAAAATACCAGTATGACTTCATGGTGTCTTTTATCTTTAAATGTAAATATATACACAAACATATTTCCTAGCTCTAGCCACTAAAAATGCCTAGAAACAGTGACCAACTCAGTACCAGGGTATTCCAGATTACAGTTTTGAAACATTAATTTCCACTAAAAGATTAGTGCTTTTTGGCAAATGGTTTATTCCCAGTTTGCACAAGATGAGCAGGGCATATTTTGAAACACCAGAGAGTAAAGACTATTAATAACGTTTTACCACGGTCATGTCAAAAGAACACAGGACCGTTTTGGAAAATGATACGGTGCTTCCTTAAAAAGCTAGAAATAGAAATACCATATGATCCAGCAATCCCACTCCTAGGAATACATCCTAGAGAAATAAGAGCCGATACACGAATAGACATATGCATACCCCATGTTCACTGCAGCATTGTTCACAATTGCAAAAAGATGAAAACAATCTAGATGCCCATCCACAGATGAATGGATAAACAAACTATGGTATATACACACGATGGACTACTACCCAACGATAAACAACAATGATGAACCTGTGAAGCATTTCACAACATGGATGAATCTGGAGGGCATTATGCTGAGTGAAATAAGTCAATCACAAAAGGACAAATATTGTATGAGGTCCCCTATGACAAAAATTCATGAAAAGGTTTATACACAAGAAGAAACAATCTTGGATGGTTATGAGGAAGGGTGGGGGCGGGGGGAGGAAAAACACTAAATTGACCATAGATAAGTGGTAACTCTGGTGAAGGGTAAGACAGTACACAATGCTGGAGAAGCCAGCACAACTTGTCCAAGGCAAGGTCATGGAAGCTCCACAGGCACATCCAAACTCCCTGAGAAAATTACTAGGCTCAGGGCGTGGGGACCATGGTTTTGGGAAACATCTAGCTCAATTGGCGTAACATAGTTTGTAAAGAAAATGTTCTACATTGTACTTTGGTGAGCAGCGTCTAGGGTCTTAAAAGCTTATGAACGGCCATCTAAGATACTCCACTGGTCTCACCCGTTCTGAAGCAAGGGAGAATGAAGAAAAACCAAAGACACAAAGGAAAGATTAGTCCAAATGGCTAATGGACCACAACTACCACAGCCTCCACCAGACTGACCTCAGCATAACTAGATGGTGCCCAGTTACCACCACCAACTGCTCTGACAGGGATCACAATACAGGGTTCTGGACAGAGCTGGAGAAAAATGTAGAACAAAACTCTAACTCACAAAAAAAAACCGCAAAAAACAAACAAAAAACTTACTGGTCTGACAGAGACTAGAGAAACACCCCCAGAGTATGGTCCCCAGACACCCTTATAGCTCAGTAATGAAGTCACTACTGAGGTTCACCCTTCAGCCAAAGACGAGACAGGCCCATAAAACAAAATGAGACTAAATGGGCACAGCAGCCCAGACAAGGATGAGAAGGCAGGAGGGGACAGAAAAGCTGGTGATGGCAAACCCGAGGTTGAGAAGAGGAGAGTGATGACAGGTCATGGAGTTGCCAACCAATGCCACAAAACAATATGTATATTAATTGTTTAATGAGAAATTAGTTTGCTCTGTAAACCGTCATCTAAAGTACAATATAAATAAATAAATAAAAATAAAAACAGAGGAACCAGCCTGGGACAGCATGAGCATCAGTGAAGACAACAACCACAGTGGACTGAGTTCAGCAACACGCTTAAATCTGGGAGCTCTTAATGACATGTAAACAATAAACAAAAAACTGGGTAAATGTTGGAGAACTATTGTAAGCAATGCACTATTTTAAAAACCAGTAAACGAAGGGGAAAACAAGCCAAAAAAGAAAAAATCCAAGCTTTTATCCTCCTTTCAAAAAAACAAAACAAAACAACAACAACAAAACACCGTGTACCACTGGATACCCAAATTTTGGCAGAGGTAAAGTTTCTCTATATGGAAGTCTTACAGTTAATAAACGAGCACCAAAAAAAGCCCAAGCCCACTTCAGTCAAGTCAATTCCGACTCACAGCAACGTGATAGGATTTCTGAGGCTATAAATCTCTATGGAAGCAGATTGTCACATCTTTCTTCCGTGGAGCTGCTGGTGGTTTCAAACCGCTGAACTTCTAGTTAGTAGTCGATTGCTTTAACCACTGCACTACCAGGGCTCCTTATAAATGAGCAAGGAATGATGAAATTAAACTATCGCAATTTTACATCCCTTTGATGAATTAATGAAGTGAACATGAGCAGCAGTTAAGAGAAACAACCAGCTATCATGTGCCACCTGAGAAACACAAAGCACCTATGAAGTTGTCTTTTGTACCAAAGTGAGGGAACAGGGGATCCAAACTGAATGTGATCGAGCCTTTGGCTTCAACTACCAATTTACAGGAGAAAACAAAGGACAGAAGAATACATTAAATAACTGCGTTGCAAGCCCTTCAACAAAAAAAAAAAAACTATAAGGAGTGGGGAGGGGAAAATGAAAGAGGAACTTAGAGATAAAAAGAGGCTTACTATCACTCAAATGCAATGGATGGACCATTATTTGAATCCAACCTCATCTAGACACTGTTCTTCAAGATGTGATATAAGTGGAGAAAACCTCTTATGAAATATCCTTGCCAAGCAGAAATGGAATCTAATCAAGTCTTCAGAGTTAACTCCCATGTACAAGAAATAAGGGGGATGAAGGAAAAAATTAATTGACATCACAAGGAAACAAACTGACTAATCTACAACTTGGGACACCACACAAGGCAGTGGCCCAGTTTTCTCCATGAGTTAATGGCATGAGGAAATAAGAGGAGGAGAACTGCTCTAGAGTACAAGAGCTCACGGGCATAACAATCAAATGTAAAATATAGAACTTATTTAGATCCTGACTGGAAGAAACCAAATGTAAAAATATTTATGAGACAATTAGAAAAATTTGAAAATTTGTCAGGTAGTAGATGTGATAATGACTTCATGGTTATCTTAGAAAATGTCTCCATTTTTTACAGATGCATACTGAATTAGGTAGAAACGAAATGACACGATTGGATTTGCTTTACAATAATTTGGGGAAAAAAGGTATATAGGATATAAGCATGGCACAATCTTGGTAAATGCTGAACCTATTTATTCTCTGAACTTTCAAATATATATGTATGCACTTAATCTGTCATGGAAGAAGTACGACCAGAATGCACCTTAGAAGCAAGGATGGTGAGACTATGTCTCACATACTTCGGACATGTTATCAGGAGGGATCAGTCCCTAAAGAAGGACATCACGCTTGGTAAAGTAAAGGGTCAGCGAAGAAGAGGAAGACCCTCAACGAGATGGATTGACACAGTGGCTGCAACAATGGGCTCAAGCATAGCAACAACTGTGAGGATGGCGAAGGATCGGGCAGTGTTTTGTTCTGTTGTGCACAGGGTGGCTGTGAGTTGGAACCAATTCAACAGCACTTAACAACATATATACATGTGTATAAATTAAAAAAAAAATTATTTTATTTTTATTTTTTTATTACTGTTTAACTGTTCTTTAGCTATCATTAGTCTCCTAATTCAACTTATGAAATTCAGTTTTAGTTTTGAAAGATATTATGTCCCTATAAAGTAAAATAAGAAAAGCTCTGTACTTTTGCTATTTGATCTTTGTGAAATTATCAGTTTCAACCAGCATGCTTTTAAAATTTCAAGAAAGGTAAGTGCCTCAATAAGAAGGAACTACCACTTGGCAGTGAATCACACCAAAGCTACTGTGAAATTCAGTTTACAGTTATTTCACATAAAAAACAGGGTCTGTTTTTTTCCCTCCCTTTAGTAAATATGGCTCTAAAGACTATCTGAGAACATCACTATCATTTGCTTGGTATTTATTTTATTTACATATTTTAAGTAAGGTAGAAACCTCTTGTTTAGCCCAGTGGTATTCATTACTTTTACTGTATCCTCTTCCCTTATAGCTTTTAATAAAGCAACTTCCTACAGACCATGCTTGCAGGACAGCTGAGTTAACTCATAGCACAGTAGCTGGGCATCCCTAACCTCTCAAATTCTCAAGTCTAGTAGGAGCTTCTGGGATTCATTTTTAAATCTGGTAATTACCAAACGAACATGCCAAAAGAAAAAAAAAAGGAGTAAGAAAGAAATCTTCCACTGTACTCTTCTAGGCATCACCTAAAGGTAAAAAATACTTATTCTTACTATTTAATGTTTACAAAATGTCCACAGCATTCAAGAAAGTAAACACAACCTTTGATAGTCACAGGCCTTTCCCACAGTTTAACTATTTAAAAGGCAATAAAAAGGAGTGCTTGCGAAGAGGGAAGAAACTCCGTGCTGGAGTGCTAGTGAGTGCAAATATATTCACCGATTAATTAAATATTATTTCAGCACTTCAGTAAGCTATCCTTGGCCAGACTAAATGGAGTAACAAAGGGCGAGGATGCCTTACTCAGCTTGAGTTTGGGAGAAGCCACGTCATCCTCATCAGGCAGCGGGCCTAGCTCTTTCCTTTTATCCTTGAGCAACTTCTCCAGGATGTGTGCATCGTTGTATACCTATGTTCCATAAATAGATTTAAAGTTATTTTCTAAAAGAAATTTTTAATTGAAGTATAGTACACATTCATAAAGAAGCTTTAAAACACCGTTTAGGACAACTGGAGCTAAAAAACAAAACAAGGTTGGGCTCACTACAGAGTAATAAAATCACAATCTCTGTGGGGTGGGCTTCGGTCTCAATCTGTTTTCTTAAGCTTCCCAGGTGGTTCCAATGTGCAGACATGCACTCTAAAGTCTGTAGTATATCAAGGAGCCTTGTTGGTGCAGTGGATAAAGTGCTGGGCTGCTAACTGAAAGGTCGGCGGTTCTAACCCACCAGACGCTCTGTGGGAGAAAGTTGTGGCAGTTCTAACCCACCAGACGCTCTGTGGGAGAAAGTTGTGGCAGTTCTAACCCACCAGACGCTCTGTGGGAGAAAGTTGTGGCAGTCTGCTTCGGTAATGATTTTCAGCCTTGGAAACTCTATGAGGCAGTTCTACTCTGCCCTATAGGGTTGCTATGAGTTGGAATGGACTCGTTGGCAGTGGGGTTGGCTTTGGATGGCAGCAGATCATTGAAGGTTTCAGTGGAAGTTTTACAACACATTTACATGTGCTGTTTTCTTCAAAAACTTCTCTCTTCCACTGGAAACTCAAGGTAGCAGGCTAAGCTCAATGGAAATTAGGCATGAAAAAAAACATCTGATAGTTGGAGAGCAGTATCTCAAATATTGTTAAATTCCAAATCTATGTTTAGAAAGAGTGAGCTCACAGTCTGGAATCTAATCTGTAGAATTGGCAACAATCTCTGCTTAATGATTTCCCTCTGAAGGCTGAGGCAACGGAGATAACACGTAGCCAAGAACAAGGTTACTCACCTGATGGCCTTGCCTCCATAGCTGCCTCCCTTCCCCTCCCAGCAGACGCTATGTCCTCCCCTGATTGCCTACCAGATCAGAGGGGCTGAGAGAATAAGTGGCCTCTCTTCTTTAGCCACTTCTCTTAAGAGTGGCTTTTTTCTCTAGCAATCATAGACAAGTGGCACAGTAGC
Organism: Loxodonta africana; assembly: GCF_030014295.1. Classification (NCBI taxonomy): domain Eukaryota; kingdom Metazoa; phylum Chordata; class Mammalia; order Proboscidea; family Elephantidae; genus Loxodonta; species Loxodonta africana. Next base: position 20,392,975 of record NC_087363.1, on the reverse strand, counting down.
CAGTGTAAAATTCCTAGGATAGAGAAAACCATTCATGGGATCCAGAAGCACCCTCAGTGCCTACTTTACTTATATTTAATTGTAATAGCAGAAAAAAGGAATTGATCGGAAAGTGTTATTTGCAGAGATTTAAAGTATATAAAGGATATCAGATAGAAAAAATATCAAAGAAGGAGGTATGTCTTATTATGCCAATAAAGAACTGGAAAGCAAGATGCTTCATACCCAAATCAACTATTTAGAAGTGCATTTATGGGAATACCATATGCCAGTGCCATCGAGTCGGTATCAGCTCTTATTAATCATACAATTTCATGTATTGTCCTTGAAGTACGGCCATGGAGGACAGTAACCATAATGATGATGAATGATTTTAACGCTATCAGCTTTCATTTGAGTGCTTATTTGGTACCGTGCTAAACGTTGCTATTCTTGTTAGGTGCCATCAAGTTGGTTCCGAATCATAGAGACCCTATGCACAACTAACAAAACACTGCCCAGTCATGTGCCATCCTCACGATTGTTGCTATGCTCGAGCCCACTGTTGCAGCCATCTCACTGAGGGTCTTCCTCTTCTTCGCTGACCCTCTACTTTACCAAGCATGATGTCCTTCTCCAGGGACTGACCCCTCCTGGTAAACATGTCCAAAGTAAGTGAGACGTAGTCTTGCCATTCTTGCTTCTAAGGAGCATTCTGGTCGTACTTCTTCCAAGACAGATTTGTTCGTTCTTTTGACGGTCCATGGTATAGTTAATACTCTTCGCCAACACCATAATTCAAAGGCATCAATTCTTCTTTGGTCGTCCTTATTCATTGCCCAGCTTTTGCATGCATATGAGGTAACTGAAAACACCATGGCTTGGGTCAGGTGCACCTTAGTTCTCAAGGTGGTATCTTTGCTTTTCAACACTTTAAAGAGGTCTTTTACAGCCGACTTGCCCAATGCAGCTTGTCTTTTGATTTCTTGACTGCTGCTTCCATGGGTGTTGATTGTCAATCTAAGTAAAATGAAATCCTTGACAACTTCAATCTTTTCTCCATTAATCATGATGTTGCCTATTGGTCCAGTTGTGAGGATTTCTGTTTTCTCTACGTTGAGGTGTAATCTACACCGAGGGCTGTGGTCTTTGATCTTCATCAGTAAATGCTTGAAGTTCTCTTCACTTTCAACAAGCAAGGTTGTGTTATTTGCATAATGCAAGTTGTTAATGCGTCTTCCATTAATCCTGATGCCTCGCTCTTCTTCATGTAGTCCAGTTTCTCAGATTATTTGCTCAGCATACAGATTGAATAGGTATGGTGAAAGAATGCAAACCTGACACAACCCTTCCTGACTTTAAACCATGCAGTATCCTCTTGTTTTGTTCAAACTGCCTCTTGATCCATGTACAGATTCCTCATAAGCACAATTAAGTATTCCGGAATTCCCATTCTCTGCAACATTATCCGTAATTTATTATGATCCACACAGTCAAATACCTTAGCATAGCCAAAAAAAACGCAGGTAAACATCTTTCTGGTATTCTCTGCTTTCAGCCAGGATCCATCTGACATCAGTAATGATATTCCTGTTTCCATGTCCTCTTTTAAATTTTGCTTGTATTTCTGGCAGTTCCCTGTTGATATACTGCTGCAGGTACTTTTGAATGACATTCAGCAAAATTTGCTTGCATGTGATATTAATGGTATTGTTCGATAGTTTCCAAATTCGGCAGGATCACCCTTCTTGGGAATAGGCATAAATACGGATCTCTTCCAGTCAGTTGGCCAGAAAGCTCTCTTCCAAATTTTTTGGCATAGACAAGTGAGCACTTCCAGCACTGCATCCGTTTGCTGAAACATCTCAATTGGCATTCCTTCAATTCTGGAGCCTTGTTTTTCATCAATGCCTTCAGTGCAGCTTGGACTTCTTCCTTCTGTACGATCAGTTCCTGATCATATGTTACCCCCTGAAATGGCTGAATGTTGATCAATTCTTTTTGGTATAGTGACTCTGTGTGTTCCTTCCGCTTTCTTTTGATGCTTCCTGTGGTGTTTAGTATTTTCCCTGTAGAATCCTTTAGTATAGCAACTCAAGGCTTGAATTTTTTCTTCAGTTCTCTCAGATTGAGAAGTGCTGAGCATGTTCTTCCCTTTTGGTTTTCTATCTCCAGCTCTTTGCATATGTCATTATAATACTTTACTTTGTCTTCTTCAGCCACCCTTTGAAATCGTCTGTTCAGATCTTTTACATAATTTTTTCCTTTAACTTTAGCTACTCAGTGTTCAAGAGCAAGTTTCAGAGTCTCTTCTGACATCCACTTAGGTCTTTTCTTTCTCTCCTGTCTTTTCAATGACCTCTTGCTTTCTTCATGTATTATGCCCTTGATGTCATTCCACAACTCATCTGGTCTTCAGTCATTAGTGTTCAACGTGTCAAATCTATTCCTCAGATGGTCTCTAAATTCAGGTGCGGTATACTCAAGGTCGTACTTTGGCTCTCATGGACTTGTTCTAATTTTCTTCAGTTTCAACTTGATCTTGGATATGAGTAATTGATGGTCTGATCTGTAGTTGGCCCCTGGCCTTGTTCTGACTGATGACATTGAGCTTTTCCATCGTCTCTTTCCATAGCAGTAGATCTGATTCCTGTGTATTCCATTTGGCGAGGGCCATGTGCACAGTCGCTATTTATGTTGGTGAAAAAAGGTACTGAAATGAAGACGTTGTTGGTCTTACAAAATTCAATCATGTGATCTCTGATGTCGTTTCTATCACCAAGGCCATATTTTCCAAATGCAGATCCTTTTTTGTTTCCAGCTTTTGCATTCCAATCGCCAGTAGTTATCAGCGCATCCTGATTGCATGTTAGATCAATTTCAGACTGCAAAAATTGGTAAAAATCTTCAATTTCATCATCTTTGGCTTTAGTGGTTGATGGGTAAATCTGAATAGTACTTATATTAACTGGTCTTCCTTGCACATGTATGGATATTATCACTGACAGGGTTGTACTCAAGATAGATCTTGCAGTGTTCTTTTTGATGATGAATGCAACGCTGTTCCTCTTCAAGCTGTCCTTCCTGGCACAGTGGACTATACAATTGCCTGAGTCAAAATGACCAATACCAGTCCATTTCAGCTCACTAATGCCTAGGATATCGATGTTTATGTGTTGCATTTCCTTTTTGATGGTTTCCAATTTTCCTAGACTCATACTTCATATATTCCAGATTCCGATTATTAATGAATGTTTGCAGCTGTCTCTTCACATTTTGAGTCGTGTCACATCAGCAAATGAAGGTCCTGAAAGCTTGACTCCATCCATGTCATTAAAGTTGACTCTACATTGAGGAGGCAGCTCTTCCCCAGTTATATTTTAAGTGCCTTCCAACCTGAGGGGCTCATCTTCTGGCACTGTATCAGCAATGTTCCCGTGCTCTTCATAAGGTTTTCAGCGGCTAATTCTTTTCAGAAGTAGACTGCTAGGTCCTTCTTCCTCGAATGTCTTAGTCTGGAAGCTCAGCTGAAACCTATCCGCCATGGGTGACCCTGCTGGTATTTGAATACCGGTGGCACAGCTTCCAGCATCACAGCAACACACAAGCCCCCACAGTATGACAAACTGATAGATGTGTGGGAGACTGTGCTAAACACTCAAGGTTAAAGAATTTAAATAAGGTAATATAAAGAGAGTATTTGAGAGTACCGTGCTAATTACTCTTTATTACCTCGTTTAAATTCTACAACCTTGACACAAGTACTACTATTACCTTTAATTTATAAATGAAGAAACTAAGGCTCAGAAAGGATAAGTTACTGACAGAGCAGTTGGTAGAGCAGATTCAAATCTAGGATGTCAGACTACTGAGTATAAGCTTTTAACTCTATAATGTACTGCTTACCATTTTAAACAACTAAGAAATGACGAACTATTAACCTAGTCACTGAGAAGAATAACCTAAGTTAGGCCTCCAGAGCTGGTCTCTTACCATGCATTCTTCCACCAGCATCCAAAAGAAGATATGCCTACCCCACATCTGGAGGCCCCCTTGTCTTACCTGGGAGCCCTCCTCGTTGTAGTGCCTGGCATTCCGGAACATCAACTTCATGTCTTCTATCATTCCCTCTTCCCCTGCATATTTGTCATTGCGAATGTTATGCTCAATTATTTTCAAGTCCATTGGCTCCAAGATGATTTTATAATAATCAGGATAATCCTTTTTGGATGGTTTAACCATAAATAAATCACAAAGTCTTCTGCCTGAACCAGGTTCTCGAGCTTCAAGAACAACATTGAATAAGATTTTCATTCGCTGCTTTCTTATGTTCTTTTTACTGTTGAGGGAGGAGGTATAGAAAGAGAAAAATGAGATCGTGTTCAGTTTTCTTTATACAAGGACAAGCATGAAACAATCATTAATCTGGTGGGCAGGTGCTTCATAATGATTATGATTCACTGATTACATATACCACATACACACTAAACATGCTGGAAGCTATCAGCAAATGTTAGGAAAATTTCCAAAATGGTTAAAACATAGTGAACCTGGCAGGAGCAGCCAATGAACAGCAGACAAACTTGTTTATAACAGCTCATGAAATCAAATGTTTAAAAAAAGACCTGTCTGACACCCAAAGAAAATGAAATTCTATTATCACTTGAACCCATTTTTTGTTTTTAAGATGAACAGAACGAAAGCGCAGCAAAACTAGTAGATTCCCTATCATTTCTAACAACCTTTGCTTTCAAGCCTAACAAACAAACAAACAACCTAACACAGAGAAGTGTTCCATCTCTTAAGAAAACCTCTACTGAACACCTGCATATATATTCTGGTTTTCAGAAAACAAGAGAGGGGATCTGCCAGACTAGTGTCTCTACAGTGGCTACAAGTCTCTCTTGGATTTATTTTGTCAGGGTCAGTTCCCCTTTTCCTTCCTTCATCAGTATTATTCCACCATCCCTGTACATCAACCTATCTTAAAGAATAAATTGTCTGAGGTTCACCTAAGCTCCCAAAATTTTCATTCTTGAGTGTGAATCCCTGTCTTGTCCTCTAAATTCCTTCAGTGAGATGTGATGCTGAGAAACAGATGCGAGTGATATGGAACAAAGTATAAGGGACCACAGATTAGAACCAAAGCCAAAAGGAGCCCAAGAGAGCAGATGGTCAGTCTAGTCTCCTACTAGATGAAGAAACTGGCTCAGAGACACTGAGTAACTTGCCCAGGAGAGCCGCCAGTCAATTATTAGAAGAGATGATCTGATCTGGTGTCTGATCCCCTGGTCTTAGGTCTTCAGAACTGAGAAAGAAACTTTAGCCAGACTTGAACAGCAGTCTTCAAGTGAACAGTCAGGTAGGTATTAAGAAGAAATGGCTATGGCTTAATTTCTATTCAACAAGCATTTACTAAGACCCTAAGATCCTAAATGTAGTACTTTACTTAGAGATAAATATTTATTATCTGTTTCCTATCCTATAAGGGGAAGAAAGTTCATTCCTGAAGCAAGCTATGTGACTGATAAGACCAGAAGAACTGGATGGTGCCTGGCTACTATTACTGAACATTTTGATCAAAGATTTTATAGATGAATCCTGATTAAAAGGTGGAAAATGCAGAACAGAATTTAAAATTCTCATGGATTCCAGACATTCTGGAGCCATGGAGGCTGGGTGAACTCCTGAAACTATTGCCCTGAGATAATCTTCAAACCTTAAACCAAAAAAATTCCCTGAAGTCTTAAAACCAAACAATAGTTTAGCTCAACTAGTTAAAAACGTCTGCCTTGAGCATTATGCTCTTTTCCGAACTATCTATATGAGATCAAACTGACAACAGCCAACTTGAAAGATTAGACAGGAACCTTAGGGGGTAGTGAAGTTTATGTTAATGGAAGAGGAACAACTTGAAAAAGGACGTTGAGAGTGGTTGTATAACTCAAAGAATGTAACTGATCTCGGTTCCGGCTGGAGGCAGCAGTGGAGGCCGTCTGGGTGACCGCTGGGGAGGGTTCACCCTGCGTCCTAGGCCACCCCGGCCACCCATGACAGTTGGCAGGATTCAGGAGGAACTGGCAGACATCACTTTAGACTCTTCACCTAACTGCAGTGCTGATCCCAAAGGTGATAAGATCTGTGAATGAAGATCAACCATTCTAGGGCCTCCAGGATCCGTATATGAGGGTGGTGTATTCTTCCTCAATATCACTTTTACACCAGAATATCCCCTTCAAGCCTCCAAAGATTACATTTAGACAAGAACCTACCACTGTAATATTAACAGTCAAGGAGTTACTGCTGGGACACACTGAAAGATAACTGGAGTCCAGCATTAACCATTTCCAAATGGTTACAGACTTCTCACAGACTGTTACCTTGCCGACCCTTTGGTGGGAAGCATTGCCACTCAGTATATGAGCAACAGAGCAGAACATGACAGAATGGCCAGTGGACCAAGAGATATGCTACGTAAATTGAGTTTTCACAATTATTACATTATTTGTCTGCACAGAAGAGAGCTGCTATGATTTCGAAGGAGTGGGGGAGGGCAGAAGTTGGTAAACAGTAGGGTATTTCTGTAACAGGTATTTTCAGTCTTATTTCCCAAGATTTTGTTGTAACTTAGGGTACCTTGCTACAGTAGACAGAATTGGTAATAGCAACTTTTAAAACTGTCATTAGTCCTGCAATATTAGTTGAAATGTAGTACGGAAAAAAAATGTACATTTAGACATTTGGGTTCAGTCACTAGTAGTATGTAAATTTAAAACAGCTTAATTTTGTACAGGTTATACACATGGCCATTTATGTAAAGTCCTTCCAAGACAACATGCCTTTTTTTTTTTGTTGTTGTACTTTAGATGAAGGTTTACAGAACAAACTAGTTTGTCATTAAACAGTCAGTATACATTTTGTTTTATGACACTGGTTAAAAACCCCAGGACATGTCAACACTCTCCCTTCTCTACCTCGGGTTCCCTATTATCAGCTTTCATGTCCCTTCCTGCCTTCTAGTCCTTACCCCCGGGCTGGTGTGCCCCTTTAGACTTGTTTTGTTTTATGGGCCTGTCTAATCTTTGGCTAAAGGGTGAACCTCAGGAGTGACTTCATTACTGAGCTAAAAGGCTGTCTGGGGGCCATACTCTCAGGGTTTCTCCAGTCTCTGTCAGGCCAGTAAGTGTGGTCTTTTCTTGTGAGTTTGAATTTTGTTCTACATTTTTCTCCAGCTCTGTCCGGAACCCCCTACTGTGATCCCTGTCAGTGCAGTTGGTGGTGGTGGCCAGGTACCATCTAGCTGTACTGGACTCAGTTGGGTGGAGGCCATGGTAGTTGTGGTCCACTACTCCTTCGGACTAATCTTTCCCTCGTGTCTGCAGTTTTCTTTATTCTCCCTTGCTCCTGAAGTGGGGAGACCACTGGAGTATCTTAGATGGCCGCACACAAGCTTTTAAGACCCTGGACGGCACTCACCAAAGTAGAATGTAGAATATTTTCTTTATATACTATGCTATACCAATTGAGCTGGATGTTCCCTGAAACCGTGGTCCCCACAGCCCTCAGCCCAGTAACTCGGTCCCTCAGGGAGTCTGGATGTGTCCATGGAGCTTCCGTGATCTTGCCTTGTACAAGTTGTACTGGGTTCCCCACTACAGTGTGCTGTCTTAGCCTTCACCAAAGTTAACCACTTCTCTATAGGCAAGACAGCACGCTTTTTTGTTTATTAAAAAAATAAGAAAATTGGAATTTTTCCTTTTTGGGAGGGAACACTGACATTTAATACAGTTTTTAGAGACAGTCACCTCATATATATAGACACATGGCTATAAGACACCATATAGGAAATGAGTAATTAACGTTATTTTATCTTATATGCCAATCTATTTTATTGTAAAAGGATCAAAGGTTTGAATCAGGACTTGTGAAAACCTGTAGTGGAATACCTCAAGCTGTTAACTGTAAGGCGTGGGATAGAAGTCACTCAGTGAATTGGTTATATGTTGTGGACTAAAGTCTGCATTTCTTACTATGCTAATAAACAATGTTAAAAAAAAATAATGTAATCTACGTCACTGAATTATATATGTAGAAACTGCTGAACTGGTGTATGTCTTGCAGTGTATATTCTCAACGATAAAGAAATAAAATTAAAAACGATGACAAAAAACTACGTGGCCATATGAGTCTCTGACACCAGTACCCCTGGCCACTCACTCAACTGCTGGGTCATGAAGAAGCCAAAGGCCTGATATTTTCCCACCAGGGTTCAAAGTATTGTATTAAAAGCAGAAACAAAACCAAAATAAAAAATAATTAACAGCTGGGAAAAATATCTACTCTTTAAGATTTAAAAATGTTTTAGAAATGCCTGTCTTCCCAACATCATAAAGCTCATGGCAAACTGAAAATGGTCTAATTAGGAGGGAAAATAAACAAAGGGATTCTCCCTGTTTCCCTGTGTTGGGATCATCCCTCATCGTCTTCGTCTTCACTCTGACTGTTCACTTCCCTTTGTGGCCCTGGAATTATTCCTATCATTTTCTCCCCTCAATACCTACGTGTCTCTGTGTAAAGAAGTGCTTATTAGATGACGGCAATCTAGGGGAAGTTTCAGCTAGCGGAAAGTCTTTCTCCAAAGAAGCATCCTAGGGCGATGATGTGAAAGAGCAGTCTCTCACCCCAGGTCTTTAGCAAGTGGACAAAGGAAGCAGAACTTGGGACAGAGCTCCAGTTCCACAGAGCTCTACAACTAGGCAGATTAGTACACGGGTGACTTTAACTTTTAGGAGGACTCTAAAGGAAAATTTCAGAACTTGGATTTGGTATCACAGAAATCTGTACTTAAAACTGCAGAAACGGTTTCCTTAAGATCTCACTTGTGAGGCTTGAGCTTTACAAGGAACAATCGGGAATTCAATTTCGAACCTCTAAGCTTAAAAGATCTCTCCAATAATCAACTCAAATGAAATCACCCCTCATTCCAGGAATTTCAAGCAGTGTAACAGTTCAGACAAGACCCTCACCCTGTTCAAATCAGACATTGTTGTAATAAAACACAATTCTAGAATTTTACAGATGATGAACCATAAAGCACCCTGTGCTAAAAAAAAATCAGGATATTATAGCAATTTCCTGACATATGAAAGTCACGTCTTGAGAAATGGGTGCTTTTACTAATTTACACTAAGGTTATAGGTTAGTAGAAGCTCTGTTCAACACGTATTCCTGATTCTCCAGGACCACCACCAACACCATCCTTCTGACCCCCAACCCTGTCTGAAACACTGGAATCACCATCACTATTTGCTCCTACTAGCTCATTACCAGGTTCTAGGGGTTCTTCCATAGCTCTTCTAGATCTGATCTCTCCTTTCAATTTCGAACATCACAGTGTTAGTCCTGACCCTCTTACCTTGTGGCTGACCACTTTCTCAAATGTCCTTATTATTATTCTTCCTCTGAACCTATTATTTATTATACGTACTCATGCTTCCATATACACACACACACACAGAATTCCTATTTAAGTGTGGTAATAGCTAACACTTCTACCACGTGTCAGGTACTGTGTTAAACACTATCTATGTACTCTCATTTAATCTTCAAACTCTGAGAACCAGGTACAATCACTATCCCAACTTTGCAGACACAAAGATGAGGCTTAGAGAGATTAAGTGAATACCTAAGGCCATAAAGTGAGTAAGCAGTAGAAGTGAGAATCGGGTCAGCTGATAATCACTTTGCTGCTTTTATCATGTCCCTCCCTTTCCCATAAGAAAGCTTTTACCAAGGGCCTTTCTAATCAAAGTCAGCCCTGCTCATGGGCTTCAAAGTCTTCCAGTGTTTTTAGCTCCCTGGCCCTAAAGCTTTAAAAAAATATTTTTATTGTGCTTTACGTGGAAGTTTACAAGTCAGTCTCTCATACAAAACTTTATAAACACCTTGCTATATACTCCTAGTTGCTCTCCCCGTAATGAGACAGGACGCTCCTTCTCTCCACTCTGTACTCCTGTGTTCATTCAGTCAGCTTCTGTCTCCCTCTGCCTTCTCATCTTCCCTCCAGACAGGAGGTGCCCACGTAGTCTCATTGTGTCTACTTGAGCCAAGAAGCTCACTCCTTACCAGTATCATTTTCTATCTTATAGTCCAATCCAATCCCTGTCTGAAGAGTTGGCTCTGGGAATGGTTTCAGTTTTGGGCTAGCAGAAGGTCTGGGGACCGTGACCTCCGGAGTCCTTCTAGTCTCAGTCAGACCATTAAGGCTGGTCTTTTTATGAGAATCTGAGGTCTGCGTTCCACTGCTCTCCTGCTCCCTCAGGGGTTCTCTGTTGTGTTCCCTGTCAGGGCAGTCATCAGTTGTAGCTGGGCACCATCTAGTTCTTCCGGTCTCAGGGTGATGCAGTCTCTGATTTATGTGGCACTATCTCTCTCTTGCGGCCCTAGAGCTTTAGTAGTGCATGCTGTTAAGCTAAGTAAGCCCAAAGGCTTGCTGTATTTCATTTTCAAGGCTTCAAAGAATAAAACCTTTTTATTTATCTTTTCCAATGAGATTTCTCAGACTAGTATAATATGACTAAAAACATAATGAAATCTACTCAGTCGTTGTTGATGTCAACAGGCACTACTCCCAGGAAATAATGAGAGCTACACTGATGGAGTACGCACTGCATCCAGGCCCTGTTCTAAATGCTTTACACACATTAACCAATTTCTATTCCTACTAACACCCAGAATCAGTGTCATACAGTATGAATGATATGAAAGAAACAGATGCCACGATCTTTTTTCTTAAACTTACCATCTAACTGAGGAAGAAATTTTTTTCTTAAGGAAAATATTAGGAAGAAGACAATGATAACAGTACATTTCTACAGTGGACTACATATGGTAGCAACACAGGAAAAAAAACACTGAAGTTTCAAGGAAAAGCAGGGTGGGGAAATAATCTTTCCTAAAGCTATTTGGGCAATCATGTAACATTTCTATATAAATACATAGTTGCATACCAAATGCTATTATTTTACTACATTGTTCCCACATAAAAACTTCAGTTGTTTTCAATCTGCCTCTTTCCTTGGACAGTCAGTTTCTGGCAGGCAGAGTACGAGGACTGAATTTCCATCTTTATGACCTGTAAGGGCAGAGTTTGGTGCTGTACAAGCAACTGACACTCTGTAAATGCCAGATGGCAAATGGGAAAACAAAAGCACCACATGATTACTATTTGGGCCACGACAAGGCAACTCATAGCTGTTTTTAAAATCATAAGTAACATGCAAAAGAACAGATGCTTTTAAAGAAACAAGACATGGTCGCGACCAGAGACTAAGGAAATGTACTCATGCTCTAGAACCACGGCCCAGTGCACAGTGTCCACACGCAGTGACATCTTTTCGGTTGTCTACGTTGAGTCTCATCCATCCGCCATCCTCAATCTTTCGAAGACAGCCCTGAAAGGGAGTCCAGCCCCTGCCAGTCCCTGGACACTAGCAATGCCGCCACAGCAGCAGCCTCTACCTTCGGCTGGCAGAAGTAAAGCCACGATGACTGGTGAGGGGGCGTTTTGCTCCTGGCAAAGCTAACAACAAATTAAGGCTACCCCTGAACATATCCAGGCTAACTGATTTTGAATTTATTTTACTAACTATACTTCTCAATTATACTGCTGTATTTACCTATTTATTCACAAAATAAACTGGCACCCAAATAATGTTTTATTTCACATGCTTAAGACTTCGCTTTTTACCTAATCAGTACTGACCATGCCACAGAAAATTTATACTTTTAAAATATGTTTATGCATTAAAAAAAGGGCTGCACACCTGGATAGCCTCCTGAGACCCAACGTCTCACTGTCATGAATGTTCCTGGGAAAGCAGAGACAAACATTACATGTGAAGAGAAACAAGAACAGCAACGTTGGAAGATCATGTGTAACCAAACACGGCTGGGAAAAAGGAGGATTATTCAATCCAGAGGGTAAAAGATATTAAGAATACTTGGAACATTTCGACATGGGAGACAGTGGGTGGATTTCTGGCTAAAGGGGTTGGGCGATGAGGGAGAAGAACATACTTCCAGAATGAAGCACAACACACCCACATCCAATTTTTCTCACACTCTCTGGTACTAAAAAAACAAAGTGAAGATAGAATCTAACATAATACTTAGGACTCAGATTCAGAGGTACTCACAAAACTTGGCCCTGACTTCTCTGGCCAAGCTTAACTTAACCCACTAGGCTGCCGTTTGCCTGAATTCTAGAGAGTTCATTTCTTATCACCAAATCTTCCCAACATAACTATCTTCTAAAAGGCTCATCATATTATTTCTTTTGTCACAGTCCAAAGTGTAGGACTTGCTTCTCTCGACCTTTTAATAAACCCAGGTTTGTTCTTTTACTGCTTTAGCAGATGATTTACACTTATTCTTCTCGTTTTCCTTTTTTCACCTTATTACAAAAAATACTTCCAGAGACCTATTCATAAAGAGACTTCTGTTTTTACAGGAGGTTTTAGGGCCATAACTTTCATTTAATCTACTTGGGATGTCCCACAAACTACAAGCCACAAAGACGAAACTTCGAGGGATCTGTTGGAACTGTTTTCTTGTCACTCAACTAGTTTAAGATTTCTCTTTGCATTCAGTGCCGGCACTGACTGTACCATCACTTTTGCCTCCATTACCTTCTTTTGTCTGAGAAGTTTTTATCTTTGACTGGTGACTGATCTGGAAAACACAGGTGATGCTGTAGTAGAGTTTTACAATTATACTCAAAGATGTTCTTGATTTGATGTCTCTGATCTGGTTTCACATTTTTCCTCCGTTGTTCCTGGTATAACAAGGAATTAAGAACTTGGAAGGATGAAATTCATAGGCCAGTAATGGAGGAGACATCTCGGGGTACACCAATCGACTTAGTTATGATGGCACAGCACAGCATAGCAAAGTTATTGTCAAAGCTAAAATTTTTTCTCCAATGCTACTTGTAAGAGGGAGAGAACAGGACAGCTTCTCTTTCTAAACCACTTTTTTAAATCCTGTGATGTTAGTGGGTGCATATAGTACATGTTCAGAACTGTGTCAACAGTTACCAATGGTTTCTTCATTCAACTTTAAATCTCTCAAGCCTTGCTATTAGTGATTAGCTTATTCCTTATTTAAGATATCCTCCCTGGATTGACTGTTGCGGCAAAGATGGTAAGAGAGTTAAGCTGGAGGGAGAATACAGTGTCCCACAATGATTAGGCCAGAGAAACTCCATGGCTGAGGCGTAGACAAAAGAGAGATGGTCTTGCATGATTCCTTATAGGAGTCCAGCTTCAGAGTCTCACAGTAAGATCCCTTTCCATGAAACCCATGAGATCAAGGAAGAGTTAGGGGAAGTTAAGAGAAAGGTTAGAAAGAAAAGAAATCCAAATACCTAGCTTAATATTTTATGAATGATAAGACGTTATCATTTGGTATTTTACCATCTGACATGCTTACAATGGCAAACAGAGATCGTATTAACAAGGAAAACAAAGGCGTAAGAGCGACACTTCCTTCACTGCAGTGGGAGTACTCAACGCCTCCTTACCTTTCCTAATTTGTATTCTATTTCTGCTATTTGCTACGTAGAAATTACCTAAATTAGACTGCAGCAGTACTCTTAAAATGCCACATTTCAGAAAATAACTTAGGCAAAATAATGTTTTGCCAAGCTACACATGTAGCTGCCATTTTTCTCTATGTGATCTAAAAAACGATGTGGCACTTGCATTAAAAAAAAAGCTAATCATCTAATTTACAAATGAATGCTAAAAGAAGACATGCTATCAAGTATTTAAAGCTTACAAGAGAATTTATACTTGATAGCTTAAAAAAACTTTTCTTCATTCATCTAAAACAAAATAAACAGGAAGTGAGAAGCCTCCAGCTATGAGGAAAGTATATACCTTTTCCTTTTGGCACTACCGGTATCAGAGGTGGCTGAAGAGATCATGCTGTCTCCATCCTCGATGTCATCTCTCCTGGCAAGCTCTTTCTTTTTTGCCTAAAAAAGAGCAGATCCTGGAAGTCAAGTTCACTTTGCTGAACACTCTTAAACTCTTAGAATATATGAATTTTAAACAGCTACACATCAGATTCACTCAGATATACTCAAAAGTAGGATGCACAAAATTAAAGAATCATTAAAAATTTTCAATAACCTGATTTAACAAAAGCCTGTGTGGCAGGAGGTTAAAAACTGGATCTAGAGTTGCAGAATTAAGAGTAGCTAAACAGCATTTTGGAAATCCTGATGGTGTAGTGGTTAAGTGCTACGGCTGTTAACCAAGAGGTCAGCAGTTTGAATACGCCAGGCGCTCCTTGGAAACCGTATGGGGCAGTTCTACTCTGTCCTGTAGGGTCGCTATGAGTCAGAATTGACTCGACGGCAGTGGGTTTGGTTTCTTTTTTTTAAACAGCATTTAAGACTACAAAGGGCACAGGTATGTTAAAAGTATTGAGGGAAGTTGTAGGGGGATCCAGCTCTGGTGGCCACATTTAAGTAAAGCCAACTCAAAGAGGGTCTTTGGTATTCTTGACTTCTAAGGGGCAGTGTGGCTAAGAAAAAAAAAAATTACGTGAAAGAAGATCTACTTTTTTTTTCTCCTGAATTTTATTTATTTTGTTGTTGGGAATATATACAGCAAAACATCACACCAACAGTTTCTACATGTACAATTCAGTGACACTGATTACATTCTTTGAGTTGTGCAACCATTCTCGCCCTCCTTTTCTGAGTTGTTCCTCCCGCATTAACATAAACTCACTGTCCCCTAAGGTTCCTAAATAATCTCTGGAGTTGCTGTTGTCAATTTGATCCCATATAGATAGTTCTTAAAAGAGCATAATGCCCAAGGCAGGCTTTTTTTTTGTACGTGTGCATTTATTGATATAAAATGACCTCTGACCACTGCTTTCGCTGTGTCCCAAAGGTTCTGAGTGTTTTCATTCTCATCGGATTCTATGCATTTCTTTAGTCTATCCTTGATGTCTTCTATAACCCAGTCATTTTTGAGCAGGGTATTTTTCAGTTTCCAAGTGTTTGATTTCTTTTCCCTGGTTTTTCTGTTATCGATGTCTACTTTTATGGCCTTATGGTCAGAGAAGATGCTTTGTAATATTTCGAAGTTTTGGATTCTGCTAAGGCTTGCTTTATGACCTAGTATGTGGTCTTTTTTTTTTTTTTAAACTAGTTAAGCTAAAATGTTATGTGGTTTTAAGACAACTTCAGGTTTTTTTTTTTTTTTTTACTTTAGATGAAGGTTTACAGAACAAACTAATTTCTCATTTAACAGTACACATATTGTTTTATGACACTGGTTAACAATTCCACAACATGTCAGTACTCTCTTCTCTTGGCCTTGTGTTCTCTATTACCAGCTTTCCTGTCTCTTCCTGCCTCTTAGTCCTGTTGTACCCCTTTAGTCTCATTTTGTTTTGTGGGCCTGTCTAATCTTTGGCTGAAGGGTAAACTTCAGGAGTGACTTTATTAACTGAGCTAAAATGGTGTCCAGGGGCCATACTCTCAGGATTTCTCCAGTCTCTGTCAGGCCAGTAAGTCTAGTCTTTTTCTGTGAGTTTGAATTTTGTTCTACATTTTTCTCCAGCTCTGTCTGACACCCTCTATCGTGATCCCTGTCACCACAGTCGGTGGTGGTAGCCGTATACCATCTAGCTGTACTGGATGGAGGAGTCTGGTGGAGGCTGTGGTAGATGTGGTCCATTAGTCTTTTGGACTAATCTTTCCCTTGTATCTTTGGTTTTCCTCATTATTCCTTGCTCCCAAAGGGGTGAGACCAGTGGAGTATCTTAGATGCCTGCTCACAGGCATTTAAGACCCCAGACGCTACTCACCAAAGTAGAATGTAGAACATTTTTTTTTATAAACTATGTTATGCCAATTAAGCTAGGTGTTCCCCAAGACCACGGTCCCCACAGCCCTCAGCCCAGTAATTCGGTCCCTCAGGGAGTTTGGATGTGTCCATGGAGCTTCAGGAGATATTTTTGGTTTAAGGTTTAAAGATGATCTCAGGGCAACAGTTTCAGAGGTTCATCCAGCCTCCAAGGCTCCAGAAAGTCTGGAGTCCCCAAGAATTTCAAATCCTGTTCTATGTTTTCCCCTTTTTGATTAGGATTCTTCTACAGAATCTTTGATCAAAATGTTCAGTAATGGTAGCTGGGCACCAACCACTTCTTCTGGTCTCATGGCAAAGGAGGCACTTGTTCATGGAGGAATGAGCCACACATCCCATATCCTCCTCCTATTCCTGACTCTCCTTCTTCCTCTGTTGCTCCAGGTGAACAGAGACCAAGTGTTGTGCCTGGATGGCCACTTGGAAGTTTTTTTTAAGACTCCAGGCACTACGCAAAGAACTAGGATGTAGAACCAAAGCAGTGAACACATCGGTAGGCCAATTAACTGGGATGCCCCATGAAACCATGAGCCTAAACTCCAAAGAACCAAATTCCATGAGGTGTTTGGTTGTACAAAAGCAGCATGAGCAGCTACTCTTTTTTTTGTCATTGTTGTAAATATATCTATCACACAACTTTTGCCAATTCAACTTTTTACGGGTGTACTTATTGACAGCAACTACAATAATTGGTTGTATACCCTTATCCTCAATCAATGTGATTTTTCCATCACCTTTAACCCCCTCTTCCCCCTCTTTCTGCCCCTGGTAACCAGAAGCTCTACTTTTTAATACATGCATTTCTAAAGACCTCCTGCGGAACAGCTGAAAGCCCAACCACAGCAGGCTTAGGGAACACACACACAGAGTACTGAATAGGAAACACCTGAAATGCACAGCAGTGTTTTAAAATCACATTGTCGACCATACAAAATGAAGATTCTATGAGTGATCTACATTACCTTGGTTGCCTCCTCTCTCTGAGATCTCTTTCCAGTAAGATTTTACCAAAATATGCCAGGTAGACCCAATTTGTATTTCATACCTATGCCTTCTTGTACTAAAACCCCTAGGTGACCTGTGACCTCAGATGCCCTACAAGGTGTGCTCTCAGAAAGCGTATGATAAACTCATGGATATTATACAATGATTAATTAGCCTTAAAATGTCCTTTAGCCTAGGATCAACCCTACCTTAATAGAGACAAAGTCTACAACCAAACGGGTAAAACCTAATGATGGAATATCATATGTGACTGGAGAGAAATTTCCTGAGTACCCTGAAATTATCCACTGGGGACAAATCCCTGCTTCCTCCACTCACAAAGCCAAACCTATCTAAGCTACAGTAACACCTGTGAGAGCTGGAACTCACCGGAACTGCCTTGTTTTTCTGGCTCTCACAAGTTTTCCCCCTTTGAAAACCACTTACCACTTTTTTATTGCTCTATTAATGGAAAATATTTCCATTTTCTGCCTTACAGAGGTTCCAGCTTTTGCAGGCTTTACTGTATTATTTCTGCTCTACATGGTCCTGACAACTCTAAAAAAATATTCAACTGTTCTTGTGTTTGAAAGAAATGACATCATATTGCTGGGGGGAAATCATACATCTTTACACGTTCTACAGTCAAAGCATGTAGAATTATTGCCAGTATACATACATGAAACTTAGCAAACCAAGAAATCATACCTGCATGACTTGCTGCAACTTTAGAACTCGCTTGTAGATGGCTGAATTGGGAACGTTATAGCGTTTGGCATTTTCAAACATTAAATTCAGATCACACTCCAAATGATCTAACGTTTCATATTCTTGGTTCTTTAACTTGGTTCTGTGAAAGATAAACACATAGCTAGAATTTTCCTCAGCCATTATGAAGCATCCGTCCTAGAAGTCTAGAGTAAAATCCTCACAAGCACTAGATGGAATCTTTACTAAAAAACAAAACAAAACAAAATCATTGCTGTTGAGTCAATTCCAACTCATAGCAACCCTACAGGACGGAGCAGAACTGTCCCATAGGGTTTCCTAGGCTTAATCTTTACGGAAGCAGATTGCTACATCTTTCTCCCATGGAGCAGATGGTGGGTTCAAACCACCAACCTTCCGGTTAGAAGCTGAACACTTAACACTCCATTGCCAGGGCTCCTTGGTATCTTTACTAGTGATACTGATTAGAGGACTGGAAGTGATACTTTAAAGATAAAAGTGAAGAGGCAAAAGCAGCATATAAGTAATATATAGGTAATAAAACAGTTTACCTGACAATCCAAGAACAAACTAAAACACTAAAAGAAGTAATAAGAGGGTCTAGTAAGGTAGCTAGTTACAAAGCAAATACACTAGGAAAAACCGTAATGCAGTCCCTTTGAACCCTAGGAAGAAACAAAAATCAGAGAGATTTTAAGCTACCTCAATGAAGAATCATGATGACCTACCCATTTATGAAAATAAGTGCCATTCTAGTTCATGAGGGTTAAAGAAAGGGGAAGTACTGGCACATCAGGAGGAAGCACTTAGAATAACATACTTCTGGGGTAAATACATACAGACAACGAACAGTGGTCTTAAGATTAGTAATGAGAGGCAGACAAGTCGGAGCCCATTCACGACTATTTCTCCAATATAAACATTTGTAACTAATTATGGTTTTAAACTGAGGTTTTTTTTTTTTCTTACTTATCTTACTTGAAATTCTTAAGAATTTGGATGTCTCTTTCGGAAACCACTGCTACTACTTACAGCCACTGTCATAAAGGCCCTTTGTACTCTGTACGAAGTGAAGTCGCTGCTTGCCCTAACACTACGTGAAATTATACAGGACATAACTTGCTAACCATCAAAGACACAAGAAATAGTATTAAGAGTAACAATATGCCTAAAAAGCCTCACAGGATGAATGTACAGATTCCCAACTTTTCTCTTAGAATGGCATCATTCATTTAGCGTGTCACTGAAGTTTTATGTAAAATTTATCAAAATGATATGCAGGTTCCATGTAGTTCTTAATGCAATATGAATGTTAGAGATTATCTCTGGAATGAAGCAAAAACAACAAAGCACAAATCCAGCTCTTAGTACCGGCGTATACAGCAAGGACCCAGAGTTTAAATCACAGCCTCGGAGTCAACGGGTAAAGTGTTGGGTATTCCCAAACTTGTAAACGATAGAGATACTCACAGAGAACTCAAACTTGTATGACAACCTACACTACTCATAAATCTGCAGATATTTACCAGATTGTTAACGAAGGGTAGTGGGGTCTGCCTTGAGCACAATGCTCCTCTACAGAACTATCGAATGGGATCAAATTGACAATAGCAGCTCAAAAGGTTAGGCAGAAAGCTTAGAGGACAGTGAGCTTATGTTAATGGGGGAGAAACTACAGGGAAAGGAGGGTGAGAATGGTTGTACAACTTGAGAAATGTAATAATGTCACTGAATTGTACATGTAGAAGTTGTTGAATTGGTGTACGTTTTCAACAACAACAAAAATACATTAAAAAAAAAAAAAGGGTAGTGGGGAGAAGGAAGGACAGAATGGGAAATGAAACAGGGATGACAAGCCCTAGAACAGAAAGTGGCATATGCAGCCACACTATCTAGCTCTTGCCCACTCTTCAATTTCTGTTGCTTTTAGGAACACTCAACTGTCTTTCTTCTGTCGAGGAATCCTCCTAGGCCTGCACTAATTAATACACAGTAGCTGTTTAAATTTGAATTAAATAAGATTTAAAATCTAGTTCCACAGTCACAGTAGCCGAATTTCAAGTACAAAACAGTCATATGTGACTAATGGCTACCATATTGGAAGGTGCAGGTACAGAACATTTCTATCACTGCAGAGAGTTCTGCTGGGCAGCAATGCCCCCAGATTTCCCTGCTGCTTGGATATAGAGCACAATGGAAGGCGGTCCAGGCTCAACAAGCTCCTGCCAAGCACTACTCTTGTGCTGGAGCCCAAGCTCAACGTATGTCCCTAGAAGGAAGGTAAGATTAGACCTCTGAAGAGCTACCAGCTAAGGCTCAACCACTTCCCTACTCTTCACACTCCTCTGTGTACCACACAAGTGACATAACAAATTTAAAAAGGTGCAGAACTACTGACTTTTAATAAAGCAAGGCTTGTATTAGAAAATTCCAAATTAGAAGGTTTAGGCATGGGATTGAATTGGCTGAATAATCTGTCTTCTTTGAGCTGAATTAATTAGAGTATCTGAAGGAAAAAAAAAAAAAAAAAGGAGGGAGAAAAGAAACAAAAACAAAAATTGTTTATTTAAAAGGGAACCTCTAAATTTATGGGTTATTTTAAGAGGCCCAATTAAGCTGGTATTCCATATGCTACTTGTCTACAAGATGTCCAAAGTCTGGACTAAAGAAAAGCACAATACATCTTACTGATGAAATGATAAAAGCAGAGATTACAAATGTAAAACTATAAAACATATGTTGGTAGCCAACCTTTATTTCCAGAATCCAGTAAGTACAAAGGTTTTAATTCCTGTTGTACAGAAAGTTAATTATTTGCCATGAAGATGTCATGTAAATACCAGCCTACTCTGACCACACCTAGTTAAGATATTTTTACCTGTGTCTTGACTCTATCTGGGTATACTGCAAAATCTAACCCACATTGTGGGAGTTACAAAACACCGTATTTTAGTATTACTTATTTCCTACTATTTGTGATGATACTATTTTTTGGAGCCCTGGAAAAAAATTTTTTTTTGGTGCCACAGTGGTTAAGAGCTCTGGCTACTAACCAGAAGGCTGGCAGTTCAAATTCACCAGCTGCTCCTTGGAAACCCCATGGGGTAGTTCCACTCTGTCCTACAGGGTAGCTATGAGTTGGAATCAACTCAACGGCAACAAGTGTGGCTTCTGGGTTCTTTTTTTTAATAGTGATTTACGTATTCTTTCTGGCTGAATACTCAATAATCACTCTGTCATTTTCTAAGTTGAAAAAGGAAGCCAAGATGAACTGTCTTTCAGGTATGGTTTCAGCTAATGAATTTTCCAAGAGCCGACTATGCTTATTCCGGGGGTTCAACTACACACACAGTTTAAATACAGATAAACTGTCATAATTAAAATATCAATGAATAGAGCTGCATTGCTTTTTACAATCCATAATCTGACACACAAATTTCTAGCTGAAACTGCATTTTGTTTACTTGCCTCTTGACTCTACTGCAGTTCAAAGAGCATTATCTATATTTAACCAAATTTATTTTGCACTTTTCACATAGGAGTGATATTCAGGTACACCCTACCTCTGTGAAAAGCTTTTTACCTTGAACACCCTTATCCATCTTAGGAAAGGGTATGTATGTGCTGGCTCAGCCACAAGGAAACAGACTTATACTTAGCAGTGTAGGAGACATCTTACCTGATCTGTTGTAGTGATATGGGCAATTTAATTTGCTGATAATAATCAGGATATTTTTTCTTTGAAGGCAAATGGAAAAAAGGTTCAGCTATTAGCTGCCCCTGGTTATTCCGACAGCTCCTAACTGTGTCATAAAGCTGATAAAAAGGATTTGAAACATCCATAAAGGAAGTAATGCTCTCTGCTTCTGATTCTCCTTCTTCATAACGTGCAGCTAGAAAGACAAAAAAATATTTTTTACAAGGGGAAAGGCAGAAAGAACGAAAGATCCATACTTTAAAGCCCTTTTAACGACCTTCAGATTAAACTATATATATTTGAGAATTATTATCTTAAAGAACCAGCCACCGATTTCAAAATATACTACAAAGCTACGTAGTTAAAACAATCTGGTATTGGTATAATGACAGACATACAGATGAATGGAAAAGAATAATCAGCCCAAAAATAAACCTACACATCTATAAACCAAAAAACCAAACTGAACCCATCGCCGTTGAGTCGATTCCCACTCATAGTGACCCTACAGGACAGAGTAGAGCTGCTCTGTAGAGTTTCCAAGGAGTGCCTGATGGAGTCAAACTGCCGACCTTCTGGTTAGCAGCCGAACTCTTAACCACTATGCCACCAGGGTTTCCAACACACTTACAGTCAACTGATTTTTGATGAGGGTGCTAAGTCCATCCAATGGAGAAAGAAGAGTCCCTTCCATAAATGGTATTGGGACACTGCATTTTCACATGCAAAAGAATGAAGCTGGACACAATCTCACACCATATATAAAAATTAACTCAAAATGTACCAACAACCTAAATGTAAGAACTAAAACCATAAAACTCTTAGAAGAAAACATAGGGGTACTGCTAGTTTTTTACAATAAGTTCTAAGATATGACATTAAAAGCACAAGAACAAAAGATAATATAAACTGGACTTCATCGAAATTAAAAACTTTTGTTCATCAAAGGACTTTATCAACAAAACTAAGAGACAAGCCACAGAAAGGGAGAAAATTTTGGGGAACCATATGCTGGGCAAGGGGTTAATAAAAGACTTCTACAGTTCAACAAGAAAAAGACAAACAACCCAATTAAATAAAAGGCAAATAACTTGAGCAGACATTTCTCCAAATAAGATATGCAAACGGCTAACAAGTACATGAAATGATGCTCAACATCATTAGTCATTATGGACATTCCAATCAAAACTACAATGCGATAGATACCAATTCATCCCCACTAGGATGGCTATGATTAGGAAAATGGAAAATAACAACTGTTAACAAGGATATGGAGAAATGAACTCTCATGCATTGCTGGTGGGATTGTAAAATGGTTTGGCAATTCCTCAAAAAGTTAAACACGGAATCACCCTATGACTGAGCAATACCACTCCTATGTATACCTGAAAGAACTGAAAGTAGGAACACAGATACTTGTCCACCAGCTGTCACTGTAGCACTATTCACAACAGCCAATATGTTGAAACAACCTAAATGCCCTTCATCAGGTGCATGGATAAACAAAATGTGGTATATACACACAAAGGAGTATCTCTCAGCCATAAAGAGAAATGAAGGCTTGATACAGACTACAGCGTGGATGAACCCTGAACACATTATGCTGAATGAAATACGTCAATTACAAAAGGACAAATATTGTATGAACCCATTTATAAGAAATATCTACAACAAGTATAGAGACCAGAGTTTATGAGTGGCTACCAGGGGAGAGTGGGAGGGAGGGAAAAGGAGGGATCCTTGCTGAGGGACACTGAGTTTCTATTAAGGATGAGGAATATTTTGGAAAAGGACAGCGGTGATGGTTATACAACATGACAAACATAATTAATGTCACTAAATTGTACATGTAAAGAGTGCTGAAATGGCAAATGTTTTGTAGTATATATTTTTACCACAATAAAAAAGTCTCTTATATTGTAAATTATATTAGTAATGTTTAATATAATTGCCTGTTTAGAGAAATATTATACAGAAATAGAATAGAATGTTAAATAGAAATAGAAAAAAAATTACAGTTTTTAAAAAGTTACGAAACAGTTTCTCTTTTTAAACGAGCATCTTTCAGAGACTCCTTGCTATGTGTTCTTGGCCAAGAAAGGAACAAACAGCTATTCACAGAACTCAGAACTAAAGCACTGGCATGCAGTTTAGGATACTATAAATTTAGGTCAAGCAGATACCGTCAAACTTGGTTTCACCTTACGTCTCCGCGGCTCTGCCGTACTGATCTATAGCACCCCTGAGGGAAGTTTTAGGTAGAAGATAACCATAAAAGCACCCAAACATTGCTGTTCTAATTATAGAAATATAAAATATATTGCTCATTTTCCTGCTCTTAAACTATTTAAGGACCATAATTTAAATTTTTCTTGATAGATCAGGACAATCATAATCACTATATACTGGGAAAGAACAACAATCATTTATTAAGTACTTAATTCTCCATTAAGAGCTTGACAAACACAACCACTGGTAATTCTAATACCTCCCCCATGAAAGCAGCAACACTATCTTGTTGCAAATGAGAAAACTAGGGCACAGAGAGGTTAACGACTAGCTCGAGGTCAGCCAGCTCGTACATGGTGGAGAGGGGATCTGGCTGCAGGGTCAAGAAACTAGAAGCAAAAACAGGATTTGAAACTAGAGACCTCATTACCTCTGATCTTTTTCATAAAGAACTTGAACGTCTTTCGTTAGATTTATATTTAGATTTATTATGTGTATCGTCGCTACTGTATATTGATACTGCTGTAAGCTGTATCTTTTTAAAAATGACATTTTCTTTTTGTGGCTGATTTCAGGAATGAAATGTATTTTGTGAACTGTAGTGATTTTACATTCAGCACCTTATTACTATTATTAATCCTGATAATTTATCTATAGTCTTTTTTTTCCTTTTAATCCTTGGTAATTATTTTTTAATATAATTTTATTTTTGCTGTTGTTGAGAATATACACAGCAGAACATACACAAATTCAACCATTTCTACATGTACAATTCAGTGACACTGATTACATTCTTCAAGTTGTGCAACCATTCTCACCCTCCTTTTCTGAATTGTTCCTCTCCAATTAACAGAAACTCACTGCCCCTAAGCTTCCCGTCTAATCTTTCGAGTTGCTGTTGTCAATTTGATTCCATATACACAGTTCTTAAAAAAGCATAATGCTCAAGGCAGGCCTTTATCAGTTAAGCTAAACTACTGTTTGGTTTTAATAAGACTTCAGGGAATGTTTCTGGTTTAAGGTTTGATGATTATCTCAGTGAAATAGTTTCAGGGGTTCCGACTACCCTCTACGGCTCCAGAAAATCTAGAGTTCATGAAAATTCAAAATTCTGTTCTCAATTTCCCTCATTTTGATCAAGATTCTTCTACAGAATCTTTGATCAAAATGTTCAGTAATGGTAGCCAGGCACCACCCAGTTCTTCTGGTCTCGTGGCAAAGGAGGCAGTTGTTCATGGAGGCAGTTAGGCACACATTCCATATCCTCCTCCTATTCCTGACTCTCCTCCTTCCTCTGTTGCTCCAAGTGAATAGAGAACAATTGTGGTGCCTTGAATGGCCGCTTGTAAGCTTTAAAGAGCTCAGGTAATGAGCTCAGGCACTACACAACTAGGAGGTAGAACTGAAGCACTAAACACATTGTCCAGCCAATTAACTGGGATGCCTCATGAAACCATGACCCTAAACCTCCAAACCAAGGAACCAAATCCCATGAGGTATTTGGTTGTACATAAGCAGCCTCAGCAACTACTTTTCTTTTTTTCATTGCTGTTCTAAACATATCTATCACACAACTTTTGCCAGTTCAACTTTTTACAGCTGTACAATTTCTCGACAGCAATTACATGAATTGGCTGTATAATCCTACCCTTAATCAGTGTGATTTTTTTTTATCTTATAAACCTAAACTCAGTGCTCCATAAGCAATAACCTTCCTTTTCCCCCTTCTCATCCCTCATAACCACTAAGAAACTTTGGTCTCTATATATTTGTCCATTCTTGCCTTTTTACATAAGTGAGATCATAAAATATTTGTCCTTTCGTGATTGACTGAACGTAATGTCTTCAAGCACCATCCATACTGTAGCAGTATCAGGACTGCATTTCTCTTACTGGCTGAGTTGCACTCCATTGTATGTCTATACCACAACTTGCTCGCCCATTCACCCACTGATGTGCATTTGTTTCCACTTTTTGGCTATTGTGAATAGTCCTGCAATGAACAATGGTGAATAAGAATCTCTGCTTTCAAGTCTTTTGAGTACCTTATCTGTAGAGTCTTGAGCAGACAACACAAAAGACAATACATCATATGCAATTCTTACACCTATTTCTCCTCTTCTGAACCATATACCTTCGTAGGTCGGCTAATACTTTGACCAAAAAAGGTAATACATTCTTATTTTTGTTTTTGATGGTAAAGAGAATGCTCCTAACACTTAACCATTAAAAAATGGAGATGCCCATTATCAAGTCAGGCAAGATCCCCCTCTAATCCTAGTTTGCTAAGTGTTTCACTGAATGGGAATCGAAGAATTTATTAAGTTTATCTACTGAGCCAATCATATGGTTTACTTCTTTCATCTATTACTGTAATGAATGATACTTTTATCTTTTCTAATGTTGAACCAATCTAGTATTCCCGGAATAAATCTAGCTATGTCATCACAAGAAGCCCTGGTAATGCAGTGGCTAAAGTGCTCAGCTGCTAACCAAAAGGTTGGTGGTTCAAATCCACCAACCACTCGAGGGAGAAAGGGGTGGCAGTTTGTTTCTGTAAAGATCTACAGCCCTAGAAACCCTATAGGGCAGTTCTACTCCGTCCTACAGGGTCACTATGAGTTGGAATCGACTCAATGGCAACAGGTTTGGTTGGGTTTATGTCATTATGTATTATCTTTCATATATACTGCTGGATACAGTTTGCTTATATTTTGTTTGGTTTTGGTATCCAGGTTATACCTGAAATACAGAATGAATCAGGGAGCATATGCTCTGTTCTGCAGAGGAATTTATATAAACTTCTGTTTGTTGAATGTTTAGCTTGGTGTTTGTTTCTATGTGGAAAGGTTTTTACCTAATGATTTAATTTTCTTTAAGGTTATAAGACTAATTGACTTTTTTATTCTGTAATTAATTTTAAAATTTATAATTTTCTAGGAATTTGTCCATTTCATCTAAATTTTCAAACTCATTTGCATAAAACTGTTCATACGTTCTCTTTTAGTCTCTGTATGGTCCCTCTTCCCCCCAATATTACCTGTACCTTCTGTTTTTTTCTTGATGATCTCACCACTGATTTTCTATTTAAATATTAGCATTTTTCATAGACGACTTGACTTCATTGATCCTTTCTAGTATAGATTTCCTTTCTATTGAATAAATTTCTGCTCTTTATCTTTTTTCCTAATTTCTTTGCTTTTATTCTTATTATTGACTTAAGTTGAATGTTTAATTCATTTACTTTCGGCTGCTTTTCTTTTCTAAACAGAAGCATTCAGATCTACAAATTTTCTCCCAAATTGATACCTTAGCCACACCCCACTAATTGTGACATGTATCATGTTATTATGGTTCAATTTTAAGTATTTTAAAATTTCTATCATAACTTCTTTTTTAACCCATGAGTTTAGATTTCCGTATGTTTGGGTTTTAAAACTTTATCTTACTATTAGTTGGTATCTTTGTTGCACTGCGTTCAGAAGCATGGTCTGTATAATACCCAATCTTTCAAATTTGCTGAGATTTCTTTTATGGCTAAGTAAAAGATCAACTTTTGTAGATGTTCCATATGAACCTAAGAAGAACATGTATTCTCTAAATGTACAATACACGCCTGTTGCATTAAGCTGAATAATGGTCCCCAAAGATATCCAGTCTCTAATTCATGGAACCTGTGCTATCTCATATGACAAAAGGGACTTTGCAGATGTGATTAAATTAAGGATATTAAGATGGGAAATTATCCTGGATTATCCCGGTGAGCACAAAATGTAATCACACGGGTCCTTATAGAAGGGAGGCAAGAAGGTCAAAGGAGGAAGGAGATGGGATGACAGATGCTGCGGAGGCAGTGCTGTGCTTTGAAGATGGCAGAAAGGGCCACAAGGCAAGGAATACAGGCAGCTTCTAGAAGCCAGAAAAGGCAAGAAAATGGATCTCCCCTACAGCCTCCAGAAAGAGCTCGTTTGCTGATGCCTTCATTTTAGACTGCTGACCTCCAAAACTGTAAGAGAACAAATTTGTGTTACAAGCCACTAAGTTTGGGGTAAGTTGTTACAGCAGCAATAAGAAACTAATACGCTTGTGAAGAAGTATGTTCAAACCCATCCTCATTGGTTTTCTGTCTGTTCATCTAGCAATGATTGAGAAAGGAGGGCTTCCACTCTGAAAGGAATGTTTTCAATTTCTCTCTGAAGTTTCACCGCTTGCTTTACATATTTTTAGCTGTTTTATGATTTATCTTCCTGAAGAAATAAGCCTTTTATCATCATGAGGTCAATCTGTCTTATGTTACACAATGCTTTCTCTGTTTGAAAGTCACATATCTTACTGGAATTTCAGTGTTGCTACCCTAGGTTTCTTTGGTTATTTACCTGATGTATCTTTTTCTATCCTTTTCAACCTTCCTGTGTTTGCATGCTTTTTTTTCAAGACATGTCTCTTATAACCAGCACATAATCAGATTTTTAAAAAAATCCAACTGGAAAATGTCTTAATTGGCTAAATTTAGACCATTTACAGTGAAGTCATTGCTGAGATAAAATCTAAGTTTGTTTTTCTCATCCTCATGCTTTCTATTTTCCCCACTTTTTCTGTTTCTTTTTGCCTTCTTGTCTTATCTGGGGGGTGGGGAGGGTGAGGGGTGAGGGAGGGAAAGCTGAATGTTTTGTCTGATCTGTTTTTCTTAGACCCAATTACTGTTCTTGAAGTGACAGTAACTGTGTACTGCATGCTCTTCTTTTATCTCCCTCCCCTCCCCAAGGCCTCAGGTGCACAGCGTGGTTTGCCTAATAATCCACCTCAGGAAGTCAGGACATACTTTTTGGATTCTTATTCCCGTTTCCATGGGCTCTTTCCTGTTGCTCCAACATCATCAGTTATCCTTTCTTTGCTGTTTTCACTGTACCTGCCCCTAAGATTTTTCCAAGGGTGGGCAACAGAAAACCAAACATGTTAGAACCCGTTGGGGTCAAGTTGATTTTGACTCATAATGATCCTACAGGGCAAGGCAGAACTGCCCCATAGGGTTTCCAAAGAGTAGCTGGTAGCTTTGAACTGCCGACCTTTTGGTTAGCAGCCAAGGTCTTAACCACTGCACCACCAAGGCTCCAAACTCGTCAGAATTTTGACTAAATTAAGGGTAAACAGGTTCTGAGTAATGTCCTAAAAGATCTACTATGTACATAGTTCACGGTACCTACTTTGTTTTCTTATAGCTGAGGTCTGTAAATAAGAATCCCTCTGTGATAAATGGATTTCTTATGAGAGGAAGAGCAATAAACAGCTTTTAGAAATGTTGTAAATGGTGTGATTTTCCTTCAACTTGTTGTGCTACTAACAGGTTAATGATATAACCAAACGTTAGAAGGAAATGCATAACATATGTGTCAGTCACTCTTTTCATCAGTGAAAAACAAAGCTATTGAAAAAGATAATTCTTTCAATTCTTGCTAGGACCATGACGATTTAAGTATAAAATGTAATTCTGTAGATGACTGTGTCAAAAAAATAAATTCATACTCTAGTAAGTGGTCTAGAGTTATTATAAAATTTCCATAGAATATTTGGTCATGCATAGAAAATAAGATACAACTGGAAAAATCTGTTGTCATTTGATTATAAAATCAGAAGATATGCCAGAATAATCTGATAAAACAAATTTTATCTCTACATATAAAAACACCTACTGTAAAATGAAAAATATTATATCAAACAAGAGAAAGGCAGATGATGAACTCCAATACACTACTACAGCTGTCCTTTGGGTTGGTGTTTATTAAAAAATTATATACTTCTACACTGATTTTTAGTGCCCAATGTCCTTTGCTGGGCTTGTTTAATTCTGATTGTAATTTAGATCGATCTTTAAATCATAAACTCTAGTTAAAAAATCACATCCTAATGAAATATAAGCCACTGATCAGGAAATCTAACGTGAATTTCTTCCTGGGATTTCATCATAGTTTCACTAGTACTCACTATTTATCATCACAGGTTTTAAACCAGGATCTGCTAAGTCATCACGCCTCTTGTTTCTCAGTACTTATTTACCCAGCTATGAGCTTTAACACAAAATAAGTTTAAGGTAAGTTCATCAACCAAAGAATGTAATCAAAATGCAAAAAATGGCACATACTCCAAAAACTGAGGAACTTCCAGCTAAACCAAAGTCACTGAAATTTTCCTCAGCCAGAGGGATAAGTTGAGAAGGTATTAACTAGTCACAACCTAACTCCTACCAGCTAAAGCAGCATCCTCTTCACTTTCTGAGCCATACTGAAGTGCCATGGTAATTGCTGATAAACGACCCCCTTGGACTGCTCTTTTATTACTACAAAGAAAAACAAGCAATTAGAAGACAGGGAGAGATTTTATAATAATTTGGTTACTTTACAGGAAATAGGAATTATTAAGAATGCATTCACATCAAAGAAAAATACTTCTACTTAACCAATTTATCTTTATCCTTCTTAATATTCTCCATAATCAGTCTTAGCCAAGAAGATTGATTTTTTTTTCTCTTAGAAAAAAGGGAGTGCTGGTAGAGAGCCTCAAGTAAGCAAACTGCAATTTGCTTTTTAACTTAAATGTAACACTATTCCTTGTTTTATGAAAAATATTCAATCACAGTTATTAGTAATTCTTTCCTAAGATGCTCATATTTTACACTGAACATGAATTCTATCACTAATGCAAAATTTATATTTGACTACACATTTTATTGGTTAACCAACATTAAATACTGCCTGACAAATAACTTCTGTGCAAGCATTTTCTGAGAGGTGAGGTCAGGGCAACTATAGCACCTCAACTTTTAAAATAAAAGGTGTGATATCTTAAAGTAATTCAAATGAACTCAAAAACTTTACTTCAAGACAGGCATGAGGCAAACACTAGGATGCCTAACCACATAGGAATAGGTCAGCTCTCAGACCAAATACACACACACTCACTCTCACCGGTAATACTTGCTAGTGGAATTTCTCTCTTCACTAAGGCTGCCTTTACCATGTGAAGAACCGGTCAGCCTGGCTGCAGCCAAATTTGATGCAGTTCTATCCAGAGATGAGATAAAAAAGCAGCTTAGAAAACCTGACAGATGAAATCACAAATACGCCCATACATCTAAAGTCATGAACGCTGGATGAACAAAAAGGCCAAAGGCAAGGGAACAACACTTTTCTAAATTAAATGCTCAAATATTTCCAAGTCCCTACTGTGCAGCAGGCTCTGCTCCAGGACCTAAGAACTCTGCAGAAGAGTGCAGACAGGACCTGTCCTCTACAGAGCTTATGTTCACTGCAGTGCTCAGAGGGTCTGCTAAGGAAACAAAGGTCAGGGCCAGGACAAAGCTTCGAAAGTAGCCAACCAATTCTCCCATTTCATGTAGGAGAAAACAGAATCCCAGAACTAAGATTTATTTGTTCAAAGTCACGGTCCTAGCTCAAGGAAAGGCCAGGATGAGACTTTAGATCTCCTGACACCTGGCTAAAGACCTTTACGAAATATATAATTACACATACAAACATAAAATTGTATTAAAAACCAAACCAAGCTCAGTGTCATTGAGTCAATTCCTGACTCATAGCGACTCTGTAGGACAGGGTAGAACTGCCCCATAGGGTTTCTAAGGAGCATCTGGTGGATTCAAACTCTGACCTTCTGGTCAGCAGCTGAGCTCTTAACTGCCACGCCACCAGGACTCCTTCAAGTTTTGATTAAAAAAACAAAAACAAAAAAACCCGTCACCATGGAATCGATTCCTACTCATAGCAACCCTATAGGACAAGAGTAGAACTGCCCCATAGGGTTTCCAAGGAGCGGCTGGTGGATTCGAACTGCCGACCTTTCGGTTAGCAGTCCAACTCTGAACTGCTGTGCCGTTAAGACTCCATAATCGTATAAAGCAATAAAAACATATAGTGGTATTAAGCCTTAAAAAAATGTTTCCTTTTACATAATGGCCTTTAGTTGCCATGAATGGACTGGGTAAGGGTTACCCTACTTTATTCAGAATCACATTATCAACTGTAAATAAAATCTTAAAATGCAACACAAATCTTGCTTTCCATTGTATTGATTCCACTAGCTGGAAAATCTGGCAAATAGTAAAGGCACAAGGATCTTAAATATTTTTGAACCTACCTTATTCTAAGGCTTGACTTAGCCATTTCATGATGTTCAATTTCTGCCTTTTTCATATAAAATATTTTTTTAATTGAATTTGCATCCTGTCAAGATAAAGATTACTTGGCTTAAAAAAGGAAGAGAAAGGCTGGGAAGTTTAAAATGCCCTCACTCTTGCACTGGGCACCATCTATGGTACTCCTTCTACTTCTAAAACATCTTCAAAAAGTTGTCACTAATTAAATGTAAGTTAAAGAGCCTCCTAGCGCTTTCACAATTATTAAGTAACAGACAAAGATCTAACGGTGAACAAGGGAAAAAGGGGGTCAAAATAAAATGAACTCTGCCTGTGCATACTGAACTAAAGATTGAAGCAAAGATGTAACTCTAAAGATTATGCAAACGAATCTAGGATTAATGGACTTCCTTAGACTAATAGCATACTAATATATCAAATCCCAAACGTCACTTTCACTTACGATTTAGTTTAGGGAAAATAAAAAAGTAGAATTTTTAACTGTATCAACAAATTAACATTGTATTGTTAAATTCTATCAAGACTAAGAATGCAAAGGACTTCGTAGTTCATTCCTGATTTTCACTGTTTCTTAAAAGAGGAAAGATAAAAGTTAACATTAACTATCTATAGTAACTGCAGGTATCTGAGTGAGCTTTCTGAGGGTCTACGTGATTTTGCCCCAAAAAGATTTTTCTGAGCATCCCTTGCTAAATCTCCACTAATATATCATTAACTCAGAACATTTCTCCAAGCATCTGTTCATGACAGGGGTATAAAAGCTCTACGGGAGAATTACAAAGCAATGAGACAATCAATTTACACTGGGTATTACACTATACACATTGCTTCTTATATTTATAAAGTTTAAATTCAAGAAATAAATCAGTATTTAAATTAAAAAAGGCTCAAAAATTTATCTTTTCTGACATGAGGATAGACATACAGATGAATGGAGTAGAACTGATAATGCAGAAATAAACCCATATATCTAAGGTCAACTGATTTTCAACAAGGGTACCAAGATAATTCAGTGCGGAAAGAACATTTAACATATGGCACTGGGACAAATGAATATTCCATGTAGAATGAAATTGGACCCCTACCTCACACTACATAAAAAATTAACTCAAAATGGATCAAAGACCTAAATGTAAAGGTTAAAGTTATAAAACTCTTAGAAAAAAGCATAGATGTAAATCTTCATGATCTTGGATTAGGCAATAGTTTCTTAGATTTGACACTTAAAACACGAGGGAAAAAATAGATAAACTGGACTTCATCAAAATTAAAAGCTTCTGTGCTTCAAATGACACTGTCAATAAAGTGAAAAGACAACCCTCAGAATGAGAGAAAATAGTTGCAAATCATATATCTGGTAAGGGTCTAAATCCAGAGTATGTAAACAACTCTTATAAGTCAACAATAAAAAGACAAAAAACCCAATTTAAAAATGGGCAAAGGGTTTAAATATTCATTTCTCCAAAGATACACAACTGACCAACATGCACATGAAAAGATGCTCAATATCACTGTCAGCAGAAAAATGCGAATCAAAATCATAACAAGATACCATTTCGCAACCACTAGGATGGCTATGATTTAAAACAAACAAAAAACAAGTGTTGGTGAGGACGTGAAATGTAAAATTGTGCAGCCACCACAGAAAAAAGTCTTGTAGTGCTTTAAGAAGGTAAACATAAAGTTACCATGTGACCCAGCAATTCTACTCTTAGGTACAGACTCAAAGAGAACTGAAAACAGATATCCACACTAAAACCTACACACAAATGTTCATAGCAGCATTTATTCATAGTAGTCAAAAAGTGGAAACAACCCAAATGCCTATCAACTTATGAATGGATAAACAAAATGTAGTATATCCATACAATGGAATATTATTCAGTAATAAAAATAAATGAAGTACTGGTATCTGCTACAACATGGATGAACCTTGAACACATTATGCTAGGGAAAAGAGGCCAACCACAAAGACTACATATTAAATGATCCTATTTCCAAGAAATGCCCAGAAAGACAAATTTATAGACAGAAAGTGGACTGGTGGTTGCCTAGGGCTGGGAAGTTGGGGGAAAAACAGAGAATGACTATTAATGGACATGAGGTTTCTTTCTGGGGTGATGAAAACGTTCTAAAATTGATTGTGGTGTTGGTTGTACAACTCTGTGAATATACTAAAAACCATTAAATTATACACTTTAAATCAGTGAATTTTAAGATACATGAATTATATCTTAATAAAGGTGTTATATAAAAAAATACTAACCCTAAATTAAAGTATCTACTATTATAAATGAAAATACAACAACGACAAGAAAACTCACCTTGAACACTTGGGAACCAGGCTCATTATAGGTTTTGGCATTTTTTGCTAGGAGATCTATGTCTTTGGCCATTGCATGAATACTTTTGTAGCTTCCGTTCTACAGTAAACAACAAAATATAGCAGTTCCTCTTAATGAGAGTTAATCAGTACAGCCTTAAAAAAACTCCACATTATTTGAATTGCCATCATATTCCATAACTTTATTGGAAGATATACATATGAACAATATATAAAGTCATTTTTTCTTTTATGGGTTATTACTACTGCCCATTTACAAATAAGTTTTGAGATAAGTAATAAAACTACAGGTACATTATTTTCCTAAAAATAACAAAATTAACAAAAAATCAGATAGGTAAAAGTTGTTTGATTTAACAAACACATAGCATTTACTATGTACCAGGCACTGTTCTAAGTGTTTCATTCATCATTAAGGTGGGCTCAATAGTATGAAGTAAAGCCCTTTCAGTTACATGAACTGCTTAAGGCAAAATAAGAAACCATCATACCAGTACAGAGGCCAACATTTTGTGAATATCTACTATGCATCAGGCTCCATATAAGAGCTTTTACATGTTACAGCTCACTCAACCCAAAATAACCCAGGGAGACTGACCGACAGTAAGACCCGTGAAAGCTGGAACCTGTGTAAGGTGAAACCTGTCAGAGAAGGAAAACACAAAAAATTTTCCACTAATAGCCAAAGAAAAGTGGTAAGCTGCACCCTATCAAAGGTGGAAAACTTACCAAAACCAAAACCAAACCCACTGCCGTCGAGTCGATTCCGACTCATAGCAACCCTACAGGACAGAGTAGAACTGCCCCATAGAGTTTCCATGGGAGTGCCTGGTGGATTTGTACGGCCAACCTTTTGGTTAGCAGCCGTAGCTCTTAACCATTACGCCACCAGGGTTTCCAAGGCCTTGAAAAACAAGGAGTTCCAGCTCTCACAGGCTTCACTATAATGGCCTCACCTTACAAAAGGAAGGAAGGAAGGAGGCACTCTAGGTAAAAGGTACACACGACTAATGAGAAGGAAATCGAACTGAATAGGACGTGTTCTAGAAACTGAGGGGACTCAGCTGAGAGGAGGGTAGGAAAGGGTGGAACCATAAGCACAGGGTGCACAAACGTAAGGACAAATAAGTCAGAATCCAGAGAGCCTGGCACAGGAGAGGATCTGCTTATTTGCCATGTGGGACTGCCTGAGAACTGAGTAACCTTATTCGCCATGTGAGACTGCCTGAGAACTGAGTAACCTTATTCGCCATGTGGGACTGCCTGAGAACTGAGTAACCTTATTTTGAGGGACTCCCGGCACAGATGGAAGGCAGGCCCCACCTCCCACTACAGAGGGTTAAAGTGGGCAGACAGCTGCTTTGTGTACAGGGTGGCACTCAGGCTGATGGGAAATAATCATGGGTCAGCTCACTGCATGCCTGGGGCTTGACGGACTAAAGCAATGGCAAGGGAGCGGCGGAAGTTAATTCCTGAGTCCTGCAGGGGAGCAGAGTCCAGCAGTGCAGCAGGGAGCGTCCAGGGCTCCCAGTGGCAAATGACAGCAGTAACAGCAATGGCGTCACAGAGGCTGTGCATGATCCTGGCTGTGCCATGACTTGGAGTTCTCCCGATTTTCTCAGCTAGTTCTCCAGCCTTCCTTCCCTAACACAATACCCTTTTCATAAATTCCTTTTCTGCTTAAGTTAGCCACAGTTGGTTATTGCTGAACTGACATAAGGAGCTGCAACTAGTTTCAACAGGCATTAGAAAACAAGCGGCTTAAGTCTGTAGGCAGCAGAACAACAGACAGGAAGAAAGCCAAAGTCAGCAAACAATGTGCAGAGAGGACTGCAGTGCCTTGTATCAGGGGGTAGGAAGGAATTCGAACATAAGAGATAAGGATCCTAATTACAGTAACAACAAAAAAGAAAAAAAAGGTGACTCTTTGGGACCTTTGGAAGGAAGAAAGAAGAAGATATGGTGAGGGGTCACAAAGAGAAGACTGGGGCTAAGGTAGAGGTGCTTAAGGATCTGACGGGATTTTCGGTATTATGAAAACACCTTCTCCCAGATAGATGTTAGAAATCCCAGAGCTTTAGGTTCCAGGCGACTGGGTCATTCTCAGTATCAGGTGGTGGGCTACCTTAAAAAGCAGATGATGCATTAAAACAAAAAACCAAACCCATTGCTGTTGAGTCTATTTTGACTCATAGCGACCCTATAGGACAGAGGGGAACTGCCCCATAGGGTTTTCAAGGCTGTAATCTTCGCGGAAGCAAGCTGTCACAGCTTTCTCCCGTGAAGCGGCTGGTGGGTCTGAATCACTGACCTTCTAAGACCTTTCGGTTGGCAGTCGGGCACTTAACCACTGTACCACCAGGGCTCCTAGATGATACATTAGGGAACTTGTATTTTAACATTCTAGAAAATTTATCTGTGGTACCACTAATCACTACACTGTGACTCTATGCTATACTTTTAGAATTTAAATTCAAGGAAACTTTGTCTCTCCTGGCAAACCACTATGCTTTCGGTCTCCTTTTTTTTTTTTTTTTTTTGGCTTTAACAAAGAGAAATTTATTTCTTCACAGTAAAGTAGGCTAAAAGTCCAAGTTCAGGGTGTCAGCTCCAGAAGAAGGCTTTCTTTCTCTGTTGGCTCTGGAGGACGGTCCTTGCCCTCAATCTTCCCCTGGTAGAGGAGCTTCTCAGGTGCAGGAACCCTAGGTCCAAAGGACATGCTGTGCTCCTGGCTTTCTTGGTGGTATGATGACCCCTTGTCTGCTCCCTTCCCTTTTCTTTTTATCTCCTGAGAGATAAAAGGTGGTGCAGGCCATACCCCAGGGAAACTCCCTTTACAGTGTGACCTGGGTAAGGGTGGTATTGTAATACCACCCTAATCCTCTTTAACATAAAATTACAATCACAAAATGGAGGACAACCACACAATACTGGGAATCATGGTCTAACCAAGTTGACACATATTTTTGGGGGACACAATTCAATCCATGACAGTCACTGTGAGTTGGAATCAACTCCACAGCAACTGGTTTTGGTTTTAAGGAGCCCTGGTGGTACAGTGGTTAAGAGTTAGGCGATTAACCAAAAGGTCAGCCATTTGAACCCACCAGCCACTCCTTGGAAGAAAGATGTAGCAGTCTGCTTCCATAAAGATTACAGCCTTCTCATTATGGGGAGAGTAATTGGGAGTATGTAGCAAGGTGTATATAAGTTTTTTTTTTTTTTTTTAATTTTTATTAAGCTTCAAGTGAACATTTACCATTCCAATCAGTCTGTCACATGTAGGTTTACATACATCTTACTCCCTTCTCCCACTTGCTCTCCCCCTATTGAGT
Source organism: Loxodonta africana (assembly GCF_030014295.1). Lineage (NCBI taxonomy): Eukaryota > Metazoa > Chordata > Mammalia > Proboscidea > Elephantidae > Loxodonta > Loxodonta africana. Next base: position 20,355,564 of record NC_087363.1, on the reverse strand, counting down.
CAGCCCTTACAGTCTCTCGTTTCGTGCCAATTTTACCTTCTTCCCTCTCTCTCTATCTTCCCATCCCCCCTCCAGTCAAGAGTTGCCAACACACTCTCCCGTGTCCACCTGATTTAATTAGCTCACTCTTCATCAGTATCTCTCTCCCCCCCACTGACCAGTCCTTTTCATGCCTGATGATTTGTCTTCGGGGTTGGTTCCTGTCCTGTGCCATCAGAAGTTCTGGGGAGCATTGTCTCTGGGATTCCTCTAGTCGCAATCATACCATTAGGTGTGGTCTTTTAATGAGAATTTGGGGTCTGTATCCCATTGGTCTCCTGCTCCCTCAGGAGTTGTCTCTTGTGCTCCCTGACAGGGCAGACATCGATTGTGGCCGGGCACCAACTTGTTCTTCTGGTCTCAGGATATTGTAGGTCTCTGGTTCAAGTGGCCCTTTCTGTCTCTTGGGTTCTTAGTTGTCGTGTGACCTTGGTGTTCTTCCTTTGCCTTTGCTCCCGGTGGGTTGAGACCAATTAATGTATTTTAGATTCGGTCTCCTTTTATATAACACGTTACATTTTCCTTTTTGCATCCTCTACTGGGAGCCCCAAGCCCTCCTTATCCCAAAAGGAGCAGTAATTCGTATTTACCAAGGCCTCAATCCACAGGAGATAGACCAGATGCTTTACATACACAATCAGTGACCCCTATGGCTCTGCAAAGAGGTGATATGATACCCAACATGCAGCAGAGAAAGCAGGCAACTCACTTGACCAAATTGACATAGCTAGCAAGTAGCAGAGCCAGGAAAAGAACTCACGTCAGCCCAACTCCAAAAACTAAGTTTCCAGGAGCCTCTGGGTGGTGCGAACAGTTAATGTACTTGACTGCTAAGTGAAAGGTTGGAGGTTGTGAGTCCACCATGAGGACCCTGGGAAGAAAGGCCTGGTGATCTGTATCTGAAAATCAGCCACTGAAAACCCTATGGAATACAGTTCTACTCTTAGACACACGGGGTTGCTGTGAGCCAGAGCTGACTCAACGGCAATTGGTTTGGTATAATTTGGCTCTTTCTCCCGTACCTTTCTTAACCTTTGTGAACCTCATGTTTAACTTAATGCTTCCACTTATTTCAGTACAAATAACTTAAAAAAAAAAAAAAAAATCCAATCATTCACTCACTCAATATTTATTGAGCACCTAGTCTGCGGAGAAGCAGTAAGCGTGGGATTAAGAGCACAGATCTGGAGTCAAGAATACCTAGATTCAAATCCTAACTCTTCTCCTTAATAGTCTGTGACTTGCGCAAGTTACTTAACTTCTTCAGTTTTCCTACCTATAAAATGGAGTAACAGTGCTATCTACTTATGGAGCTGTGGGAATTAGCCGATAAACAGAAAGCTCTCAGAACAGTGCTGGGCACGTAGCAAGCCTCTGTGAGTGTCAGCTGCTGCTACCACCATGGGGAATATAGAAGGGGAAACAGAAGGAGTCTCTATTCTCACTGAGCTTATACTCTAACATCTGCTGTAGGTGACTTTTATTTCAAGATACCCTAAAACTATTTTGAAAGCATTAAACTGCAAAGCTTTTATTACCAAATGTAGCTTTCACACTTAGAAATGTCCATGACCAGTGCTTTTTTAATTTTTGTCTAAGAGCAAGATTAACTATGTCACAGAGAATTTTGTTTTGCTCTCTACAGAAAAAATGGAAAAGGGACACTAAGCTGCCTTCTGCAAAGCGACAAGCATTAACACTCTGCTAATTTGTGGATATTATATTGCTAATGGAAACCCTGGTGATGAAGTGGTTAAGAGCTAAGGCTGCTAACCAAAAGGTCAGCAGTTCGAATCCATCAGGTGCTCCCTGGAAACAATATGGGGCTGTGAGTCAGAACTGACTCGATGGCAATGGGTTTTTTTTTTTTTTTTAACATTGCTAATAACCCCTTATAAAGACATCTGCTTCTCTGTTTTCTAAAAGTCTCTAAAAATAGCATAGGCCAATCTGCCCTAAACCATATATGGTCACCATCATACCTGTATCCTCTGGGCAATGGTCTTCAGATCTATAGGCTCCTTAATTATTGCATAATAGTCTGGATATTGCTGGAAGACAAAAACCCAGGCATGTGCAGTAAGTGAAAGTATAATGAGAAGACAACCAAGCACACTGACTATCTGTTACTCATACAATCAGTTGGGCAGCTTTGTGAGATTCAAGGCTAAAGACACAGTACAGCATATTGTTACATATGAAGCAAAAACAATTTGATTTTAACAACTTTCCTAAAATACTCAACAGCATGTCGTAGGAGTTTACCTTTTGTATTTATTATTATACAACCAACACACTACAATTGAATGTTTTTAAAAATCGTAAATTCACAGAAGTGTACAATTTTCAGTTTAAGGTCAAGACATCTATGCCTGGAAGTGAAGCAGAGAAATGCTCTTCACGGGCGTGTTATAAGCTTCTTTAAATTCTCCAGTCTAAATAACATAATTATATCCTTTCCTTAAAATAATTCTTCAGAATCTAGAAGTCAGGTTGTAAGATTTGTAAGCTACATGCTTAACTTAATGCTTCTACTTACTTCAGGCAAAGTAACTTTTTTAAAAAAACAAAATGCGTTTTAAATGAAATTACATTACAGAAACAAAGCAAAATTATACCAAATTTCAGATTTCTTATCAAATATTGGCCTGTCACAAGAAAGAAAGCCAAGCAAGTCAAAGGAATGTCCTTGTAAGACCTCACAATGCTAAAGCGCATTCCGTGCCTTGAGGTTTTCCCACAGGTTTTACTCTTTAGAGGAAATAACTGAAGTCAACCAAAAATCAAAAGTTGATCTGCTCGGGTGAGAGAGGTGTCAGCGGGAGTCAGACTGTGTCCGCCAGTCTCTTCCAACTTGTTTGTTCAAACCCTACTGGAGCCTGAGCAACAATAAAAGGCAGAAGGCCGCAGCTTTGCCTCGGTTACTGGGCTGAGGGGATGACCTCAATGATGCAGCACCTCATCTGATGCCTCAGCTTTCCCTTCTCTATTTTCCTCACCCCAATCCTTTAGTGGGATCAAACGCCTTTCCTGCCCCTTCTGCACTGGACCAATTCCACCTCTGAGAAACAGTTTAGAAGACAAATTGTGGTAGGGCCACCCAGCTTGGGGTACACAGTAAGTGGAGCTGTGGGTCCTGCTCAGCCAGCTACTACCTGGGAACAACTTAAAAAGGAAAGATAAAAACTGCCCTCTCCCTCCAGGTCTCAGTCTTTGTCGTCGGAGGGACCAACGAGGAGAACCTGCCTTCCCCAACCGCCTCCTGCTACATGGTGTCCCAGAAGGCCCTCCTGGCATGGGGGAACCAGAAACAAGGTTTTCTTGTGCCAAATCACCCTTGGTGGCTTCATTACTACTGATTATCTCCTGTAGAGCAAGAATAAAAGTCCTGAGTAAAGATTGTTCTCTTGTAATTTTGCATCATATGACCAACATAATCATTATGTATCTCTAATCAGACACACACTCAGGAGAACTGCAGTTGTATGCTTTATGTCTAATGTCATACCTGTCCTACAACTAGTCAAGACACACCTTAAAATAACCAGTCTGGTCAATGACTGATGGGGAAAGCTGCATGCCACTCATCATTAACAAGCACTTCTTGTACATTTATTACAAATTAGGTACTCTTCTGCTCCGATAAGGTCCATGCTGGGGCCCAATTACATGGCAGGGACACAAAGGTAAACATGGCAAGGTTCCTGTCCTCCAAAAATTCAGGGGCTAGGGAAGGAGGCAGACAGAAAAATAAATGATCACAATGGGGTTAAGTGCTATAGTAGAGTACTTCAGAAAGTATAACATTGTCTAGAAACGTAAGAATGCTGAGGTCACTGAAGTTTTTGTAGTTCTATTAGCTAAAGTGACTCAAACCTATAGCCATGTTACCTGCCTCTTGCGTGTGAAGCCGTAAGGGATCCTGACAGTTTTAAAAGGTCTCACTTATCTTAAAAACCCCTTCCTTATTGGAGCAGAAGAGTACCTAATCTTTTATAAATAAAAGATTTAGTATAGATGCTTATTTTATCATTTAAGAGTTACCAATCAAAAAAACAAAAACACAAATTAAAAAAAAAAGCCCACACCCTCTTGGCCAAGTAAAGGAAAGAACACATCCTTTGTGCTTGCTGCTGAGGTCACAAGGAAGATCTCTTGGTTACCTTCAAAGAGCTAATGCAAACTGTGAAGTGCTAAAAAAAAGTCAAACACTTTTCCTCACCTGTCTTTAATCATACCACTTACCACTTTAGAAGGCAGTTTCTGAAAAAGTTCACTAATAAGATGTCCTGATGGATTTGTGGCTACAACTATGGCTTCAAGAAGCTGCTCCAGGATCTCCTTCAAGTAACTTGGAGATGACTTGGGGGGAGGGAGAGAGAAGGGAAGAGAAAAAAGTACTTGGTGAGAGAAATCCAAAAATAAAAGCTGAATATTAAATAGTTACTAAAATTGTAAAGCTAATTCAAAATAATGAAAAAGCATCAGTCACAAGAAGAGCCGGAGAAAGCATGTTCCAAGCAGAGGACAACAACTGCAAAGTTCCAGAGGCAGAAACACACTTGGCATGTTTTAGGAATAGTGACCAGTTCAATCTACAAAAATATTCCTAACTAAAGTGATTACACTGTATTTTAATTACAATACTGCCTACCCTTCCTTATGTGATGTCTCAATCTAGTAATACTGGACCAGCCCTTGACAATATGAAGATTATCTTTAAAAGTGAGCCACAAATGTGCATCAGTGTTAAAGGAATTCATGAAAACCTCCAACAATGGCACTCACTGTCCAGGTTGTCCCAGGATCCCTGGGAAGTGGAGTGAGACTCTAGCTGCATGCCTACTTACTCTTCTAGTTCCCAATACAACTATACAGGAAGCCCAGCTGCTCACAGCAGCCCTGAGAAAACCACCACATCCCAGACAGCCCACCCACCACAGGTTTCGGCTGCATGCTTACTCCATCAGTCACTGCCCCTTGATTGTCTTGCCCATCTTCATCATCATCTTCATCGTCTGCTTCTCCTTTCTGAACAAATTCATTTCTTGTTCGAAGGTACAAATCCCAGAGCTTGCAAGCAGCTTTATATTCAGGAGAATCTGGCTATACATAGGCAAATAGGAAAAACATGTTAGTTCAGTAGTTTTATTGTTATCAACTGTCACTACTTTCAAAGCATCCTATTCCAGCAGAGGTGTGTATTCTAAAACTAAGAAAATTCATTTATAAATTTAACTATCCTTATGGTTGAAGGAAAGAAGCCCTGGTGCTACAGTGGTTAAGCAACTGGCTGCTAACTGAGAGGTCGGCACTTTGAACCTACCAGCTGCTCTGTGGGAGGAAAGACCTGGCAACCTGCACCTATAAAGATAACAGCCTTTTAGGAAACCCTATGGGACACTTCTACTCTGTCCTACAGGATTGCTTTGAGTTGGAATTGACTCAATGGCATACAACAACAACAATTAAAGGATTCATGGGCCTCAATCCCCCTTCTGTAGAAACTAAGCCTGTTTTAAAAGCATTCTGAAATTAAATTATTTTACTTATTTATGCCTTATCTCATACAAAAAGACTTGAGGCAGAAGGTAAATGGTTTGCTTAACACACACCCACTGCCACTGAGTTGATGCCCACTCATAGCGACCCTACAGGACATAGCAAAACTGCCCCATAGGGTTTCCAAGGACTGCCTGGTGTATTTGAACTGCTGAACTTTTGGTTAGCAGCTATAGTTCTTAACTACTACACCACCGGGGTTTCCAAATGGTTGGCTAAGTTTAAGCTAATTATAAAGACAACTTAAAGACTAAAAGTTTATAGAAGCTAATAATGATTGTTCTGATATTATTTCCATTTTTTAACTATTTAATGTTTATGTGAAGATTTCTGTTTCTGAAATACAGTGGGTATGAACTCTGACTAAATCTTTCCATTGAAAGCAATGTTTGATGTAACGTTAAAAAAAAAAAAACTTTTTAAAATGCATCCATTTGTTGCCACTGAGGAGGAAGGAATGTTCATAATGCAAAAATGGAGTGAAAGTAGAAGCCCTGATGACCAAACAAAACCCTGCAGCCAACGTTCACCTTGAGCGCATTTGCAAGACAAGATAAACCTATGCTTCAGTTTCAAGTCTCCTGGAGGCTTTAATTGTTAGGGAACACAATTCCCAAATTATATAAATAAAAAGACATCCATATCTAGACATATTACAGTATAACTGTAAAATACAAAAGACAAGATACTAATGGCAGCCAATTAGACTGACAGATGACTTCTCAACAGCAATTAAAAAAATGAAGAAAAATGTAGTCAATTTGTGAACAAGATTAAACACTGACTGCATAAAACAATAGTATTGTTTTATGAATTAAAAAGTTGCCACAATAGAACTAAAATACACAACACTAGCAGCACAAATAAAGGCTGATCAGGGTGGAATTTTTCTAATGACTTTGTATTGTTTAGAAGACACTGATTAACTTTCAACTTTGATAAGTTAATTATGCACATTAAAACTTCTTAGAGAAGCTTTAAAGGATATTAATAGCTCTTACAACTTCCAAATTAGTAGAGAGAATAAGAGGGATTAAAAAAAAAAAAATTCCAAAAGGAGACAAAGAGAAAAACAACATAAAAAAGTGAGACCAGTAGAAAATAAAAATTCAGATGGTAGGAATATATCCAAAGATAATGGTAATTACTCAAACTGTAAGGAGACGACATGCCCCAGTTAAAAGGTAAAAATTACCAATCAGATTAATAGAAATTCATGTATACGCTGTTTACAAGAGATACACCAGCATTAAAAAGATACGAAAAGAACATGGAGGAACCTGGAAGGCATTATGCTGAGTGAAATTAGTCAGTTGCAAAAGGACAAATATTGTATAAGACCACTATTAGAAGAACTAGAGAAAGTTTAAACTAGGAAGCAAACATTCTTTTGTGGTTACGAGAGTGGGGAAGAAGGGAGGGCGGAAAAGGGGCATTCACCAATTAGATAGTAAGTAAGAACTACTTTAGGTGGAGGGAAAGACAGCACACAATACAGGGAAGGTCAGCACAATTGGACTAAACCAAAAGCAAAGAAGTTTCCTGAATAAACTGAATGCTTCAAAGGTCAGTGTAGCAGGGGCAGGGGCCTGGGGACCATGGTTTCAGGGGATATCCAAGTCAATTGGCATAATAAAACCTATTAAGAAAACATTCTGCATCCCACTTTGAAGAGCGGTACCTGGGGTCTTAAACGCTAGCAAGCAGCCATCTAAGGTGCATCAATCGGTCTCAACCCACCTAGCTCAAAGGAGAATGAAGAACACCAAGGACACAAGGCAATTATGAGCCCAAGAGACAGAAAGGGCCACATGAACTAGAGACTACAGCATCCTGAGAATAGAAGAACTAGATGGTACCCGGCTACAACCGATGACTGCCCTGACAGGGAACACAACAGAGAACCCCTGAGGGAGCAGGAGAGCAGTGGGATGCAGACCCCAAATTCTCATAAGACCAGACTTAATGGTCTGACTGAGACTAGAAGGACCCTGGTGGTCATGGCCCCCAGACCTTCTGTTGGCCCAGGACAGGAACCATTCCTGAAGCCAACTCTTCAGACATGGATTGGACTGGACAATGGGTTGGAGAGGGATGCTGGTGAGGAGTGAGCTTCTTGGATCAGGTGGACACTTGAGACTATGTTGGCATCTCCTGCCTGGAGGGAAGATGAGAGGGTGGAGGGGGTTAGAGCCTGGCGAAAAGGACACGAAAACAGAGTGGAGGGAGAGAGCGGGCTGTCTCATTAGGTGGAGAGTAATTGGGAGTGTGTAGCAAGGTGTATATGAGTTTTTGTGTGAGAGACTGACTTGATTTGTAAACTTTCACTTAAAGCACAATAAAAATTATAAAAAAAAAGATATGAAAAGGTTGAAAGGAAAAAAACAGGGAAGAAAGCTAAGGTAAACACCAAAATAAAGCTCGTATGGCTGTTGCAACATCAGACAAAATAGTAGACTTTAAGACAGAAGACATTACTAGTGATAAAGAGGGAGGATACATAATGCTAAAAACTTCAATTTACTAGGACGATATAACAATTCAAATTAGTATGCTCCTATTTACATAGTCTCAAAATACATACAACAGATTTATAAGGAGAAACAAACTTATCATCAGAGATTTTAAAATACCTCATCCAGTAAGTGGGTAGTTCATACAGGTAAATCAGTAAGGATATGAAAGGTATCAGTACCACAATTAACAAGCTTGATCTAACAGACACATGTAGAGCAATGTACTCAACTAATGACACTCTTGTTACATTGACAAAATTCATAGTAGCATTATTCACAACAGGCAAAAAGTGGAAACAACCTAGATGTCCATCAACCAGTGAATGCATAAACAAAATGCAGTATAACCATAAAATGGAATATTACTTAGCCGTAAAAATGAACAAAGTACTGATTTTGCTACAACAGGAATAAACCTTGAAAATACTATGCTCAGAGAAAGAAGCCAGACCTAAAAGGTCACATATTGCACGATTTCATTTATACAGAATGTTCAGAATAAACAAATCCATAGACAGAAAGTAGCCTGTGGTTGCCAGAGGCTAAGAAGGGGACAATGGGGAGTGCCACGTAACGGGTATGGGGTTTCTTTCTAGGGTGATAAAAATATTCTGGAATTAGATAGCGGTGATGGTTGTACAACTTTTTGAATATACTTTAAAAACCACTGAGTTGTATACTTTAAAATGGTATGTCAATTACACATATGGTATACAATGTATCTGAAGAATCTTTATGAAGAAAAATTTAAAGCTTTACTATAAAATACATTAGAGAAGATTTAAATAGATGAAGTCTTACCAAATTCATAGATCAAAAGCAATTATCATAATTACATCAATTCTCCCCAATATGATCTATAAAGTCAATTCCAACAGTTTCTTTTAATGTGTGTGTGTGTGCTTGCTGAACTTAAGACAATAATTCTAAAATGTGTAAGGGAAGGCAAAGGGCCAAGAATAGTCAACATGCTTTCCTCACCAGAGAAAAAAATGATAAAGCCATAGCACTTAGAAATATATTGGCCCAATAACAGATAAAACTAGCCAGTGGAACAGAGTAAAAGGCCCAGAAACAGACTCATGCATACCTGGAGACAATGACAGCACTGACAGTGTGACAGATAAGGAAAGGATGGCCATGTCAAGGTGTGCGTTACATCTACAGGAAAAAAACAGACCTATACCTCACAGAAGAGCCAAAATCAATGCCAGCTGCACTGAAGACTTACATGTAAAAAACAAAACTACTGGAAGAAATTACAAGAGAAGAAAATCTTTATGAACTTTGGGCAAGAGGGATTTCTGAAACAACACAGAAAATATGATAACCCACAAAGTAAAAAGAATGATAAATTTGATTATATATTAAAATTTAAAAAATGGCTGTTGTTCAAAAGACACCAAAAAAAAAAAAGTGTGAAAAGACAATCACACAGTGGGAGAAGACATTGGCGACATACATAACCAAAAAGGGTCAGTATCTAGACCAAAACTCGTTACAGTCGAGTCGATTTGGACTCAACAGCGACCTTACAGGACACAGGAGAACTGCCTCAAGAGGGTTTCCAAGGAGCGGCTGGTAGATTCGACCCGCCCATTTTTTTGATTAACAGCTGAGCTCTTAACCACTGAGCCACCAGGGCTCCTTAGTATCTAGAATACATAAAAATTTCTAGAAATACATAAAATGACGAACAACCCAAGAGAAAAAATAGAGAAAAGACGTAAGCAGACACCTCATAGAAGGAGTACGTAAGAATGGCTCATGATCACATGAGTGTTCCGCCTCTTTACTAACAAAAGAAATGCAAACTCAAATTACAGTTAGGTACCACTACTCACCCACAAGACTGGTAAACATTAAAAAGCCAGACAGTATCGAATTTCGGTGAGGATGTGGAGACCTTCCAGATTGGATGCTTTCTTACCTTATAATAGGCCTTTGCATTGTTAAAAAGCAGCTGGAAGTCAGCAGTCAGCAGGTTAACATCATCATACTCTTCCATTTTTAGTTTCTGCTGGATTTTCATCAAGTCAATGGGTTGAGAAACCACTTCATAATAATCTGGTTGATTTCTGTTATAATTTAAATATACATATTTGTAGACGGCATTAATCTAAAGCTATACAGTATTTCAAAACTATCTGGGATAGTGTCCAATATTCCAAGTTACTGAGCAGATTACAATCTGCCACCAGACTCACTCCCGTTATTAGGAACAATATGGAGTAACAAAAGCAAATGGATCTGTTTCCTTTTCAAAATACGTATTAATGATATAAAAACCTAAATTACTATCTGTGATGGTCTTTCATATGATAAATATTTAAAGCTAAGAGCATCACCTCTAAAACCATGTCACTGATATGATGCAAATGAAGATGGTATTCAAGAGTGGCTGAAAACAGATTCATGTTTCAAACCTCTGAATAAACTTACAGAATGACAGTCAGAACTTTTTTCTGCTGAGAACTATCAAGTGCCTATTATCTATACAGCTTTAATATCAATTATTAAAGTTACACAGGAGAAAGAGGAGATCCCTGGCTTCAAAGAGCTTACCAAAGATAAAAGACGTACGACACACTCAAACCGGACCAAACTGTTAAACCAATCAACCACAAAAATCAGGACAGTGGTTATTTCTTGGACAGCGGGCAGGGGGATAGTGAAGGGCACACAGGAAAATTCAAAGGTAGTTAACAACGGTTTCTCAAGCCAGGTTTTGAGTTCATGGATGTTTATTATTATTCTTTCCAGCTTTTTTAACTGGGCTTCCATGAGACAAGTAAACCCTCTGAAAAATTATCTGAGCGACTATTTTCTCAATTCTTTCATTGGGGTTGGTAGTTAGCGCCACTCCAGATGCGTAAGAAACAAGTTATCACATACAAATAAAGCCTTGGCCATCAAGGCTTTATTCTTTCCTAGAACCTTAGTGGAGAAGAGCTACAACATACATGGTATTTCTTTTGGCATGTATGCTATATTTAGATTATTTTTACTTTTTATTTTGATATAAAAGCTATAAGAACAGTATCTTTAAATTACGCAAAAGCCCATTCCTCAACAAACTTCCAACTTACTCAATTTTTAATTTTACCAGCATCAACTCATGGATTTCTATTTGATTCAAAAAAATCATTACTATACTTACTTTGATGCTCAAAATGGGCCCCCCCCCCCCCATATTTGGCCAGTAGGAGTCCTTTCAAGCCGGCTTCTATGTCCTTAACATATTCCCATCATACTTTGAGCTCTTATTTTCTGGCACCATTTCATACTTTGCCTGATATAGCCTTGAAACCAGCTATTTCCCAAGGAACTCCAGTTCCTTTTAGTGGTGAATGGTATTCAAAAATAAGATTTGGGTGTTAGATGTGTTCATTGCTACTGGGGTGTTGCCGCTCCCAGGCTGTCTCAGTGGACAAACAACAACAACAAAAAAAACAAACCCAGTGCAATCGAGTCAATTCCGACTCACAGAGCTAGAAAACATACATATTACATCTGCATTTATTTCTATCTATCTACATATTGGAAACCATGAATTCACACAAATATCTCTAATTCCAATCCAACAACACAGCATTCATTCTAGTTTCCTCTCTCTCCCTATTTGAAGCTCCCTTCTCAGATAGCGAGTCTCTCAGTGGAGCAAATGGTTAATGTGCTCGGCTGCTGTCATGGATTGAATTATGCTCCCCCCAAAATAAGTGTATCAACTTGGCTGGGCCATGATTCCTAGTATTTTGTGGTTGTCCTCCATTTTGTGACTGTAATTTTTTGTTAAAGAGGGTCAGGGTGGGGTTACCTTTACTTGGGTCACCTCCCTGATCCAATGTACAGGGAGTTTCCCTGGGGTGTGGCCTGCACCACCTTTTATCTTACAAGAGATAAAAGAAAAGGGAAGTAAGCAGAGAGTGGGGGACCTCATACCACCAAGAAAGCAGCACTGGGAGCAGAGCGTGCCCTTTGGACCCGGGGTCCCTGTGCAGAGAAACTCCTAGTCCAGGGGAAGATTGATGTAAAGACCGACAGAGAGAGAAAGTCTTCCCCTGGAGCTGACACCATGAATTGGGACTTCTAGCCTGTGAGAAAATAAATTTCTCTTCGTTAAAGCAATCCACTTATCGTATTTCTGTTACAGCAGCACTAGGTGACTAAGACAGTTGCTAACCAAAAAACTGGAGGTTCGAGTCTGCCTAGAGGCACATCAGGAGGCCTGGCAATCTACTTCCAAAAAATCAGCCATTGAAAACCCTGTGGAGCAAAGTTTTACCGTGACACATATAGGGTTGCCATGAATTGTAATCAACCTGATGGCAACTTGTTTGGTGTTCCTGGGTGGTGCAGATGGTTAACGCATTTGGCTGCTACCCAAAATGCTGGAGGTTTGAGTCTACCCAGAAGCGCCTCAGAAGAAAGGCTGGGTGATCTACTTCCAAAAAACTAGCCATCGAAAACCCTACGGAGGACAGTTCAACTCTGATGGGGTTGCCATGAGTCAGAATCAACTTGACAGCAACCTTTTTTTTCCCTCAGATAGTTAGAAGCCTGGCTCTCACATAACCAATCTCTTGATGCTGTCCTACTTCTACCATGTGATGCCCTTCTCAGCCCACTGAGCTGCTGCCCCCTGTACCAAGCCACCACCTCTTGAGATATAAAGAGAGAGGTGAGCAGAGAGACAGAGGGACCTCATACCACCAAGAAAACAGTGCTGGGAGCAGAGCGCGTCTTTTGGACCCAGGGTTCCTGCACAGAGAAGCTGCTAGTCCAGGGGAAGGCTGATGAGAAGGCCGACAAAGAGAGAAAGCCTTCCCCTGGAGCTGATGCCCTGAATTTGGACTTCTAGCCTACTTTACTGTGAGGAAATAAACTTCTCTTTGTTAAAGCCATCCACTTGTAGTATTTAGTATTTCTGTTAATAGAAGCACTAGATGACTAAGACAGCCTACTAGGAAGACCAGTTAATACAACTATTATTCATATTTATGTACCAAACACTAAGGCCAAAGATGAAGAAATTGAAGATTTTTACCAACTTCTGCAGTCTGAAATTGATCAAACATACATTCAAGATGCACTGATAATTACTAGTGATAGGAATGCAAAAGCTGGAAACAAAGAAGGATCAGTAGTTGGAGGACATGGCCTTGGAGACAGAAACGATGCCAGAGATCACATGATGGGATTCTGCAAGACCAACAACTTATTCACCGCAAATACCTTTTTTCAACAACATAAATGGTGACTACACGTGCGGACCTGGTTAGATGAAATGCACAGGAATCAAATCGACTGTATCTGTGGAAACAGATGATGGAGAAGCTCAATATCACCAGTCAGAATAACGCCAGGGGTCAAACGCGGAACAGACCACCAACAGCTCATATGCAAGTTCGACTAGAAGAAAATTAAATCCACAAGAGCCTAAGTATGACCTTGAATATATCCCACCTGAATTTAGAGACCACCTCAAAAATATATTTGATGCACTAAACTCATGACAGAAGATGAGTTGTGGGATGACAGGAAGGACATCATACATGAAAAAAGCAAAAGGTCATTAAAAAGACAGCAAAGAAAGAAAAGACCAAAATGGACATCGGAACAAACTCTAAAACTTGCTCTTGAACATGGAGAGCTAAAGCAGATGGATGAAAAGATGAATTAAAAGAGCTGAACAGACTTCAAGGGGCGGCTCGAGAAGACAAAGTAAAGCATCGTAACGAAAAGTGCAAAGACCTGGAGTTAGAAAACCAAAAGGAAAGAACGTACTCGGCATTTCTCTGGCTGAAAGAGCTGAAGAAAAAATTCAAGCCTCAAATTGCAATACTGAAGGATTCTAGAAAGAAAATATTAAACGACACAGAAAACATCAAAGTAAGATAGAAAGAATCCACAGAGTCACTGTACCAAAAAGAACTGGTCAACGTCTGACAGTACTGAAGGAAGAAATTCAAGCTGCACTGAAGGTACTGGTGAAAAACAATGATCCAGGAATTATGGAACACTGGCTGAGACGTTTCAACAAATGGACACAACGTTTGAAGCACTCACTTTTCTATGCCAAGAAATTTGGAAGACAGCTACCTGGTCAACTGACTGGAAAAGATCCTTATTTGTCCCCATTCCAAAGAAAGGTAATTCAACAGAATGTGGAAGTGACTGAACAACGTCATTAATACCACATCCTGGTAAAATTTTTCTGAAGACAATTCAAAAACAGTTGCAGCAGTACACTGAAAGGGAACTGCCAGGAAGTCTAGCCAGATTCAGAAGTGGACGTGGAACAAAGAATATTAGTTATCTAGTGCTGCTGTAACAGGAATACAAGTGGATGGCTTTAACAAAGAGAAATTTATTTTCTCACAGTCTAAAACTTGTTAAACCATTGCCATCGAGTTAATTCCAACTCATAGTGACTCTATGGGACAAAGCAGAACTGCCCCATAAGGTTTCCAAAGAGCACCTGGTAGATTCAAACTGTCAACATTTTGGTTAGCAGCTCTTAACCACTACATCACCAGGGTTTTCTCTCACAGTCGAGTAGGCTATAAGTCCAAATTCAGGGCGTGAGCTCCAGGGGATGGCCTTGTCTCTCTGTTGGCTCTGGAAGAAGGTCCTTCTCATCAACCTTTCCCCGGACTGGGAGATTCTCCGAACGGGAACCCCAGGTCCAAAGAACGCACTCTGCTCCCAGCCCCATTTTCTTGGTGGTATAAGGTCCACTGTCACTCTGCTCGCTTCTTTTGTATCTCAAAACAGACTCGCTGAAAACAATCCAATCTTGTAGATTGAGTCTTGCCTCCTTAACATAACTGCCACCTATCCCACTCCATGAACATCATAGAGGTAGGATTTATAACACATTAGGAAAATCACATCAGATGACAAAAATAGTGGACCATCACACAATACTGGGAATCATGGCCTAGTCAAATTGATATACATATTTTTTGAGAACACAATTCAATCCATGACATTCTACCCTTTGGCCCCACAAAATTCACGTCTTTGCCACATGTAAAACTTATTCACCCTATCATATCATAGCAAGAGTCCTAAATCAACTCCAAGCCCAAACTCCAAAAATTCCTCTTCAACTGTGAAATTCAAAATACAAGTTATCTGCTTCCAAAGTACAATGGTGGAACAAGCACAAGCTAGACATTTCCATTACAAATGGGAAAAACTAGATGGAAAGAAGGGGTAACAGGCACTAAGCAAGTCCACAGAAACTATTACATTAGCCCTCAAGGCTTGAAAATAATCCTCTGTTCTCTGAGACCATTTATACAATGGCCCTGCCCTCCAGACTCTAGCTATTGGCCACACTTTCTGGATTCTGAGTGGAGGCCCCTGGGCTTTCAGCTTCAGCTCCGCCTTCCAGGCCCACTGGAACAGCAACTCCGTTCTGTGGGCTTTAGGCACACCATTGTTCTAGTTCATCTGAGTGGTGACTCCCCCTTAGAAACACCAGAGCCCATGTCTCTACCCTTTGAAACCCCAGAGGTCGTGGCCATACCTTTTGAGACTGAGGTAGCTCGGCTTCCTGTACTCCTTGTCCCTTCAGCTTCTGCTTCCTGGTTCCTTTTCCTCTTGGCCCCTCGGGCCCCTCCACCCTCATCTGCCCTGCTGGGGCAAGTGTTCCAAAACTCTGTAGCAATTCCAGTAAGTGTCCAGAGGCACCCCACTCCACCAGGAAGCCTGTGCAAAGGCACTCAGCTCTCTTGCTCCACAGGTCAGCTCCAGTGGTATCTGGCACTGGTCTCCTGGTTCTACTGCTGCTGCTTCTCACCATCTGTGCCATCTCCAATGTTAATAGTTCTCCTCACTTCCTTCTGAGCCCTCTATCCATTTGCAGTTTCAAAACTGCTTCCACATTTTAGGAAACCCTGGTGGCATAGTGGTTAAGAGTTTGGCTGCTAACCAAAAGGTCTGGCAGTTCGAATCCACCAGCCAATCCTGTCTGAGAGTCGTTTTTTTTTTTTGGCAGTATATCATTCTATTATTTAGTTTAAAGTCTCAAACATCTTGCTTACTAGAGATACTTGTGGAAGAATAGCAGTAAATTCAAAGGAAAACGCCATCTCAATAATAATGATGGGAGTATTGTCTATTTGGCAGACATACAAAGTAGGACAGAAGACAGAAAGAAACAATGTGGTGAGCTGGGTGGTAAAACAATAAATGGCGAGCTGTTTCCTCTCGAATGTCTTGACTAAATTCTCTTGTGAGGAAGGGGGATGTTTCTTGGTTTGCATACAAATAGGCATCTGATTGTGGGAACAGAGGGAAAAACTTTAGTAAGGTATTTCCTCAGAAAGGACAGCAGGGATCCAAGCCTTTTTTGTGTCAGGTGCTATTGAGTCGATTTTGACTGATAGCGATCCCATTTGATAGAGCAGAACTGCTCCATAAGGTTTTCCAGGCTGCAATCTTCATGGAACCAGACCTGTCTTCCGAGAAGCCCCTGGGTGGGTTTGAACCGTCAACACATTTCTGTTAGCGGCTAGGCGTTTAACGATTTGTGCCACCAGGATCTAAATTTGTGTCAGTCCGGATGATCCAGGCCACAGAATGCTGACAATGCTCTGTCCTACAGGATCACTACGAATCGGAATCGACTTGACAGTAATGGGTTTGGTGTTTTTGGGTAAAGCAGCACCCTATTTTCTTGGTGCCCAATTCTGCTAAGTCATTTTGTGCTGCTATAATAGAAATACCGTAAGTGGATAGCTTTAACAAAAAGTTTATTTTCTCACAGTCTAGTAAGCTGTAAGTCCAAATTCAGGGTATCAGCTCCAGGGGAGCTGTCAGCTCTGGAGTAAGGTCCTTCTCATCCATCTTCCCCTAGACTAGCAGCTTCTCTGCACAGGAACTCTGGGTCCAAAGGATATGCTCTGTTCCTGATGCTATTTTCTTGGTGGTATGAGGTCCCCCGTCTCTCTGTTCCCTTCTCTCCTTTGTATCTCAAAAGAGATTGGCTCAAGACACAATCCAATCTTGTAAATTGAGTCCTGCCTCGTTAATGTAACTGCTACCTATCCCACCCCATTAACATCACAGACGTAGGATTTACAACACATAGGAGAATCACATCAGGTGAAAAAATGGTAGACAATCACACAATACTGGGAACCATGGCTTAGTCAAATTCATACACATATTTTTGGGGGACACAATTCAATCCATGACAGACACCACTGCTGATGTCAGATGGACCCTGGCTGAAAGCAGAGAGTACTTAAACATACAGAAAAGCATGAAAAAGTAAAAATCACCCCATCTTCAAGATTAACAGCACTATTAGTATTTTATCAGCATTTTTTCAGACTTCTCTCCATGAACACAAGTACACATATAAATAAAAATTTAACATATACAAAATTGTGCAGTCCATGTTCTTTCATAATAGTTTTGCTTTTTGAACAATAGGTGAGGGCACCCTGACATCATAATGGCTACAAAATAGCCAAAGCAAAACTAAGAGTTTTAACCAGGGAAGTGTTAGGATGAGAAAACATCAGGTCTCCCGTGTAGAGCCTGCTGGCTCCTACCAAACCCAGTCTTCCTTCTTTCCAGGATGACGGCATTCTCAGCTGCTGCGTGGCTAATAAGGACCATATTCTCCAGTTCTGCTGCAGCTAGGTATGGCTAACCCAAGAGCTGAAGTGTGCCATGTCCAGGTCATGCCCGTTAACTTCTGTTGCCTACTTGATGGAAGGCGGGTGTGGTGGGCCATCTCAGACCACGCAGTCAAGGGTGATACCCCAAGGGCACTACAATAAAGAGACAGTACCTGGCCTCTTCACAGGACTTTTACATAAAAGAGATTTCCTCTAGTTGCAGTCACTGTAAATTTAGATGCCTCTGTTGTTGTTACGGGCCCTCAAGTCGGTTCAACTCACAGTTACTCCATGTACAACAGAACGAAACACTGCCCCACCATGCACCACTCTCATAATTGTTGCTATGTTTGAGCCCACTGTTGCAGCTGCTGTGTCAAGCCTTCTCTTTGACTGTCTTCCTCTTTTTCACTGACCCTCTATTTTACAAAGTATGATATCCTTCTCCAGGGACTGGTCGCTCCTCATGACATGTCCGAAGTAAGCAAAACGAAGTCTCACTATCCACTTCAAAGGAGGATTCTGGCTGTATTTCTTCCAAGACAGATTTGTTCGTTCTTCTGGAAGTCCATGGTATACTTAATATTCTTTGCCAACACTGTACTTCAGAGGTATCAATTCTTCTTCGGTCTTCCTTATTCATTGCTCAGCTTTTGCATGCATATAAGGCAATTGAAATCACCACAGCTTGGGTCTGGTACACCTAAGTCTTTAAAGTGACATCGTTGCTTTTGAATGCTTTAAAGAAGTTTTTTGCAATATATATGCCCAATGTAACATATCATTTGATTTGCTGATTGCTGCTTCCATGGGCGTTGATTGTGGATATAAGTAAAATATGTCTGCTATGGTTAAGGTAGTTTGTCAACTTGGCTGGGCCAAGATTCTCAGTGGTTTGGCAGTTATGTAATGATGTAGTTATCCTCCATTTTGCCATATAATGTAATCACCCCCATGATGTAATCTGATGAGATCAACCAATCAGTTGACTGGGGAGTTTCCTTGAGCTTGTGGCCTGCATCCAATATACGTGGATGTTCTGGCATAGCTTGCTGGCTTTTACTCGCTCTGGATTGTGCATCCAATTTCTCATCGTCTGACCTGTGGTTCTTGAGACTTCAGCTAACAGTCTGCCATACTGCCTGGCAATCTGGGGATTTGTTGGCCTTGCCCACCTGTGAGCCAGCAGCCTGCCATCTGATATGCCCATCTTGCGTATGTCAGCCCCTGCAGCTACATGAGTTAAGAAAAGCCTCTAGCCTGATGCCTGACCCACAGGCTTGGGACTTGCCGGCCTCTACAACTGTGTGAGCCATTTCCTTGAGATAAATTTCTCTGTATCTATAAATACACCTCTCTGGTTTTGCTTCTCTAGAGAATTCAGTCTGACAGGTGTCTTAGTACAAGCAACCTAATACACTAACGAGAACAAAATCTCAAAAAAAGACTCATAAAGTGTGTGGCTTAAACAATACTATTTCCTATAAACAGTTGAGAAAACATATGTATTCCACTCAGGAAGGGTAGAGGTAAACTCAGGAACCTGGGGAAGGCGGCAGTGCTCAGAAGGTACCGTAGTGCTCCAGCACCCAAGGCCTGTCCCCTCTGCCCCTCAGCACCGGCCTGCTGGTGGAGAACAGGCAGCAGAGGGTCAGTGACCTGTTGTACAGTACAGCATAGGTACAGTAGGAGGTCTGTGTACTCCTGAATGCTGCTGCTGTTGCTGCTCCTCTATACAACACACTGGGGGAAGAGTAGAGGCTTTGGTGTCAGAAAGACCTGAGTCTAAATTCTGGTTCTCTTTTAGCAGTTCTGAGAACCTATACAAGTTCTCACCTGTAAACTGTGAAAATAATATTTCTTAGATTTAAACAAGATATGTCTGGAAATTGCTTGGCATGCTGTCTAGCACGTGGTAAAAGATAAATATGGGCTTTTATCGTCACATGCTAACTAAATGAAGTATCTTTTAGAAGGCTGCTATTGATAAGTCAATTCGTATCTGGAGACAGTTATTTCATTTTAAAAAGATCCCCTCTTTTTTGTCCATGACTAATTTGCAGGGCTCTCCTAATTCAGGATGGTGACATCACATCTTTGGTGGCTGTGCTCTCTTGAGGTGAGAAGTTTGTGTTTAGCTCAACCTGGAGCTTGTGAGCTACCTACTCTGGCATCACTAATCATGAAAGGACCTAAATCTTTAATTCACTCGTTGTACTGGTTTCCCACTGCTGCTGTAACAAATTATGACAAACTTACTGGCTTAAGACAACACAACTTAGCTTAGTTTGTGAAATGAGTCTCACTGGGCTACAACCAAGGTGTTGGCAGGGCTGCATTCCCTCTCGACGCTCTAAGGGAGAATCCGTTTCCCTGCCTTTTCCAGTTTCTGGAGGTTCCCTGCATTCCTTGGCTTCCTCCATCTTCAAAGCCAGCAGCATAGCATCCTGAGATCTGACTTTCTTTTACCTCCCTCTTCCCCACTTAAGGACCCCTGCGATTATACTGGGCCCACCTAGGTCATCCAGGATAATCTACCCAGCTACAGGTCATCTGATTAGCAACTTTAATTCCCTCTTGCCATGCAATCTAACACAGTCACAGGTTCTATGGATCAGGGAACATGGACATATTTGGGATCGGTATTCTGCCTGCCACACTCATGCATGTTTTTAGAACAAATGACCTCATATGCCAGGGTTTTGAAGGGAATAGTGATATTATTTTGACAGTGAGAAAGGAAGGATGCTGTAGTCAGGGGGAATGCAGCCTCCATAAGCAGGTGTGCAAGGTACATATGGGGTCAGCAATTTGCTTTACTTGGTTGGAATGCAAAGCTAAGCCCGACAGTAAGAGGAAAAAAGTTAGAAAGCAAGGTGATAACAGTCACTGTGGCAGAGTTTGAAAAATTGATCCCTCTTAACTATGACTATTACAACTTTATTGCTATCTTAAAGGCCATAAATAATTTTTCAAAATATGCTTCACTACATCTTGGCAACAAAGGCTAAAATCTGGACCCCATAATTATTTAAGCCACTCCTTCCAAAGGAAAACTCAATTACCAAACACTTGAAGCATGGACCCTGGCCCAAATCCCTCCAGGGCACGGATGCTTCCAACTCACCTTCGTTTTGGTGCCCTAATGAAGAGCTCACAGAGGAGCCGGCCCTGCTCATCCTTATAGTCGCGGATGGTGTTGTAGAGTTCATGGCACACAGCAATCTATACACAGGAATAGGAGAAAACCACCACAAAAGTGAACAGAAAGCCGGGACAGGCATAAGGATTATCTACTACTTTTCAGTAAAAACATACCCGTAAAAGGCAAGTAGAAAAAACAAAAGATGAATTTCAAAAGAAACTTTATAATACATAGGAACCCACGTCTGAAATACACTGACATCTCTTTTATTTAAAATAATCTAATTGATTAAATTTGGGGGTACCTTTCATCAAATTTTTGTGATTGGTGATTTTTTTTTCTTTTTAAATCTTTTAAACTAATCAGCTTCTATTACTCTCTTGCTTAAAATCATTTGATAGAAGGACTACAATGAAAATAAAACTGAAGCCCCTAACAGTGCCTACAAAGGCCCTACATACTCTGGCTGGGTGGACCATGCAGTTTCTTCCTATAATCATGAGATCCCAAACCTGTTTCTGATCCACCCCCTCAGCACTGGTCCCCTCTGCCTGGACCTCTTCTCCAGGGCTCTGCAGGGTTGGTGCCTTGTCACCACAGAGAAGCCTTTCCTGAAGACACTACCAAAATAGCTCTAAACACCCAAACCTGTCTTCTTAGCATTTATCACTAGCTAGAAATACGGTTAATGCATTTGTTCTCTTGTTTACATTCTGCTTCCCCTACACTAGAACCTAAGCTCCACGTGAAGAATTAACTTGTCTAACACATGGGTATATTCTAACTACTGGTGGGTTTATTGTAACTACTAGAACAGTGCTTGGCACATGACAGGCACACAATTATCTGTTGAATGAATGTGTGATGTGACATACTGATACTCTTCATGATTTTATAATACTAAATTGTACTGTTACTGCAGTTTCGGTTAATTGTAAACTTGTCATAAAAGAAACGTTAAGGATATCAAGCAAGAGGAAAAGGAAGCAGAGAGGCCTTGCATTTTAACCACTACCATAAAAGGAAGGGCACGAGAATCACGGGAAAAGCAGGCACTGTGTGGTCCACGTTACTCACAGGATCTACAGTTGGAAGATTGGAGAGTCTCCTTCTTTTCCTGCTTGGGCCTGGTGTGGACACAGAATGGTGCCCGTCATCAAAGTCCCCGCTGACGCTACTGGAAGGGGAGGTAGCTCTTCTTCTCTTGGAACCCATGGAATCCAACTTCTTCTGTAAGAAATAATTAGTCATGTTCTTATTTTTAAATTTAGACTCTGCCACCAAATTCAGCTGATCACCTACCACCACGCTTCTGGCTGAAAGAAGTTTAACTAGCTGTAAGTTTCTCCAATGGTAAGTCCTGGACCTCACTCCTCTAGCCTCTTCCCTTTTCATGGGACAAATTCAGCAAAAGTATACTCATGTGTATACCTCCAACTTTGAATGACTGAACCACTTCTGACCCTAAATTCACCTTGGACTAGTTTCCCAACCCATGTGCAGCGATACAAGGTGTTGGTCTCTCAGTCCCTGAGACAGCCAGGCAGGCTTGGGGGACAGAGGCCCCAAGGCAGTCACTCATTATGGAGCTGGCAGCCTCATCTGGTTTCCCCAGTGTACCTTACACTTATCATTTTCCAGATGGGCTATGGTGTAGAAAACGGTAGGAAGCAGTGCCTGGGGCAAATGAATAGTATAAAAAAAGGGACAGAGAATATTTAACCTTCTAGCATTTTAGATGCACCGTAAAATTAATACAGTGAAAATTAATTTTTTCCATTCATTAAAGCAAGATTCACAAGACACACCCCTGAAAAACACTTAATGTGACTTGCCATATGCCACATACAGAAATAGTGAAGCTGTGCTTTGGAATTCTTCTGTTAGACAATGGACCTCTTTTTCAGTTTTGTGAGGTACTCTATCCCCATGAATTTTGAAATCAGAGCTTCCAGTCCTAGTAGGTGATCTGGAAGAGCACCCCAGAGGTAAGCTTTTAGGCCTTGCCTGGCCTTTCAGAAGCATTTAAATATTTGTGCACCGTCTTCCTTCTGACTGTCCTCTTCCTAATTCTAGAAATAGCTACAGGAAAAGTGTGTGAAAAAGTGCCAACCACAATGCTGGTATCTGTAAAGTGCACCTTAAATTCTCAAGCATAAAAGGCACTTCAGGAATGCAAGAATATATCATGGTAACTATGCCGGCTTGGTTGGTGAAAATAAAATGTGGGAGTTCAGCACATATAGGGCAATTTAGCTTTAACATTATCAGCTTTCTACATAGTGACTTAAATAACTACTAACTATTGAAATAAAACATCTTACTTTTACCCCAATAAAAATTTAAAACAATAACATATCTTCTAAGACCACCAAAATAAAAAGACAAAATTAATAGACTGAACATTTTTTATTAAAGGTCCTTATCTATAGCAACCTTCAAAATCAGAACTAGAAACCATACAAGCAAAACAAATTTAAGACAGATTACTTTTATCAAGTAGGGCAGAATAAGACAACAAAAATGGGATATGTATTTGTGTCTATATTCTATGCTTAGAACTTGGGGTTGAGTTTTCCTGTGGCTGAAGTAATGAACCTTGCTACAAAGGCACTGATTCCTCACACATGTAACTTACTAAGCTGCACTGGGTTTTTTTTTTTTTTTTTTCATTCTAACTATGGGTACTTTTTAGTTTTTATTACAATTTCTCTGTGCTCTCAGTTTGGGGCTGGCTGCTGAGTAACTAGCCTTAAGGCAACTTTACAAGTGTATGCACTTGGCTATGACACAAGAAATGCAACCACAAGTCAAATCATCTGCTACAGACAGAGGGGAAGGGTATGCTTATATACCCAAGAAAAGTCCCACAGTGTTTATAATTTAACAACAGGACCTAACAGTATATTGTGATTTCAAGGATCTTTTTCTAAAGCAAAGAGAAAAAACTCAGATCCAATTGACATTCAACTTCCCTAAGACACCAGCAGCCAAAAGAATGGGAACAGTAGAGCACTGGTTGCCAGCAGTATGGGCAGAAGAGGTGGGGGATCTAACTTTGAGGTGGGGATCTCCTGGGAGCTGAAAGCAGGTGCAAAACATGCAAAAATTTTGCTAAGCAACTAAGAAACAAGAGGAGACTCCTATCTCCTCCTCGGAATTCAAGTTCACAGGGTGTTTAAAAATAATCTACCCTGATGATGCTGCCATCTTCTCGGCTTTGGTTTGTTACACAGCATAGTAGTTTTCAGTTTGCTAAAACTGACTAAAATCTTCAGAGGACTTAGACCAAGGGCAGCCAAGTTTTATTGATTTGTGTTTGTTTTATAAAGGCTGGCGAACTGGCTTTTCAACTCATTAAGACAACGAAACTAAAAACCAGCCCGTTGTTAACAAGGGCACAGGTGGAATGTGATGAACACGAGAAGGGAATTTTTATGGAAAGGATAACAAAAATTAAAGGTGGAAGTTGAAAGGCAAGGAGAACAGAAAAGGGAGAGAGTGTAGATGATCAGTGATTTACCAGCTTTACCAGAGCACAACCAGCGCCTCGAAAAGCCAGTCTCCTCATTATGTCTGAAGGCCAAGTGCAGCCAGTGGGAGAAGGCAGGGCTTTAGAAGTGCTGATTCAATGTTAGTATATTCAAAACTGAAAGAGAAGAACAAGGCAGAGAAAGGGGAAATACAAAGGAAGGGTCAGAAGGAGTAAAAATGAGTACGAGTAGATAGAAAACATTCAAATAGAACTGCTAGAGAAAGAGAACTGAGCTGGAGAAAACAGGTGTATCGGTTCTCTCGCACCTACTAAACTGCTGCAAAGGCTTAGGCTCTAACAGTACCTGCCCTCTCTTCTATTTTAAGCCAAATGCTTTTCATCTACTAAAGGTGCCTCCCACGGAACAAGCGGTCGGTCGCATGCCCCTTCGCTCACACGGAACAACTGTCAAGTCCCGACTGAAGTGTGCCTTCCTAACTGCTCCCTAGTCAAGAAGAGCAGAGTTCAATCACAGAGCCGCAATGGACTGTGAACACGTATCAGAGACTTGCATGTGACACAGAGTTTTGGCAAGCTGGAACAAACTGAGAATGCTCCATGTGAGCAAAGGGTCTGGAAAACTCCTTCCCCCTCAAAAATTCAAAATACGGCAACATTTCTTTCTACAAGTCCTATCAGCATTTGAGAGACACCATCTACGGTTTTACCAAGGTTAAACAAAAAACGCCTTCAACCATTTTGGCAGAAGTTCAAAATTCTATAAATAGTCCAGTGAAAACCAAAAAACATAAATGACTGGAGTGTGTGAATACATATCATGCAAGAATCAAAAATCCTCCAATCATTAATTTATTTAATAAAACAAGAAAAAGACGCAACCTAAGAATAAGTTCCAAATATTTTCTTACCCAAAGATCACATTTTAAAATGTATTTTGAGAGTTTGACAAGAAAGGCAGTGGGGTGAGGCGGGAGGAGCAACAGGACCTGCACTCAGAAGACCTGGATTGGAGCTGAAGGTCTTCCGCCTCAAATTATGTTTGACGTTGGCTGGGTCACAACCTCTCAGGTCTGTTTCCTCACCTCTAAAATGAGAACAGTAAGGCATGCAGTTCTTCCTTGGATTACTGTGACAGGGAAATGATACTATGTATGTTCAAAGCACAACAAAAATGTTAAGTTTCAACTCTAAGATTGCATGGTGCCTTGGCACAGAAACTGTCATATTCTTTTTTGTGGCCCCGGCCTACAGAATAGTATTTGGTGCTCAATTTATCTTTTTTATTACAAGTGCCCTTAAGAGGGACCTTGGAAAAAAAAAGTTTACTTTGGCAGTTTAAAAGGCCTGTGAGCATTCCATAACCAATTCTTTTTCCATGAAGAGGAAAGAAAGAGATTCTGGAGCTCAATTACAAGTTTTAAGATGGCTTTAATTCCACAAACCTGACAACCAACGATTAATTTACAGTGGACAGTAAACAGGAATAACTTTACAAAGTGCAAACTGGGAGACTACTTACTCAGTACAGGCAAACGGTGTATTTTGACAATCTATAAACTTTTTGGTACTCTCCTGTATTTCTAGTGCTACTCAGCACGTAGATACAAACTTAAAACAAAAAGCTCAAAGGAAACAAAAAACCACCCATAATCCTACTTCCCAGAGTAAATCATCCTTAACGTTGGTGTTCAGAGCTTTTCGTTTTATTCTATGCCTTTGTTGGCCGTTATGTAATTTTTTTAAACAAAAGTGATAAACTGTACATATTATTTTGCTGCCTGTGCTTTAACTTAGAGAAAATTCTTCCAAGTCAACATTCTTCTCCACAATGTTTGATGGTTTGACAACAATCTATCAAACAGATATACCACAATTTACTAACCTTGGGGATTTTGGTAAATTATGAACATTTGAAGTATTTTGTAACTCCCAAAGCCAAAGTGGCTAAGCCCCTTCCATCCATCCACAACACGTATTTGTTACTGTTTTAATCCGAAATACCTTCTTGAAAAAAAACTTTCCAATCTTCGGTTTTGGATCTTAAAATACCTGCAATCTGTTAACAAGTAATAAGGCAAAAATAACACTACTCTTAAATTTGTAGTGAATCGTATTTGCTTCTGAATTATATTTGTGGAAAAGTGCACCAGTTAAGTGGAAAAAATTACCTAAAATAATTTTTGAGAAGCCCTAGTTTGTCGGAAAATAAGTTAAAGTTTTACGCCAACGCCTGTTTCTATAACTACAATAAGAACTTGTAAATACAATACTGTGTATCTGTGATTTGCTTTTCAGGATTCCTTCTGTATTTCTGCCACCCTTTCTCTCCTTTTAAATCACAAACATATTCCACATAGTAACAAAATTACCCTTCTCTTTCAGTAGAACATTTTAAGATATGGAAAAATATTAAAAGCCTGGAATGTACACAGTTCCAAAAGCCCGATTTTTTGTGATATTGCAGACGAGACAATTATCTGGCCTCTACTATAAATACAAATCCCATTGACAAAAACACTCGGTCTGAACACGGTCATCTGGAAAGCGTGTGAAAACAAACAAACAAAATCACTGAGCGTTAGTGTCCGAATCATCCAAAAAAAAAAAAAAAAGCGGGCCTGGCCGGCGGAGGAAATGGGGACTTTGCCGACCTGTCACTGGTACGAGGGACTAGGGAAACGTTGACAGCTTGGAGCTATCCCGCGGCCAGCACTTGGCCAGCCCCGGGGCGGGAAAGAAGGGCGCGGGCAGTACCCGGGCCGCGGCGCGCCTTTGTCCCGGCCGGCAGGTGCGGCCAAGCCGCGGGGCCGGTCCCCAAGCCCCGCCGCGCCCCGCCCCGCGCGCCCGGCCCGACCGGCGCGTCCCCACGGCCGGGGCGGGGCCTCCGCCGCTGCTCCCGCCCGCCCGGGCCCACACAAAGGCCCGGCAGCCGGCCGAGGGGAAGCGGCCCCGCCCGACCCGAGCCCGGCCTTACCCCGCCGCTCCGCCGCCTGCAGCCCCGGCCGCCGACCGCCGCGCCCCGCCCCGTGGCCGCCACGGCTGCTGCTATTGCTCCTCCGGCCGCGGCCGCTGCCGTCGCTCCAGCACCCGCCGCCCTCGCCGCCCTCACCCCTCCCGGTGCCGCCGCAAAGCCAGCCCCGCGGTCGCCAAGCGAGCCCGGCTCTGCGCGACAGTGCATGCGCGCGCACGCGGGGCGGCGGCGGCGCGCTTTACGGCGGCAGCGTGAATACGTGACGTTTGGCCCAGGCCTCAGTTCGCACGTGGCGGCGGCGGAGAGAGGTTGTTGTCGCTGCTGCCATTGTCGTCCCCGCCGCCAGTATGAAGCGGCCGAGTGAGTGGAGGCGGAGGGCGGGCGGGTTTGGAGTAATTCCTGTCTCTGGTGGTCTCTGAAGCTGCCTGGGCGCTCTTCTGCAGCGGCTTGGTCTGCGGTGGCGTACGGGTAGGCCGGGTCCTGCGTAGAACCGAGGGTTGGAAGGCCTCACGTCGATACTGCGGATCCGCGGGCTCCTGGTGCAGAAGGCAGGCTGGCTCCGAGGGCGAAAGTCTCGTGAGGCAATACTGTCTGAGCCAAATTTTAGGTCCAGCTTTTCCGCATCCGCGGCCACGTGCAGAGCGGCCCTGTGGGAGAGCTGAGAGCCACCCTCCAAACGTATCGCTGCCCTCCTGCCTTGTGATAGGTGGTGTTTGATGCGAAATGGCTATTTTGAGTCTCCTGCTCTGGTGTGAGATCCCAGTCTAACTTGGGAAGACATTAACGGGGAACTTGGGCCCCAGTCCATACCTATTGCATCAAATTATTTGAATGATATATGCTTTTCTTAAGGACCCCACGTGGGTCTTAGCACAAGAAGAGTTAGCCCTATAGCGCAGTTACCAAAAAAACTATGCAGACAAATCATTGGTTTTCAACCCTTTTGCGATGTTTCTTTATAGAGTTGAAGAAAGCAAGTAAACGCATGACCTGCCATAAGCGGTATAAAATCCAAAAAAAGGTGGGTATTGTGCTTGGGGGAGCTATATCATTGAACTGCTTTCTGCGGATCTCTCATCTCGGCGGGAAGTCTGGGTTAACATGATTGAGACTTAGGAGATGGGAGTTGGAGAATAAGCTCTTAGGCAGCAGGAGCAGGGCTGTAGAAAGATGCATTTATTGGGTAATCAAGTCTGTAAACTTCACCTTTCAATAATCTTTGTAAAGAGGTGGAGAAATAGAGCCTGGTGGTGGCTTTTTGTCAGTGCCCCCCCCCCCACTCCTCTTGCTGCCCCTTTATACTTTGATATGCATGTTCTAACGATCCCTGGTGGTGCAGTGGTCAAACGCAAAAGATCCACAGCTCAAAGGCACCAGCACCTTTTCGGCAGAGAGATGTGGCCGTCTGCTTCTGTCAACAGCCTCGGAAGCCCTGTGGGCAGTTGCGTTCTGTCCTGTAGAGTCGCTTTCGACTTGACAAAATGGGTTTATATATGCATTTTGTATGATTCTAATTAAAGCTCCCTTTTTCTATGTCATTTTATAGGGGTCACTAAACTGTAGCTAGATGGGTTTCTCACATGAATTTTGTTTGAGTGGGAAAGTATTTTTGTAAACTCCATATATTCATTATAATAGGTACGGGAGCACCATCGAAAATTGAGGAAGGAAGCCAAAAAACGGGGTCGCAAGAAGCCTAGGAAAGATCCAGGAGTTCCAAACAGTGCTCCCTTTAAGGAGGCTCTTCTTCGGGAAGCTGAGCTAAGAAAACAGCGGGTAAGGTGTTTATTGAAGCTTTGAAGAAATAGTGTGGGTATATGTACTTTTTTCAAAGTAAGGTAACAACACCAAGTCACTTTGCCTCACCCATTTCTCTTATGAATTGGACACAGCTTGAAGAACTAAAACAGCAGCAGAAACTTGACAGACAGAAGGAACAGGAAAAGAAAAGAAAACTTGAAACTCAGCCTGCTGTTGAGCCATCTAGTGGGGAACCTGTGAAGGAGGTATGACCAGGTTTTGTGAGCGAGAGGTAGCGTTCTGATGGAGAAGCAAAAGCACGTACATGGGGTGGGGGTGCTATGCCTCATGGCGGGGAGGGGGGGTGAGTTCAGATTCTGGCATACCTACCTATACTATCAAATGCAGGGCCTATTATCAGCCATGGGAAATGCAAACATAGGTTACAACTGCTGTACTTCTAATTTGATGTCTTTTCCCCCTTGTCTTTATTTTTTAGGAACTTGGGCAAGGCAAAGCAAAGAACAAAGCCAAGTTGGGCAAACAGAGTCCAAAGAAATCATATTGTCAGGAACTTAAAAAGGTATTTTAGTTTAGGTCTGTGTCTAAAAACAGTAATGAGTTTAAGAGACTAGTCGCTCCTCTTTCCTAACCCTGGCATCAACCTTGTAAAAGTGGAAGTAGAGCTCCCTTGAGCTGAAGAATCCTTCAGGCTGGCTTATCCCATTTAGGGCCTTTCCTGTTAGGTTTAGTTAAAGGAAATATTCTTCCTTGGTTATAAATTTTTGCACAGGTGCATGGGGAGCAGTTCACCATAAATATAGTTTATAAAAATAGTGTTTCGCGTTAATGTGTTGACACAGCAGTTTAAAGATTGAAGAAAGTACACAAAAATAGTGTGAAAATAAGACTCTTGAAAGTGCTTTGCTGAAACCCAAGTAAAGGAAGTCAACTGAAGTCAGAAGTGTCTTTTAGGTGTAGTAGCTCCTCAGCACTCCCATCCCTAACCACAGCCCCCCGCCCCCCATAGGTGGACAGACCCTGGTGACTATGCTCCTCAACACTTCTAGGGCTTATCAGACGACATCATTCACTATGGGAAGATTGTACATTCAGTTAGGAGTATTTTCCACTTTTGAAATTCATTTCGATGAGGACCCTGAGCAAGCCTATGTATTTTCTTGTGTGAGAAATGATGACATATAAACATTCTTCATACCCAAGTGAAGACATGAGATCCAACTCTGAGCTCACCATGCTGCAAAGTGGATAATGCCAACACGTTTCTGTTAAGGGTGTTCCTGGAGCAGGAGAAGTGATGTGTTTCTGCCTTGACAGGTGATTGAGGCCTCAGATGTTGTGCTAGAGGTGTTGGATGCCAGAGACCCGCTTGGTTGCAGGTGTCCCCAGGTAGAAGAGGCCATTGTCCAAGGTGGACAGAAAAGACTAGTACTTGTGTTAAATAAATCAGGTGAGTGAAACGAATGCCCTTTGTCTTGCGTGTGCACTGGCGAGGTATGAGGAAAATATGTGAACAGTCTGATTGTCAGTGAAGACTGATAAGATCCAACTCTGACCTCAGAGCCAGTGCACGTGGTAACTGGTTGCCAAAGCAGTTTACAACAACTGATTGGGCTGGTTTCTACTGTTCTTTTGTGATTCAGTGGTTACCACCTTGTCTTTTTTAAGAGTGTAAGCTCCTCTACCCAGCCCACTGTGCAGTGTATTTCACAGAGCAAATGATGACAGTGTGCCAAATTCCCCACACCTACACAATGTCACATCTTAGTTCAGGAGTTGGATAAATTGGAACCTTTATGACAAAATATTTAGATTAAAATGCATAATTATGTATCTAGGGTTGAGTAGCAGGAACAGGAAAACCCAGAACAGACAGCTGTACAGCAGAAAAGATGGGATCCAGAAATATTGTGGTTGGGAAACGGCTGCTAACTGAGGGTAATTTCTAAAATTATTAGCCGTAGGGTTAGTAGGGCGAGAATGTAGAGGTTGGCTCAGACCTGAAAGGATAAGTAGTGCAGAGGGGAATTGAGGAAATAAAGAAGGGTTAATACTGGCTTGTTCAGGGCAGCAAGGTAAGGAACTTACCCTTCCCCCATCTTCCGGTTATATCCTTAATCAGAAAAGGCAAAATAGAGTAAAATCTACATCAAATTTTGCAAACTCACCTCAACAAAATGGCCAAATTAGACGATGTCTTTTTCCTAATTCCTGTCAGATCTGGTGCCAAGGGAGAATTTGGAGTCCTGGCTAAGTTATCTGGAGAAAGAATTGCCAACAGTGGTGTTCAGAGCTTCAACAAACTGGAGGGACAAAGGAAAGCTAATCAAGGTATCTCTTACTGTTAGGGGTGGAAAGTGTGGGTCTTTCAGATTTTCAGAGGTTGAGATAAGATGAGTGAACAAAACGTTGATTAAAAAAAAGAAATTATAAGGTCCAACTCTGATTTCGTGCAGAGATAACTGAAAGGTAATAGAGTGTGGTGATTAAGAGCCAGATTGCTTGACTCTTGTCTGTTGTCAGAAGTAGTAAAACTAATAACTCAGACGTGTTAAGGTAAAGAAGAAAGCTGCTCCATTCAAAAGTAAAGTCTGCTTTGGGAAAGATGGCCTTATGAAGCTTCTTCGAGGATTTCAGGACACTTGTGGCAAAGCCATTTGCGTTGGAGTAATTGGTAAGTTTATTTCAGTTCACGTTTTGCTTAAGTGCCAAGAATTTTTTCACTTTAAAAGCTTGCGAGTTTATTGGCAAATAAAGTGCTCGAACATTAGCTACTTTCCCGCTTCATCAAGAATGCACAACAGTTAAAACTAAAGTAATTGCTGCCTGATCAGTTCTTTGTTGTGACTGGGCATTGCAGGAAGTTGGCTTCTCAAACCTCTTGGCTTATTCGAATTAGTGTCTAGTCCTGCCCTTTTGTTACTTGAGCAAGAAATGAAGAAGTTAAGATTGGTCTTAGTGTGGAAGTGAAGAAACTCAGATCCAACTCTGATCTTGCTCTAAACATGAAATATAAAATAAGGTGGTAGAAGTTGTATAATTATCAGCCCATAATACTTTTTGTGTCTCAATTCCCCATTTTTAGGTTTCCCAAACGTGGGTAAAAGCAGCATCGTTAATAGCTTAAAACAGGAACGGACATGCAATGTTGGTTTATCCATGGGGCTTACAAGGTGGGTTGAGTTGTTTCATAATTGCAGTATTTTATTATAGGTCAGTATGTTGTTGTTAGGTGCTGTCGAGTTGGTTCCAACTCATAGTGGCCCTACATACAACAGAACGAAACACTGCCTGGTCTTGCGCCATCCTCACAGTTGTTAGGCTGGAGCCCATTGTTGTAGTCACTGTGTCAGTTCATCTCATTGAGGGTCTTCCTCTTTTTTACTGACCCTTCACTCTACCAAGCATGATGTTCTCCAGGGACTGATCCCTCCTGATAACACGTCCAAAGTATGTGAGGCAAAGTCTGACTATCCTCACTGCTACTGAGCGTTCTGGCTATACTTCTTCCAAGACAGATTTGTTTATTCTTCTGGCACTCCACGGTATATTCAATATTCTTCACCAACACCGTAACTCAAAGGCACCAATTCTCCTTCTGTCTTCCTTATTCACTGTCCATCTTCTACATGCATATGAGGTGATTGAAAAAACCATGGCTTGGGTCAGGTGTACCTTAGTCCTTAAAGTAACATCTTTGCTTTTTAACACTTTAAAGAAATCTTTCGCAGCACATTTGCCCAGTGCAGTGCACTGTTTCATTTCTTGACTGCTGCTTCTATGGGTGTTGATAGTGGATCCAAGTAAAATGAAATCTTTTATAACTTCAATCTTTTCTCCATTTATCATGTTGCTTATTGATCCAGTTGTTAGGATTTTTGTTTGCTTTATGTTGAGGTGCAAGCCATACTGAAGGCTGTGGTCTGAATATATACGACTTTATTTTAGCTAGCTTGAAGACAAATTTATTTTTAAATTATCTTTTTAAATCTGCCAGCGAAAGAAAGGGTTAGGCCCAAGCTAGGCTTGGGGAAGAACTAGTTGGAGTGGGACAGCTGCCCACAATCTAGTTGGAAAGACAGATAAGCAAACAGATGCAGAGGGAGGAATGCTGTCTCAGTGGAAGTGATGTTTGAATCTGGTCTTGTGAAGTGAAAAGAAGTTCGCCAGGTGGGAGAGGGAAAAATATTTATGGCAGAGGGACAGCACGTGTTAAGATGATATATAAACAGTAAGATGGATTGTTTCCCTTTAGAAAGGGAGGGTGCACTGTCTGGGGTTCAGACAGACATGAAGCAGATGATGAGAAACTGGATCTGACTGACTGTGCTGAGTTTGTTCAATCCAACCCTGAGCTTCGTGTTCTGCCTTTGCCGTCTAAATTAAACCGGTGCCCCCTTTGAATACCATCTTTCTTCTTCTAGGAGCATGCAGGTTGTCCCCCTGGACAAACAGATCACAATCATAGACAGTCCCAGCATCATCGTGTCTCCACTTAACTCCGCCACTGCACTTGCTATGAGAAGTCCAGCAAGTATTGAAGTAGTAAAACCAGTGGAGGCTGCCCATGCCATCCTGTCCCAGGCCGACGCTCGACAGGTAAAGGAACCCTTTTCCTCAGGCACCTCGTCGCCATTTTCTCTTTGATCATAAGCATTTTTAAAAAGACTTCTTGACCAAAAGGGGGATGGCAGGATGCTTCTTAAATTCCAGAATATAGTTTTGGGATTTGGTGCCTGACTCTTAAAAGTTTGAGATGTTTGGTCCTTCTTGAATTTCACCACAATCAGCATATATTTTTTTGTGCAACCATTACCACAATTTATTTCAGTTTTTTTTTCACCACTCCAGAAAGAATTCCTCTGCCTCTCAGTCCTTGGCAACCATGGATAAATCCTGTTTCTATGGATTTATCTTAAGTAGATCATATGAATGGACTCATATACGTAGTCCCTGTGACTGACTGCTTTCACTGAACATGTTTTCAAGGTTCGTCCAAGTTGTAGTATGTATCGGTACACGTCATTGTTTTATGGCCAAATAGTCTATTGTATATATGGTACTGCATCCGCTTATCCCTCAGTTGATGCGACTTTTGGGTTGTCTCCACTTTCTTAGGTATTATGAAAAACGGCTGCTGTGAACATTGATACACAAGTTTTTGTGTGAACGTATTTGATTTCTCATAGATACATATACCTAGGATCGTAATTGCCAGGTCACGTGTTAATTTTATGTTTAACATTTTGAGAAACTGCCAGGCTTTTCCAGAGGCTGTACCATTGTACATTTCCACCAGCAACCTGTCGGGGTTCCAACTACCTACCTACATCTTTGCCAACACTAGTTAACTTTTATTATAGCCATATGTGAAGTGGTGTCTCACTGTGCTTTTGATTTTCATTTCCCTAATGGCTAATGAGGAGTCCTGGTGGCACAGTAGTTAAAGCACTCAGTTGCTAACTGAATGGTCAGAGGTTTGAACCTATCAGCCTGGTTTGTGGAAGAAAGATGTGGCAGTCTGCTTCCATAAAGATTTACAGTTTTGGAAACCCTATGGGGCAGGTCTACCCTGTTCCGTAGGGTCACTATGAGTGATTCAACTCAACTGCAGTGGGTTTGTTTTTTTTGTAATGACTAGTGATGTCATGACACCTAATTGTGTTCACGAGGAACCTTTACATGGATCGAGGCAGTTGTTCACACAGAACAAGGGGATACTGATTGGTTTAAAGTCAGGAAAGGTGTGTGTCAGGGTTGTATCCTTTCACCATACCTATTCAATCTGTATGCTGAGCAAATAACCCGAGAAGCTGGACTACGTGAAGAACGGGGCATCAGGATCGGAGGAAAACTCATTTACAACCTGCGTTATACAGATGATACAACCTTGCTTGCTGAAAGTGAAAAAGACTTGAAGCACTTACTAATGAAGATCAAAGACCGCAGCCTTCAGTCTGGCTTGCACCTCAACATAAAGAAAACAAAAATCCTCACAACTGGACCAGTGAGCAACATCATGATAAACAGAGAAAAGATTGAAGTTGTTGAGGATTTCATTTTACTTGGATCCAAAATCAACAGCCACGGAAGCAGCAGTCAAGAAATCAAACGCATTGCATTGGGCAAATCTGCTGCAAAGGACCTCTTTAAAGTGTCAAAAAGCAGGGATGTCACCTTGAACACTAAGATGCGCCTGACCCAAGTCATGGTATTTTCAGTCGCGTCGTATGCATGTGAAAACTGGACAGTGAATAAGGAAAACCGAAGAAGAACCGACACCTTTGAATTGTGTTGGCAAAGAAAATTGAATATACCGTGGGCCGCCAAAAGAACTAACAAATCTGTCTTGGAAGAAGTATAACCAGAATGCTCCTTAGAAGCACGGATGGCAAGATTGCGTCTTACATACTTGGGACATGTCAGGAGGAATCAGTCCCTGAAGAAGGACATCATGCTTGGCAAAGTATAGGGTCAGCAAGAGAGGAAGATCCTCAAAAGAGGTTGCAACAATGAGCTCAAGTGTAACAGTTGTAAGGATGGCGCAGGACTGGGCAGTGTTACGTTCTGTTGTACACAGGGTCTCTATGAGTCGGAACCAACTTGACGGCACCTAACAAGTGATGTTGAGCATCTTGTGCTTATTGGCCATTTATGTGCCTTTGGAGAAATGTCTATCCAAGTCATTTGACAATTTTGGTGGAGTTGTAAGAGTTCTTTATGTAAGTCTATTATCAGACGTGATTTTCAGATATTCTGTGGGTTATCTTTTCACATTGATGGTGTCCTCTTATGCACAAAAGATTTTCGTTTTGATAAAGTTCAATTTAGCTTTTTCCTTTTGTCACCTATGCTTTTGGTGTCATTGTCTAAGGAATCATTGATTAATCCAAGGCCATGAAGATTTACGCCTGCATTTTTTTCTAAGTGTGTATAAGTTTTACCTCTTAACCGTTAGGTCTGTGATACATTTTGTGTATGGTATGAGGACGGGGCTCCAGCTTCATTCTTTTGCATGTGGAGATCAGTTGTCTGAGAAGCATTTCTCGAAGGCTGTTCTTTCCCCTTGTCAACAATCAGTTGATAATAAACCTAAAGGTTTATTTCTGGACTCTCAAATCTATTCCA
The DNA here is from genome assembly GCF_030014295.1 of Loxodonta africana. Lineage (NCBI taxonomy): Eukaryota > Metazoa > Chordata > Mammalia > Proboscidea > Elephantidae > Loxodonta > Loxodonta africana. Next base: position 20,319,305 of record NC_087363.1, on the reverse strand, counting down.
TCGATCTATATGTCATTGTGCCAGCACCTCTCTGTCTTGATTATTGTAGTCTGTTTCTCTTTTAAGTAGAAAGTTCTCAGTCTTTTGTTTACATGTGCGCTACAGCAGACGACTGACAGTTCCTGGTTTTCTTTTTTCAAGGTAGTATTGAAATTTACTGTCCCAGAATACAAGGATCCTCTGGAATTTTTTACTTTGCTTGCTCAAAGAAGAGGATTGCACCAAAAAGGTGGAAGCCCAAATGTGGAAGGTGCTGCCAAACTGCTATGGTCTGAGTGGACAGGGTAAGGCTTCTCTCTTTTGGCGTTTTGATGCTCACAAAGAATAAAGGAAGTGCTTTTTGACGAATCTTGTCTTGAATACTAGTGCCACCTTAGGTTACTATTCCCAGCCCCCGACATCCTGGACTTGTTGTCCACATCTTAATGAGCGCATAGTGGCAGAAATGAAATTGGGCTTTAATATGGAAGAACTGAAAAAGAACAATGTACACAGCATACAAGGTGAGTGAGACTTATTTCACTGCTGTCTCCATTGGCTGACAGCAATGAAGGTCTCATCTGTTTACCTGGCTTTGTCCCTTTCCTAGCCATCAGGGGCTCTCGTTCAGCCAGTAGCATCCTTTTCCGATCTTCGGGTCTGACAAATGGAATCATAGAGGAAGAGGACATACCTGAGGAATTGCCAAAACAGAAGGAGAGGAAGCAGGAGGAGGACATTGACAGTGACCAGGAAAGTGTTGGTAGTGAAGAAGCTGGTGTAAGTGTGTTCTCCATGAGTTGTTTAAAGCTGAAGTGTATTTTCCAAAATTATAATGTACAACAAATGGGAAGGGCCTAAACGTGGCAATTAAATACTTTGCAGTAGACGGTAAGCCTATACAGTGTGGGAATGCAATCCTTAGTCTTAATTTTACACATTCCATTACATGTACTGTCAAAGACTGAACTTTTCCCAGGTACATAATTACTTGGTTTAATGAGCAGACAAGGGCTATTAACCCAGTGACATTTCTCTTTGTCTTAAAGGAAAAGAACTCAGACATGTCTCCTGCAGAAGACACATGGGAGGCATTTCCTGAGGAGTCTCAAGCAGGTTAGTCTGGGGTAGATGAGTTCTAACCAAACAGCATCACAGAGTCACTTTTACTTTCAAAACAAAAACGGTTAATTTTTCTCCAATGCAGGCAAACAGTTCTGCAGTCAAGAAGCAAGATCTTTTGCTATGGATAAAACAATCAAAGAGGAGGAAGATGCCTATGACTTCAGTACAGACTACGTATAGCAAAAAGCCTGTCCTATTGGAGGGGCTTCTGTTTTTTGAGCAGACTGCTCAACTCTTCCGTTGTGTGTAACATACCGGTTTGTTAATTATGTCCTAAGCTGTGTAAATTTTGTGAATATGTAGCATATGATATATTCATTAAAAAGAATGAGGCAATTTAGAAAGTGTCTAAATTCTCTAAGACAACAACTCATTTCTTACAATACAGTTTAGTAAGTGGGTAGAAGTACAGTTACCAAACCAAGAAACGTCTTGAAAAAAGTAGGTTTCACTTTATTTACAAATCAGGCCACAACTTACAAAATTAAACCTAAGGAACAGTTTTAAACTAGCTGTACCAGATGAACCTTTGTTCATTCAGCATCATAGTAAGAAAACACTTGGTAAGGCAGATGGAGACAGACTATATATAAATACGCCAGACTTATGTAAGCTAGTTTGTCTTTATCCAGTTGAGATGTCCCTTTTTCTCCATGGGTTACTACAGATGGGCATTGAAGCCTAGCAGCTGTGTTACTTCTGACACATACCGTCTTCCAGGATATCCTGAGAAATGCTTACAGTTTAAAATTCTATTTTAATTCATATTTGAGATCTCCACATGTCTTCGGATTAAGCTGAATTTGCCTGTTGGGTCTGGAATATACCATTTTTCCCAAACATCAATATATGAGGCAGTTCTTCCCCATGGCTTAAAGTGCCCGTTCCAATGGAGTAACTTGGCAGCCTTTACAAACTGAGGTGAATATCGTTTTCCAGCACTGGAGCCTTACATTGAGAGAGAGAGACTTCAGTGATTGTACCAGTCATACACAAGGCAATGCCAAACCAGACTGCAGAAATAATGGCTATATCCCATCCCTGAACTAGTTCTCTAGACAGTTATAAAACCTTTATTTCTACTTACCAAGGTGGCGGACGTTCCACATAGGGTCAATAGTGGAATGCTGTTGATAAAATACTATCAGCAGGGGAGGTGTTGTGATGCTGCCAGCCAGGGTTCTGCTATACAGCCCCTCTCTTGGTGGGACAGAACAAATACGCTGTTAGTCAAGACTCCTGACAAAGTGAGGGCTGAAAGACTTCACACTGAGGCCAATTATATACTTACTCTACATTGAGTTTCATCCATTTTTCCAGCTGGTTCGTTATATTCTGTCGTTTCCATTCTGTCAGATTGGCAACAAAAACTCCAGGATTAAATGAGCAGGTACTGGCTTTCATGGAAAGTTTACGAATCCTTTCCTTTTTATAGTCAAGATATCCAATGTAATTGTACTAAGAGCATAAACAGAATGCACAGAATTCTTTAGCCAGTGAAGAAAAACAGCTGCTTGTTAATACTCCCTGTGCATCTCAGATTATTAACAAAAGGCCTATACAGAAAGCAAATGAAAATGACATTCAAGTCAGGAGAAAAGAAACCTAGATTTCAATATCTTAAGCCAAGAACTATGTCAAGTTCATGAACCAGGGAAAGCAGGCTTGTGTTTTGGGATGAAGTAACTAAAAAAAACCAACTAGAGGATGTAAAAGGCAGAAAAATGCACTAATCTTCTTGAATCTTTCGCCTCTTCCTCCTAACCTGTGTTACGGGGAGTGGGGTGTCTGTGCGAGGGATTTAATAAGTAATTTACCTGGTTTCCTGCTCCACGGATGACAACTTTAGTAGAGGCTGAATCACAATCTTCTGAAAATGCGGCTGCATGTCCTGGCTTTAGTGGTGTATTGTACAGGGCAAGGATATCACCTGAAATAAGGTGTGATTCCAGTTGCCTAAAGACTACCTGTTCCTCCCACTTCTCCCTACAGAGACCTTTCATAGAACAGCATAACTAAGACAACCACTAAAGCTCATGCTTTGGATTGAGAACAGCACTGATGGTGGCATTCTTTGGTACCTTGCACAATTACATCATCATCCATATATATGGCCTTCTTCGCACTGGGGACCAGAATTGGCAAGTAGAACCTTGCGAAGGTTAACTGTAAACAAGGAAACAGGCATTGAATAGGACATGTCAGTGGCTATGTTTTATTTACACAGAAACTTCAAGGATGCTCTCAGAACCCATGCAGGAGAAGATGGCCAAAGGACTCCTAATTAGAATTGCCCAGGCTTGGTTGCCAGGGAACTACTTGCACTGTACCCATAGTTGCCCAGGTCTTCCAATTATTTCCTAATAATTCTCCCAAGTGCAAACAAGGACGCATGGAACTCACTGGTTTTACAGATTCCCCCTGGTCAGGATCCTCCTTCACTTTCCCTTCCAAAAGTTTAGCGTCAAAATTCACTATTTTGTAATTGATGTTTTTCAGTGAACCACTGTTGAGCCAGGACCTGATGAAGAAAGCACAAAATTTCAGTTTTAAATAATGTCCCCAAACCAGAGCCTTATCTACGTGCCTTGTAATGAGGGCACCATGTAAGAGAAACCCTAGGGACCAAAGAGAACTCAAGAGTCAGTGTCTTTAAATCCCTCTCCTCTCAGCCTTGGTCTCCTCATTAGAAGTGAAGTGTTCCCACTCAAGTCCCTCCCTGAACTAAGATTTTCTGGTATTGCATGCTGCTCACATCAGCTTCACACTTAGGATCACTCTTCCAATGTGAACTGATGTAGGAAAATTCACTGTGCTAGACCATTCACCTCTTGTCCCTCCAAATACACTTGGGTAGAAAACGAGTCTCCAGTTATTAAAAAGCTGTTAACTAAATCAGGGCTTTGAACTGGATCTGCCGGCTGAGGAAAATGAAAGTAGAACGGACGTGAACTTCAAAATCTGAGTAAAACGGAATGGGAAAAATTGCAAGTTGAAGCCCCACTAGAAACCTAATCTCCCTCTTAGAAAACAAGGGCAGCATATTCGTTAGATAGCAACCAGATCTCTTGTCCGTTGGGTTTTGCACTGAGTTGGAAACAGCTGTGCCCTACTCAAAGATGGCAGCAGACCATGTTACTTTGAATGTGTGTCTGCTCTCCCGGTCCTGACAATAACCCAGTCTCACATATGAGGCTTGTGGAAGGGCTCACTATGCCTCTTCCGAGTCTCCCATTCCAGGGCTTCGACCTGTAACTTCTTCCATTCTGGTTATCACTCTGGATCACCCAGATTGTAAAAATTCAGGTCAGTTCTGGTTTTGCTTTGTCAGCCATGACTAAACCAGTTTGAAACCCTGCTATAAATTAACTTCTGGAACTGCCCATAAGCAAGCCAGTGTTCCCTAAAGAATTACTACACATTTTTCCTAGGTCCATTTCGAATCAGCATTTTGTGAACACAATGTTATTTCTGCAGTCTTACTTTAATGCAGTATTTGTTTCTATATTATTTTAGATTGGTTCTGAGTTTTTAAATTAGGAAAAATAATTCATAATAACTTTCGCAAACTGAAAGTACTGCCCTCTTTACCACGGAGAAAGCCACAAGGCCAGAAATGTTTTAGAACGTTGACAACCCTTAATCCAAAGCATTTCCAAAACATGGATAAGACTGCCCATCAAATTGGGTTTCTATTATTAACTGTAGTAACAATAGCAAAGACTTTACTGAGTGATTACTATCTGCTAGTATCTCATTTGTTTGATACAAAATTCTCTAAGTTGGATATTTTCACCCCATATTTATAGATCTATAAATGGGCTCCAAGGGGTTACGTAATGCTTCCCAAATCACTCAGTTTGTGGGCTAGGATTTGCATCAGGGTCTGTATTCACAACTTTACCACACTGTTCCTCTCGAGTCCCTTCCCACTCTAGGCCATGAAATAGAACAGGAATAAAAAAACACTCAAAAAACATATCTGTGAGATAAGGAGCCTGTACAGGATGTACGTCAATATACTGCTTCCTCATCGAGAAATCTTACTACCAAAAAAAATATCCGCGGGAGTTAACGGTGTGCATAGTTGGCTGATACTCTGAAACAAGCTCCTTATATTGTTTCTACTATCGTGGGACATGCTTAGGATACAAGCACATGGGAAAACCATGTCATACGTATAGTTTATATGTGGTATAATCTCAATTGTATAGAAAAAAGAGTTCCTGGATTGGCACCTGGACTGCTCTAGAGTATCTTCTAGAAGTAGCACCAGGCAAGCTGAGCTCACCGGAGATGGTCCACTGTATCGTTGAGTGTAACAATGTAGAAAATCACATTGGAGCGAGTGTTATGCTGAATGCTGTTTATGGCCGCAATGGCCCCCCCGAGCCTGTCTTCAGATGCAGCAATGACCACAGGAATCTCCTCATGACTCCCACCTACTGCATGTCGGGGAGCATTTGGGATAAAGTCTATGGGCTGAAGCCCCACAATTCCTGAATCTGAAGAACACACACAAAGAAGGCAATGAAACAAAGACAATCTGATGAGCTTTTGACACAGAGTCCAAGATATGAAAAGGGGTAAAGTGAGGATTATGGTACGGATTTATTCATTCTTTCCTGTTAGAACATTAAATGTATAGCCCAGAAATTGTTTTTCTATATGTAATCTTTTGGAAAAATGAAAAAAGCATTTTACAAAATATGGCAACAGCACTCTGATACACTACTGGTGGGTGTAGAACAGAATGTATTTTGGCCATTTGCATTAAGTGCCTTAAACAAGTACATGACCTTGATGCAATAATTCCTCTTGTCACCTCTCTTAAGGACAAAATCTGAAATGTAGTCAAAAGCCACATTTTTATTTATAATTGTGAAAACCTGGAAACAGACAAAATTAGTGTTTTTTAAACCATGAGTCATGTCCCATAAGTAGGCATAAAATCAATTCAGTGGGTCACAATCAGAATTTGAATAGAAAAAGTTTCTGGACTGGAAAAATTAGAACAGACAAGAAAATATCAGAGTGCGCTGCACAATGCAAGGGCAAGTATTGTTCTGTGAGTCTTTCTTTTTGCCTTTTATAATATATTCATTTGTCCTTTCACTCATTCGTTCAACACTGCCCATTATGTGCCAGGCACTATTATAAACACTGGGATTAGAGCCATAAAAAAAGACACAAATTCTTACCATCATGGAGGGTAGACAGACAGTAAGTAAATACACATATGTGTGCTATATATTATGCATTTCTTATAGTGGCATTGCCATCAAAACATTTTGAAAGTCACTGCACTAAAAAAGCCTTTTTCCTGTGGAAACCATTAAGTAAACTGGCACTGAAATTATACATAAAGAATTTCTATCATGATGATGTGCTGATGACATGATCTTACAGAAAAACATGTTTATAGTTTATATGTAGTATAATCTCAACTGCATAGAAAAAATGGGGGAAAAAAGACTAGAAAAGACTAAACCAAAATTGTAATAACCATTATCTCTAGGTGAGGAGATCATTCATTGAACTAGTATTTTTTGAGTACCTTCTATGTACCAGCCACCAGTCTTAGGCACAAGATAAAGCAAAATGAACAAAACACTCCTTATGGAGCATAAATTTTTTTAATAAAAACTATAAATTTTCCACAGTGAACATGCATTATTTTATATCAGCATGTATATACACACATATTATTATAAAACATGCTACCAGAGCACTCAGTGACAAGCCAGGGAAGGCTTTTCTTTCTCTGGCCAACTATGGTGGGTGGCAATCTGAAAATGATTTCTGATAAACTCCCTGCAGCCTCAAACGTACCAATACCAAGGCAGAGCAGTATGCATGACTAATTTAAAATAACTGGCTATGGGATTATATGAGTTTTTGGATCAGCCGACAAGCATTTATAGTTCTGTTTTATTACTGGAGTCCCACTAATGTGGTTCCACAGGTAAAGGAAAGTAACCAGACTACCACTCTAGTGAAAAGAACAGGCATCAAACGGCACCTGCACGTGCCTGCCCCCACCTACGTACAGAAAGCCCTGTGCGGAGGGCAGCTCTGTGAGGAGACAGTAGCCCACAGGGACTCCTCTGTGGCCTCTGAATTGGGAATCTCCAGTCAGATCAAACCCCTGGCAAACAATGGCACGACAGGGAGAAGAAAAGTGGGGGGCACCTCAAGAGCACAGTGAGTCCCCACTATGCCTTTCCCAGAGTCTTTAACAGCTTTTGTAAGGGCAACAGGAGAACCTTCTTTTTCTTTCACAGTGATGTAATTTAGGGTGTGGGACACAGAGCTCTAAGTCCTCAACAGATGGACAGCATTAGTAAGGGTTCCCATACCTGAAGCCTCGTTCCTTAGCAAACTGCTCAGTCCAAGGAAGTTACGGTGCAAAACCAGTAAGAAGAGAGCAACAGCCAGGACCAAGATGATGATGTTCACTGAAGGAGGGGAAAGCCTGCATTATATCTCTTTAGCTTTTTTTTTTTAAATTGTTATAAAAATCATCTCTCTAGCTTTGACTGGATATAAAAACAATGTAACTTGTAAAAACAGCTTACCTTTACGGAATGACATCCTTCTTTTCTGTCTTATGTAAGCATTAGTTATCAACCCTACAAAACAAAAACAAGCCCCTAAAGTTATTAAGCACATGAGAATGGCCATCGAAATGCCTGAACGTTTTTATTCAGGTAGAAAGAAGTTCATAATATATTTTCCACCAGAAATTCATTTTGAATTAAGTTTCCAAGACCAAATTTGGGATCTGAATTCACAATTTTTTTTTTAGAGTATTCATGATAACAAAATATTTCCAAAGTACTTGGAGATATACATAGCCTTAGCTCTATACAAGAACCAGCATTATCATTCATTATGTGGTATGAGAGGAAATGCAAAAGGAATTCTACAAAAGGAAAATCTGGGGTCGAACCACTAGAGAGGTTAGCTAGATTACTAACTGCAAGGTTGGCGGTTTGAATCCACCCAGTGGTGCCATGGAGGAAAGGTCTGGCTATTTACTTCTGTAAGACTACAGCACTGAACACCCTATGGAGTACAGTTCTACTCTGAAACACGTGGGCTCACCGGAGTCACAATGGACGGCAACAGATTTTTTGGTTTTAACCACTATAGCCACCGCCTATCTGTCCTATCTGTCAGTTTGTCACACTGTGTTGCTATGATGCAAGAAACTACACAATTAGTATTTTGAATACCATCAGGGTCACCCGTGGTGGACAGGTTTCAGCAGAGCCTCCAGACTAAGAAGAAAGGCCTGGTGATCTACTTCGAAAAACTGGCCGAGAAAACCTCACGGGTAACGACAGAACATTGTCCGATACAGGGCTGAAAGACGAGCCCGTCGGGTCGGAAGGCACTCAGAACACGACGGGGCCCGTCGGGTCGGAGGCACTCAGAACACGACGGGGCCCGTCGGGTCGGAAGGCACTCAAAGCACGACGGGGCCCGTCTGGTCGGAAGGCACTCAGAACACGACGGGGCCCGTCGGGTCGGAAGGCACTCAGAGCACGACGGGGCCCGTCGGGTCGGAAGGCACTCAGAGCACGACGGGGCCCGTCGGGTCGGAAGGCACTCAGAGCACGACGGGGCCCGTCGGGTCGGAAGGCACTCAGAGCACGACGGGGCCCGTCGGGTCGGAAGGCACTCAGAGCACGACGGGGCCCGTCGGGTCGGAAGGCACTCAGAGCACGACGGGGCCCGTCGGGTCGGAAGGCACTCAGAGCACGACGGGGCCCGTCGGGTCGGAAGGCACTCAGAGCACGACGGGGCCCGTCGGGTCGGAAGGCACTCAGAGCACGACGGGGTAAGAGCTGCCTCCTCAAAGTAGAGTCGGCCTTAGTGATACCGGTGAAGTAAAGCCTTTAAGACCTTCATTTGCTGATCTGGCTTGACTCAAAATGAGAAAAAACAGCTGCAAACATCCCTTACTAATAAAAACGTAGAATATACTAAGTATGAATCAAGGAAACATGGAAATCATAAAAAATGAAATGGAACACTTGAAGATATTCTAGACATTAGTGAACTCAAACAGCGGTACTGCCATTTTGAATGCCACAATCATACGATCTACTGGGAACAACAAACTGAAGAGGAACAGTGCTAAATTCACTGTTACAAAGAACAGTCTGAGATCGATCCTAAAGCACAACACTATCAGTGATATCCACATGCCTATGAGGAAGACCAATTAATGCAATTATTAAACAAATTTACTCACCAACCACAAACGCCAAAGATGAAGAAACTGAAGATTTTTATGACCTGCTATAGTCTGAAATTGATCAAAAATGTGTAACCTAAATGCACTGATAATTACTGGTGATTGGAATGCAAAATTGGAAACAAAGAAGGATGAGTAGTTGGAAACTATGGACTTGGTGACAGAAATAACACTGGAGATAGCGTGATGGAATTCTGCTAAGAGCAATGACTTATTCACCATGTGGAACAGGTTTAAAATTCTCACAGAATCCATACTTAGTGGAGAAGTTGAAGTTGGATAATTCCCAGAGACAATGGGCCTAGGTAGTCCTCGAAACCATAAGCACTTTAGCTTACTCTGCAAAGGAATGTTTGTTTTGAGTATTGTGCTCTTTTCAAAAGAATTATCTCTAAGCGATTAAACTGGCAATAGCAACTCAAAGTTAGACGAGATGCTAGACTTTAGGGCTGATCACTCATTATTTGTTTTTCAAGAAATGTTGTGTGAAATCCTGCACATTTACAAGTTATTTTGTAACTTCTGTGTTTTTTTGACTCTGTGAAGACATTCAACTGTGTGGGTCATAACAAAGAATAGCAATTCCAGAACATTTAATTGTGCTCAGCAAACCTGCATACAGGACAAGAGGCAGTGGTTTAAACAGAACCTGGGGATACTGCATAGTTCCATATTAGAAAAGATATGCAGCAAGGCTGTATCTTTTCACCTTACTTATTCAATCTGTATGCTGAGCAAATAATCCAAGAAGCTGGACTGCATAATGAAGAATGGGGCATCAGGATTGGAGAAAGACTCACTAACAACCTGTTATATGCAGATGACATAACCTTGCTTGCTGAAAATAAAGACAACCTAAAGCACTTACTGATGAAGGTCAAAGACTACAGCTTTTAGTATGAATTACACCTGAACATGAAAAAATGAAAACCCTCACAACTGGACCAATAAGCATCATGATAAATGAAGATGAATTTACAGTTGTCAATGATTTACCTGGATCAACAATCAACATTCATGTCAAACAATCAAATGACATATTGGGTAAATCTGCTACCAATGACCTTTTTAAAGTTCTAAAAAGCAAAGACGTCACTTTGATGACTAAGGTGTGCCTGACCCAAGCCATGGTGTTTTCAGTTGCCTCATATGCACGTGAAAGCTAGATAATGAAAAAGGAAGACAGAAGAATTAATGCATTCAAATTGTGGCGTTGGTGAAGAATAATAAATATACCATGGACTGCCAGGAAAATGAACAAATCAGTCTTAGAAGTAATACAACCAGAATGCTCCTTAGAAGCAAGGATGGTGAAACTTAGGCTCACTTACTTTGGACATGTATCAGGAAAGATCAATTGCTAGAAAAAGACACCATAGTTGGTAAAGTAGAGGGTCAGCAAAAACAAGGGAAATGGACTGACACGACAGCTGCAAGAATGGACTCAAACATACCAAAGATCATGAAGATGGCACAGGACCTGGAAAGGTTTCACTCTGTTACACATAAGGTCGCCATGCATCAGAGCTGACTCAAAAGCAGCTAACCACCACCACCACTATAGAAATGTTTTCCCAATGAATTTCTTTTTTACTTAGAATTCCTAGTTAAATTAGACATGGACTCAGTGCTCTATGACCAACTAACCTGAGGTCTTAACTTCAGTACAAAACACTGCTGTTCCAAGTTGTACCCTATCAACCTTTGATGTAAGTGTCCTCAGGGAAAAGAACATTTTCCAAATTCACTTGATAAAATGACAAAGCTAGAGCACAGAAATGTAATTACAAAAATTCACAAAACCCAATCTTGATATCAAAAGTTTAAAGTGCTATTCTCAAAAATTAAAAATCTGCTAAAAGAAAAATTGAATGTCTCCCTGGGACTTCATCTCTTTTGGTTAACAGCCCATCTCTTAAGAAAATGGTGTTTAATATTGTCACTCTGCCCCCTGGCTTGTCCTCCCCAGTTGATCTGATGCCTCTGCACTTTCTCAAAATAAATAATTCAATGGAAACAAGACTGTAGGTGGAGCTAAATTTATTACACACTTAGGTTTCATAACAATCTGCAGGTAATGCTGTCTTACCTTCTTAAAAGACAGATTTTATGCAACCAGGACATTGCAACCCTACATTTGAGACCTTTAACCCTTTTTTACTTTTTCTTCTCCCACGGTATATCTAACATTTACATAACACTATTAATTTTTACTTTTTTACTAAGCACTATTAATTTTTACTAAGCACTTACAAAAACAGTATATTCTAAGAATCAAAGTAAGCTTGATTTCATCTTAGGTAAACTGTGTGTATCAGGCACTTAACTTCTCAAGGCTTTTGAAAAGAGGAGAAATGGTGAAGAGCTGTTTAAAAAACTGGCAATCACAGGCCAGATTACAAATTTGGCAGAAAATAATTCAAATTCTCAAAGAGCAAACACACACTCATTTCACAGTATATGTGAAGTACATCATACCAGTGAATTTCTTCTCTAATGAAAACACCCTGAGCCAAGTGTCTCTATCACACTGTGGGCTGAACTTTACCTATGGAAGCTGGAGAAAATGATCTCATTCAAGATAAACTTAAATCCTACCTAAGTTAATGAAACAAGGGATGGTGTTTTAGCTCATCAACTTCCAGTAACAAATGGTTACAGGTAGTATGTGGACTGAAAGGCATATGAATTTGTACTATTACAGTGAGCTGGACACAAGACAAACACACTCCTAGCAAGTATTTGGTGTCTTTGGAAGATGCCACCTACTTCTAAAACTCTTCCACAGTTACCTACGTACAAAACGCCAATTATCATGGATTATGTCTGATCTTTTCCCTTTACTCTTCCTGGTAACAGAGCTTGACTGATCTGGTTACAAGGAATTCTCAAGACAAAACTGCAGGTAGACCCTGGATGTGTAAAAGTAGCTAAATTTTTTGTAGGAGTGCCCAGTTGTATACAAGGTGATCAGCAACATTCAACTGTTAGTTCTCTATGAAAATTGGTAATTCTTTTGCTTAAGAATTATAAAACCTCCACATTCCCAAATCATTCACAAAAACAAAACACAAACAGGCCCAGGGTGGGATACCCAGAAATGTGGGTGAAGAAACCTTAGGAGAAGAGAACATTTTATTTTCTTTAACTTGTCGGTTACCTGTATTTGCACCCACACTCTTAACAGCTGTGTCTTTTCTGCTTTCTCCCCTACTTTACTGGGGATCAAGTGCTCCCATGAAATCCTGTAACTGTTTCCATGCCGCAACATCATCAACCTCTTTCCCTCTGTCATTATAACTATCATTACACCATCATGCTCTGGTATTTTCCACTTAATTTAAAAAATAAAAAAATAAAAAAGACTCACAGATCTATTTCTCTGCTCTCCCTCCCTCTAAAAGCCTGAACGATTTAAAGTCTCTAGCTCCACTTCCTCTCCTCCCATGCTCTCTAGCCTCCTTCAACCAGACTTCTGTCCTTACTGCTCCATTCACACCAAAGACCAAGATCATCTTCCTATCCTCCTTTTACTCATCTCCTCAGTAGCAATCAGCAGAAGTTGACCATTATGAAATGATCTCATTTATTTGTGTCTTTGTTTATTTCTGTCTTCCCCTATGAGAATGTAAGGTCCCCGGGTAGTGCAAACAGTTTGCACTTGTCTAATCTAAAGGTTGGTGGTTCAAACCCACCCAGCTATACCATGGAAGAAAGGCCTGGTGATGTTTCCATAAAGATTACATCCAAGAAAACCTTATAAAGCAGTTCTACTCTGTAACACATGAGTTACCACGAGTCAGAATTGATTCGATGGCTATGGGTTTGGTTTTTTTCCTACTAGAATGTAAACTCCATGAGAAGAGGGACCCCAGTGAAAGTGTTTGCTGATATATTCCCACCACCTAAAACTATGTCTGGCAAACAGAAGTAGGCACGTGATATTTGTTGAATGATCTTGTTACTCTAAGAGAAAGGCTAGTTTTCAGCTCAAAAAGAGAATGTAATCCTTGGTAATAATCATGAAAACAAATTCCAGCATAGGTATAAATGTGGATTCCAACGGAGCTCTAACAGCACCTGACAGGCAATGCCCTTTTCCAGTCTTTATAGCTCAAGTACCATAAAGTCTCCACAGCAGCTGTCACCCTCCAAAGTGCATTTGAAGGGAGACAACACAGAGGGACAAGTCTATTTACATACAACGGTTAGAGGATCTGTTAAAACACACCAAGATATAAATACACAGCATCAAAAGGAGTCCAGCAGAAACTCCTGCCACCCCTCTCTGTTTCTGCCTTCCCCATGCACTGGCTGCTCCTGAGGTAGGAAAAGGGTCAAGCATTTTACTGTCATGCTTAAAAGCTGGAAGGCACTGAAGATACACATTCACCTTCTCCTACCTCTTCATCTGGTTAATTCCTACATGGCTCTCAGGAGTCAAGGGAGCCTCCCCCAGCCTCCACAACGGGCTGCACCTTCCCGGAGCTCCCACATCTCTCGGTTTCCCTTGCTGTTGTTAGTTGCTGTGGAGTCAATTCTGACTCACGGGGACCCCATGTGTGCAGAGCAGAACTGCTTCATAGGGTCTTTAAGGCTGTGACCTTTTGGAAGCAGATGGCCAGTTCTGTCTTCCTCTAAACCACCAACCTTTCTGCTAGCAGTCAAGCTGCTACACCGTTTGGGCACTCCCTGCTCTAGGGCTAATCCTGCTGTTGTGTATTTCTGGGGTTGTGTGGCTCGCTCTCTTGACACACTTTGGGATCTACAAAGGCAAGGCCTGGTCTTGGTCAAAGCCTGGGCCCACTGCCTGGCACACAGAAGGTGCCTGTGAATATTTACTGAGTGCATGCTCTGTCCTACAGGGTCTCTCTGAGTCGGAATCCACTCGACAGCATGGGTTTGGTTTTTGCATGAATGAGAGCGACGGCCACAAACCACCCTGCCCTGGAAACGCCTAGAATCCCACGGTCTGTGCCCAACCCTTACATGCAATACCAGCAGAATCCAGAAAGCCAGCTGGTATCCACAGGTCTGGGTTCCCCAGAAAGATTCTCCCTGAAATGTGGGCACTTCACCTAGCAGACAGCAACGTTCTAAGCTTTTGAGATCTACAGCAGTCTCGAGAGAGGTGCAAAGCGAACCCCTGGCTGGCCTCTATCGGGAAAGTCCGGTCTGGGTCTGTGACGGGCAGGTAAAGAAGAGGATCGTGCCGGTGGGCGGAACTGGGGAGCCTCAGGTGGGAACTCAATTCTGTGCTGGTGCGAGGGGCGGCCAAGGCACGGGATCCCCTCTTGAGGATGTGGCCTGGGGTGGTCACCACTAAATTCTAGGGGTACAATGGTACCTTCTGCTTAGGAGTGATCCGGATGTCTTGTGACGACGCCTCGGGCTCGGAGAGACCCCGGGTTAGGTCTCCTGCAAGCCGTTCTCCCCAGAGGCTCGCCGCGGGCCGCCCTTACCTGCAGTCAGAGGAGGAGCCGCCGACGCCGCCGCCGCCGCCGCCCGCGCCCCGGCCCGCCCCGCCAGCTCAGCGGCCTCGCCGCAGGCCCCGGAGCCCGGCCCGCCGCCGGGCCGCCCAAGTCCTCCGCACTCCGCGACGCACACGCCCGTCCACTCGCTCCGAGGACGCCGCGCAGTCCCACAACCCCCGGCCCGCCGGCTGCTCCAACTGCGAGAACGTCGCGCGGAGCAGGCGCCGCGGGGCAGCCCCTCCACAGGGGTCCTCACAGAGAAAGCCCGTCGTCATGGAGACGCGGCACGCGCCAGCGGCCGAGAGGTCTAGGAGGTGCGGCCGAAGACGGTTTGAGAGACCGGGGCCGCGGGTCCCGCCACCCAACGGCACTGACGGGGAACCCGCCTCGGGCGCGCAATGTCTCAGCCCGGCCGCCGCCGTTCCCGCCTCACCCCTCGCGGGCGGCGCGCCGAGCTACAGCCAGTTCTGCCAGCACACGTCGCCTAGCGACGGCGCGGGGCGGGGCCACGGGCAGGCTCCGGCCTTCGGAGACATCCGCTTCCGGGACCGCGGCCATCACACTCCCCGGCTCGGCAGGACCGCCAGGCTGTACGCAGGCCCGGACTCCTGCCCCGAGCGTTTCTGAGTCGCTGCTGCTCTCGCCCCGCTGCTCGCCGTCTGCGCTGCCCCGCCGGTCTTCTCAGGCAGTCATGTTGGAGGCTCTGGGCTCGCTGCCCACGCAGATGGTGAGGGCGGGGCGGGGCACGGGACCCCTGCACGCCGCTCCTGAACCCGGCAGCTCCCAGCCCCTTCCTGAGCGCCGGCCCCGTGCAGCGCGGTTACCTTCCAGCCTCTCTCCTGAGCTGTGCCTCCGTCCTTTCCTCTTCCCCGGCCAGGATCCCCCTACCCATGCTCCGTTAGGATGCTCGTTTGCCCCGGGAAACCCAGAACTGGGCTCCTTGCCTGTGTCTTCGAGGGCGTCCTTAATGTTGAGATTGTCCCGCGCCGAAGCTGTGAGGCCAGGGCAGGAAGGTGCCTCCTCGGTGGTGGAGCCAATGCCTTTGCTCTCTTTCGTCTCTAGGATTACAAGGGCCAGAAACTAGCCGAACAGATGTTTCAGGGAATTATTCTTTCTTCTGCAGTAAGTATTGATTTTGTAGCCACCTTTTTTTTCCTTCCCAGCGTGGCTGTATTTAATATACTGTTTGTTTGTTTTTAGATAGTTGGATTTGTCTATGGGTACGTGGCTGAACAGTTCGGATGGACTGTCTATATAGTTATGGCCGGATTTGCTTTTTCGTGTTTGGTAAGAAATTTGTTGGGTGTTTGGGTGTTAGTGGCACCTGTCTGAAAATTGGGTTGATTTTGTTGGAACTAGTGTAGTTGAGAACCAGCAAGTTCTCAACTAGCCATCGTTTCCTTCCTCCTTTCCCATCAGTTTCCTCTTACTGTCATTGGGAAAGTCGGATGCCAGATAGTGTCAGATGGTGTGAGCTGCATAAAAGGATAAGCATTTTCTTTGGCAGCTTCTCCAAGCAGCAGTCTTAAGGTCGAAGCTAGCAGGAATGTTTCAAGGCTCTCACATTGCCCCCTCACTTTTCTTTGAGCTGTTAAAGCTGTTCATTTAAACAGTGAGGCTTGTTTCCATCCTCTTAACAGTATCTTGTCTGAGTGGTGACAGCTTTCATAGGGATAGCAATATGTTTATTTTTATACTTTTAGCATAGGAGTCATCTGGGAATCAGGCATTATATGTTATGCTCCTTTAAGCTTTAATGGCTATAACTGATGCATTTTCTCTCTGTTTTGGCCCAGCTGACACTTCCCCCATGGCCCATCTATCGCCGGCACCCCCTCAAGTGGTTACCTGTTCAAGATTCTGGAACAGAAGACAAGAAACCAGGGGATAGAAAAATTAAGAGACATGCTAAAAATAACTGATGGGAGTTTTTGTGGTTCATCTTTACTATAGCACCTGCTTTGAGTGAGCTAAATTGCTTTCCTACTTGAAACATGCATTAAAAACCACCTACATTCTTATGGCACAGCTGTGTGTAGGTTGAGTTTTCTTTATATTTCATTTCTAACCCAGTTGGGTTTTGATTTATAAACATTTTAGCCCCTCTTCATAATCCTTCTCTGAAATGGAGAACAGAAAACGCAAGTATGCAAATTTCTTTCAGGTCTACATAAATATGAAGAATAAATGCTCAGAAATGATAGTACAATTTAACTCTCAAAGTTCTATAATTGAGTAAACCGTTTAATGTTTTCAATTAAAACTCACAGTGCAGGTCTGAGTCTAAAGGGTCTTTTTTTCGTTTTTGTTCTGCAAGCAAGACTATTAGTAAAAACCAGACTTAGAAGTCTGCTGTCCTGAAAGTATCAGTTAGTACCATTTCTATTCTTTTCTGTACCTGCAAGTTCCAAATGTATGTTTCTTAACAACAGCAAGTGCCTATGAAAAAAACTCCCTAATGTAAATTTGTGGTAAAATAAAACTTTGTACCAATGAAATAAGGCTGTTGTTAAGCAGAAAACATTTAATCCATGCTTTGCTTGGGGTAGACCAAAGAGAAAATCCAGAAAGCTGTAAATTTCTTCTTAAAATTTCCAGGAGGCCGAAGAGAAAAATATGGCTGTCTTAAATCTGCATCTGTCTCTTATGGTACGAGTCATAGTGGAGTAGGGCCTACCATACTCCAATATGACCTCATGTTAACCAACTACACCTGCAAGACATTATTTCCAAATGACATTTCACAGGTACCAGGAGTTAGGACTTGAACATTTTTTGGGGGGCGGGGGGACAGAAATCAACCCATAACAGACCAATACTCTTCCTTTCAGAAATTGACAGATGAAGTGGACAGGAGATAAAGAGTTTTGCACTTACTGTTCCTGTGCCTTGGAACAGCTTCCCTCAGAAATACATGACTTTCTCCCTCCTCTCATTCAGGTGTCTACCCAGATGTCACCAGAGAGCCCTTCCTGACTATCCAATTAAAGTGGTATGCCCATCACTCCCAATCCACTTAACCTACTTTACTTTTTATGGCACTCAGCATACATCACGGTATATATTTATCTGCCGATTCTCCCACTAGAAGGTAAGCTCCATGGGAACAGGGACTGTTCTGCTTGCTGCTGCTGGCCTAGCACCTACAACAGTACATGACATGATAGGTGCTCGGTACATATTTATTGAATGAATGATACAGAGCTGTGCTGTGCAATATAGGGCCACTAGTCACGTGTCTGTTTAAATTTAGTTAGGATTAAATTAAAAATTAAGTTCCTCAGTCCAACTAGGCACATTTCAAGGGTTTAGTAGCCACATATTGCTAGTGATTAATTTATTGAAAAGCACAGATACAGAACAGTTCCATCACCACAAAAAAATTAATCAGGTCTGATACAGGAGGTTACGATAGTATTGAACAGATAAGCAGTTTTGTGCACAATAGAGAATTCACATTCACATTCACATTTATCGAATGCCCATAGCACCCTTCCAATAATGGATCATACACTGAAGCCACAGGGAAAACAATTCTGAGAAGTAAAGATTGTGCAGATTGTATTCAGTAACAATACTGCATTGTAGCTGGAGTTCAAAGCAAAAAGAACAGAACTTCTTAGCTTTCTAAGTTTGTGGAAATAAACAAAGATGAAAAATAAGCATTCAACTGAAGAAAAAACCACAAAATAGCCAGAAGAGAGTGGGATGAAAACCTGATGAATAAGCAAAGTAAGAACACACACTATAGAAATAAAGTGTGGGGGACATTTTTTCTTAATTCTGAGAAAATATGTACTGATACTAATAAGTTAGAAAGTTTAAGTAAAAGGAGTAACTTTTCAGAAAAATGTGGATTTCCAAAACATGTAGGAGGTGAATAGTTCAAGAAAACCAACAGTCTGCCAAAGATTTGCTCCAACTGGGCATTGGGACTAGGGTTTTATAAGTTGAGTTCTAACAAACCCTTCAAGGTAAAAATAAGAGGCCTCAGAAACCAGGCTGTCAGCACTGTAAGGGTAAGAGGTACTCTGTTTTATTCATGACTGTATTTACTACTGAATCCCCAGCACCTGGTATGTGCCTGGCACATAGTAAACACTCAATAAAAATCTGTTAAATGCCTGGAAAAGGAACATTTTCATTAGAGTATTGTGTGTATATGTAATTTTCAAAGAAATATGAATTTTCAAATTATTAAAACAAAATGTTTCTGAGCAGTATTCCTTTTTACAGTTCCTTGGATACTGAAGTGAAAATTTACTAAACAAGACAAAAACTATTCCTTAGATGAGCATTACCCCTTATTAAACAACTAATAAAATATATACAAGCTTTATATTTAAAACTTGAGAAGACAATACCCTGATGTAAATGAAGACAAACTTCAGGAGACAAACATTAAATATATCCAATGTAACTAAAACGATCTGGACTTTACTTACAAACTGATTACTTCCGAAAAGAATTAGTATTTAAGAAATGTTTTATCCAATGGAAACAAATCTAATAAAACCAGTATGTAATAACATTGATTTACAAAACCAAAATATGTCTTAGTTTCACTTCTTATATGTCCTAAATGAGGTTCATATTACATAAAAATATTAAACATCAGTGTGTTAAAAAAGGAATTTTATTGCTCAAGAACTGTATACAACTTATTCAAATTTATTCTCAGAACAGTGAATTGACATTTAAAAAAAAAATTTATCAGCTACCATCTAATATTAACAAAAACAAATATCACTGGATATATGTCATTTGTTTCTCCTACTGCTTTTATCACTACAGTTCAATATGAAACTTCTATTTATGGCCCTGTTTTCAAGCTAATTAGTACCTTAAAAAAATAAAGTTCTAGATATAAAATTGGTAGTTTAAGGCTCAGTAAACAATAAGCAAACAAATGTCTTATAGATTTTTCCTTATAAAAAAGAATATGATACCCATGGGATTTTTCTTTCTTTTGAGCTTGCTTCATATTACTCTGTTGTGTCCCAACTGTTTTGCAGTAAGAAAACCCCAAAAAGGACACTGAACGACCTCTAAGCCATTGTTAACGGGTTTGTTTGCTTTTATTTTTAAGTGAAAAATCTTTGAAAATAAGTCTTTAGCTCTGGCAGGAGATTAGAACAAATTCTCAAAAATTCACATTTTCTTCAAAAAATTTCAACTGGCGAACTTTCACACCGTAAGCCGTATACTTTTCACCCAAGTGCTCCCGCAAATGTACCTATTTGGGAAACAGATAAAAAAGAAAATCAATATGTAATATTAAAAAAAAAAAAAGCTTAGAAGGGCTTTTGTAAGCACGATGTTAAACGTAGAAATAGTATGAGAAAATACTAACAGTTCTGTTTACATAAATTTTAGAACTTCCATGTGTCAAAGAGAGAAACAGCAGATATCTTGCTTTTTGAGTTTTTCCTCACCCACTAAACCAAATATTCACTTTGAAGAAATCCCTGACCAAAATTAATCTGCCAGCAACTTTTCTGTTGCAAATTTTTTCTTTCCTTCTACAAGTCAGGTTTACTAAATTTGAATTTCAAAAGAGATGGCTGAGTGGAGGGGCAGAGACTGTATTGTGAACTGATATCCATTGGGAGGGTAAGATTCAATCATATTAAGATAGCCAACGGTTTATCTTACATATTTCTTCCTCCTTTTCTCTATGGAGTCCTAGTGGTACAGTGGTTAAGAGCTCAGGCTGCTAACCAAAAGGTCAGCAGTTCAGATCCACTAGCTGTTCCCTGGAAATCCTTTGGGGCAGTTCTACCCCTGACCTATAAGGTTGCTGAGTTGGAATTGACTCAAAGTCAATGAGTTTGGTTTAGGTTTTTCTTCTCTTCATAAGCCTCATTGTACCTACTTTCTTTGAACCATTTGTTTTCTCTGGAATCAAAGTGGTTTCCTTATATGGTCTCTTCAGATTTAACAGACAATGGATAGTTATAAAAGTATCCATTGTAAGTATGTTAGGAAACCACGATTAAAGAAGTATCAAGAATCCTGTATCCAGGAAAGCTGCCTCTCAATAATGAAGGCAAAATAAAGATATTTCTAGATAAAAATGGACAAAATTTGTGGCTAGCAGACCCACCTTACAAAAAATGCTAAAGGAAGATCTTCAGGCTGAATGGAAGGGACCCTGGACAGCAATTCAAATCCACATGAAACTACAAAGAGTACTCGTAGAGGTAATTATGTAATTACAGGAAAACAGTATAAATGCATATTTCTTCTTAATTGATTAAAAAAGCAACTGTATAAAACAATACATATATAATGTATTTCTGGGTCTATAACATATACAAATGTAATATATTTGCCAAAAACAGCATAAGGAAACAGGTGGGAGCAAAGCTGTACTGGGCTAAGGAAATGACTGCAGGTGGTAAAATTCACAGGAACAAATAAAGAGATCCAGAAATGTTAAATAAGGCTAATATAACAAAAGCTATAAATATATACTTCTCCTCTAAACTTTTGTTTTTCCTTTTAAATTTTGTTTACTTTGTTATCGAGAATACACACAGCAAAACATACACCAAATTCAAAAGTTTCTGCATGTACAGTTTAGGGACATCGATTACATTCCACAACTTGTACAACCATTCTCACCCTCCTTTTCTGAGCTACTTCTCCCTCATTAACAAAAACACAGCCCCCTAAGGTTCCTGTCTTTCTAATCTTTTGAGTTGCTGTTGTCAATCTGATCCCATATAGTTATTAAAATAGCACTACTCAAGGCAGACCTTTTTTTACCAGTTAAACTATTGTTCACTTTTAAGATGAATCTGGGGATATTTTTGGTTTAAGGTTTAAAGATTATCTCAGGGCAATAGTTTCAGGGGTTTATCCACCCTCCATGGCTCTAGAAAGCCTAGAGTTCATGAGAATTTGAAATTCTGTTTTACATTTTCCCCTTTTGATCAGGATTCTTCTATGGAATCTTTGATCAAAATGTTCAGTAAAGGTAGCTGGGCCCCATCCAGTTCTGGTCTCATGGCAAAGGAGGCAGTTATGCATGGAAGCAATTAGCCACACATTCCGTAAAAAAAATTTTTATTCCTGACTCTACTTTTCCCTCTGTTCCTCCTTGTAGACTAAGGGGGAGGTACTGCTGAACTGGAGTACAGTGGCATAACTGTAAGTCTCTTAGAGGTTTTGCTATGCTGATACCTCATGAGGCTCAGAGCAAGGCAATAATCTTCTCTTGGTTGAATTTTATTAAAGGCCAGAAAAGGTAAAGCCAAGACAACTTTTGGAGAACTTGACCAGATCAGATGGACACGTGCAGCAGACCTGAGTGGCTGGTTCTTGAGGAACCTCGCCCTGAGGACTCTTAGCCCTATTGAAGCACTAATTGTTAATGTCTATTTTGGACTGGTAAAATGATTGGGAGGGGGAAGTTATACTCCAAGAGTGTGGCCTGTGGTGTGATGGATTGCTTCTACATGGCCTTTCTCACCATGATCTTCTAACTTCCACCAAAAGACTGGATGGAACTATGCACATAAGGTGCTTGTGGCCCACCAAGGGGATTGGACAGCTTGCTAATAATACAAATAAGGTGCATGGCACCATTTTGGGGGTGGGAACATGCAAATAAGGTGTATGGAACCCTAATGAGGGGATTGGTCAGTTTTCCCATCCCACTATGCTTAAAATGAGCTATCCCAGAGGCAGAAAGGGGGATATCTCATTTCCACTGAGAAAGAGGAGCTAAGAGTGGAGCACGTCCTTTGGACTGGGATCCCTGTCCTGAGAACCTCCTAGACTCAGGAGACAGAGAGCTGTAGCATGGGAGACGGTGGGAGCTGGCAAGAAGCAGTGGCAAAAAAATGGTGGCAGAACCAAGAACAGGCAGGGACAGCATGGTAGGCCTCCCAGCTCACAGAGCAAGAAAGCTGAGTGCCTTTGGGCAGAAGGCTTGCTAGCAGAGTAGGGTGCTCTGGGTGCTTGGTGGAGCTAGGTTTGCTGACCCACAGAGAGGGAGAGCTGAGCACCTTCGGGCAGGTGGCTTGCTGGCAGAGTGGGGCACTATTTGACAGAGTCATGTTTGCCGACCCATGGAGCTAGGGAGCTGAGAACCTTTGAGCCAAGGCTTCTTGGCAGAGCAGGGTGCTTCTGGGCACTTACCAGTGGAGCTAAAGAGCTTTGTTATAATCCAAGAAGCTGGACTGTATGAAGAACAAGGCATCAAGATTGGAGGAAGACTCATTAACAACCTGTGTTATGTAGATTACAACCTTGCTTGCTGAAAGTGAAGAGGACTTGAAGCACTTACTGATGAAGATCAAAGACTATAGCCTTCAGTGTGGATTACACCTCAACATACAGAGAACACCTCACAAGTGGATCAATAAGCAACATCATGATGAACAGAAAAGATCGAAGTTGTCAAGGATTTAATTTTACTTGGATCCACAATCAACGCCCATGGAAGCAGCAGTCAAGAAATCAAATGACACATTTTACTGGGTAAATCTGCTGCAGAAGACCTCTTGTAAAGTGTTAAAGAGCAAAGATGTCACCTTGAAGACTAAGGTATGCCTGACCCAAGCCATGGTGTTTTCAATCACTTCATATGCATGCGAAAGCTGGTCAATAAATAAGGAAGACCGAAGAAGAACTGATGCCTTTGAATTATGGTACTGGCAAAGAATACTGAATACACCATGAGCTGCCAAAAGAATAAGCGAATCTGTCTTGGAAGAAGTACAGCCAGAATGCTCTTTTCCTTTAGAATCAAGGATGGTGAGGCTACGTCTCATGCACTTTGGAAGTGTTATCAGGAGGGATCACCCCCTGGAGAAGGATATCATGCTTGGTAAAGTAGAGGGTCAGTGAAAAAGAGGAAGACCTTCAACAAGATGGAGTGAGACAGTGGCTGCAGCAATGGGTTCAAGCACAACAATGACTGAGAGGATGGCACAGGACTGGGCAGTGTTTCATTCTGTTGTATACAGGGTCGCT
This sequence comes from Loxodonta africana, assembly GCF_030014295.1. Lineage (NCBI taxonomy): Eukaryota > Metazoa > Chordata > Mammalia > Proboscidea > Elephantidae > Loxodonta > Loxodonta africana. The sequence continues at coordinate 20,295,476 of NC_087363.1, read as the reverse complement.
ATGAATCTGAACCTACTTGATGGCACCTAACAACAACAAAGACCTTTGTAACACTTGCCTGAGCAGGGCAGAGGCAAGGCTGAGGGGCTGAGGGCCAGAGAGAGGCGTGCCCATGGGCATGGCTGAAAAGAGGCTGTCCTGATTGAAGAACTATATCCTGAGTTGTTCCTGATCCTGAATTGTAACCTGTTATTTTTTATTCCCTAATAATCATGAGGATTGTCTGTGAGTTCTGTGTGGCTACGGCAACAGATGATTGAACCCAGTAGAGAAGTAGAGAGGGCCATGGGAGGGAAAGCTGGTGTCAGATTTTGTAAAAAGGGTGGATGTATGTTTGACCTCCACCTCATAGGAATCCACCTCATTGGGCTGTTGCTGCTGATAATGATTCTTCCCCTCGTGAAGTTTGTGATCAGATGCCCCGTGCCACCATTTTGGCTAGTAGTTGAATGTTTAACTGTTTGGGCCCTCAATATTCAGAATGTAAAAAAACTCTCAACTTTTTAAAAAAGATATATAAAGCAAAAAGTATAATAATGTAATGTTGGGTCCATAACATTTATAGGTTAATATGTATAACAATAATATCATAATAAGGGGAAAAGAGAATAGAGCAGAACAGAAGTAACGTTTCTATATCTTACTGGGATTAAGTTAGTATAAATCTGAAGTGGAGTCTCGTAAGTTAAGATGTATATGGTAAGTCTTACAGCAACTAGGAAATAACTAAAAATACATATAATGAAAAAACTTATTACGAAAATTAAAATGCTACAGTAAAAATCTTTGCAAATCATATATCTTCTTGTTAGTTGCTGTCAAGTTGATTCTGACTCATAGTGACCCTGTGTGTGGCAGAGTAGAACTGCTCTATAGGGTTTTCAAGGCTGTGACCTTTTGGAAGCAGATCACCAGGCCTATCTTCTGAGGGGCCTCTGAGTGGGTTCTAAGAGCCAACTTTTAGGCTAGTAGTTGAGTGCTTAACTGTCTGTGCCTCCAATATTCAAAATGTAAAACGAACCCTTACAACTCAGCAATAAAAAGACAACACAATTTAAAAATGGACAAAAGATTTAAAGAGATATTTCTCCAAAGAAGATGCAAAAATAGCCATTATGTACATGAAAAGAGAAGTTCCCGACTCATTCTATGAGGCCAATATTACCTGGATAACAAAACTGGACAAAGTAATCACACAAGAAAAGAATGCTACAGACCAATACCTCATATGAATTTGGACATAAAAATCCTCAATGACATACTAGCAAACCAAATCCATCAACATATAAAAATAATTATACACCATGACCAAGTGAAATTTATCTCAGTTTTAACATCTTAAAATGAATTAATGTAACATACCATATCAGCAAACCAAACAAACAAAAACCACATGATCATCTCAATAGACACAGAGCATTTGACAAATCCAACACCCTTTCATGATAAAAATACTCAGCAAACTTAGGAATAGAAGGCAACGTCCTCAACCTGATAAAGGAAATCTATGAATAACCTGCAGCTAAAATCATACTTAATGGTAGAAGACTGGATGCTTTCCCCCTAAAAACAGGAACAAGATAAGGATGTCTGCTCTCACCACGTCTATTCAACATTGTCCTAGAAGTTCCAGCCAGGAAAATCAGGCAAGAAAAGAAAAAAAAGTTATCCAGATTAGAAAGGAAGAAATAAAGCTAATTCTACTCACAGATGACATCATCTTGTATATAGAAAATCCTGAGATGTGCACTAAAACAAACAAACAAAAAAACTATTAAAGCCAATAAATGGGTTCAGCAAAATTGCAGGATACAAGATCAATATATAAAAGTCAACTGTATTTTTATAAACTTGCACAATCCAAAAATGAAACAAATAAAATTCCAATTACTTAGGAATAAATTGAACAGAAGTGTAAAACTTACACTCTGAATACTATAAAAACATTGTTGAAAAAATTAAAGACCTAGAATAACGGGGGAAAAGTCTCACGTTCATGAACTGGAAGACTTAGTACTATTAAAATAGCAATACTTCCCAAATTGATCTACAGATTAAATCCCTATCAGAATCCCAGTTAGCTTCTTTTTAGAAATTGATAAGCTAATTGTAAAATACATATGGAATTGAAACCCAGAACAGCCAAAATAATCTTGAAAAAGAACAAAATTGGAGGGCTTACGTTCTTCTAGATTTCAAAATTTACTACAAAGCAATGGCAATCAAGACAGTGTGGTACTAGCATAAGGGTAGATATACAGACCAATAGAACACAATCAAATGTCCAGAAATAATACGTGTCTAGGATCAACTGATTTTCAACAAGGAGAAAGAATAGCCATCTCAGCAAACACTGCTGAGACAACTGGATAGCCAATCGCAAAAAAAATGAAATTGAACCCTTACCTCACACCATATAAAAAATGAACTAAAAACGGACCAACGACCTAAATGTAAGAGCTAAAAATATGAAACTCTTAGAAGAAAACATAAACATAAATCTTCATGACCTCAGACTTGGTAATGGACTCTCGGATGACACCAAAGCACAAACAGCAAAAGAATAAATAAGAGAAACTGGACTTCAACAAAATAAACTTTTGTGACAAGAGCAACTCGAAAGGTTAGATAGGAACCTTCGGGGGCTGTGAGTTTTATGCTAACGGGAGAAACAACTCAGAAAAGGAGGACGAGAATGGTTGCACAACTCGATGAATGTAATCAATGTAATGGAATTGCACACATAGAAATGGTTGAATTGGTATATGTTTTGCTGTATATTCTCAACAAAATTAAAAACTAATAATTTTTTAAAAATTTAAAAACTTCTGTGTTTCCATGATCTTATCAACTGATACAAAAAGGCATTTGACAAAGTTCAACAACCATTTATGATAAAAACTTTCAGCAAAATAGGAATAGAGGGAAAATTCCTCAACATAATAAATGGCATTTATACAAAGCCAACAACCAACATCATCCTAAATGGAGAAAGCCTGAAAGCATTCCCCTTGAGGTCGGGAACCAGACAAGGATGCCCTTTATCACCACTCTTATTCAACATTGTGCTGGAGATCCTAGCCAGAGCAATTAGGCTAGATAAAGAAATAAAAGGCAACCAGGCTGGTAAGGAAGAAGCCAAAATATCTCTATTTGTAGATGACATGATCTTATACACAGAAAACCCTAAAGAAAACTACTGAAACTAATAGAGTTCAGCAGAGTATCAAGATACAAGATAAACATACAAAAATTAGTTGGATTCCTCTACACCAACAAAAACAGCATTGAAGAGGAAATCACCAAATCAATACCATTTACCATAGCCCCCAAGAAGATAAAACACTTAGGAAAAAATCTTACCATAGATGTAAAAGACCTATACAAAGAAAACTACAAGACACTGCTGTAAGAAACCAAAAGAGACCTACACAAGTAGAAAAACATACTTTGCTCATAGATAGGAAGACTTAACATTATAAACTGTCTATTCTACCAAAAGCCATCTATAGATACAATGCAATTCCAATCCAAATTCCAACGGCATTTTTTAATGAGATGGAGAAATGAATCATCAACTTCATATGGAAGGGAAAGAGGCCTCAGATAAGTAAAGCATTACTGAAAAAGAAGAACAAAGTGGGAGGCCTCACTCTACCTGATTTTAGAACATATTATACCGCCACAGTAGTCAAAACAGCCTGGTACTGCTACAACAACAGATACGCAGACCAGTGGAACAGAATTGAGAATCCAGACATAAATCCATCCACATATGAGCAGCTGATATTTGACAAAGGCCCAAAACCTGTTATATGGGGAAAAGACAGCCTCTTTAACAAATGGTGCTGGCATAACTGGATATCCATCTGCAAAGAAATGAAACAAGGCCCATACCTCACACCATGCACAAAAACGAACGATCTCAAAATGGATCAAAGACCTAAATATAAAATCTAAAATGAAAAAGATCGTGGAAAAAAAAATAGGGACAATGCTAGGAGCCCTAATACATGGCATGAACAGTATATAAAACATTACTAACAATGCAGAAGAGAAACTAGGTAACTGGGAGCTCCTAAAGATCAAACACCTATGCTCATCTGAAGACTTCACCAAAAGAGTAAAAAGATTACCTATAGACTGGGAAAAAGTTTTTAGCTATGACATTTCCGATCAGAGTTTGATCCCTAAAATCTACGTGATACTGCAAAAACTCAACTACAAAAGACAAATAACCCAATTAAAAAATGGGCAAAGGATATGAACAGGCACTTCACTAAAGAAGACATTCAGGTAGCTAACAGATACATGAGGAAATGCTCATGATCATTAGCCATTAGAGAAATGCAAATCAAAACTACAATGAGATTTCATCTCACTCCAACGAGGCTGGCATTAATCCAAAAAACACAAAATAATAAATGTTGGAGAGGTTGTGGAGAGATTGGAACACTTCTACACTGCTCATGGGAATGTAAAACGGTACAACCACTTTGGAAATCGATTTGGCCCTTCCTTAAAAAGCTAGAAATAGAACTACCATATGACCCAGCAATCCCACTCCTTGGAATATATCCTAGAGAAATAAAAGCCTTTACACAAACAGATATATGTACACCCATGTTCACTGCCGTATTGTTTACAATAGCAAAAAGATGGAAGCAACCAAGGTGCCCATCAACAGATTAATGGATAAATTAAGGTATATTCACACAATGGAATACTATGCATAGTTAAAGAACAATGATCAATCCCTGAAACATTTCATAACATGGAGGAATCTGGAAGGCATTATGCTGAGTGAAATTAGTTATCTGAAAAAGGACAAATATTGTATGAGACGACTATTGTAAGAACTCGAAAAATAGTCTAAACAGAGAAGAAAATATTCTTTGATGGTTACGAGAGCGAGGATGGAGGGAGGAGAGGGGTTTTCACTAATTAGATAGTAGATAAGAACTATTTTAGGTGAAGGGAAAGACAACACACAATACAGGAGAGGTCAGCACAACTGGACTAAACCAAAAGCAAAGAAGTTTCCTGAATAAACTGAATGCTTCGAAGGCCAGCATAGCAGGGGCAGGGGTTTGGGGACCATGGATTCAAGGGACACCTAAGTCAATTGGCATAATAAAATCTATTAAGAAAACATTCTGCATCCCACTTTGGAGAGTGGCGTCTGGGGTCTTAAACGCTAGCAAGTGGCCATCTAAGATGTATCAATGGGTCTCAACCCACCTAGAGCAAAGGAGAATGAAGAAGACCAAAGACACAAGGTAATTATGAGCCCAAGAGACAGAAAGGGCCACATAAACCAGAGACTACATCATCCTGAGACCAGAAGAACTAGATGGTGCCTGGCTACAAGCGATGACTGCCTTGACAGGGAACGCAACAGAGAACCCCTGAGGGAGCAGGAGAGCAGTGGGATGCAAACCTCAAATTCTCGTAAGAAGACCAGACTTAATGGTCTGACTGAGACTAAAAAGACCCCGCAGGTCATGGTCCCCAGACCTTCTTTTAGCCCAAGACAGGAACCATTCCCAAAGTCAACTCTTCAGACGGGGATTGGACTGGACTATGGGATAGAAAATGATACTGGTGAAGAGTGAGCTTATTGGATCAAGTAGACACACGAGACTATGTGAGCGGCTCCTGTCTGGAGAAGAGATGAGAGGGCAGAGGGAGTCAGAAGCTGGCCAAATGGACACAAAAATAGAGAGTGGAGGGAAGGTGTGTGCTGTCTGATTAGAGGGAGAGCAACTAGGAGTATATAGCAAGGTGTATATAAGTTTTTGTATAAGAGACTGACTTGGTTTGTAAACTTTCACTTAAAGCACAATAAAAATTAAAAAAAGGACACTATGAAGAAAGTAAAAAGGCAACTCACAAAATGGGGGAAAATATTTAGAAATTATAAAGCTGATAAGGGGCTTTAAGAATTATTACAATCCATCAATTAAAAAAAATAACCCAAATAGCGAATGAGCAAAGGATCTGAAAACACATTTCTACAAAGATAGACAAATGGCCAACAAGCACATGAAAAGATGCTCAACATCATTAGTCACTAGGGAAATGCAAATCTAAACCGCAATGAATACCACTTCGCACCCACTAATATAACTATAATAAAAAAGTCATATAATAACAAGTGTTGGGGAAGATGTGAAGAAATTGGAACCATTTATGCTACAGGTGGGAATGTAAAATGGTACAGCTGCTTTGGAAAAGAGTCTGGTAGTTCCTCAAGCAGTTGAACACAAAGTTACCATATAACCTAGCAATTCCACTCCTAAGAATATACCCAAGAGACCTGAAAGCATACATCCACACAAAATTTTACACAAGCAGCATTACTCACGATAGCCAATATTCCAAACGCCCACCAACACACGAATGGATAAACAAAATGTGGTACACCCACTCCTCCTTCATCTACGTTGTTAGGTTCCGAAGGCCAGGTCATTACATGAAAATGGAGGGTTCTTTTTTTCTTGTTCATGTTTGTCTGATTTTTTTAATTTAGAAAATATGATCATAGAAATAATAACACCAAAGATTTACTGATGTGCTCATCACTGTGACGAGTCCAGTTGTGGGTTATTTCTCTGTGGAAAAGGAGCCTTGGAAAAGACAAAGCTGGATAAAGCCAGGCTGTGTGACTGGAAGGCCTACAGCTTAACCACTTCACCTTCCTCCTGTGCTGATTCAGAGCTTCCCTTGAGAAGCCACCTTGAGGGCTCCACCCCAACCCACACAAGCCCTATGTTCACCTCCCAGAGCCTGCTCTGCTCTCTGGGCATGGTGAGTCACCAAGACATGGGGCCTCCTGCGAAGGTCCTGGGAACCTGGATGCAAACCTGGCCCCACTGAGGCGGAGGCTTCAGGCCCAGTTCAGCTAACTTTGGGACATCATTAAACTCACATGCATTTCCTCCAAACACCCTCTTCGATGCCTCTTTCTTTTCTTCCTTCCCATCTCACAACAAGTTTGAGCTACAGGGCCTCAGGCCACATAGGAGCTGGGAATCCAGAACAGACACCTACTGGTTTGGTGCTGCCTGTGTGTCCACCCGGAGGCCGGGGCCACAGAGGAGGCCAGCACCGCACAGCAGTTGGACATGGTGTCCCCACCAGGACAGGGAGTGGAGGGTGCAGGGCTGCACAGCCCAGCTTCCCAGAGGCTGCCACGAGACCTTCCTCGAGGGAGGGGACGCTCTGGAGCCGTTGCCACCATGCCCACTGCCTCGTGAATGCACAAAATAGTTGGATAGTAGATTTTTTTACTATTGTCATAAATGAGAAATGTCAGATAACAAGACAGGTAACAAGTGAGGATTAGGTGTATATTCATTCATACAATGGAATATAGCACTAGTACATGCTACAACACGGATGAACCTCAAAACATGATGCTAAGTGTAAGAAATCAATCACGAAGCCACATATTGTATAACTCCATTGACATGAACTGTACAGAACAGGCAAATCTACAGAGATAGAAGATTAGTGGTTGTTTAGGGCTGGGGGACTTGTGGGAAGGAACAGACAACGACTGCTAATGGGTACAGGTTTCTTTTGGGGGTGATAAAATGTTCTCACACTGATTGTGGTAATGGTTTTACAATTCTGTACACATACTAAAAACCATCAAATTTTACACATTAAATGGGTAAACTGTATGTACGTGAGTTACACTTCAAAAAAACTATTTAAAAAATTCTAAGGCATAAGTAGCTTGACACAGCTAACGGGACACTCACCTCTCTCTCCAATTCATCTTCCTCTTCCAAAAGATCATACACCTCCTCTAAAAGCTGAATCCCCAGGCCCTGGATTACATCAGCTCTCAAGACTTCAACTATTCTCCTGATCTTTTCAGAACCTGGCACAATAGCTACAAAGCAGTAAGAGAGAAAAATGAACATTCACACCACTGCAGTGTGAAAAACACAATGCTTTTTAAAAATCTTGCCACATTATGATTCTTTTCACTTTGACAAGAGTTTGGTTTAATGACTTTATTTACATTTTCATCACTAAAAATTTATATATATACATACATATATATGTATGTGATGAACTTTAAGCTGCATGTCTTCATGTCTCAAGTCTAAACACACACACACAATTGTTTAACTTGAAGAAAATTTACATGAAAAATTCTAAACATTTATCTATATTACCTTTATTTTTAAAAATAAGTTTTTAGGCAATTTTTCAGGAATACTTCACAAAATAACATACAGCTGTTATGTAAATATCTAGACAAAATAAAAAAATATTTACAAGCATTATCTCCTTGGTTTAACATGTATCTCTAGCAAACATATGCTTTCCAGTTTGCTACAAAAGAAAAAACTGCTGACCTGAAGGCAGCTCTTTAAAACGGAGTTCCTCTGTCTCTTCTGCAATCTTCCCATGAAGTATCAGCGTGTCTCGATATTTCCGATGAAGTTTGAACTCTGATACTGGGAGATCTTCACAGCTCTCTTTAGAGTCCAGTTTCAAGGTTTGAGTCATCAATTGTACCAAGTCACTCATTTCATTGGTATGATTTTTACTGAAAATAAATAAATAAAATCCCCTTTTTATTTAATTGGTTTCATGAGAATTTTTCATTACAAACACAGATGTAAAGTGACTTTGAGGGAGCTCTGCTTCCAAATGGCCAAGCGAGCTCTTACAGACTGACCCTCCCACAAGTGACAACTATAAACGCTGGACAAAATTAAAAAATCAACTTCCTGAAGGCACTGGAGAATGAACAAATTCTGCTGGTAGTCAACACTTTTCACCCTGAGGGCAGGCCACAGAAACCTAAAAGTACAATAGAAATCCCACAGTCTATCTGGCCTGAAGAACCAAAGGACAAGAGTTCAGGACAGCCACTGACACTTGAAAGTGAGAGAGGAATCTTGGAAAGGTGAGAGGCAGAAAGTGGTGTATAAATTCTGCCCAAACTGCTGGCTAACCCCTGCACCACACATTTGTGGGCCAGAATCCAAGCAGCCTAAATATAAATAAAAGAACTGAACTAAGATGTGAGCTGCCACTGAAGAGCCAGGGTTTGCAGTATGAGTGCAATTCGAGCCTTAAAACAAACCAACAACAAAAATCAGCTCTTCAGAAGAATATAACAGAATCCAGAATTTCTATACAATAAGTCACAAGATCCAGGATACAACCCAAAATTACCTGATGTATGAAGAAACAAGAAAATATGATCCTACCTCAAAAGATAATCATAAGATCACCCAAATATTGAAACTAACAGACAAGGGGTTTAAAGTAGTTATTATACATATAGCTATGCTCAGTGAGAAAGGAAAATATTTTCATAATCAATGAAATGAAAGCAAATCATAGCAGATAAATAGAAACTACAAAAAAAAAAAAAAAGGAAATTCCAGAAATGAAAAAATACACCATCTCCAGTAAAAGATCCATTGGACAGATTCTGCTTCTGGTCATGACGGAGTAACAGAAACTGGGTGTGCCCTCCCATCTGAAACAACGATGACGAAACAAACTACAAGCAACAATGATTTTCAAACATGAAATTACAGTCAATGCAGCATAGTGATCCAAGTAACGGGAAACAAATGAAGTAAACCCTACGATTGTCCTAGGTTTCTGCATGAAGGGAGTGTTCAAGACACAGAGCAAGGAGGAGGAAACCAAACTGGGCCTGGCAGTCTCCCTGAGTTGAGGAGACAGCACTGAGAATTTAGGGAAGCTGAGACAGCAAAAATTCACAGCAGAGAGTACCAGAGGAGATAGCTGCAGAGAGGAGAAAGTTACACAGTGAGAGAGCTCCAGAGATCTGCAGAAGTACCCCTTCAGTCTTTAGCTAAGTACTGACGAGAGCCTGCAAATAAAGAAACTACCTGAGTTGAGGAAAAGTACCACCAAAAAGAAGCAGGCAGAAAAACCTCTGGTGCTCACATAGGGCCAGGGATAGTTTGAGTTTCCATCAGTCATGGTGGAAAAACCTCGTAATAAATAGGACAAAATGAAGAGAACTTAAAAAGGTATTGCTCAGGAGGCGGGGCCAAGATGGCGGACTAGGTGGACGCTACCACGGATCCCTCTTGCAACAAAGACTCGGAAAAACAAGTGAATCGATCACATACATAACAATCTACGAACCCTGAACAACAAAAAAAGATTTAGAGACGGAGAACGAACAAATACAGGGAGGCAGCGATTGTTTTCAGAGCCTGGAGCCAGCGTACCAGTCAGCGGATTTTCTGGAAAAACTAGTTTCCCAGTGATGGCTCGGAGACAGCAGTCCATATCAAACCACATAAAGAAGCAGACCATGACAGCTTCTCCAACCCCCCAAACAAAAGAATCAAAATCTTTCCCAAACGAAGATACAATCCTGGAATTATCAGATACAGAATATAAAAAACTAATTTACAGAATGCTTCAAGACATCACAAACGAAATAAGGCAAACTGCAGAAAAAGCCAAGGAAAACACTGATAAAACTGTTGAAGAACTCAAAAAGATTATTCAAGAACATAGTGGAAAAATTAATAAGTTGCAAGAATCCATAGAGAGACAACATGTAGAAATCCAAAAGATTAACAATAAAATTACAGAATTAGACAACGCAATAGGAAGTCAGAGGAGCAGACTCGAGCAATTAGAATGCAGACTGGGACATCTGGAGGACCAGGGAATCAACACCAACATAGCTGAAAAAAAAATCAGATAAAAGAATTAAAAAAAATGAAGAAACCCTAAGAATCATGTGGGACTCTATCAAGAAGGATAACTTGCGGGTGACTGGAGTCCCAGAACAGGGAGGGGGGACAGAAAACACAGAGAAAATAGTTGAAGAACTCCTGACAGAAAACTTCCCTGACATCATGAAAGACGAAAGGATATCTATCCAAGATGCTCATCGAACCCCATTTAAGATTGATCCAAAAAGAAAAACTCCAAGACATATTATCATCAAACTCGCCAAATCCAAAGATAAAGAGAAAATTTTAAAAGCAGCCAGGGAGAAAAGAAAGGTTTCCTTCAAGGGAGAATCAATAAGAATAAGTTCAGACTACTCAGCAGAAACCATGCAGGCAAGAAGGGAATGGGACGACGTATACAGAGCACTGAAGGAGAAAAACTGCCAGCCAAGGATCATATATCCAGCAAAACTCTCTCTGAAATATGAAGACGAAATTAAGATATTTACAGATAAACACAAGTTTAGAGAATTCGCAAAAACCAAACCAAAGCTACAAGAAATACTAAAGGATATTGTTTGGTCAGAAAACCAATAATATCAGATACCAGCACAATATAAGGGCACAAAACAGAATGCCCTGATATCAACTCAAATAGGGAAATCACAAAAACAAACAAATTAAGATTAATTAAAAAAATAATAAGAAGAAGAATACACATAACAGGGAATCATGGAAGTCAATAGGTAAAAGATCACAATAATCAAAAAGAGGGACTAAATACCGGAGGCATTGAACTGCCAGATGGAGAGTGATACAAGGCGATATAGAACGATACAAGTTAGGTTTTTACTTAGAAAAACAGGGGTAAATAATAAGGTAACCACAAAAAGGTATAACAACTCCATAACTCAAGATAAAAGCCAAGAAAAACGTAACGACTCAACTAACATAAAGTCAAACACTATGAAAATGAGGAACTCACAATTTACTAAGAAAAACGTCTCAGCACAAAAAAGTATGTGGAAAAACGAAATTGCCAACAACACACATGAAAAGGCATCAAAATGACAACACTAAAAACTTACTTATCTATAATTACGCTGAATATGAATGGACTAAATGCACCAATAAAGAGACAGAGAGTCACGGACTGGATAAAGAAACACGATCCATCTATATGCTGCCTACAAGAGACACACCTTAGACTTAGAGACACAAACTAAAACTCAAAGGATGGAAAAAAATATATCAAACAAACAAGAAGCAAAAAAGAAGAGGAGTAGCAATATTAATTTCTGACAAAATAGACTTTAGACTTAAATCCACCACAAAGGATAAAGAAGGACACTATATAATGATAAAAGGGACAACTGATCAGGAAGACATAACCATATTAAATATTTATGCATCCAATGACAGGGCTGCAAGATACATAAATCAAATTTTAACAGAATTGAAAAGCGAGATAGACACCTCCACAATTATAGTAGGAGACTTCAACACACCATTTTCGGAGAAGGACAGGACATCCAGTAAGAAGCTCAATAGAGACACGGAAGACCTACTTACAACAATCAACCAACTTGACCTCATTGACTTATACAGAGCTCTCCATCCAACTGCTACAAAGTATACTTTTTTTTCTAGCACACATGGAACATTCTCTAGAATAGACCACATATTAGGTCATAAAACAAACCTTTGCAGAGTCCAAAACATCGAAATATTACAAACCATCTTCTAAGACCAGAAGGCAATAAAACTAGAAATCAATAACAGAAAAACTAGGGAAAAGAAATCAAATACTTGGAAAATGAACAATACCCTCCTGAAAAAAGACTGGGTTATAGAAGACATCAAGGAGGGAATAAGGAAATTCATAGAATGCAATGAGAATGAAAATACTTCCTATCAAAACCTCTAGGACACAGCAAAAGCAGTGCTCAGAGGCCAATTTATATCGATAAATGCACACATACAAAAAGAAGAAAGAGCCAAAAGCAGAGAACTGTCCCTACAACTTGAACAAATAGAAAGTGAGCAACAAAAGAACCCATCAGGCACCAGAAGAAAACAAATAATAAAAATTAGAGCTGAACTAAATGAATTAGAGAACAGAAAAACAATTGAAAGAATTAACAAAGGCAAAAGCTGGTTCTTCGAAAAAATTAACAAAATTGATAAACCATTGGCTAGACTGACTAAAGAAATACAGGAAAGGAAACAAATAACCCGAATAAGAAACGAGAAGGGCCACATCACAACAGAACCAAATGAAATTAAAAGAATCATTTCAGATTACTACGAACAATTGTACTCTAACAAATTTGAAAACCTAGAAGAAATGGATGAATTCTTGGAAAAACACTACCTACCTAAACTAACACATTCCGAAGTAGAACAACTAAATAGACCCATAACAAAAAAAGAGATTGAAACGGTAATCAAAAAACTTCCAACAAAAAAAAGCCCTGGCCCGGGCGGCTTCACTGCAGAGTTCTACCAAACTTTCAGAGAAGAGTTAACACCACTACTACTGAAGGTATTTCAAAGCATAGAAAATGACGGAATACTACTCAACTCATTCTAGGAAGCCACCATCTCCCTGATACCAAAACCAGGTAAAGACATTACAAAAAAAGAAAATTATAGACCTATATCCCTCATGAACAGAGATGCAAAAATCCTCAACAAAATTCTAGCCAACAGAATCCAACAACACATCAAAAAAATAATTCACCATGATCAAGTGGGATTTATACCAGGTATGCAAGGCTGGTTTAATATCAGAAAAACCATTAATGTAATCCATCACATAAATAAAACAAAAGATAAAAACCACATGATCTTATCAATTGATGCAGAAAAGGCATTTGACAAAGTCCAACACCCATTTATGATAAAAACTCTTACCAAAATAGGAACTGAAGGAAAATTCCTCAACATAATAAAGGGCATCTATGCAAAGCCAACAGCCAATATCACTCTAAATGGAGAGAACCTGAAAGCATTTCCCTTAAGAACGGGAACCAGACAAGGATGCCCTTTATCACCACTCTTATTCAACATCGTACTTGAAGTCCTAGCCAGGGCAATTAGGCTAGACAAAGAAATAAAGGGTATCCGGATTGGCAAGGAGGAAGTAAAGTTATCACTATTTGCAGACGACATGATCTTATACACAGAAAACCCTAAGGAATCCTCCAGAAAACTACTGAAACTAATAGAAGAGTTTGGCAGAGTCTCAGGTTATAAAATAAACACACAAAAATCACTTGGATTCCTCTACATCAACAAAAAGAACACCGAAGAGGAAATAACCAAATCAATACCATTTACAGTAGCCCCCAAGAAGATAAAATACTTAGGAATAAATCTTACCAAGGATGTAAAAGACCTATACAAAGAAAACTACAAAGCTCTACTACAAGAAATTCAAAAGGACGTACTTAAGTGGAAAAACATACATTGCTCATGGATAGGAAGACTTAACATAGTAAAAATGTCTATTCTACCAAAAGCCATCTATACATATAACATACTTCCGATCCAAATTCCAATGTCATATTTTAAGGGGATAGAGAAAAAAATCACCAATTTCATACGGAAGGGAAAGAAGCCCTGGATAAGCAAAGCATTACTGAAAAAGAAGAAGAAAGTGGGAGGCCTCACTCTACCTGATTTCAGAACCTATTATACAGCCACAGTAGTCAAAACAGCCTGGTGACTGGTACAACAACAGGCACATAGACCAATGGAACAGAATTGAGAACCCAGATATAAATCCATCCACGTATGATCAGCTGATATTTGACAAAGGACCAGTGTCAGTTAATTGGGGAAAAGATAGTCTTTTTAACAAATGGTGCTGGCATAACTGGATATCCATTTGCAAAAGAATGAAACAGGACCCATACCTCACACCATGCACAAAAACTAACTCCAAGTGGATCAAAGACCTAAACATAAAGACTAAAACGATAAAGATCATGGAAGAAAAAATAGGGACAACCCTAGGAGCCCTAATACAAGGCATAAACAGAATACAAAACATTACCAAAAATGATGAAGAGAAACCAGATAACTGGGAGCTCCTAAAAATCAAACATCTATGCTCATCTAAAGACTTCACCAAAAGAGTAAAAAGACCACCTACAGACTGGGAAAGAATATTCAGCTATGACATCTCAGACCAGCGCCTGATCTCTAAAATCTACATGATTCTGTCAAAACTCAACCACAAAAAGACAAACAACCCAATCAAGAAGTGGGCAAAGGATATGAACACACATTTCACTAAAGAAGATATTCAGGCAGCCAACAGATACATGAGAAAATGCTCTCGATCATTAGCCATTAGAGAAATGCAAATTAAAACTACGATGAGATTCCATCTCACACCAACAAGGCTGGCATTAATCCAAAAAACACAAAATAATAAATGTTGGAGAGGCTGCGGAGAGATTGGAACTCTCATACACTGCTGGTGGGAATGTAAAATGGTACAACCACTTTGGAAATCTATCTGGCGTTATCTTAAACAGTTAGAAATAGAACTACCATAAAAAAAACCATACAACCCAGAAATCCCACTCCTCGGAATATACCCTAGAGATACAAGAGACTTCACGCAAACAGATATATGCACACCCATGTTTATTGCAGCTCTGTTTACAATAGCAAAAAGCTGGAAGCAACCAAGGTGTCCATCAATGGATGAATGGGTAAATAAATTGTGGTATATTCACACAATGGAATACTACGCATCGATAAAGAACAGTGACGAATCTGTCAAACATTTCATAACATGGAGAAACCTGGAAGGCATTATGCTGAGCGAAATTAGTCAGAGGCAAAAGGACAAATATTGTACAAGACCACTATTATAAGATCTTGAGAAATAGTAAAAACTGGGAAGAACACATACTTTTGTGGTTACGAAGAGGGGAGGGAGGGAGGGAGGGAGAGGGTTTTTTATTGATTAATCAGTAGATAAGAACTGCTTTGGGTGAAGGGAAAGACAACACTCAATACATGGAAGGTCAGCTCAATTGGACTGGACCAAAAGCAAAGAAGTTTCCAGGATAAAATGAATGCTTCAAAGGTCAGCGGAGCAGGGGCGGGGGTCTGGGGAACATGGTTTGAGGGGACTTCTAAGTCAATTGGCAAAATAATTCTATTATGAAAACATTCTGCATCCCACTTTGAAATGTGGCATCTGGGGTCTTAAATGCTAACAAGCGGCCATCTAAGATGCATCAATGGGTCTCAACCCACCTGGAGCAAAGGAAAATGAAGAACACCAAGGTCACACGACAACTAGGAGCCCAAGAGACAGAAAGGGCCACATGAACCAGAGACCTACATCATCCTGAGACCAGAAGAACTAGTTGGTGCCCGGCCACAATCGATGACTGCCCTGACAGGGAGCACAACAGAGAACTCCTGAGGGAACAGGAGATCAGTGGGATGCAGACCCCAAATTCTCATAAAAAGACCATACTTAATGGTTTGACTGAGACTGGAGGAATCCCGGCGGCCATGCTCCCCAGACCTTCTATCGGCACAGGACAGGAACCATCCCCGAAGACAACTCATCAGACATGAAAGGGACTGGTCAGCGGGTGGGAGAGAGATGCTGATGAAGAGTGAGCTAATTATGTCAGGTGGACACTTGAGAGTGTGTTGGCAGCTCTTGTCTGGAGGGGGGATGGGAGGATAGAGAGAGAGGGAAGCTGGCAAAATTGTCACGAAAGGAGAGACTGAAAGGGCTGACTCAATAGGGGAAGAGCAGGTTGGAGTACGGAGTAAGATGTATGTAAACTTATATGTGACAGACTGATTGGATTTGTAAACGTTCACTTGAAGCTTAATAAAAGTTAATAAAAAAAAAAGGTATTGCTCAGCAGGACAAAATTATCCCTGAAGTCTGTTCTGGTCCCACCATAAAGCTTAAAAACAAGCCTTGAAAGGATCAAACCATTTCCAAATAACTTAACTGCACCCCAGTACAAAGCTCAAAAATACTTAAAGGAACACAAATGCCAGAATCCAATAAGATAAAATTCACAATGTCTGGTGTCTAGTCAAAAATTATCAGACATACAAAGAAGCAGGAAAATATCATACATTATTGAAAAGAGAAAAAAATCAATTAATAAAAAAGACCTAAAAGTGACAAAAGTGATAGGATTAGTAGATGAGGACATTAAAACAGTTATTGTAAATATATTCTGAGGTTCAATGTAGGGAAAAGCATGTACATGTTAAAGAGAAGCATGGAAGATATAAAAAAGACCCATCAAACTCCTAGAGATGCAAAGTACAATGTGTTAAATACATGGGATGGGATTAACAGATTAGACAATGCAGAAGAAAACATCAGCAAACTTGAAGATACAGCAATAAGATCTATGAAAAATGAAACAGAGGAAAAAGTCTAAAAAAAGGCACACAATATCAGTGAGCTGTGGGACAACCTTAAACAGCCTAATATACATGTAATTGGAATCCCTAAAGTAGTAGGAAGGGGCAAAAAATGTATTTATTTGAAGAAATAATGGCCAAAATTTTTACTGAATCTGATGAAAATGATAAACCCACAGTTCTAAAAAGACATTTTGTTAGAATTCTGATTGAAAATCAGATGTGTTCATTCGAAGAGCTCTTTCTGGCTCTAGCATATACCACAAACCATTTATGAAGCTCTCAATGAGTACTGCAGGTCTGAATATACTGTAAATGTACATCTGGGATTAATTCAAACAAACTGGTTATGAAAGAAGACAGAAAAACAAGAACTTACCCTTCCCTAGAATCCCCATCTGACTTATCAGTTGAACTTGTGGAAGAACTTAACTCCTCCTCAGACAGACAACGAGGCAATTTCTTTTCCTATCAGTGTTTACAGAAGCAAAATCCCACATGAGAACACAATCAAGATGTTGTATGTACAAGCCTTAGATGCAATGTCTAGACACAACGTGCATCTAGGTGCAATTTAACAGTAGAAACTAATGGATATAAAAATTGAAGCTACTTTACCCAAATGATACCCAGCTCACCCATAATGTTCACAAGTGAAGCCTGAGGAACAACAAGGTAAAATCTTATAAGGTCCTGGAAAGCCTCAACTGTGAGGGAATTTCCTTTCTGGAAGAGAAAGTTCTGGTCTTCCATCTCCCAGTCAGAGGCACGATCATTAAGAACACTGGCATTTTAAACTAGATCCAATGGTACCTAAACCAAGGTTAAACTGCTTTAAAGGATGACCTGATATGATTATTACACAAACCGTATAAATTTGGAAGATGGAAAGGGTAATCTCAGTTAGTGAAACAACTAAATAATGAAACATTTTTAAAGAAATGAATCTTCGTTATCTTCAAGAGCAGAAAGTCCCTATTTTTAAAATAACAATATACTTCTATACATAATGCCAGAAACCAGAAAAATGGATGATTACGCCCAGGCTATTACTACACAGAAAGGTGAACGAGGGTCAGAAACCTTGCAATTACCCATTTAGCCACCAGATGATGACCCCACATCATCCACAGGAGAGAAGGTGAGTTACAATGACACAAACATGAAACTGTGGAAGGAGCACCATGTGGGACTAAAATCTGGTCAGGCAGAAGATTTCCAGGTAACATGGCAGAATAATGAAAGTGCTCCTTAGTGGAGGCCCTTAAGAAGTCTTGTTTTAAAGATTACCTAAAAAATATTTTTAACTAGGCTACCAATTGTTTATAAGTGTCTGAAAAATTCATGCTGGGTCAAACATAATCCCTTTAATATTATTTACCAGTTCCTCTCCTCACCAAGAGCGAAAGGTGAAACTTAAGTCAGCCCTGTCCCAGAAATAAATGGAGCTGGCATTTAAAGGTTGACTGTATTAAGCTTGCCATGCCAGATGCAGACATGTCCGCCTTTCCCCTTGGGAGTACGTGATGTACCTGAGCAACGCTGCTGTCAGCAGAGAATCGTCTGGCAGGGATGGGCTGGCCTTCCTCCTGAGGTTTCCCTGGCCCCACTGCACTCAGAGCTCTCCTCACTGAAGGGCCTGTAAAAGTGATCACACCCAGTGGTTGGCTGTGGTGGGCTGGCCTCAACTGAAGGCTTTGTACTGGGTATGGAAGACACCAGAAGATCTAGCCCAGAAGCAACACAGACAGCATACTCATCATCACTCTGGTGTCCAACACCTCAGCTAAAATCTCAGCTCTGATTCTACCAGTTCTGTGACCTTAGGCAAGTTACTTAACCCCTCTGAGCCTCAGTTTCCTCAGGTCCAAAATGGGGATAATACTGACTACCTGTGACAGTTATATGAAGATAAAATGAGATAATGCCTTTAAGATGTTTGCCATAATGCCTGAGACATGGTCAGCATTTAATGAATAGAAAGAGCTGGTATGGAGCCCTGATGGCGCAGTGGTTAAGAGCTCTGGCTGCTAACCAAAAAGTTTGAATCCACTAGCTGCTCCCTGGAAACATTATAGGGTAGTTCTACTTTGTCCTCTATGCTTGCTGTGAGTCAGAATCAACTCAATGGCAACAGGAACTACTATTATCTTTAGATAATAGAAATAGGAATGATCATACCCCTCTACCCAGGGCAGCACCATCCCCCCCTTACTCTCTCTGCTCCTAAGAAGACGGCACTTCCCTAACCAGCCAACTCTGGACACAGTAACAAGTTAAACTGTCCCTTGTTTTCCCAGTATGGAACCTCCTAGATAATCTCCTCTGGTAATACATGTTCCAGGCCCAACAGCCTATGTTGATTTTTTTAAAAGGCTTCACTAAGAAATTTCAAAAATTCTTCCAGATAGGTTCCCAAATGGATTCTGATGCCTGAAAATTCTTAACACCTCACTAAAAGGAGCCCTGGTGGCACAGTGGTTAAGTGTTTGGCTGCTAACCGAAAGATCATTAGTTTGAACCCACCATTGGCTCCACAGGAAAAAGATGTGGCAGTCTGCTCCCATAAAAATTACAACCTTGGAAACCTTATGGGGCAGTTCTGCTCTGTCCTATAGAGTTGCTTTGAGTCAGAATCAACTCGATGGCAACGGTTTTTTTGTTTGTTTGTTTTTGGTTATCAGAACCAGTACACATATCCATAAGCCACACCATCAACCCCCCATAGGTGATGGAAAGAGGATAACTTTACCTGAGGGGCACATCTCTTCCTGGGACTGCTTTAGTCGCCTCCTCTCTCTTGCTGATAATGGTCGATCCTTTCAAAGAAAGTCACAGAGTCACGTACATTCCTACTCACTATTCTCAGAACATCTACAACATGTGAAGTCTCAGCTAGCACTACAGAAAATGTCTTGCACTGGCCTTTAAAAGGATGTCCATTTTAAACCAGTCCACAATCACAGCCCTCATTTCTGGGAAGCAGTCATTTCTGGGAGGACAAACGGGGAATTCTGCATTTCCTGTATTCAAAATCTACCTCTCCTTAATTAACTGCAATTCTAGTGGAAATGACCAGCCCTGGAACAAAATCTGTCCATTTTAATCAAAGCTTTTGCTGAGAATCACGAAGTTGTCCCTCCAGTGTTTGGCAAAAAGCAGGGTTAAGGTGTTTTTAAATATAAAACTTCACAACAAGCAAAGAATTTTGCAACCAAAAAGCTGTAGAAGGTTTAAGAGTCCCACATATACTCCCACAAACCTTTGATGACGAGACCTCATTGCTCCTCGAACTGCTCACAGACCCACTGACCGCTCTACTTTGGTTTTCAGCATCCTCTCGTGTTGACCTGACATCTACATTTCCAACAGCGGGAACAGAAGGCAACTGTCTAGGAGAAACCTCTTGGAACTTCAAACAATTTAAAGAGAGGGAGATTACATTATCAGTTTCATACACAGCCACCTCTGGAGTTCTCCCATCAACAGGTCCCCTATGAATTAGTATTTTGATCTCAAAACTTTAATAAAACCTCGTATTATTAAAAGAAACTCTGTCAAAGGTGAATGACCAACTAAGAAGCTTATGGAGAGGGCGCTGGTGAAAGCACTTGAAGAAATGAGGTGTTAACACGGTTCTGTGCAGAGGGTGAAGGCGAAGGGTTCTTCAGCATAACACGGGAGGGGTCGGATTTACCCTCGCTAGCCTATTCCTTTAACTTTCAAAATGATCTGTCCATCTTTGCTGGGGAAGATAAAATCCTTACTCGGCTTCCAACTCACTGATATTTGAAAACTAATATTTTTCATCTTGCCATCAATGCCCTTCTCTCCATGTTTCCCTTGCATTTCTTATGTGCTGTTTTGGCAGCTGTTGATCACTCTACACAGAAATCGAGCTGCCCAAAGTCTACTTCCCAAGCAGCTGCACAATGACTTGTTCCAAAGAGATCTCCACCGACCTGCCTCTTTCCCCCGCTGCGCTCAGTCTGCTCTCTCCTCTTCTGCCGTCGCTGCCGAGACTGGGAGGGCTCCGACCCAGAGATGTGTGGCTGTAAGCCTGGGCGGATTCTGGCCTGTTCTTCTATGATACATTCAGTAGCAACTGGATCCTTAAAAAATAAAATGAAAAAACAAAAATACAGAATGATGAATTAATTTTTTGAACTTCCAATGGCCAAACCCCACACACTCACTTTTAAAATAGTAAAATAAAATGAAGAAGAGTTTGTCTTTCTCAAAATGAATATAGTGTTGAAAGGCAAAGACAAAATGCTGACATTAGTTATCCAAATGTTCTGGCTTTTTTCTCTCGTCCCTTAATTAAAAATGAATAATTATTTTAATTAAATTACTCATATTGTCATTAACCTGAAACTACAGATGTTTAAATAAATTAATTAATTAAAAAAAATAAAGAAAATCTCTTCATAACTTTTAAAGGTTTTCCATTCAGAAAAGAAACAAATGCTTCAAATGATATACAACTTAATATAAACTTATTTCCCTAAAAAGTACTGAAAAGAGCATTGAGTTTGAAATCAGATGAATCAAAATATGTGAGAAACTTAATCTCCTGGAGCCTCGGTTTCCTTATCTATAAAATGAAGATAAAGCCACCCACATTTTGTATTATCGATTAAGGATTAAATGAGATGGTGTATTAAAATTATTGAGGACAATTTCTGGCACATATTAGATGCTCAGAAAACGAGAGCTACTGCCAGCAGGGAGCCCCGGTGGCGCAATGGTTACGAACTCAGCGGCTAACCAAAAGGTAAGCAGTTCAAATCCACCAGCCGCTCTTTGGAAACCCCATGTAGCAGTTCTACTCTGTCCTATAGGGTCGCTATGAGTTGGAATCAACTCAACAGCAAAGGGTTTGGTTTTGGTTTGGGTATTGCTAGCAGTAGTACTGATAAAATAAATTACTTTTTAAGTTATAGAGATCACCAGGGACTTATTTCGATAGCTGGCTTCAGAAGTACTGCGTTTCAAATATTAAAATAAAATAGATTCTTGCAATTATATTTAACAATGTTTACCTATCAGAATATCTGGGTTTTCAAGTAGACGGACACTGGGAATTGATTATCAATCAACACATTTTTATCAAAAGCCTATTATGTGGTACATTTAGAAAGGAAAACAAACGTTGCAATATTAATACAAGGTAAGGCTGCTTTTTAAGAGCCAATAGCATTAATATAACATTTTTAGATCCTCTGGAAAACACAAAATTATGACTCCTATAGGTAAAATAGTTTTAATGTTTATTACTTAAACATTACAATAAATATTGGACATGAATAACTATGTTGTTAGGTGCCATTGAGTCATTTTCGACTCATAGCAACTCCATGTGACTGAGCAGAACTGCCTAATACGGTTTTCCAGGCCATAATCTTTACGAGAACAGATCGCCAGGTCTTCTCTCCTGCAGAGCTGTCGGGTAGGTTCAAACTGCTCATCTTTTGGTTGACAGCTGGGCACTTAACCACTGAGCAACCAGTGCTCCTTAGTTTTAACTATAAAATATATTAAAGGATTAAATTTTACAATATTATATAATAAATTAATTAACAAGGAGATTAAAACAGTAAACAACTAATTGATTCAATTCTGAAGAGGGAAATAAACCTTTATTTCTCTGCTGGCAATAAATATGGAGTGTCCAAAATAAGGCTTACACACGTAAGAGAATGACAGAAACCAATAGCTTGAGAAGCTTCTCCATGAAATCCAACTGGTCCTGAATAAAACTTCTTCCACTTTTATAAGCAAGAACAATAAACTGAGAAAAATGCTGGACATGAAATTATATCAAATGAACAAAATATCTGTTCTAAAAGCCAGTTATAAGAAATGAACTTGATCAGGAACAAGACTAGAATGTCCACTTTCACCACTTTTATTCAACATTGTACTGGAGGTTCTGGCAAGAAAAAGAATAAAAGGCATCCAGATTGGAAAGGAAGAAGTAAAGCTAACTCTATTTGCAGATGACATGATCTTGTATATAGAAAATTCTAAGAAGTCCACCAAAAGAATAAAAAAAAAACAACTATTAGAATCAATAAACAAGTTCAGCAAGGCTGCGAAGATAAATATACAAAAATCAATTGTATTTCTATACACTAGTAATGAACAACTTAAAAACAAAACTAAGAAAATAATTCTTTTTACAACGTCACAAAAAGAATAAAATACTATGGAATAAATTTAACCAAAAAAAAAAAGGTATAAAGCTTGTTCACTGAAAACTATAAAACATTGTAAAAAACTCAAGATCTAAATAATTAGAAAACATCTCATGTTCATGGAAAGAAGGACTTACATGTTGGCACCAGCAATACACTCCAAATAATCTACAAATTCAACACAATCCCTATCAAAATCCCAGATTTTTTTTTTTTTTTTTTTGCAAAACCCGACAAAACTAGTCTTAAAATTCATGTGGAAATGCAGAAGACCCAAAATAGCCAAAATAATTTTGAAAAATAAGAATAAAGTTAGAGGACTCACACTTACAAATTTCAAAACCTACTACCAAGCTACAGGAATCACAACTGTGTGGTACTGGCATAAAACCAAAAAAACTAAACCCATTGGCATCGAGTTGGTTCCAACTCACAGCGACCCCACAGGACACCGCAGAACTGCCCCATAGGGTTTTCAAGGCTGTAATCTTTATCAAAGCAGACTGCCTCATCTTTCTCCCATGGGGCAGCAGATGGGTTCGAACCCTCAACACTGGGTTAGCAGCCAAGCATTTAACCACTGCCTCACTGGGGCACCTTGGCACTGGTATAAGGAGAGACGTACAGCTCAGTGGAACAGAACTGGGAGTCTAAGATAAACCCTGACATTTACGGTCAACTGATTTTTGACAAGGGTACAATGACAGTTCAGTGGGGAAACAACGCTCTTTTCAATGAATAGTGTTGGGACAACTGGATATTCACATGCAAAAGAATGAAGTTGGAACCCCTCCCTCATGCCATACCTAAGAATAATTCAAATGGATTATAGACCTATAGGTAGGCACTAAAACTATAAACTCTTAGAAGAAAACATGGGTATAAGTCTTCATGACCTTGGATTTGACCATGGTTTCTCAGATATGACACCAAAAACAAAAAAGACAAAAGGAAAAACAAACAAATTGGACTTAATCAAAATTTAAAACTTTAAAAAAGAATGGAAGATAATGCTTAGGGAACACCGAGCTTCTGTTAAGGGTAATGGAAAAAACCAGGAATGGTGATGGTTGAACAACATGATGAACATTTTTAATGTCACTGAACTGTACACAGTCCTACGAGTCGGAATCAACTTGTTGGCACTGGGTTTGGGGTTTTTTTTTTTTGGCTTGGAGCTGTACATGTGAAGATTGCTGAAGTGGAAAATGTTTTGTTACATTTACCACAAAAAAAAAAAAATTAAAAGCTTTTGTGCTCCAAAGGGTATCATCAAGAAAGGAAAAAGACAACCCACAGAATGGGAGAAAATATCTGCAAATCATGTATCTGATAAGGGGCTTGGATCTAGAATACATAAAGAACTCCTCCAACGCAACGAAAAATAGATAAATAAACCAAGAGTAAATAAAAATGGGCAAAGGATCTGAATTGCTATTTTTTAGGAGACAGACAAATGGCCAACAAGCACATGAAAAGATGATCAGCATCATTAGTTATTAAAGAAAGGCCAATTAAAGCCACAATGAGATACCATTGCACATCCACTAGGATGGCTATGATCAAAATGACAGACAATAACAAGCAAGTGTCGGTGAGGATGTAGAAAAATGGCAACTTGCCTACATCGCTGGTGGGCATGTAAGATGGTGCAGTTCCTGTAGAAAACAGTTTGGTAGACCACTGAGTTACCATAACCAGTTGCTCTCGAGTCGATTCCAACCCATGGCAGCCCCACGCGCGTCAGAGTAGAACTGTGCTCCATAGGGTTTTCAATGGCTGGTTTTTCAGAAACAGATCACAAGACCTTTCATCCAAGGTATCTCTGGGTGGGCTTGAACCTTCAACTTTTCAGTTAGCAGCCGAGTATATTAACTACCTGCACTATTCAGGTACTACGACCCATTACTTCCATTCTTAGGTATGCACCCAAGAGAACTGAAAACTTATGTCCACACAAAAACTTGTACATGAATGTTCACGGCAACATTATGCATAATGTGCAAAGAACCCAAAAGCCAAACCACTGATAAATGAATAAAATATTTGTAAAGATACAATGGAACTCCTTTAGCAATAAAAAGGAATGAAACACTGATGCACGCTACAAAATGGAAGAATCTTGCAAAGATCATACTAAGTGAAAAAAGCCAGTTGCAAAGAACACATATGACTCCGTTTATATGTAATGCCCAGAACAGACAAATCCACAGAGGTCTGGTTGCCAGGGCTGGGGGACGGAGAAGTAGGGAATAACTGAAACTGGATGTGGGGTCTCTTGTCGGAGTGATAAAAATATTCTAGAATACAAATTTGTGAATATAATAAAAATCACTGAATTTTACACTTCAAAAATAAAGAGTAAACTTTTTAAAAAAGACATGTGAACTTGAATATAATTTGACAGCCGTGCAAAACAAGCTGGACATTTATAACTTCATAAAGTGCTAAGAGTTCCTGTGTCCAGGGAAAGCTTAAGACTATATTTTGGTTTGAATCTAATGCCTTTAAATGACAAGAACATTACACTTGTACTTTTCCATAAAAACAAAACTTCATTAAAAACATTTTAATATAAACTTATAAAATAGTTTTATATACATATTTAATGGAGCCCTGGTGGCACAGTGGTTAAAATGTTCAGCTGCTAACCGAAAGATTGGCGGTTTGAACCTACCAGTAGCTCTGCAGAGGAAAAGACCTGGTAATCTCCTCCTATAAATATTACAGTGTAGGAAAACCTATAGGGCAGTTCTATTCTGTCATATAGTGTTCCTATGAGTCAGAATCAACTCAACAGCACACAACACATTATTCCTATAAAAGATGATATGTTAAATATAAAAATATATTTAATACATTAAATATAAACATGTATTTAACATATTAAATGTAAAATACATCCGATGTGATATTAAATACATTTAAAAGATTATATTCTTTTACATGTAAAAATTTAAATTTATTCTAATGTTCTGGCTTTCTCCCTAATCCTCAGCTATAACCATGCTTCATCTAACAGGCTTCTTACCACATTCAAGTAGAAAACAGTCTGTAAATTTACTCAGAAGAGCCTCTTATTATCAAAATCCTTCTGTTTCTTTCATTTTCTTCTCTCTCCTTCCCCCTTGATTCCAACATACACTTTTTTATTCCTCAAGTTAAGAAATCAGATCAATCTACTAATTTATCAAAAGCAAGAGGGGATGTGATATTACCTAATTGTTGGGACTTTGCATCCACCTGAAGCACTAAGGAAGAACAATGCAGAAATCAAGAAAAAAAAATACACAATGAGTATGTTTCCACCAGGTACATAACACCAGGGTATACGGGAGATCTAAGAACCCCTCAGGTCTGTTCTTTGGTTTCTCCTATGTTTAAACTGATATACAGAATAACATTTTCCTAAAACAGCAACTAGAGCATAACCAAATAACACAACCCACACCACTGTAACCGCCCTTTCCCACCCTCTCTCTGAACCCAACACCTCACATGCATTACTCACCTGGTCCTTTGGCTTTTGGTCTTTGCTTAGAAGCAGCAGAGGCTTCACTGGGTCATTCCCTGCCTCAGTGACATCACCTGAGGACCATGTGGGAACTAGGTTTTCCAGCTGAGCTATGGACTTAGTGTTATCCTGCAGTCTCTCCTCCTTCACTTGAGAAATATTGCATTTACCTTCTAACTCATTAGAGAGATCTAAGTGTCCTGGCTGAGTCTCCTGAACTAAGTCGCCACCCATTGAGTCCTTCCTTTCTGCAGGTAAGATGTTGATATTTACTCTGCTGATTGTGGCCAGTGACTCTGCAGTATTGCTCATGTCTGGTTTGTAGGAGTGGCCTTTCAGACTGGTAGATGTCTTCAGTGGGCCAATGACCACAGGTGTCTCCTGGGACGAACACATGTCTTCTCCCTAAGTAAAAACATGCTTCCAAGTTATTACAGTACTCCTCATGCTGTAGACAAAAATTAACTTAAAATGGATCAATGGCTTAAATCTAAGAGCTAAAATTATAAAACTCTGAAAAAAACATAGGTGTAAATCTTCATGACCTTGGATGTGGGAATGGATTCTTAGGAATGACACCAAAAGCACAAGCAAGAAAAAAATAAGTAAATTGGGCTTCATCAAAATTAAAAACCTATCACCGAGATAATCTTCAAATCTTAAACCAAAAATATTCCCTGAAGTCTTCTTTAAACCAAACAATTGTTGTTGTTGTTAGGTGCCATGGAGTTGGTTCCAACTCATAGTGACCCTATGTACAACAGAACAAAACACTGCGTGCCCGGTCCTGCACCATCCTGATAATCGTTATCTTGAGTCCATTGTTGCAGCCACTATGTCAATCCATCTCACTGAGTGTCTTCCTTTTTTTTGATGACCCTCTACCAAGCATGATGTCCTTCTCCAAGAACTGATCCCTCCTGATAACAAGTCCAAAGTATGTGAGATGATGTCTCACGATCCTTGCTTCCAAGGAGCACTCTGACTGTACTTCTTCCAAGACAGATTTGTTCGTTTCTTTGGCAGTTCATGGTGTATTCAATATTCTTCGCCAACACCATAATTTAAAGGCATCAATTTTTCTATGGTCTTCCTTATTCATTGCCCAGCTTTCGCATGCATGAGTTGATTGAAAACACCATGGCTTGGTTCAGGTGCACCTTAGTCTTCAAGGTGACATCTTCGCTTTTTAACACTTTAAAGAGGTCTTTTGCAGTAGATTTGCCCAGTGCAGTGTGTTGTTTGATTTCTTTACTGCTGCTTCCATGGGTTTTGATTGTGGATCCAAGTAAAATGAAATCCTTGACGATTCAATCTTTTCTCCGTTTATCATGATGTTGCTTACTGGTCCAGTTGTGAGCATTTTTGTTTTCTTTACACTGGACTGTAATCCATACTGAAGGCTGCAGTCCTTGGTCTTCACCAGTAAATGCTTCAAGTCCTCTTCACCTTCAACAAGCAAGGTTGTGTCATCTGCATAACGCAGGTTGTTAATGAGTCTTCCTCCAATCCTGATGCCTGTTCTTCTTCATATAGTCCAGCTTCTCGGGTTATTTGCTCAGCATACAGATTGAATAAGTATGGTGAAAGAATACAACCATGACACACACTTTTCCTGACTTCAAACCACACAGTCTCCCCTTCTTCTGTTCCAGTCACTGACGCTTGATTTATGTACAGGTTCCTCATAAGCACAATTAAGTATTCTGGAATTCCCATTCTTTGCAATGTTATCCATAATTTGGTATGATCTACACAGTCGAATGCCTTTGTGTAGTCAGTAAAACTCAGGTAAACATCTTTCTGGTACTCTCTGCTTTCAGCCAGGTTCCACCTGGTATCAGCAATGACATCCCTCGTTCCACGTTCTCTTCTGAATCTGGCTTGAATTTCTGGCAGCTCCTGTAGATATACTGCTGCAGCTGCTTTTGAATGATCTTCAACAAAATTTTACTTTCGTGTGATATGAACAATATTGTTCAATAATTTCCGCGTTTGGTGGGATTACCTTTCTTGGGAATGGGCGTAAATATGACCCTCTTCCAGCTGGCTGGCCAGGCAGCTGCCTTCCACATTTCTTGGCATAGCCCTTCCAGTGCTGCATCCATTTGTTGAAACATCTCAATTGTATTCCAAACAATAGTTTAACTTAATCGGCAATGAATGTCTGCCTTGAGCATTGTGCTCTTTTAAGAACTTATCTACATGAGATCAAATTGACAACAGGAACTTGAAAGATTAGATAGGAAACTTAGGGGGCAGTGAGTTTATATTAATAGCAGAGGAACAGCTCAGAAAAGGAGGGTAAGAATGGTCGCACAACTCGAAGAATGTGATCAATGTCACTGCATGCACATGGGGAAACTGTTGGATTGGCTTATGTTCTGCTGTGTATATTCTCAACAAAAAACAAAGAAAAAATTTATCAAAAACAAAAATTTTATGCTTCAAAGAACACTATGAAGAGAGTAAAAAGATAACCCACAAAATGGGAGAAAATATTTGCAGGTTATATATTTGTTATGTTATGTATCCAGAATAAATAAAGAATTCCTATAATTCAACAATAAAAAGACAACTCAATTTGAAAATGGGCAAAGGACTTCAACAGCCATTTCACCAAAGAAGATATACAAATGGCCAAGAAGTACATGAAAAAATGCTCAACATCATTAGTCATTACAGAAATGTAAATCAAAACCACTATGAGATACCACTTCATACCCACTGGGCTATGATAAAAATGATGGATAACAAGTGTTAGAAAGGATATGGAGAAACCGGAACCCTCATACATTGCTGGTGGGGATGTAAAATGGTTCAGTCACTGCAGAAAAGTTTGACAGTTCTTCAGAAAATTAAACGGAATTACCATATGATCCAGCAATTTCAGTCCTAGGAATACATCCAAAGGAACTGAAAACAGGCACTCGTACCCAAATGTTCACAGCAGCACTATTCAATAGCCAATAGTCAAAAGGCGAAAACAACTCCCAAGTCCATCAATGGATGAATGGATAAACAAACTGTGGATAACACACTGTGGAATATACATATCCATAAGAAGGAAATAAACCCAAAAAACCAAAGCCAGTGCCGTCGAGTCGGTTCCAACTCATAGCGACCCTATACGACAGAGTAGAACTGCCCCACAGAGTTTCCAGTGAGCACCTAGTGGATTCAAACTGCCAACCCTTTGGTTAGCAGCCATTGCACTTAACCACTATGCCACTAGGGTTTCCAAGAATTAAATAAGTACTGATAAATGCTACCAAGTGGATGAACCTCAAAAAACATTATGCTGTATTAAATAAGTCAGGCACGAAAGGACAAATATTGCATGATTCCATTTATAGGAAATATTCAGAATAGGTAAATCCAGATTTACCTGTTTACCTACAATAGGCAGAAAGCAGATGGGTGGTTGCCAGGGAGTGGAGGGATGAGGAAATGGGGAGTAACTGCTAAATGGTCACAGGGTTGTATCTGGAGGTGATAAAAATGTTTTGGAACTAGATTGAGGTGGTGATTGCACACCACTGTGAATGTACTAAATGCCACTGAATTGTTCACTTTAAAATGATTAATTTTATGTTATGTGAATTTCAGTCCAATTAAAAAAATATATTCTTAAGTGAAAAAAAATTAGTACAACACTGATTTCATGAGCAGTTTGACAGCTCACTTTGGATAAAGTGGGCTAAATAAACCATCTTCACTAGCATTCTTTCTTTACAATACAGACTTAACTGTACAACAAAGCATAATCATTTCACATAAAATAACTTTCTTAGGTTACCCATCATTTTAATGGTAGCTTTTAAAAAGAAACATACCACTATGTATGTCTTGGAGCCCTCAGAGGAGTGTGGTTGGGGTGAGATTACTTCATTATTTGATTCGGCTTTTCCAGAAACCACTGTAGCAACAGGCTTGGATTTAGAGTCACCATTTTTAACATTATTCTTACAGGTTTTTCTTCATGAGAAGGAAAAGAAGAAAAAGTTATTATCAATATATTGAAGATTAAAGGTTTTTAAGTAATGTGCAACCTATCTGTATTACCCTCCTTTACAGAACTGCTCCATTTACAGAAAAATCATCTTCCAAAAAGCTAGGGGACATTCTACAAAATACATAACCAGAACTCCCCAAAAATATCAAGGACGTGAAAAACAAGAAAGGTCTGAGAAAATGTCACAGACCTGAAAGAGACTAAAGTGATGTGATGACTAAATGTGATGTGGTGCCCTGGACTGGATCCTGGCACAGAAAAAGGACGTTAGCAGAAAAACAAGTGAAAGCCAAATAAAGTATGGAGTTTTGTAACATACTGATGTTGGTTTCTTAGTTTCGACAAATGTACCGTGGTGACGTAAGATGTTAATGACAGGGGAAGCTAGGCAAGGGGTACACAGAACTCTCTGTACTATCTTTGTAACTTTTCTATAAATATAAAATTACTTCAAAATTAAAATTTTATTTTAAAAAGTCTTTGGGAAATTGTCTCATGTAACAGAAGCACCAGAATAAGTTTCATCGCCAACTGTCTTATTTGTGATACCATAACTGCTTTGCCAAGTTTGAGAATAGAAATATTGGTATATTCAGTTGACTTGCAGTGTAAACATATAAACGAATAACATCACTGCCTGTTTTACTATATAGTTTCAAAAACTAGGCTAAACCTCCAGAGAATTCCAGTGGAACCTGAAACCCAGTGCTGCGGGAGTTCAAAGGTCTGCTGAGAAATTACAGACACTGTGAACAAGAAGATGATCCTTCTTTATCTCCTGGAGCCTCTGTAGAACTGCCCCCTCTCCTCCCAAATCTAACATGGCACAAGGCAGAAGGAGAAGCCAAAGAGACAGTGAAGGTCTCATCCAGTCCCAAGTCTTAAATCCTGGCACCTATGACACAAAAAAGAGCCCTGGTGGCACAGTGGCTAAGCACTTGGCTAACTGAAAGATCAGTGGTTCGAATCCACTAGCTGCTCCACAGGAGAAAGATGTGGCAGTCTGCTTCCATAAAGATCACAGCCTTGGAAATCCTATGGGGCAGCTCTACTCTGTCCTATAGGGCCACTATGAGTTGGACTCGACTTGATGGCAATGGGTATGATGCAAGAAGAGCTGTTTGATGAAGACAGAACCTGCAAGTTAAAGAAAGGAATTCTTTTCCTTTTGAGAAGTTATATGAATAAAGAGGGAACCTTATGCTCTCGGAAATTTGAGCACTATTTTTTAGAACTATTATCTGACGTTGAAAATAATGCAATAGATTTCTTAGATAATCTCGGACTTCAATACGGTTTCTAGGACAGCCTTTTTTTTTAAAAGAAACATCCTCTATATGTCTTGGAGCCCCCTGAGGAATGTTATAGAGAGTTCTCTAGATTTCTGCTTTTAGCAAATAAGAACGTGTAGTCTAGTCATGCAACGTTATCTTTTAATTCATGTTTAAAAAAAAAGACTCAACATAAATTCTTGTATATGAAAATTATAGATGCTACCCAGGTAGTGCAGTCTGCACTTGACTACTAACCTAAAGATTGGTGGTTCAAACCCTCTCAGCGGTACCAAAGAAGATAGGCCTGACAATCTGCTGCCATTGGAAACCCTGGTGGCGTAGTGGTTAAGCGCTACAGCTGCTCATCAAAAGGTCGGCAGTTTGAATCCGCCAGGCGCTCCTTGGAAACTCTATGGGGCAGTTCTACTCTGTCCTATAGGGTGGTTATGAGTCGGAATCGACTCGACGGCACTGGGTTTTTTTTTTATTTGCAAGGGAAGTCTCTTACGCCTTTGTGGCCTCCAAAAACAAGGAGATTTGGTGCTTTATGTAAGGTTGCCTCAGGATGCTCCTCACAGATGGTCTTTCTTCAGGCCTTTTACTTAGCATTGTTCTTATCAGTTCTGCCAACTCTGGGCTGTAATCTTTTGGCATTGGTGGCAGCTGCAAAGAGAGTGATACCACAATTACGACTTAATAGTCTTGTGCAGCAAAGTAGAAGAAGGTAGAGGTTTCCGGATACTTATATAAAATCATGTATACGTGTAAGCAGAAAACAGCTAGCACATCAGATCACAGGACACATACTGGTGCCCCAGTTATAACAACAAGTTGTAAGATTCTAGACTATATCCAACAGCCTGGCAGTCCCATTTGGGGATGCTCTCCTTCAGAAACAAAAGCATGAGTTTCTAACGGTATATGCAGCAGTATTGTTCCTGCCATTGTAAATGACTGGAAGCAACTTAAATGTCCATCCAGAGGGAACCTGGGTAATAGATTATGGAACATTTTCTTATAGAACACTAGGCAGCCACTTAAAAAATGAAAAAGACTGACAGGTATCAACCTGAAAGGATATCTCTCACATATTAAGTAAAAAAGCAAGTTGTGGACCAATGTGAACAACCTGATTCCATTTCTTTTTTTAAGTATCTCTGTGTATAGGTGTATATATGCACTCAGAGTTATGTCAGTATAAAGATGGGAAAAGTCAGGAAGGCCAAGAACCAAACCGCCAGCAGTGGGGATGGACGTGGACAGGAGGAGAGAGAAATTTCATCCCTTTCTTGTTGGATTCTTTAAGTAGTGCAATTATGGGCAATTTTTACTTTTTTGTGTTTTTCAGTATTTCCAAATTAACAAATTTAATGGGTCTCGGTATAATATTAAAATCATTAGATCATTTCTGGTCTTAAAACTTACTGATGCTTGAATGCCTGGCATTGCATAGGGCAACTAGCCTCATAAGAACTAAGGTATAAAGGTAGTCTCTCAGCATCCATATCATACACAACGCTTTCTGCAATTCTCAACTAGCTGTCAGAGATTGGAACAAGTTCAAACAAAGTGGGCTCATTTTAAATGGTGTCCATTTAACCATAAACCGCTCAGGAGACGATACCAATAGCCTCTCAGGGTACCTGCAAGGTACAAGGTAGAGGTTTCAAAAGTCTGATTCCTCTGAGTTACTAAGCCACCTTTAAAAATTAATATTAAAAAAATTAGCAATCTTGTTCTCCTCCCCACAGAAGGGATCCAGCATCCTTAACTAGCCACCCAAAGCCAATTTTTACTCACTTTTGCCAGTAGCTATTTACAAAACTGTATTAAATAAATCTTGCTTCAAACATTAAAAACAATTCATTCTAGAATATTCTTTACCTTTCCTTCAATAATCCGATAAACTAAAGAATTCATGTCTTTTGCATTGAAAGCATGCTTCAGGGTAGCCATTTCATATACACAGCATCCTAGAGCCCAAACATCAGACTAGGAAAGAAAAACAGTAGAGAGTTAAATGTCAGAATGCTTTACTTACCTACCCTCACCCCACCCTGGTGGGTTCTAAAATTACGAATACCGTCCCAGAGTCAGGGGAAGTCAGCATGCACAGCCCAGGCCTACCTTATAGTTGTAGGGTTTGTTTGAGAACAGTTCAGGACTCATGTAGTAGGGCGTGCCAATGAGGGTGCTAGCCATGTCACAGTGGTTCTCTAACACTCGGGCAATTCCTAGGTCACCCACTTTGATAATATTTGCTTTTGTTAGGAAGACATTTTGAGTTTTCAGATCTCGGTGAAGGATGTGTCTCTCATGTAAATACTAAGGAGAGAAATAAAATTTCATTAAATACAAATATATTCCTGGCTTCTTACGTACCAACCACACCTGCATGAGTTAAAAAGCCTTAGTTACTTACATTTCAACACATTCTTGCTTTATAATCTCCAAATAAACGGTCTAATTTATAACTTTCCAAAGTAGTAAAATTAAGTATTGTGCATTTATCTGCCCAGTACTCTTCCCTGGTGCCCTGACAGTTAATACCAGTTTAGCATTACATGGATCCTGTTAAAAATATGCTTACAAATTCCTACTGAAGGTAGAAGGACATTTTACCCAATGCCAGATACACACTCCTTGCAGACCCATGAAATCCTCAGCTTAATGATATTTTCAAATATAGCCAGACCATTTCTATTTAGAGAGAAATATCTTAGAATTCTACCAAGGTCAATTAATTCTGGATAAGCCTACTCGGTTCCAGAGCGGTATCTCATGAACAGTCTCACTTTTGGATAAAAAAACAAGCCAAACCCGTTGCCGCTGAGTCGATTCCAACTCATAGCAGCCCTAGAGGACAGAGCAGAACTACTCCATAGGGTTTCCAAGGAGCGGCTGGTGGATTCAAACCGCCAATCTTTTAGTTGGCAGCCAAGCTCTTAACCACTGAGCAACCAGGGTTCCCACTTTTGAATACATGTATATTAAGACACAAACTTGTTCTGCATTTCTACCCACTCTGCCACAGCAGGTTAAAGCCCAAACCCCCACAGGTTAGGCATATTAATTAGCCCAGCCTCCTTGCAGCATGACACAGCTGACCAGCCATTTACAATGATAGTCATTCTTCGATCTTTGTCAACTCTGCAATAAATCAACTTTGCTATAAATATTAAAAGAACAGTGAATTGGATTCCATTGCATTAAGACATGAAATCCATGTCTAGTTCAATACAGGTAGCACTCATTCAGAAACTTTCCAACACTATAGCAAGAGGGGCTAAGGTCACTTCATAACTAGATTTGCCAAAAGACATTTCTTCATGTAAGCATTTGGGGAAAAGATGTTCTAAATCCACCTGCCATCTCCCTGCCCCCTTGGAGCAAGTGGGCTGCTGTGAGTCTGGACAGTACCTGCAGAGCCATGGCGATCTGAACAAACCACTCCACCACCTGACTCTCGGGCAGAAGCCGGCCCTTCTGCTCCTTGAGTTTTCGGTACAGATCACCTCCTTCACAGAAGCCCATGACAATGTAGAGCAGACCGTCCCCTCCCTCCCACGACTCTTTGTAGGTGACAATGTTGGGGTGCTTCAGCTGAGACAAGAGCTGCGCTTCCTGCTCAGCAGCCCGCCGCTCTCGGCTGGAGGCATTTCGAAGGTTCAGTTTTTTGATGACATACTACAAAGAAAACACATGTTTTCACAATGTGCAAATAAACATAGTTTTATAAGTTCACAGATATTTCAGGGCTCGAAACAAACCCTCTGGAGCCTGTCAAATAACATGTTTACTTTATTACTCACAAAGCACAAAATTGGGAAGTGTTTGCTACTGCTAAAGACACTTTTTGAAGGTTAGACTTATAGCACATGGGGGGTCACAAAAAATTATCTTTTCCATCTGCATTTTACGATTTCATTAATGGCTAAAAAATGAGTTTGAGTTAGCATACCACTAGATCAATCATAAAATCTGTGGTAGAGTGTTTAACCTCTAACATTCCCCCCAAAAAGGAAGCCACAAAATATGCCTTGAATGTACAACGGCCAAGAGAATGGGTCCACAGTTTGTATTAGATGCTCAAAGGGATCTTTCAAGCCAGTAAAGTTAAAATCACAGATCTTCAACATACAAAATTATCCCCACCTAAAAAAATTCAGTATCCCCTAACACCTAATAACTGCCCTCAATCAACTGAAAAACCGTACAACTCATTCATTCAACAAACATGTACATGTGCTCTGTAAAATGTAAACTACTACTCAAATGCAAGGGGCTATTATTTCAGCCATTCCCCCACCCTCAGCTCAAAAAATCCAACGGCCCAATGCCTGCTAACAAATCCGTTATGCCTCTCCTTGTGTTCCAGGCAGAGCGACTGGCACCTGAGACAAGGCAGAAGGGGCAGGAGGGCCTTATACTTATGGGGACACCTACTCTCAGCTTGTCCGGAGCAGCCTGTTCATACCTATTGTCCTGGTGTAATTATTAATAGTGCCTCTTTTCACTTTCAAAAGAGTCCGAGTTTGTACAATATATGATCACCCTATTAATACATCACATTAAGGAACTGGTTCATTAAGCTGAGGGTGATGGTATAAAGTGTTTTAAGCAACGAAGGAGTGACAAAATCAGATTTGAGTTTTTAAAGATCACTATGGATGCAGGGATAATGACAGACTGGAGAAGAGCAAGTCAGTAGGCAACGAGACCAGTTGGAAGGCCGTGGCCATGGCTTAACTAGAGATAATGGTGTCCCGGATTGGAGTGGTACCAGTGGAGTTAGGGAGAAGATCTGTTGGTTTAGCGACAAATTAATATAATCAGTGAAGAGGAGGGTGTTAAGTATGACTCCCAGTTATCCAGCTTGGGCAAGTGGCTGGCTGGAAGTGCCAATCACTGAAATTGGGAATGTGAGAGGAGGTCTGGTGGGAAGATGAGGAGTTTTAAGTGAGTCCAGCAGCTTAGAGGTTACATGTTTGGGGCCGTCCATTCAAGCTTGCTAGGCGCTGCATTAGGTCCTGATAATGCATGGTCCCTCAAGAATTGTCATGCCCCGTCCCCCCACTCTTCTCCCTCCCCCCGCAAACCCCGTAGATCAAGCACACAAATCAATACTACGAAGGGGACATACACGGAGTTTGGGGCGCATATTAGGGCCGGGCCTAGTCTTGAGGGTCTGGGACAATTTCCCTGAAGAAGTGCCATCCTAGATGAGCAACCTTCAGACGGCCCCAGGCCTGGCCCTTGGGAAGGCGCCCTCGGCGCACTCCTGCACGCCCCTCGCCGGGCCCCCACCCAGCCCACCTGCCTGCCGTCTCGCCGGTGCCTCACGAGCGTCACCTCCCCGTAGCTGCCCCTGCCCACGGCCCGCAGGTAGCAGTAGGCAGCCAGGGGCATGTTCCCGACGCGGGCCCACAGTCGGCATGCAGCGGCGGCAGCGAGCAGGAGGCCCCGCTCATGCCCGGGAGGCGGCGGCAGTGTCCGCCGCTCTGGCGGCCCGGCCGGGGCGGGTGAACCGAGACCCGGCCCACCCCGACGCCGCTGCCATAGCGATCCCAGCCGGCGCAGTCCCGCGCATGCTCCGTCTGCCCCGGAGGATTCGCCATAAAGTGGAGGCGCGGGCCAGAGCGGTTCCGTCGCGCCCGGAAGACTCGCCATAGAGCAGAGGCGCTCGACGCGGCCAGAGCGGCTCCGCCAGCCTCTACGCACGCAGCCTGAGCCTCGGCATCACCGTCAGAATGCGGAGACAATAAGTCTCGCAAGCTTCCGCTTATTGAGCACTCATTTGTTTTAAGCGCTTTACAAGGATTGTTCATTCATTCTGCACGTGTTGACTCCTTGCTATGTGCCAGCCTGACAAAGTCCCCGCTCTCCTGGGGCACATTTTCTAATGGAAGTGACAAATTCTAGGCTTTACAAGTAACATTTGTTATATTTGCTTTATCACGTTATCTAATGACCTATCCAAGGAGGCCTGGTGGCACAGTGGTTAAGTGCTTGACTGTTAACCGAAAAGTTGTTGGTTCGAACCCACCAGCCGCTCCCCGGGAGAGCGATGTGCCAGTCAGCTTCCATAAAGGTTACAGCCAAGAAAACCCTATGGAGTGGTTCTACTCTGTCCTGTAGGGTCGCTGCGAGTCCAAATCGACTGGGGGGCGATGGGCTTGTTTGGTTTAACGACCTACCCATCCCTCTGTACGTTCATCAATTCATCTTATTTTTTTACACATTTCAAAGAAATTGAAGACGTTAGTACACGTCATCTTTAACACCTCTGCCTGCATATATTAACTTATTAACAGTTCATGATGTCTTCTTGTGGAGATTAAACTTATATCAAGTGGAATTCACAAATCTTAAGTGTACCAATAGATAATCTTGACAAATGCATATACCTACACAACCCGAAGTCTTTATCCAGATACAGAGAAATATTTTCAACCTTTTTTTGTTTGTTTTCATTATCAACCACTAAGGAACCTTTTAAGACAGTTTTTTTTAAATCACCTCCCTGTGAAATGTTAATACCACAAATATACTGTGCATCTGTTTATGTATTGTGGCACTTTTGAGGGCCAGAAACCATTGTAAATTCCCCCCCCACACACAATTTTTGCCCCATTGGGGCAATATTACCCCCTTGAAAATGCATAATACGGAGCATTACCATCACCCCAGAATGTTCATTCATGCCGCTTCCCAGTCAATACTCAACTCCCTCCAGAGGCCACCCTTTTCTGATTTTCTTCACCATAGATTACTCTTGCCTAGTGGCAAAATGGAATTATATTAGATACTCTTTTGCTTCCTACAGCGTAATATCTGTAAGATTCATCTGTGTTTTGCAGGTTTCAGTAATTCCTTTTTATTGCTGAATAGTGTTCTAATTACATAAGATGCCACAATTTGTTTATTCTTTCACTTGTTGATGGATATTTAGGTTGTTTCCAGTTTGGGGCTATTATGAATAAAGTTGGTACAGCATGTCTGTGGTATTAAAATTTTGTGGGGAAGAAGTAGTTAGAAAAAAGTATCTAGAGAGTTTCCTTAGGGGGTTGATTTGAAAAAAAAAAAAAAGGTTGAAAATGCTTCTCTGTATCTTGATAAAGGGTTTGTGTTACATAATTAAAAAAAAAAAAAAAACCTCAAATTCACTGTCATGGAGTCACTTCCTACTCCTGGCAACCCTGTGTGTTATACAGTAGAACTGCTCCATGGGGTTTTCTTGGCTGTAATTTTTATGGAAGCAGATCACCAGGCCTTTTATCCTTGGTTCTGATGGGGGTGTTGAACCACCAACCTTTAGGTTAGTAGCAAATTTTGCCACCCTGGAAGCCTGATCAAATCTTTATATGCATATATGCTTTCATTTCTTGGGTAAATATGTAGGAATGGAATTGCTGGGTCATAGGGTGGGCATATGTTTCGTTCTGTAAAACCAAAAGTTTGGTGGTTCAAACCCACACAGTGGCTCCACAGGAGAAAGACCTGGTGATTTGCGTCCATAAAGATTGTTGTTGTTGCTGGGGACCATAGAGTCAGTCCCGCTCATATTGACCCTGCATTCAACAGGATGAAACACTGCCCGGTCCTGCACCATCCTCACAATCGTTGTTATGCTTAAGCCCATTGTTGCAGCTACTGTGTCAATCCATCTCATTGAGGGTCTTCCTCTTTTTCACTGACCCTTTACCAATCTTCCTGACAACATGTCCAGAAAGATTACAGCTTAGAAAACCCTATGGGGCAGCTCTACTCTGTCACACAGGGTTGCTATGAGCTGGAATCAACTCGACAACACCCAACAAAAACAATTTTAAATAAAGTGTATTAGCTCATTTAATTCTTACACCAACTCTATGACCTCACCCCAACCCATTGCCATGGAGTCAATTCTGATTCATAGCAATCCAATAGGACAGAGTAGAACTGCCCTATAGGGTTTCCAAGGAGTGGCTGGTGGATTTGAACTGCCAACTTTTGGTTAGCAGTTGTAGCTCTTAACCACTACACCACCAGCGCCCTGTGAGGCTGGTACTATTATCATCCCCATTTTACAGTTGAGGAAACTGAGTCTCTGAGGAGTTTAGAAACTCAAAGCAATACTCAAGGCTTATTCCTAAAACTCCCCCCATTCAGTTGGCTCTTCCTATCTACAAGAAAGCTTCCTAGAAAATGACTCAGATTCCATAGAGGCTTTTCTCCGTCTTCATCTCCCCCTCCTCTCCTCAGCAGCTTTTGCCCCTCTGACGAATCCTTTCCTTTCTTGGTTTCTAGGACTTTACTGGTTCCCCTGATCCCCTGACAACACCTGTTCTCCTTTGACTTCTTATGCTCACCCCAGGTTCTGCCCTCTCCTTTTTACCACCACCCTTGAACTTGATTTTCTTCAGATCTGTCATTCTTTCTAGAGACATTTAGTGAGGGCCTGCATGGCACCAGGCCCTGTGAGGTGCCCTGTAGGCACAACAGTGAAGGAGACGGACAAGTTCCTGCCCCGTGAGCTTACAGTCGAGGGGCGAGAAGGTCATTAGTCAATGAAGCACACTAAGTTATCCTTTCCAACTGAGATCAATGGTCTGCAAAGTCACTGGGCCCAGCCTGGGCATGCAGGGCATGTTGCCCAAACGAGCATTGCTTGAGCTGAGCTTTGAAGGAAAACGTTTTCATGCCGAGGGAGCAACATGTGCTAAGTGAGGCCCAATGGACTTGTTTCATGACTATTCCAAACTATGGTGTGAACCCCCTGAAGGCTGAGCTGAGCCACCTGTGTCAACACCCTAAACCCAGCACTTGTCATAGGGCTGGTGCGATAGGTGTGAATGAATGAATTGAGGGTTGATAAACAAATGAGTAAAAAAGCACCTGCCTACACAGATCTAGAAGTCTCTAAGGTTGAAACTGAGAGACCCAGAGGGCCATGGGCCAGATGAGAAGAGGGGTCAACAGAGGCCAGACCACTCACGACCTGGAAGTGTGTTAGGCAGAGAAGGGCCTGGAGGATGGAACTCTTTCAATGATGGCTCTGGCTGCTGCCTGGAGAGAGAACTGAGGGAGCTGACCAGAAGTAGGGGAAGTAGCCACCCAGGTGAGGGATGATGGTGGCTTGGACTCAGTGGTAACTGGGGATTCAGAGAGAAATGAATGGATCAGAGAGATATTTAGAGTGTCGGAGGTAGCAACAGGTGGTTTAGGAAAGGGAAGCATCCAGAACGTCACTTAGCTTTCCAACTTGGATGCCTGACTGGATGACAGTGGTCTTCAATGCAGTGAACAACGACAGGGGGAGACTAGGCCTGGGGTGGGCCAAGGGGAGGGGGATAGAAAGGTCATGAGCTTAGCCTGGCCATGTGAGATTGAAGGCTCTGTGCTGTCAGGATGGGAGGTCAGAAGGCACTTGTCTATGGGGTCCAAGCTCAGTGCAGGCTGGCCCCAGGTGCTTTCCCATGAACACCAGCAACACAGCCACCCTCCCAGGTCCCCAGGCTCAATCCTCAGCAGCCCCAGCTGCTTTCTGTCTACCCCCCCTCTACCTCCCACATCCACAGGGTGGGCGAACTTATCCTCGTCTTCTGTAACATGGGGACAATAATACTATCTATCTCACGGGGTAGTGGTGAGTCATAAATGAATTAGTACACAAAAGATGTTCAGCAGCCACCTGGCACTAGTCAGCTCTCTCTGTTCCCAAGCCTCCCAGCCCCTCCAGTTAAAAAAAAAAAACAAAAAAACTGTGTCCAATTAGTCGGTTTCAACTCATGGCAGCCCCATGTGTTACAGAGTAGAACTGCTCCATAGGATTTTCTTGGCTGTAATCCTTCCAGAAGCAGATTCCCAGGACTTTCTTCCACAGTGCTACTGGGTAGGTTCCAACCATTAACCTTTAGTTTAGTAGAAGGGCACAAATTGTGCCACCCAGAGTGACCATGAGTCAGAATTGAATCCAACGGCCCTCCTTGAAGGCCATGCAAGTGTGTTTCCAGTACCTTCAATGGGCCTGTCTCAGTGTTAACCATCTCCCAAGAGCACAGTCCTGATATTGTCTCACCCCTGCTCAAGAGATCTTTAATATTCCCCACCCCACTCAAAAGGCTGATCACTTTCAGACCCTTGCACCAGCAGATCTCAAGCCATTTCCCAGCCTCCTTCATCGACTCCTGTTCCCATCTTACTGGCCTCTCTACCTTCCAGAAGCACAATTCTCACTTACCCATCTGCTTTTCTCTCCCTCCCCTTTCCACCCCTACCTTTCAGGAACCTTCTCCTAACCCCTTTGCAGATGAGTTCCATCACTCTGAACTCCCACAGTTCTCTGTTTATGCTTCCCTTCAGGTTCTGACCACTCCCGGGCATTCGTCGGACTTCCTTTGACTTGATGGCCTCCCTTTTCCCAAGGCATCAGCTCGCTGAGCAGAACGAACCACCCGTGTTTCCTCACTGGCGTCCCAGTGCCTGGCATTGTGCCCAATGCACTACAGGACTCGGTTGCTGCCGGTACAGGGAATGCACAGAGCCTTAAATGTACAGTTTCATGTCATTCTACTCCATCTTCCAAAAAGGGCTGGAAACAGGCCAGAACGTCATCCTGGCCTGGGGACAATAAAGCCTTTCCCAGAAGCTGTCCCGGGAGACAAAGTCCAGGACAAGCAAATAGAGATCAATGAGGCCCCTGGGTCACAGTAGCCTGGACATCCTACCTGGGACCATGGAGTGCGACCAGGGGCAATGTCTGCCCCAGTGTGCTGTGTGGGACTAAAAGGGTTTGAACATAAAAATTAAGAAAGTGCAGGTACGAGAGGGGTCTCTAAGGACCTTCTCTCTGGGGCCTTTGACTCCACTTCTCCTTTCTTCCTCTTAATGCAGAGGATGTTCCTGTCATTCCGTGATTGTTGGGGCCTGGGCTTTGGAATCTGAGAGACCTGGGTTTAAATCCATATTCTGAATTTTGGGGGGCCAAAGGGTAGAATGTTATGAATTGCATTGTATCCCCCCAAAATACGTGTTGGAGTCCTGACCTCTATACCTCTGGACGTAATCCTATTTGGAAACAGGATTTTCTTTGTTATGTTAATGGCCCATAGCAGTGTAGAGCGTGCCCCAAACTTAATCACTCCTGCCTGATATAAAGAGTAGCAGAGACACAGAGACTGGCAAGCACAAATGGGGGAAAGATGGATGCCAAGTGGAGATTGCCAAGGAACTCAGGAATGCTGGGGCTAGAGAAGCCCGGAGAAGCCTCAGAGCAGCCCTGAGGGGTCCCCCAGAATTAGATAAACTCGCAGGTCTTCACCATTCAAGTTGATTCTACATAAGGGGGCACAGTCAGGAATCTGGACAAGAGTTTACAAAGCCCAGAGCTGGGGAATCCCTCCAAGGGGAAAGTTTTCACTGTCAATTTTTCATTTCCAACGTTGTGATATTTGCCCTTGCCTTGTCTAATGTTTAATCCATGTTTATCCAGAACGTTATTGATTACTGGTCTGAGTGAAGTGACGGTGCAGTGGGTGCCTCAAGACCAAGGCCAGCACCATGGGGCTGCGGGTGCTGCTGTGCGTGTACCTGGCGTCCCTCCCTGCCCTGCAGGCCTTGCCCGCTGGGGGTTCGGCCGCAGGCAGGCCCAGGGGCAGTGAGGTATGTGGCTAACCCCCCAGGGCAGAAACAGGTAGCTGGGACTAGACTGGGCCTGGAAAGGACAGAGGACCACCGCTCCAGGTCCTGGGGTCACCCCCACCCACCTCCCTCACCCCTGACGGGATAGCTAACCTCCTAGCAGCACTGGGGGGGCAAGACTAGAGGGGCAGAGACCACAGGCTGGGGTCAATGCTTGCCCCTTAACAGGACTTCAGACTCACACCTAATTTTGTTTTTGCAGAAGAAACAGGCTGTGGACAGCATGAGTGAGAGTCTTGCCAAAGGGGTCTGTGAGGGGGCCATTATTGTATCCTCATTTCCCTCTGGCCCTCTATAAGTGTCCCCCTCAGTGCCACAGGCAAAGGGCTCTCTTGTCTCCTAGGAATGGGGACGTGTTCCCACCCATCTTGCCCCCCTGCAGGGAGACCCGGTTTATTCTTCTGGCATCTCAGCACCTTGTATGTGAGCCAGGTTCTGAGCCCTAAAATGTCAAGGGAGGCTCTCACTGGCTCAGAGGCCCCCATCTCAAGCTACGTCTCTGTCACGTCTCATTTTAGGTCGATGGCGTAGTCATTCGGAGTATGAAAGTCAACTGCAAAGTCACCTCTCGCTTCGCCCACTATGTCATCACCAGCCAAGTGGTCAACAATGCCGACAAGCCCAAGGAAGTGGCCTTTGATGTGGAAATCCCCAAGACAGCCTTCATCAGTGACTTTGCCATGTGCGTGCCTTGCCCAACTCCCAGACTCGTCC
This sequence comes from Loxodonta africana, assembly GCF_030014295.1. NCBI lineage: Eukaryota > Metazoa > Chordata > Mammalia > Proboscidea > Elephantidae > Loxodonta > Loxodonta africana. The sequence continues at coordinate 20,250,945 of NC_087363.1, read as the reverse complement.
CAGCACACACTCCCTAGAGGTGTCTACTCGCTATATCCCAGCCTGAGACCCTGGTTCAAAGTGGCCAGAGAGTGCAGACTATCTCCTGATTTCTAAAAGGGTCACAGGTCAGCCCAGCTTTTAGGGGAGGAAGAAGTCCTTTAGGTCTGGTCTTGGCTCCCAGCTTGGAAGGCAAACTGTGGCCTTGGACAGCGTGCTGTCCACCTAGCGCCAAAGGGGCAAATGCCAGGATCTGAGACTTCTTACTAAATTCTCGGCAGCTAAAGGGTAGGGTTACTGTGGCTGCCCCCTCACTGCCCAAGGCCCCCTAAGCATCACTGTGGGCAGTGGAAGGCAGGCCAGGAGACACCTTCCCATAAGAGCTGGCAAGGACAGGAGGCGTTCTGGGGCTAGCCTCTGAGTACCTCCCACAGGAAGGACCTATGTGGTCAAGGAAGGGTCATCTCCCCTGAGGACCTTCTTCCTTCCCTGCAGCACAGAGGGCAGAAATGCATTTGTTGGGAGCATCAAGGACAAGACGACTGCATGGAAGCAGTACCGGAAAGCCGCCATCTTAGGAGAGAATGCTGGCCTTGTCAGGTGAGTTCTGGGCCCTGCTGGCCCAGTCTCCAGGACTGGCCTTCCCAGCCTGCCCCAGCTGAGGGCTACAAGGTGGCCTGGGGTACAGAACAGCCCCAGGCTGATGGTAGAGTGAGAAAACCACCAGGCTCGAATGCCAGCACTTGTGCACAGACAAGGCTTCCTCCCAGATCAACCTCAGGGAGAGGCGGAGCCGGCTGAAGCAAGGGAGAGGGCCGAGGAAACTTGGTAGCATCACCTAAAACAAGAGATATAGTCTGAGGGCCATGCTTTGGGTGACAAGGACTCAGGTATCACTTACCACTCATCTGTCTATCACTGCCTCTGTGGTGTGTCCAGGGCCTCAGGAAGGACTATGGAGCAATTCACCATCCACATCACCACCAGCCCCCGGAGCAAGGCCACGTTCCGGCTGACCTATGAGGAGGTGCTGAAGCGAAAACTTGGGCAGTATGACATTGTCATCAAAGTCAAGCCCAAGCAGCTGGTGGAGCATTTTGAGGTAGGTCACAGGTGGCCTGCACACAGGGGAGTGATCCTGGGAGCAAGGCTCCTTCCTCTCTCTCTCACCACTGCTCTGAACTATGGTTAGCACCCACCATGGGCCAGCCCCAGCATGAGCACACAGGGGTGGGGACGGACTATTCAGGGTGGGCTCCAATGGGCTGTTCTTGGGCAGAGAGCTCCCTGAACCCTCCAGCCATCTCCTCCTCTCTGACCCTCAGTTTTCTCATCTGTTAAATGGGAGCTTCCTGCACATCCCAGAACTGCCACAAAGATCACAAGTGATACTGAATGTCCAGATAGTTTGTAAACCAGGAAGTTCCGGGGCACCTGGGATTGCCACTGGCACCTAAGAGGTGACTGAGTCGAGGGGTGCAGGCACCAATGCCTTCATACAGCGAATGTTTTCGGAGTGCCTACAGTGCGCCAGGCCCTGTACTTAGGGCAGGGTGGGCGCTGCACACAGTAGGTGGTCAGGACACATGTTGGCTATTGACTGAGACTTGATGATGACCTGAACAAGAGCCTTGGGGCAGGACTTCCTTCAATGTTACAGATCGAAGTGGACATCTTTGAGCCCCAGGGGATCAGAAAGCTGGATGCCCAGGCCTCCTTCCTGCCCAAGGACCTGGCCCAAACCATCAAGAAGTCCTTTTCAGGGAAAAAGGTATGTGTGGTGGCTGGGGATGGTGGCGGGCCTTTGGGCTTTCTGAGCTTGGCCCAACCAGGCAGGGCTGCAGGCTGCTCTTGGGCAAGGGAGGCAGGTATCCCAGGGGAACTCAGCACACCTGGTGCTCAAAGCAATTAGGAAAAGCCTGCATACTGAGTTTGGGGAAGGCTTTACCAGCTCTAGCTCCACCATGTGCTGGCTGCATGGTTTGGGAGAGAGTTGCCGCCCTGCTTGGGCCTCAGCTACACCCACTGAGAAGCACGCAGGGAAACATATACACATAAGCAAACCTTGGAGTCCCCAGGGGGTGCAAACGGTTAAGGCACCTGGCTGTTATCCGAAAGACTGGGGGTTTGAGTCCACCCAGAGGCACTCTGGAAGGAAGGCCTGGCAATCTACCTTCGAAAAAGTCAGCCATTGAAAACCCTAAGGAGCACAGCCCGTCCTACTCTTACGCACATGGGATCATTATGAGTCAGAATCAACTTGACAGCAGCTACTTTCAGCTCAGGCAAACCTCAGACCCCATTGTGGTGAAAACTCCAAGTTTCTGTTTCCTTGGAAATGTAAGGAAACTTGGAAAGGCCTTTGGTCTCACCCAGAGCCTGGCAACCCATTTTCAGGGACCCCAGAAGCCCCTGCTGGCCTCCTCCCCAGGCCCCACAGGAGTGTGGAGTATGTTTCCAGCTAGTGCCACCCCTTCCTAGCTCACCCTCCACCCAAGCCATGAGCAAATAAATTCTTTAGTTCCCACCTACCTTAGGTAGCAATTAATTTTTTTTTAAGTTTCTTATAGTTTGTTTGGAGCGAGGGGGTTCCTCCACTTTAAACAAAATATGACACCTCGGAGGGTTAGCAAACATTCTTGCTTTCATGGTCTTTGCCTAACAATTCTTCTCAAGTTTTCTTTGATGAGTATATCTTACTTTTATAACACAAACAAAAAGTAAAAATAAAAACTTGTTTAAAGAAAACGTGCACAGTACAGAAGTATAGAAATATAGAGAGTAAAAACCATCCTTAGGTTCCCTGAGCAGCAGCACCAGGTCTCAGTTCCTTCTCTGGGCCTTTCTTTCTGCTCTTTGCTCTTTCTCTATGTCTGTGTACAGGGGGTGCTCAGAATCTAGGTGGGTTTTATTTTCTAGCACAGTTTTGTAGCCCTGCTTTTTCCCTTGACAGATTGGGGTTGACTAATATCCGTCATGGAGCCCTGGTGGCACAGTGGTTAAGTGTTTGGCTGCTAACCAAAAGGTCAGCAGTTCAAATCCACCAGCCGCTCCTTGGACACTATGGGGCAGTTCTACTCTGTCCTGTAGGATCACTGTGAGTCAGAATTGACTCGACGACAACAGGTTTGTAATGTCTCTCATGGGACCCTGGTGGTGCAGTGGTTAAGAGCTCAGCCGCTAATCAAAAGGTCAGCAGTTGGAATCCACCAGTTGCTCCTTGGAAACCATACAGGGCAGTTCTAGTCTGTCTTATAAAGTCGCTATGAGTTGGAATCGACTTGACGGCAATGGATAACGTCTCTCATGATATAATACTGTTACTATTTTGTTCTTATTTATATACCTAAAGTAGTGATGCTTACTGTAGAAAATCCCAGTGATTTAGATGCATATAAGCAAAGAAATGGGCCTTCTCTCCTACCATCTACAGGTGTTCGCTCTCAACAGCTGGCTGGGGGTACTCATTTCTATGGCCATGCAGACACACACACACACACACACACATCTTCTATGTTGCCTTTGCAAACATCCTGTTTTTGGCTGCATGAACCAGTAACCTCGAGTCCCCCATGGTCCCAGGGTCATGTGCTTTTCCGCCCCACCGTGAGCCAGCAGCAGTCCTGCCCCACGTGCTCCACATCCTTGCTGAATGGGGACTTCAAGGTGACCTACGACGTCAATCGAGACAAGATCTGTGACCTTCTGGTGAGCCTGAAGCTTGTAGCCCAAGACCCAGACAGGAAGCAGGGGGTGCTCGAGAGAGGGGCCTCACTCCTCCCCCTGTGCTTCAGGTCGCCAATAATCACTTTGCCCACTTCTTGGCGCCCCAAAACCTGACGAACCTGAACAAGAACCTGGTTTTTGTGATTGACATCAGTGGCTCCATGCAAGGCCAGAAAGTGAAGCAGGTAGACCGTGGCTTCAACATTTTACCCAGTGGAAGCTTCCTGGGCCCCATCACCCACCTCATGCTGGTTTTGCCACCATAGTCTGGGATTGGAATTTCTGCTCCTGGTTGGAGGCAGGGTGATTTACTAGGAAATCCCAGTGGTTAGGGGCTGTGGAATCAGCCACCATTCCTGACTGTGCAACCCTGGGCAAGTGCATTCACTTCTCCTCAACAGCACAAATGGGAAGGATAACAATGTCCACAGGGCCAAGGGGTTTATGGATTGGCAAGTCCTTGGAAGGTGACGTGTACACTACAAACGCAGGGTTCAAGCATGGGGGCCGTGGGAAGAATTCTTTCAGCAGGGTGCGACCCACTGTCTGTGGGGGTCTAAGTGGTCTGTCCATGGTACAGTGAACCACAGCTGGGCAAGCACAGTTTTAGAAACATGGACTCCTGGGACCTCTTTTTCAATCCTGCGCCACCTGGACTCTTGATCATTTCTTCTTCCCATGCTGGGTCCTTCACCTTCTCTGTTCCCCTCGTCTACCCCAGACCCCGCAGGATGCCCTTCTCCTGGGGCTGCATGTCTGTCCTATCCATTTCCTTCTTCTTACCTGTCATGTCCCATTGTCCTGTGGATTCTTGACATAGGGCCACCCTGGGGACATGTCCCTCCACTGACTGTCCTGTCCTTGCAGACCAAGGAGGCACTCCTTAAAATCCTGGGAGACATGCGGCCAGGAGACCACTTTGACTTGGTTCTCTTTGGGGCTCAAGTACAGTCATGGAGGGGCTCACTGGTGCAGGCATCCGCCGCCAATCTGCAAGCTGCTCGAAACTTTGTGCAGCAATTCTCCGTGGCTGGGGGTAAGAGCGGAGGTCTCAGGCCACCACAGTGTAGCCTCTATCCCCTCGGAATGGGTATATGCTGGTCTGATTTCTTTCTTTTGTAGCCACAAACATGAATGGAGGTTTGCTCCGGGGAATTGAGATCTTGGACAGAGCACAGGAAAGCCTCTCAGAGCTCAGCAATAGTGCCTCCATTCTCATCATGTTGACGGATGGCGAGCCCACTGAGGGTAAGCACCTCCAGGGCTGCCTTGGGAGGTGGTGATCTCTTTGTTGTTGGAGGCATTCAAGCTGAGGTTGCAAAACCAGTCGTTGGTGATACAGGGAGGGAGGGGGGCAAGAAAGGCTTAGGGTAAAGTCAAGCACTGGTCTAGAAACCCAGTTCAGGCCACAAAGTCTATGGGAGAGCCAAGGCACACTTCTGCCCTTCGAGTTGGGAACCAGGTGGCTTCTGTATGACACAGGGCTGCATGGGGCCCTGGAGGACAGGCAGGATTCCTAGGTTGAGTTTAATGAACTGCTTATTGATCACTTACTGTGTGCCAAGAACAGGGCTAGGAACCAAGAAGAGCTACCAAGAGAATGAGATGCATCTGTTCTCAGGCAGCCCAGGGGTCCACTAGCAGAGGCAGACCCAGAGCAGATGTGCTGTCAAGAGCCGTGAAAGAACAGGATGCTAGGAGGCAGCGGGACCACAGACAGGGGTAGCCTGGCATGGGCAGGGTCCTGGAAGACCACCTGGAGGCAGTGACCCTGAGCTCAGTCTGGATTAGGAGAGAAGAGGCAGGAAGGGCTCTCTGGCAGAGAAGGCAGCGTGAACAAAAGCCAGGAGGCCTGCAGACTGGGATGGATGAGGGTGGAAAGGTCAGCAAGGCCTCGCAGGCCATAGCAAGGAGCCTTGGGAGGGCTTAAAGTGGGGTGGCTGAGTCGGATAAGCTTGTGGCTGATCCATATGGAGGGTGTAATCTGTCTGCGAGGGACGCTGGTAGAAGCTGTTGCAGTTGCCCAGGTAAGCCAGCAGGAGGCGTTGCCTTGAGACACCCAAGGGGACTGGAGATGGTCTGGGTCTGAGATGGGACACCCCAGGGAGTGTGCCCCAAAGCCCCTGTGGGCCAGGCTCCCATCACTGCCTGGGTGTGTGGCTGCAGGAGAGACGGATCGTTTCAAAATCCGTGAGAACGTTCGAAAGGCCATCCGGGGCAGGTTCCCACTCTACAACCTGGGCTTTGGCAACAGCGTGGACTTCAACTTCCTGGATGCCATGTCCATGGAGAACAACGGGCGAGCCCAGAGAATCTACGAGGACCATGATGCTGCCCAGCAGCTGGAGGTCATGTCTCCCTGACACACGCACGCGCGCGCACGCACACGCACACTCATACGCACATACACACAAGCACATGCGAGCACACACTGCCAACAGTGCCTCATGGCCAGCCCAGCCTTGATGGCCGTTTGGCCTCTGACAAGGGGTTTGAATCAGCTGCGCGACCTTGAGCCAGTTTCTTAACCTCTCTGAGCCTGATTCCTTCTCTATGTTGGGGATCCTGACACCCCCACTTTGTGAGCAGGAATAAGACGGTCCTTGCAAAGTGTTGATTGCAGTGTCCAGCACACTACTTTGTGTGAGGGGGTGGCTTTTGCCCCAGAGGATCTGACAGTCTGGGGTGTGAGTGAATGTGGCTGTCGGGGACAGAGGAGCAGGGTTCGACACCAGACCTGTAGTCAGAGGTGTTAAGGTAGATCAAAGCCCTGTGCAGAGATGGGGCGGGCTTCTCGTCGGCAGCAGGAACATGGGCTGGGTGCCCAGCGTGACCTGCAGGTTCTGAGGCTTCGCACCCCCACCTCTGCCCCACCTTTGCAGGGCTTCTACAACCAGGTAGCCAACCCCCTGCTGGTGGATGTGGAGATGCAGTACCCCCAGGACACCGTGGTGGCCCTGACCCAGCACCACCATAAACATTACTACGAAGGCTCAGAGATCGTGGTGGCCGGGCGCATTGCAGAGCACAAGCTGGGTGACTTTAAGGCTAACATTCGGGCCCATGGGGTAAGTGGGCAGTTGTGGAGGGTGAAGAGGCCCCAGCTCCACACTATTCCTTTGTCTGCCCACCCCCAGGGGCCATTGATTCCCCAAAACAGTGCCCCACCCACACATCACAATCCCCCAGGCCCAAGCTTCTCTCTATGCAGGTATCCTGGGGGCTGGATGGATGGAACGATGCCAACATGGCCTTGATTAGTTGAAGTTCCTTGGCCCAAAATGAACTGCCCATTACTCCTCACTTCAATCTCCCCAAGGAGACATTTCCCAGACTCCTACTGTGCATGGGGCTCTGTGCCAGGGTGTAGAGTGCATGTACGTGTCACAGGTTTGTGAGGCTGGACCCTGCCCCCTTAAGACATAGACTGGAGCACAGCAGTGCGGTTGTGGGTTCAGAACAGGGGCTTTGAGTGAGGACAGCTGAGCTGGGCCTGGCTCTGCCCTAATCAGCTGTGTGACCTTGAGCAAGTGAATCTAATTCCCCAGGCCTCAGTTTCCTTTTCTGTATCTTGGGGGTATGTTGTGTGGTGTTATATAACAACCCAGCGGCACCTGAACTCAAGGTCAGCTGCATTTCCAAGAGACAGAAGAAAGACTCGGGAACCAGTGATCATGACATATGGTTTATTGGGAAGCTTACTTAAGGGGCCGTAGTCCAGGGTGGCAGCTGGACCAGTTTAGCACTCTGTAACCACCTAGCAGGGGACACAAGCTTATATACCGTTCCAGCTGGGACCAAGGCTCATTGTTTTTCTCCCAAGCCCTTGGGCAGTCAGCGTTCCCAGGGACTTCACGTCCAGGCACAGGTGTTTTTCTTCTTGTTGCTAAGGCATTCCTTGGCCTTCGCCACCAGCCCAGTCATGCCACGCCTGGCCTTGTACCCTAGCCCAAGTCCATCCCAAATTCATCCCCAGAAAGCTTTGGAGAAGAGCAAAACTGACTCCACCAGAAGGGGATGCACATAGCTGAATAGCATTACCCTACAGTGGAGTAAATGAAATAACCCACTCCACACACTTCTCCTGTGCTGGGGCATAGGAAGCCCTGGGGAGGGGGTAGCCACCACTGCTGTAGCTAGGGAGAGAAGACACATTTGTGTATCATGACAAGATGAACAGCACAGCCCACTGAGGGTGCAGTGGGCATTTGGAGGCAGTTGTGATGGAAACAACCTGGCAATTGGGTGCTTGTTGTCCTCCCCTGGAGAGGGTAATTCCATGAAGGCAGGACCGTGTCTGTCCATCCTGCTGTATACTCAGAGCCTCGGTCAAGCCCGGCTCACAGAGGGTGGTTAGCAAGTATTTGTAGAATGAATGAATGAGTGAAGATGAGGACAGCAGGCTCAGGAAGTGGGGAGGAACTGAGAATGAAGCTGCAGAGACTGAATGATAACTTAGAACCTTGAGTGCCAGCCAAGGGTTGTGCCCATCAGGGGCCATGGCCTCTTTCCCCATCTCCACCCTCAGGAGGGCCAAGAATTTCAGACAACCTGCCTGGTGGATGAGGAAGAGATGAAGAAACTGCTCCGTGAGCGGGGCCACATGCTGGAGAACCACATCGAGCGCCTCTGGGCCTACCTCACCATCCAGGAGCTGCTGGCCAAGCGGTATGACCCTTGTGGCTGGCCGGAGTGGGCACTGTCCTCCCAGAGCTCCCACCTCCCTGGCCTGGGCTTTTGGTGAATGGAAAAGCAGTGGTTCTGGGCCTTTGAGGTTGCTGTAGGTCAGGCTTGCTTTCCTCCTTCAGCTTTGCTTGCTGAGTTAATATCAACCAGCCAGTCAATAGTGTGAGTGGGCGGGACCCACTGGGGGCACAGGGCAGCCCGCTGTTCACCCACACTGAGTGGCCACTGTGTCCAGACATACTTGCCACACACTCCTTTAATCCTCATAGCATTGAAGGGAAAACTCTCATTATCCCCACTAAACAGATGAGCGAACTGAGGCTCCAGAGGCAGACCATTTGCCCCAGGTCTCAAAGCTGTTAAAATCTCTTTGAATCTCTGAGGCATCCTCCCCAAATCCTGGTCTTCTGTTTTCTCTGTGAGAGGTCTTTAAACCATGAAGACCCTAAAGGCACTGCAGATGCTTAATTCATGTTCGTTGAATGAATGAATGAGTGAACGAATGGGTGAAAGGACCAGGCAGCGCAAGTCCATCATCGTCCAAGCTGCAGGGCGTAGAGGTGATATCTGTCCACAGGATGAAGGTGGAGGGGGAGGAGAAGGCTAACTTGTCGGCTCAGGCCCTGAAGATGTCGCTGGCCTATCAGTTTGTGACTCCGATGACCTCCATGACCATCAGCGGCATGGCCGACCAGGACGGTCTGGGACCCACCATTGACAAGCCCCAGGAGGGTATGGGCAGTGTGGGTCCGCAAAGCAGGGGGCTGTGGGCTGTAGGGAGACATCTGAGTCCCAACAACTTCCTGGGCTTTAATTCTCTTTCCTTTTTCTCCCTTCCAGATGACTCGCCCTCAGGTGAGTTTTAAATCTCATGAGTTTCTTTGAAGGGCTTTTGGTGGCTGGGCAGGAGGCCTTCACTCAGCCCCACAGCATGAGACTTGCCTGTTCCACATCTTTCCTGCCTCCGCTCCTTCCTCCAGCCCGTTTTTTCTCCCGAGATGCCTTTCCTTTCCCTCTTTGCTGCATCCTTTATGCTTTGTGAGCCTTTGCATATCCTGAAACCCCCGCCGGCATCCACCAGGCCTCTCCGTGCCCGCACATGTCCATGAGGAGAGCCAGGCGTCCTTGGGGGAGGGCTGAGGCCCCCAGGAGGAGGCCTGACTCACCTCTGGACCCAGGATGTGGTCGCAGAATGAGACATATGCCTTCTGTGTGGGCACAGTGGGGAACATGGTCCTCTATGTCACTGTCTTCTACAGAGTTGCTGGGACCCAGAAGGAGTAAGTGCTGATCGTCTTAATGACTCACCTCTCTACCTCTCCCCACTCCATAAGCTGCTGTCCCTCAGGCTGAGCATTCAGTCCTGACCACAACCCCTGGGTCATGCCCCATCACCTGACAAGGAAACTACGGCCCACGGCCCCTTTCCTCTGCTCCAGCTCTCCTCACTGCCTCTCATGCGAGTCCTCAGAAAAGTCCTCTGACGTGGATCTGGCCTCCCCACTCTATGTACCAGCCCTCCCACAGCCCCAGGGTAGGGGACAGAGAGCGGGCCAGCCAGCCTCTCTTCCCACATCCTGAGAGGCAATCCATGTCTACCCCCTGCTCTGTGGGCCTCAGGCCAGCCCGCCTGGGTGGGAGGAAGCATCAGCAGGGGACCAGCAGCAGTTCTGGGGGAGGCCCAGCCACCTTCCTTCTAAATGCTGCTCACTCTCGCCTGTCAGTGTACAAGCTGTCTGCCTTGCAGCCTTCTCCTACTCACTCCAGCACCACTGGCCAGCAGTTGCCAGACCAAGTGACTGGTGGTGAGTCCTTGGGAGGGTCTGAGGGATGCCTACCTGCCTGGCACCCACCTGGCTAGGGCCTGCCTAGTTGAAACTTTGCCCTGATGCCCAGTCTAATGGAGTCCATGCTATGCCCCCAGTGGACACTGACCCCCACTTCATCATCCACGTGCCCCAGAAAGAGGACACATTGTGCTTCAACATCAATGAGGAGCCTGGCGTGATCCTGAGTCTGGTACAGGACCCTGACACAGGTACGGGTAGACATCATTTCCTCTGCCAGACACGGGTTCTGTGTGACCAGGGTTCCTCCACCCTTGACATTCCACCGTGGACGGGACAGTGGCCATTACTCCACTCCCCACCATCCTGTGTACACTCCACCTTTCCGGACTCGAATTGCCTTCTTCTCTCCCACCTACTTGGCTAAGCCCTACACGGGGCTGGTCCCGTAGGTGTATTACCTGCACAGGAACCAAGGTCCCCATGCTCAGAAAGGCCCTGTGCTTGGTTTAATGCTCTGCTGTTGCCATCTTGTCCCTGGGTGGTACAAAGGGTTAACATACTTGGCTGCTAACCGAAAGGTTGGAGGTTTAAGTTCACCCCAAGGTGCCTCGGAAGAAATGACTGGCAATCTACTTCTGAAAAATCAGCCACTGAAAACCCTATGGAGCACAGTTCTACTCTGACACATGTAGGGTTGCCCACGAATCAGAACTGACTCCATCGTGACTGGTATTGGTGGTTGCTGTCTTAAAGTTCTTAACAATTTTTGAACAAGGGGCTCCTCACTTTCACTTTGCACTGGGTCCCACAAATGATATAGTTGGCCCTGCCCCACCTTTCCCCACAGCATGGCTGCAGGAAGCCCCATAGTCTGTCTCTTCCAGTGCCTCTCCATCCCTTGGCCCCTTTCCCTTCTCCCTCCCTCCCTCCTGTCCAGTGAGTCCATCTGCAAATGGCTAGGGATGCAGAGGGGACTAAGACACACCTGCTGTCATGGCATTTAGGGAGGGCAGACAGACAAGTAGGTGAGCAAATTCATAGACGATATTTCTCATTTCGGAGTGAGACCTGCTGTGTTAGGACAGTGAGGGTGGAGAGAGGGCTTTTTGGGCTGCTCAGGTCAGGGGAGACCTCTCTGAAGGGCCCCCACAAACACATTTTCAGATCAGGGGCTGAAGTCACAGAGAAGGAGCAAGCACAAGTCCTGTCCTGGGGAGGCAAGATTTCCTCAGAGCCTAGAACCAGGGCCAAGTAGCAGCAGACATTTTGTGTGGCTGAGGGGTGGGGGTGGGGGAGGCAGAGAGGAAAGGGAGGGGCATTGTGGGGCACTAGAGAGAGCGGAGGTCCTCAGAGACACACACGAAGTAGCACAGTGGAGCGTGGGGGGTCTCTCAGGAAGGAGCAAAGGCAGGCTGGGCAGAGGTCCAGTGAGAGCCCCCCTGACCTGGTGGCCCCTCGCCCCATTGCAGGCTTCTCAGTGAACGGGCAGCTCATCGGTGATGAGGCTCACCATGAGGGCACATACTTCGGGCGACTGGGGATCTCGAGCCCTGCAACGGGCTTTCAGCTGGAAGTGACTCCTCAGAACATTACCCTGAACCCTGGCTCAGGCGGGCCCGTGTTCTCCTGGAAGGACCAGGCTGTCCTGTGGCAGGATGAGTGACCAGGCTGGGGCTGGGGCCTGGGAGGGGAAGCAGGGGTAGTGTGCTGTGGGGTGTGTGTGAGCCAGTTTGGCCAAGGTATGAAGCTCCCAGAGCCACCTCTGTGGCCGAGTCTGCAAGGCCCTCGTCCCCTAAGTCATGTCAGTGGGTGGTGCCCATGTTGGCCTGGGGAGACATGTCAGATCCTCTGACCACCCACGTCCCATTCTCTCAGTTCCTGGACATGAGCCTGGGGCTCAGCTGCTTGGATGCCGCTGCTCCCCCCACGCCCTCGCCCTGCAGTCCACCGCTATTCCTACCAAACAAAGCCAGCTTATCCTCCCAGGCTCAGTGCAGAGGCTGCCTCTTCCCTGAAGCCCACCTAGTTTCTTCCTTTGCTGAACTCCCGAGTTCTCTGAACTTCCCTTTTGGCATCTGTCTTAGTTTGTCTGTCTCATGTTTGTTCCTTCATTCGCTCATTCATGTATTCACTCAACAAACTGGTGAGCACCAGAGCCCAATGCTGGGCAGCAGAGCTATAGCAAGAGGAGGGCAGAGTCTGATGTGAGAGACAGGTGGTGAGGTGAAGTCAGAGAACACAGATTCTAGTATTAGACAGGCTGGAGTCCAAGTCCTGGCTCCATGGCTTACCAGCTGTGTGACCTTGGGCAAGTTACTTAACCTCTCTGAGTCAGGGTGAGAATTGAATGCCACAGTATTTGTGGAGGGCCTGGTAAGTTGTAAGAGCCCTATATACAACAGCAACATGTGACAGGAAGGGTGGAACAGGCAACAACCAACCATCTGGGGCCAGGGGCTGCGAAGGGTCATGAAAACTGGGTCCTGGAGGACAGGGTGGCTGAATGGAGAGGGGTGCAGCCCGGTTGCACCTGCCCTCACAGCCGGCCTGGCCCCACAGGGTGGTAGTGACCATCAACAAGAAGAGGAGCCTGGTGGTGTCCATGGGCGACAGGGGCACCTTCGAGGTGGTCCTGCACCGGGTATGGAAGGGGAGTGCCATCCACCAGGACTTCCTGGGCTTCTACGTGCTGGACAGTCCCCAGATGTCGGCCCGGACGCACGGGCTGCTGGGTACGGCCAACTGGGGGGCAGAGCCATGGGGTGGGGTGTTGAAGCCAGTGTCCTCCTCTGGCCTCTTGGGACCATGGGACATCTTTACTGTTGGGCACAAAGACAGGCCCACCTCCAACCTGGCCTCCAGGGCTCAGAGCTGCCAGAGACAGGTTTTCCTCAGGGTGGTGTCCCTCAAAAAGCTGCAGTGGAACATACAATGAGATAGACACTTATGTGAGCATGGGAGCAAGTGAAGACAAGTCCGATTAACAAACAGAAAGGTCCCAGGCCCTCGCGAGTGGGTGGGTCATCAGCCATGTCGCCTGTGTGCCCTTGCTGCTGACCCTGCTCTCTGCAGGCTCCTCCTCCACAAACCACCCACCTCACCTGGATTCCTTTGGAATCGGGTAAAAACGACAGGAGTAGGGCCACTGAAGATATAACTTCTTTTCTGTGGTGGGTGAACTAAGGTGGCTTTTTTTCCCCTTTTCTTTCTTTCTTTCTTTTTTTTTTAAATTTTATTGTGGTAGAAATATACACAACAGAACATGTGCCATCTCAGCAGTTTCTTTGTGTACAATTCAGTGGCATCGATTACATGCTCCAAGTTGTGTAACCTTCCTCGCTCTCCTTTTCCCAGTCATTCCACCAGCAGTAACATAAACTCACTGCCCTCAGAGCAAAAACTCCTTTTCCTCCTCCCTCCCACCCCTGGTAACCACTGATAATCTTTGCTTTCTATATATTGGCTTATTTCACATAAGGGAGATCATACCATATTTGTCCTTTTGCAACTGACTTATTTCACTCAGTGTGATGTTTTCAAGGTTCACCCAGGTAGTGGCCTGCATCAGGCTTCATTTCTCTTTATGGCTGAGTAGTATTCCATTGTGTGTGTAGACCACATCATGTTCATCCATTCATCTGCTGATGGACTAAAAGTGGCTTTTGACACCAAAGTTTATTGGAAACAGTCAAGCTCCTGAAAAACTGTTCAAACAACTCTCTAAACCTTCAGTGAGCACCTATGGTGTGCAAAACAGAAGCAAGGCCCCCAGGTGGTAACTGCTGCCTCCAATGTGCTTTTCCAGGGCAATTCTTCCACCCCTTTGATGTTGAAGTGTCCGATATCCACCCAGGCTCTGACCCAAAGAGGCCAGATGCCACGATGGTGGTGAAGAACCGCCGGCTGACAGTGACCAGGTGGGTTAGCCTCTCCCGCATCTATGGTCTGGACCTTCTGAGTGTCACATGGGTGGAGGGGAGGCTTCCTGGAGGAGGTGCAGCCCTGCCAGGCCCAAGTGGGTACAGCTGACTTGTCTCTCGCCAGGGGCTTGCAAAGAGACTACAGCAAAGACCCTCGGCATGGGGCTGAGGTAACCTGCTGGTTTGTCCACAACAATGGCGCTGGGCTGATTGACGGCATCCACACAGACTATATCGTCCCTGACATCTTCTGAGCTCTGCACCCAGCACACCTGTCCTCCCTGGGGCCTTGACAGAGGAGGAGGATAGCATCCTGACCTACTGCCCAGGCCATACCTCCCTTTCTGAGCTGGTGCCCCTTGCCAAAGCACCCCATGACTTCCATTAAAGAGAGGCTATGTTCAGCCTCACAGTCCCTGAGTAGTGAAGATGGTTAATGTGCTCGGCTCCTAACTAGAAGGTTGGAGGTTTGAGTCCACCCAGAGGTACCTTGGAAGAAAGGTCTGGTGATCTACCTCCCAAAAATCAGCCAATGAAAACCCTATGGAGTACAGTTCTACTGTGACACACATAGGGTCGCCACAGGTCAGAATCAACTTGACAGCAATTGGTATATTCAGCAGAGCTGACTGCTTTTTTGGGAGGAGGATAGCAGGGAGGCAGCCCAAGAGGCTTTCCCTCAAAAGGGCTCAGAGCACTGGGTCTAGAGCCCTGATTGCAGCAGGCCCAAGACTTGGGAGAGCGGGTTGGAGGTCCAGAGGGAGCCCATGCCAACTCTGCCCATCCTACACTCAGCATGTTCTCTGCAGCTGCCTGGCCCCATGCCCCCTGAGTGCCCTGAATGCCCCTGCACACAAACCCCCTCCAGGGACCAACGGACACTTCTGGCAGTATGTAGGAATGGCCAGCAACAAACAGTCACAGCTAACCCTGGGCTGCCTGTAGCCAGGCAGGGTTCTAAGTACCTTATTTGAATTAACTAAATTTATGCTCATAAAAAAGTGTCCCTAAAAAATACTTTTATCATGCCCGTTTACAGGAAATTGAGGCACAGAAATGTTAGGTAATTTGTTCAGAATCACTCAGCCTGTAAGTGGCAGAACTGGGATTTGAACCCACGCTTCCTGGTATCAGTGTCTTTATGCTTAACCAACCTCATATGAACACTCCAGTCAGGCTGGGAGGCTGATATGCAAAGCCTGGACTTGGTACCGGATATTCCAAAACATCACTTAAAATGAATATAAGAAAGAAATATTTATACATGGACTTGGAGTTGCAGGACTGGAGGGTGCACCCACTTGGCTCAAGGCCTCAGGAAGTGGTTCCCAGCCTCTACCCTCAGCCTGATTTCCCTGCTAGGGCTTTGCAACCTCTGGCAACAGGGCTGGTATTTCCCAAAGGCAGAAAAAGCTGCAGCCCAGAAGCTGTGATTTCAGGGGGCCAGAAGCAGCACCCCTCTCTCCTCACACAAATGCCTGACGTTATACCATCAGGACTCCTTTCCTGGTGTCACAGTTAAAATGCAGTGTCACAAGTGCAGGGATGAACATGCAATTTGGAGAGCCATTGGCCCTTCAGATGAGGGTGACAGGGCCTCCACCATTCCTTTCCAAAGGGCTTCTGCTTTTTCTGTGCTGCCTTCTGTCCAGCTACCACTGCAAATGAGGTCTTCAAGGGCTCAGATACAAGGACTGGCTCTGAGCACCCAGATCAGTAACACAAGTGCTGAGCTTTAACGCCCGAGGCTGGGGGTAATGCAGAGCCCCTCGGGGCAGTCGGTGGGGCAGCCAGTGGAGTTCCAGAGGCACACTGGCTTCTGGGGAATCCTGGGCTTCTCAAGGAACAGCGTGTGCTGCAGGCAGGCTGGGTCACCCTGGGTGAGGCACTGTCCAATTGGGGAAATAGGGGTGAACCTGAAGATCTCTTTAGATTCCACCAAATTCTACATTCCACAAGACGTCTTTGGCCCCCTCCATGTCCCAGCCATCTCTCAGAGGCCTCTTCAGCAGCCTCAGGATGCTTATTTTAAGTTGTTCCTCCCCTACAGCCCCAAGCATTGGGGATGAAGGGGTGGCCTAGGGGAAAGCAGCCGGGGAAGTTCCGCAGGCAGCTACAGGGCCATGGGGAAGAGCCAGTGGGCAATGACCTGGATCAGGGACCACAGGCTCTGGCAATTACACATGATGAATGAGACATCTCAGGAGCCAGGATGCACGAGGCCCAGACTGCAGGGCCAGGGCAGCACAGCTCCGAGGAGGGTCTTCTCCCCGAACCCAGTGTTGGCACGTGCTGGGTTTGGTCTCAGTCAGCCCTGAGTTTGGTGCCCACTGGCAGTGGGTTTGGTAAGGATTCGGGAAGCCTTAGGAAAACAGGCACCACCCAGCCAGGCCTCAAGCACAAAGTCCTGCGCTCCTCACCAGCTGCATCTTGTCAGTTCACCATCATTTGGTTGACTTGGCACCTTTCTGTCATTGCTTCTCCTGCCACTTTCAGTAACTAGTCCACACTTTCCTTGCTCTGCCATGCTGCTTCTACTGCCTCATGACGCCTGCTTTCTGTCTTCTCTCGCGCTGTTTCTACACTCCCAGAAACCAGCTCTCTCTGTGCATCTCACAGTCAGAGGCCCAGAGCTTTCAGCCAAGGCTGTGGCACAGCCCACAAATAACTGTCCTGGGCCCAGGCGTCCTCATTTACTCTGTTCAGTAGTGGGCAGAAAGGGATGGTCACTAGGTCAGCTTTGCACAGAGAAGCCTTGGGTATGGCAGCCATGTGGTAGACCTCCTTGAAGGGGCAAGGGGCTGGCAGGGCCCTGGTGTGACCCAGGAGGTCCCTAACTCATTGGAGGGGATCAGGCGTTGCCCCTGAAGCACCCATTATACTGGTGTCTGGAGCCCCAGCCTCACCGGAGGGTTTTAGGGGGAAGATCCCTGAGCGATAAGAACAGCCAAGCCCCTGGCTGAGCTCTGGGAGCACAAGGTGAGTGTGACATGGCTCGGCCCTCCAGGAGCTTAGGGCCTGGAGGGGACAATCACACCCAAATGCGCAAACTTCAACATAAGTAAGGACAGAGCAGATCCTCAGGGCACTGGAGAGGAACGTGGCTGCCCTATGTTGGCTAGGGGACGAGGGAGTAAGGCTTCGAGAGGAGGGGCGCTGAGCTGGCTGTGCAGAGAAGGGGAGGGCATGCTGGTGGAAGGGAAGTGGGTTCAGAAAAGCAAGTTGGAGCCAGATGTCAGAGTGAGCTGGACCACAGGACTTGCACTGTGTCCTTTTCCTGCGGTTAGGGAGCCGTAGAAGGGTAGTGAGCCAGGGGCTCAGCGGGAAGAGTCGTGCTTAGGTAATGGGTCTAGTTTTCTGCTGGGCTGACTTGAGACAGGAGGGGCTGACCCAGGTGGCCAGACCAGAGGCCGAGTCGGTGGTGCAGTAGAAGGCAGTGATACTGAGAGCTGTTGGCTCCAAATGCGACTCTGTCCTGTCACTATCTCCCCCACCAAGGGAGACCCTGGGCCCGTTTGCCCAAGCACAGCTTCTGTTTTCCCAGGGTACTCCATGTCCTCCAGCCCATCAGGAGTGAAGTCTCAACACTGTTGATGATACTCTCGGGGTCCCCTTTGTACAGGCAGATCCAGGTCATAGGGCACTGGCCATTATTCCGCCCACGCCCCAGCTTCCCAGAGGGGCCGCCCATCCAGACTGTGGGTCACTGACCCCACGTGGGAAACTCCAGTCTCTCTCATATAAGGAGCTCGAGCCAGGCCAGCAAGCTCAGCAATGGCACCTGCTCTGTGGTCCTGCCTCATCCTGGTCCTGTTCTCTGGCCTGGTGGCCTCTGGCTTCCCGAGGAGCCCCTTCCGGCCAGTCGGGGTGAGTCTGCCCACTCTTCAGCATCTGGGTCTGGCAGAGGACACTATGCAGGGAAGTCCACTAAGTGGGGCCAGGAGAGGGCAGATGGCTGGGTGTTAAACAACAGGGGACAGTATTGGGCATTTGGGAGGACAGGTGATAACTGCAGTTTAAGCCTGGGCACAGCTCTTCAAACTCCCTGGGAGTGCGTTTTGACAGCACATGTACTAAAACTGCAATGATATAGAGAACGTTAGCATGGTCTCTGCGGAAGGATGATACTCAAATTCGTTAAGCGTTCCCATGGTCTTTAATTTGGGAATGGTTAGGGGTGGGGAAACCCTGGTGGCGTAGTGGTTAAGTGCTATGGCTGCTAACCAAAAGGTCAGCAGTTTGAATCCACCAGGCGCTCCTTGGGAACTCTATGGGGCAGTTCTACTCTGTCCTGTAGGGTCGCTATAAGTTGGAATCGACTCGACGGCAATGGGTTGGTTAGGGGTGATGGCTGAACAACTTGATGAACATAATGTCACCGAATCGTACCTATAAAGATTGTTGAAAGGGCCAACGCTTTGTTGCCTATACATTTACCACAATTAAAAAAAAAAAAAGGACTGACTCTGAAGAATAAAAATAGCATGAACCTAGGGGAAAAAAAAATCCCTAACTCCCTAGCCTCAGTTTCCCCACCTGCCAAATGGGGCAATGCACCATGAACTGTTTACCTCACAGAGGGGTTCTGAAGGTCCAAGGCTTAGACAACTACAGAAGCCTCTACAGAAGGCTGAGTTGAGCCCCGTGGGGTGCAGTGGGGGGTAGGGATGGGTTCTGGGAGGAGGCCTCAGGTTCCTGATGTCCAGGGGAAGGCAGGATGAGCTGGGGTCTGTGGGGCTGTGGGGGCGGGGGGGCGGGGAGGAAATCTGGGATCCAGTTCTTTTTGCCCTTCTCCCCGGGTAACCAGGGGCCATACCCCCATCTAAGCCTCAGTTTCCCCATCTACCCAGAGCCCTCCCTGCTCAGACTTGTGGCTCTGGGAGATCCTGTGTCTGAAGACCCACCAACGTGTGTGTGTGGACTGGGCACAGATGAGCACTGGCCCTGGCCCAGAGCAGCTCCCAGGCTATGGTGGCCTTGGCCTCAGCCTGAGCCTTGTGTTTGTCTGTTTTTGCAGAAACGGAGCCTCCCGGAAGGGGTGAGAACTTTCACCAGGGAAAGAACAGGGTGGGGCGGGGCAAAACGGAGCTGGTTGCCCAACAGCTGAAGGTGAGGGACACACACCAGTAGGTCCCTTGAAGCTGGCTGACAGCTCACAGCACCCTGCCCTGGCAGACCTCACAAGATGCAAGACCCCCATGAAAAAGAGCCATAGAACTATGCCTGCTGGGACCTCGCGGGGCAGCCCTTCCACCGTCATCTCTTCCTTCCATTTACCGGGCACTTGCTGGCACCTAGGCCTGTACTTGGGGCTGGGGACATACAGTGAAGTGGTCCCATCACACCCTCTTTATATCCATGTTTAACCCAGATGTCTCCCCAGAGCCTCCCTTGATCCACTGCCCTATTGGAAGGAGGGTCTCTGGGGCCACTAAGGCCCTCCCCAAAGCACTCATTTCCTACAGGAGATAAGGGCCTGTTTGGGTGACAGGATCTGGCAATTATCAAGTGACACAGGATACAGGGGGCAGAGGGAGGGTAGACTCTAGGAATGTGATTTGAAGCTGAGGCATGAAAGATGAGCAGAGGAGCCAGGAGGTGCTCCAGGTGTAAAAGGCTGAAAGCAGTTTACAAGGGGTGGGTGGGGCTGGAGCGGGGGATGAGCTAGGGAGACAGGACTCACCCAAGAATCTTGGAGCGTGGCAAAGAGTGGGAACTCTGTCCTGAGGGTGATGGGGAGCCCCAGGAGGGCTGTAAGCAGGAGGGGGACAGGGTCCAGTTGGGGTTTTTAGGCGCCCTCTCACTGGCTAAAGCTGCGTGAAAGCAAGTTACAAAGTAAAGGAGCAGAAAAATCATCCGTTGTCTGTAAGGCTGAGGAAACCACCCAGGCTTCTGACTTGGGCGACTGGGAGAATGGAGGGGCTTTAGAACCTGCACAGGGCAGTGTGTGAGGGGTGTGGCCAGGCTAAAGACCTAGTTCCGTGGTGACCACCATCCACCTCTCCCGAAGGTGGTCGATGGCATCGAAGTCTACAGCACCAAGATCAGCTGCACGGTGACGTCTCGCTTTGCTCACAATGTCGTCACCACAAGGGCCGTTAACCGCGCAGAAAAGGCCAAGGAGGTTTCCTTTGACGTGGAGCTGCCCAAGACAGCCTTCATCACCAACTTCACCTTGTGAGGGTCACCATGGCTGCTGGTTCTGGGCTTGGGGAGGGAGGTCTGGCCCTGTGTGATCCCACAATGCTCTTTCCTTACAGGACCATTGATGGTGTTACCTACCCTGGGAATGTCAAAGAGAAGGAAGTCGCCAAGAAGCAGTATGAAAAGGCCGTGTCCCAGGGCAAGACAGCTGGTTTGGTCAAGTAAGTCTAGGCCTTGGAGAGAACAGCTGGGTTGCACAGGTCCTCAAAGATGTAAGCAACAACAGCTATTATTACCATTATCATTGTAGCAAAATGTGCCAGTATTTCTTACATTATCCCATTTTGAAGTTGAGGCAACTGAGGCTCAGAGAGGTTAGGCGGGACCTGAATCTAGGGTCCAGGAAGGGTGGGCTTCTGCAGGCTGTAGGGCAGTCACTGTCTTACACCCCGATTCAGGGCCTCTGGCAGGAAGCTGGAGAAATTCACAGTTTCAGTCAACCTGGCTGCGGGCAGTAAGGTTACCTTTGAGTTAACCTACGAGGAGCTGCTGAAGAGACACAAGGGCAAGTACGAGATGTACCTCAAGGTCCAGCCCAAGCAACTGGTCAAGCACTTTGAGGTAATCAATCACTTCTGCATTCCCTGTAGGACTCAGGGGGGCTGAAACGGCAGGGAGGTATGGAGAAGAGTCCATTGGGATAAACTCAGAACAGGGTCAAGAATGCAAAAGTCAGGGCCCCACCACTTGGCTGAGGCAGCTTGGGGGACTCACAGTGGTTCCAGCCACAGCAGCTGGGAGCCAAGGAGAGAGGCTGGGCTGGATCTGGTAGACCCAGGTTTGGTGCTGGGCCCTTGGGGCAACGTCACAACATCACGAAGTGTCTCTGTAATACTCCTGAGTATGTGGGCGTTTTACTTACATAAAAGCTGAAAGCCAAAGGAAACACTTTAGTGGTGGAATTTTGCGCACTAGATGGCAGGTGATGAACACATTTTGGGGTCAGAATACCTTCCACAAGCCCCTATGGTCATTTCTCTGGTAGGAGACACCAGGCTTGGTCCTCACAGCTTTGTCCTAGAGGCTGGACCCTGCACTGTCACTGAACCCAACTCCTTTTGGCTGTTTCAGATTGAGGCAGACATCTTTGAGCCCCAGGGCATCAGCATGCTGGACGCTGAGGCCTCCTTCATCACCAATGACCTTCTGGGCAGTGCCCTCACCAAGTCCTTCTCAGGGAAAAAGGTGACATAGATCCCTTTCGGGTCTAGGGGGCCAGGGGACAGAAACGTTGACCCCAGTAAGACAAGCCTGCACCCCAGAGCTTAACTGTTGCAAGTGTGTATGTGTGTGTTTGTGGGGTGGGGAGTGATAGAAATAAACCTGCAACCATCACCTCTCTCCTGGATTGAAGAGGAGACGCTAAAGGCAGGGGGCTGCTGACAATGACCTGCCTGAGGAATTGGGGTCTCACCTGCACTGGTGGGGACAGGGGGAACCATCTCTAAAGCTTGGTCTCATTTCATCTAGGGAGGTGGGAACTGAGGCCAGAAACAGTCGCTTAGCTCTTCTGATTGACACTGAGAGGTGAAGGGTTGAAGAGGACTTCATTCTTGATGCTGGGCAGTTTTGACTCCAATCCCCAAAGCCCCCAGCTATTCCAGGATCTTTGCTGGCAGTGAGTGCCAGATGAATAAATGTTTATAGAAGCATTACACAAACAACAAACCTTGGTCATTCTGGGCTTGCAGAGCAAGGCCCAAGGAGCACACACTCAGAGAGTTGCTTGGTTTCTGCAGGGCAGTGCCCTTGCCCCAGGCACTCCTCTCTGCCTCTGCCATCCTCCGCCACCCCCTCCCCCTCCTCTTGGTACCGGCACTCCAACATCAAACATGCAATACCACCCAACATGGGGTTCCTTTGTTAGGATGCAAAGCTCCCTTCCCTAGGTGGCTTCTCAGTGCTGAGCTCTGACATAGGATGAACTACAGGACTTGTGGGGCCAGTGAAAAGGAGGAGATAAAAGGGTGAACCAGACGAGGCTCCTGCCCTTCAAGGAGCCCCTGATTTCCAAGAGAGGTGTTCAGGAAGGCTGGAGAGTGGTGAACAGCAGTGTCCACTGGGTCCAGGGAGCCAGAGACCAAGCCAAATGTTGGGCAGGACTACCCATGCCTCCAGCTCTTGCCAGTTGCTGCCCACCTGAGAGCGCCCCTCTATGAGGCATAGTCCTCATATGCCCCGGGATGGGTCTGCCAGTGGACAGGGCTCTGGCCAAGCTAAACAAAGCCATCTGCCTCGCTCCCTCCCTCAGGGCCGTGTGTCCTTCAAGCCCAGCTTAGAGCAACAGCGTTCATGCCCAACCTGTACAGATTCCCTTCTCAACGGGGATTTCACCATCACCTACGACGTGAACCGAGAGTCTCCAGCCAATGTACAGGTACCTGGTGTAGGGCTGGTAAATTTACCATCATGGCGAGGTGAGGGCTGGTGTGGGGAGGGGTGCAGCTTCACCTAGTCCCATCGCCCTTGACCCTCAGCTCTAGCTGAGCTATCCTGTAAGACGTGGGACAGCAGACAGTCCAGAGCCTCTGTGTGGCACCCCATGGAGGGTGGACAAGGAACATCTTTTTCTTGGGCTGGTAAATGTCTGGCTTCTATTTGCAAGAGTAGTCAAGGTGATGTCGCCATGGCCTCCAATCTCCCTCTCATCTTTCCAGATAGTCAATGGCTATTTTGTGCACTTCTTTGCACCTCAAGGCCTTCCAGCCGTGCCTAAGAATGTGGTCTTTGTGATTGATATCAGCGGCTCCATGACCGGCCGGAAAATACAGCAGGTGCTCTTCTGGGTGCAAGTGGCAGAAGGGAACAGAGGAAAAGTTGTTTTTTTTTTCTTTAAAGTGGAAAAAAGCTGATATTTCTGCTGAAAGAGTAGGAAGGGAGACAAGATCTTTAACTCACAAAGCATCTGCCCTCTTTTGTGAGAGGCTGAGGCCTGGGTCAGTGGTACAGATGGCACCGCCGGGCTCCCCACCTCGGGCTGGGAGGAGATGTCACTCAGTTGAGCTCTCCCAGCTTCTTGTCTGCTATCTCTCTCTTTCCCAGACAAGGGAGGCCCTCCTCAGAATCCTGGGGGATGTGAAGGAGAATGACTACCTGAATTTCATCCTGTTCAGTAGTGATGTGACCACCTGGAAAGACAGCTTAGTCCAAGCCACTCCCGAGAACCTCCAGGAGGCCAGAGCGTTTGTGAGAAACATTCACAGTGGTGGAAGTAAGAGCAGGAAGGGGAGCAGACAAGTGTCCTGCTGGCTTCTCTCTCTGCCCTGAGCAGCCTGTCTCCCTCTTGCCTGGGGGCAGAGACTCTTGGTCTGCAGACACTGGCTGGGGGTAGAGGCAGGGGTGAGGGTCCTCAGGCTTGAAGGAGGACTTCCGGGTGTCTCCTGTGGGTCTAGGGAAATATTCCCTCTGTTCCTAACCCATCGTCCTGGTGCTCCACTAGTCCCACAAAGATAAGGCCCCCAAAGGACTGATTTCCCGACTGCCCCCACTCCAGCATCCTTGCACCCTGGCACCCTGAGGACTCTCCCATGGTGCCGTCTGTCTGTCTGTGTCCTAGTGACCAACATAAATGACGGGCTGCTGAGGGCCATCAGTATGCTGAACAAGGCCCGGGAAGAGCATAAGATCCCAGAGAGAAGCACTTCCATCGTCATAATGCTGACCGATGGGGACGCCAATGTAGGTGAGAGTGGCAGGTGTGGCAGGTGAGAGTGTATGCTACTCCTGGCTCTGTGGCCTGCTCACTGCGAGACCTTGGGTGGCCCTTCCTGGGTCTCCCATGGCCTCCCAGCCCCTGCTGGGGCTCCCCATCGTCTGCCCTGACAAGGGCTCCTGGTTAGGGCTCCAGCAACTCTGCGCCTATCAGGGCTGTGGCTGGAGCGCGAACACGCCTTCTCCCGCAGGTGAAAGCAGACCTGAAAAGATCCAAGAAAACGTGCGGAATGCCATCAGCGGCAAGTTCCCCTTGTATAACTTGGGCTTTGGCAATAATCTGAATTACAACTTCCTGGAGAGTATGGCCCTGGAGAACCATGGGCTTGCCCGGCGCATTTATGAGGATTCCGATGCCGACTTGCAGTTGCAGGTACAACTTGTCTTGCACACCTCCAGGAACGAAGAGCTCACCACCACCCCCGGCAGCTGTTTCTGGTGTGACAATTTCAGTTATTAGAAAGAGCTTCCTCTTGGGTTGAAATCTGCCTCTGGCTACCTCTTCTTTTTTTTTTTTTTTTAAATATTTTACTATGTTTTAGGTGAAAGTTTACACAGCAAACTAGGTTTCCATTTAACAATTTTTATACAAATTGTTCCATGAAATTGGTAACATTTTTCATAAAGTGTCAACACTCATTGTTTTCATTCTGTTTGCTCTGTTTCCATTAATTCAGTTTCCCTGCCCCTCCTTAGCTTCTCATCTTTGTTTTAGGGTAAATGTTGACCATTTGGTCTCATATAGTCAATTATTTAAGGGCGCACAGTACTCGAGGGTGATGCTGTTTTGTAAGTCAATCCATTATTCGGACGAAAAGTGACTCTGGCGACCTCTTCTTCATCTATCATGACCTGATTTTGTTCTCAGACTACACAGAACAGAACCGTTTCCTCCATAGAACTGCCGGATCGAATACAGGCCATCTAACTACATTTGAATCTCTGATGAGCAATGAGTCCTCCAGGGCTCCTGATTTTCACTTCTACGTGGTCTTTTGGTTTGTGGGAGCCCCCACCCCAGGTAGAGATTGGCAGACTCCCCGGCCCACAGCAGCATCAGTGGGAGCCTGCCTGTCCCTGTCTTCTCCATACCTGCCCTGGTGGCCTGAGGTGACCAAGTCCCATTTCTGGACCCCAGGGCTTTTACGAGGAAGTGGCCAACCCACTGCTTACCAACGTGGAGGTGGACTACCCTGAGAACGCCATCCTGGACCTCACCCAGAACAGCTACCAGCACTTCTATGACGGCTCTGAGATCGTGGTGGCTGGACGCCTGCTGGATGAGGACCTGAATAGCTTTAAGGCAGATGTGAAGGGCCATGGGGTGAGCTGGGCCAGGCCCAGATGTGTACTGGGGGTGGGAAGGCTGTGCATGGCTGGGCTCCTGCCCCCTGGCTGACAGTCCTGGAACCTGAGCCACTTGGCTTCAGGACTCAAGCCCATGACCCCCTCCCCGCTGCCCTGCTCCCTCCCTCTGGCTCTAGGCCACCAATGACCTGACCTTCACAGAAGAAGTGGATGTGAAGGAGATGGAGAAGGCCCTGAAGGAGCAGGAGTACATTTTTGGGAACTACATCGAGCGGCTCTGGGCCTACCTCACCATTGAGCAGCTGCTGGATAAACGGTGACCATTTCCCTCTCACACTGCCAGGCCCATGCCTGGGGCCCCAGTAGTGCCCCAGCGCCTGCCTGTGCCTGCCCCTCTGCTGCCTATGCTCTGGGGGAGCCAAGAGCACCAGGACTCCCTGCACTCTGGGAAATGTACCCCACCCCCAGTCCCACCCGTTGTGCCCTCTTCCTGGCCCAGCCCCAGCAAGTATATTTTAGAAGCAGAGCAGTCTGTAAGGCTCCACTACTGGTCCGTCATCCCAGGGCTCAAGTGGGCAAACGCTGCCAAGGCCAGCAGCTGGGAGCCCCTCAAGAGCAGGGCGGGCCTCAGCACTCTGTTCCCACATCAGCATGGGCCTGCAGTGACAGGAGCCTAAACAGAACTGAAGGCTGGCATTCAGACCCAGCTCCCCAAGAGGGCAGAGCTTGCAGCCCATTCAAGAGGGGAGAAGACACCTTTAGTTTAGGTGGGATAAGACTTTAAACCCCTGGCACATGGATGCCATCATGAGGGATTGCTGTTAGTGGTCATTAAAAGGCCCTTATGTTTGATAGGGGGCAAAAATGAGACCCGGAGAGGGACTGGGGCGTGGCTCCACTGAGCTGGTGAACCAGTGTTTTCTGTGGGCTCTGCCCTGGGGGACGCCACTGTAGGGAGGTGGAGATGGGGTTCCTAGCCTGGTCTGGAAGCCAGGACAGGGGAAGGCAGGCAGGGAGCTGTTCTCCAGGCTGACCCTCCCCACTGGCCCCTCCTTACAGCAAGAATGCCTATGGCGAGGAGAAGGAGAACCTCACGGCCCAGGCCCTGGACCTGTCTCTCAAGTACCATTTCGTGACTCCATTGACCTCCATGGTAGTGACCAAGCCCGAGGACAGTGAGGACCAGACGGCCATCGCCGACAAGCCTGGGGAAGGTAGGCAGGAAGAGTAGAGGCCAGAGCAGGGAGGCCTCCCTCTAGGACACCGGACCCTGGGTGCCAGAAGAGAAGTGTGGCCAGGTGTGGGCCAGGCTGGAGAGACCCAGACATGCTGAAGAGGGCCAGGTCCAGGTGGCATCCAAAGGAAAACTGGCCAAGGGCTTGGGAGGGTGGTGCAGAGAGAGTGAGGTGGTCAGCATGGACAGTGGAGTGTGGAGTAAGAACCTCTGGGTCTCTACAGGACTGTAGGGGGGCATGCTGCCCAGGAGCCATTTCAAGGAAAGGTAGTTAGACTGCAGTATGGAAGGGCTTAGTTAGACTAGAAGAAGCATTTCTAGCCTGAAAGTCAGTCCTAGAGCAGGCTACCAGGTACCTGGGGATTGTGAGAGAAAGAGGCCCTGGGAGCTGGAGCCTGGGACCAGGCCTGCTCAACCAGACCTTCCTACTTGACAGGGGAGTCCTGAGTGCCTACTATGACTTGACACGGGTGGGCCATAGGAGTGGTGTTAGGAGGCATGGGAGGCACAAGAGCTGGGCCAGGCCAGGCCTCTGGCCGCCAGGAGCTCCCGATTCCAGGGTAGACATGGTGGGGGCCCAGCTGGCTGCTGGGGAGGTCTGTGGCCTGGGGCTGGGTTGCAGTGAGCTCCAGCCGCTGTTCAGGCTGCTCCCATCACTTTCATTGACTCGGACACTAGTGGATTTCAACTTCTAACACTTTTCTCTTTTTCCTTCCCTATTGTGCCTAAAGATGCAGAAGGTAAGCTTCAGCCTGGGGCTGGCTGGGCATCATGGGAGGTAGACAAGAGAGAAGGGCGGGGGGGGGGGGGGCGCTTTCCAAGTAAGCTGGGAATGCCCCATGCAGGGAGAGGCATCCAGGACACTTGGGCTCTAGCCCCAGTTCTACTGCCAACTCACCAGCGACCTTGGGGCAGGTGCCACCTCTCTGTGCACGTCAGGGGGCCCCATCAGTTGAATAAGTGTGGCTCCCTCTACCTGAGGGGAGACAGTATAAGAACGCTCTGTGACTTGTAAAAATTAGCAACTTACTAGATGCTAGACACTTATACCCAATTAATCCCACAGGAACCCTCCAAGGGGGTCCTCTTACGAGCCCCATTTTATAGGGAAGAAACTGAGGCATGGAGTAAAGTCAGTTTGCTCAAGGCTGCAGTCAGTAGATGGCAGAGCTGGGACTAGGGACTAGGCAGCCTGGCTCCAGTGCCCATGGTGGTAATCACAGCGCTCTGTACCTTCTCATCATAAAATTTTTTTTTTTTTTTTAACCCTCCGAAGTCAACCACCACCAGGCAGAGCCTTCCCAGCCCTACGTGTCTTCTCCGCCTCTGTCTCTAAGGGAGTGTCCCGTCCAAGCAGCACACTTGGACTGGGTCACTGTTTTCCCCTCACAGCAGTCCTGTCAAATGTACAGCCAGTGGTGTGTGTGTGTGTGGCTGCATGTGTGTGCATGTGCGCACATGTGTATGCGTGTGTGCATGCGTGTGTGTATACATGTGTGTGGGTGGGTGGGTGTTTTACTTCCAAGGAGCAATAGATAGCAATGACCCACACCACACTCTAGTGGAGGGAGGCAGGGATTTCGGGTGAGGAAGATATCTGCAATGAGCATCAATCATGAGAAAAAGCTGATGGCTTTTTTTCATGGCTTGCATTTTAGCCACATCAAAAGGCCCTGTCCCTAACATTAAAAGTACACTCTTATTGTCACCGTTCCTGTAAAGGTGTTCCCTGGGCATGCCCCCCATTTCTAAAATCTTAATCTGCCAGCATTGGGCCCCCTGGAGACTGGTGGCTCCCAGACAGGCAGGAGGCATGGAGTTGGGGAGAAGGAAACCCTGGACCCCACTCAGGTTGCCCTTTGGCTTCTTTTCAGCCAGGTCTGTGGCCCCCTCCCTGGCCTATCTGAGTGAGTATCTGCTGCCTGCCGCAGCTCCCACTGCCCCCTGCCTGCAGCTTGGCCCTGCCCCGTTCACCTTTAGGGTCTTGCCTGAATCAGCTCTCCGGGACAGACAGACAACTGGGTATCTCGAGGAGAGGTCGGAGGGCAGGAGCATTTGGGAGCAGGAAGGGGGAACTGGGTGGGGGTTCTGGTGCTTCTCAGGGCTGCTTGTTCAACTCAGCCCCTCTCCTCATTTGTGTCCACAGCCAACTACCAGCCTCCGCAAACACCCTACTACTATGGTGAGTGCCCTGGCTGACCCTGGGGCTAAGCACAGGATCCTGAGCACAGCACCTCCTGCTTGTCTGGGAGTCTACCCCGCAGGGCCCCAGAGGCAAGGGGAGGCCTCAGGTACAGTGAGAGGCACCTGGAGCCAGCCCCTTCTCTGATGTGCCCTCAGTGGACGGGGACCCCCACTTCATCATCCAAGTTTCAGAGAAAGATGATGCTATTTGCTTCAACATCGATGAAGACCCAGGCACGGTGCTGCGTCTCATCCAGGACCCAGTCACAGGTGGGCCACATGGACTAGTCCTCAGTCTGCTCAGTGATGCACCCATCTTCATGAGCACAGCGCACCCCTTCCCTGGCGGAGGGTGGCGGGGGGAGGGCTGCCCAGAGCCACAGTCTCCTGAAGTCCCCCAGGTGCCAGTGGTGTTGGAGAGATGGTTAGAGTTAAGGGCAGCCTGGGCCTGGGGTCTTTTCTCTAAAAGTTTTTCTCCCTGACCCAGCCAAGGGTCAGGTCCACAATGTGGGCCCTCAGCAGCCAGCATGGCCCAGGCGTGTCCAGGGACAGACAGTGCTGGCCTATAAAGTCCTGCTCTCTCCTTGGGCCCTCACTCTGCTACCCCTCAGCAGGCCTGTCTGAAGGGAAAGCCATGTTCCTAAA
This sequence comes from Loxodonta africana, assembly GCF_030014295.1. Taxonomy (NCBI): domain Eukaryota; kingdom Metazoa; phylum Chordata; class Mammalia; order Proboscidea; family Elephantidae; genus Loxodonta; species Loxodonta africana. The sequence goes on along the minus strand of NC_087363.1, from coordinate 20,221,558 downwards.
TGGCAGCTTGGACTCAGATGATCTCCTTGGTTTGCCCCTGCCCTGTCCCCCTGGCAGGCCTCACAGTTAATGGGCAGATCACTGGGGACAAGATAGCCAGCCCTGACTCCCAGACCAGGAAGACTTACTTTGGAAAACTGGGGATTGCCAATGCTCTGATGGATCTCCGGATTGAGGTGACAACAGAGAAGATCACCCTGTGGAATGGGGCTGTGCAGAGCACTTTCAGCTGGTTGGACACAGTCACAATCACACAGGATGGGTAAGGTCCCTTGACTAGGTCTCTGAGGGGTGCTACAGCAGAAGGGGCTAAAAAGGCTCTTGAGGGACTTGGATAAATTCCAGGACAGAAGACCTACAGAGATCACAGGAAGAGACTGGTGGTCTTGGAGTTCAGTCCCCTGACCTGGGAAGGGTGACCTTGGTGGCCTCCAATGCAGGGCCTGTCAGAGCCAGAACTGGAACTTGACAGATTGTAGGACTGACCTTGAGGGAAGGGTGCTTAGATGAAAGGTAATAACCTGGCAATTGGATAATAAGGATAATTCCCATTCCCATCTTCTCTGGCTGAACTAGTTAGTTCTCAAGCTCCTCAGCCTACCCTGTCTCCAGATCCCCAGAATCTGATGGGCAACACAGGAATGTTACCTTCAGTGAGGCTCAGAAAGGGAGTGGAACTTGCCCAAGGTCACATAGGAAGTTACTGGCTGAGCTAGGGCTGAACCCTAGGCCTCTGGACTCCCAGGACAGCCTCCTCCTCTGCTTACAGAGAGGAATAAGGATCCACTCAGTGGAAGGCTTGGACAACATGTGTAGGCATATTCTCTCTCACACCCCTAAAGTTGTTTCTGGAGTCTGTGCACTCCTAAGAGCCATGTACAGGGAAGGTTCTGGTGAGACATGCTTCAATTACATGTTCAGTGTTGTAGGCCTTGGGCCCCATGGCCACCTGCTGATCTCCTCTTCTCTCCCAGGCTGTCTGTGACAATCAACAGGAAGAAGAACATGGCAGTATCCTTTGGAGATGGGGTTACCTTTGTGGTCATCCTGCACCAGGTGTGGAAGAAACATCCTGACCACCATGACTTTCTGGGCTTCTACGTGGTGGACAGTCACCGGATGTCAGTGCAGACACATGGGCTGCTTGGTATGGACTGTTCAGGCTGCAGGCTGTTCAGGCTATGTGGTACCTTGTACCCAATACACAACCCAGTCTTTGCACCAACCCTGAAAGGCCAGCTAGAGGCTGACAGCGTGAATGTTTTTATTCCCAGGACAATTCTTCCACCCCTTTGACTTTAAAGTGTCTGACGTCCACCCAGGCCCTGACCCCACAAAGCCAATTGCCACAATGGCGGTAAAGAACCATCAGCTGACAGTCACCAGGTGAGGGGGCTCCTCTGACCCTGCCCAGTAACAAGACAGAAAAAGGAAAGAGCCCTCTCTGAGCAGGCATATTTGTCTGGTGGGCTCTTATCTTCTGTAGGGTGCCCTTGTTTTTCTCTGGGGTCTCGGTCCCCTTTAAGCCCCTCCTATTTAAGGAAAAGGCCAAACTTGGCCACCTAGAAAGAATAATCATGTGACTCTCATTCTTGACCAAAGACTTCTGGGTTCTCAGAATTGCCAACTTCACGTTCTTTTTAACCTTAGATCCATGATATTAGCAGCCATCTTGCCCACCCTGTGTAACAGTATCTGTCTCCTTTCTCCCAGAGGCTCCCAGAAAGACTACAGGAAGGATGCCAGCATCGGCACAAAGGTCGTCTGCTGGTTTGTCCACAACAACGGGGAAGGGTTGATTGATGGTGTCCACACCGACTACATCATCCCCAGCCTGTTCTAAATAAAAATGCCAGCTCCTGCTGAGAACAGCTAGTCCAGGTTGACTAGCGTCAAGAATAGGGGCACAGAGCAGGGGTGGCAGGAGGAGCTGGAACAATAAAGCTTGAGGTGAAAACCAGACAGCTGCCAGCCTCTGCATCCATATATGGGCCCCTGCTCCAGGGAATGGATACCTAGGACCTGAGGCAGCTCAGATGAGGGGATGGCTGGTAGAAAGACAACTTCCTGGTCCTCTCCATCTATGCAACTGAAAGACGGGGTTGGTTGAGGCGGCACATCAGGGTGTCAAATGTATGATGGTTTGGGAAGGAAAAATCAAGAATTGGCTCTAGAGAAAAGGAGCTCCCAGTAGTCGGGAAGGGTTGAATGCATATCAGAGTCCAGGAGGGTCATAAGACAAGTCAGCAGTCATGATTCAGGGGCTCTTATCAGGACCTTCAGGCCTAAAAGTCCTTCTATGACTCAGAAGCAAGGAGTGTTCCAGGGAAGATACAGCTCACAGCTGGATGGGGATGTCATTCATCCCTTCCTCCTTCCAATTATCTATCTATCCATCCACCTACCTATCCAACAATACATCCATCCACCAACCTATCCATCCAAACGCCCATCCAAACACCCATCCAAACACCCATCCAAACACCCATCCAAACACCCACCCATCCATCCATCCATCCATCCATCCATCCATCCATCCATCCATCCATCCATCCATCCATCCATCCATCCATCTATCCATCCACCCACCCATTGATCCAGCAGATAATCACAACATCCGCTCTGGGCCAGGATCTGGGGCACACAGCTTAGTAACCCACAGGTGTCCCAAGTTTGCCTTCAGCTGGATTGGGCAATGCTGGGATCCTCTAATCGTATATCTTGGTAACCACCTGCTCCACCATCAAGGAGTTCAGGGTGGGGACAGAGAGAGGTTTTTGGAGGAGGGGCTCTGAGAGCTCTCCAGCCTGGACAACCCTCTCCTGTCTGGACAACTGCAACCGCCCCTTCCTGGGTCTCCCTGTCCCTCCCCTGCTGCATCACTTTCTAGGTTCTAGACACACAGGTTGCTTCCAGTTCTGCAAACACACCCCCTCCTGCCCTAGCTTCTTTGCCTCTGCTGTTGCCTCTGCCTGAGGTTCTAAGGCCATATGGGGCAGAGGGTGCCCACTGAAAGAAGCAGTTAGTGGTTGGTGGCAGAGGAACACAATAAGGCTGAAGGAGTTTGAAATCAGACTGGGAAGGGCTATGGATGCCAGTGGGGGTGGGCTCGGGCCATGATTCACTAGGAAGTTGTCCTACCTCCCACTCTGGGGGCCCACTGACAGCCCCCCCGACCCCCAGAGCCAGAATAGGGCTTTCCAGGGCCCACACTGGCCTGGGAGCTGGAGAGGCTGCTAGAGGGTGGGAGGGCAGTCCAGGAGGAATGATTACCCTCAGAGAGATCCCAGGTGGCTAGTGGGGCTACTGAGGAACTGGCAGCTGTTATTGCCCTAGGGAGGAGGCATATGAGACACTGCTCCCACCCTGATGGCCTCCCCATGGCCCCAGGGTGAATGCAGCAGAAGCCCTGACTGGACTGGCCTGTGAACGGGGCAGGAAAGGGAACTACTAGAGGGGGTGGGCCTGCCATCCCATTCAGGAGCACTGGGTCTGCTGAGGAGCCACATGACATCTTGAGTGTCAATTTTCACATCTGCAAAATGGGAAGGAAGGTCCTGCCAACTGGAGAGTGTGCGAAGGCAGCGTTGTTAGTTTCTGGTCCTCCTGAGGGTACCTATCTCTGCCCTGGTGCTCCAGAGAGAAACCAAGCCTGGTAAGTCAGGGAGAAAAAGAGGAAGAGGGGCTCCAGCCAAAATTCTGCCTCCTCTCCCCAACACACAGATGGGGAGGCCCTTTACACAGACAACACGCAGATGGGGAGGCCCTTCGCACAGGCAAAAACTAGGCAGAACTGTCCTTTCCCTGACCCATGCCATCCTGGCTGCACCTCTTCCTGCCTATAGCCTTTGGTGGTTCCTGGGCTTTCAGGGTAGAGACTATGCTTCATGGCAAGGTAGACACAGTTCATGTTGGCCTGGCTCGCCCTCCCCACTGCTCCCTCCATCATCCCCTTCACCTCATCCCACAGGACCGCTTTCCTTCACCTCCCTGAACTCAGCAAAGCATGTCCTGGTTCTAGGCCTGGACATATGCTGTTCCCTCTGCCTGGTGTCCTTGTTCTTCTTTTCCATTGGGCTAACTTCTCTTTGTTCTTCAAAACTCAAACCCAGTGCAACTGAAGCCACTCTTGGCAGTCACCTTTCACCCAAATAATAGAGTGGCCTATAAAATAAACAATAACATCTGTGAGGAATGTGCTCCTTAGAACAATCAACTATTATGAGACCAAGTGGGCAACATTTTCCCAAAAGCAAAAATGTAAAGGCAAGGAGGGGCAGGGAAATGGTAGGGATGGAAACAGGGAAAAAAACCAAAAACCAAACCCATTGCCAAGCGAGTCGATTCTGACTCATAACGACCATATAGGACAGAGTAGAACTGCCCCACAGAGTTTCCAAGGAGCCCCTGGTGGATTCAAACTGCCAACCTTTCGGTTAGTAGCGGTAGCTCTTAACCACTACACCACCATGGTTTCTGAGATGAGGAAGGCAGGGTGGAAATGGGGAGAGTACTGACACATTGCAGGGAGAGCAACCCATGTCACGGAACTATTGGTGTATGCATTGTTGAATGGAAAACTGATTTTCATCTTCTTATTTTTTTCTTGTGCTAACCCAATAACTTTTGAACACAGTACTTTATATAAATTCGGGTTAAAAGCAAAAAGAACTCTAGTTAAGTAGAACCCTAATTAAGTAGGTTTGATTTTTTACAGTAGTATAATTAGCAATTCTGAAAACACTTTATATAAGAACCAGTTGCCCTCGAGTAGGTTCCAATTCATGGCAATGCCAGGTGTATCAGAGTAGACCAGGAGGTTTTTTCTTTTTAATTTTATTGCACTTTAGTTGAAAGTTTACAGCGCAAACTAGTTTCTCACTCAAAAATTTATATACAAATTGTTTTGTGCCATTGGTTGCAACCCCCACAATGTGTCAGCACTCCCCGCCCAACCTTTTACCTTTACACTTGGGTTCCCTGTGTCTATTCCTCCAGTTTTCCTGTCCCTTCCTGCCTTCTTGTCTTTGCTTTTGGGCAGGTGTTGCCCATTTGGTCTCGTATACTTGATTGACCTAAGAAGCATGTTCCTCACGTGTTTTTTGTTTGTTTTATAGGCCTGTCTAATCTTTGGCTGAAAGATGGACTTCAGGAGTGGCTTCAGTTCTGAGTTAGCAGGGTATTCGAGGGCCACAGTCTCGGCGGTTCCTCCAGTCTCTGTTAGACCAGAAGTCTGGTCTTTTTTTTTTTTTTTTTTTGCGAATTTGAATTTTGTTCATTTTTCTCCTGCTCTATCTGGAACCCTCTATTGTGATCCCTGTCAGAGCCATCGGTAGTGGCAGCCAGACACCATCTAGTTCTTCTGGACTCAGGCTCTTGGAGGCCGTGGTTCATGTGGACAATTAGTCCTTTGGACTAATATTTTCCTTGTGTCTTTGGTTTTCTTCATTCTTCTTTGCTCTGGATGGGATGGGACCAATAGATGTATCTGAGAGGGCCACTTGCAAGCTTTTCAGACCCCAGATGTTACTCACCAAAGTAGGATGTAGGACAGTTTTTTTAATGAACTATGTTATGCCAATTGACCTAGATGTCCCCGAGACCATGACGGATGAGAAACTAATTTGCTGTGTATACTTTCACCTAAAAGCATAATAAAATATTAAAAAAAAAAAAAAAACTTGCTATAAAAATGTTCATTAACAATTAAAAAAAAAAAAAAAACTCAGCCCCAGAAACACCAGTTCCAGAAAGCCTTCCCTGATATCCCCTGGGATGGGGGAGATGTCTCCCCCGGGATCCTGCAGCACCTGGTGCTTTTCTCTGTGGCAGTGTCTGTCATGGTGCCCAGTGTACTCACAGCACCTGGCTTAGACCCAAGGAGGTGCTGGAAAGAGCTTGATGAAGGAAACAGTGAAGGGCATGGCTCTCCTTTCATTGGTTCACAGATGACGCCTCCCCTGAAGGTGCTGGCTGGACTCCTCTGCCATTGCACAAATTCCACAGCCCCGTTCTGGTGGCCCGTGTCCCAGAGGGGTGAGTTTAGGATGGGCACTCCTCCCTCCATCTGGTGTGTCAGGGCTAGCCCCACAGTAAGCCTAACAGAGCCTCCCGGCTGCTCCTGTGTCTTAGAGAGCTCTGGCCTGAGGCCCTCTGAATGTCCTTCACAAAATGACTCAGCCTGAGGTCCCCTCCTGCCAGCGAGGCTTGACGGAAAGGCAGCAGTGCAGGGAAGGGTGTTTCTGTGTGTTTGGCAAACCTGCTGCTGGAGATCCCTCCCACCAGCCTGTCTTTTGACCTTTCTAGGAAGACTCACTCAGTAAACACCTTCCCCAGTTCAAAAGCTGGGAAAAGAACATTTTTCATTTGGATCATTAAAGCTGTGTGTCAACTCGGCTGGGCCATGATTCTCAGTGGTTTGGCAGTTATGATGTAGTTTGGCAGTGGTATAATGATGTCGTCACCTCCATGATGAAATCTGATATAATGTGCTCACCTCCATGATGAGATCTGCTGTGAGTACCCAATCAGTTGAAAGGGAGTTTCCTTAGGGGTGTGGCCTGCATCCAATATAGGTGGACTTTCTGGCAAAGCTTGTGGGCTTTTGCTTGCTCTGGATCTGGCAGGTGGTTCCTGTTTGTCTGACCTCCAGTTCTTGGGACTTGAGCTAGCAGCTTACCTGCCATCTTGCCTGCTTATCTTGGGATTCATTGGTCTCCTCAACCGGTGAGCCGGGCAAGTCTCCAGTCTGCTGCATGGACTGGGGGTTTTCCAGCCTCTATAACCGCATGAGCCATTTCCTTGATATAAATCTCTCTCTCTCTATATATATGTTTATATGCTTTATTGGTTTTGCTTCTCTAGAGAACTCAACCTAAGACATCCCCAATAGTCTGGTTTGCTTAGCAGGCAAATACACTCATTTTCTGCTTTGCCCTGGCTGCCAGGAAGCTCAGAGCGAAGCTTTGTGCTCAATCACTGCTGCAGATTCCCCCACCCTGATGTCTCTGATTTAATTGTCCTCCTTGTCGGCTCCATTCTTTTATTCTCATATTCCTGGTTTTTGGTTTTATTCTCTCTGTGCTTTTCATTTGTAAGCCATAGATTCATTTCCTATTTTTAGAAGTAGGTGGGTTAATAATTTTTTTTTAAGTATGCTTTGTGTAGGAATTGGGTAGAATCTGCCCAGTGCCTAACCCTGGGGCATGGGTAGGAGACCTAACAGCACAAGATTTAGAGGTGTGGGACCTGGATCACTGCCATCAAACTAGAGGCTCCTGGGAAAGGCCTTTGCTTCCCTCTGGAGACTGAGGGAACTTTTTTCTGTCTCTCCTTTGCCTTCTCAGTGGTAGCTTCTTTATAAGCAGACCCAGGGAGTGGGTAACCTCTTTGTGAGCAGACAGGCCTCCATCTGAGCACAGGTGTGAAAAATCAGATCATGCGACGCAAATCACATTTCAAAGGGGTCCAAAAGCTTGTTGAGAAAGTCTGGGAGTTGAACTATAAAGAAGCTTAACCCAATTCCCTCTTTTTTTTGAGTCAAGCTGGTTTTTACAGACTGAGTGATCATACAGCACACTGACACTTTGCTCCTGTATAATGCCCTAGTTCCCTAGCTGGGGACTGATAGGATATTTAAAATGGGTGGTTTAGTCTCTCTAAATCTTAATTTCCCCGTTTGTAAAGTGAAGAGACTGAGCTGAAAGCTCGCCAGAGGTCCTTGAGGGGAATCCACCATGCGAAGTGTCAGGATGGGATTCTGAGGCCGTGGGATCCAGATGGATGGAACCAGAGATGCTCCACTCTCTGGGCTCACGCCACCTTTTTTTATTTATAACAAATGGGAATCCCCTTCCCCATTGCAGCCCAGGCCCCAAGGGCGGCTCTGTGGTCACAGCAGCATATCTATGTTGCTTCCTGGCAGGTGGCAGGGTGGTGGCCATCTGCACACAGTGGAGCAGAATGGGGTGGGGTGGGGGGGCCACAGCTTCTCCCCTCTGAACTACAGCTCCACAGACCAGCAGGAAATTTCTGTTCCCGGAGGCCCCTCTTGGTAATCCAGCTTGAGCTCCCTGGGATAGACAGGCAGGCAGACAGGGAGGCAGACAGGCAGGTGGTTAATAGATCTCAGGTATGGTGGGAAGAAAGGGGGATGGCTGGGGATGGGGACATGGTGGGTAGGGAGCACTGGGGCCCCTCTAGAATTCCCTTGAGACATGCTGACGAGACCCTGTCACCCAGGGGACTACTAAGGGGAAACTCATTGTGTACGGTCAGCAGGGTTCAGGGCTCTGAGAGTTCAGGGAGATTCCTACGGCCTTCAACCTATCCTGTGATCTCTGAGTAGGTGTGTTTTCTGTGGGTCTGACTTGACCATCCTTTGTGGGGTCACTAAGAGCTGGGATAGACATGTCTGAGGAGTCACCCTTTCACCTGTTTCTAGTTCCTGCGTACGGATGGTGGGGGGTGAGGGCCTGCTGAGCCCAGCTCTGCCCTCCCAGCCCTTATCCCTGGCCAGGCTCAGTGGGCTGGATTTTGCTGGATCACCTGGTGGCAGGGTGGTCAGTCCCCTGAACTCTCAGCGTTCGCTTGTTGTCTTCTGCTTCTGGGGGCTTCCAGAGCACGTCCTGGTAGAACTGGCCTGAGAAACAAAGTGGTCAGCAAGGGCAAAAACCAGAAAGAGACTGGGAGGCACACAGAGATGAATGGGCACTGCCTGTTCCCAGGCAGAGGTGGTTCTGGTGGAGGTCCTGAGACCCAGCCATGGATAGCATACCAAGAGTTCCGCTGACGTGGCTAGAAAAGCGGTCAGTGTCCCGCAGAAGGAGCCTGAGGCCCACTCCAGAGCCTTCCCAGGACAACAGGCCGATGGTCACTTTCTCTGGACCACTGAGCAGCAGAAGACCAGTCTTGTCCATGGTCATCTCTAGGCTGTGGAAAAAAACCAGTGTCCTGAGCAGGAAGGTGGGGCATCAGAGGCCTGCATGGAATCCGGGCAAGAACTTCGGCATTGGGGTGGGCAGAGGCCTGGGGATCCTCTTGTTTTCAGGAATTCATAGTGTGGCCTTGCGTGAGAAGTCCCCTAAATCTCTGGACTTCCCTTTCCTCACTGGTAAAATAGGGCCAAAGTTAAGTTAATGACATCTGTTTATCCCAGTATTATTTATAAAATAAGAGTTCCTATCCCTACTGTTTTCTTAAATTTGATTTCTCATTAACTAGTTTTATGTGGTTATATTATATCATGTTATATGGTTATATAGAAATCCTGGTGGTGTAGTGGTTAAGAGCTATGGCTGCTAACTAAAAGGTCAGCTGTTTGAATCCACCAGGCCCTCCTTGGAAACTCTATGGGGCAATTCTACTCTGTCCTATAGCATCACTATGGGTTGGAATCGACTTGATGGCAGTGGGTTTATATGCTTATATATGATTGGTTTTATATTACACAATAACATTATATATTGTCTTTTTAGGTTCTATAGAGAAGCAAAACCAGTGAAGTGTATATACAGATAGATTTATCTCAGTGAAATTTAGGCAGTTGGAGAGGCTCGCAAGTCCCAAGACATGGGTCAGGGAATAGATGGGAGGCTTCTCCTGACTTATGTAGCTGCAGGGGCTGATGAATTCAAGATTGGCAGGTCACACGGCAGGCCACTGGCTCATAGGCTGTGGAGGCTGACAAATCCCAAGACCAGCAGGCAATATGGCAGACCCCTGGCTCAAGTCCAAGAGCTGGAGGTCAGATGATGATGAGCCAGATGCAGGATCCAGAGCAAGCCAGCGAGTTTTGCCAGAACATCCATATATATATTGTATGCAGGCCACACCTCTGAGGGAACTCCCCTTACAACTGATTGGCTGATCACATTGGATCACATCATAGAGGATGACTACATCATGACATAACTGCCAAACTACATCATTACATAATTACAAAACCACTGATCATCATGGCTCAGCCAAGTTGATACACAACCTTAATCATCACAGTCCACACCTTGTCAATGCCGTACCTGTACACAGCTCCTTAAACCATACGCAGTCCCCAGACACAATTACAAAGTCATACTTGCAGCTTACGTGATACAACTAACATGCATACAACTGAAAACACACTAGTCCCATTTACATATTACTTGAGGGATATGTTTCCTCCAAAAACCAAAGATGCCCACCAGGCACTGTGCCTCCATTTAGCTGTGCGAGGGGCCAGGTGCAATAACTTACCCTTCACTTTAGTAATACCTTGACGTGCCACACACCACTGGACTCCTAGAAATTTCGCTGAGTTGGAAGGTGCCTGAATTTTTGTCAGATTAATTTTCCACCCTCTAGCATGCAAATGTTTTACCAATAAGCTCAGAGTCACTGACAGTTCTTCCTTACTACATCCAATCTGCATAATGTCATCAATGTAATAGACCAGTGTGATGTCTTGTGGAAGGGAAAGGCAATCAAGGTCCCTGCAGACTAAATTATGACACAGGACTGGAGGGTTGATATACCCTTGCGGTTGGACAGTGAAGGTATATTGCTGGCCTTGCCAGGTGAAGGCAAACTGCCTCTGGTGATCTTTCTAAATAGGTATGGAGAAAAAGGCATTAGCCAGATCAATAGCTGGGATACCAGGTACCAAGAGATGTATTAATTCGCTCAAGCAATGAAACCAATTCTGAAGCAGCAGCTGCAATAGGAGTCACCACCTGGTTAAGTTTATGATAATCCACTGTCCTCCAAAATCCATCTGTTTTTTGCCCAGGCCAAATAGGGGAGTTGAATGGGGATGTGGTGCAAACCACCACCCTTGCATTCTTCAATTCCTTGATGGTGGCAGTAATCTCTGCGATTCCTCCAGGGATGTAGTATTGCTTTTGGTTTACTATTTTCCTAGGTAGGGGCAGTTCTAATGGCTTCCACTTGGCTTTTCTTACCATAATAGCCCTTACTCCACTTGTCAGGATCCAATGTGGTGGTCTTGTCAGTTGCTGAGTATATCTATTCCAGTGATGCATTCTGGAACTGGAGAAATCACTACAGGATGGGTTAGGAGAACCACTGGACTCACTGTGAGACAAATCTATCTAAGACTCCATTAATAACCTGACCTCCATATGCCCTCACTCTGAATGGTGGGCCACAGTGACGTTTTGGGTCTCCTGGAATTAGTGTCAGTTCAGAGCCAATACCCAGTAATCCCCCTAAAAGTCTGATTATTTCCTTTTCCCCAATGAACCTTCACTCTTGTAAAAGGCTATAGATCCCTTTGGGGAAGACTGGGAGAAAGATTAACAGTACAAATTTTGGCAGTGTACTGGGGCCCTTCCTCAAGGGATCCGGTCTCCCCTTCCTTCAAGCAGTTGTGGGTCTGTAAACTGTCTCCAGTCTGGGATTGAGGGGCCCTGACTCTCTATTCTAGCAATTCAAATTAGATTGTCTTTCACTTGACCTCGAATTCTTCCGCTGTACAGGTCAAGTAAATATTTAGTAGATTTCTGATCTCTTTCACTCCTAGGGACACCATGACTACGAAGCCAATGCCCTAAGTCCATACAACTCAGACTATTCTGATTACTGCTTTCACTCCGCTATCCATTACAGTAACCATGCCCACCTTGGGTTTGTCAACTCAATGCCACCACCTGGCCCCTACCACCATGGGGTTCAATAAACCCCACTGTAGCTAGGTGTCTTAATTCAGTTAGGACAGTTCCACTGTCAAATTTGACTTACATAAAATAGCAATCACAGCAGTTTTCAGGGATGCTGGAGCTCCCTTCACAAATTTGTTCCTCAGTGTTGTGGTAAAAGGTGTGTCCTTTGGGCACTCCATGTATAGGTCCGTGGGTCTAACTTGATAAATCCACTCTAACATGCCAAGTTCCCTAAGGCTTTGGATACTTTCTTCTGCAGTATACCAAGGCAGGTCTGGTACTTCAGCTTGATTTAGTGTATGCCACTGTGTAACCCATGCATCAGTGAACCAACCAAATAAACTATTAGATCCTTTCCTAACCTCTCGAGATGAAACACTGAGTGAAGAATCTGTGCTTAGTGGGCCCATATCAATAGGCTCAGATTGATCCAACTTTATGTTCCTTGCACCATTATCCCTTAATAGCCATTCCCACACATATTCCCCAGGTTTCTGTTTGTACATATTAGAAAAGTCAAGCAGTTCTTTTGGAGTGTAGCATACCTCCTCCTGGGTCACACTTTGTACTTCAGCTTTTGGGACTTTAGCTGTAGGTCTAGAAGCAAGAATGTATGGTAAGAGTGGGTCCTGGGAACGTTCAGCAATGTCTTGTAAGGCATCTACCTCAGACAATGCCCGAGGCAACACCCCAAGCACCTCCTCAAGCGATATCTCAGACAAAGCCTCTTCAGGCATAGCTGGGTTAAACTCATCAGATGGGGCAGATGGGATAACGGCTTTATTGGGGAGGGTGGCTTAGCAGACAAAAATGGAGTGATATCTTCAGATGGGAGTAAGAGGGCTGGCTCTGTTGGCAGGAGTGATTCCACAGAATTTAGGAGCTCAGTTTCCCCAGTTTCCTTATTATCTACTCATATGTCCCCATCCCAAGTTTCAGGATTCCTTTTCTTCCCAATCAACGCCCTTACTTTACTTCAGATACCATTCAAGGTTGGGAATTCAATTGGTGCTGTAATTCAGCCACTCTTACGATAAGACTCTGGGTTTGGTTTTCAACAGTATCAACTCTGTTCCTACAAGAAATAAGGCTTTCTTTCAGGGCAAAATGACAAATTTGAGGTCTTTTATGTGGTGCTTGAGCTCTGACTCTGAAGCCCTGAGCTCATCTCTTTCTTTCACCACTTTGTCTAGTGAAAGAAGGACCAACCAACCAGCTTCCTTATACTTCTTATTCTGACAAAATTGTAGAAAAGTATCGAACATGCAATCACCCAGAGTCTTGCTTCTCACCACTACCTGATCAATTAATGGTGATATTTTGCATATTAATATTGCTACCCATGTCACGGATTAGCAGCACCCTCTTTACTACTGGAGGCAGAGCCATCAGTGCTTTTAAGAGTAGTCAGACTTGAGAACCAATTCAGAAAACTCACCCTTACAATTTTGTTTCTCTGGAACCACTCTCAGTACCAAATGTCCTAGGCTGGGTTCTGTAGAGAAGCAAAACCAGTGAAGTGTATATATAGATACAGAGAGATTTATCTCAAGGAAATGGCTCACGTGGTTGCAGAGGCTGGCAAGTCCCAAGTCTGTGGTCAGGTGTCAGGCTGGAGGCTTCTCCTGATTCATGTAGCTGCAGGGGCTAACAAACCCAAGATTGACAGGTCAGATGGCAGGCTGCTGGCTCATGGGCTGCGGAGGCTGAAGAATCCAAGACTGGCAGGTAAGACAGCAGGCTGCTGGCTCACAGGCTGCACAGGCTGACAAATCCCAAGATCAGCAGGCAATATAGCAGGCCTCGTGCTCAAGTCCCAGGAACCAGAGGTCAGATGATGACAAGTCAGATGCAGGATTCGCAGCAAGCCAGTGAGCTTTGCCAGAACATCTCATATATATTGGATGCAGGCCACACCTCTGAGGAAACTCTCCTTACAACTGATTGGCTACTCACACCAGGTTACATCATGGAGGATGACTACATCATTACATAACTGCCAAATTACATCATAGCATAACTGCCAAGCTACATCATTACATAACTACCAAACTGCTGGGAATCATGATCCAGCCAAGTTGACACACAACCTTAACCATCACATATATTATTATATAAAATATATGAAATATAAAAACATATTATATTATTAGTTTTATATGATTTTTGAAATTTCTCTGATACATCTACTCTGTCCCTTTTGTTTTGATGGCTGGTGCCATGTTCTTGATGATTAGCATTTTATAATGTCCTTTAACGTCTAGAAGGGCAAATCCTTCTTTAGCCTATGTTCTCCTTTTTTCTTAAAATAATCTTTGAATTTCTTGCCTTTTTCATTTTCTTATGAATTTTAGACTCCTTTAAGCATGCCAAATAAAATACCTTGCTGTTACTATGAGGTTATTTTAAATGGAATTGTCCTAAATGTACACTGTCCTGTTGCTTTGATTCAATCTGAAAGATGTGGTTTATTTTCTTTATATATATCTTCTGTAGCTCATGATAGGCCAAAAAAGTATGTGGACAATTAATAGAAATTCTTTATTTCATTTTTCAGTTTGTATGTCCAGTATGTAGAAATGCTATTGATCTTTATATATTCCTCAGATAACAGGAGACTTTAGGAAGACTTTTTATGAAATCGGGAAGTGTTTCAGGCAGGTCCCTTGGATTTGCTGGGTGGGTGCTCCTTGGTCAAGTGGAAATGAGTCCCTGTCAAAAGGCTTGGTGAGACAGCTTTGGACTAGGCCCTCCATCCTTGGAAAAGATGGGCTGTGGCACAGTCTAGGGGCTAAGAGGGCACTGCCCACAGAGGGTCCAGATCCTCAGTCCCTCTCCCAGAAACCCTCGTGACTTCTACAGCTAGAGAGCTGCCTCTGGAAGGCTCTACAGTGGGGCAGCCACACACTCAGAAAAGGCCGCCATCCACTTCTATTACTCTCCAACTGTCCAGTATTTGACCCAGATGGACTTGTCATCTGAGCTTCAAAAATGTTGTTAGGTGCCGTTGAGTCTGCTCTGACTCATAGCGACCCTATGCACAACAGAACGAAACACTGCCCAGTCCTGCGCCATTCTTACAATCATTGGTATGCTTGAGCTCATTGTTGCAGCCTCTGTGTCAATCCACACAAGGACTGATCCCTCCTGACAACATGCCCAGAGTATGTAAGATGCAGTCTCGCCATCCTTGCTTCTAAGGAGCATTCTGGTTGTACTTATTCCAAGACAGATTTGCTCATTCTTTTGGCAGTCCATGGTATATTCAATATTCTTCGCCAACACCACAATTCAGAGGCGTCAATTCTTCGGTCTTCCTTATTCATTATCCAGCTTTTACATGCATATGATGCGAATGAAAATACCATGGCTTGGGTCAGGCGCACCTTAGTCTTCAAGGTGACATCTTTGCTTTTCAACACTTTAAAGAGGTCCTTTGCACCAGATTTACCCAACACAATGCGTCATTTGATTTCTTGACTACTGCTTCCATGGCTGTTGATTGTGGATCCAAGTAAAATGAAATCCTTGACAACTTCAATCTTTTCTCCGTTTATCATGATGTTGCTCGTTGGTCCAGGTGTGAGGATTTTTGTTTTCTTTATGTTGAGGTGCAATCCATACTGAAAGCTGTGGTCTTTGATCTTCATCAGTAAGTGCTTCAAGTTCTCTTCACTTTCAGCAAGCAAGGTTGTGTCATCCGCATAACGCAGGTTGTTAATGAGTCTTCCTCCAATCCTGATGCCCCGTTCCTCTTCATATAGTCCAGCATACAGATCAAATAGGTATGGTGAAAGGAATACAACCCTGACGCACACCTTTCCTGACTTTAAACCAATCAGTATCCCCTTGTTCTGTCCGAACAACTGCCTCCTGATCTATGTAAAGGTTCCTCATGAGCACAATTAAGTGTTCTGGAATTCCCATTCTTCGCAATGTTATCCATAATTTGTTACGATCCACACAGTTGAATGCCTTTGCACAGTCAATAAAACACAGGTAAACATCCTTCTGGTATTCTCTGCTTTAAGGTTCAAAAACAGGCTAAGGAAAATAATAATAAACTTGCCTATGAGCAGTGCTTTCCAGCTTCTCATTATTGTCCCTATTACCTCACTGTGTATAGAGCGTCCCCAAAGGTGTGCCCGGCAGGCACTGCACCATCTAGTGGACAAAGCACCCCCCAGGCCATTCTCTCACTGAGTCTTCCTCTTTGCCCCTGAGTCAGGGCTGGACGGTCATCCCTAGTTCTTAGTGAGGAAACTGAAGCTCAGAGAGGCTAAGTGGCCTGTGCAGGCTCACCCAGGATTAGCAGCAGAGCTAGATCCAAGCCATACTGTCACCTGCATGGGACTGTGATCTGGGTTAGGTGTGAGGGGAGCCAGGTCTTTCTTGGTGCCGTCCAGGCCTGGAGCGGTACAAGCAGGGCTCCCTGCTTCTCTACACCTCCTGCGGTGCATCCCATTGCAGAGAATTCACGTTTAGCCACACCACCCCTAGGTCTGCGGCCTCAGACCACCTGTCAGCAGTGTGGTCAGTCAGTGCAGGCTGAGAGATCACCCACCCAGTACCCCAGCCTGGGGCTTACCCAGGCATCACTGAGAACAGCGTTTCCTTCCACTTGTAAGCAGAGCTTCTTTGGTTCCGAGTCACCACCACATGTTCAGGGGACACACGGACCTGCACCTGGGGGTTCTTGAAGGTCACCTCAATCCATGAAAACTGAGTCTTCTCAAACTGGCCGGTCACTTCAACCCCTGAAAGGCCCAGGATCAGAGAGGCAAAGCTGTAGTCCCCACCAGGGCTGGGCGCTGGCCCGAACAGGAAGCTCTCCCTGATTTTGTTCCCCAGAACCATTCTTCACCAACCTACTTCCTCAGGAAGGGAATCCCACCAGCTGGAGCACTGACCCCTCGGCATTCCCTCACACAGAGGTCTGGTTCCCACGATCATCTCACTTATTTCTTGGTTTCATATGGCTTTGGAAGGGCCCCCACATCCTCTGTGGGGGATACTCTTGGGTCTCCGCCTCAGAACAAGACCTCTGAGAAGGGAGGTCTTCTCTCAATGGCCAAGAATGATATGGAAAATGGGTGGTCTCTGCCCTCAAGGAGTGAACAGACTCTGGGGCCTGGCATCATTAGGTGGGAGACCACGTGTCTGAGAGGCACGAGGGGGCCTAAGTTTCGATGGCTCTGAGTGCCTTTGCAGGTGTGTGTGGGAGCATTCCTGAGTGTGTTTGCATCCCCCAGACTGTTTCAGCCACCCCAGCTAGACCAGTGAGGCTCTTCCCAGATAACATGCCTACCTCCTACCACCATACCCCTCCTCCACCTTCTACAGTCCCACTAGCATCTTTTGGGACTCTGTGCTTTTGCGGGTGCTAATTCCACCACCTGTAATATCCTGACCTTTCCTCTGCCTAGTGGACTCCGGCTTGCCTGACAAGGCCCAGCCATTCCTGTGTGACCTCGTCCCACTCCCCTGACCCTCAGGCAGCTCCTCTGTGCTCGCTCTGGGCACTGACCACTGGTCACTGTGCTTATCTGCACCCAGGTCTGCCCCCTCCAGAGTGCAGAGCAGCTAGGGGCAAGCCCACACCTGGGTGACCGGTGATCCCAGAGTGCCCAGGCCGCCCAGACCTGCACATGTGGCACCCGGGGAAAGGTGTGTGGGGTGGATGTGTTAGAGTGCCAGGGTGTGAACAGGAGAAGATGCTCTGTGGTTCATGACCGGCTTGTGGGCAAGGTCTGCTGCTGTGTCTCTTTAGGCAGTCAAGGTGGTAGGCATGGTGTGGGTGGATGGCTGTGTATGCATCTCTCACCTTGGTGAGGGTCCAAGAGCAGATTCATTAGCCCCTGAGAGTGCCTGATGTCCACACAGAGCCGGTCCATGCTCTGCCCAGGCAGTGGCAGGATGACATGAGGAGCCTGGATGAGGGCTGGGAAAGCAGGTGCAAAGGTCCTGGGGCAGGCAGAGTGGGCTGGGGGCAAGGACAGGGTGGGGTGCTGAGGGGGGCTGGCAACTTACCTGGGATTGGGGCTGTTGTGACTGTTTCTGGAAAAAAAAAAAGTCTGGGTTAGGAAGCCCTTTCCTGGGGTGTGAGGGAGGAAAACGGAGTACAGGGTGGGTGTTGCCGGGGCTCCCGCTTCACTTCAACATCCAGAAAGCTGTGTGATAGATTCATATAGATCCCCAGGGCTCTCCTCTCCCAGGGTCTCCCTGTTATAGGGCAAGAAGCTACTCCAGGGGCTTATGTCTGGTTTGATTCGTATGGCCACATCATGAAACGCTTGTCGATTGGAAACTGAAGAGGTTAATAGCAACAAAACAGGCATTAAAAAACCAACCCTTTGCCATTGAGTCAATTTCGACCCATACTGACCCTACAGGACAGGGCAGAACTGCCCCATAGAGTTTTCAAGGAGCACCTGGTAGATTCGAACTGCTGACCTTCTGGTTCACAGCCGCAGCACTTAACCACTAGCCACCAGGGTAAACAGGCGTTAGTGTAGGAATAACCAGAAACAGAAGGAGAGAAGGTCGATCGGAGCCATCAGCACTCCCGGAGCAATCACTGCCATCCACCAAGCCCCCGCCCCACAACACCCAACTTCAAAGCACTCTTGCAGATGGAGATTTTCAAAAGGAGAACATGCTACTAGGGAAAACGCTGAGGAGACAGGGTCCAGTCTGGCTCTGCCAGCTGTGTCTGAGTCCAAATTAGGGGATCAGAAACAGCTCAAGGGACCGGTTTTGGCTTTGTGAAGGGAGGAAGTCTTCCCTTTCATCATGAATGTAATGAACCCAATTCAGTGAAAATTAAAAGTCCTGCCTTGGGGACCAGATGCCTGATGGGGCTGAGGAAGACAGGACCTCTCTGAGCCAGTGTTCTTAATCCCAGTGAGACAGAGGTGCTATAGGAGAGAAGGGAGGGAGGGAGCTAACAATGGTCCAAAGAGCTCCATGGTGAGCAATCTTGGCTGGTTTCCGCCCCCTCTGAATGACGAGATCGGGGAGCAGCTACTCTGTCAGGGCTTGTTGTCTGACAGCCTAGGGCTCCAGGGACAACTGAAGTAGCTGGAAGAGCTCACACCTAAGGAAATAAAGTGCTGAGGTCAAGGCAAACAGTGACAAGTGGAAAGCCATGAATGTGAGAGCAGCCTCCTCAGGAAATGCTACTCTTCCCACCAAGCCCTGCCTCCTGCTCTCCTCTCTCCACCTGACCCTCCTTCAGGAGAAGATTTTGTACTAAACTAAGCCTCAATTACCTAATATCACCCCCCCCTCCCAGTAGTTCCCCTGGTCTGTGCCAAGCCCTTGATAAAGCACCAAGCTTGAAGGACTTGGTGCTTTATCAAATCCAACTCTATGGAGCAGGCTCCATTATCATCATGAGGAAACTGAGATCCCTAGAAGGTCACAAAACGGCTTACGCAATGACAAGTCTGGTGGTGAAGTCCAGGTTGGATTGTCGAAGGTCTGAAGGTGGAATATAGGAGAAGAAATAGGAGGAAGATCGTGGAATTGGGCCGTCTTGATTTTCATGGGTCTCCTGGGAGCTCCAACTTTTGGAAAAATTGACACCAGCAGAGTCTTCTCTCAGGCAATGCCATGAGTCCCCACAGCCAGGCCTCTGGCTCCCCTCCCCACACCCTGGCACCCTGGTGGGCCCCCTGGTAGCTGGGAGAACATGAAGGCTGCAACAGTGGGCCCCTCCTGAACTCCTCCTCCCTGGGATACCATGCCTCCCTACTGGCAGTGCCCCTCAAACTACCTGGTCCTGCCATTCCTCTTCTTCCAGCAAGGTGAGCATCTGCAAGACTGCCTCCTAATCAGACACACCAGGACTTGAGTCCCGGCCCTGCACCAGCCAGGTGAGCCAGGCAAGTCACACCCCTTCCTCAGCCTGTGGCCAGGGGCCATGTTCCCTCCCCTCCCCTCTCCTTGGTAGCTACCTGCTGATCGGAACCATCCGTTTCCTCTGGCCTGACCTCTGAAGGTAGTATGAGCTGGAAATCAGAGAGACCTGGGTTTGCTTCTTGGATCTACCTTTCTGGGACCCTCAGCTGGGTGTGGATTGTATCCCTAGTGCCTGGGGCTGGGCCTGTGACAGAGGAGTGCCAGCCAAAATTTGAACAAAGAAGTGATTGAAGACACCAGTGTGCCTGGGCAGTTGATGCCCCTCCTGGCAGAGGGAACCACAGAGGTAGGCCCTTTAAGAATCCAGGCTCTCGCCAGCAGCCTCATGGGGCTGGAGCACTAGGCCTTGTGCAAGTGGACCATCACCCAGGCCAGCCATTGAGGATGTCAGGCCCTTACCATATCCTGAGTGGACCTTCGTGCGTCTGCTTTCTGGGTAAAATGAGCGAGAGAGAGAGAGAAACACTTGGGGTGGTTTTGATCAATTTGAAGTGCGTATGTTTAATCTTAATTCCCAACCCCAGAACAACATAGGTGCAGTGAATTAGGGGAGCCAGGAGACCTGGCTTCAGTTTCCTCATCAATGAAATAGGACTCCTAGGAGTCTGTGGGTGGCAGGATTGGGGTCTCTGTCGGGATGCAGGGGAATGGCTGGGGAAGGTGTTGGGAGGCACTCTGCTGCCTAGGAGGGTGGCGGCCCCAGTCCCAGACCTACCGTCTTCCTTGGGCTTCTCAGCAACTTGAGACTGTTCTTGGCCTTCAGGTTTGGTGACCACCATAGATGTGAGAGGTGTGACAAAGCTGTAGTTGAGTGACAGGCTCAGAGCTTTGTTCTCGAGGGCTGGCCGCTCAGCGTCTGATGCAGAAATACTGCGGGTTGAGGATACTAGAGCTTAGCAGGTCCCCGGATGCCTGAACAGGTCCCCCACCCTTCCTGGCCCCTTCTGGGAGGGTGCTACCGGGAGAATATGGGGGTCAGACATGACAACGAGACCTTCCTCTCCATGTCTGGAAAATGCCCCAGGCCACCAGTGCCCACCCTACTAGCAAAAAGCTGGGGAGGTGCTAATGTCGAGTATGGCCAGCTGAGCATCCAGGGCACTCACATTTGTTCCAGCAGTTGCTGGATGGTCAGGTACGCCCAGAGTCTCTCCATGAAGTTGTGGAAGATGTACTTGGGGCTCCGGAACTCCTCCTCCTGCTCAGCCACATTGGACTCCGTTTGGAAGGTGAAGTTCTGCTTGTGCTGGAGAGAGAGACCCAGGCAGGGCAGGAGCAGTGAGGGCCTGGCATCTACCTGCACCTGCCTGGCACTTCCAAGCACCTCCATGAGAAACGTGGCTGGAGCTGGGGCAGGTCCTAGGTGTTGGCTGCGAGGACCACCTTTCCTCTGAGTAGAGTGGGGGTTGGGAGGTAGTTTGGGGGTGCAAGGGGCTCAGTCACGGGGCCTCCAAGGATGAGGAGGAGCAGATAAGAGGTAGCACACTATCCCGGGTGCAGCAAGGCAGGTGTGGAACCAGGAGCCCAGGCCAGGCAGATCCTTAGGGAGACAAGGAAGTGAGGAAAGGATCTGAACCCCCAGGCCAGTGTAGAAACAGCAGGAAGGACTGGTAAGCACAGTGTGGAGCAGAAAGGGTCTCCAGATACAGCCCACCCTCACCCCAAAGATGGAGAAACTGGGGACAGAGAAGGGAAGGGTCAGTGGCAGAGCTGAGAACAGAACTCAGGCATCCTGGCTCCAGGTTCAGGGACCTGTCCACCCCCAGCAAGCCAGCCCCTCTGCTGGGCTCTGTACTGTGGGACAGTGACAGGGAGGAAGGTGCCCACGCTCTGTGTGGACTGCCTTCTCTGGCGATGGGCTGTGGTCTCAGGCTGACGTGGCTCACAGCCTGGGAAATGGAGTCCAGCATGAGCGAAAGAACTCAGCTCTCTCCCACCAGAGCTCCCCATAGCAGCCAAAAGACCTTTTACAATGTGGACCAAATCCCCTGCCTGAATGGCCCTGCTCTGACTCTCACCCAGAGCCGGGTTTCCCAAAGCTCTGTCACACTCAGGCTGCCTGCATGAATTCTGTCCTACCCCCCGCCCCCAACAGCTATTTAGTTGATTATTTTTCTTAAATGAACTTCAAATAGACTAAGACTTTTTACTTGGTCTTGTCCCAAGCAATAATAGCTGTGAAATCTTACGTCTGAAGTTTGAGTAACGTTTTTCAGAAGACACATTAAAATGAATATATAGCTACTAAAACAAAGACATGTTTGTTTGTGGACTACCCCGAATCACCTTGGGTTCCACACTTTGGGGGACCCCTGGCCTCCAGGACAGTGCCAACAGCTAACATTTATGGAGTGCTTACACTGGGCTGGCAGTAATCCCCACAGCAGCCTTACGAGGTGACTCAGTCCCATTTTTACAAAAGAGGAAATTGAGGCACGGGGAGGTTAAGTGACTTGCCCGAGGTCTTACCTCTGGGAAGTGGCAGAGCTGTGTTTGAAGCAGGTGAGGTGGCCACAAGGCCTAGACTGACAATTGTAAAATGTGGCTACTTCTCCCAGGACCAGGTCCTCGGCCTCCCAGGCCCACTGCCATTGTTCCCGCACATGCTGCCTCCTGCCACACTGGCCCAAAACATCCCTACCTCATGCCACCACCGGCTCTGCCCACCTCCAGCTCATCCCTCTGCCCCAGCTAGGCCTCCTCCAGGAATCCCTTCCTGACCCCTAGACCAGGCTGGGGCCCCTGGTTGCTGCCTTCTCAAGACTCTGGGTTAATCCTCTGTCAGGTGCCCTCTGGCCTGCAGCTCCTCGTTTCTGTGATGGGGCGTCTGCAGAGACAGGGCCTGCCTTGTTCACTGCTGTAGCCCCAGGGCTCAGAGAAGGACTGCACATAGGTGCTCAGCTTCTCTTTGTGGAATGAGAGGGACTCCCTGGAAGGAGGTGACGCAGGCAGGGCCCCTGTGGCGTACAGACAGAATAGCATGGGCAAGGAGAGGGCACCACGTAGGGGAGCTGGGCTCTCAACTCAAATGTAGTGGGGCCTGGGGCCAGTTGGCTGCCCTGTCTGGAGCTTGGTCTGCTTATCTGTGAAATGGGAGCGGCTGTCCTGCCTGAATAAAACCTCAGAGGGCTGGTGTGAGAACAGGAAGGACGAGAGGAGTCCTTGCTGTCACCTGTGCTCACAGTAACTATGGCAGCAACACATGCATCACCTGCTGAGTGCCTACCACGTGCTGGGCACAGTGCAGGTATTTTCATGAGCCTCACTGTATTATCTCACTGAACCTCGACTATGAACAAGGTGGGGAGGGCTGTGAAGGGGAAACCCGAGGCTCAGGGTGTTCTGCAACTTGCCCAAGGTCGATCGGCTGGAGCTCAGTGGGGCTGGGATCTGAACCCAGTTCCTCTGGCTGCAAAGGTGGAGCCTGTCCCTGGCCCCAGTTGCCCTTCCACTCGAGACTGACTGGTCGCACTCACCACCCGCCCGCTGACTTTTGCCGAAAGTACATCGGAGCTCTGGTCCCGGAGCTTCCCGGCCACCACCATCTCTGAGCCTTTGAAGAAGAGCCGGAAGTTTTCCTGTGTGACCTTCTCCACAGCGTTGCTAGGGTACTCGAAGGCCACCCCAGTCAGCAATGGGTTGGCCACCTCCTGGTAGAAGTCCTGCAGGGTGGGGGTGTCATGAAGGCTGGGCTGGGGTCTGCCCAGGCTCTCTGTGCCCTCCCCTATTCAGGGGGCAGTCCAGCACCTGGAGCTGCAGGGCGGAGTCCGAGTCCTCATAGATGCGCCGAGCCAGGCCACCGTTGTCCAGTGCCATCTTCTCCAGGAAGGCGTAGCTGACATCAAAGCCGAAGCCCAGGCAAAAGAGGCTGTACTGGCCATATATGGCTTCCCGCACGTTCTTCTGGATCTTCGCAGGGTTGGTCTCCCCTGGACCCACGGGTTTGTAAAGGGGATGTGGAAACAGTGAGCTACTCAATGGGTATTTCAGGAATTTCAGAGCCAGAGGCACCTCAGAGTGCCTACCCACAACACATCAAGGTAGCTCCCCCTGGGCTGGGCACTCACCCTCGGTGGGGTCGCCGTCAGTGAGCAGGATGATAAGGGAGACGCTCCCAGCAGGCAGCAGCTCCTCCTTGTTGCTGCTGTCCAGCAGCTTCACGGCCATCATCATCGCATCATTGATGTTGGTCCCTGAGGGGCACACACTCTCAAGGCAGCCCCCAGCCCCAGAAACCCCCACCTGCAGGGCCGCAGAGGCACTCACCTCCCAAGGCCTGGATGCTGGCAGCATAGCTCTTGGCCTCTTTCACATTCTGGGCCGAGGCTGGCACCAGTGATGGCTTCCACTGAGTTGCCTCCTTGCTGAAGACGACGAGGTTGAACTGGTCATTGGGGCGGAGGTCGTCCAGGATCTTGATCAGGGCCTCCCGGGTCTGGTCATCGAGAGGGGAGATGAGATGGGGTGGGTGGCTCAGTGGGGCCTCCCTGAGGGCTCATGTGCCCTTGGGCTGGCATGGAGACAAGGGTGTATGCCCTGGGACAGGGATGCTCCATACTTTGGCCTGCCTCAGCCCCTGAAGCTCCCACCCAGGGAGATGGAGGACAGAGGTTCTGCCTGTTGCACTGGGGCTGATGGTGTGAGGGGCCCAGGACTTTTCAGGGCCCCGGCCTGGCCCGGGGGGACCCACCTGCTGGATTTTTCTGCCACTCATGGAGCCGCTCTTGTCAATGACGAAGACCACATTCTTGGGCATGGTGGGCAGACCCTCAGGGGCAAAGTAGTGCACAAAGTAGCCATTCTCGATCTGTGGCCAGATTGAGGTGGCAGCAGGCGGTCAGAGCCGTGGCCTTGCCTGCCCTGCACCTCCAGCCTCCTCACCTTCGTCCATCTTGGGGACACCAAGTCCTTGGGCTCGTTCTGTGCTCTCCTCCCAGCCCCAGCCATCCCCCATCCCATGGCTAACTCCTCAAATCCTAAGCCCTCTTTCCACGCTCAGCCCAGCCCCTCTGGTAGGAAGCCCTGCCTGGTCATGCATGGCCCACTGGAATTCTCTGTGTTATCTCCTATTTGTAGTATTTGAGAGGGCTTATACTAAAATCCACCAAAACGGAGGAAAGACTCCAAAAACAAGGAGTAAAGGAGAGCATAATGATGGCAGAAACTTGGGTAAGAAAAGCTACTGCAGCTGAACATAAAACTGAGCTGTGAGCCTCTTGGCAGCAAAGGCAAAGAGTGAAACCCTGCAGAGTAGCTCTTCAACAGAGACAAAACCTTTCATGAGCAACTCAACCAAGCAGCTTGTTTTTGGTCTGTGCTGGCTCCTTGTGGGAAACCCTGGTGGCATAGTGGTTAAGTGCTACAGCTGCTAACCAAAGGGTGGGCAGTTCAAATCCGCCAAGTGCTCTTTGGAAACTCTATGGGGCAGTTCTACTCTGTCCTATAGGGTCACTACGAGTCAGAATCGACTTGACGGCACTGGGTTTGGTTTTTTTTTTTGGCCCCTTGTGCACGCTGCCAAGTAGGGGCAGTGTGCCTCTTTTAAAACACCCAGGCTCAGACTCTTGAGGGTGGATGGATTTCCAGGTTGGCCTGCTCTCACCTGGAGCCCACCCACCTGAATGGAGCCCCCCGAGACAGGCCGGTTCACATCATAGCGGACGATGAAGTTGCCATCCAGGACCGTGTCCTGCTGCTCTGGAGACTTTTGCTGCTGGGTGAGTGATGGCTTGAATCGGATGTGAGCCTGGAGGGAAAACCAAGGCTGAGGTTGGGGGAAGCGCTGAGGCCATTGCAGTGATACCCAGGCCATCAGTATGTCAGGAAGTGAGAATTCCAGGATGTGGCCTTTAGCCATCATGCCAAGGAACTTCCTCTCAGGCCAAGCTGTCACATAGATGGCCTCTGTGTGGGGAAGGGGTGTGAGAGTGAACCCCCATTGCTGGGGCTGTGCAAGCAGAGGCTGGACTCAGGACATGTATGATCCACCAACCTCGCCCTCTCCACCTGGCCCAGGACCCTCTCACTAGCCTACTCTCCAAGGTCTCCCCTCACAGACCTTACACGAGCACCCACCAGCCTCCTCCTCCTTGTCCTGCCCATTTATCTGCCAAGTAGCAGCATGGCTGGAGACTTCAGAGGTCCCTCCAGCTTAAAGAAGTGGCCCAACTACCTGCTCCCTGGAAATTCAGGCTCACCACCTGGACTACAAACTGACTCCTGGGAGCCCCACCCTGCTGACCACGGCAGGCCCACCTTGGTCTTGTTCTGTGAGATGGTGAGGGCATTTGCCAGCTCTTTGGTCATGAAGGTACTCTCCGTCTCCAGGAGGCTGATGCCCTGCGGCTCAAAGATGTGAATGTCCATCTGGAGGAAGGCACGGGCCACTGGATCAGCCAGGAGCCTAGGGGAAGCAGAGAGGGAAGGAGGGGCAGGGGAGAGGGCCATCAGTGGGGGCTCCTGGAAGGGGCAGTGCAAGGTACCTGCAGGTGCTTGACCAGCTGCTGGGGCTGGACTTTGAGCAGCAGCTCGTACACCCCCAGTTGCCGCTTGAGCAGCTCCTCATACACCAGCTCGAAGGTGATCTTGGCAGCCGGGGCCACGCTGACCGACACGTGGAACTGCTCCATCTTTCTGCCAGTGGCCCTGAGGGAGTAGGACATGAAGCACGCTCCTCCAAGCCAGGTGGGGCAAGGCCGCGGGAGGTGGGGCAGGGTAGAAGAGCTGGCAGGCAGGGGCAGCTTCTGCCCTCTCCTCGCCACCCCCTCCTCAGGGCTCCCACCACACAGCCCCCTTGGGCTCACTTGACCAGGCCCGCGCTCTGGCCCCTGGCCACGGCCCTGCTGTACTGCTCCTGGGCTGCAGCCTTCTCCTTGATGTTCCCTGGGTAGGTCACGTCATCGATGATCCTAGGGTGGGGGCCAGCAGGAGCTGCTGAGAGCCTGGTGGGAGGGGTCCACCCCAATCCCACTCCCACCAGGAGCCTCTCTGGGACTTGGTGGGCCTCTTGACAAGTAACTTGGATCTTTACATGAGCCCACCATATTTATTACGCACCTACTTCGTTCAAGACTCCGTGCCGGGTACTTTGGGGAGACTCCACACTCACCCAGCACTGAGGCTGTGCACAATAGTGGCAAGCGTGTGTTCAGGAGGGGAGGTTGCCGAGGAGGCAGGGTTGGGCAAATCCTGGCCTCTCTTTGCCCTTCCAATCTGGCTTCACATTCCAACCTGCCCCCTTCCCTCACAGACTGTTCCCAAAAGAAATGGCTAAACCCCAGCAAGAGCCTTCTGAGGCCTGCGTGTGCCCAGCCCTGGGTCCAGCTCTGCAGGGCAGAGTCTGAGGCGGAGGAGAAGGCTGTGACCACCTGCAGCCAACACACACACACAGGGCAGGCACTCTGCAGGGCAGCTGGCATCTCAGGATTCAGCCAGGTCGGGGCTGTTGAAGGTGTGTGGGTTGGGGGGATAGATGGGAGAGAGGGGAAGCAGGGAAGCAAACTACAAAGATCCTTGCCCTCACTGTAGAGTTTTCCAGAGGTGCCAGGGTTCATCTGGGGACCCCACCTGAGAGTGCTCACTCTCTGTCTCACCCACCGCCCTCCCCGAGTTTCTAGCATGAGCCTGTCTCTGGCCTGCCCTCAATCATTCTCTGTCCATGGGGCCAGGGACAGATAGGGAGCTCTCTTGCTTTTAGCAAACATTGCAAAACTGAGTCAGGAAGCAGGGGGGAGGAAGGCAGAGGACAAGGTGAGGATCAACAGCAGTTCAGAGTCCCCAGGGGCCTCCCGATGTGGCCTCTGACCCAGAGCAAAAATGTCCTCTACAGTATCCCAGTTGGGGGCAGGGGCTAGCCTGGCTTAGAACTTCCAGTAACAAGGAGGTCCCCCTCCTCGAGGCAAGATTTTTTTATATTTTGAGCTGGAATCTGCCTTTTAGTAACTTCCTCCTGCCTGGGCCTGGCCTCAAGGTCCCCAAGTCTGTATTCCTCAAAGTCAAAGACACAAAGATACTGAGGTCCTCATGCCTGTCACCTGGCAGCACTCAGGGATGATGGATGGATGGGTGGATGGATGGGTGGATGGAGGGATGGATGAATAGATGGATGGAAGGATGGGTGGGTGGATGGGTAGGTGTGTGGACAGATGGATGGATGGAGGGATGGGCAGATGGAGGAAGGAAATGGGTGAAGGGAGAAGAATGGGTGGAGGCATGGACGATGGATGAGTGGAGGGATGGGTAGGTGGGTGGGTGAATGGATGGAGGGATGGATAAATGGAGGGAGGGAGGGAAAGAGGGATGAAAATACCTTGGGACTGTATCAACTCCCTTGGTAGAGGCTCCAGTCCCGTGTCACCCACAGGTGGAAAAAAGACTCCCAAAAGCAGACACCCTGACACACCTCCCATTAAGAAGAGGGTCTGGTGGGGCCATGGTGGGAGATGGTGTCAATGGTGCTGGGTTGCAGGGGAGAGGAACAGGGTAGGAAGGCACCTACATGGAAAAGTTGGTGATGAAGGCTTTCTTGGGCAGCTCCATCTGGAAGATGGCCTCCTTGACTGTATCGGCCCTATTGACCACCCGGCTGGTGACAACCGTGTGGGCAAAACGGGATGAGACCTTGGAGTCCACAGTGAGGCTGTAGATGTCAATGTCATTCTGGACCAGGAAAGGAAGAGGTGTCAAGTTGTTTCAATGCCACCCAGCTTGGAGCAATAAGTGGGCCCTAACCCTGGTCCCAGACTAAGTCCTGGCCCCCAACCCCAACCAAGCCTCTGATCAGGCCTCAGGATAAACCCAGTGGGGCACTTCCTAAGTGAACATTCATCTCAAGTAAGAGGCAGCTCTGTACTTCATTCTCTGCCCTATAGTGCCACAGGGCAGGGGCCACATCTGTCTTGTTCTGTGGGTGCCACAGTGCCCTGGAGAACAAGAAGCATGCTGGGTGTGGTGGACCTTGGGTCTAGGGTGTCTGGGAGGTCACCCATTGTTTGGGCAGAGGTGAGCCACAGAGGGCACCAGTGGGGTCAGGAAGCTTCCTACACAGTGACAGGACAGTGGACAAGTCTTTGATCTCTGGAGACGTTGGCCTCCATAGACTGGGGAGGCCAGCTCCAGCCAGTCTCCTACCAGGGGGCCACGGGAGCTGGGAGAATTTCAGGGTAGATGAGGGTCCAGTCCCTAGGATGACAAACAGGGCTCTTTCCCTTTGCCTTTCTCTTCCCTGCAGCCAGGGGTTCGGGGTCTTGGAACCCTGTGACGCCTCCCCAGCTGTGCCTCCCCAGGTCTGCAGGGTACTCACCTAGGTCTATGCTCTCTGCCTGAAAGCACACACCTTCCCTGAGGTCTGGACCCCCAGGAATGGTGAGCACGCACACACACACACACGCACACACATGCAGACCTGTGCATATGTTTGTTTCCCCATGTGTACATAGCAACTCAGTTCAGGTGCACATGGCTGCTTACATGCACAACCCAGGGGTGTGGGACTAGCCATGTAACTTGTTCACATATGTGCAAACATCTGAGGGTGTTGGGTGCTGTTCTAAGCACTTTATAGATACCATAGGTGTCATCTTCACAACAATCCTCTGAATAGGTTTTAGTCTTGCCCAGATGGGGATACTGGGACATAAAAACGTAAGTGACTCTCCCAAGGTCACTCAGCTGGAGGGAGGCTGGGTGAGGGGCCCCAGCAGTGGTCTCATGAGCCACATTTCCACCTCCTGCCCCACTGCCAGCCTCAGAAGCCAACTTGCTAAGTTCCTTGTCTGTAAAATGGAAATGATAGGATCTCCCCTTGTATGAAATGATAGGATACACATAAAGCCGCTGGGTAGCGCCTGGCGTGTGGTCAGCAGCACTTCTTTGCATGCACACAGATTCTTGCTCACTCCTACTTAAACGCTTGCATACACAGAGGCTCCCCCCACCCCACTTCTCAAATACATTTGCTTGCTCACCAGCTCACACCACTATACTCGGGCACACACAGACACACAACGCCTGTTACCTCTCGGGCAGTGGTGGCCTGGAGGGCAGCCAGTAGCATGAGCAGGATGAGCACGGTGCTGCAAGTGTAGGTAGGGGCTGGGGTCTTCATCTTGGCCCCAGTGCCTGCCAGGCAGTTTCTGAACTTGAGAGGAAGTGGGGAATGAATTAGTAACTTGCTCGCTGCCCCGCCCCTTGCGGGGGCAGGTTCTGGGAAACTGGGATCCACAAGCCAAAAACACAGTGGCCACAGATAAGCGGGCAAATGGTGGGTGCCCCCTTGGACCTTGGCTGGGGACAGGGACATGTCCTGAGGCAAGGCAGGCTCAGACTGGAGTTGGGTATTGGCACCATTCTGAAAGGCCCGGAACCTTCCCAGGTGCCCATGACTCCTCACACCAGTGAACAAAAGGCACAGTCTGCTCTTTATCAGTCCAGTATGGGACAAAACAGAAGGGGTGGCTAAGAAGACTTGGGCTAGAGGGCAGACTTCCCGGAGGAGGGGGCCTTGGAAGCCAGGTCAGTGTGGCTGGGCAGTGTCGGGTCCTGAAGGCACCCAGAAGTCCTGGGAGGTGTCTGACTGGAGAAAGATCTACTGGTGCAGGATGGATCTGCCTTCTTTCTGGGGTGAGAGCTGCTGGGCCCAGCAGCTTTCTCTCTCCTGGGGTCCCAGACTGCTGTTTGGGCCCCATTAGGCTAGCCAGTGCTCTCAGTTCAGCTCCGGCAAGGACCCCAAAACTAAGACCAGCAATTTGGCAGCCCAAACCAAGAGTCATAAAAACACCCACAGCCTGCGGCCCAGGGGTCTTGCTTCTGAGGATTTACAGAGGGGAAGGCCTCCAACAAAGAAATGGAAGAGGGCACTCCTGCAAGGGGATCAGGGTGGTGGTGTGTGTGTGCTCAGATGCCCACATGGGGAGCTAGGAAGCAGGGCTCTGAGTAAGTCAGGGCACAAGGCAGTGCTGCTGTCCTGGGCAGGTGTGAGGGAGCCGCAGCCAGACCAAGGGGAGTTTTGCCCAGGTGCCATGGGGTAGGGTTACAGGTGACCTTTTCTATTTTCCTTTAATAAAGTTGAAATGCCACTTTCATAACAAATAGCAATAAAATGAGTAAATATCAGAAGGTCTGGACACAGCTAGTGCTAGCGTTCCCCGGTGGCTCTGGGAAAGCCTGCGTCTGTGGCTACAATGGGGTACAGGCACTTCACAGAGGTGCGGCTAGGTGCCAAGTTCTGGTCTGGGGAGGAGGACAGCTTGGTGGCATTAGCCCACTGAGGGGGGCAGCCATCACTTAGGCAGGGCCCCAGGGCAGTGAAAGCATCTCTTCTATCAGTCCTGCCTTCGCCTCAACAAGCAGCATCGAGCCCTGGGGAAGGGCACTGTGGACTTTGGGAGTGATTTCTATGGCTAAAAGGTTCCCCTTTCCTGGCATGAGTTTGGCCAGAAACCTCACTTCCGTGCACATCTAACACTGCTCACCCATTAGGCTCTGGACACGACTGGGGTGAGGAGACACCCCTTTCAGTAACCTGGGGGAAGGGCTGCCCCAAGGGGCCCAGTTAGCAGGACAGGCCCCGCCTCCACAACAGCTCTGCTCCCTTGGGGCAAGGAGCATGGGCCCAGCCTGGAACCAGGGCTATATAAGGAGACCTGGCTGGCCGGGACTGTGGGAAAGGCTCTGAGCACTCAGCCTCCCCACTCCAACTCCATCTTGGGGGTCAGGAGGGGCATCCCTGCAGGATCAGCCCTGAAAGGAGCTGTCGACCTGCCCATGGCCTTGCTGTCGTGGCTTCTGTGGATGGCAGGGGCGAAGTGAGCTGTCGACCTGCCCATGGCCTTGCTGTCGTGGCTTCTGTGGATGGCAGGGGCGAAGTGAGCTGTCGACCTGCCCATGGCCTTGCTGTCGTGGCTTCTGTGGATGGCAGGGGCGAAGTGAGATGGGGCCCTACCTGCTTCACTCTCAGCAGTGTCACTGTAGAGTTCTGTGTACACAGGGGGACACTGAGGCCTACAGAGGGGAAGAGTCACACACGAGGCAAGACCTTGGCGTTGCCGGGCCCCTGGTGGCTTTGTGGGAGTGGAAAGGGGGAGCCTTTTGGGAGAGGAGAGAAGAGCTCAGGGAACTGCCCACTACTGGCCCGACAGGGGCCTTGACCTGCTCTGGATCTTAGCAGGTCGCAAGACTGAGCAAGGGCCAGGGCGCGGGGGACCTCTCACAGAGTCCTGGGGTTCCTGGAAGCATCTCAATGGCTTCTGTGGATGGTAGGGGACAGGGTGAGACCCGGGCCCCATCTGCTTCACTCTGAGCAGTGTTACCATGCCTGTTTTATGAAATGGGCTCTGGCTCATCTCCTCTGGTACAAAGAAGGGAAATGAGGCTCAGAAAGGGAGAAAGACTGGTCTGAGGTCACACAGGTCATGCCAGGTCTCACGGCCAGGGCTCTTTTTAGCGTGTGGCCATAATGGCACTTTCGTTATCCTCTGGACCCTCCCCAAAGCGTGGGAAGGGTACAGACGTGTTCCCACGTATCCACTCCGTTCTCCCCCCACTCCCCAGTGCAGTGGCAACAGATGGACAACCAATGCCCTCCACTAGGGCATCATCTTTTTTTTTTTAATTTATTTTATTTATTGTTGTCATTGAGAATATATACCAATTTCTACACAATACAATTCAGTGACACTGATTACCTTCTTCAAGTTGGGCAATGATTCTCGCCCTCCTTTTCTGAGTCATCCCCATTAACGTACGCTCACTGCCCCCTAAGCTTCCTACCTAACCTTTTGAGTTGCTGTTGTCTGATCCCATATAGAAGGTTTGGGCATCCATCCTCTTTACTGGTGTTTCTATGGTGCTGTGCAGAGTCCCACAGTTGAAGGGTCAGGCGGTGGGGGTGGGTGGCAGTTCCAGAGACAGCAGGCAAGAAGGGCGTGTTCTGGCATTAAAAAAGCTCTTGGACTGGGCTTCTGTGTCTAGGGGTTCAGGGTGGCAAAGGGGAATGGCATGCACTTCTCAGCCAAAGACGCTCTTGGCGGGTCCGGCTTTGGGCTTCTCAAAGACGGTCTCAGTGCCTGTCCGGGTACGGCTGAACACCGACGGAGCAGCAGAGCCAGCTTGCTCTGTTGGAGGTGAGAGACAGTCAGGGGACGGGCCTGACTTCCCATGGAGGGAAAGCCTCTCTCTTGAGCCCAGGAGCTCTGGACTCGCAGACAGGACCCCTGCCCCCCACCATCGACACACCCCTGTACTCCTGCTCCCATATGAAAGATACTCACCACAATCCCGCATGACCTGGTAGGTCTTGGACTTGATCTCCTGGTTCTTGGTCAGGTTCCTTCGGGCCCCCTTCAGGTCCTCCTCCTTCACGGGGGGGCGCTTCTTCTTGATGGGGGCTTCTGGAGCACCAGCCTTGGAGAGCCCGGAGCCTCATCTTACAACCTGAGGCCTCCAGGCTGAGACCCCTTTCCCGCCTCGGGGCCTCAGCCCTGGGAAATCTCTTCCCTCCTCACTGAACTCGAGGCAGCTCAAGGCCCTACTCCTCTTCCAGGAAGCCTTCTCTACTACCCTTCTCCTCCTTGTCAAGTCTCCCAGCCCTCTTGTCTGACTTGTACACCTGCCCTCACCCTACAGATGGGAGCCCCTGCAGGCAGTGGCCACTGCCCTCACACTGGTCCAGCTACCTGGCAAGCTCAGGGTTAGGCACAGTGGGGGAAGGGGAAGGACTGGCTTTGAGGCTGAGCAGCCCTGGCGCTTTCTGAGGCCAGGAATTTGGTGTGTTCTAAGAACTGCTCACGAGATTGCAAGGGATCCTTTAGGGATTTGTGTCCTTCACCCCCCTACTCCCCCCAAAAAGTGCCAGCATTTACCTTGTGTGTTTTTGGATGGGAATGGGGTAGGAGAACCAGAGATCCACAAAGTCGCAGTCCAAAGTCAGCATCCACCCGTAAAGCAGACAGCAAGGACAATCCTTCCCTTGTGGGCTGGTCTGTGTGTCTATCTAGTGCTGTCTACCCATCCTGACTCAGTGCTTACCCTGTGCCCCAACTCCAGGCGCCTGTGAGTCTGAGGCTTTACTCCTTCCTAAGCCATGGGGCAGGTGCAGGGATTCCCCAGTCCCTCAGCTGGGGCTGTACCAGATACCACATGCAGAGACACATACTTCTGGGGAGTGACCCAGGCATGGCGCACACATTTACAAACATAGCCTCATGTGTACACACGCGGTGCATGGCTCAGAGGCCACGGCTACAAATGTGTACAATGCCAGACATCATCATACACACAGCTCCATCACACAGAGACATGCACAGAGATCTGTAAGGACTAGACACATTTCCCCCACCCTCCCGGCAAACCATGGAACACCACCAAACACCACGAGAATTCCTCAGGGTAAACGGGGCCAGAGAGGCTCCTATGTTTATGTCTGGAGCTCAACTCAAGACACAGCTGCCAGAGGTGACAGTGGCCAGCTGCCCACCCTGACCCACCTTGGCCCTGACATGGCCTGTGTTGGGCCCTCCTACCTGGGACATGGTGGGTGCTGTGCAAGAGCTGGTCTCCGAAGGCGCCTCTTGGGCAGGCGGTGGCCGGTGGGAGCGATCTAAGCAGAGCCCAGCCTTCTGGGCTTATATAGCTGGCTTGCCTGTCCCAGGAAGTCACCCCCCTCCTCCGACAGGCCTCTGCTGCTGCGCTCCCGATGATTCAGGTCCACAACAGCCACAGCTTCAGAGTTTATTCTTGGAGATGATGGGGGCTTGCTGAGCACTGCTGCCCGGGGGGCTGTGGCTGATGACAGCAGACAGCTGGGGAGACCCTGTGCCCTTGGGAACAGCTGCTCTATTTGTAGGTGGGGGAGGCTGGGGTTGGCAGCGCTGCGGTGCGTGTTTATGAAGTGAGCCCTGGAACGCCTACAACAGGCTGACCCGTCGTCCATCGGCAGTGTGTGGGTATCAGGGAAAGGAAGGGCCCTGGGCCAGGGTGGACAACTTTGAGCTGCCTTTCCTTTCTCCTCTGCCCCTTCCCCTCAAAACCAGGGGAAACAGACTTTCCATCCCTGCACAGCAGCCGGGCAGAAGCTTCCTGTGTCTGGTGCTGAAGACTCTGTTCATGGAGAGCTCCCTGGGCCACTGCAGGTCTTTAGGTGGAGAAACTGAGGCCAAGGGACACTTGGGAGCTGCTCCACCTGTGTGTCTGCTCATGCCCTTGGCTTCTGTCCATCTCCTTGAGCAAGCTTAGCAAAGGGAGGAAGCAAGGCAGGGGGAGGGGGGCCCAAGAAGGGCAAGGGAGAGGGCCCAGGAAGGAGGACAAAGAGGGTTCAGGAAGGTGGGGAGAGGGCCCTGGGGAGGGGAAAGAGGGCTGAGGAAGTGGGGGAGAGGGCTCAGGAAGGACAGGGGGAGAGGGCCAAGGAAGGTGGGGAGAAAACTGCTTTATTGTGGAAGGTACTAGACTGAAGGCGGAAGCAGTGCTGGGCCTGGCTGAACCGAGGTCAGGGCAAGGGGCTGGCCTGCAGGACAGGTGAAGTTGCCGAGAGAGGATGAGGAGAGTGAAGGCAGCGGAAGCTGAGAGCCCACC
Source organism: Loxodonta africana (assembly GCF_030014295.1). NCBI lineage: Eukaryota > Metazoa > Chordata > Mammalia > Proboscidea > Elephantidae > Loxodonta > Loxodonta africana. The sequence goes on along the minus strand of NC_087363.1, from coordinate 20,186,411 downwards.
CCAGGTACTGAGGTGTGGAGGAAGGGCAGGCCCAGGGCTGCTCTGGGAGGTCACTCAGCTCTCCTTGGACAGAGGCCCACAATGCCCCCACCATCACAAAGGGAAACCCCCCCGCAACCAGGGCACACACAGCAGGACCCCAAGACCAGAAAGGGTGTGGGGAGTGGATGTGGGTAGGTCAAGGCCCTCCCTGACAGCTCAGACACGCCCAGGTTCCTTTTCCACTTGTGAAGGAGATTATTTTAATCCTTGAAGGCTCCAGGCAGATGGAACCCAAGCAGGCACTGACATCTGTTTATCCTAAATGCCACTCTAGTGCTGTCATACTGCAAATCCCACCCAGTGCCCCTTCTGGGTCCAGCCTCCAGGAGGCTAATGGGAGGACTGCCAGGCTCAACCCGAGACAAGTGCTGACATGAGGAATGCCCATGGACAGCCTGGCACAAACCCTGGGACTTCAACCAGGGGCCGAGAGTGAGGCTGAGGGCACGCAGGCTTGGAGAAGCCCTTATGCCGCTCCGGGCCAAGGACAGGAAAGGGCAGTGCCTAGTGACCACTGAGTCAGGGGTGCCATCATGGGGGGTACCTGAGGGTTCAGCGCTGTCGCCACAGCAGGTGTGCACTGGGAGACATCTGCCTTCCTGCCCTGCAGCTCCATGGACAGGGACGGGGGTGCTTATTCCTTACACCCTAACTCCCCAACACAACCACGCCTCAGGTGGCAGAGGAGCCTCTACTCTCGCGAGCAAGAAGCAGAAACGGCAACAACATGTTCACTTTTTTCCCCTCAGCAGGGTCTGGGTCCCACTTCAGCCATGAGGCTAATTAAGGCCCAGCCTCACTATGTCCTGGGAAGAACCTTCTAGCTCACTGTGGGGCTTTTTTGGCCCCATTCAGCGGTCTCAGCTCCACAGAACACACGACCACAAAAATGATGGTTTCTTTTTTTTAAAAAAAGATGTCAAACTTTATTGTAAACCATTTTACAATGTAAGTACACCATCTTCCCTTTCATTTCAAAAATTTGTTTTCAAGAATCTTTCCACCACTGATGACATACCAGCACTGGGAGGGCAGCCAGAAGTGGGCCATGGTTTTGCTCACATAGGTCTGACTTGTAATGAACCTCATGAAAAGAAAAATCAAGTTAAAACCAACCAACCAAACCAACCAACACAGACTCAAGGTGCTGACTGCAAGAAAGTCCAGAAGTCCCTCACCGAAAGCAAACCCTTTAATTATAGTGGCCGTTGTTTTACAGGGTAAAACAGAGCGCTCCCCATTCCTAGCTGGAAGCATGTGGGACTTCTAGAAGCCTGCTGGCACCCTCCAGGTGGGCTGCTCTGGCCACCCGTGTCGGCCTGGCTGCCAAAGGCCAGCACACTGAAGCCAGGGGGCCAAGGCCGGGGCAGAAGGGCACTCTGGGCTGAGCCAGCATGATTCCCCCGCCTAAGGGAAGTTATAGCTTGGATCTGACCCTTTATATATATATTCTCTTTGAATATATGACAGGTGGACATTAACCATGACTCCCTGTGGCAGAACGTCAGGCAGCAGCACAAGTTAAAACTTGAGGCAGGCGGCCACCAGCGTGCCCAGAAGGCTGACTAGCCACAGGCCTTCAGCTTGTACATCTTCAGGCCGAGGGACCAAGAAGCCACTGTCACCATGGCTTTCACTGATGTCCCTCCTTGCTATTGTCCATGTCCCACTGACAGCAGCAACGATGATGTCCTCCGTTCGATGTAACAGTTCTATGTGCTCGTTCCATTAGGTACGAGCAACTTGTTCATGACCTTGGCTTGCAGTTTTCATCACGGGGGCTTGGCCAAGGCCCTAACTTGGACAAATCAGCTTGACAGCCCACTATATCCAGCTGGTGTCCCACCGTTCCTCAAACATGGAGATCCCAGCCTCTGGCTACCTAGCCAGGCCATTTGGCCGGGTGAAGAGCTGCACCTTATAAGGCACCTCGGAGCAAGCGGTGAGAGAACTCACTGCGGTGAGGGAGGGCAGCTGGGAGGAAGTCCTGGCCACGGCCCGGCACTGTCCTCTCTCGGGCAGTGCACCACAGAAAAGCCCCTCGCTACTCCACGCATGTAGTGTGCATGTGTGTGTACGTGTCTACTTGGGAGGAGGATAAGGCCAAAATGCAAGGCCACGCCGTGCAATCTCACACGCTGAGGCCCTCCACAATCACCTGTGAGGGCTCTATCCCCTCGGCAGCCAGCTCCACACCTGCAGCGCAGAACCCGTACTGAACATCAGGATGCAGGGTGGTGGACTTCTCACTTGCTACCTCTCTGCCCCCAAAGCCCACTGCTTGGTGGGGCTAGGATGAGCCTTGAGTGTCCGTCTTTCACAGATTATGGGTCTTTCCCTCCAGCCCTCACTCTCTGGTCTGGAAACAAGACTGAAAATGAAGCTCCAATTCTGAGCTCCAGGAAGGTAGAAGAAGAAAGAGTTGTGGACGCATGTGGTTCAAATAAAACCAAACAGGAGGGAGAAGATGGGAAGGGCAGTGATGCTACCAGCGACTGACTGTCTCACCAGGACCCAAGGCAGCCCTGGTCTTCCCAAATGCAACTCAGCATGGCCCAGCTCCAGCCATGCTTCCTCACTAGAGAACTGGCAGGGAAAGGCCCACTACATAGCCGTGAGATCTGCGGGGGAGGCAGGAAAGGGGGTGATAAGAGTGAATGGAAAGAGGACCCAATGCAAGGCCCAAGATGGATTCCAATTCCATGCACCACTGGCATCTGGCCTCCCCTTTCCAGCTGCACAGATGTTCACACGAGCAGAGCCACCTCTCACTGCACAGTTGGAGGTCATGGCTCCTCTCGGCCCTCTGGCTCCTGGACTCTGGGAGAAGACGTGCTGAGAAGCCCTGGCCAAGGCCTGACCCGTGTCCAGAGGAACTGGTGAAACCATCAGCAGACAGTCCCTGGGTGCCCAGTTTAACGGCTTGCCACACACCACAGTCTAGACCCTTCTGCACTAAAGCATGTTTCTGTGTACGTCTGAGAAGGCTCGCGTGTCTTCCCCTGTGCTTGCCTCACTCCCAGCTGGCACGGTGGTTTTCTTCCTCAACTTCGGTGGCTGCTGCTTGGCTGTGACAAACCTGGGCTGCTTTACCTTGCACGAGGCTCCACAGTGGCAGAAGGTGCTTCGGTCAGCCTCTGCACATCCCACCGCCATGCAGCAAATTCCCAATGGCACAGGGGCCTGTGCCCACGCTGAGGAGGGGGGCCAATCACCAGGAGGGGACATGGGCTTAGATGCATCTTGTCCTGCCCGTGGACTGAGAGAGCTCTCACCTCCGCCTGTCCCAGCACCCACAGCTGTGGAAGATGTGAGAAGCAGGGTCACTTGGTCAGGTAGGAGTTCTCCAGACTGTTGAGCACAGCGAGTCCATGACACTGAGGTGACAGACCCCAGGGCAGCATGAGATGAGGGTCCTGGAGCTGAGTCCAGAGGCTGCAGAAGCGGGAGGTGGGCGGCTGAGTCTGCATCTTAAACATTGGGCTGGGAGGCTCTGAAGAGAGGCGGGGACACATGGCAGTGGCCTGGCAGTCTCCATTTTTCTGGACAAAAAGACCTCTTCGGCTCCTTTCTTGGTCACATTTAACTTACAGGGACCAACACCTCTAACTTGACAGCAGAAATGCCAATGAGCTCGTGGGCCCAGGAAGAGCCTTTCGGTTTCCCATGCACTGGGCCCCCAGACCTCCCTTCAGACCAGCAGACCCTGCTCACGTCTGGACCCTCACAGAACTACGGGGCTTGCAGATCTCAGGTCAGAGCCCTTCTCCCTTCCTACCGGGACCATTCGCCTCACCTCACCCAACAATATTCCAAGTAAAAACACTCCTAACTTTTTCCTCCCACCAGTTCACACCCAACGGAAGGCAGACAAACCCATTTCTCTGGGGATTAAAAAGAGCTTTTTAAATACAATAGTATGAAAATATAACTTAAAAATATAAAAGTCAAAGAGCATACGGAAGACTTAAAAATCTATGTTTTGCCTGTTAGTCCCATAGGTACTTTGTAGGAAAAAAACACATACTCAGAAAACATTAACACTGTGACAGCCCATAAAACCACTTTAGAAATCAATAGTTACAAAAGCCATTTCGAGTAGGAAAGCACACCAGCTCCAACTTGGTCAATGAGTGACTCTTATCCCAAAACGTGTCCGTGCTCATACCCCCGCGGCCCTGGTGAAGGACGCGCCCACCGCCTGTGTGTGCACATGCGTGTTCTTCCACAACGCCACCCGGTTAGATGCAGACAGGGCTTTGGGTCCCTCACAACACACTTCGGGACAACAAACAAACTCCTTGCTTGCATATTTGGTCAATGTTTGTAGTGCAACTGAATGGGGGACCTCTGCCTGCCCACGGCCCGTTGGGCGCTGGTTCGTTGTCCCTCTGGTTAAGTCACAGTAGTCTGGGAGCGGGGAGTGGGCAGGGACAGCAAGAGGGGTGGAGGTAGAAGAGGAGGGGGCAGAGAGAGGAAGGAGGAGGGCGCTGCGGAATGATCATCTGCTGGCCCGGCGGCCGGCTGGGCCCCAACCCTGTCACCCCTGGCAGGGAATGTGTCATACAGGCAGCCCGAAGCGGTGCTTCTTTTTCTTCACAGGTTTTAGGGGTGTCAGTCTGCGGAGGTCCTCGTCCACGTCAGACTCCTCCATCTCATCATCAGCCGAGATCAGGATCTGAAGCAGCGGAGAGGCATGGCCCTGGGTCACTGCCAGCAGAGCCTTCCTCGGTTCCCTGTGTCCCAGCCCCTGAGGAGGCTCCCCTTCTAGAACAAGGCACGCCACCCAACCCCAGACTCAATGACTCCCAGTGCATTCGCTGTCGACTGAAAACCAGCACTGAGTCAACAGACACCTCCCTCCTCTGCTAGTGCTCCCCAATTCTCTGCCCAACCTCCAGCTGGAACCGAAACCCCATCAGAGCGAACTCAGTGGGGACCTGCAGCCTGAGGGTGTGCTGGCAAAAAGGCCCAGTCTGGATGCGTGGGGTCCCGGGTCCTCACACCAAAAGCAAACCAGAAAGGCCCTTCCAAAGGGAAAAGACAATATCGTGAGGGACAGGCAGGCAGCGGACCCCGAGTGGCTGCTGTGAACCAGCTTGGAAACTTCTGAAGACAAATAGGAACCTCTCACCCTTCTGAGCCCCCAGAACAACTAAGCTGTGCAGCCAGTCAGAATACCCAGAGCAACCTCTCCCTCACTGCCGGCCAACACGCCTCCTGCCTGTCCTCAGAGCTCTCGGCACCAGGGAAAGATGGGGACAGCCTAGGTCAGGTTCCAGAGGCTCCAGGTACCAGGGAAAGACGGGGACAGCCTAGGTCAGGTTCCAAAGGCCCCCGGCACGCGGGAAAGACGGGGACAGCCTAGGTCAGGTTCCAAAGGCCCCCGGCACGCGGGAAAGACGGGGACAGCCTAGGTCAGGTTCGAGAGACCAAGGCCCAGCTGTGCAGGAGGACACCAACTCCTTCTACCCCAGGACAGGCCAAGCTACCTCTCCCCTGGACCACTCGCTTGTGGCCCTCAGTCTACTCCTGCCTCCCTGACGGCCTGTACAACAGGCCCCAGTCCTCAGCCTGGGTCACAAAGTACCTTGCCCATCCAGTTCATTTCTTGTTCTTCCGTCCTACACTCTGGAACACATGCTGCTCTGGCCACAGTGGGCGTCACGCTACCAACTAGACACCAATCCATACGATCATGACTGCTTACAGCCATGGGGTCTGCCTGGGACACTGTTGGTCATTCACCTAATGTTCACCAAACTTGGTGACAGGCCCTGAGCCACCCACCCTCTCCAATCATCTACTCGTCTTTCAAAGCTTCCTCCAGGAAGGCCCAGGAGTTAAACAACTTGTCCAGGGTCCTTGCGCTGTTTTGTTTGTCTCACCCTCAGCACTTACTGCCAGGTGTCACAATGAACTGTTTACGCATTCACCTCACGGGCCAGCCTGATGGCCTCTAGGGGTAGGAAGTCAGTCTCAGCCATTTCTGGGTTCCTGCGCCCAGCACAGACAGTGCTCAGCACTCTCCAGGTTTCTGCAGGAGGCAGCCCGGCTTCGCCCCAGCACACTGAGGTGGCAGGAGCATGCTGTGGGCCTGCCACAGCCCAGCTCCTTGCCTCTGTGCTCCTACTCGGGGCCCCAGTCTCCCTGAAGTCCAAACCTTTGAACTTAGAAGACTAGAAGACAAGTGGAGGTGAGGTTCCTCCTTTGAGGTCCTGCTACGCTTACATTTTAGCAGTTTCCAGCTGGCTTCGCCATCACTTCCCTTGCTCTTCTGTGGTGGGCAAGGATTCAAACACCTTACTGCTTTAAGGTTAACTATTAATTAGGATCCCTGCCAGGTTCCCTGGATCAAGGCAGCGCCTCCCTTTCCTGTCTTTCTCCACTGGCCGAAGGACTACCAAAGGGAAGCAACCCCTACCAGGTTCTCCACCTTCCAGCCTTGGGAGGCCTGTGGACAGTGGGAATGAGTTCCTGAGGGCCCTGGCCCAACCAGGAGCTGTCTGTGACCTGGGCCACTCTCGGGCTCAGCCTCTTCTCCCTCCCCTGGCTGGCACTATGCCTCAGTACTCAACAGAAAAGATTATATGTAAACATAAGAGAAGAGACCCCCCTAGGCCAGCCAGTCTGATGGCTCAGCCCTTGGACAGAGTCAAAGGCCCCTACCTCAGACTCGGACTCCTCGTGGGACGCAGCCCTTCGATAGCGGACCTTGCTCCCATTCCTCGAGTCCTGGTTGGCTCCCCTTTCTTCTAGTTTAGCTTTCGTCTTCCCCTTTCTCATGAGGAAATTGTCTACTACCCAAAACATCAAAGCCTGTGGAAAGAAGCAGCATAGGTGACTCTGGGAGAAGCCATTCAGCAAAGCAGAGCAGCCCCAGCCCCCCTTTTGCTGCTCCCACTCCAGACTGTAAAATCCAGAACTGTGGAAAGAAAAACTTCATCCAGTCCTCTTCAAACTCTCTGAAGCTCAGAAAGTGACTCCCTATCTCTATTTCCTCTCCTTCAGCCTTATCACAGAACAAGCAAGACAATCCCTGCCCTATTCAGCCAAGAAAAAAAGTCCTGGTTGCTCAACGGTTAAATGCTTGGCTGCTGACCAAAATGTCGGCGACTCGACCCAATAGCCGATCTGCTTCCATGAAGCTTACAGCCTAGGAAACCCTATGGAGCAGCTCTACTCTGTTTTGTAGAGTCACTAGGAGTTGGAATCAACGTGACGGCACCCAACAACAATACACCCAAGGGGTTTCTGTTGAGGGTCAATGACAAGGGCAGCCTATCTTGGTCTTGCCCCAGCAGGTAGCAGAGCAGGCCTGGGACCAAGCTCTCAGGACACCTGGTCAGGGTGCCTCATGGGCTCCTCAAGGTGACTGCCACACTCTGTCATCATGTTTGCCCCAGGCTCTTCCACCATTTCCTAACTCTAGCCCTTGCTCCTTTGCGATCTGAGGTTAGGAATAAACGGCTGGGGGACAAGACGACATGCCCAGGACCCTTCACCTTGCACTGGGTTCCTGGAGCGGGGTCTACCTTCCAAGGAGGCAATACTGTCTTTCCTGGCTGGGGGGAGGTAAGGAGGGGAAGGGGTGGCAAATGCTCACATAGACAGCTGTAAGAAGGACCTGAGGGCTACAAGGTGAGTTTTCTCTGTCAGACTCAGAACTCTGAACAGGAGTCCTGGAAAGCAGGGAGCAAACCGGGGTACAAAATGCAACATGACACTGACATTGACAAAGAAGGGGACGATCAGCATGACGATGGCCAGTTTCAGGTCTGGGTTTTCAATGGGATTCAGTAGGGCCACCTGTAAAGAGAAGCAGACTCAGTGAGGTGGAAGGAGACCCTGGAGAGAATGCCTGAGGCACTGCGGTGCAATAGCTTACGAGGTCCTGAGAGAGGGGTTCAGCTTAAGACAGCCTCCCCCCAGAACCCTGATGGGAACAGCTATATAGATACGAAGGTTAATGAGGAGCTCTCCCACCCCCACCTTGGAGACCACTTTGACTGGTCTTAGCAGCTTTTCCCTCAGTGTGGACTTACACCTGGCTCCTGGAGGGTGGGTGTGGCCTGCAGCTCACAGTTAGGAGTGCTCGCTTCAGGGAGCTGGAGGGAGTGAGGTCAGGAGGCACTCGCTACACACACTAGCAGTGAGGCCAGACCATTCCCAACAGAAATCTGTACCCCAACCACCTCCTGAAGCACAACGGCTCTGAAAAGTCCTCACTTATTTTCTTAAAACAATGAAACAAAACTCAGCCACAAATAAAACCAATGGGAGGCCAAAGTCTGAGCTGCTTGCTCCCGAAGGCTCTCAGGCTGGTTTCACGTGGCGTCCCCTGGAAATGAGCAGTGAAGGCGTATCTGCATAGCGCTGGGGGCAGAAGGCAGAGGCAGGGGAACCTGTGGGCTCTCAGGGCATCAACACGGTTGTGGTCAGACCAAGGATGGTGCCTGGGCACCACAGTTCCATTAAACCACTGGCCAAGAGAGGGCGGGAGAGGAGTGTTTGTGAACGTGTAGAGGATACCCTCCTGATGCAGCTGCGAGGCCTGGAGACTAATATCAGACAGGAAGCAACCTGACAGCAGGGCCTGCATTTTTATTAACTTTCTATATCCTAAGGCTTTCAAAGGCAGCTAACAAGAACAATCTAGAGCAGACGTTTGTATAAATGAAGCAGATGGACGCTAAGTAAAAGAATGACAAGCTAACACTCCTGAGAGCCAGCCAGTAGCTGCCATACCAGACCAAACCCAGGGTGCATTCAAGAATTAAAAGCAAAGAAGAAAACACATTTGGTTTTTTGATAGGGTGGGGGTAGGGGTGGAGGGCAGGGAGGAAGTGTCCTTCTTAGCTGCTCAAGGAGCTGCTAGGGTCAGGGAAGAGAGGCAAACCTTTTTCCATTGAAGTATCAGGAGGACGATGAAGACCACAGATTTTTCAAAAACCATGATGACGATGTAGAGGGCACACTGCCCGACCCAGGCTCCACACTGCACGGGGTCTCCTGCAGAGACAGGCAGGCGCTTGGTCACATGGGGGCTCTGGGCTTGGGAAGGCCCCTCCCTACTCCCACACACCGCGTCCGTACCCCAGAACCCTGGCTCTAAAAGTACTTAACGAGCCCCCCAAAGTGCTAAGATTCACTTAATCCTTAACAGAGAAATGAGGGTGTTTTAAATAACACTGGTAAGAGAATTCCTAAACTGGAGAGTACCAAAGTGGCCCTCCTTTCTTCATTTTCGCTGAAGAGATGCGAAGATCTAATTTTAAAGGACAAAGTGTTCACTGCTGGAGCTCAGAAAAGCTGGCTCTCCTGCTTCCCTGGCAGCAGAAGCTGTTAGGCAAGACTGCTATTGTTATCTGTTGTTGATTTACCCAGGACTGTGGTACTATCAAGGAGCCCTGGTGATGCCGTGGTTAAAGCACTCGGCTATTAACCAAAAGGCTGGCAGTTCGAACCCACCAGCTGCTCCAAGGGAGAAAGATATGGCAGTCTGCTTCTGTAAAAATTACAGCCTTGGAAACCCCACAGGGCAGTTCTACCCTGTCCTTGTTAAAGCCATCCACTTGTGATATTTGTTATAGCAGCACTAGATGACAAAGACATGCTCCCTGCCCCCACTCCCTAGCAGAAACCTGACTCTGGAGGAATTCAGATCCCAAGTGCCTAGTAGAGGTCACCCAAAATGCCCTGGCAGGAGACAAGACTTCAGAACAGGGGGCGGGAGTGACGGGCCATGCCCAAGGGTGTGACAAAGGCCAGTCTGATTCTACCAGCCATCATGTTTGAGAAAAGAAGGGATCCAACAGTCCAAGCTGGGGAACACTCAGGCCCCAGAGCGCTTCCAAAACGTCCCTCCTGAAGGGACTGGGTGAAGGAGGAGGACGAGCCCTTCCAAGGAAGGATCTTCATTCTCAGTGACGCAGAACCAAGGAACGGGCCCTCAGGGAGCCACACACGCCTCTCCAAAGTGGGAGACCCTGCACAGCTGGAGTGGACAGTGGAGATGGGGGAGGCCCCCAGGGACTTGTCCTGGAGCTGTCTGACCACGGCCAGAAGAGGTGATGGGGGCAACATTTCAGGGCAGGTGAAAGCCCCAATCAAGGCTGTGAGAAGAGAATGTGGCCCCAACAGAAATCTCCTGTTTCTCATTTGATCCTACCGTTTATGTAACAACCCTTCGGCAGGCATCTGAGCCGGAGGCCCCGGCCCTGCCCCAGCCTGCCAGCTGCACCCAGTGGAAGAGCAAGTAAATGCCTTTATGCAGCAGTAATGAACAGAAGCCCGGGCCATTCCCTTTTCTGGAAAACCACAGGCGACGTATGGCAGAAAGCACGTGGAAAGGCATCACTTGCCTCTTCTGAGGTCTTCTTGTCTAATTTTACTTTAAGGGACGTCTGAGCAGAAAACACACACACGCACACATTTCAGAAGTACAAGTCCTCTCAGCTGGATTTTATTGGCGTTTCACAAGCCTTTCAGTAAACCACGTGACCTTACTGAGGAACGTTCTCAACAACAAGCAAAATATTTGTTAAAAACCGGTAAGTGAGACTGGGGACAGGCAGACAGATATTACTAGTAGGAAATATCCCTGAAGCAGGACTGGCACATTTCAAAGTCAACAGAACAAGTGGCAATATTTATTTAATATCAAAATAAAATGTATTTGCTCAGAGTGTACTCACTCCATTTCTTGTTTTAAGTGACTGATAATGAGGAAAACGTTTTCCCTCCTGTCTGCCTTATGTGGCCTCCTCACACTGTTTTGTGTTCCTGCTTCACGACTTAGCTGCAGTTGCCTTTTTTTTTTTTTATTTAGATGCTATAAGAAAGTTCAAAAACATGGCAAAAAAAGACGACTCATCTGTGATCCTACACTGGCATACCACTTCCTTTTCTGCAGCCAGGCGCTCAAGGCCACGGCTGGAATGAGTGCACATGTGCGGCTTGTTTCCTGAGTCCTGCCTCATTTGAGTCTTTAAAACGTTCCTGTCGCCTCAGCTCTTAAGGAGACATCCTGGGTGTTCTCACGTCCTGCTTTTTACTGTACTGGATGGATAGGCTCAGGTATGGGGGTGTTCGGTTGTTGTTGAATTTCTCTCTCAGGGTAAATTGAAGGAATAGGGGCCTCCCCCCGCCCCCCCCCCAAAATCAAACCCATTGCTGTTGATTCTGACTCATAACGACCCTATAGGACAGAATGGAACTGCCCCATAGTTTCCAAGTAGCACCTGGTGAATTCGAACTGCTGACCTTTTGGTTAACAGCCGTAGGTCTTAACCACTACGTTACCAGGGTTTCCAGGGGCCAAAAGGAAGCCAAAAAGACACGTTTGTGTCTAGAGAGGCTTCTGGAAGGAGCGTTTGGATGGACATGAGTAGCTAATCCCAAAAACCACCCTGTGGGGCATGTTTTTGTTGGGTGCTGTCGAGTCAATTTCTGACTCATAGTGACTCTACAGGACAGAGCAGAACTGCTCCATAGGGTTTCCAAGGCTGTGATCATCACAGAAGCAGATCTCCAGGTCTTTCTCCCATGGAGCCACTGGGTGGGTTCGATCTGCCAACCTTTTGGTTAGCAGCTGAGCACTTAACCATTGCTTCACCAGGGCTCCTTGGGTGTGACATAGACCTTGGTTTCAGGGCTTCTGCATAGGGAAAAAGCGGCCTGGTCAAGAGACTGCAGACCCCACATATAACCTAGATCCTGTCTCCCCGCAAGGCTGTGTGGCTCATTTCCCCCAGTCCCATGCCCTTATTAGCAAGCTCATGATGTTCACCTCTATGAACAAAGGAAGCTACCTAGAAAACAAGGTCTCCTTTTTCATTGACCTGAGGAGCTGCTAGGGGTTGAACTGTGTTCCCCTAAATCTATGTGTTGTAAATCCTAGCCTAGTCTATGCCTATGGTTATAATCCCATTTGGGAATGGGCTGTCTTAGGTGACTGAGGCAAGATTAGTGTAGGGTGTGTCTTGAGTCAACGTCTTTTGAGACATGAACGAGATTAAATGAGCAAGCAAGAGAAGCAGAGATGGGGAAGACTGATGCCAAGCCACATGGAGATCTCCAAGGAACCAGGAAACAAGCGCTGAAGAAACAAGGACCTTCCCCTTGAGTTGGTGCCCTGAATTTGGACTTCTAGCCCCCTAAACTGTGAGAAAATAAATTTGTTCGTTAAAGCCACCCACTTGTGGTATTTCCATTATAGCGGCTCTAGATAACTAAGACACGGGCCTATATGCAATCACCTCCCCCAACTGGATGGGCTGGATAACAGGTGTGGCAGACAGAACAACAGTCCCCAGAGATGGTCACATCCTAATCCCTGGAACCTGTGAATATGCTAGGTTACACGGCAAAGGGAATTACCTTACGGTTGCAGATGGAATTAAGGTTGCTAATCACCTGGCCTTAAGAAAAGGTGACAGTCCTAGAATATCCAGGTGGATCCAATACTATCACAGGAGCAATTAAAAGTGGAAGAGGGAGGCAGGAGGTCAGAGTGATACGAGCTCTACCCGTTTCTGGCTTTGAAGATGGAGGAAGAGAGCCAGGAGCTATGGAAGGCAGCCATGGCCTTTAGCAGCTGGAAAGGGCAAGGAAATTATTCTTTCCTAGAGCCTCCAGAAATGAACCAGCCCTGTCAACACCTGGATTTTGGCTCAGTAAGACCCATGTCGGAATTCTGAGCTCGAGAGCTGCAAGGTAAGACGTCTGTGTTGCTTTCAACCTCTAAGTTTGTGGTAATTTGTTACAGCACCAATAGAGAACTATCAGGTGACTGGGGACACAGGCCATCCTTCCATTGCTGGTGAGGGCAGCTTTATCTGAAGACACCCTGGCTTGAAGATGCTGACTCCCAAAGGCAGTGGTAAGATGACTCAAGGGCAGGGGCTGAGGCAGGCCACGTGGGGAAAGGAGGGCGGAACGGATGCAGGAAGCTCAAATGACCACTGCCTTCTTCCTTCCAATCTAATCCTGGGGTTGCAGACAAACATACTGGGAACAGGTGGTGTCATAATGCCTGGTATGTCAGGATCACACCTGTTCTCCATTCCCAGTCACTGAGCGGCACCTAACTGGCTGGAGATGGATCCACCTTAGCACCATTCAGCTACAGTCCAGTCCAGAGTCCTGCCTTTTAGAAGATTCTTTTTTAAAAATATTTTATTTTTGGTGAAAATATACACAGCAAAACCTGCTCCCCTTCCAGTTTCTATACATAATGGCCAGTGACACTGGTTGTATTCGTCACATGTGTCAACATTCTTGCTATTTCTGTTCTAGTTGTTTCACTCCCATTAACTTAAACTCCCTGACCTCCGACCTTCTCATCTGTGCTTTAAAATAGCTGCTGACCACTTGGTCTTACAGAGATCACTTGCCAAAAAAGGATACAATACTCAAGAGTGACAATCTTTACTTTCTGAGCTGGACTGTTACTTAGCTTAAAGGCGACTTCAGGGGATCGCTTCAATTCAAGGTTTAAAGAGTAACTCAGAGCTATAGTCTCGGGGGCTCCTCAGCCTCAATAAAAAAAAAAAGAAAAACAAAAACCTGTTGCCGTCGAGTCAAGTCCGACTCATAGCGACCCTATAGGACAAAGTAGAACTGCCCCATAGAATTTCCAAGAAGCGCCTGACGGATTTGAACTGCCGACCTTTAGGTTAGCAGCTGTAGCACTTAACCACTATACCACCAGGGTTTCCGTTCAGCCTCAATAGGTCCAGTAAAGTCTGGATTCTTTAAGAATTTGCAGTTCTGTTGCATGTTTTTCTTCTTTTCTGTCAGGATCTATCTATCCTGCCCTGATCAGAGCATTTGGCAGTGGTGGCTGGGCACCATCTAGTTTCAGAAGGTTCTTAACAGCAAAGCACCAGCTATAAGCACTGTTCTTGAGGGTGGTGGGAAGTGTCCCAGTGTAGAAGGCATGAGGGTCCCACCACACACTGGCTAGGTGAGCTTCCTGTGCCACTTAATGCCTCTGGGTGCCTCTTTTATAAATGTGGACATTTAGAGTGTCCACTGGGCCACTTGAGCTGTGTCCATTCCAGTTCTCCAAGGTCAGGAATCAATGAACTAGAGCTTCTCAGAAGCCTTCTCTGGAGCCACAGGTGGTGCTATCTTAAGTTAGTGACTCATCAGGCATCAGGTAACTGGGCTAAGAAAAGCCCTTCCCTGAGCTCATCTCCCCTCACTGGAGATGATTACTGATGACTTCTAGAAATACCCAGACCTCTCACAGCTAGCTCCACAAATGGGTTCCTCTTGTAAAATGTCAGCCCCTTGAGAGTCTTCACTCACCCTTCCAGTGAGTGGCCCTTGGGGTGCAGAGGCAGGAGCACTCTGGGAGGCATGACCAGGAAAGGAGAGTGGGCGTCCAGGATCCCACCCACATTCCACCCTTGTCCCTTGTGCCCCTTTCATGGCAAATGCTCGAGTGATGTGGCACCAACCGAGAGGAGGAGCTCGTACCTCACATCAGCAGACGGCCGCGGCCTGCTCTGAAGGTCTGAAGGTGGGGAAAGAGCTGACATTACCCCCTAACCTTGTGTCCTGGGTGAGATGGGCCCCAGAGGGCCCCAAGAAGGCACCTTGCCAGGTGGTCCCTGTCAAGGCCACATCCAGCAGTCTGTTGGGACTATAAAGTAAAAGGCACCGCAACCACGCTCGGAGCCAGCCATGAAGAAGCTTCCCACCCAGGCCTGTGCCCAATGGGAGGGATCCCCTGCTTTAGAGTGTGTCCCTGAGTGCACATGGAGCTGGTGTCCCTGGTGGCAGGTACACGCACTTGGTGGACGGGAACTGGCCTGCAGCCGGGAGACAGAGCTAGGCTACCTGTCTGGGGCTGGGGAGGATGAGCCTTCCAGTGCTGGCCTTGCTAGCTCTGTGCTGCTGGTGGAATGGCCCAGCGACAGGACAGGTGCAGACATCAGCACAAAGAGGGCCGGATTTGGTACCTCCCTCCTAAGCACCTCCCAGGAAAGAGCAGCCGAGTCCTCCAAACACGCTGGGCAGGTGAGGAGACTCTTGGTCTCTCAAACATGCTGGGCAGGCGGGGAGAGCTCTGTGGGAAGCGTGGCAGAGTGAGGTTGCCTTGTGCCCCTGTGGGTGGGACCACCACTGCCCTCTGGAGTGATGCTGACATCTGGCTTCTCCCTGCATCTAGGGTGACTCCTGCCACCTTCCCTGTCACTAAAGAGATGGCCCCGGCAGTGAGGTGGGCACCCACATACCTCAGACAAGTGGCCTCCTGACACCATTGAGAGGATGGTGATCAGGCCCAGAAACCAACCCCCTCTGCCACATGGAGGAGAGAGAGCTAAACCTTCCCCGGAGCGTCGCTGCTAGAGCAGGAGTAGGGCTCCCTCCAGGCAGCCCCCACCACCCAGGGTCCACGGTGTGGTTATTACCATATTCGCCAAAACGCAGGGACTCCCACTGCTGCCACTCCACCAGGACGCTGACGGCTCGCACGCCCACGTAGATAAGCAGCATGCCGACCGTGGCATCCAGGAGAAAGTTGATGAGGTACCTGGGAAGACAGGGCACGTCAGTGTGGTCAGGAAGGGCCACCCAGGGAGCAAGAGCCGCTAAGCCCTCAGGGTTGGGCTTGCCAGGCCAGAGATCTAGGCGGCTGTAGGTCCGGGCTGCAGGGCTGAGGAGAAGCTGACCGGCACAGCGAGCGGTTTGTGTGCCTTGCTTGTTCTGGGGGGCAGGCAGCCTTCAGCATGCCTCTGTGAGAGGCTGCAGCTCTCTCTAAAGCCTCCTCATGACAAGGTGCTAGTGCTCATCAGGGGGTTAACAACTTGGAGGGGCGGAGGAGGGACAAAACTTAAAGAACTCTTCCTGCCAAGTGAAGATTCGAAAGAAGACACAGTACCTCGAACAGCCGAGGAAATCAACAGAAACAGAACAGCCATTGATTACAAAAAAATCTGATCGATCATTCTGCTCGCTCCTTGGCGGTGTACCGTGTACGGCCCCAACAGCACTGCTGCTGGGGTTTCTCAGACCAAAGAGGGCAGGGCCACGGGGGCCTCATGCACCCAGGAGCTCAGAGCCTGCCACAGGGTCAAGCGCACACAAATACTTTCACAGTTTAAAGAGAGAGCTTTGCTCTCCACTGGAAAAGGCGAGAAAACTGGTGGAAAAAAAGGAGAAGGGTCAGGATAGGATGCCCACAAGGACCACGTGTTTTTATTTTCCATTTGTCTGACAAAATCTTCTTTTCCTTACCAAGGAGCAGCATTTTACCCACCCTCCCTCGATAAGCCTGAACCCAGAAACCTGCCAGACAGCAGAAGTTGCTGCAAGCTTATCTGGGAAGTGTGAGAAGGGGGAGCATTTTTGACCCCAGACCAGCATCCCGACACCCTGCCTGGCCCTGCTACTGAGGGATGACTCGGGGGCCCATGTGTGTGAGGGCACCAGATCTATGGAGAACTGCCGACCACAAGCCCTCTATGATACCACACAGCCCGGAAATCCCTCTGGATGAGCTCCAGGGTCACCACAAGACCAGTGGTGAGATTTTGAGGGGCTGAAGTTTGAGGCATTTTATGCAGACTCACAGCCTCCCCCAGCCCCTGGGCTTTGGTGATGTGCACAGCACGCTCTGGTCCCAAGGGAACGAACTTGGCTCTGCTCAGGGCCCTGGTGGCTGGCGGTCAGAGAGGGAGGGAGAAAGGCAGTTTTCTCCTGCCTGCCTTTCCTCTCTGAAATCACAAGGGGTCACTCTCAGACCAGAGACTGAAGGAAGAACACAGGCCTCCAAGGCACTTTCTCCTCCACAGACCAGAGATGGAAGGAAGAACACCGGCCTCTAAGGCAATTTCTCTTCAAGTTTACAGCTGAGCTTTGGTCCTGGGCTATGCTGCTCTCAAACACATTCATTGGTTTGCCACAGTTCTCACCTCTGAGACCCAGCCTGAAAATAACGAGGACACTTGATGGACATACATGCGCTGGTCCACTCCTTTACTCACCAGGTATTTACTGAGCCTGCTCTGCACCAGGCCCTAGGAATAAAGACAGAAAGTTCCAATGCTGTGTCCAGTGTCTCAACATAGCAGTGAGCTGGGCAGGCAGTGGAGCATCATGTGGGCCCTGGAGCCAGACTGTCTGGTTCAAATTCCAGCTCCACTGCTCCCTGACTGTGTGAACTCTAGCTATTTACATAGCTTCTCTGTGCCTCAGTTACCCCAATTGAAAAATGGGGGTAATGAAAGTATCCATATCACAGGGCTATTGTGAGGGTTAATGAATCAATATATGCCAACTTTTTAGAACTGTGCCTGGTACTTAGTAAACACTATACAGATGTGTTGTCACACTCCTCAAAGTCACAGAACCCTGAATGTCACAAAAGGTTGATTACAACCCAGAGCAGCATCCCTAGCACAGAGTCCCTCCAGCCAAAGGAAGCGGCTCACTCCCCTCTGTTTGCAAGTGTCCCTTCTCCTTGAGCTGAAGCCTGCTTTCCCCCCTAGGTCTGCCCAACCCCTTCACCCTATACGGGAAAAGGCCCAGGGCAAGCCCAGCCCAGCCCAGCCCTGACAGCTTCTCCGGACTCCACACTCCATACTCCGCAGCAGTGCCTACCTCCCTCCCAGTCTCCCACCTGGCAGCTCCTCAGGCAACTGCTGGAGCTCTCGTGCCTGCACTGACTTTTAATGTCTTCACTGACCAGTTCCCCTAGGGTTCCCAACAAGCATTTACACTCATCACCTCATGAAACTTTCTGGGTAATCGCGTGATGCTGGCAGGGCACTCAGGACAGATGGGGAAACTGAGGCCCAGGGGAGTAAAGCTATGCTCCCACAGTCTGGCCTCTCAGTCGAGTGTTCTTTCACTGCGCCATGCTCCATCTCGGGCCTTTTCTCCCAACAGCTGTCAACAGCCCTAGTGATGCATTTTCCATCCTGTTCTCCATCCTTGCCGATGCCTTTTAAATCCAGGTTGCCAATGCCTTCATAAAGCTTTGTTGTCCTCTTTTTGCAGCTGGGTGATGGAGGTGCTGTGATGGGAAGCGACGTGGCCCTGGCTGCACCAGGAGTTAGGTCTCTTTGCCCCAGAGCATGCTGGGTGAGAGCTGGCTCCTAGCCTGCCTCAGCCATTGGCATCGAGATGATTCACCAGAAGATGACACAAGCCTGTCGCAGGGCTCAGGGGTCCAAGGGACGGGACCCTTTCCTAGCCAACTCCCCTATGGGAGATCACCCTTCCAGTCCTCTGGCTTGGTGATGTCCCCGAACCAGCTAACCACATCATGACCCGTCCAGATCTGAAAGAAAGACTGGCACTTAGTAAGCACTATACAAATGTGTTGTTAGAATCACGATTGGGGAGGAAGACTTCACAACTCCCCCTGAGATCTGGGGCTGGACTAAACCTCAAAACAGCAAACTGTCACTCAAAAATAGAAGCTTGAAGGTATCTTCCAGTGCAAGTGATCTTGCAAACACACTAGGCTCCTGACAAGGGATTCACAGCCCTCACCTTGCTCTCCTTCAGAGGCAGGGCAGGGCAGGGCTGGGGACATTCCAGGCAGAGGGCAGAGTGAGCAAAGCACAGAGACAGGAGACAGCTGGGGGCTGGGGGCACCCAGGAACTGTCCAGTGTGGCTGGAGCAGCACGTGTGAGGCAGGAAGGCGAGGAGACAGAGCCAGAACAAGGTAGGCGAGCCCCCTTTGCCACTCAATCTGCATGAGAGGGACCATTCGCGTGCTATCAGCAAGGCGGACAGCATATCACGGCCCCGTTTGGGTTTCAGACAGATTGTTCTGGGGGCTGTGAGGGAGGCAGACTGCATGGACAAGGCAGAACCACCCATGGACTTCAGATGACAGAGGTCAACAGCAGTTCTGACCCTCAGCGGCTGACACCACAGAGGAGCCGCCACATGTCCTGTTGCAGCACAGCCACATTCCTTCAGGGCGTTACCCTGTCATGCCAGGGGCTGCATGGACACTGGTACTAGAGAGCCAAAGGAAAGTACTCAGGTTGGCTAGCAGGAAGCCAATGCACAGGGCAACTGTCACTGTGCAAAGCTCTAAGAGCCAACCAACAGCCATGTAGGGGCGCTCATGGGCAGCACACACAGGGTGACCTCTCAGAGAAGCACAGGGGAGCTAGAGGGAGCAGGACCACCAGCAGAAAGCAGGGCCAACCCCCAGTCTCAGTGGGGAGGAGGCGAGTGGTGGTGCCTTGCCTGCACTTGTAAAGGGGTACTTACAGTGAACAAGGGTCCTCTTCGGTTAGATCCGCTAAGTACACATTTGCGAAGTGGATGAAGAGCATTCCTATGGCTTGTTTGGAAGTATCTAAAAACCTGGAAAAAATAGACCGATTACTTGTTATCACTCTGATGGGCGGCAATACTCAGTCGGGGCCGGGGGGGAGGTGGCATGACAAGTCTGAAGCAGGAAAAAAGCCACTAGGGAGACCCCAACCTATCAATTACCAGTCCCCTCTCCCTGGGGCAGTCAGGACTGAGGCTTGGCATTTCAGCGACATCTCAAAACCTGTCAATAACACTGCATCTGAAATCCCTAAAAGGCCCTGATTAATGATATTTAAAATGTGTATTTAATTTTTGTTTCTTTACTTCAAAGCACTCGGTCACTGCTTCATGATCAAGTCCCAGATGCCTCTATTTTAACGAGCTCCCACTCAGCTTCACTCACAATGGGCAGATCATGTACAAAGGTAACAAGACTTGCACAAACCCAGTACTGCGTTTGAAATCTAAACTGCTGCTGCCATCTAAACACCGGGCTAGATTAGGGGTAGGCAAACTTTTTCTGTAAAGGGTCAGGGAGTAAATATTTTAGGTTTTGTGGGTGTAGTGCGAAGGATCACTTTTGTGTGGCCTTTCTCACCATGGTCTTGTAACTCCCACCCAAGTGATTAGCTGGGGCTGTGCAAATAAGATAACTGTGGCCCATCAAGGGGACTGGTCAGTTCTGCTTTTAAAAGAGAGCCAATTCCAGAGCAGAGGGAAGATCCCACTACCACCAAGGAAGAACAGCCAGGAGCTAGCATGTCCTTTGGACCCCTGAGCTGAGAAGCTTCTGGAACTAGGAGACGGAGAGAAAGAGACAGAGAGAGAGAGAGAGCTGCAACACTAGGCAGGAAGAAGTGGCAGCAGAGACCCTGTAGCAGGAGACAGTGTGTTGGGCTTCCTAGCCCAGGGAGAAAGCTAAGTGCCTTTGGGCAGAGGCTGATGGCCAAGGAAAAGCGTGTCTGTGAGCATGGCTGGGAAGTGGCTGTCTTGATGGAAGAACTGTATTCTGAGTGTCCCTGAACCTGAACTGTAACCAGTTACTTCCTAGCAACCCCCCTTACTGTGAGTATGGTCTGAGTTCTGTGTGGCCATTACAATGAATTATCGAACCCAGCAGAGAAGTAGAGTGCCGTGGGAAGGATGGATGGTGTCAGAATTGGTAAAGATGGCTGAGAGAGGAGGCATGTCTGATGTCCGCCTGATGGGAATCAGCCTCGGGCTGTTGATCTTGATTCTCCTTCCTTTTTGTGAAATTAGAGGTCAGACACTGCCCCCGTGCAGTTTTTACAGTGATTCACGTGGTCTCTGTCGCAACTACTCAGCTTGGCCACTGCAGCCTGTAATGCAATAGCAGCTGTAGACGGTACAATTCCAACAACACTTTATTTATAAAAACAGATGGCAGATCAGACTCGGCCTACAGGCTGTATTTTGCCAATCCCTGGTTTGGATAACAGGCATTTCAAAGAAGAAACCAACAAGCTTGCTAATCTTTAAGACACCCTGTCACCCTGTGTTCATGCGGTGAGGGTGTGGTGGGAATAAGGACACATGCCTTCAGTTTCTCCTCTGCCGTTAACTCCAGCTTTGGCTGCCTCTCTCTGCCTCCCAGGCTGGGCATCAGAGTGGGGGCAGGCCACTTAAGGGGAGCACACGGGATGTCAAGCATGAAGTCTCAGATCGGAAAGATTATCCAGATCAACCCTGAGACCAAGGTTTGAAAAGCATTTCCTAAAATCACTGGAAAATAGAAGTCACTAAAGGATCAATGACTGGTTGCTGTGGAGTCGACTCCAATACGCATAGCAACCCCACATGTGTCAGAGTAGAACTGTGCTCCATAGGGTTTTCAACGGCTGATTTTCTGGAAGTAGATTGCCAGGCCTTTCTTCCAAGGCATGTCTGTGTGGACTCATACCTCCAACCTTTTGGTTAGCAGCCTAGAGTGTGAATCATTTGTACCACCCAGGGGCTCCCCATAAAAGGACGATGTATATAAAACAGAGTGCCCCAAATCTCAGTTTTCACCAGGTCCCTCCATGACCCTGAGGTAGGAGTCACACATTCTAAAGCTAAATACCCAGATCTAAGAAAGAAACCAACTAGGGGGAAAATAAAAAGAATTATGAACATCTAAAAAACAAAAAAATAAAAATAAATTTTTTTTTTTTTAGTGGTAGTGCACTTAGGATCAATCAAGTATATGCCTGACATTTTACAAGGGGCCTTTAACACAGTGATTACTGAACGTTTTCCTTGGAGGGGAGAACGGCTATCAGGGCAGGTGCAAGTGTAAGACAGTCCCCCAAAAGGAGGCTTCCTGCAGACACACTGCTGTCCTCAAGAGGTGGCTGTCTCCTTACCAGCAAAAAAAATTTTTTTTTTTTTTATTTTGTCTTTGGAAGCTGATCCTGAAGCTTTACCACCATTTTTTCTGAAAGGAAGAGCTGTGCCACAGGCTAATCCTAGGACTAGGAAAGGCTAGTTTTAGGGAGAGAAGCATTTATATGGTATATCTATCTCCAAATTTGGATTATTTTCTGCTTAAGCATACAGACCAGAGAATACAGGAGTTTAAACATAATCTCACAATAGGAAGACACAGTCGAAGGAGCCTAATATGTTTGTATTATCTTCCGTCTTCCAGAACAGGACAGCAGAGTGATGATAAGGTGAAGGTAGGGCTCTGGAGAAACAGAAGTGCTTTCATATCACACATAGGTCCTGATGATCAGCTCAACTAAGGGATTCCAGACACTTCATGTTTTATGTAACTGAGTACATTATACTCACCCCTCTCAAAACCCCAAACAGTCAAAAGCATACTGGGAATGAGTTAACACTTAAATACATACCATATCCTCCACGGACGTCTTTCATGCTTTGGTTCTCTGAAGCGTTTGACTGAAAGAGAAGAAAGACGTTCAACAGCTTTCCAAAGCAATAACATGAAGCCAAATGCACACACAAGCCGGTTTATCTGTTCACTCAGAGTGTTTATACTAAGAAGTTATGGTCTCTTCTCTTTTAACATAAGACATTGTACAACAAGCCCAGGAAAGGCCACAGAGACCCGGTATTACTGACAACCAGTACAGATGCTTCTAGAAGTGGATATCTGTGAAGGATGACTCCTCATAGTGTGTGGAAAATTGTATTTTCTTCCTCATTACAAGGCTCTCTCACACAAGTACTGGAAACAAAGGGGAATGTAGCTACTTCTAACTTCAAGGTATGCTCTATCCAAGTGTAATGTTACCCATCTGTCTACCCCACCCACTAAAGCATCTACTGAGTGCCTAGTCCAAGCCAGGCACTGAGGCTATGTGATAATGCCAGCTGTCTAGCAGGGGCAGACACATAACGATGGTGTGATGAGTACCAGAGAAGTGGTGAGCCTGAGGTGGAACAAAGGCTCCGGGGCAGGATGACCAACTCTGCCTGCCTGGCCGAAAGGCAACGGTCAGGAGAGGCTGCACTGATGGGAGATGGCCAAGCCAGGTCCTGAAGTCTGAGTGAGAGTTTGGCAAGTAGACCATAGAGGGGAGAGGAGATACATTCTGGGCAGAGCAAACATGATGCGCACAGGGCAGGGACATCACACAGCAGAGTGTGTCCGGCATAGTTTGATGGGCTTTAAAGCAGGATTTGAGATGGAGGGACAGCAGGTGACAAGGAAGGCAAATTGAGCAGAGGACAAATGAGGAAGTGTCGTGGGCTAAGAGGTCTGGAATGCATCATGTAGGAAAGGAAAAGCCAGGGACGAGTTCTACACAGAGTCAGAGACATGGCTGGACTTGTGTGTTAAGAAAGTGGCTCAGCTACTTGTGTAGATGAGGGATTCCTGGAGTTGAGAGGTCTGAGGAAGGACACTGGCTGTGGTCACAGCACAAGAGAGGGGTACTTCCAGCCAAGGGACAGTCAGCAGGAGTAGGGTGCTCATTCAGCAACCTGATCAACTTCAGATGGCAAAAGACGCGTCAGGTTCACACTTTCAACTCAGGTCTGCAGGCACAGCCGTTTGGACAAAAGGAAACAAAACGTTTCAAAGCTTCCTTGAAACCCCAGGCAGAGTATTTCCACAAGGATTCTATTTACTGAAACAAACACTGAAAATACCGCATGTGTGAGGTTCTCCCACACAAAAGTGCTGAGGAAAAAACACACCGACGCAAGCTCGCGGAAGACGCCTCGTCAAGATCCAACTTCCAGCAGAGTCCCAAGCTGCCAGTGAAGGTGTGGGAGGGAGAGGAGGATGGAGAAAATGGCACCCAAATCAATAAACCCTGCTTCTCCAAAGCACATCACAGACCTAAAACATCAACAATGGCCAAGAACCTGAAGTTGAGGCCAAGAGGTTCTGCTCGTCCGAATGGCCCTCAAAAGTAGGAGCACGCCTTCCCACAAGCAAGCCGAGTCTCAGTGAGGGACTAGGGGCTCAGGAAGGAAATGGGGAGGACACTGGACCAGGACAAAATCATCTGGATTCCGGTAATGCTTCCACTCAGGGCCAGAGCCACCTTCATGCTCATTTGTTCTTCTGTCCCCATCAGCATAAAATAAAGACATCAGAGCATAGCCAAGGAGAATGTCCTTGTTCTTAGGACATACATGCTGGAGTGTCAGAATGGCTGCAATTTACTTTCAAATGGTTTACAGGGAAAAAAACATTAAATATTATGTGTTATATAATTATATGTAATAATCATAATACATGATAATGATAAATATACCATAAATTATATAATCATATATGTAACAATTCTAAAATGAATATAATCATAATATATTAATGTGTTATAAAACCAAACCCACTGCCGTCGAGTCAATTCTGACTCATAGCGACCCTACAGGACAGAGTAGAACTGCCCCGTAGAGTTTCCAAGGAGCGCCTGGTGGATTCAAACTGCTGACCTTTTGGTTAGCAGCCATAGCACTTAACCACTACACCACCTGGGTTTCCTAATATGTTATAGAATATATAAATTAAGAGGAAGAGAAGCCAATGTGATAACACAAAACTGGTGAACCTAGGTGAAGGATATTTGGGCAATCATTAAACTATTATTTACACTTTTTTGTAGGCTTAAAAACTGTCAAAATAAAAAGTTGGTGGAAAAATATACTCCAAAAGAAATGAACTAGTGTAAACCATTCAGAGACCAATCTGGCAATATCTATCAAAATGTTAAATACTTGTGCCCCTTTAACCTGTAACGCCACTGCCAGGTATGTATGCTGCAGGTATTATCGCAGGCATGTGCCAAGATGTAACTGCAACATCATTATAACAAAAGCCCAGAAAGAAATCAATGCCCATCAATGTGAGCTTGGGTGTATCTACGTGACAGTACATACATACAATCCAATGCTAAGTAGTTGCTAAAAAGAATAAGGTAGATTTATATTGATTGATATGGAAAGATCTCCAAATAACACTGTTAATAAGTTGCAGAATAAAATGCCTACCACGATTCTGTTCACATCCATTTTCAAAGGACATATATTTATGCTGGTATACACAGATATTTTTTCCCAGAAGGACACATAAGTAACTATTAACAGAGGTTACCTCTGATGAAAGGAATTATGGATCAGGGATTGGGGGATAGACTTTTAGCATCATTCTGAATGGTTTGAACATTCTTCCATACAGCTTTCATTTAAAAAAAAAAAAGCAAACCCATCTCAGAGACTTGAGCTACTGAAGCCAAGTGGGACATGGCAGTACCATGTGAGCCGTGCTGGGCTCGGGACAGGAAGTGGATGTGTGCGGTGTGCCTGCCGGTCTGTGCCATGGGAGCAATCACACCAGAAGCACCGTGTGAGGCGCACTGGGCTCGGGACAGGAAGCGGAGGTGTGGGGTGGCGTGCCGGGAGCAATCACACCAGAAGCACCATAGACAGAATTTAGGATGAAGCTCAGTGTGGATTCTGCCTTCTTCCTCTGCCTCCCGTTCCCCTTCCCTAAAATATTTGAGTCAAAAAAAAAAAAAAAAAAAATTTTTTTTTTTTTTAATTAAATTAGAAATATTGAGAGCTGCTGCAGATTTAATCTGGTAGGGAGAAAAAAAAAACACTAGAAAAATGTGCCCAACCATCTAGTCATGTGTCACTGCGGGCCTACTGTGTGACAAGCACCACTTTAGGTGCTGGAGACTTGGCAGCGGACTTAGTAGACAAAGCCTCTGTCTTCCTTAGATTCTAGTGGGGGGAGAGGTGATGATGCAGTGTATCAGATGGTGACAAATGCCCCCTGTGGTGACACTAAAGCAGCAGAGGAGAGAGGAGTGCAGGGAAGTGGGGTTTGCAGCTGTAACGCCTTCAACAAAAGGGGACGTGAAGAAGGTGGGGGATCTCTGGGGAAGAACTGTCTGAGATGAGGGCTGTGGACAGTGAGAGGCGTAGAGTGTGGGAGGTGGTCGGACCTCTCAGGCTTTCTAATCAGGGTGAGCACTCCGCTTTTCTTTTCCTGTGGAAACTGGGGGTAGCTGCAGGGCTTCAAGTGGAAGCAGGACACAGGCAATCCTAAAAATTTAACAGGCTCACTCCGGCTGCTGTGCTGAGACTAGCCTGAAGGGGCAGCAGTGGGAGGAGACCAATCAGCACCATGATAACCCAGGGGAGAAAACCTGGTAGCTTGACTGGCGAGTGGCAGCAGGGGTCGGGCTCTGGTTGTACTTTCAAAGTTAAGCTGACAGGATTTGCTGACAGAGTGGATGAAAGGTGCGAGAGAAATGGTTGAAGATGACGCCAGAGGTGGGAAATTATACTATGCCACCTGTTTTTGTTTTAGTGGTGGTTGTGTGGTAAATTAGGAACACATAAGACTTTTTTGAGGGTAAGAAATAGAGTTGCCTTTGAGTCCCTCATGGACAGAGAGCCAGGTACCTGTAGGGGCGTGACAGTGAATCCCTCAGAAGCCACACACAGTGCACCAGGCAGAGCTAATCTTTCTGAGTTGATGGTGTTTCTTCAAGATGGAGAGAACTCAGACAGGGCAAGACGCCAAAGCGAAGCAATGCATCCTTTCAAATACATTCACCAAACATCCCTTGAGGTGGAGGAACGGCCAGGAGGGAAGTAGGCACACACCCTGGGTGTAGGTCAGGCTCCTCTAGACAAGCCACACTAGAGCTGCGTCAACTAGTGCCTGAAACAGCCCCTAGTGGGCAAAGGAAGGAGAAAAGTGGAAGATGGAGACTGACAGACAAAAAATGGGGGCCTGTCAGAGATGTGCTGCACTTAGATTCCATTTCATTCTTTTTTTTTTTAATGATTTTTATTGTGCTTTAAGAGAAAGTTTACAAATCAAGTAAGTCTCTCACACAAAAACCAATATACACCTTACTATACACTCCCAATTACTCTCCCCCTAATGAGAGAGCCCACTCTCTCCCTCCACTCTCTCTTTTCATGTCCATTTCGCCAGCTTCTAACCCCCTCCACCCTCTCATCTCCCCTCTAGGCAGGAGATGCCAACATAGTCTCAAGTGTCCACCTGATCCAAGAAGCTCACTCCTCACCAGCATCCCTCTCCAACCCATTGTCCAGTCCAATCCATGTCTGAAGAGCTGGCTTCGGGAATGGTTCCTGTCCTGGGCCAACAGAAGGTCTGGGGGCCATGACCACCAGGGTCCTTCCAGTCTTGGTCAGACCATTAAGTCTGGTCTTATGAGAATTTGGGGTCTGCATCCCACTGCTCTCCTGCTCCCTCAGGGGTTCTCTGTTGTGTTCCCTGTCAGGGCAGTCATCAGTTTTAGCCGGGCACCATCTAGTTCTTCTGGTCTCAGGATAATGTAGTCTCTGGTTCATGTGGCCCTTTCTGTCTCTTGGGCTCATAATTGCCTTGTGTCCTTGGTGTTCTTCATTCTCCTTTGCTCCAGGTGGGTTGAGACCAATTGGTGCATCTTAAATGGCTGCTTGCTAGCGTTTAAGACCCCAGACGCCACTCTTCAAAGTGGGATGCAGTCCATTCCATTCTTTTGATGACGATGGGAGCCAACCACCTCCTGAGCAGCCTTTATGTTCACGTGTCCTGAGGTCATGTGTGGGTTCCTACCACCCTGCGGGGGAGTAGTGGTCAAGAGCCTGGGCTTCAGAGCCGGACAGATGTGGCTTTGAATCCGTCTCTTGCTTTCTAGCTGTGATTTTGAATAAGGTACTTCACCTCTCTAAGCTCATTTCCTTAAGTGTAAAAAAAAAGGGGGGGAGGTGGAGAGGTAGAGCAGGTTGTCATCAGGATTAAATGAGAGAAGGCAGATGAAAGGGGCCAGCACAAAACAGGGGCTCAGGAAAGTGAACCTTGTTCTGCCATCCCCGCCGTAGGCCCTGTCCTCCTCCCTGACCTCCTTTCTGCATCTACTGTCCCCAGGCCTGGGGCTGAGCCAGCCCCTGTCCTGGTCTGTGACCCCCTACAGCAGCCACCCTCTCTCCCCACTCCTCTAGGTGGCTCCAGGGCCTTGTGTAGCTTCTCAAAAAAATCACTCCCTCTTCCTAGGACTCCTCAATCCTGCTCTCCTCCCCTGGTCATCCTCCCAGGGCTCTGGAATGCTCCTCGTGGGCTTCCTCTACCTCCCCATGGCTATGCCCTCCCTCCACAGGCCTCCGTCCTTCCTTCTGACCCTTGGGGAGAAGTCTTCTTCCAAAGGCTTCTATGCCAAGGGCTCACCAGTGTCCACCCCCACCCTGGCCTCCCAGTGGTGCTCCACTGCACTGTGGCCCTGTCTGCTAGCCCCTCAGTCACACTGTCTCCCTGCCTAGCCTGCCAGTCCTGCCTTGCTTTGCCATTTCTGTTCACAGAATGGCGGTGTCCTTGCCTCTGGGGTGACTTCTCCTCCTCCCTCCCACTCAGCCATCAATTTCCTTGCCAACTCCCTCTTTCTATCACCAAACTAGTCCAGGCCCTTGTGAATGCTTTCCTCGGCTAATTAAACTGCCTCTGAACAAGACTCCTGCCCCTTGTCTCTCCACTTGGCTTTCCCATCCATCCATCCACCCGCCCGCAGGTCCGTCTGTCCGTCCCTCCATCAGTCCCTCCCTCCCTCCCTCCCCCACACCTACATTGAGCACTTACTCTGTGCTGGGGATACAACAGTGAACAATGCAGACACAGTCCCTACCCTCGAGAGCTTTCAGTCTAATTACACTGCACACCTCTAACTTGCCTAAAACACAGCTCCCACCCTCCCCCATCTTAGTCGTATTTGAATTAAAACACATCTTTTGGAAGGGAGTGTATAAAACTCAAAGAGTACAAAATATACTCAGTGAAAAAGCTCCCTCTCACCTGAAACCTCCTGTCCCTCCAGTTCCCTTCTCAGCGCCACCCACTGTAACCTGGATCTTATGTATCTTTCTAAGACACATTCTAGGAAAGTACAAACATGCACAGGTGTCTTTTTAAGAGAGGAGGCAGAGAGAGAGAGAGAGGGAGTAATGGTCACATACTTGCCACACTGCTCCATCCTTGCTGCTCTCGTTGAAAACTTCCCTGGAGTACATCTCACCGGTTGTTTGCATGGCTCTCTCCCGTTAGATGGCCGTGCCATCTCTGACTCACTCCACAAGCAGTGCTCAGTGCCCGTCCTTACCATGTGCTGTCCCTGCCTGTGTGTGCCTGTATCTGTAGGACAGGCTCCTAGAGATAGACCTGCTGTGCTAAAGGTTCTATGTGGCTTATCTGTCACACTGCTGTCATTCCAATTCACACTCCACCAATACTGAATGAGTGCTCACCTTCCCACATCCTCGCCAGCACGGTCTATTAGTAAACCTTGTCTTGCCACTTTGAGAGCTGAAAGTCGCAACTTGACTGTCTTGGCACGGCTGTAGCGTGCGTGAATCTGGTCACTGGGCGCTTGGGCTTGCCAGCACCCAGCACCTCAAGTGGGGCTTGCAGGCTCCCAGCCCTGCCCAACCCTACCGGCCCCTCCTCACTGACACAAGCCCGCAGCTCCTCCCACTCCCCAAGCTTCCACCTGCCTCTGGGCCTTGGCTCACACCCTCCCGAGGACTCCAGGGCACCGTGCTCACTCTTCTAGAAGTTTTGTGCTGTTTATGTCACACAACAGGAGGGCAACTATGGATTATCCAATTCTAACTGTATCACTCCAGCAGGTGCGTCACCGATTGCTCATATAACGCTGTCATTCAGTTTTCTACACACAATACTCCACGATGCTGACTATGCTGTTTGAGTCAGCATTTAGGGGGCAGCGACCTCTTCAGAGCCTAGCCCAGAAGGGTGCTCCACATGGACTTGCTGAGTGACAGAAGGAAGCTGGGATTTTACATATGGGTGTTTCATTTTATGTCACAAAGAGGGAATGTAAGAGGTGACATTAAGTCAAAAAACACAGAAGTTGGAAGGGAAATAACTTCCATTACAGCTGCAGTCCTGTTTAGAAAGCGAACACTTTCTCTTTCCAGGCTTTTTTTGCTTTTGATAATGCACAAGTGTTCTGAGATTAATCCATACAACCTAAGAGAGCCGTCCAGTCAACACCAGGCAATGCCTGAGAGGAATAGGAACAAAGAATGTGGACTCCTGACCACAGGTGAAGGGAAAGGCTCACGGCTGGGACAGGGTGAGCTGGGCACAGCTGTGGTTACTGGGGGGTGGCAGTCCCTTGTGGTCCCTTGCCTGATGGCATCACCCAAATCAACAAGATGGGATCGGGAAGTTGTCACTTGCCAGTGGGACTCTTGGTAGAGAGCATCTCTTTACCATCAAAATCCACAGAGGAAATCAGCTGTGATACAAAACATGTGGAATGTTTGCATTCTCACACTGAAAGCACAAGCTTGACGCAGGAAGGCTATCACAGACCACAGAGCGGTCACTTTAGCTCCTGACAGTTCAAAAAGAGACACAACAGAAGACACTCTGGGTTGCCCATCTCACACGCTCTTTTCTGGGACCATGAAATCAGCAATCTCCTTGTGAGATTGCAGACCTCGGACTCCAAGCAGGCTTTCCAATCTCAGGATCAGGCAGCTTCAGCGGCCACGATCTCAGCCGGGAGTCTGTATGCTTTTTTGTTCATTTCTGGGGAAAAATATTCCCTTCCCATTACCTGGTGCCAGAAGAGTAAAAAATAAAACCCCATAGCTTTAAAGCCCTCTGCCCAATGACGCGCTGCTGACCTGGACTACCCACTGATAGTCTCATTTCTCAAGCCGTACCTCATGCACCACATCAAGGGTACAGACTACTCACCAGGACAAATGGGGAACAGCTCCACCCCAGCAGCAACGAAGCTGCCATCAGGGCCGGCTGGGGAGCTTCGTGAACTAAGAGCCAGAAGGGCCCTGGACAGCCCCAGCAGCTCCCTCGGTGTAAGGATGGGGACACTTGCGGGGAAGGTGATCTGTCCAAGAACACCCAGGGAGTTAGCAGTGGAGGTGGGACTGAACCCAAGGCACCTGAGTCAGGCCTCTTTCTGTAACCCACACTGGCTGCTGCTATAAGTCCAGGGAGCCTTCTCCCACTTCCTGACCAGGTCTGCAATGCTCCTAAATGGCAAAGACTGTGCAGGTGGGGGTGGTGGGAATCCACCCTCACTGAGGGAGCCAGCCATCAAGGAAGAATCCAGACGTGCTCCTGCACTTTCCCAAAAGTATAAATAAATGATCATCCCAACAGCCAAGCCCCATTCCAAGCCTCCTTAACGCCCTCTGGTGGTGCTAAAAAAAAACAGAGGTACTGTATCTTTTAGCAGTTGCAGCCGAGTCAGTTCCGACTCACGGTGATCCCGTATGTGTGGGAATAGAATTGTGCTCCAAAGGGTTTTCAATGGCTGATTTTTTAGAAGTAGATCAACAGACCTTTCTTCTGAGGCACCTCTGGGTGGGACTCAAATCACCAACCTTTGGTTAGCAGCCAAGCATGTTAACCATTCGCACCACCCAGGGACTCCTCAGTTCTTTAGGGCAGGGCAAAAGCCCCAGGAAGTCCGTGTGGTAGCCGGCTGGTTGCCTCTGCAATATCCATTCTCCCCTTCTTCCTTATAAGGAAGTTCCCTTAGCCGGCCCCTTATATACTGGTGCCAGCAAGGCATTCAGCTTAAGAGACTCCATTACCCAGCCTCCCTTGGAGCTGGCCATGGCCACGTGGCTAAGCTCTAGCCTATCAGAGTTTTACACTGAGGTCAGGCCACGCTTCTTGGAGAACTGAAGACCCGAGTGATTCTTAGGGCAGTCAAGGGGGGGAAAACTTGAGATCTAGTCCCGGTTTCGCATACATTTATTGTTTTGTGCAAGTCACTTAACTTTTCTGGGTCTAAGTTTTCTCAGTTGTCTACTTAATAGGGTCAATTTGAGGAGAAGAGTAGCTACCTTTAATCTTCATGACAAAACTGAAAAGTAGGTATCACCTTCCTTTTACAGTAAGGTCACAGCATTTGTCTAAGACCATAAATGGCACAGCCAAGATCTGCATCGAAGTCTTTCTGACTCCAAAGCCTACATTTTTCCTTTGGCTTGGGGGCTGCAATACAAAACTGCATTCGGTCATACAGTGAGAAGAAACTGGGAAGCCAACAATGGTTCTGGTGTAAGACCTACCACAAGGAAGCAGAAAGAACACTGGTCTGGGGCTTGGGGGACTCCCTGAGATCAGGCCCATCTCCTTCCTTCGTCTCAATGGTCTTCCTGACTCTAGTCTTCCTCCCTTAAACCCACCCCCCAGCGGAGCAAGTGAACTGAGCATGCCACTGTTGGCTTAAAACCACTCCATGTCCCCCATTTCCCAAGGAACACAATTCAGACTTACATTGGCAAACAAGGCCTTGCAGCCCGCCCCTCCCTCCCTGCCGGATCTCAGCTCCCAGCTCACCCATCTTCCAGCACTGTCGCTCACATTCTCCCCTTGCCTTGGGAGGGCCCCCCACATTGCTTCTTTTGGATAACTCTTAGGTATCCTTCCAGATTTAGTTCAGACTTCCTTGCCCCCCTTGCAACTGAGCTAGGTGTCCTTCCAAAGAAAGGCTCCCAAAGCATCCTATGCATACCTCTGAATTAATACTTCATAAGCAATACCATTATTTATCTCTCCCACTAGACAATTAGTAAGCAATACCATTATTTGTCTCTCCCGCTAGACGATTAGTTCTGAAGGCAGGGGAGCCTTATCTTACTCATGTTAACGTCCTCGGCACACAGCTTACCACCTGGATGACGCAGGCACTGAACTACTAAACTGAGCCAAGTACAGCAGAACACACAGATTCTATCACAAGTCAAAAGAGACAGGTAGTTCAGTGCTTAAGAGTACAAGCTCTGGGTTCAAAACCTGCTTCAGCACTTACTGTGGGACCAGGGAAAGTTGCTTAACCTCTCTGGGCCTTGATCTGCCCCTCTACAAAATAGAAGAAGTAACAATATTCCTCATAGGAGTATTAATAAAACAATACACAGAGTACTTAAAACTATGCTTTACACTTAGCCAAGACCGCAAACACTTCAGCAAGAAGTAGCAGTACTATTACCACTAAAGAGGAAAAGTAAAACTTTGAGCACAAAGGCTGGCTGCAGAGAGCAAAAAAGTACACCTTAGATTATAATCTGTGCATCCAGACAGAGCCTCCCTTAACATCTTTCTTTATTCTTTCAAATTGTAAATCATTGTAATAAGTTTGGAAACAAGAGGAAAAAAGTTACTTAAAATGTCACCATCTTAATATAATCAAGATCATTTGGCTGACTTCCTTTGACACTTTTCCCAAATGCTTACTTGGTTTTGTATCACTGTAGTCCTGGTTAGACACCTTCTGGCCTGCACTTTGCATCTGAGAACAGACCAAAGTTATATCAAGCCATGGTCTCTGTTCCCTGGTCTATCAGCCTCCTCCACTGGCCCCTGCAGGAGCTCCTCAAAGAATGGAGCCCTGAAAGGTGTGCCCATTAGAGTGGTGACAGGAATGACCTGGCCACAGCTATATGGAAAGTCATTAAGAAGCCTCAAGTTCTAGGCCCCCAACTCCCTGCCCCCAAATAAGGGCTCTAGCTCCTGTGTGATGCAGATACAGCAGCCGCTCAGCACGTGGTGGTGGCCCTGCGGGAAGCCAGAGAGGTAGCGCAGGGCAGCAGCAGCGCAGGGGTAGGCAGATCTCCTCCTGCCTCGCCCACAGCAGGGCCGGGTGATGGAGGAGCTCAGGAGACACCGAAGGACTGCCAGGAAAGAGGGCTCAAGATGAACTGCTGAAGGGCTCCAAAGATCACCAGGTGCAGAGGGCTGGTTACTTTTTTTTTTAATTAAAAAATTTGTTACTTTTGTTGTTCTTGAGAATATATGCAGGAAAACATACATCAACCATTTCTATGTATACAATTCAATGACACTGATGACATTCTTCGAAGTGTGCAACCATTCTCACCCTCCTTTTCTGAGTTGTTCTTCCCCCATAAACATAAACTCACTACCCAAGGTTCCTATTTAATCTTTCGAGTTGCTCTCTCAATTTGATACCACACAGATAGAGCTTAAAAGAACAAAATGCATAAGGCTGACATTCATTACTAGTTAAGCTAAACCATTGTTTGGTTTTAAGAAGACTCCAGGGGATATTTTTGGTTTAAGGTTTAAAGATGATCTCAGGGTAATAGTTTCAGGGGTTCATTCTGTTCTTAATTTTCCCCTTTTTTGATCAGGATTCTTCTATAGCCTCTTTGATTAAAATGTTCGGTAATGATAGCCAGGTACTATCCAGTTCTTCTGGTCTCATGGCAGAGAAGGCAGTTGTTCATGGAGACAATTAGCCACACATTCCATTTCCTCCTTCTATTCCTGATTCCTCTTCTTTCTCTGTTGCTCTAGGTGAATAGAGACCAACTGTTACCTAGAATGGCTGCTTACAAGCTCTTAAGACCCCAGGCACTACGAGCCAGGAGGTAAAACAGAAGCACTAAACACCTTATTAGGCCAATGAACTGGGATGTCCCATGAAACCATGACCCTGAACCTCCAAGCCAAGAAACCAAATCCCATGAGCTATACATGAGCAGCCTTGGCAGCTCTTCTTTTTGTTGCTGTTGTTGTAAATATATCTATCATACAACTTTTGCCCATTCATCTTTTCATAGGTGTACAACTTACTGATAGCAATTACATTAATCAAATGGGCAACCCCACCCTTCATCAAGGCAATTTTTCCATCACCATAAACCAAAGCTAAGTACTCTCTCTTCCGCCCCTGGTAACCACCAATAAACTTTGGTCTCTATATGTTTGCCTGTTCTTGTCTTTTGATATAAATGATTGGCTTATTATCTTCAAGCTCCATCCATACTGTAGCTTGTATCAAGACTTCATTTCTCTTACTAGCTGAGTAGTATTCCATTGTATGTATGCACCACATTTTGTTTATCCATTTACCTGCTGATGTGCATTTAGGTTGTTTTCACCTTTTGGCTATTATGAGTAGTGCTGCAATGAGCACTGGTGTACAAGTATTATTTCAGTTTCTGCTTTCAAGTCTTCTGGGTACATATTTGTCCCTTGATATCCATGGGGGATTGGTTCCAGGATCCCCCGCGGATACCAAAATCCACAGATGCCCAAGTACCTTATATAAAACAGCACAGTATTTGCGTATGACCTATGCATATCCTCCCTTATATTTTAAGTCATCTCTGGACTACTTATAACACCTACTACAGTGTAAATGCTATGGAAATAGTTATACTGAATTGTTTAGGGAGTAGTGACAAGAAAAAAAGTCTATACATGTTCAGTACAGATGCAACCATGTATCAACTATCGTAGGTCTAACTGCCTAGTACACACCAGAAAAAAATGTAAATTTTTTGTTATTGTTAAGAATATTTTTGATCTGGTTGGTCGTATCTGCAGATGTGGAACCTACAGATACGGAGGGCCGACTGTATGCCTAGGAGTGGCATTGCTGGGTCATATGGTAGTTCTATTTTTAGTTTTTTGGGAAATGCCACACTGTTGTCCACAATGGCTGTACCATTTTGCATGCCCACCAGCAACGGATAAGGGTTCCAATTTCCCTACATCCTCGCCAACATTTGTTATTTTCTTTTTTTAACCATCTTAGCCATCTGAATGAATAATTTCTTTTATAAGGGTCAGCACAAAGCTGGTTTCTATGAGGCGAAGGTTAAACATGTCCCAAATGGCCAACTATTCCAAACTGCTGTCCCACTGCAGTATCTCTAACATCAACTACCGCTCTTCTCCTCAGTACTCTGTCTTTGGGTTCTGTAATTCACTGCAACTCCTCACAGGACTCACGAACCATCAAGGAAATGGCTCACGTGGTTCTGGAGGCTGGCAAGTCCCAAATCCATGGGTCAGGCATCAGGCAGAGGCTTCTCCTGACTCACGTGGTTGTGGGGGCTGACAAACCCAAGTTGGCAAGTCAGACAACAGGCTGCTGGCTCACAAGGCTGCGGAAGCTGGCGAATCAGGTCAGACAACAGGCTGCTGTCTCAAGTTCCAAGAACCGGAAGTCAGATGATGACGAGCCAAACAGACGATCCAGAGCAAGAGAGGGAACCCTGCCAGAGCACTCATATATGCTAGATGCAGACCACACCCTCCAAGAAACTTCCCTTACTTGAGCAGGGCGGTACAAGGGTGTGACCTGAATAAAGGGGGTAAGGGTGGTGACTAGGGTAAGGATGGTGACTTCAGTCACACCCTCTAGTAAGGCAGCAACTCAAGATGCATCCCATCCTAATCCTGCCTTATTAACATAACAGACAACTCACTCCCAAATGAGGCCATGTCCACAGGCACAGAAGCTAGGATTTACAACACATCATAAAATGAAGGATAATTGTATCAGATAAAAAAACAAAGGACAATTACATCAGACCACATAAATGGAGGATGACTACATCATTATATAACTGCCAAACCACTGAAAACAGACCAGCCAAGTTGACACATAACCTTAACCATCACAGGTTCTATATATCTTATTTGCACTAGCAGAAAGCTATCCAATCCTCTTGGTGGGCCACGAGTGCCTTCTTTGCATAGTCCTACTATGGCTGGAAGCACCATATTAAGTAATTCACTGTACTGTACCATCCTAGTGGGAGTGAAATGGTATCTCATTGTGGTTTTGATTTGCAGCTCTTTGACGACTAATGACATTTAGTGTCTCTTCATGTGTTTGGTGGCCATTTGAATGTCCTCTTTGATGAATGTCTATTCAAGTCCTTTGCTCATTTTACGATTGGGTTATTTGTCTTTCTGTTGTTAAACTGTCTACGTTTTACATATATTTTGGTTACTGAAGATATTCTCCCAGTCAGTAGCTTATCATTTCCCTTTATGGTAAATTCCTCTGATGAAAAAAAGTTTTTAAGTTTTATGAGGTTCCATTTATTTAGTCTTTTGCTATCTGTGCTTTTGTTATTATATTAGCTAATCCAGAAACGACACATCATCCTATTCAAAAAACACTGTGAAAGTTAACCTGTCGGCTGCTAAATGAAAGGCTGGAGGACAGAGTCCACCCAG
This sequence comes from Loxodonta africana, assembly GCF_030014295.1. Lineage (NCBI taxonomy): Eukaryota > Metazoa > Chordata > Mammalia > Proboscidea > Elephantidae > Loxodonta > Loxodonta africana. The sequence continues at coordinate 20,149,569 of NC_087363.1, read as the reverse complement.
AGGTGCCTTGGAAGAAAGGCCTGGCGATCTACTTCTGGAAACTCAGCTGTTGAAAACTCCATGTGGCACAGTTCTACTCTGACACACACGGGGTTGCCATGAGTCAGAGTCAACTTGATGGCACCTGGTTTGGTCATCATACTCCAACTCAACAGGAAAAGCAGGGTGGCACTGCTGCCCTGAGAGCTGGCTGGCTGGACGTCCACAGCAGAGCACTGCAGTCAGGACTCAGGGGTGCTCTCCAATGGGGCACTGATGAGCTCTGATCGACTGTGTCTCCTCTTGCCCAGGACAACTGGTAGGAGACTGGGGAGGTAAATATGGAGACTTCAGCATCTTTCAACACTCCCAAGGGTGCCACTCCCCTCCTCCCACCCTGGGCCTTTGTGCCAGCCCCTTTCTTGGACCCATTCACTAAAGGCTGAGTGCCCAGGCTCTGGACCTTTTCCAATGCCGGGCAAACTTCCAAACCCACCCACTCTACATCCTGCTCCCTCCGTGGTTATGTTGGGAAGCAGCTCAATCAACAACTACTGCAGCCTCTTGTCCAATGCGATAGTGACTCATAACAGTTTCACATATTCAAAAACAAGGCATTTTAATGGTGAGATTTCAGGCACCAAAAATGGTTAACAGAGAAGCTATCTTTGAAGAGGGACCTTCTTAACAACCCTGAAAAACTATACCAGGTAGGTGAATATCCACATGCTGGCCCAGTTGTGAGGCCGTGACCCTCTGATCAGATGACTCACTTATCCTCTGTGAAGAGAACACCGAGTCAGCAGAGTCCAGGCAGAGCACAGACCCCAGGCAGCCTGCGCTCACTACAATCCAGAAACATCTGGTTCTGATCAGGAATGATGGCAAATGCTATCAACAAACACCCAGAGGGGCACTGGAGAACCTGCAGGCTTAAGCCAAAGGAAACCACCAAGGACTCTAGATTTCAAGCTCACTCTCCTGCCTACCGCCTAGCCTTCTCCTAGGGCAAAGACAGCGGAGGAGCAGCTCCAAAGGCCGCTTTCAACATCCAACTCACAGTTACACTGTGTTCATGTAACGGGACTATTGTTTGTTTGTCCATATGTACGTCAGTCCTCCACACAGCTGTCAGTGGGTCTTCTCAAAATATAAATCAATACATGCTACAATATGGAAGGACCTTACAAACATCATGTTGAGTGAAATGAGTAAGACACAAAATGACAAATGTTGTGTAATCCTACTTACATGAAATATCTACAATAGGCAACTGCATATAGGCTGAAGTTCACTAGTGGTTACCAGGGGCTGGGGGTGGAGGGGAACAAGGAGTTATTGCTTGAGGGGTGCTGAGTTACTGTTTGGGGAGAGCTAAGACTATTGGAAATAGACAGTGATGATGGTTGTACATTGTCACTGAACTGTACCCTTAAAAATGGTTAAATTGGCAAACTTTTTGTTATATATACTTTTACCACAATAAAAAAATTTTAAAATACATATATATTGTGTCACCCTTCACCCCCTCTCTAGCTAAAGTTTCCATGGCCCATAAATTTGTCCAAACTCCAACTTTACACTTAAGATCTGTATATTTTATTATATGTAAGTGATACCTCCGTAAAATAAAAAAAAAGCAATAAAAGAAAACCCTGGCATGTCTTCCCACAGTAGTAAAATAAGGTTTCTTCTCATGGCTGAAGTCTGTGGGGCTGAGGGCCCCGCCCACTTCTCTGACCTCCCCCGGCCACCCCTCATTCTCTGTAGCCACAGTGACCTTTGCTCCAGCTTCACAAATACCAAGCCCCGTCCTGCCTCAGCACTTTCTGTGTGGGCTGCACCTCCTGACTAGAACACTTCTCCCAGTTATCAAGTGCTGGCTTCTCCTTTTCTCAACTGTCTCAGCACCCAGGTCTCCTCCTCGGAGGCCTCTCCTGGCCCCTCACCTATAGGTGTGCACACCCCACCTTGCCCCATCCCTCTATCTCGGTTCCCTGTTTTATTTTCTTCACTAACCCTTCTTAGAAAGTCATATGCGTTTTCCTGATTATAGTCTCCTTCCCACTAGAAAGTAAGCTCTGTAGGATCAGGACCGTCTTCTGTTTTGCTTACCCCTGGCCTCCTAGCACCTAGAGGGTACCTAGCTTGTAACAGGTAGCTAAACAATATTTGTTGGACAAAGGAATCCATTCAGTCTGTCATTCAAGATGTATTTGTGTATTGGGTCCTGTCCAGGATTGGGGTTTGTGAATACCTGAGGGGAGTGTGTGCAGCAAGATGGGATTCCACTACCGTGCATGGCTCCAAGCTGACTTGGTCTCGTTTATTTGTGACATGACTGGGCCATGTGTTCAAAGCCGAGAAGCTGAAAACATACAAAGAATGTGAGACAGGGAAGGGACCCAGGTCAAGCCTCCCAGTCTCATAGATGGGAGACTGACACCCAGAGAAGGGCAGGAAAGAACTCAGTGTCACTGTAAGAAGATGAGTAGTATGTATATATTAAGTTCCATGAATTTTCCCAATGGGTTCTCCCATAAGTTTAGTTTGGAAGCCACTCATCAGGGCCTAGTTCAGGGGACAAGGCACTTTGCTTCCCACAACAGGACTACAATGGCTTAGCTCTCTTGGTTTTGGATGAAGTTAAGTTACCAGCAAGACTGCCAGAGGACAACTACCCAAAACTTTTCTTCCTCCTAACTAACCATGAGGCAGGATGAGCAGGCACATCAAGGTCTTCCTCACCGTATATGGCCTTAGAAGCAAAAACCAAATAATCTGGGTTTGTGACCAACTGAAATGCACATGAAAGTTTGTTGGGAAGGACTTGGCTTTTTCTGGACCAGATGCAAGCCTGGGTTCTAAGTTAGCCAGCTTTTAAGCCTCCTATATGGAGGTTCAGCCAAAGGCTAAGACAGAAGCAAAGTCAAAAAACGCTGAACTGTTTAGCAGACAAATATGCTTAACTCTAAACACAGGGCCTCCTTAGAACCAGCTCCTCCTGGGAGCAGGGCTGTGGTGCCATCTGCTAACGATGACCTCAAGGGAATGAGGAAGGCATTACACTGCACGTGTTCCACGGAGGATTCTGGTAATGGTAAGAAATGTGAATGGCTGATAAATACATGAGAAGACGCTGAATCTCCACAACACTGATTTAAACAATGCAAATTGATAATTTTTTTGTCTAGATTAGCAATGATGAAAACATCTGGAGACGGTATTAGGAAGCAGGTACTCTGAAACTATGGAGCCCTATGGCACAATGGTTAAACGCTTGGCTAAAAGTTGGTTAAAAGGTCAGCAGTTCAAACCCACCAGCTGCTTTGTGGGGAAAAAAAAACCTGGTAATTTACTCCTGTAAAGATTTCAACCTCGGAAACCCTATGGGGCAGTTCTACTCTGTCCTATAGGGTTGCTACGAGTTGGAATCGACTCAATGGTACACAACAACACTTGTAAACTGCTGGTAGAAATATACACTGTACAAGTGCTTGGTAAATGTGTGGATGTGGATTCGTAACCCTGGTTTCTAGAACCATCAAGGTAAAAGAACATTAAATTGGTGTCACAGTGGCTGTGGTGAACAGAGCCTTTTGGGACCCAGGGATGCTGGAAGCAGAGAGGTTAGATGCTGCTCCAAGAGGCCTAGACACCAACTCTGCTTTCAAGGGGAAGAGGACAAGGAAAAGGGCTTGAGGGGGTGGGGTGGGGGCGGGGAGGTCCAGAAGGCAGAGTTTAAGAACCAAGAGGAGCTAGAGGTCTGTAAACACTTCCTGTGTGGTCTTGGTTGCTTGTGTAAGTTCTCCCTGAATACTGATGGGAGCTCTGAGTACAAACAGGCTGTCCTGGAAGGACCCTATCCTGTGAGCCAGTGTCCCTGGGCAGCTGGGGACCCTCTAGGTTCTGGGAACTCAGAGATACGCTGCTCCTGCCCCGCTGCCACTGCACTGCTAATCTATACCCCTAAGCACACGGCGGGCAGCAATGTGTTCCATTGCTTCCCATCAATTCACACAGCACCTGAAAAGGTGCAGCAGGTATTCTGGCAATATCTATTACTATGTCCAATGTTTATACACTGTGACCCAGAAACTCCGCTTCTAGGATTTTATTTTCTGTTATATTCACATGAATGCTCGGAAGTCTGTAAAAGAGAGTATTCACTGTAGCAGTGTCTGTAATAGTGGAGACTGTAGAAATCGGCCAAATGTCCATCAGCAGATGTTAAAAAGCGAGGTGGAACTGCACCCTGCAGCGGGGGAATTTCATGGCATGTAGACACACCTCAGTAAAGCTGTCTACAAAACACATGGGAGATCTATACTGAAATGGAAAAATGCCCACGTTAAACTGGGGTGGGGAGGGGCAGCAAGTCACCAAAACAGTAATGTGTAGTATGAACCAATTTTTATTTTTAAATGATATATACTGCAGACATCCAGAGGCACCTGGCTTTTTCACAGACTTTTGAGCATGTGTGTCAACTATGGTTAGCTCTCTGTTGTTGTTTGCTGTCGAGCTGATTCCGACTCATAGCAACAATATAGGACAGAGTAGAAGTGCCCCATAGGGTTTCCTAGGTTGTAGGTCTTTTCTCCTGTGGAGCAGCTGGTGGGTTCAAACTGCTGACCTTGTGGTTAGCAGCTGAGTGCTTAACCACGGCACCACCAGGGCTCCTTTTGGCTAGCTCTCTAGAGTATGGGATTATGGGGAACTTTTACTTTATATATTACGTATTTCTATAATGTTTTAGTCGTTTACAATGAGCACGTATTACTTTTGTAGTAAAAAAAAAAATAAAGGTCTAAAAGAGCTTATCTGGGAAAAAAAGTTCTGCTACTAAAAACATTAAAAAATAACTAAACTACAGGGTCAGTGAAAAAGAGGAAGACGCTCAACGAGATAGGCTGACACAGTGGCTGCAACAATGGGCTCAAACACAGCAACGACTGTGAGGATGGCACAGTACCGGGCAGCATTTTGTTTGGTTATACGTAGTGTTGCTATGAGTCGGAAACCACTCGATGGCACCTAACAACAACAACAAATTACAATTTTGGACATTAGGTAATTAAACCCAACTCATTTAGAAAATTTCCTTCCAGGAGAAAAGGTTCCAGAAGGCAGAACTCACTAGAGGTGGGAACCCATCACACTACTCCGTTCTTAGTCCGAATGAAGGAGGACAGAGCCACTATTGCGCTACCATACCTGGTGGACAAATGTCCCACTGGGATCCTGTTAGCCAGGCCAGGGGCTCCCCTCACACCTGAAGCCAGCACACATAAGTTACAATGAGATCTTTATTGTATATATATTTAATTTTTTGGGATGCCCTAGTTTCGATGCTTTAAAATTCAACCAACTTTACTTGTACACCAATGTTCACAACAGCCAAAAGGCAGAAACAACCCAGGGTCCATCCACAGATGAATGGGTCAACAAAATGCAGGATAGCCATACAGAGAAGCAACATTCTGTCACATGCTATGACATGGGCGAACCTTGAAAATCTTACGCTGAGTGAAGTAAGTCAGACACAGAAGGACAAATATTGTATGATCCCACTTACATTTAACACCTAGAACAGACAAATGCATAAAGACAAAAGTGTGTGGTGGTTACCAGGGGCTGGCAAGGGGCTGGGGACGGGAAGTCATTGCTGAAGGGTCCTGAGTTTCTCTTTGGGGCAATGAAAGGCTTTTGGAAACAGTGGGGATGGTTGTACAACATAGTGAATGCAATTAATGCCACTGAATTAAAAAAAAAATTTTTTTTTTTAATTACACACTTAAAAATGAGTGAAGTGGCAAATCTTTCATAGTAAATATTTACAGCAATAAAAATTAAAAAAAAATTAATCAACCATCAATCAATCCCGATTGTGTTAGATAAGAAGGCTTCGACTAAAAAAGGCTTCTTTATTCATTCTGCACCCCACTTTGGAGAGTGGTGTCTGGGGTCTTAAGTGCTAGCAAGCAGCCATCTAAGATGCATCAATTGGTCTCAACCCACCTGGAGCAAAGGAGAATGAAGAACACCAAGGACACAAGGTAATTACGAGCCCAAGAGACAGAAAGGGCCACATAAACCAGAGACTACATCATCCTGAGACCAGAAGAACTAGATGGTGCCCGGCCACAACCGATGACTGCCCTGACAGGGAGCACAACAGAGAACCCCTGAGGGAGCTGGAGAGCAGTGGGATGCAGACCCCAAATTCTCGTAAAAAGACCAGGCTTAATGGTCTTACTGAGACTAGAAGGACCCCTGTGATCATGGTCCCCAGACCTTCTGTTAGCCCAAGACAGGAAGCATTCCCAAAGCCAACTCTTCAGACAGGGATTGGACTGGGTCATAGGACAGAATATGATACTGGTGAGGAGTGAGCTTCTTGGATCAAGTAGACACATGATACTACGTGGGCAGTTCCTGTCTGAAGGGGAGATGAGAAGGCAGAGGAGGACAGAAACTGGCTGAATGGTCACAAAAATAAAGGGTGGAGAGAAGAAGTGTGATGTCTCATTAGGAGGAGAGCAACTAGGAGTATATAGCAAGGTGTATATAAATTTTTGTATGAGAGACTGACATGATTTGTAAACTTTCACTTAAAATAGAAAAAAAAAAAAAGCTTCTTTATCGAAAGGACTGAACTTCACTGCAACCTCATGGCTAGTTGGACAGAAAAAGGCCTGCCAGACAGTCTGCATTCCTCAGAGGTAACATTAGCAGCCCCCGGCCAACTCCACCACAGAAGCTGCTCCTCAACTCATACAGCGTGGAACCTTGGCTCCCCACCTCCTGTGGCCAGAAAAGACAGCCCTAACCCTGTCACACAGTGATGAACTGCAAATCAGAGGTGGGGTTTTCATCCCTGCACCCCAGGCTCCCAACAGGATTCTAGCTGCTTAGGGTCCTTTGAACTCGGAGAACAGAATGTATGATGGATACAGGGAGGGGTCCTTGTGACGTTTTCACTCTTTGAATCTGGAAGGAAAGGGTGGAGATCTGGCTGTATTTCTACCCAAGAGTTAAACACAGAAGCCAAAGGACTGGGCACAAAGTTTCCAACTTACCTAACTGGGTCATTCAACTCCAAGAACTTCACTAGGGGAAAAACCCAAGTGTGCTGTGTTTCAATCACAAAGATCACTCCACAGATGGTAAATCTGTAGGTTATGTACCATCCCATACAGTGGTGAAGGTGCCCCCAGCTCCCACCTCCCTCATCCAGCAGCCTTGGGAACACGGCCACGTCCCTGAGCAGCTGACGCACTCTGGTCAGCAGTGTGAGCATGACTGGCCAGGCTAAGTTCTCATGTGACACGGCCACCAACAGCACTCTGCTTCACCTTCAAAGACAAACCGCCATGTCCCTTCCACCTAAACTCAATGCGCATTGCCCAGTCAACCGAGTTCCTCTGTGGATTTTGAAAGCCTAATCGGATAAGGTGTCATCACCAACATCAGTAATACTGACAGCTCCGTGAACGCAAGATAAATTAACTCAATCACTCCTCACAGCAAAACTAAGAGGTGGATAATATCATCCCAATTTTCAGATGCAGAAATTGATGCTCAGAGTAGTGAAGGAACTTGCCAAAGTCCCGCAGGTGGCCAGAGGTGGAGCCAGGACCAGAACCCAGGACTGCAGACTCCCAGTGGCTTGGTACTGCCTCACGGCTGACTGAGCCTGGCCTCTTGGCACAAAATGTAAAACCGTGAAACTCAAACATCTATATGCAATCTGAACGGCATTATCAAAAGTCAAAAGAAGCCTCTAAAAGAGAATTTGCTTAGAAAATTTAAGTATAGATAGAAAAACGAAGAATGCTATTCTATGCCGAAGGTGGCTGGTGTCTACATCTGTAACACATACAAGCCCTAAAGTTGGCCACAGAGGTCCACGGTGCAGGGAAGAGGCCACACTGGCTGTGGCTGCTCCTGCCACCACTCGGCCTCCCAGTACAGCCCCGGTTCTGGCGACCCTGTGCCTGCCTCTGCCAAACCCAACACCACAGACAGGAGCAGGAAGGAAGCAAGCCCTGGGTTTGCTCTTGCTAAGTGCGTGCAACATCCCCCTGCCCCCCATCTCCACATGCTCCAGCTCCGCCTTACTAGCTCCTGTTCTAGGCCGTCCTTGGGCCACCAAAGCCAAGTAGGCACAAAGTTAGGTGGGAAAACTGCCCTTTCTCATGCCATAGTTGAAAACAAACTCCCTGGACAAACACATGAGCACAGGTGACTGAAGCAGCAAGTCCAGCGGGAAAAGGGGAGAGAGCAGAGGCCTGAGAGGCAGGAAGGAACAGGGGTTCTCATCATGGGTTTGCAGCCTTCAACCTGCTGGGAAGTCTCAGGCAAGCCATTCAGTCACTCCAGTTCCTCCACATGAACATGGAGTCTTGAATTAAGTGATTTGTATTTTTTCTGTTTCTAATAACCAGTGATACGATGTGAGCAGTTCTACCTCCCCAGGATCGTCTGCTGCAGAGGCTGGTCAGCCAAGGTGGGCCTAGCAAACTAACGTTTACTCAGCAGCCAGCACGCAGTGCCAGGCCCTGTGCTAAGCACCTTAAACCAGCTGCTACTGAGTCAATTCCGACTCACAGTGACCTCATATATGTCAAGAGTAGAACTGTCCTCCACAGGATTTTCAATGGCTGATTTTTCAGAAGTAGGTCTCCAGGCCTTTCTTCCAAGTTGCCTCTGGGTAGACTTGAACCTCTAACCTTTCAGTTAACAGCCAAGTGAGTCAACTGTTTATACCACCCAGGGACTGGCTAAGCACATTACCTCGTTTACTTCTCACAACAACCCAACAATACAGGTAACATCATCTACCTCATTTTGAGGACAAGAAATTATCTCAGAGGGAAAAAGCCCTATGGAACGAGGTCACGCAGCTAATCAATAGTATATCCAGGGCTCAAATTCAGGCCGTTTGATGCTGGTGCCCATGCACTTGACAACCAGCTGTACCACTTCTGTTCCCTGACCCAGAAGCCTAGTCTGCCTAGTTCTCCTAAGAGCCTTCCTAAACGCACTTGTGTACTGATGGCACGGGAGAGAAACACCTCCACCGTTTCCCCAAGGGCGTTCATCTAAAACCAAGAGAAACCGGCTTGTTACAAACCTACACAAAGAGGGCATGTAAAAGTCTGAGTTCAGAGGGCCAGCTCCTAGTGTTTCAGAAGGCCAACGTGTTCTACCATTCTCAGCAGACAAGAGTCAACGTGCCTCTGTGCCTTTGGAAGAGGTGGTGGGACAGCCCACTGCACAGCTGACACCAGCCTTCAGAGGGACTCTGCTGCTGTGCAAGTGAGAGGATGTCACGGTAGCACCCTCTGGCTTTGTGAGGGTGCTACATATTTACCCAAGCTTGGAACCCTCCTCTGGGGTGCATCAGGCTTCAGTTTCATGTTACTGTGAAAGCCAATTAATAAGCATCCTTAGCCTAACAATTCATGGAAGGCTAGTTCTTTTCTTGGCACCACAATTATAAAACTACTTTCTTTTTTAATAATTTTTATTGTGCTTTAAGTGAAAGTTTACTAATCAAGTCTCTCACACAAAAATTTATATACACTTGCTACATACTCCCAATTACTCTCCACCTAATGAGACAGCCCGCTCTCTCCCTCCACTCTCTCTTTTTGTGTCCATTTCGCCAGCTTCCAACCTCCTCTACACTCTCATCTCCCTTCCAGGCAGGAGAAGCCAACATAGTCTCAAGTGTCCGCCTCATCCAAGAAGCGTACTCCTCACCAGCATCCCTCTCCAACCCATTGTCCAGTCCAATCCATGTCTGAAGAGTTGGCTTCGGGAATGGTTCCTGTCCTGGGCCAACAGAAGGTCTGGGGGCCATGACCACTGGGGTCTTTCCAGTCTCAGTCAGACCATTAAGTCTGGTCTTTTTATGAGAATTTGGGGTCTGCATCTCACTACTCTCCTGCTCCCTCTGGGGTTCTCTGTTGTGCTCCCTGTCAGGGCAGTCATCGGTTGTGGCCGGGCACCATCTAGTTCTTCTGGTCTCAGGATGATGTAGTCTCTGGTTCACGTGGCCCTTTCTGTCTCTTGGGCTCGTAATTAGCTTGTGTCTTTGGTGTTCTTCATTCTCCTTTGCTCCAGGTGCGTTGAGACCAATTGGTGCATCTTAGATGGCTGCTTGCTAGCATTTAAGACCCCAGACACCTCTCTTCAAAGTGGGATGCAGAATGTTTTCTTAATAGATTTTATTATGCCAATTGACTTAGATATCCCCTGAAACCATGGTCCCCAAACCCCTGTCCCTGCTACACCGGCCTTCGAAGCATTCAGTTTATTCAGGAAACTTCTTTGCTTTCGGTTTAGTCCAGTTGTGCTCACCTCCCCTGTATTGTGTGTTGTCTTTCCCTTCACCTAAAGTAGTTCTTATCTACTATCTAATTAGTGAATACCCCTCTCCCACCCTCCCTCCCTCCCCCCTCCCCCTCATAACCACAAAATAATGTTTTCTTCTCAGTTTAAACTATTTCTCAAGTTCTTATAACAGTGGTCTCATACAATATTTGTTCTTTTGCAACTGACTAATTTCACTCAGCATAATGCCTTCCAGGTTCCTCCATACTATGAAATGTTTCACGGATTCCTCACTGGTCTTTATCAATGCATAGTATTCCATTGTGTGAATATACCATAATTTATTTATCCATTCATCCGTTGATGGTTGCTTCCATTTTTTTTGCTATTGTAAATAGTGCTGCAATAAACATGGGTGTGCATATATCTGTTCGTGTAAAGGCTCTTATTTCTCTAGGATATATTCCGAGGAATGGGATTGCTGGATCGTATGGTAGTTCTATTTCTAGCTTTTTAAGGAAGCACCAAATCGATTTCCAAAGTGGTTGTACCATTTGACATTCCCACCAGCAGTGTAGAAGTGTTCCAATCTCTCCACAGCCTCTCCAACATTTATTATTTTGTGTTTTTTTTATTTATGCCAGCCTTGTTGGAGTGAGATGAAATCTCATTGTAGTTTTGATCTGCATTTCTCGAATGGCTAATGATCGTGAGCATTTCCTCATGTATCTGTTAGCTACCCGAATGTTTTCTTTAGTGAAGTGTCTATTCATATCTTTTGCCCATTATAAAACTACTTTTAAGGTCTTTTCCCCAGCTCCTGAGCCCAGTGATGTAGGCACCCAGCATCTTCTCTTTTCAAGAAATATAAGCTGTGTAACCAACCAGCATCTGAGCAGAAGTGACAGAATTCACTTCCCTAGTCCCAAGGCCTGGCAAGAATTAGGGTGGCAAGAGGCAGGGCAGCAGAGAACAGCCAAGGAAGCCTTAACCTTATGATGATAATTCCAAAGGAGGCTTAATTGAAGAAGTCATCGGCCACCACGGGTTAAGATATCTGTAGCCCTCCTTGGCTGGCAGTGGGAATCCCACCCAGACTGGTCTCACTGACAGCTTCTGGCACACTGGGGCTCCTATCACAGCAACTTCCACATCTTCTGTGCTTAGGAAGACCAGGAGGACTGGGTGGGAGGAGGTAAGTGCTAAAGGAGCACGTACACCAGTATATGGGGAAATACAACGTAAATAAACCAAGACTCTTTGAACCGGGAGCACCTGGCGGCCCTAGGAATGGTGAGGGTCTGAGACAAGTCACAAATCAGGATTCCTGACGTCCCAGGAACTCTTGCTCACTTGTTAGTCTACTGGCTTGGATCCCTCAAACGTTCCCTCACGAGGCGCTGGGAAAACCACCATGATGTGGCACACAGTCATGTGAGGCACTATCAAATTGAGTTTTTCTGCAACCCTTGTCCTATCAAGCAAGCACTCAGCTGCTAACCAAAAAGTCGGCAGTTCGAACCCACCAGCGGCTCCATGGCAGAAAGATGTGGCAGTCTACTTCCATAAAGACCACAGCCTTGGAAACCCTGTGGGGAAATTCTACCCTGTACTATAGAATCACTATGAGTCAGAATTGACGTGAGGGCAATGGGTTTGACTTGGTTTGGGTTTTGTCCTATTAAGCAGAATTTTTTTTTTCCTTTTTATAGTGAGTGGCCCCAAGGCACTAAGGCTGGGCAAGTTGCTTGGTTGAGGAGCAAGTCAAAAAGATCTGCCTCAGCCTCTTTCCTTTTGGGCTACGAACCACAGCTACATGTTATGAGGGGACACCACATGATCATCTGGTTTCTGAAAAGGGATGTGCGACTTGATGTTTCCGGGGTGATCTCACAGCTGTGTCATCCTTGGTTCCAGCCTCCCTAGAAGTTTAGTATGAACATAAACGCATACCCTGGCCCTGCTACTTCTCATTTAAAACAGGCCTGCCTATGCCAGCTCTGCTAAGAAAGGCTAGGCCCAGGCCATCAGATTCTGGAAGAAAAGGAGGCTCAGGGCCCAGCTAGCTCCTACCTGTCCTCAGACCCCCAACCAGGCAACAGTCCCAGTGAGGGTATATCAGCCAGGCAACAGCTCACCTGAGAAGTCCAATCAACATGCAATCTTGGGACTTGCTCTTCAACCAAGTTATCTGCAGGAGACTTAGCTAAGCCTCTTACCACGCCTCATGCTATGCACGAGGAGCCGGGGTGGCTTACAGTCTGGTTGTACCACCAATGTGGGTGGGCGAGCACAGAACCCAAAGAAAGCAGAATTAAAGTACTCTGCCAAGAAATGACCAATCTGATAAAATAAGCAGGATAGCAGTGACTTCCTAAGATCATTCTAGGGGAGGGGAAGAAGCAGGTGGCTGGGAAAGACCTATTGGAGTGCTCAGGGCAGAGAAGACAGACTCAGTGAAGCTCTACACTGTACACAGCCAGAACTTTAACACTTCCTCTCTCCTACCATTTGAGATTAGAGTTTCTTTCCCTGAAAGAGAGGTAAAAGGGAAGATCCATCAACTGCCTCCGTACAAAGAAGGCACTGAAACAAAGCCACGCAGCTGAGGAGCCTGGTAAATGTGTAAAGAGTGATCATGCGCAGAATGTGCAGGCTCCATTTCAATTATAAGCCCCAGTTTGACTCCCACATGTAACTCAAAGGCTCATTATACAACAAAATAATCTAAAATTCATCTTTGCTCAATAATCCAGTGTAGATTGCAGAAGCTCAGGTTTCCTACTGGTTAGAAATACAAGCAGTGAAGCAATCAGGTTGGCTTACTAAGGGCAAGGCAAATATGAGAATATGCCAAACTGCCCCTCCAACGCCCTTGAGGCAGAAGTAGCTGACTCCTGTCTTGGACGAGATGTTCTCTGGTGTCTCAGAACCTGTTTCAACCACTTCCAAGAGCTCAGGAAGAATGGTGATGCACGATCTGTGGGATCCTGGAAACTCTGCTTACCAAGACAAAATCCAGTGGACAAGCTCTCACTTCTCTACCTAACAGGCAGATTAGATATACCTGAATCAATGTTCTTTGGCCATTTGGCATACAAGCCTGGAATAGTTACTGGTTCAAGTGATTTGTCTTCCTAAGCGGACTGTAGATTCTTGGAAAACGGGGGCCAAGGCTTCTACTTATCCTGTACTCAGCTTTGCTATGTTAGTTATCTATTGCTTTGTAACTCCAAAACTTCATAGCTTAAAACAAGAAACATTTATTATCTGTGTAGCTGGGTGGCTCTAGCTCAGGGTCTCTTGTGAGGTTGCAGTGAGGCCAGGGCTCCATCATCTCAAGCACTGACTGGGGCTGAAAGACTCACTTCTCAGAAGACTCATTCACGTGGATGCTGGCTGGAGTCCTCAGTTCCTCCCCAAGTGAGCCTCTGCAGAGGGCCTTCTGAGTGTCCTCAAGACACTGGGGGTAGCTGGCTTCCCTCAGAGCCAGTGATCCAAGAGGGAGCAAGTGAGACAGTGCACCTAAGATGGAAGATGTGTTTTTTTTTTATTACCTAATCTTGGAAGTGATACACCATCACTTCTGCCACATTCTGTTGGTGACATCGACTAACCCTAGTACAATGTGGGAGGGGACCCCACAAAGTTGTATCAGGAGTGGCGAGCATTGGGGTCTATTGTGGAGACTGGCTGCTACATTTGCCATTCTAAGTTCTCAGAAAATCTTTACCAAACAGGAAATGGATAGATCTTTCAAGGGGGAAAATGAAGCTGTTGGTTTGCTTTCAATTCATTCTTCGTGGACATTCTCATGCTTTTTGCTGACCTACTGGGTTAACAGCCCTCCAAGGCAGAAAAAAAAGAACAAAGCACTAGGAGTAGACATGACAGTGTTGCCAGCCGTCTCTAAAGGAGCGTTCCCTTCCCCTATGCTACTGCAAAAACCAAAAAGGTGTTTTAAGCTAAGTTCTGTTTCTCACTCACCCAGACGAGGAGGCATACTATCAACGCAATGACAAGGCTGCTAACAGGGGAGGCTTGGGCCCAGATGATGCCATAGAGGGTGTGAAGGTGGAGACTGTGTGACAACTTATAAAGCTGGGCCATGGTTCTCAGTGGTTTGCAGTTATAATTGGGCAGTTGTATGATGTTGTGATCACTTCCATGATGAGACTTATTATAATGTGATCATCTCCATGATGGGATCTGCTGTGAGTAGCCAATCAGTTCAAAGGGAGTTTCCTTGGGTGTGTGGCCTGCCTTGAATAAAAACAGACATTCTGGCAAGGCTTGCCGGCTTTTGCTGACTCTGGATCCTGCAGCTGGCTCCTGTTCATCTGACCTCCGGTTCCTGAGATCTGAGCTAGCTGTTTACGTGTGGTCTCACCTGCCAATCTTGGGATTTGTTGATCTTCAAAGCCTGTGAGCAAGAGCCCTGCTCTCTGATCTTCCGATCTTGGGTTCACCTACACGAACCAGGGGAAGCCTCTATCCTGACCCAGGGACTTGGAATGTTCCAGCCTCTACAACTGTGTAAACCATTTCCTTGATCTAAATCTCTATGTATATTTACAAGCTTCAGTGGTTTTGCTTCTCTAGAAAACCCAGCCTAAGACAGAGGGGTATCAAGGAGAAGGGCTTAGAACCTGGCACTTAAATACCGTGCCACAGCAGAGTAGGGAAGAATGGAGAAAATGCTAACAAAGAAGAGGCCCCATCTGCTACAGCGGAGCCCTGGTAGCCTAGTGGTTAAGCACTCAGCTGCTAACCAAAAGGTTAGCAGTTCAAACCCACCAGCTGCTCCTCAGAAGAAAGATGTGGCAGTCTGCTTCTGTAAGATTTACAGCCTTGGAAACCCTATGGGCAGTTCTACTCTGTCCTACAGGGTCCCTATGAGTCGCGATCAACTGGGCAGCAGTGGGTTTGGTTTGGGCTTCTGTGAGACAGAGTAGAACTGTTCCGTAGGGCTTTCTTGGCTGTAATCTTTACAGAAGCAGATTGCCACATCTTTCTCCCACGGTGTCTCTGGATGGGTTCAAACTGCCAACCTTTAAGTTAGAAGTCAAGTGCAAACCGTTTGTGCCACCCAGGTGGAACTGGCTTGATGGCAATAGGTTTGGTTTGTAGATCATGATTTCTCCGTATGGCCTCTTGGAGCCCAAAACCATAGTCACTACACTTTTGTTGGCGTGATGACAGTAGTTTTTAAAGTTAGAAATGTAACTCAATTTCTCCCCAACTTAAGTAGTTTAACTTTCATCAAACTTAACCCTTGAGAATGTAACTAAAGGTGTCAGAACTTATACAGGGGTCCAGGAGTGGAGTCTGAATGACAGTGTATAAAGACTAGAACAACTCACCTTTGTGAAGTGCCTTCATCTGCTCATTTTTGTGTGTGTGCCTTCATTTATGAAACCTATTTTTCACTGGTTATAGAATCCTAGGTTGACAGGTTTTTTCCTTTCAGCACTTTGAAGATATTCCATTGTCTTCTGGCTTGAATACTTTCTGATGAAAAGTGTTAGTTCTTATGCTTATTTCTTACACTTACATAACGTCTTTTTATCTCTGGTTGCATTTACAATTTTCTTTTTATTATTGTCTTTCAACAATTTGATTCTGATGTAGCTTAGCGTGATTTCCTTTGTGTGTACCCTGTTTGGGGATCTTTAAGCTTCTTGGATCTGTAGGTTTTTATACTTTTCATTAAATTTGGAAAATATTCCGCCATTATTTCTTCAAATATCTTCTGTCCTTTCATCTCCCTACTTTCCTCTTGGAAATCCAATTACATGTTAACCTCTTGATACTATTCTATAAGTTATTGAGGCTCTGTTATTTTTTTCAGTTTTTTTTCTCTCTGCTTCACTTTGCATAGCTTTTGTCACTTTCTGGTCCATTCTATAGAGTCAATTCTGTTAAGTATATCTAGTGAATTAAAAAAAAAAATTGCATTTTCAGCTCTTGAAGTTCCATCTGGTTCATTTTTATATTATGCGTTTTATTGGTCATTATGATCATGGTTTTCTTTAAAACCTTCAGTGTATTTTCCCATCCCTGTTTTAAAGCCATTTTCTGTGGATTCTAGTGTCTCTGTAATTTCTGGGTCTATTTATATTGACTGAACTTTCTCCTGATTATGGGTCACAATTTATTGCTTTTTCACATATCTGATTTTTTCTTGGATGCTAAACATTATGACTGTTACACTGTTAAGTGATCAGATTTTGTTGTCTTCCTTTAAAGAGTATTGAAGTCCGTTTGGACAGTTACCTTTATAGAGTAGCTCGATCAATTCAAGACTTCCTCCCACTGCTGCCCTTTTTCTTTTAAGCCAATTTTAAAGTATAACTTACATACCAAAAATGCTAACATATTAAGCATACAGTTAATGAGTTCTGGGAAATGTGTACACCGATGTAACCTCACTACAATCAATATATAGAAATTTCCATTACCCTGAAAAGTTCTCTTGTGCCCCTTTACACTTCTTCCCACCACACCACTCCAGTCTCAGCCCAAGGCAACCATTAATCTGCTCTCTGTCACTACAGATTAGATATCCCTTTTCTAGAATTTCATTTAATGGAGTCACACAGTACGTACTCTTTCATATATGGCTTCTTTTCCTCAGAATGGTTTTTGAGATTCAACCATGTTGTTGCATGTATCAGTTGTTAATTTCTTTTTTTTCCTGACATATATTCAATGGTATGGGTATAACACAATTGGTTTACCTATTTACGTGTTGATGGACATTTGGGTTGTTTCCTGTTTGTGGCAATTATAAAGTTGCTATGAATATTCATACAGAAGTCTTTTGCGACCCTATGTTTTCCTTTCTCTTGGGTAAACACCTATGGGGTACGCGTGTTATTTTATGAGAAACTTTCTAACAGTTTTCCAAAGTGGGTGTATCATTTTACATTCCCACCCATAATGAATCAGAGTTCCAGGTGCTCCGTATCATTGTTGACTCTTGGTATTGTCAGTTTTTTTAACTTTAGTCATTCTTGTGGTTATACAGTAGTATTTCATCATCCTTTAACTTGCATTTCACTGACCGAACACCTTTTCATGAGCTTATTGACCATCTGTGTATCTTCTTTGGAGTAATGTCTATTCAGATCCTTCATCAATTTTTAAACTGGGTTGCTAAGTGTTTTTACTGAGTTGTAAGAGTTCTTTACATATTCTGGATACAGCCAGTTTGTCAAAGATTTATATTGTAAATATTTTCTCTCAGTCTGTGCCTTGCCCTTTTCATTTTCTTAACACTATGTTTTAAAGAACAGAATTCTTATTTAGATGAAGTCCAATTTATCAAAAAAAATTTTTTTTTCTTTTATGGCTCAAGCTTTTTGTATTCTAAGAAATCTTTGTCTATTTCAAGGTTACAAAGATTTTTCTTCTATGTTTTCTTCCAGAAGTACAGTTTTCACTTCTTTCCATGTTTAGATCTGTAATCCATTTCTAGTTTTGTGTGTTTGATATCAAGTCTTCTTTTTAAGCTATGTACCTTTCCTCTTGGGCTAGATAAGCCCAACTGTTAAGGCATGACTCTTTTGACATGTCTACTGAACACCCCAGGTGTTCAACAAGATCTCTCCACTTGGACTGGAAAGAACACAAACATATTCCAGACCTGGAAACAGTTTATCTTATAGCTTCCCATCAGCTGATCTTCATTTTGTCTCACGAGTTTCACCCTAAGCATGCACAGGTTAGTGTCCAGCCAAAGGCTGGGGAAGACCCCTAAGCAGAAGTCTAGAGCTTTTCGTCTGCATAGGTCTCTCTTCTCCATATCGTGCTGTGCAAATTCCAACTGCTTTTGCCTCCTCCTAACTTTGCTTTTTGTCTTCACAATCCAGCAAGAGCACTGGGCTCTGTTTGGATTCTTCCTCACTATTCTGGGATCTGGACTTTGCCCCCAGGCAGAAATGTAGGGAAGATCATAGGGCTCAGCTCATTACACCTACTCCTCACTTATCGACTATTTCGCATTTACAGTAAATAGTAAAAAAATCTACTTAAATCACCTTAAAGCCAGGTAAGGACCCATGTGTTTTGAGTTAGAAAATGCCTCCCTCCTAAGCCCCAAGTCCTCGATCCCTCCTATTTTAGGCTGGGTTCTCTAGAGAAGCAAAACCAGTGAAGCATCTACATATACATATAGAGAGAGAGATAGCCCTGGTGGCGCAATGGTTAAGACCTGGGCTGCTAATCAAAAAGTCAGCAGTTTGAATCCACCAGCCACTTCTTGGAAACCCTATGGGGCAGTTCCATTCTGTCCTATGAGATCGCTATGAGTCAGAACAGATTCGATGGCACCTAACAACAACAACAACAACAATATAGAGATAGAGAGAGAAAGAGAAAGATACATATCAAGGAAATGGCTTGTGCAGCTGTGGAGGCTGGAAAGTCCCAAACCTGTGGGTCAGGCTGGGGGCTCCTCCTCACTCACATAGCTGCAGGGGCTGGCAAACCCAAGATCTAGACCACAGAGGCTGAAGAATCCCAAGATCTGCAGGTAAACTGCTAGCTCAAGTCCCAGGACCTGGAGGTTAGACAAACAGAAGCCAGCTGCAGGAACCAGAATGAGCCCAAAAGATAGTGAGCCTTGCCACAAAGTCCACCTATACTGGATGCAGGCCATACTCCCAAGGAAACTCCTTTTCAACTGGTTGGCTACTCACAGCATTGGGGGTCATCACATTATACCAGATCTCATCGTGGAGGTGACTGCATCCTTATACGACTGCCACACTACATCATAACTGCCAAACCACTGAGAATCACGGTCCAGCAAAGTTGACACACAACTTTAACCATCACGCCTCTCATCCCACCCCTCTCCTTAGTCCTGGATTCAAATAAAGTTAAAAGAGAAAAAGTCAGGATGTTAGTGCCTCGAGCCATTAACCTGCACGAGTGCTCCATGCCTCGCTAAATTTGCGCAGGCCACGGGCTGGTGGCGGAGCTGTGGCTTTGGGTTGCGAGTCTTCCAGAAGGCGGCAGAGGGGTGCAGACAGTTTGCACTCTGGTCACTTCACCACAGACCCCAAAATCCACCACTTGCATGCCTGGGGGCAGCAGGTGGCAGCCCCGGGTGGATGGGCATATCCGTGGAGAGCAAGAACTCCCTGTGAGTCGAGGTAGGACAGGTCCCCTCCTGGCTGCAAATCCTGACCCAATCAGCACCGCCTGTGGTTTGAAATGGCACAAGCCAACCTGCCCACCGAAAAGCCAAGAAGCTAAGAGGCTGCTGAGGACAGCTGCAGGGAGGGAGCAGCCCCAAGGGGGCCACCTCCAAAATGACTTCGGGAGCCTGAGGAGCATTTGGGGGCTGACGTTTTGCATAATATCAATTTTCCCAAAACAATCTGGTCTTTGGAACCAACCATGTCAATAAGTGAGGAGTGGGTACACCTCCTCTCTCTCAGGGGTCACTGTCCTGAGTTGCCTGCTATCCAATGTGTGAAAACAGCTGTTTATATATTTTGGCTTGTTTTCTGGTTGTTTATAACAAAAGAGAAAGTTCCACGCCAGTTACTCCTTGATGGGCAAAAGCCTCTTCATCCACTTTGGCACAGGCTCAAATGTTAAATCTATCCATGCAGGAAAGAGCACTCTGGCTTCAATGACGAGCCCTACTAGATTCCAATCTCAAAATGAAAAGCCTTTGGCTTTTTCCTGCTCCTCCTATCATGCTGAGAAAGAAGATTGCTGAGATGTTCTCAGTGCAAAACCAAGCAGATCAGGGACAGCGGGGACCCAGTGGTGTTGAAGAGCTCCATACACAGAGGACAGAGGAGGACCACAGACGTTAGAGAAGCAGTGTCACCCTGTCACATGCTGCACATGAACAGAACACGGCAGACAGGCAGTGGGGTGCGGTGGAGGGAAGCCCCAGCACTGGAATGACACCCGCCGGTTTAAATTCCAGTTTTGTCACTTAGTGGCGGCCACAACCTCAGAAGTCACTTAACCTCTCTGTGCCTCAGTTTCCCCAGGTATAAAACAGGATATTAGTAGCGACTTCAGTGGGCTAATGCGAGGTGTAAATCAGTTCACACACGTAAAGCACTCACAGGGCTTGGCACACAATAAGCGCTCTACAAATGTGACTCAGTATCGTCGCCAGATTGTTACCAGATCAAAATCCGGCCAAAGAACCATCTGTCTCTATTTATGGCTCCCATCTTCCAACCAGAGAAGGCTTTTTAAGGAAGACTGAAAATAGGTCCTATATTTACACAGTCTCAAAATATCTCCCCACAAGCTACTTATTAATTAAAAAGGGAAAATTGTTACTTCACAGTGGAGGGACGCAAGTCATTAAAGAGAACTTCACCAACACTGAGGCAAACCAACACCAGATGCCTCAGGATGTGACACATCAAGGAGGCCACCACACTACTTAAGCAGCATTTCTGCCAAAAACATGTAACCTGAATATAATCACAAGATTATATTCACCACCAGGCAAACCCAATGTGGACATTCCACAAAATCAATGGCCAGTATACTTCAAAAATGTCAAGGCTAAGAAAGAAAAAAAAAGGCTGAGGAACTGTTTCAGACTAAAGAATAAAAAGATATGGCAAAAAAAAAAAAAAAAGATATGGCAACTAGATGCAACGTGTAGCCCTGGACAAGGAAAAAATAGCTATGTATTTGGGTAACTGACGAAATTTGAATATGGACTGTGGATTAATAATATCATATTGTTATATTTTCTGAGTTTTGATAACTGCACTGTGGTTATATAAAACAGAAACGCACGGTGAAGTATTCAGTAGTTAAAGAAAAGGAAAAAGATCCCAGTCTTTCCCCAACCTCCCAAGACCTCAGTGTTCTCTTTATGGCCAGCTCCCATTAGGGAACGGATTGCTGTCTGTGAATTTGAGCACTTGGCCAGGTACCACCACTCATACCACCATGTGACAGCCAGGCCAGATCCAAGCACGGTAAGAGGCAGGACAAAAAAAGACCTAACCTATACAGTACAGGCTCTATGTTCCATCGACTTCAAAGGAAAAGAACAATAGGGCTAAGGTCATGAGGGGAAGTTTCTTGGAAGACGGGTAGGGAGTAGCTAGGTGGGGAGGAAGGAGGAAAGCATTTTGGGGTGAGGGAAGAGACAGGAGCAGGTTTGGCAGGTGTGGGGGGCTGGGAGACAACAGCCTGTGGCATTTCCCTGCATCCCAGCATCTGATAGCCTGGCTGCTCTCCTTGGCCTAGGCTGCAAGGGGATCTTGGTGGTTGCAATGTCTGCAGAACAGAAAGAACTTGGTACAGGTGGATGGGTGCAGCAGGCCCAGGAGCCTGGGTGTCCTACAAGTGCCTCAGCCCTAGGCTAAGAAGGGCCCACCCATAACACTACAGGCAGCTACAGCCAGTGGGAGTGAGGACCAAAGAGCCCCTGGGGTGGTTCAGTGGCTCAAATGCAATGGAGCCTGAGCCAGTGAACGACCTCAGACAGCGTAAGAGGCTTTTATATCCCCCTCCTCGTACCTCCCTCCCCATGCCCTCATGCCTCACATCACCACAGACCAAAATTCAGCCTGAGCAATGGCGACATTGGCCTGCCTGAGGACTCCACTACTGGGAGAACAAGATCTCACCACAAAGTGCGGATGCACCCAGAATCCTGTCCCATCCCCAGCAGTGACCCTCAAACCCAGCTCCACAGCAAGACTGCAGTGTGCTCGTTGGCTGTTTCCCAGAAGATTTTTCCTATTTAGGATGCTAGTAAATCATTTACTTAAGTACACACTGAAGAAAACCAGTACGTAACCTGCCCAGGGGACTGACAGGCTGCTTCACATTCCTGTTTACTCTGCTTTCAAGTAACAGAAGCAAATTTTTTTCTCCCCAGTAACTGATGACACTTTCACAGAGGAATCCGGGGATAAATTATAAAACCAGGGCTTCTGACAGAAAAAAACACCCTCATTTAAGTCTGCTCACACTGTGTCTGCGGGACCCCAACACACACTCTCATCGTGAGCCTCTCCCGGGCTGCCGGGTCCCAGTTCACTGAAGAGTGCAGACTGAGGGCGGAGGCAGCAGTGCAAATCTCAGACTTGCAATCTCAAGTCTGCTGCCTCTGAAACCCCAACGTCAAAACTCCAGCAAGGGAGGAACAGCACCATTTGTAACATATGCACCTCAGAAAGTTGTCCAAGTGTCTCCTCCACACTCCAATCAGCTCTCCATGCGTGGGTTTGACACATACTGGGTGGTGCAGGGAGCCTCCCTCTCTACACTCTCACTCTATTGCTCGCTGTGGCGACCTGCAATTATTTTAACCCACAACTCATTTACAACTCACTACCCAAATAGAAAACCCGCTCTAAGGCTGATGCATTTGTCAGGGTGAACCGCCAGGATGGTCACGTTGCACAGGAGCCTGGCAGAAGGAGGCAGTGTGCACTGTAGCTGTATGTCAACTGTCCTAGTAGGAGGCTGTCCTGTGCTTGCGTCACTTAAATGTGTTGCATTACTACCTCATCTCTCTACATCATTTCATATCATTAAGTGAAAATGTTGTCTAAGAAAATGGGAAAGCCTGAAGAAAGTAGATGAGCTTAAGAAGCCTAGAAGAGCCCACAGGCTACGACAAAAGCTGGAAATTATAAGCATTTTGGAGAAAGGTGAATGTATGGAAGTTACAGGGTTGGCCCTGAACGTGTTCTGGCCTACTGTGCATACAACTGTGAACGAGAAAATAAAGAACAAGCATGAGAGCGCTGGTTAAGGGAAGAGCCACAAATCCTCAATACCAAGTCTTTAAGAGAAATGTGAAAGCCAGTGTAACACTGGCCCCAGTCTTTTCTCACTTCCTCTACCATCCCCTCCCTCCAAGCCCCCCTAACCCCATGCCTCCGTCTGTCTGCCACATTATCACCACCACCATCTCTCTCAAAAGGCACTAAGAGAAGGTCACTGGGTCCCCCTTTCTCCTCCTGCAGCCAAAAGAGAGACACTATCTCCCCCTCAGGGGTAGGCCCATGAGATCTAAAAGGGACAACATGATAAAGCTCCTTTAAAAGAAAGAGTCCCGAAGAGATAATGCAAACAGAGCATGGGGTAAATACAGGCCGTAACCTGCCACCCAGTAATTCACCATCCTCTGTACATGCAAGCTGTAGAAAGGAGGCCAAGAGTGGGCATGCGAGGCTCTCTGGAACACCTCCAAGCACACTGCCTCTTTTTCTGGAATCTCCTGGCCCCAAACTCTCCCATGTGTCTCATGACCCAGCCTCCCAGAACTGACCACCCCACCCGTGACTGACTACAGGGGACTTGTGCCCTCAGCAACCCCCCCCCCCATCTGAGAGCCCCTCACACCTCCTTCACCTTCAGCATGGGCTCACACGGAATTCCCTCCAGGAGGCTTCCCCTAGCCTCCGGGCAGAACTGCTCCCTCCCTCCTCTCATGGCTCTTCACAAGTCTCTTCACAGCCCTCTTCACTGTACAGCTCCTGTGAGGGCTCCTCAAGGACAGGGACAGAGCCTCAGTGCTTTGTGAAGGCAGCGCCTAGTGCCACAGGTGGCAAATTCACATAGTTCACTGTTGTCATACTCTGGGGCCAACATACTGACCTTTTCATCCGTTCTGTTAGTGTTAATATGAGAATGTGCTGAGTAATCCACAAACTGAACAGATGAAGTGGTTCTCAAACAGGTGTAATTTCACTTCCCCCTCCAAGGGACATGTGGCAATGTCTGGAGACATTTCTGGTTATCACAACTGGGGAGGAGATGCTACTGGCATCTAGTGAGCCAAGGCCAGAGAGCCTGCTAAACATCCTACAATACCCAGGGCAGTTCCCACGACAAAGATTTACCTGGTCCAAAATAGTGCCAAGGTGAAGAAACCTTGGGTTAGACGGAAAATTTTCTAGCAGTGGAGTGATTTGAAAGAGACTCACCAATTACTTCTACGCATTCATGAGGAAAAGGATCACTCCTAAGAGTTAGTGACTGGTCCCCTTACAATGATGTAACACCAAGGAAAGAAATTCTGCAAAAATCATCAAGCAACCTGAAACCACCTAAAAACCAAACCAACCAACCCACCAAATCCGTTGCTGTTGAGTCGTTTCTGACTTATAGCGACCCTATAGTACAGAGTAGAACTGCCCTATAAGGTTTCCAAGGAGCAGCTGGTGGATTCGAGCTGCTGGCCTTTCAGTTAGCAGCCAAGCTCTTAACTACTGCACACCAGAGCTCCTGAAACCACCCAGGGCCCTGGAAATCCCTTCCTCACCAATTAGTCAAAGGACTCTTGAACTCCCTTCCCCTGTTGCTCAGGGAGGGTCTCCCTCTTGTCCCAGGCCTCAGGCCCTAAGGTAGGATTGCCATCCTTGGCACAGCTGGGGAAAAGCTTCCAAAGGCCCAGGCCAGAAAAGCAAACCTGAGATGTAACTCATACATGCATGAGTCACTATGCTTTTTTTTTATTAGCAGACATATGCTATGTTTTATTAGCAAGTCACTACAAATTTATATATATATATATTTTTTTAATTAATTTTTATTAAGCTTCAAGTGAACATTTACCATTCCAATCAGTCTGTCACATGTAGGTTTACATACATCTTACTCCCTTCTCCCACTTGCTCTCCCCCTATTGAGTCAGCCCTTTCAGTCTCTCGTTTCATGCCAATTTTGCCATCTTCCCTCTCTCTCTATCTTCCCATGCCCCCTCTAGTCAAGAGTTGCCAACACACTCTCCAGTGTCCACCTGATTTAATTAGCTCATTCTTCATCAGCATCTCTCTCCCCCGCACTGACCAGTCCTTTTCATGCCTGATGATTTGTCTTCGGGGATGGTTCCAAATTTATGTTTTTAATGCTAACAATATCCACAAAACAATCTGAAGTGTCAGATAA
The DNA here is from genome assembly GCF_030014295.1 of Loxodonta africana. Lineage (NCBI taxonomy): Eukaryota > Metazoa > Chordata > Mammalia > Proboscidea > Elephantidae > Loxodonta > Loxodonta africana. The sequence continues at coordinate 20,124,336 of NC_087363.1, read as the reverse complement.
TACTCCGGACATAAAAACAAGTATCAAGAAAAAAAAAATCAGACTTATTCAGGTAGAAAAAAATGGGGTAGAATAGCCATGGATACGGAAGTAATCAGAAGGTGCACCTGTGTACAGTGGGGGCGGGGGGGGGCGGTGGATAGAGGCAGTGGATAAGAGCTTGGTGGTCTCTGGAGTTCGAGGGATCTGGCTTGCATTTCAGCTCTGCCACCTACTAACCAGGAGACCTGTTCTAGACACTTCAACTGCTCGCTATCCTTTTTTATAAAACAAAAACAACCCCTTCCTCACGGGTTGCCTGTGAAACACACCCGTGCTTGGCAGAGCTGGCACACCAGGGACTCAGTGAGGAGTCAGCCACAGGGAAGAAGCAGGCTCGAGTGGCCAGCGCCACCACCTACCACCATGGCTGGGCCTGGGGTAAGGTAACCCCCAAGGACTGGGATGCGGGGTCTTCAGCTGTAGGTGGGCAGCACCAATCCACCCACTGCCCTCTCAAGGCCCACCTGAGGTTCTGCAGGTGAAGACTCCAGAAGCGTTATGTAAAGGATGGGGATGATTATATATACCTACCACAGCCAGGGTTTTGGTATGTGCTAATTTGGAATTCCTAATCCAAGGGCTCGGCTGTTAATCAAAAAGGTCGGCAGTTCAAATCCATCAGCTGCCCCTTGGAAACCCTATGTAACAACTACACTCTGTCATATAGAGTTGCTGTGAGTCAGAACCGACTCGACAGCACCTAACAACAACATGCCGCTTGGGTTAAAGTTTTTTTTTTTTTAAACTATTGTGCAGTCTATGAAGAGGGTTAAAGGTAGAGGTTGAGTAAACAAGACAGAAAGGGAGATGTTTAACCTAATTCAGTAAGCAAATGACTGAAGCACTTGTGAGATATTCTGCAAAGAAACTCATGAATGCAAATACTATAATGACAATGACAACATCACCCTACTACACACACACACACACACACACACACACACACACATATTTAAGGGGGCCTAACGTGTGCCTGGAAACCCTGGTGGCATAGTGGTTAAACGCTACGGCTGCTAACCAAAGGGTGAGTAGTTCAAATCCACCAGGTGCTCCTTGGAAAATCTATGGGGCAGTTCTACTCTGTCTTATAGGGTCACTATGAGTCGGAATCGACTTGACGGCACTGAGTTTGGTTTGGTTTTTGGTTAACGTGTGCCTGGAGTCCCACGGTGGTGCAGACAGTTAAGGCGCGTACCAGCTAACTGAAAGGTTGGAGGTTTGAGTCCACCCAGAGGCATATCGGAAGAAAGTCCTGGTGATCTCCTACCAAAAGATCAGACAGAGAAAACCCTATGAAGCACAGTCTGCTCGGACACACACGAGGCTGCAGTGAGTCAGGGTCAACCTGATGGCAGATGGTTTACCACGTGCCTACAAGTGCAGCGGCGGTTTTGTGGGAGAACTCTCGCTTTCCACGCGGGAAAGCCAGGTTTGACTCACGGCCAACGCACCTCACATGCAGCCGGCTTGAGTGTTGCTATGATGCTGAACAGGTTTCAGCAGAGCTTCCGGACTGACAGGCTAGGAAGAAATGCCTGGCAATCTTTTTTCCGAAAATCAGCCAATGAAACTCTACAGATCACAATGGTCTAATCCTCAACCAGCCATGGGGACGGCTCAGGACCAGGCAGCCTTTCGTTTCACTGTGCTTGGGGCTGCCATGAGTTGGGGGTGACCTGATTGCAGCTAACAAAAATAGTATGTGCCTGGCACTGTCCAGCTTCCTTACAGATATTCTATCTAATCTCCACAGCCTCCAAAAAGAGAAATTACTATTCCCATTTTACTGGGGAGGAAACTGAGAAGGCTTCAAGAAATGTGCAGGCTGTTCAAGGCCACCATGTGGCAGAAGCAGAAATGGAAGCCAGGTCCAGGGCCAGGGATCCTGCTATTTTTAACCACTTGCAAAACTCCTCCAACACGACTTCATCTTCATGCAAATAGTATACTAACTGCAAAGGATTTTAAACAGTTCATTAAAGCAACAGAGGCTTGACAGGCCCTATAGGGCAACATCCGGCAAACGAGACATTTACAAGTCTAAAAACTGCATTTCATTAAATTATTCTGGAACTCAGATGGACCCCTAGCTCAGACCACAAACTCTTGCCCTGATTTTATTCCAAATTAATGAAATTTTATAGTAAATAAGGCAGTAGATCACCATTCTAGATAAATGCTACTGGACAAATCAGCATTTAGGACACCTGAAAACTTTCTAAAAATAAAGACCCCGAACAGCCAGCATGCTGACACTGACCACACTGTTTCCCCCTTGGGCACGACACCAGCCTGGGACAGAGAAGGGTAACTTCTTCCTTCGCCCTGGCTGGCACACCAGAGGGAGGAAGGGAAGCTGACATTTACTGAGCATGTGCTGGGTGCCAGGCCCAGAGACGGGGGCTGTCACTCATGAGCTCCAGCTCCCATCAGCCCTCACTATGTTTTGTTAGCTAACAGGAGGAAGCGATCACTGGGCAAAAGGTTACTGGGGAACAGGACAGTCACACCATCTCGAGGTATCACTGCCACAGAGACCATTTATTAATCACAAAGGGGAAAATGGACCTCTACAAGGGTGAGATCTAGAGGCCCCCCAACAAGTAATTGACCTTATTATCATCACCAGTGGGACAGCCTGGGGTCACGTGCCTCTGGGTGCAATGTAGTATGAAGCACCAAGCAGCGCCTACGGAGTGCTCCAGCCACAAAAGGTTAATCTGAATCTAATTTCTCATCCAAAATGCCATCTTACAGGAAACAGGTTCAGAGAAACAACTTAAACACCACAGCAAGGGAAGTTCCAGGCGACTCTAGAGTGTGTGACATTCTACAAAACAACTGGCCAAAATGATTCAAAACTCAATGTTGTTTATACCGAGTGAAATCAGTCAGTCACTAAAAGGCAAATACCGTGTGACCTGACTTATATGAAGTAGGCAAATGTATAGGGACCAAATTTTATTAGTGGTTACCAGGGGTGGGAGAGAGGGGGTAACAGGCAGTCTGTGCTCAGGGGGCTCTGAGCGTCTGTTAACGGTGGTGGAATAATGTGGAAATGGGTAACGGGGAGAGCTGCAAAACAGGACGAACAGATTCAATCTCACTGAATTGTACAAGTAAAAAATGCTCAATTGGTGAAATATAGATATATATTTGCCACAATAAAGCAATAAAAAAAGTTCAACCTTGTTACCTTAGACGTAATAAAAACAAAAAGCTGTATGTTTTCACCATAAAACAAAACAAAAAAAATCCTCAATGTCTACTCTTTAAACCTTGAACAGAAACGAGCCCAACGCCACCTTTTGGCTAAATAACAGATTGGCTCACAAAATAAAGCATATCACCGTGAGCCCTGTGCTCCTTTAAAAAATCACCGATATGAGGCCAAACGGTCAACGATTACTTCCAAACAAAGATAAGAATGTAAGAGGGCAGGGAAACTGGATGAATGGAAACAGAACGGCCAGAATGGAAATACTGAGAACGTTCACAAATTATGAAAAATGTACCCAACGTCACTGAACAATTTGTGTAGGAATTGTTGAATGCCAACCTAAACCGCTGTGTAAACCTTCACTGAAAACACAATAATATATTATTAAACAGACAAACAAAAACCTCAATGTCATTAAAAAAAAAAAGTATGTCTGTATGTGTAGGGAAAGATTCTTTTTGTTGTTGTTGTGAAGAGTTTCCTTATTTTATTTATTTATTTAAATTAATTTTTACTATGCTTTAAATGAAAGTTTACAAATCAGGTCAGTCTCTCATACAAAAATTTACATACACCTTGCAATACACTCCTAATTGCTCTCCCTCTAATGAGATAGCACAGTCCTCCCCTCTACTCTCTTTCCTTGTGTCTATTCGGGCATCTTCTGGCCGCCTCTGTCCTCTCACCCCCCCCTCCAGACAGGAGATGCCAACATAGTCTCGTGTCTACTTGATCCAAGAGTCTCGTTCTTCACCAGTATCATTTTCCATCCCATATTCCAGTTAGGGGGAGATTCTTGAAGATCAAAAAAAAAAAAAAAAAATTTTTTTTTTTTTTTAAATGCAATCTGTGCACTTTGAAAGGATCTCAGTTTTTTAAATATCCAGCTGTAAAAGACTTGTGACATTTGGGGAAATGGGAATATGGATTGGAAAGGAGATGGAATCATATGGAATTACTATTACTTTTCTTAGGTGTGATAACGGAGCTGTGGTTAGGCAGGAGACTGTCTTTATTCTCAGAAGCACCTGAAGTGTTTGGGGGTAAAGTGGGATGATGGCTGCAACTTTCCTTTAAATGGCTCGGCAAAAATTTTAAAAGTGTAACTCGATAAAGGAAATGTCACAAAATATGAATAATTACTGAATCTAGATGGAGGGTAGACAGGTGTTCATTATATTATTTTTAATCTTTTTTATACTTTGACATTTTTCAAGACAAAACCTGGGATAAGACAGGGAGAGCGGATCCTAAGAAAGGGTGACCCAACATAAGCATCTGTGCACACACACAGGGAGCCAGTTTACTAGGGGACAGAACACCAGCAACTCTTATTTGAAATCAAGATTTCAAAGCTGAGTGGACTGGTCTGTGGTTTTACTTTGGGCCTCAGGAAAAAAGCTATCACTTCTCAATGCCAGCAGTGTTTTCCTAAAACACAGACACCTTCTCCCAGCTGGCTGGTCCTCATATCCGTAACATGAAAACTGGCAGGCAGGCTTGTCCAAGCTCTCAAAATGCTTGTGTGTTAAGGACTAATTGTCCCAGCATTTCAGCTCAGAACCCTGACTGCGCACAGTGAAGGAGGCTTGAGTTTCCTTTGCGTGCACACATCCAGAGAGTAAACACCTGCAAATGCCAACATACACACTGGCCGTAAGTGGCCTCTAGCTGACAGCTGGGCACCGGCTCACAGCTGGGGGACTGCCCTGCACTGGAACAGCCTGCTGAGCTCCAGGGCTGCTCGGCTCCATCCTGCCGCAATTCTAGTCTGACTGACTCCACGGAGTCACAGGCTATGGAAAAAGCCACCAAAACAGGCGAAACCACTTGGCAGACAGATCATGACAAAGCCCACCTATCTAAAGAGTTTCTTTCTACTCAGACACCCAATGGCTTCTAGTGACATTCCAGAAAACCCAGCATGGGAAGCACCTTTAGAGACGTGCTTCTGAGTTTGTTCAGCTTTCCCCATATACAGAGGGTCCTTAGCTAGGGCCCTTGGAAACCTGTGGACTCAACAAAGCGGACTGACGTTGGGACACGCCCACAAAAAGCCGGCCTGTAAACCCCACACGCTGAGGCAAGAAGTCTATCACAGCGCTAGGATGAGAAATTGAGAAATGATTTTGAGAATCAAACTCCTGCCCAGGTAATGAACCTATATGAGAAGTCGTCCTCCTGGGCACAAACCCCAGGTAAAAAACACAGCAACTCGGTAAGTGGAGAAAAGGTGATTTTCTGGGAGAATTCACCCATATTAGGGATATAAGGTGAGGAGAATGACCTTAGTCTGTCTGGCCCAGAAATGGGTCCATCCTATAGAACAGAACTGGTCCAAAAGGAAAAACGAACGGTACCTGACATCAGAACTGGGGAAGTGTCAGAGGAGAAAGGCACTGAGCCTACCACCCAGGGGGACAGAAGCACTGACAGGGAAAGATGGTGACCTCAGAGAGGATAGGGACTGTTGGCGTAAACTGCTCAGGAGAGACTGGCTGACATTTAAAATACGCTTGAAGAAAATGATGGAATTGTTGAAGATCAGAGTGGTCCCTTCTTAACAAACCAAAACCTCCCTCCAGGGCTGCAAGGTGGACACTCTTGTCAAGGTACCCTGGTATGCTCAACTGTAAGATTCCCCTCCCGGCAGCTTCTCAGAGCGAGGGAGCAGAGTCTATGGCTGTGATGGCTAACATCTGGGACAAAGCCAAACAGTTCACAGATGTACTTCCTTGAGACCACCTTCACCTCCACCTCTTTTTCTTATCCTCGGGGGGAGGGAGGGGAACGACTCATGTGTTACAGCATAGAACTGTTCCATAGGGTTTTGTTGCCTTAAGTCTTTATGGAAACTGATCCCCAGGCCTTTCTTCCACAAGCTGCCAGGTGAGTTTGAATTGCCAACCTTTAGGTTAGCAGATGAGTGCAAACTGTTCACACCACCCAGAGACCCTTTCCCAAGCAAAGTCGATCCCAAAATGTAAAGCAGCTCCCTAAAGACTTTCTCTTTCTCCCAGCAGTTCAAAAGAGAGAAGCCCTGCAGTTCTCTTTCAACAAACACAAGCAGTTTTAAAAGGTAAGAAAGGTACTTCCCTCACCGAAATCAGGTTCCAGTCAGAATGAGTCTTCTTGCCCACCTCCCCTGAGTCCTGTCCTCTGGCCTGCTGTCAGCTTCTAAGTGGGGGAATGAGGCTCTATTCTCATCTCCATTTCTGTGTCCAGGGCAGACCAGCTCTAGTCTTCCCATAACTCCTACCCCACATCATTTCCAGGACCTACTGCCCATTTCCACAAGCTCCTCCCATGTGAGGCCAACTCTTACAATGAGCGAGAGTTCACCTTCCAGTCCAGTCTTAGCCTACAGAAAGTTCTAACCATAAGTGAAATGACTATGTAAGTGCACACACGACGGCATTAAATAAAGAGATAAGTACATCCCCGAAGACTTGCAGAACCACGAACACATTCAACCCGGCACACTTCTCAGCTGCAAGCAGCTCTGCCCTGTTGTAATCACGTTTCCCTTTCTGTATCCCAAGTGTCAAACTCTAGGGAATAAGTCAGGCAATCGGCATCAGGCAAATCCATGAAAACAGCCAGAGCCGGGCTAAGAAATGTCAGGATAGGGAACAAAATAAAAATGAAACCTGCAGTCCCTTTAGAGAGAAAGGAAGGCCAGCTGGAGGCGAGAGAGGTGGGAGGGCAGCAATGACCCACTCACGATGTCTTGGACGTACACACACACAGTCCATGCACCCAAGCCTGCAGCTGATTTTGGCTAAGTCATCACAAATTTTTACTGTGGGAACAAACGAGTGTTTGTTCAGCAGGAAAAAACAGCAAAGTAGGGACTAAAAAGGAAAAAAAAAAGTGACAAATATGCATAGTCGGGGCACTTGTTGTAAGACTTATCAAGGCCAGGCAACTACAAGAAAGTATTGTCCAAGATCAGAGGCTCTTCAAGACTATCTAACACCTTGGAGAATCAGTCTACAGAAACCCCATGTTATAAGCATGCAAAGCTGCCAACTCCAGCAACCGGACCCTACAAGACGTATGCACACAGCTGCAGGAGCTGCAGGATCCCTCCCCGGTACCGAGCAGTATACTCTCTGCAGGGTCTCTCCACTTTGCCCAAGTGAGCACAACTGATACCTTTGGACAGATAGTTCTAACCCTTCCTTCCCCCAAAATACAATCACAAGGGTACTTGCGGGCCTACAAGAAACCAAAGCTTCTTGTTACTAATAATGGGAAGGATCTGCACTAAGAAAACACAGCCCTCTACCCGATGGCACACATGACAAGGTGGAACTTCTAGTTTTTCAGAAGGGCTACCTAGGGCTTCCTTCTCCACCACCAAACTCCCAAGGAAGGGCCCTGGTGCCTGAGACTTCCCCAGGCCTTCTGAGCCTCCCTTTCCATTGAGCCACCAGTTCGCCTGAGTCTCGTGGAAAATAAACTTGAAATATAAATTTTAAAAAACTGGGCTGGGAAAGCAAACAGCCTGGGGAGGCTCTCAGGAAACCGAATTAGGAAATCGTGGGACAGAGATGGGACAGGTGGGCCTGTGCGGGGAGGGGGAGGCGGTATGGAGAAGAATGCAGTTTGGGCGGCTCCGGTCCCGACCAAAAGAGAAAATAAGGCTAAGGGAGAAGGTCCACCCCGACAAAGCGGAGCTGGGAAAGGCAACGCACGGACCTACCAATCCTGGTACCGGAGGGATGGATGCAAGGTGGCCGGATTTAAATGGTAACGGGAAGCGGTAAATTCTTCAGGAGTCAAAGAGCTGAAAAGAGCTCAGCATCGGACTGGGGATTTAGGGACGCGGGCTCAACGAAGGAGGAGCAAGCTAAGAAGACGCCCGAGAGGGCGCAGAGAGGGGGACGCTACCCACGGGGACAGTGGCCCCAGGCTGGGAATTCACGGTGACAAGGTGGGAGGAGGGCGAGTTTTAGGCGGGCACCTCAGAAGAGAGGTGTGTGAGGGTGTGTGGGGGCCGGGGTCACCCGTGGCTAGCGGCCGCTGCCATAAGGCCAGGAGCTCAGGGCTCCGGGGCTAGTCTGGGAATGCCCAGCCTGGGGTTACGGGGCAAGAAGGCACCTCCGCCGAAAGACCCGGGTCCCCAGGCCTGAAGTCTCCAGGCTGGAGGGTGCCCGAGGCCGGGCTGGGCCCGTGGCTGGTCGCGCTGGGCCCTCAGGAGGGGCGGGGGTCCCGGACTCACGCATCAACGTGCTGAAGGCCACGACGCCGAGCAGCCCCTGCAGGAAGATGCCGAAACTGTGCATGAGCGCGCCGCTCTCGCAGCGGCCCGCCCCGGACGCGACCGTGGAAGGCGGCCCGCCCGGCAGCCCGCGGCTCGCGTTCCCGGCGAGGCCCTGCATGGCGGGCCCGGCCGGAGGGGCGCGGGGCGCCGCAGCCCGGCCGCCCGGCCGCCCGCCCTCGCCGCTTGCCCGGGCCGCGCCGCGGAGCCCGGAGCCCGGAGCCCGAGCCGGTACCTCCGCCCGGCCGCCGACTCGGCGCCGCGCGTAACCCGACGTCTGAGATCGCGGTGCCTGATTGGCTCAGCCCAGCGCGGGGCGGGCCTCTGCGCCCCAAGGGGTGGGGCTCCGGTCCGCACGAGGGGGCGGGGTCGTGGGTGCCGGCCCACAGGTAGAACAGACTAGGTGAGCGGGACTGCGCAGGTGGCAGGCCGTGCGGGCTGGACAACGCAGATCTGCCGGTCGGGAGAGCAGGAGCAGGGACGGCGTGTGGCTAAATTCTTCCATCCCAGGTAAATTCCTCATTCTTTGGAGAGTTTTTTAAAAACACTCGTGGACCCTACCCTCAGAGAGTCCTACTCGGTAATTGTGGCGTGAGCCCTGATGATCTGCGTTTTTAATAAGCAGCCTGGGTCAGTCTGAAGCAGGCAGTTGAGGAAAATAATCCAAGACTGCACACAGGGGTCTTCCTCCTAACGCGGACCTTTAACGTCCTAACATTTTGTTCCCTCTTAGTCCCAACATCTTGAGCCAAGATTCGTTAATCAAGGCCCGAAGTAGAATTTTCCCCTATAAACTTAAACGGTCACTCCAATAACTCACTAAAAATATACACGTTTTTTTAAAAAAAGAAAAAGAAATACACGTTTTATACTGAAAACATGATATTCACATATCCCCACCGTGTTCACTGAGGGAGTACAATTGCAGGCATTTTGAATGTGATCCGTAAAAGAAAAGACAAATGGTCGATATTTACCAGCGTCTCCAACATTCTCTGCATACACGTTTATTCCCATCTAACCCCTTCTCCAACTCCTCGGAACTGGCTTCTACTAGAGCCCCTAGTTCCTACTCTCCATCTTCTCTGCAGACACCTTGTTGGCGCTCCAGAGCCCTTGACCTTCCTGTTGGGTCCACCTAGCGTCGGTGTACACATGGTATTATTATTCCACTAGACAGACTGGGCTGCATTTGCTATAAGATAAATACCATCTCTAGGGAAAATTTTCCCTAAGAAATTCCAATTACATGAAAGAGGGTTAAACACTAACCACAAACGTTCTTGGTTTAACAGGAATATTAACCTGATTGCACACAACACAGAAATGCTGTCGGCTCCCTAAAGTAGCCGGTTTTCCGGCCACTCTCTTAGAATGCACTTTCCCTCTCTGTGCCTTGACGTTGCATTCTGGCTGCATGCAATGGTCTTCCGTTTTCTCTGCTCCACGAAGTGTTCCTCCTGCTCCCAGGCCTGCCTGATCTCCCTCTCCCCCTCTCTGCTCCCACATTACCTTGTATGGCTGCCCGGCTAGAATTCTCCGACTGCTAAATGAGGCGACTGTACCCATGGCTCTCGCCCACCGAGCGTGAGCCTCCTGAGGGCAGACACTGGTTTTTACGCACCTCTGAATCCAACATAGTGCCTAGCACTGAGAATATGCAACAAAATGCTTTTTAAATGAATTTTAATTTATAAATTTTAAAACTCTCCACAAGGAATGACCATGGGCAAATACAATAATCAAATTAAGAACATAAGGAAAAATTGCATTACGGTCTTTAAGTCTAAGAAGGACTCTTAGGAGGATGCTCAGCTCCATGTTCAGAGGGAACCAAACAAGAGGATGTGTAGTTAAAGCAGAAGAGATTGTGTCGGGATATAAAAAAAGGAGACCATAAATCGCTCAATGACACAGAAAACTCAGGAGAAATTGCACATAGAGCTGAAAAAATGAGATTTTTAACAAAGCACTGCTCTGCACAGCCAGATGTGGAGGGATCCTTAAGGCCATTGCTGCTGTACCATCGCAAATGTAGAGGAACCAGCAGCAGTCTTCAGAGATCAGGGGCAGAATCCCCAATGCTAGGAGCAAGGTCACTGCTGGGAAATTCGCTTCTTCCTACCTTTCCTAAATTAAAATAAAAAAGTACCTAAACCCAGCAGGGAAAGTATCAGACTGCAGAAGGGGGGAGAATTCTAGAAAGGTTCATTTTATTAAAAATAAAAAGGAACTTTTTCCTTTATGCAGAGATGATTTACTAGCCCCAGTGGGAAGATTTTTGAAGAATGTATTCTGACCAAGATACCTTCCTTGCTGTCAAATTTGCACAAATGAAGTTAAACATAGCTTAAGATGTGTTTTAATTTGCTCGCCACCACTTACGAACGGTCATAATATACCACAAGGTTATATACACTCTTACCAAAAACAAAACAAAAAATCACGCAAAATATTCATCCAAAAGAGTTTCTTTTCTTAATCCTTTGAAGTTATACCATCAAACCTGATGGGAGTCATTTTACTAGATATTCTTAGGTGTATTTCACCTTAAGTGTATTTTATCGCCAATGCATAACTTCTGAAATCAGGAAAAAACAGCAAGCAGGAAGGATACAATGCAATATGCATTTCGTTGTATTCCAAACAAGCACTTAAAAAAAAAAAAAAAAAGATGAAGGCAAAATACATTAAACAGTGTGTCAGTCCCAATGACTCAGTATTAGGAAGAGGCCTGAGGATGGTGCTGGAACTAGCCAGGAGTCATCCTTCTTTGGCAGGCCTCTCTGATTGTCTTTAGAGAATATTCAACCAAAAAAAAAGAAAAAAAAAAAGAGAGAGAGAAGGGAAAATGAACACTTAAAAGCTCAAGCAAAACATTCAAACTACCTTCCCTGGAAACTTCTTACAAAGGAGCTAAGGAACTGCCTAGTTTTAACTTTGCCTCAGCTTCAAAACCTCTCTCAATCATCTACTTCTTGACTCCATTTGTCCCCAAAAGCCTACCCTCATCCTTTCAACACTGTTTATCCACCTCTATTCACTAAGCTGGAAACTCTGGTGGCATAGTGGTTAAGAGCTATGGCTGCTAACCAAGAGGTCAGCAGTTCAAATCCACCAGGCGCTCCTTGGAAACTCTATGGGGTAGTTCTACTCCGTCCTAAAGGGTTGCTCTGAGTCAGAGTCGACTCAGCGGCAGTGGGTTTGGTTTGGTTTGGTTTGGTTTGGTTTGATTCGATTCCCTAAGCTAGGCCTGCAGTTAGATTGAATAAACTCTGTAGAAGCCTGAGGTTTCCACACATCCTGAGAACTGGTACCGTGTCAGCAATGGTGGCACCATTATCCTTTGCCTCCAGAATTAACTGGAGATCCTTACCTCCCAGGGTCAGCACTTTACCTCCCAGGGTCAGCAATAAGGCTGTAGCTTATTTCCCTTTTAAAACAATCATTTGTGATAGGCCATAGCACCAGTACAGGCCCAACCTGTGTGTTAAGTTAGAAAATGCATAAAGGGAGTGGGAGTTTTAGGCCCATTTCTCCACCCCCTTCAACCCTCATTCCAGGTTTTGCTGGTTCTTGTGAAAATATAAGACTTTTGAGACAGTGCAATCAAGAAAATCAATCTCCAGTGCATTTACCCCCAAGGCTGCCCTCAAAAACAAGGCTATCTGTGTGGTGTGGGACAAGTACTGACGGGAAAAGCCCAAGTGAGTGGACTCAGAACCAGCTCCGTTTGGACTGGCTTCTAGTTTAGAACTCTTCTGCCAAAACTACAAGTCCATACTTGGTTTATTTCAATAAATTCAAATTTCGGAAATACATACATTCTCACATAAGGGGTGGGAGTCATCAAAAGTCATTAATAAAACATTTTAAGGTGAATAAAGGAAGTATTATATACCCACTCCTCATTTATCGACATGGTTAGGTACCAAAGACCAGGTCATTATGCAAAAACTGGCATTATGTAAAAATGGAGGATATCAGATCAGAAAATGGAGGATGACTACAACTTTACATAACTGCCGAATTGTATCATTACATGACTGCCAAACCACTGAGAATCATGGCCCAGCCAAGTAGGCACATTACCTTCACCATCACAGCCAGCATTACTCTCACCTCGGCAGTCATTATTGCCAGACATCCATCATTAATGCACAAAATAATTGGATAGTGGACTTTTTACTATTGTTGTAAATGCGAAATGTCGGACAACGAGATAGTCGCTAAGTGAGGAGTGGATGTAACTGCATGGAAGTGGCTGATTTCTTTTTGGTTTTGCTGGAGGCCCCATCCTACAGAATTTCTGAGCCAGCACCATGACCATGATACATGGTTACTTACAGTGAACCCAGGACCAGAGAAATTCAAACTTAAAAAGGGGGTGCCTGGTCCCCACAAAGATTTAGGGTTCATTTCAGTTAGTGATGTCTTCTCCATCAGCTTCATAAGGCCAACAAACTTCCTACCGTAGCAGAGAACACTTCTGAACTTGCACTTGCACAAACACACATACGCTCACTCACAAGCAACATCCCGATACACACGGTTCAAACCTAAGGTGTGTTTCCACTGCCAAGGCTTAGTTCTGAACAACACTCTCTGAGTTTCTATGGAAATCAACTGCAACAGTAAATGGCATCCTAAATTCAACAGTCTTTGGCGACAGGTGCTAAGTAAGGGTTAAGTGCTTGTGAGTTTTGCTAGTGAACGTCCCCACCTAGATAAATCTTACCCACTGTTAACAACTCCTGATGTTCTGTGTGTCCTCTGGAAATATTTTTTGGCTTGAGAGAGAGGTATGCTTCTAAGTCCTCTCCCACCTAAGGCCTTCCTATAGCTTTTAAACTCTATTCAGGTATCATGTTTGCTACTGAATTGGTGCTGGAGAGGAAGTAAGATGTAAGCAAGTCCTCAGAAAGCTGTGGTGCAATGCTCTCTCTCTCACAGTGAGATTTATCTGACTTCCGGGAGAAAAAAGAGGCATATAAAAGCCAAGTTCTGAACTGGTTTTCTAAGTCTGCCTCTACCATAACTCAATAAGCATTTGCCAAGAAGCTCATCTCTTCCAGAGATTTGTAAGTACCTTTCCATGACCTCGTGTATCTACAAGGTAGATGCTGGGAGCCACCTACATTGCAACGGAAAGGCAGATAAGGTGAAAGCTACAGGCCCCCACCAGTGCATTCCTGCATCAGCCACTTCAACTCTGCCTCCACTGAGAGGGATGGAAGTGGTTTACAATGAAAAATACCATAATCCCCAGAAGCCCACATAATACAGTCAAAAAGTCACAGAAAATCTGCATGTGCAGTGAAAGGTTTGCCTAACACACTGACATAACAGCCAGCTTTTCAAGGGCCAAGAGGATAATAGTCTGTTAGCCTGTTTCCAATTCGTCAATTCAGGATCAAAAATGGATCATGGGAAACTTTCCTTTCTGACCTCACACAAACTGAGGAAGGGGGGCAACTGCAGGGGAAATCTAGGTAAATGCAGGCCCCTTACAATGGACCTCTCATAAATTTAAGATATTGGCCTCTGAAAAAAACAAAGTGGACGCTCCGATGTGTGACAGGCAGATGTTTTACCCCAGTGTGGTGGGCTAAGAAAATCTGTTCCACAATCCTAAGAATCGGATTGTCATTGCTGTCCAGCCCAGCCCCGGCAACTCTGAGGCAAATGGAGTCTAAATTTTACACTTAAAAAATGCCCTCTGCCAAATTTCCAAGCAGTTATTCTCCCTTAGGTAATATGCGGGAGCCCTGGTGGTGTAGTGGTTAAGAACTACAGTGAGCTACAGCTGCTAACCAAAAAGTTGGCAGTTCAAATCCACCAGCCACTCCTTGGAAACCCTATGGAGCAGTTCTACCTTGCCCTATAGGGTCACTATGAGTCAGAATTGACTCGGTGGCAACATTTTTTTTTTTTTTGGTTTTTATGTATTATTTGGGGATAGGGGTTTGGGGGTATGTAAGTTTTCTTTAATGCAATTGCCTACTGAACTATCATTAGGAGAATTCAAGAAATATTAAGAGAAATCCACCCCACTTACCCATCCAATCTAGAATCAGCCTCTCTAGGAGAAAGCTGAACTTGAGTAATCACGGTATAAATAAGGGTGTGAATGAATATTGAAAGCGTTGGTCCTGGGCTCTACCCTGACCAGAGACTACTTAGGGCTGTATGTTTCCACTTTCAGGGGCTTAGTCCTCAAACCTGTGAGGGGAGGTAGTCCTACATTCTGTGGTTTCTATAGAAGTCAAAAGAGGAGCAAAATAACACATTCACTGTCATTGAGTTGGGTAAATTCTCTCTACTAGGAATTCTCTCTTATCTTCCTAAATAAGACAACAATGTAAAGCCCTAAACATTAATTCCAGAATTTTTTGTTCCACTGATTTTCCAAGGACCCTCTTTGTCATAATGTCTTGACTGCTGAGCTCTCAGGAAATTTTACTAAGATAATCACCACTCCACCCCCAAAATGTCTACTGGCTTAGTGCTAATTGTTCCCAGGTGTCTTATATACTTCCCTTCCATGGGCACGGAATTCATCAAATTTTTAAAAATCAGTTCTCTGAGTAAATTCAAACATATTAACTTTTACTTAAATGAAGATTCTTTCCAGATATATCTGGTAGTAACCTAAGCAAAGAGTTAATACTTTAATAATAATGATTTGGTTGGGGGGCTTGAGTTAAGGTGGTTCATTAATTATCCAGTAAAAAGAGAATCCAGATTACAGACTTTATGTGAAAAGAGGCAGGTGGAGAGAGAGAGGTGAAAGGGAAAAGGGAAAAACCACAATCAGTATAAATATGTAATAACACAGTAAAACCTGTGTGAGCTAGAACTCCATTAGGACTGCCTGGTTCTGGCTTTTGCATGTTTCACTGTATTACCTTACATGTGTATAGCTGTTTAGAATTTACCCAGTTTACAGCTTTAAGCATTTTCAAATCTTGAAGAGGAATAATTTGATTATAATATGCTGGTGACTAGTGGTGCAGTGGTTAAAGTGATCAACTGCTAACTGAAAGGTCGGAGGTTCAAAACCACCAGTGGCTCCATGAAAGATGTGGCAGTCTGCTTCTGTAAAAATTTACCGCCTTGGAAACCCTATGGGGTCGCTGTGAGTCGGAATCAACTTGACAGAGTGGGAGGATAATCTGAAAAAGCACTCAGCAAAGCAAACCTTTTAAAGAAGGCAGTCTATGTATGTGTCTTTCCTCAGTCCTTGTGGCTGGCACAGTACAGCAAACGCTTATTCTGTAACAGCTGGCAGTGCAAATCGCTAGTGACCATTTGCCTGGAGTTTCATGTCAACTTGAGTTGGTCATGAAAAACACCTACAAGAATACTGAGTTGTTGAGTGGGAATCCTCAGACTGTAGTTTACAGTCAATGTAAAGGCTTAACTGAAAGAAAGCATGAACATGGATCGGCAAAGAAGTTCCTGGAATGCTTAACCACTTCTCCACCTTGACCAGCCACTGAGGACACTGGTACGGAAACCCCAAGCTCTCCATCACCTGCCAAAGCACAGACCCTCCACCGTGTCCCCAGGCCATCTACCTGGAGACTCCGAGAGAGAAAGAGGCCACAGGCTTGACTGCGGGTCCAGGAAACACCTACCAAGTGTCACTCAAAGTAAGGACTCTAGAAATGACAGAAAGTTAGACAAACAACTATAGAGGACAGTGAAGACAAAATCAAACCCACTGAAGCCCCTCTGAGAACGAACGGGGAGAGAGCAATTCCACTGAAACAGCAACAATCTTTGAGATGCTACTTCGAACGAGCAGGCCAAGCTGAGTGAAGATGGAAGAAAAACAACAGTAGAGTTCTTAGATTAAGTCAGTTCAGGAACTGGTCTAAGTGCCCACATAAAGCAAGCAAACTGTTTTTTTCCTCCAACTTCTGTCATAATTTTAGCGTTCATGGAGCTTAAAAATGGCATCATACAGCAAGCCTCATACATGGCTGTAAGCTCAAATGTCAACAGAGGTAGTCAACGAAGGAGCTCCCAGGAATCGATTTTAAGATGGATCAAGGTGTGACTGTACATTCAAAACCCTCGAGCCACATAATCATCCCCAAAATGAACTGTTTTAATTTAAAAAGCTTAAAAACACAATGACAACGAAGCACTGATGCGCCTCAGGCACAGTCCCAAATCAGTGCTGTCTTAAAGCTATGTCCTCTCTTTCCAAGAAAGAGAAAGCAGAGAACAAAGTTCAATCTACAACGGGAAGGAACAGGGTGAAAAGAAAACAACCAAATGGGTGCTTTCCAGCAGCCTAGCGTCTTCTTCGTTTTCAGCCCACACCACTGGAAATGATTATTCTTCTTGTATGAGTCTTTTCCTTATAGCCTTTATTTTTCCAAAGCTGCGATCTGCTGAATGAGAGACGCCCACGTCTCCACTGGCAGGAGAGCCACTTCCATGCACAGTTTTTGCTTCCTCAGTGTGGGTCCTCCTTCCCTGAAAGTGCAAAGAGAGCAAGCGACACCTGCAGGGCCCAGAGCCCAGGACTATTTCAGCTCCACTTCTAGAGTGGGGTGAAGGATTCGCTGCATTTGTGCTTCAAAGATCCAGTTCACTTTGGTTGTCCTTCTCAGT
The DNA here is from genome assembly GCF_030014295.1 of Loxodonta africana. NCBI lineage: Eukaryota > Metazoa > Chordata > Mammalia > Proboscidea > Elephantidae > Loxodonta > Loxodonta africana. The sequence continues at coordinate 20,107,180 of NC_087363.1, read as the reverse complement.
TGGCAAACTGCTCATAAAAAGCAAACTTGATCCTCTCTATGTGATGGCAAAGTTTGATGGCGGGGCCCAATTTTAAGTCCATGCACTCTTGAACAGTGGGAAGGGTAAGGAGCAACAGGGCCTGACCATCAATTTCCTGCGAAGGCATAAAATACAAATTATCTATGATGTGCACGTGAACGGCAGCTCAATCCTGACAATCCCCATTCACTTTGGCTTTGTCAAAATCTGAGTCCCTATGCTTTGCTTTCATCACTTTTTTCCTTTTTAAACAAGTACTACACATTTCCGTTTAAAGGCTTCTCCTAGTCCTCCATACTAGAGAATCTTTAGAATTAATAATAAAGTTTTACCAAGGATACAAATTCATCTACAGTTTTTTCTCTGCAGAAATTTAGTAAACTAATTAGCCCTGTAACTGGCAATTAACTGTGCCAAAAGAAACATCTTTTTAGAGGATTCTTTCTAAGTCCAAGAGAAAATACTAACTATAAGCCTCAACGTTTTCCTATTCTATAACTTATAACGATAAGTTCTTCAAAGATGTTCAGTTTCGAACCTGATTATCAAATTATCAAAACAAAATTTGTTTCAATATTTAAGCGCACAAGGCCATTTGTTTCAGAAAACTTGCCTTAAAATTGATCACCAGAGCCTAACCCATTGGAGATGTTAATTAAAAAAAAAAAAAAAGCAAATCATTATTTTGGAATAGAATGCAGACAATAAGCATTGTGTGTTTGATTTTAAGCCATTTAAATATTTGGGGGATGGAGTCAAATTTTTATAAAAATGGGATGCAATGATAATCTGCTTCAACTATGGAATAAGTCAGATAACTGCTTCTCATCTTTCCACTCCTGAAATGGGAACCCATTTTTTTCTTTTGGCTTGAAATGTTTTTCCTAAGACTTGTAAAGAAGTAATAGCCCACTACTATACCCACAGTCCTTTGGTGAAGAGACACATTATTAAGGATTAAAGGTGTCCGCCATTACCTGGTCTAGGAATATCCTCGCTAGCGGAGCACAGTCGGTGGATCTGATGAACCGTACCACATCCGCCACACTCCACTTCAGGGGGTTACTGTCCAGGTGAAGCCTTTCAGCAACTTCAATTCTTATTTCCTTCGTTCCCACAACAAAATCAAACGGCATAAAAGCTATTTTATTCTAAAAACATCTCTCTATATAAATTTGTAATCCTTCAAGTTGGTGTAAAAGTGGTTTTAGACCATGATTTCTCCCAGCAAGGATGGAAGAGGCCTACACACATTAAGTACTCAGGAAGTGTTGGTCTTTTATAATGAAAAATACCAACGGGAAAGAATTTATCTCAAAGTTTCAGCACAAATAATTTAGACAATTTAAAAGAGAAAAGTAGTTTCTAAATCTCCCATTTGTTCCTTGGTCTATTTCAACTCTCTGGTAGGGTGCTGAAGTGAACAGGCTGGCACTTCCAGGAGAGATGGCCTAACTATAGGTTGTCGGGAGAAGTCATTTGTTGCTTGTGTTCACGGACTCTCTTTAAAAAGTAAACCATTTATAAAACCCTAAATTAATTGCCATTATTCTAGTCTGTGTATATACATACATGTACATATGAAATGTACTAAAAAATGGCTTAACTAGAATTACAAGAATAAGTAGTGTATTTCTAAAAAACTACACGTATTATGAAAAATATTTTTTAAAAAAAGCAATTTTCCCTAAACTCGACAGGCCACCCTGAGAGTCCTTCCTCAGGACCATGATCTGCATTCACGCAACCCTTCAAACACAAGTAAGTCACTGCATTGGGAATAATTGCAAAACAGACCCAGGAAATTCAGCATCAGCCTGTACTGAAAGCAGTGGAATGCCAGCATCATTAAGTAGATTCTAGAGGGGAAAACAAGAGCCTATCTTTAGAATGGGTACCTTTGGCGATGGAGGTTTATTCTCCTCATCAGAGAAGGAGAAAGTGCGCAGCTCCCTTTTCCTCCTGTCCCTGTCTGGAGGCAGCGACGTGGATATCTCACTCTGAGTGGGCGAGGAGGAGCATGACTTCTTCTCCGACATTTCTGACTCTTCCTGTAGCTCATCCTGCTGCTCAGATATACTGCCCTCACTGAGGGAATCCTCATCCCCTTCCTCCGGGTCATCTTCATCTTCACCTTCACCCCCACTTCCCTGGAGGAAAAGGAGAGAAGTCTCATTGACATGCTGTTCCTGAGCCATAAAGCTTCGTTTCCCACAGGCTAGAGATCTCAATTAGAAAGACCTGCAGGTATTCTGTGTCCACATTGTAAAACAGTGGTCACCTGGTTTCTAGACATTACACGTCTACACAGATCATACCTGGGGAGAGCCCGCTGGGGTATTATCGACAGATGTTGACGAGTGTTTCTTCTTGTGAACAAAAACATTTTTCCGTCTCTTTCTCCTCTTACTGGCTTTTTTCAGGACACATGCTAAGTTACTATGCCCACCAGGTGGCCTCCCAATTCTTTTATTTTTCTTCTTTCCATAATAGTGTGCTAAACATGGATGACAAAGAAAAATGAAGTCGCTTCGTTATTTTTGTGCATCTCAAACCACAAGCGCCGTAGCAGCAAACAGGCGTACTGTGTTTTATTGAGGCCTGAACTCTCTACAGGGGAATGAACAGATCTTAAGTGGAGAGTCTGATTAGTGCCGACAAATGCATAAATCCAAGTAATCCTCCCCTGTGGAGATACAGAATATTTCCATCAACTTAGAAAGCTCCCTAAAATGCCCATTCTCTCCCAGTCAATCGCCCTCACCGGAAGCAACTGCTATTCTCGTTTCTATCACCATAGGTCTGTCTTGCCTTGTCTGTGGAACCATACAGGAGGTACTCACTCTTGGGTATGGCTTCTTTCACTCGGCATGATGTTTCTGAGCTTCGTCTACGCTGCTGTGCTTATCGGGAGTTCATTCCCTTTTATTAAGGAGTAGTATTTCATCGTATGAATGTGCCAGTTTACCCATTTTCCTGCTGATGAGCACCTGGGCTGCTTCCAGGTGTTGACTATTAATTAAGGGATAATAAACATTCTGGTACAAGGCTTTTTTGTCGACATGTTTTCATTTGCCTTGGATAAATACCTAGAAATGGAATTACTAGATCATAGATGTATGGTTAACTTTTAAAGAAACTACCACTCTTCCAAAATGGTTATATAACTTTACACTCCAGCAATATGAGAGATCTAGTTGCTCTATATCTTTGCCAACACATGGGACTGTCTTTTTAATTTTAGTCATTCCACTGGGTATAGTATTTTTCATTATGATTTTAATTTGCATCTCCTTGATCACTAATGATACTACTTTTTCATGTGTTCGCTGGCCATTTGTATATCTGTATATTTTATTCAAGTCTTAATTTTTCAAAATGGTTTCATTTCTTTTTGTTATTTTTTTTAATTTAGATGTAATTCATATAAAATTTTATGTAGACGTAAATTAACCATTTTATGGCTACATTTCATGTACAATGACTGGTTTTGAGTACACTCACTATGCTGTGTAATTATCACCACTATCTAATTCCTCAACATTTTGTTTTTCCTTTTATGATTGAGTTGTGAGAGTTCTTTGTCAGATATGTGTGTTGAGAATATTTTCTCCAAGTCTGTGCGGCTGGTCTTTCTCTCTTTTTTAAACAGTATCTGCAACAACAACATTTAAGGAATATTTGCTATCCCAAAATCTTGAGGCTATTCTCTTTGTTTTCTTCTAGAAGCCTTACAGTTTTCACTTTTACATTAGGCCTATGATCCATCTAGAATTAATTTTTTTATTCAGCGTAAGGCAAAGCCAAGGTTTTTTGGTTTTGTTTTTTTGATTTGGATATCCAGCTGTACCAGTGCCACCTGTTGAGAAGATTCCCTTTTCCCACTGAATTTCTTTGACCCCTTGTTGAAAATTACTTCACCATGTAAGTGTGGCTCTATTTCTGGACCCTCTGTTCTGTTCAATTGCTTTAACTATCCTCTCATAAATACCACCCTATTTTGATTACTGTAGATTCACGGCAAATCTAGAAATCAGACACAGTAAGTCCTCCAACTTTATTCTTTTTCAAGATTGTTCTGGCTAGTCTAGATCATTTGCATTTTCATATAAATTTTAGGGCATGGAGAGAATTGCAAAAATGAAACCCATATAGTCTAGCTCTGAGTTATGTATTAAAATATCAAAATACAATGCAATTTTTTGCAAAAGAAAAATTCTAAGGATGTAAATCTGTTTGACATCACTCAAATAACTCAAATAGTTGAGAAAAATTATCAAGACTTTCTCTCCTAAAATCTAGGCTAATCTGAACTATATCATTGTGAAAAATAAATTCAGACAAAAAGCAGAATAAAACCCATACATCTTTCAGAGGCTCAAAGCGGTGTACTTATTTATGTACTTATATGAATAGTAAATTTGTACTTTAGCTCTTCATAGCTGCAATTTGCTAAACTAAGTGCTGAATGTGATAAAATAATTTGCTAAGACAATCACTGTCCTTAGGAGTTTACAATCCAATAAACAGAAATAGAAACTTGAAGGTTAACTCTTACATGATTTTCTAATTCAAATACGGATTAGAAATCTCATCATGTGAAAGAGAACCTTGCTACTCAAAGTTTGGATCTTGGACCAGCAGCATCAGCAGCACCTGGGAGCTTACTGGAAATGTAGACCCTCAGGCCCCAGGCACCTACAAACCTGATGAATCAGAACCTCCATTTCAACAAGACCTTCAGGTGACTGCATGCACGATAAAGTTTAGGAGGCACAGAATCAGAGAGCTCTAAATGAAATATTTCAAATTTAACACGGTAAAATCCTCATCTTGATTAATTCTCCCAGGTGACATCAGGATTTGTAGGATTTGTAGGATTCAAGGAAAGACAGGATCAGAATTTAGTCTCTGGGTGACAAGGCCTTGACAAGGCTCCATATCAGAAATGTTATTCTATATGCCTAAATTTGTTTTTCTTTTGAAGTTTCACAAAGGAGAGATTAACAGTAAGATGAAACAGGTGTTGTTACGACAGTTCCCAGAGGGGTTAAGCAGGTACCCTCGTCTCCTGCTATTTAAGCTTCCCCAACCATGCTGGCTTCTTTGCTGCTCTCCACAGTCACCAAGCACACTCCTGCCTCAGGCTGTGCCCTTGCTGCCCCTACCTACAACACTCATACCCAGATGGCTGCATGGTGGCCCTGTTACTTCCTTCAGGTTCTTACCTGGCAGGAAGACTTCTCTGGCTACCCATATAAGCAGCACCCCACCTCCTGGCCCCCCTCCCTCGCTCTCCTTGCTTCATTTTTCTCCACAGTACTTCTCTCTCTGTATTTGTTCACTGGTTTATTATCTGTCTCCTACATTAGAATGTATGTCCCAGTGCTAGGACAATGGTGCCACAGGGTGGGCATTTAATAAATACCTGCCAGCTCTATGAACATCTACGAATATCCTGTTAGATGTTACAGATAATATATACACGTTATATAGAAAAGCTGACAAACTAGGGTCTATGGCCTGTTTTTGTATGGCTCTCAAGCTAAAAAAAAATTTTTTTTTTAATTGTAAAGAGTTGTTAAAAAAAAAAATAAAACAAAGAGGAATCTATAACAGACACCATATGGCACACAGCCTAAAATATTTACTCTCTAGCCGTTTAGGAAAAAGTGCCTGCAACCTCTTCCATATATGAATGTCTGCAAAATAAAAAATTTTCCAGGATGTAAGTTATGGTCAGCTGCTACAGTTAACAAATTTAAAAAACATGACTTACTGTATTTGGTCTTTGTAAGTACAGAGCAGTTCTCAGAACACTTATCTAGAACCATCCGTGGACCAAAGAGGTTAGGACAGCATTCCAGTTTGATACAGGTTTGCCGGCAGAATTCAGTCACCCGATCAGCTGTTTTCACTATCTCAACCGTAGCCCGGTAACTCTTTCCTTTATATCTGTCATTAGAAGAAATCGAATGCCAAGTTTATTGGGCTAGTGATTAAAGAAAAATCATGCATATTAATAGACCTGAAAAGCTCTTTGTTTCTCAGAATATTCTGTGTCCTTTACAGTCTGAGGACCTGGAAAACAATAAAGAATCTATGCATGTTGTACTTAAGTCAAATTTATAATCTGGTAAACTGTGAGAACTAAAGGCTAAATTATTTCAAGAACAGAAATCAGCAAAATAGGATTCCTGCTTTCTGTTCCTAAGCTTAAGGTTTTCAAATAGTAACATCTACACTAACTAGTACTGAAATGTGACTCTTCATTGCGTTTTTCCTTACCCTAGGGCAGCCTGCCTCAGAGCGGCTCACAGACCCCTGTAACCTACCAACCAGCAGCTGTCCATGAAACGATGAGGTCAGAAAGCAAGAGGAAATGGTTACAAACTTTCAAGGTGATACAGAAAAGTAGTTTTATGGCTCTTGAATCTAATATTAAAAAAACTGTACTTGTATTTTATACGTCTTTGGTGGCATAGTGGTTAAGAGCTATGGCTGCTAACCCAAAGGTCGGCAGTTTGAATCCACCAGGAGCTCCTTGGAAACTGTATGGGACAGTTCTACTCTGTCCTATAGGGTCACTATGTTTTTCACATTTCATATGTTTAGTAATTCATTTTTAGCATATTTTATAAAAGTATTGGTCCATGACAGGATGAAAATTTAAAAAAGAAAAGAAACCTGGTCCTTCATCACAAATAAATGAAGCCCTGCCCAAGGGAATGTAAGAATTCTAGTATGAGCTGCAGGAGAACGGATTCTGTAACCTGTTAAAGACGAGTAAGAATAAAGAACAGAGTAGCTCACTTACTTGGCTTTTAGGACTTCCCCACATCCATGCCACACAGAGTCTTTGTCCAGCTGGAGCTCCCGAAGGACACGACTGGGTTTATAGGCTGCATTGATAAGTAAAGTGAGGACCTGAGCTCCGTTTTTAAAGCAGATATACAGGAAGGAGAGAAAAAGACCATTAGAACCACAGCACTCTTGCCAACTATTAGAATGTTAGGGCCAGTTAGGAGAGTCATTCTAGTCATTTTAATTAACGAATATTAACAAAATAATAATAACAAAGATACAACAGCTGCCTAAAGATGCAAATAAGATAACTTAAGCCCCTCTTAAATAAGCATTGAAAACATTACTGCAGGAAGAAACAGGCATCGTGAATTTCAAGTTACTCTAGCACATGCTTCCAAGTCCTTTTCCAGTCATGGTACACACAGTAAATTATATTTGCTTGGGACACTGTGTAGACAGCCGAGCCTTCTTGTGGCTGGAGTCTGGCCCAGAAGCTCTGGCTGCCCCAGACCCTGCCTCATTTCCCTGATGTCTTCCTCATGTCTGTTCCCCTCAGCACAGCACACTGGCTGAGAAGCTTTGTGAGTCCAGTAGCTGTGTAGCTTCACCATGGCCCTAGGTTCATGCCAAACTGCCTCTCAGTCTTAGACTTCTCACATTCACTCTTGAATAGTTCTCATGTGATCTCTGACGGAAGACCTTTCTACACCGACAGACGTGACCCTGCTACGTGAAGAACTGCTTAGGTGAATGTCCCCTAGGCAGTAAAGATAATCACGTGCACTGTCCAAAACATGAGAAAAGTCAGTAACTTCTGATAAAACCTAGAGTTGTCACACAACATGCGGGTCCCTGTATCAACAAGACTGCTGTGAAATTCTCAAGCTGTTTTGTTCTAGGCCAGAACCTTACCTCTCTGAGGACCAGAACACAGTTCCCAGGTCCCACACATTGAGGCAGCTCAGCGATTCTTCCTTTGTTAAGATACGGCCCTGAGAAGCAACGGTGGTTGAAGTATATCTTTGGACAGCAATATTTCCCATTAATCATAACTGGGTAATGAAGAGAAACAAATATTCAGAACAGAGTCATTTTCTACTCCATGTTTCCAAAGGTTGATTACTGGGAAAAAACCAATCATATCCACCCTTTCAAGAGTGCCCTTGAAAGACCTCATACTTACAATAACTCCATTATAGACTTTATCACTATGCTGAAATCAAGCAATGTCCTGAATTTCATCCCAATTAACTCCAGGGTTAATGTTATATTGTTCCTCTATCAATAAAGGAATTGGAGGATTTACTTCAAGAACCGATGATGGCTCCTGACAATCAATGATTTCTAAGTCTTTAAAAACCAACTACTCAATAACTGTGGAAAATTTCTAGGGACTGATAGCAAATATTATTCAGAACTACAGTTTGTCTCCTTCAAACCACCAAGGTAATTAATTCTGCTTGTTCAACTTGTTTCCAGTTAGATCACTCTACTTGTTAGAGAAGAGGCTTGCAAATAATAATTGAGAAAGACTGCTTCCCACCTACCACTTTGGAACATTACAATTTTTACCCAATACCTTTTTTTCCCCTCCAAACATAGCTTTAAAATGTCCTTGCCTTTACTATCTGTAGCATTTTTCATAAACTTCTGCTTAGGCCAGACTTTTGTCTTTCTTACATGCTTCTGTCATTTGGCTATGCAGACCTTATACTGATGTACTTTTGAACATTCAGCTCATCAGAGAACTCCTTGCTACACTTACTTCAAGTACTACCTCCTTTCCCTTCTCTAGAGCTACAGTGTCCAACGAGGTAGCTACCCGTCACATACAAAAACCCGCTGCCACCGAGTTAATTTCAGCTCACGGTGATATCAGGTACCAGAGAGTAGAACATCTCTAGAGGGTCTTGGCTGTAATCTTTACAGATGCAGATTGCCAGGCCCGACTTCCACAGCACTGCTGGGTGGGTTTGAATCACCAATCTTTAGGTTAGCAGTTGAGTGCAAACTGCTTGTACCACTCAGGGACCTACTAGTCACATAAGCCTATTTAAATTTAAATTAAGTTAAAAATTTAGCTTCTTAGTTGCACTAGTCAGATTTCAAGTGCTCCAGAACTACATGTAGCTGGTGACTGCCGTACTGGATGGCACAGATTAGAACATTCCTGTCACTACACAGAGTTCCATTGCAGGCAGTGCTCTAGGGGACATTTTAAAGTAACAAAATCTGCAATGAAGTTCTAGACTGTGCTCAACCGTCTCAAATGCGTGGCAGATGTGGACCATCATTTTGCAGAAATTTTTGTAAAAAGATTCATTACAACTTGGGGGAATTTTTATTGAAGCACAATATATCATATACATATACAGATGTATCTATGAAAGTTTACAAATCATCAGTACACAGCTAGGTAAATCCTCAAACTGAATACAGCGATGTCAGTATCACCCATGTCAAGAAATCGAACATTATCAGGAGCGCCCTTTCCCCTAAAAGGTAAAAGCATAGATTAGCTTTGCCTCAATATAGTATGTACTCTGTGATGTCTGGCTTCTCTCGCTCAATATGATATTTGTGAGATTCACCCATGTGGACATATAATGCTGTAGTTAGTTCATTCTTATTGCTGTGGTCATTTCACTGCCTGGGCCTAGATGCTAGGCATCACACAGCCAGCAAAGGGGAAGTCAAGAGACGGCCCAGGGAGAGACCACTGGGCCAGGCCTTGGGCCTCCAGCAAAGCTTCCTGTTTCATTTTACCAGGCACTGCCTGGGACAACCTGTTTTTCCAACATCTTTTTTTTTTTTTTTTAATTGTGAAACATACATATAAAGTGTATATATCATGAAAAGGGTTTAAAGAAAATAAACACCCTCCTCTCAGCCATCAGCTTAAGAAAGAGGACTGCCTAAAAAGCCTCAAGTTCTTTATCTAAACTCAGGGAATGATAACATCGACTTCCGGAGCTTTGGCACACAATAAATAGGTGATTGGTAAAGAACAGCTATGATTATTACAAATGGACAGAAACATCAGCCTAAAGATGACTGTTAAACTAAACACACCTTAGACAGTTGTACCTTTTTAAGGAGCCCTGGTGGCACAACAGTTAAGCACTTGGCTGCTAACTGAAAGGACGGTCCAAACCCACCCAACCTGCTTTGCAGGAGAAAGACCTGGCAATCTGCTCCCGTAACGATTACTGCCTGGAAAACCCTATGGGGCATTCTCCTCTGTCACAGTGGGTCACGCTGGGTCACTGTGAGTTGAAAATCAACTCTACAGCACCTAGCAACAACACGGTGCTCTCTACCGTAAGATTATACGTGCTTCTACCTGAGTCTGTGGAGTCCAGCTCCTGATTCTTCAGGCCCTCACGGACAGCCCTCGAGGATGGTATTCTGGGCCAAAGAAAACACAGCAAAGTAGTGAGATGATACTTAAAGTCAATAAAGCGTGATGGTTAGTTTTTTCCAAATCTAAGAAGAAAACAAATATGGCAGATTGAAAAATCTGTAATGGAAGGTACTCCCTTGATCATATTTGGTTTTAGTTTATTTGCCTGCTTGTTTGTTTTTACCAGCAATTGTTTTTAAAACTCCGTGTAGGGTCTGATGAGCCAAGAGGCAGTCTGTAGACAGTATTGTGATACTGCATGTTCAAATGAACTTTCTTTTCATTCATGTGAGCAATAAGTTTATACACTTTCTTGTGGGATTCTTAAACCAAAAGTCAACTATTCATTTTTTCAATAAAACAGAAACATTTCTTATAAAGGGTTTGTTTTCTTCTTCCATCAGTTTTAAAATTACAGACAAATTATATTATGAAAACCAGAAAATTACTCTGTACACAGCAAGCATTAAAAAAGCCTTTTTTTTTTTTCAGAATGCCTCCTGGCTATACTTTTAATCAGTCTTGACAAATAAGTCAAGAAAAAATCCAAGCTCAGTTTTATTGTCATTGCTGTCTAACTTCTTGGAGCCCTGGTAGCACAGTGGTTAAAGCGCTCAGTTGCTAACCAAAAGGTTGGCAGTCCAAACCCACCAGCCACCCCACAGTAAAAAGATGTCGCAGTCTACTTCTGTAAAGATTACACCTTGGAAGCCCTACAGGGCAGTTCTACTCTGTCCAATAGGGTCGCCATGAGTCGTAACCGATTCCACAGCAGCACGTCTAACTTCTCTATCATCTTTAGGCTGACAGAACTCCATGACCTTTCTCTCCATCGCTGTTTTCAGTTTCATTACTCACAAGTCTACAAAGGCAGCTATAAAGTACATTGAAATCAAACCCCAAATGTTTAAACATACACACGTATATACAGAAACCTTTGTATTTTTAAGGTCTGAAGACACCACTTATTAACTGCTTCTCAAAGCTGTGTGTGAAGGTATGCTGCACAGGCTTCTTGCTGAGACACAAAGCCACTCCTGTGAGTGTGTCTTTTCTTTTAGGTTGTTGTCTTCTACTCAAGTTTTTTTTCACTGTGACAAATCACATCGTGATTTACAACTTTGGCTCTCCCTTAAGAAACACCAGCAGGGGGCTCTTATTCTCTGCCTTCAGGCGCTAAAAGAAAAAGGGAAGCTCAATCGGGGGAACATCTTAAGAACGCATTTTACCCTTTTGTATATAAGGCCATTTTAGAAAGTGCAGAATTAAAGAACTAGGCTTCCATCTGAGAAAACAATGGGCACGGAAATACACTCTCTGAAATAGTTCTTTCTCTTTCTCGATACCCTAAACTTTCAAATGTCAGACACACTATCACATTACTTACTGTTTTTCTGGCTGAACCACTGCAATTTTCCTCTGTTTATATACTGTAAGAAGAAAACAAAAATATAAATGCCAATAAAAATAAAAATAACAAAGGAGAAGTTATATATGTATTAAGCTTACGTTAGCATATTTAAAACCTAGTTCTGTGTATTGTTAACTATTGTTGTTGTTAGCTGCCACCAAGCTGATTCCAACTCATGGTGACTCCATGTGTGCAAAGCAGAACCACTCCACAGGGTTTTCAAGGCTGTGACCTTTGGGAAGCAGATCGCCACGCCTGTCTTCCAAGGTACCTCTGGGTAGGTTCACACCGCTAAACTTTCAGCTAATAGTCTAGGGCTTAACTATCTGCGCCACCCAGGATTCCATATTTAACTAGCAAGTTCTATAAATTAGTGGTATGTGTCTGAGTATCTAGACTAAGCACATTTTCTGGGTAGAAGTTTATACAAAGAGCAAGACTAACACTTCCAAGGCTCTGTGAGTCAGTCAACTGCTATGAATACTTTTAAGCAGGAATAAATATTCAAAAGGGAAGCCAATACAACGTTCATAGGGCCTGGAAGGTCTCCTTCTGTTATTCTTTAAAGGAAGCAGAGGATGGCCGCACGCTGAACTTGGTGCCCAGTGGTAGATGATGCTTACAGCAGTCCCAGCTGGCATCTGAATGCAACTGCCTGAGAAATACCAACTGTGAACTGCCAGACTGAGCCCTATCCAAATTCCTAATCAACACAGTTGGAAGGAAGTGCTGATACATGCTACAACATGGATGAACCCTGAAACATTATGCTAAGTGAAAGAAGCCAGTCACAAAAGACTATACACTGTACGATTCCATTTATGGGAATGTCCAGAATAGCCAAGTCTAAAGAGACAGAATGCAGATTAGTGGTTGCCTAGGGGTTTAGGAGGAGGTAGTGGGGGAGAAGGGTGGTGATTACTAATGGATGCACCGTTTCTTTTGGGGGTTGTAAAAATGTTTTAAAATTAGATATTGGTGATGGTTGCAAACTCTTTGGCTACACTAAAAAACTTCTGAATTATATACTTTAAAAGAGCAGATTTTATAGTAAGTTATATCTCGATAAAGTTGTTTTAAGAGAGGGGGATGGAGTTATGTGATGGCATGTCACTTCCATGATTAGATTCTAAATAGACTTGGGCTTGTATCTTGTTCAACATTTCCTGCTCTCTCACTTGCTCTCCCTAAGGGAAGCCAGCTGCCATGCTGTCAGGGGCCCTACGGAGAGGCCCACATGGCAAGCAACTGTAGGACGCCCCTGCCAACAGTTAGCAAGGAACTGAGGCCCTCAGTCCTACAGTCAGGATGAAATGACTCTTGCCAACAGCCATCTGAGTAAGTCTGGGAGCACAGCCTCCCCCGGCGGGACCTGGGGATAACTACAGCCTTGCCTGACTCCTTGACTGCACTTTGTGAGCATCCCAGATCCAAAGGACCCAGCTAAGCTGAACCCAGATTTCTGACTCACAGGAACGATAAGATAATAAATGCTTGATGCAATGAATGACTTCCTACGCAGGAAAAGAAAACCAGAACGTCACTTTGTTCTTCTCTGAACTGTCTGGATTCATCCTCACTGGTGGCAGCAACACAACGAATTATTTAACAACCAATCATCTGACCAAAAAATAGGTGGATACCTCGTGCTCGGCGAGGAGCGCTGAGGGGGTGGCCGTTGGTTTCACACCAACCCAAAGGAAATATATTCATGGACTCCACACTCACAATACATTCAGGTATGGGCTTCTTAGAACCTGTTTCGATTTTTAAGAAAGAAACATATATATATTTTTTAAGGCATCAAATAAACTTCTTTATAACCTGCTTCACAGACAACATTCTACTGTTGCAATAATACAGTCTCTTGAGCATTTTCCTTTTGCACAGAAGTCTCACTTTTTCCTGTGTGATAAACATGAAAACAATAGTCAACTGTCCCCTGAGGGTATTGATACAAGGACCTAAATGGGTAGTAAATGCATGGGGTAACCCTTAGCCAGGGAATAACAAATAAACTACTCGAACTGGTATCATTCAGTCAGTCAACAATGTCACAGTCAATTCCTTGAAATAACTGGAAACCAAAAGTCACGAGTGACTGTTCTCGATGACAGCATTAGTTCTGGTACTCCGGGAAGAAGCCAGAAAGTAGACCAGTGAATTCTAATCGGAACGTGATGCATAAAAGCTGCTCAATAGGGGTTGCATAGAAGTATACATTCAATATTGTCCTTGACTTCTGCACTAAATGCCACTTCTCCAAATCAGAAACAGTAGATGCCCTTTCCTGGCAGCAGGATCAAAAAGGGAGCCAGGCCACCCACAGTCACTGCAGCATGGAGTGCTCACACCGGGGCTTCCGTCCACAAACCTGTCCAATCGCTGACTGCCACTTTTAGTATAATATACTGTTTCTACTTTACATGTTTTTGGTTCTACTGGTTTGGGGTAATAGAAATATTATCTTTTGAATAAACTAGGTATTACTGCTCATGTGCATATATTCTGGTCACATCAAAATGTATGCTATCTGACTTGTACTTTCCCCTTCAAGAAAACAGGGCAATCTGTAGTGAAGGCTTTTTATTCACATTCATTTCCTAGAATTTGAAAATCAAGGACAGGGAAATAAATTTTTAGCTTAGAATCTTGCATTACAAATTAGAAGACCCTGCACAAGACCCCTGTTTAGCTAACTGAGTAAGTTTAACATGCCACATAATAGGAGCGAACAGGAAAAGCCCAGGAGAGGGGCCACAGGAAGCCTTCTTGAGGTGTGGATGCTTACCTTCCAGCTGGAGCCACAGGTAGGCGCCTCTCACTGTAGTAATGGTGGCAATGCACACTTCTTCGGGGAGAAGAGGGTTCACTGCCTCAAGCTTCATGTTCTCTTTAAATTCGTGCTCAGAAATTGACTAGAAAATAAATGAATCAGATCATATACACACTAAGTATTAACTCATGTGCTCAGCTGGGAGACCTTTTTCAAGCAGTATTTAATCCCTATATTCACATTTAAAAGCTGTAATTTTATTTTGTTTTGTTTCTTACTGAAACAAAGGAAAAATGTCTGTCTCCCTCAGTGTTAGAGGCAGTACAATCTTTGAGGTCAGATATTCCTGCATTATTGTTAGCTGTGTGACCCTGGACAAACTGTGTAACCTCTTTTCGCCTCAGTTGTCTATCACACAAAGTGGAAAACACCACCTCACTGGGCTGTTATGAGATTTAAATGGAATAAGGTACCTAAGGCTCTGTGCCCTGAACTAAGTGGCCTTCAATCACTGTCAGGTCACTTCTCCTTCCCTAAAAAGGGCCCTATCGTACCATAAACTGGCTGGTGTCTACCTGCATGTGAATCGTGAAAGGCAGTCAGGATAAATAATCCTTATAAACAGGGGGAAAAGCGCCTTTAAAACATGTTTAAAAATTTTGCAGCTTCTGGGTCAAGATGGAGAACTAAACATCCACATCTGATTATTCTCTTTCTTCTGATGACCTTTTTTCTTTCTTCCTTTTTAAAGACACAAACCCACCAGGTGGATATAACAGCAGATAACAACAATATTTTATAAGCTAACATTTATCACAGAGTCTACTGGTAACGTAGCAGATCAAAGAAAGGTGAATCTAAGCTGGCAGTGAGGAAAGCTAAGAGCTAAGACCACCAGGTACTAGGCAACTGGAGGTGGAGGAGAAATAGACAAAATAAGGATCTACTGAAACATTTGAGAAGCATTTAGATCATGCCATCACTTCTCCACTCCACACCCCAGGGCAACTGTGCCTCCCTCCCGCCCCCCCCACCCCCACAGTAGGTAAAATCTATCTGCTAGTGACAGTAAAATACAAGACCCCCAGGCAAGGAGACACAAGGAACTGTTAAGGGCATACATGAAGTACCAAAAACAGAGGAATGCTGGGCTGCCCAGCCCTTGGCTCCTGCTTATCCACTAGAACTCCAGCAGCCAGGCCTCTACCATCCAGGCAGGGGACTAGAAGAGATTACTTGTGATAATCTGATCAGCCCAAGAGAAACGCATAAAGGTATGGATTTATATTTCCCCAACAAATGGCAGCCAAATCCTACCCTATAGGGAAGTTCAAAGTTGACAAGCCCTGCCCACATGCTCAGAGTTTCCAGTCAGCTTTGTGTTGTTGTTTTTAAGTGCTCCATTCTTAAATGTAAGAAACAACAAAGGATTACCAGGCATCTAAGGATAAAAAAAATATGGAAGCTAAAAATCAAAACAAGCAACTTGGAGAAAGCAAAGATTACACAAGAAGAAAAGCTTCTTAAAAGGGGAAACAAACAAACAAACAAAAAACCCCAAACCCATTGCTGTCGAGTCAATGCCGATTCTTCAGGACCCTATAGGACAGAGCAGGACTGCCCCATAGAGTTTCCAAGAAGCGGCTGGTGGATTCAAACAGCCAGCCTCTTGGTTAGCAGCCAAATTCTTAACCACTGCGTCACCAGGGCTCCCCTAAAAGGGGAGGAGATGTTTAATTAATATCCTCAGAGAGATAAGAAAAGCAACTGAATTCTTAAGACTAGTACGCTATTAAAAATAAATATTCAGAAAAAAATAGTTCTGGAAAATAAAAAACCTGATACCAAAAACTCAAAAGAAGGATTGAAAGATACTTTAGGAAATCTTTCAGAAAGCAAAGCAAAAGGACTAAGAAAGAGAAAACAGGAGGAAAAAGACAAAAGAAGGCTTGATCCAGGGGACCAACATCCAGTAAGAATACCAGAAAGAGTGGAGAGAAAATGGAAGGAAGGAAATCAAAGAAGTGATTCATGAAAATGTCCCAGCACTGAAGGCCTGGGACACTAAGTGCCCACTGAGAAGCCAGCACACTGGACAAAAACAGGCCCACATCAAAACCCATCACTACAAACGTGGTGACAAAGAAGTTCTGTAACCTTCCAGGGAAGGGGAATAAGCAGATCTACAAAAGATAAAGGGTAAAAATGGCTTTGAATTTCTTGACAGCAACACTGGCAAAAGCAGACAACAAATCAATGCTTTCAAAATTCTGAAATAAAATAGCCTAAAATTCCATACTGAACCAAACTATCAGTCAAGTTACTAGAATAAAGCCCTTTACCTCCCTTGCATCCTGTCACAGGAAGCTACCGAAAGATGGGATCCACCAAAACAAAGGAGAAACCAACAAACAGGAAGCCATGATATATGAAACAGGGGCCCCAAGTCATAAGAAAGAGGAGGAGTAATTTGCTGGGTGATAGTGAAGGGCAGTCACAGAATTACACCTACACAGCAAGCCTAGAGAACAACCGGACCAGAGAGAGAGAGAGAATGGAGGTTGCTGGAAAGGATGTCTCCAAGAAAAATATTAGAAATGATAAATTCCTGACGTGTTTGCCTTTGTAGAAAATAGTAACGAGAGGCTACTGGGAAGTGTGGAAAGAACTAACAATCAATACAAAGAAAATTATGCAAATGGAAAGCAAGGCAACTATCAGCTTGAGGACAAATAAAAAGGAGACATAACCATAAAATAGTGCTCAGCTATGAATAATATTTGAATACATATAATAATGTAAACAGTCAAAAATCTAGGTTTAACCAAAAATTGTAACTTAACTCTAACAGGAAGGAGAGGCAGGTAAGCCAAAGGGGAAAGATAATGTAAAATAGCTAAATTCTCACCATAGTACAGAACCAGCAGATACGTCTAAAATTAATGACTCAAAACACAGCAGCATATTATTTAGAAAGTGAAGAAGTATAAATACCAGAATTACAGCGAGAAGGAGAGAAAGTAGTTACCTATGGGAAGGAAAAGGGGTGGGGCACGGAACAGTCGAGAGGGACAGGACTGTTTTTTTGTGTTCTAAGCCTTTCAGTGCTAGTTGGCTTTTTAAACCACATGCATGTATTATTTTGATATATGTATTTTTAAATAGGTTTAAAAATTTATCTCCACTTATTATTTCAACATTTTTCCATATTACTGAACCGTCAAGAATAATTTTGAACTAAAATTTCAAATTCATGTGATTTCAGCTAATACGAAACTTTTAAAACTAACGGATTAACTTTTACAGTACATGCATTTTTCTTTGAACCATTTTATTACACCCGATAAGGTGCTAATCTGGGTTGAGTGTAGTGACTGACTTCATTGCAGTGATCATAAAAAGCAGAGAAGCACAGAGTCACCGGCAGCCCCAGGCAGTGCCTGTGAGGGGACAGGGGCTCTCACCGAAGGGAAGCACCTCTGGGGAGCAGCTTCAGCACCACACTGTTTGAGGTAGTCAGCCCAATCAAAGTCCTGGCTGGGGTAGCCTAGATGGGACAAAAGAACAGCAATTCACACCACACATGCCTACCTGCTAGACACACACCTACAACTTCCAGTTTTCCTCATTTGGAGACTTTGATCATTCTACATGGAGTAAAACCCACTGCTATCAAACTGATACCTACTCAGCGACCCTATACGACAGAGCAGAACTGCCCTATGGGGTTTCTAAGGCTGTAATCTTTATGGAAGCAGATTGCCAGGTCTTTTCTCCCTCTAAGCCGCTGGGTAGGTTCAAATTGCCAATCTTTGGTTTAGCAGCTCAGCGCTTAACCACCACACTACAGGGCTCCTTAGAAGGGGGGAAAAAAAAAGAAAGGCACCCTATAAAGCCAAAGCTTTGTTAATTTTATAAAATAGAGCAATTCTGGTCAAATTATAATAATGCAATAAAATTCTCTGGATAAATTTTTAAACTTTCAAGTTTCAAACAAAGCACCTATTATGAGCAATATTTTATATGGTTAATTTCTGACAATTTACCAAAACAATTTTAGATAGTACAACTGGATTTGACTCAGATATATAAATTCAGTCTTATAATCAATTCTATTATGTCTTAGGCTTTGAAGGAAAAGAGGCAGTAAATATTCTACAGTACTGTTTAATCAACAAAAACTATTTTTCTCCGATCAAGCTATTTCCTTCAAGGTCCTGGCTGATACAATTCTCTTTGCTGAAAGACTGTTCATTTTGTTTTCAGATTCATGTTCTGTAGAAGCTCAATGTTCTTAAAACCTGAATCATGAAGTCATTAAGTCTACAAGGTTCCTGATAGATCTCTAATCTGATGCCCTCACTCAGTACTACTGTGTGTGAGGAGCTGGGCCAAATCTACTGTCTGAGCTGCTCTCTGGCCCTGCAGAGCTTACTAGCTCACAGACACAGAGTGGGTCAGATGGCATCCTGCAACCAAAGGGTCCCTGCAATCACCTTCCTTGCCCAACTCAAACTGGTACCATGTTCTCCCTCTGCCCCCACCTCAATTCCTGACGGTAAGCTATCTGATTTTTCAGTTCCATAATCCACCACCTTCCCTCCATCTACAAAGACAGTAGAGTTGTCTATAACAATGCTAAAACCTTCAATATCTTTAATAATTGTTTTTCCTTTTCATATAAAGGCGGCAGGCAGGATGGAGACCTTGGGATGGATGTCTAGAGCCTTCCCCCAGAGCTCGAGTTTCCTCCTGTAGGTGTTGCCCCACCCCATCCCCACCCGCCCTCACTGTGTGTTCACTGATGGAGGAGGCTGGGAAGTTCTGTTTCCCCCTCCTTTCTCCTTGAAGGAACAGACTGGGTCCTACTCATTTCTGTTTCCCCAGTGACAAGCCCAATGCCTGGCTCACAGTAAACACTCAATAAATGTTTGTCGAATGAAGGAAAGGCTAAATAGAAGGCAGAAGGTCCAGTGGTTTATGAGCCCCGTTAACACAAAAGAGCACCTTCCAGCCCAGTGGTCCAGCAGGCACCATTTAGAAAGCCCCATAATACAGTATACATAGCTCATCAATCAAATAATCTGATTTGCTGATACAAAAATCAGATAAACATCTGACACTTTAAATTTGCCACATACTTTAAAGTTAAAAAAGATAAAAAAAAATTTCAGTGAAGCTCAACTAAGTTATATTGAACAGCCTTGATTACAGGGTCCAATATTACATTTTGCAAAATTGCTAACACCAGGAAAAGGAACCATTACTTCCCTACTTACAGCCTCTCTGAGCCCTACTCTTGTCTGAAGGGTCTGAAGTCTGAAGGGTCTCCTTCTATGATGAGGTCCAAAAACCTAAAAAGTATTAAAAATCTGCCTCTAACTCTGGCCCTAATGCCTCTTCTCATGAACCAGCTCCCAACACATACTGTGTCCTATCCCACCCACCTGTGACCTCCCAAGAGGCACCAGATGGAATGAACTAAAGAACCAGCAGAGAACTCCAGGCTTGAACCTGGCCTTCCAGGTTTTATGAAGATGTGTTTAACAAGATATGAGAATTGAACACGCTTTATGTAAGTGTTTTAGCTTGATATGTAAGTCTGAAATATGTAAGTATATGGAACCCGAGTCTTCATTTACACTTCTCAGGCTCCAAAAATGTTAGTGGTAGGCTGGGGCATGAGAAGAGAGAGGACTACAGATCCGGGTAATCCCATCTGGTAAATCTCACTTCAAGGAAGAGCTCCCAATGGACAGTTCAGACAAAAAGCAGAAACACACCTGGAGGGGGACTGATGTGTAAACCATTCTTCAGACTCCACTGCACAGGGAAAATACCAGGGCTGTCGACGTGGCACACAAAAGATCGCCGGGCGTGACTCTCTGGTCGCAAATCATCCATTTCCACCAGAAAGTACTTCTCATCAAAAACCTGTGCACACAGGACGGGAACCATCCCCGAAGACAACTCATCAGACATGAAAGGGACTGGTCAGCGGGTGGGAGAGAGACGCTGATGAAGAGTGAGCTAATTATATCAGGTGGACACTTGAAATTGTGTTGGCAACTCTTGTCTGGAAGGGGGGATGGGAGGATAGAGAGAGAGGGAAGCTGGCAAAATTGTCACGAAAGGAGAGACTGAAAGGGCTGACTCAAGAGGGGGAAAGCAAGTGGGAGTAGGGAGTGAGATGTATGTAAACTTATATGTGACAGACTGATTGGATTTGTAAACGTTCACTTGAAGCTTAATAAAAGTTAATAAAAAAAAAAAAAACCCGTGCACAGAATTTTAACAGATAGAACAGACAAAGGGTTTTATGTATGTATATGTAAATACATGTCTCTTCCTTGGCATAGCCAGGCAGGTTACCAAAGTTCATAGCTACACTGGGTATTAATGCTACTAAGCACTCAATAAATGTTAGCTCTGTGTCAGGTACTGTTTTAATTAAATGCTTTTTATGTTATTAATTTAATTTTAATCTTTTTAACAATCTAATGATGTAGGTACGATTATCAATCCCATTTTGCAGGTAAGGAAGTTGAGTTTAAAGAGACGTTAAATAACTTGCCCAAGGTTACACAGTCAGGAAGAAACAGAACCTGGACGCAAACCCAAAAGTTGATTTAAGCTTGGTAAGTGGTTGGCTATGCCAGTCTGTTAGAGTTTCAGATCCAAGCCCAGCTTCAAACGCCACAGAAAGGGTGATACTGAACCTCCCTAGGCTCCGTACCACCCCACGTCCCTTCAGACTCCACACAGGGCCTTCTGACCTCACCTGCAAGTTCGGCACCCCTCCTTGCTCTTGAGAACAATCTTCTTCCAATGTAAAGAAAATTTAAAACTCACCAGACCAGACAATACAGCACTCAGACGATTCCTCTAAGTGCACTTGACTTTCAGGTCTACTGTCAGTAAAGGGGCTTCCACCCTAAACTGAACTCCTCTTTATGCCTCAGTTCTAGCAGCTGAGTATCTGGACCTTGACAGCCTGCCCCATTCTTACGGTTACTACTGACTGGACGCACTGCCTTACTTTTGTCAGTCTTCTAAAAGACTGAAGTCTGAATCCGGACTATATGGCTGGAGCTGTCCTGCTACCAGATCTTCTGACACCTGCAGCTTGCTCCTCCAGGCTCCCACACAGCTCCTGCCTCAGCTCAGCCCTGTGCCTGGCTGGACATTGCTGACACTGCCTGCCTCCCTATTTTTCAGATACTGTGGTCTACCTGCTGGTTAAACCTCCTTGGGTTAGGTACTTCTAGGCCTGCTCTAAAGAATGCACCCCCGCTCCCCTGGTCCCCAGGTCCTCGACCCCATTTTACCTTAATAACAGTAGCAGGAGAGATCCCAAAAGGAGACCAGGGGTCCACAGCTTCTAATTTCATGTTTACAGAGAAAGCATGAGTGCCAATCACTTGTTTGTCCTGAAATGCAAACACCAACATGGAATAAAAACATAGTATGTTCACAGTAATTTTATACTCAGTTGTAGCTGAATACTGCTCTAATTAATGAGAACGGCTGAACTGTGCCACTTCTGGTAAATAAATCTAATCCTGTAATTTTCTTCCCTGGGCGGGGGGGGGGGGTGGGAGGGGGGAAGAACCATAGAAAAAGTCTGTGAAAGTACTCCCACATTTTGAACACAAGGGAGATGAGGAGGAAAAAATAAATCTATTTTATAGCAAGTTAGGGCTACGTCATTAAGAGTAGGAAAGAAAAGTTTCAAAAAATGCTTTAAGGGAACCTTGGAGGAAACCTCAACTACTGTTAGAGGAACAGAAAGATGACCGTCACTTCAGCCTTAAAGCCTCCTCCCCGCTCCAAGGGCGACAGCACTCTGACTGACTGCAGGGGTTCCCTTATACCCCTCCTCTCCCCTCATTGCTCCACTCTTCTCTGAGGAGCTAAACACCCACCTGTCCCATGCTTTTGTTCTTACCTTAAATAAGTAAGATGGTAGTGGCTCCTCCTCCTCTCTCACTTTGGCCAAGATCTCCTGCCACTCAGCTTCATTTTTCAGATGTCTGATGGCTTTAGCAAAACAAGGCATAGTGCTTTAGATGATGGGAAAACCTACACACTTCTTAGCCATTCTAAAGCACCCACGTACGCACACTCACTCTTCACTCTGAGAGCACCCACGTACGCAGTCACTCACTCTCCACTCTGAGAGCACCCATGTACGCGCAGTCACTCTCCACCCTGAGAGCACCCACGTACGCGCACTCACTCTCCACCCTGAGAGGACCCACGTACGCACAGTCACTCTCCACTCTGACAGCACCCACGTACGCACTCACTCTCCACTCTGAGAGCACCCACGTACGCAGTCACTCACTCTCCACTCTGAGAGCACCCACGTACGCAGTCACTCGCTCTCCACTCTGAGAGCACCCACGTACGCAGTCACTCACTCTCCACCCTGAGAGCACCCACGTACGCGCACTCACTCTCCACCCTGAGAGCACCCACGTACGCACTCACTCTCCACTCTGAGAGCACCCACGTACGCACTCACTCTCCACTCTGAGAGCACCCACGTACGCAGTCACTCGCTCTCCACTCTGAGAGCACCCACGTACGCAGTCACTCACTCTCCACCCTGAGAGCACCCACGTACGCGCACTCACTCTCCACCCTGAGAGCACCCACGTACGTGCAGTCACTCTCCACCGAGAGCACCCACATACGCGCACTCCCTCTCCACCCTGAGAGGACCCACGTACACACAGTCACTCTCCACTCTGAGAGCACCCACGTACGCACTCACTCTCCACTCTGAGAGCACCCACGTACGCAGTCACTCACTCTCCACTCTGAGAGCACCCACGTACGCAGTCACTCGCTCTCCACTCTGAGAGCACCCACATACGCAGTCACTCACTCTCCACCCTGAGAGCACCCACGTACGCGCACTCACTCTCCACCCTGAGAGCACCCACGTACGTGCAGTCACTCTCCACCGAGAGCACCCACATACGCGCACTCCCTCTCCACCCTGAGAGGACCCACGTACACACAGTCACTCTCCACTCTGAGAGCACCCACGTACGCACTCACTCTCCACTCTGAGAGCACCCACGTACGCAGTCACTCACTCTCCACTCTGAGAGCACCCACGTACGCAGTCACTCGCTCTCCACTCTGAGAGCACCCACGTACGCAGTCACTCACTCTCCACCCTGAGAGCACCCACGTACGCGCACTCACTCTCCACCCTGAGAGCACCCACGTACGTGCAGTCACTCTCCACCGAGAGCACCCACATACGCGCACTCCCTCTCCACCCTGAGAGGACCCACGTACACACAGTCACTCTCCACTCTGACAGCACCCACGTACGCACTCACTCTCCACTCTGAGAGCACCCACGTACGCACACTCACTCTCCACTCTGAGAGCACCCACGTACGCAGTCACTCACTCTCCACTCTGAGAGCACCCACGTACGCAGTCACTCACTCTCCACCCTGAGAGCACCCACGTACGCGCAGTCACTCTCCACCCTGAGAGCACCCACGTACGCACAGTCACTCTCCACCGAGAGCACCCACATACGCGCACTCCCTCTCCACCCTGAGAGGACCCACGTACACACAGTCACTCTCCACTCTGAGAGCACCCACGTACGCAGTCACTCACTCTCCACTCTGAGAGCACCCACGTACGCAGTCACTCACTCTCCACTCTGAGAGCACCCACGTACGCAGTCACTCACTCTCCACTCTGAGAGCACCCACGTACGCACAGTCACTCTCCCCTCTGAGAGCACCCACGTACGCGCACTCGCTCTCCACCCTGAGAGCACCCACGTACGCGCACTCGCTCTCCACCCTGAGAGCACCCACGTACGCGCACTCGCTCTCCACCCTGAGAGGACCCACGTACGCGCAGTCACTCTCCACCCTGTGAGCACCCACATACGCGCACTCACTCTCCACTCTGAGAGCGCCCACGTACGCACAGTCACTCTCCACTGAGAGCACCCACATACGCACAGTTACTCTCCACCCCGAGGGCGCCCACGTACGCACAGTCACTCTCCACCTTGAGGGCGCCCACATACACACAGTCACTCTCTACTCTGAAAGCACCCACGTACAGTCACTCTCCACTCTAAGAAAACCCACATACACACACTCACTCTCCACTCTGAAAGCACCCACGTACACACAGTCACTCTCCACTGGGAAAAGGAAAGGCTCAAGTCCATTTATACCGGTCTTCGCTCAGGACCTGCATGTAACCTCAGTACTGTCTGCTCTGGTCAGGGCCTGGAGAGTAAGTTTTGTGAAAACGCCTGACCGCAAGATCATAAGGATTGCTGCAGTCAGTAAAAATAACAGAACACACAATCCCAACTGGGGCACACGATGATAAATGCAAAATGATTTTTAAAAAACTAGAGTTATAATATTTTTGGAACTTCTTTTAATCAATAATTTGCTGTGAACCCAAAATCTGTTCTACTACTATGCCTATCTGAATGCTAGAAGAGAGTTTTTCTTTAATTTTATCAAGTGGTCAACATGGGTAGGGGCAGAAGTCTGTGGTATGTGTGGCAAATTATAAAAGTAATAAAACACCAAAGGAGAAACAGGTATTTAACAACTCCACATAATTTTTTTTTTTTATAATCTATTATGTGAACTAACAAAGGCTTTCAGGATATGCAGAATGATGCATTTTCCAGTCTGATATTAATAATAATATAACAAAATGTTAATAATGAAAACAAAAAATGGTATATTATTCTTCACCTAATGGGGGCTGAAGTTCATATCCCTGTTGAGTGGCCCAACCGACGTGATGCAGAAATGGATCCAAGTAATACAACCAGTGTTCAAAATCGTCAGAGCTTTCAAGTCCTTCGTACCGCAGCTTCAGCCTTCCCCCGATGTTTTCAACTACAGTAACAATCCAAGTGCTTAAAGAGTCCTGGAAAGCTTGACATTCTAGCCTCGAACCAGGAGCAATGAGATCTAAAGGATTCCTCCCATTACGAAGCTGTAGGTAAGAAAGGGAAATGCTTAAAAAAGAGAAGTCGACATAATATAAAGGAGCCCTGGTAGTACAATGGTTAAACTTGGCAGTTCAAACCCACCCACCTGCTCGCTCTGGGGGAGAAATACCTGGCAATCTGTTTCCGTGAAGTTTATGGCCTCAAAAACCCTATGAGGCAGCTCTACTACTCTGTCACACTGGGTCACTATGAGTGAAAAATCGACTCAATGGCATGTAACAACATAGTATTTTTAAAATGTCAAATTTTAAATGATCAAAAAGCAGACTCTATGTCAGATCTGTTTTAAAAAAAAAAACAAAAACCCGTGATTTTGAAATGCCAAATATCATACAGGACTCTTACTATATCACTTCTAGGTGATATGAAAATGTTTATCTTAAAGAAAATTTACCTATAATGCAATAAAACTATGCTACTAGATCTCTAACTCTAGGGCTATGTTAGTTTCATTTAGTAAGAATTTTTAAAATATCATCACTGCTTATTCTCTGATTAGAAAAGCAATATGGTTTTAGTTTTTACATTTAGATCCTTGATCCATTTTGAGCTAGTTTTTGAATATGGTGTGAGGTATGGGCCTCCGTTCATTCTTTTCCATGTAGAAATCCAGCTGTCCCAGCACCATTTATTAGACAGGCTGTTGTTTTCCCATTTGATGGACTCAGCACCCTTGTTGAAGATTAGCTGACCACAGACGGGTGAACTTAACTCTGGGCTCTCAATTCCATTCCATTTGTCTATATGTCTACCATTATCCCCTGAAGTCTTCTTTGAATCAAAAAAATAGCTTATCTTAATTAGTAAAGTCCACCTGCTTTGAGCATTGTACTCTTTTAAAGAATTATCTATGTGAAATTATATATATAGATAATTCTTTAAAAGGTTAAGTGCTACCGCTGCTAAACAAGAGGTCGGCAGTTCGAATCCACCAGGCGCTCCTTGGAAACTCTGTGGGGAAGTTCTACTCTGTCCTATAGGGTCACTATGAGTCAGAATTGACTCGATGGCAGTGGGTTATGTGAAATTAAATTGACAATAGCAACTTGAAAGGTTGGATGGAAGGCTTAGGGGGCAGTGAGTTTAAAATAAGGCGGTGGAATAATTTGGAAAAGGATAGCGAGAATAACAGCACAGCTTAAAGAATTTAATCAAGGTCACTGAATTGTACACGTAGAAATTGTTCAAATGGTGCATCTTTGGCTGTTAAATACATTAACAAAAAATAATTTTTTTTAAAGAAAATATAATCATCTTTAAAGAAAAAACCAAACATGACAAAAGTCAAAGTCCACCATAATCTCGCCTCTGAGAAAATCATGAAAAACAGTTTGGCAAACACTCTTTGAGATTGGGTTTTCTACACACAAGTCAACATCCATTTCTGTTTGTCTGTCTCTCCTATTTTTTGAAAAATGGGATCATTGTATACTGTTTTTCAATTTGTGTCCTTCACTTAATACGTGATATCTATTATAGCATATCCAATAATCTCCTTATTCTTTTAAACTGTTTTATGATATTCTATATTGTGAACAGGTAGTAATTTATCTATTTCCCTATTGATAGGCTTGTTTTTCTGATTTTTTTACTTATTTCACAACAACGTTCTCAAGAACACAGTAAGAGCTTTTGATTACACTGATGAGAAGGAAAAGTTTAAGTCTTATTACTTAGATATATATTAGAATGCATAATAAAGAACAGAAAAGGAATATTCATTTTTAAGTCATTATTTAACTTTGCCTAATATACAATCTTACATATATTTTTTAATAAGAAGAACTGATTTGTGATACTTCTATATCCACATACATGCAAAAGAACATACGGACAATGAAGGAACACATTCACAGCTAAAAACTGGGAGGGCAGAACCAAGATTAATGCAGAGCAGACTATTTTATCAGCCTATTTGTTCACAGCTTCGTTCATTCCTTCCATTTTTACTGAGTGCTCACTATGTGCCAAGCCCTGTCTAACAAGCATAATGAAGTGAGTCAGAGTCTAAATACAAAGAAGAGCTTGAACTAGAGTACTCACCAGGCAAGTTTTAAAAGAGAATGTGTGCACAGATCGTGGACTTAAATGTAAGCACTAAAACTATAAAACTCCTAGAAGAAAATACAGTAGAAAATCTTTGTAACCTTGCTTAATCAAAGTCGTCTTAGATACAACACCAAAAGTGCAAGTAACAAAAAAATAAATTGAACTACACCAAAATTGAAAACTTTTGTGCTATAAACCACACTACCAATACATTGAAAATGCAACCCACAGAATGGGAAAAATATTTGGAATTCTCATATCTGATTCTTGACTTATATATTATGTTGTTATGTAATATATATTCTTGACTTGTATCTTGTTGTTGTATGCCATCGAGTCCATTCTGACTCACAGTGACCCTTGTATGACAGAGTAAAACTGCCCCACAGGGTTTCCTAGGCTGAAATCTTTATAGAATAGACCACAAGGGCTTTTTCTTCCACAGAGCCACTCAGTGGGTTCAAACCACCAACATTTCAGTTAGCATTCAAGTGCTTAACCACTGCACCACCAGGGTTCGTTAAAAAACTCTTACAACTCAATAATAAAAAGACAAATAACCCAATTAAAAAAATGGGCGGAAACATTTCTCCAAAGATGATACACAAAATGGCCAATAAGTACATGAAAAGACATTCAACATCGTCAGTCGTTAAGGAAATGAAAATCAAAACCACAATGAGATGCTACTTCACATAATCAGAAAAACTCACTTGCTGCCGTCGAGTCAACTTCACACACTAGGATGGTTATAACCAAAAAGATAATAACAAGTGTTGGCAAGGGTGTGGGGAAAATGGAACCTTCAGACAATACTATCTCTCTATG